>NW_023601433.1:496150-1696150 GCF_014898055.3 Talpa occidentalis
CCTCAGAACTAGGAGCAAATGCTGTTCTTGTTGACCTCACCCAGTTTCTTTTATTAAGCAGCGCTTACTCTGTGCCGGGCACAAGTGTACGCACTTCTCGCGTGTCTCCGTAGGTAGACTCTCCAGAGGTCACAGGCCCAAGGGTGCGCCCCTGCTCACAGAGCCTGCCTGGGGACCGGGTGGGGGCGGGGGAGGACAGACGTGAGATCACAGACACCCGCTTCATGAGTCAGTGTCTCCCAGGTGTTCAGGGCACAGCAAGAAGGTAGCCCCTGCTGTTGTTGGGCCCAGCTCACTTGTTGGCAGAGGAAAGAATTAGGAAACAAGATGGC
Source organism: Talpa occidentalis (assembly GCF_014898055.3). Lineage (NCBI taxonomy): Eukaryota > Metazoa > Chordata > Mammalia > Eulipotyphla > Talpidae > Talpa > Talpa occidentalis. The sequence continues at coordinate 496,483 of NW_023601433.1, forward strand.
TGCAGTCCTGCTGCGAAATTTGAAGTTCTGGAATCAGATAGAAGGTGCTTGAAGAACTGCACGTTCAGTCCAACCAGGGGGTGAGGTGCAGCAGGAAGTTGGGCCAACTCTGACGGGGATTAGAGGATGTAAGGGCCAAATGTGTGTCGAATCAGCAGCTTCAAAAGTAAAAGAACTGGTTTTTATTACCATTAGTTAATGTGTGCGGCTCACAGAGCTGACCCTCCCCTCAGCCAGCGTGCCTTACCCCAGCACAGAGGGCTTTGTCTTCGCTTTGCTTCGTTTCTGTGTCGTTGAGTTTTTACCAGTATGCGTGATCTTCACAGTCTGTGACTTGTGCAGGGTGCAACACTATTGGAAGTGGCTTGATCCCTCGGGGTTGTTTCTGTCTCCTACAACCATCCTCATAGCAGGGTTTGGGGTATTACATATATGTGCTCTGTGTGCATTCTGGGAGCACCTCGAGAACTGTGGACAGTGCAGCGGAGCCAAGTGAGGGATCACACTGTGGCCTCATGGCCTCTGCCTCCTCCTTCTCAGCACCCCCGTGTCTAGTATCCAGGGAGTCATAACCAGATAGAAATGTCACCAGAGAAAGCAGGAATGTCCACTCTCCAGATTGATGTGGGAAACTGGAACTTCCCACATGACTTGGCTGTGTGTGACCTGATGGCGCTGCCCAGGGGAGCTGTCCTCGTGTGCCTCCGGGTGAGCACCAGGTGCCCTTGGAGGCTGGCAGTGCTGGTTGGTAACCCCTCTCTGTGATGAGGCCCACCAGCCTCACCTCCCTTCAGGGCTTCCTTCATTAGACGCTGACCACAAGACTGCCAAGTACTTGACTTTGTCTGGAAGTGTGCGTCACCTCTGAAATTCTGAACCCCACTGGAGCTATTCACTCACTTCTCTCCCCTCTCCTTTGGCCCTGCTTCTCCCCATCCGGGCCTCCAGATCACTTCTCTTCACTCTAGGACTTCATGAAAATAAGCCCACCCTTTCCTCCCTGCTTCCTCTCGCCGCCCCCCCCCCCACACCCGCAAGAGTATTGATCCCGCTGGCCACTTCCTCATCGCACTCCATAGCCTGTTTTGTGGCTGCTGCTAGCTGTCTTTCCATAGTGGTTCCTGTCATGGGGGCCCCCTCCAGTGGGTCCTGGCTCATCACCTGGTCCCTCTGCCTCTCTGACACTCTGTTTTCTGCTGCTCTCTCCTCTCCTCACTGTGCTTCGGGGGCCCGGCCACGCTGCTCTGGGGCTTGCTTCCCTTCCACATCAGTGGTTTCGGCCCACGTGGCAAGGACTCTTGGCCCTGAACTTGTGTCTCTTGTAAAGTGCCTAAACTTGCACTTCCTTTTGTCTTTATTTAATTTGGCAGCGGTGTTCTTTAACTAGACACTTCAGGCCTCTCCATGTGAGAGAGCCGTGGCTACAGTGTATGGCTTGCTGCCCACCGTCTCACTTTATGCTTTCTGTTCCCGAGTCTTTCCCTGTCCAGTGATTCTTTTAACTTGACCAAAAGGTTTTTTTTCTTTTCTTCACTCCTTTTATCCTCTCTACTGCTTTGTAATTTATATACACACCTCATAAGGTTTAGACTTTGTGGCTGGCTATCTCTAGTTTCAAACAGTACACAGACCTTGGACGCTGCCCAGAGAGTCACTCTTGCCCCAGCACATGTTCAGTTGTTCTGCCGAAGCTTAGCCGCATCATGGTTCTCTCCTCAATCCCACAAACGGAACAATTAATAGAACGTTCTCTTTGGTTAACCTTTGCTTTGGTTTTCCACCTGTTTACCATTTTGTTTACTCATTTTTCTTGCATCTCAGGCCTTCCTTCTGGGATCAGAACATCATTTGGTGAAGGTCTTTTAATCACAGATTTTGAGATCTTGTTTGCAGAAATTTCATTTCATCCCTGTTAGATGATTGTTTTACTAGGTATAAAACATTAGCTTGACAAGTATATTCTCTTCGTATTTAAAGACTGTTCCACTGTTTTCTGGTATTTTTTGTTGTTGGTATTAAGAAGGTGGTAATTTTCTTCTCCTTGGCTGGTGGTGGTGGTGCAACAGAGCAAACCCTGGGAAAAGGTGATGATGGGTCCTCACCTGTGCTTGGTGACTTAAAAGTAAATATATGGGAGAACCAATAACAGGATTATTTACATAGTGAGTGAGTAAAAGGAGAGGGGAGACAGGGTATTGGGGACTTACAGACTGGCCTGTGTTGGCTGTTGGCTGCAGTCACTACACCAGTAAGAGTCCCAGAGTCCAGGCAGGAGCTGGCCATAACAGATGGTGGCCAGCCAGCACAGCAGAGGAGGCAGGAGCCCGCAGTGTGGAGCACTGAGGCCTGAGGGTGAGCACCAGTCTGGCTGTGTGGATGAAGAAGTTGGGTGACCCAACGAGGAAGAGACTGAAGCCCAGGGGTCCGAGGGCAAGCCCACCTGAGACGGAGACTGTCTGCTGCTCCAGCTTTTAAAGTTTTCCTGACAGAGCAAGTGGGGCCAGCTTGGAGGCCTCTTCTCTGACGGGTGTGTTTTGCAGTTCAGTATAATGAAAACAGGGGTGGATTTTATTTTATTTGACTAAGGATTCATTGGGCTTCCTGAAACCAAAGATTGGCGACTATCATTGCTTTTAGAAAAATGTCCACCCTTATCTCCAGTACTGTATCTCCGTGATCTAAGCCTCTCCTGGGCTCTCTATCCTGGCAGGTGCGTGCTGCGTCCCAGCTAGTCGTCACGCCTCTCAGCTTCCTTTTCATACTTTGGGGGTTTTGTCATTTCCTCTGGGTAATTTTTTATTTGTCTTCCAGTTCACTAATCCTCGCTCTCTTTTTCTCTAATCTGTTTGGCCCTTTATTTGAAGTATTTTTGGTATCACTCTTAACTTACAGATTTTAATACAGTTAATGTGTCTTAATCCATTCATTATTTTTGATACTCATCGTTTTGATTTGGCTGATTATACATTTTTATTTCTTTATTTCTATTTTCTGTTTTACCCTTTTTCAAATATACCTGCTCTTTTTTGGAAAGTGTAACCTGTTACTCCTTACTTGTATTTTGATTTGTTGTATTGCCTTGATCAAATCAGGCACACTGAGTGTGTTCCATGACCAGCCGTCTTGGTGGCGTGAGTCTCTGCAGGCCCAGCCCTGCGGCTCATGCCTCTGCTGACCCCTCCCGAGGCTGTTCTTCCATGATGTGTAATTTTTGATCATGAGCTTGTTTTGTTAGAATTCTGTGAGAGCCCTGTGAAGTCTAGGATGAGAGAACGTTCATCCAGGAAAGACCCTCGTTACCAACGCCAACACCTGGAGGCTGTACAGATGGGTTTATTTACTTATAATTCTTAGCAGCTCCGAGGACCTGCGCCCAAACCCACACGAGGCCTGCCAGTGACCACAGATTCTCAGAGGAACTTTTTAACTCCATGCACAGCTAGCACTAAGTCCAATAACTTCCTTCCTGATGATATGCCACCAGACACCCTGCTTTGTCCTGTTGTGCCCTTACTGCAAACGCTGTCTCTCCATACCTGGACAAGGTCTTAGTCAGGTCAGGCCCAATTAAAAATGGTGTATCTTCTGAGCCTTCCAATGGCAGAATCAACCAGTCCTCCGTGGTCATTGCCACTGTCGCCTCACCGCTGAGTCTCTGGGGTGAGTTCAGACCCCACACTGGGCCCCGAGTTTCCCGAAGGCTTAGTGCTGTGTTGTCTATTTCTGGGCCCCCAGAGCCAGGCTCGCCGTGGGGTGGAGTAGTTGCTTAACAGACATCTGTCGACTGAACAGAATTTATGGCGAGATCCATACTTCTCTCCTTGAATAGTTACAGAAAAGAGCTGCGGCCACTGATGTGTCTGTGATCTGGGACAAGTCCAGCCCCCTCTTTGGATCACAGCGTCCTTAGCTATCAAGTGAAAGGGTGCTGCTGAGCTCTCTACCTGCTCTGCGGCACCAGGATTGGTTGTCAGCTCTGTGACTGTCACCCGCAATGACGTGGATCAGCTCCAGGCACGCAAGTGGAATGGAGGGGTGGGGGGCACAGAGGGAAGGGTGTGACCCTCAGGTGACGGCATGATTTGGGAAGAGAGGAAAGAGGACAGTTTAGAAACATGTGACTTGCAGTAAAAAGATGAAGACATTGTAAGAAAATAAACTTCAGATGGATTAAAGATGACACATGTAAAAACATGAACTTGCAAAGATACTTTGCAAGGATGGCTTAAAACCCACACGCCATGGAAGGAAAGATTAACTAACATACCTGACTCGACGCAGGTAGAACAATTTCTATGTGGCCAAACCACCTAAGCAGGGTGAAGAGAGCTCTGTGTTCCCCGTGGGGGACACATTTTTTGCAACAGATATCACAGAGCCGATTTTGTTAATATGTAAAGAGCCCCTACAAATCGATAAGGAAAAAGACCATCAATCCAGGTTTTGAAGTGGATGTGGTCGGTTCACACAGCAGAAATCACGAGGTGGCTCTGAGCAGCACGAGGGGTGCACGTCCTCCACAGAAGTAGGGGCACACGCGTGACTGGCGCGAGTGTGAATAGGGACATCCTGCCGCCTCTGGTTAAAATTAAAAGTGCAAAAGGATCCCACTTGTGGGACTTCCACAGGCGTGTGCGCACAGGGGAGAGGGTGCCCTAGTCGAGCTCTCCCGTGGATCGCTGCTGTGGAAGCTGACGATAGGGGACCGTCAGGAGAAAACAGGCGACGCAGTCATCCTTCCTCGCACGACGGATTCTGTGCGGCTGTAAACACACATGAAGCTCCCTGGGGACTGATGTGGACTGCTCCAGAGACAGTTTCTTACGGGCACAAGTAAGGTGCAGCGCCCAGCTTCGCAGCAGTGGTGGGTATGGGAGACTCCGGGACGGGCCTCCCACCGCAGGACTGCCTTCCCGGGGGGCTGTGTCTACGTTTTGCAGTCTGTCCCTTGCGCGCGTGCTTCCTAAAGAGGAGAAGTTGGGAAGGCAGGGAAGGAGGAGAGGAGGGCAGAAGGATGTCACCTTTGCTCCGCTTTTCACACAAGCTATTTTAGTCGCTCCGCTCAGCAACCGTGCGCCAGTCCCCATTTTTACAGACGGAGCAGCTGAGCCGACAGTGGGAAGCGACTTGCCCGGGAGTCAGCCTTCGGGCCAGCCCTGGGGCCAGTTCTCTCCCCAGGCCCTCAGCTCATCTCTGCAGCCCAGCGTGTTTCCTCGTCTACTTTCTTCATTTTTTTTTTTTTTTAAAGATTGATTTATTTACGCATACAAGAGCTGGGGCACAGGCCAGAGGTGCGGGGGGAGGGGGGAGAGGATTCACCAGAGACAGCTGGGAACAGAACAGGCAGATTGAAATACGCTGCTGAGGGAAAGCAGCGGGCGAGACAGGGGAGGTCTGCCGTGCCATGTGGGTTGCTCCCTAGCTGTCCCGGGATCAAACTCCTGCAGCAGAGGCTGCAGATTGCTTCATAGTGCTGTGCTTAACCCCTTGCGCCACCAGGGAGGCCCCTCCTTTCTTAATTTTTAACCAATTCCTGGTTGGCCGAGGGCCACGCTGGACATGGAGGCCTGTGCTGCCTCCACAGGGCTGGCAGGTCCTCTGGGGCACAGCCCTCACTGAGGTGGCAGAGCCAGCCACACCAGACTCCGTGGGCAGGCAGGGCGGGGGGTGGGCTCAGACACCCGCCTCTGACGTTCCCAGCTCCTCTCAGAGAGTCTGAACCCTAACATCGTTGCACAGGCGTTTCTACTACTGTCTGAACTGGCCTCGGGTGGGGCCCGGCCGCCGTCAGGGGCCGATGGGGCAAGTCCCGATGCCGGAAGCTGGTGCCTTCACTTGGTAGACAGTGGGCAAGTTTTCAGGGCACTTGGTAGGTGGGAGGTTCTGGAAGAGTAACTTTCTCTCTTCTCCCTGGAGGGGCAGTTGGATGGTATCTCTTTAACTAAAGGGAGAGGCGCTTTTTCTTTTCCTTTGTGTCTCCCAGAAACACCTGTGCTGTTTTCAAAGTAGAGTATTGATGCTTCCTCCTTGCCAGGAGAAACGCTTAAGGGAACAAAGCTAAAGGTGTTGCCATATATAATCCAAGGCTGTAATTTATAGGCTCCAGCTTCACCCGGGCAAGAGTTTGGCTCTTTAAGAGGCACAGGCCATCCAGCACCGCCATGGGGCGCCCCCCTGCATGTAAGCAGGAGCAGGCAAGTCCCACCTAGGGAGAGGCAGAACGGTGCCTGCGCCCTCCCAGGTGCTGGGGGGGAGGCGGAGCACCATCAGCCCCTCAGAGCTGTCCCTTTCTAGTCCCCAGTGGCTGTTTGCTGAGCGCATGACTGACGGGAGGCACCCAGGACATTTCCCAAGCTGATGGATTTGGCCTTTGAGAGAGTCTTGGAGGCCTCTGATCACAAGGAGGACTAGGGAAGTGGCGACCCTGTCCTGGCACCCCTGTCGTTTCCTGGAGGCCGCCCTCTGGGAGCCACCTGCCCCCGGTGCCCTCCCAGCCCCCGCCATCACCTCACGCTGTAGCTCTTTATCTGGAGCAGCTTCTGTTACAGAGGGCTACAAACGCCTTTTGGGGGGCTTTTATGCCTTGAGGGTAGAAGTTGATCCCCTTTTGCCAGGTAGATTAGTAAGTCTCAGCTCAGCGCATGAGAGGAGAAAGACACACCGGGGTCCCATTGCTGCGGAGCTACTGAGAAACCAGGGCGGGAAGAGGCTGAGCCAGCACCGACCCTGGACACCCCGCCACCAAACAGAGGCCAGAGGAGGGGAGTGAGGGGCCGTGAGGCTCAGTGCAGGGTTCTGGGGGCACTGGTGGTGGGCATGGGGTGTACGTTTGTAGCAGTTTGAACCTGTAACCCCTAAAACCAGTGCAGTGCTGTAGGCCCACTTGAACTCAATAAACATAATTTGAAACTTTTAAACAAACCTCAGCCCAGGAACTGACCTTCCCTCCCCTTTGAATTCTCTGTCTGAAGAGGTGACCTTCGTCCTTTCCTTGATCCAGGACCAAAGTCACATTGGTTTTGGCCCTTTGGCCCCTGTTGCCACTCTTCTGGGTCTCATCTCCCAAATGCCGCCCCACCCAAGCGCTGGGCACGCGGAGTCCTGGAGGGCTTTCGTTCCTCTTCTCTGGGACCCACCTCTCGGGCCTTGAAAATAGCCTGGGGAGGCTCGCGGCTCTCTCCGTCCCTGTTTCCGCTTTGTTTCTTTTTCAAATCCAGTTCAGATTTGAATGTCCAAGAAATGAACAGCCTCTGGGATCCCGGGTCTCTTCCTTTCGTTTGTTAGAAAATAGCTTTCATTGATTTTCTTTTTCTTGTTATAAAGAGATTTATGATTCTTGCAGAAAATTTAGGGGCTATAAACAAGCAAAAAGAAGAAAGTAAAAGTCGCCTGTGATTATGAACCTTTCAGTTCCGTGGCTCCTCAAGCATACATTTTCTAATTTCTGAAAATGAGATCATACGGGGTGTCCCACCCCAGCGCTCGTGTGTGTTTGTGCCCCAGTGTGCCATGAAGTTGACATTGGGTTAAACATTCTCCCATCGCTCTAAAGGGCGGCATCGTGTTCTTTGGACCAGATGGGCCGTAATGTAATTAAGCAGCATCCTGCGTTTAGGTTGTTTCCTCTTTTTCTCTCTTAAGGGAACGCTGGGTGAACATCCTGGGGTATTTTTGCTCACACCCTGGGCTGGTTCCTGGGAATAATTTCTAAAAGGGAATCGCTGGACCAGGGTTGCCTTCTAAAGACTCTTGATTTAGAGGCTAAATTGCCCTCCAGAAATGGTGTCTAGAGCTTTGTATGTCTCGTAGGTGAATACTGCGTCCTTTTCTTTTAAAACCTGGCTGTGTGTTTGTAAGACCGGCTTCGGGCACCTCAACCCCGAGTAGGTGGCGGGGAGAGGGCCAGAGACCTGGGTTCAGTCGCCTGGAAGAGGGCGCCTGTACCCGCCCCTCCACCCGTTGTTGTTTGTTTGGGTTTGTTGCCCTTTAGGTTTTTTTGTGTCTCTTCTCCCTGCATGGAATTCTAGGGGTTTCACCAACGTGGGTGTTCACAAAAATGTTTCAGAATATATTCCTTGAGAAGGCAGGGAGAGGGGCACCCCAAAACCCCCAAACCTGATGGTTCTAAATAAGTTCGGCCATCCGCTGCGTCAAGGTAAAACATGTAAGACCTTTAATGGAGAGAAACTTTAATACAATTAGTGTGCAACAAAGAAAGAAAAGGGGAAGAATAAAGTTTCCAAATCAAGCACCCGAAGTTACCCATCCCCTCCTGGGTAGATGTTCAGCCAAACAGGGCTGGCCCAAAACAAGGCCCGAAAGCCTGCCCCATGTCGAAAGCACCTTCTGGAGGGCACCCATAGAAAAGGGTCAGAAACAGCCAGACAAGCCTGGGAGGAGAAGAACAAAATCTAAATCAAGATCAGCGCTGCCACTGTTATCCTCCCCACGGGTCTCACCCACGTCTGTCACCCCGGCCAGGACCAAGAAGCCAGCGCAGCTTCTTCACGTGTCTCTGCTCCATGCGCCTCCTCCAGGCCTCCTTCTGGCTCCTCCTCCTTCCTGCTTCCTTCCTCAGTCTCCTCTCCAGCTTCTCCCCCCTGCTCTGCTCCACCCTCCTTTGGGTCGGGTGGGGAACCTGGAACCGCCCCCTCTCCTGGGGACCCCCGTTACAGAGGGACTCCTGTGTCCCATTGGAAACGCGTGCAGTTATGAGAGCTGTTTCAAGAGCAACTCATCGCATGGCCCAGTTAAAGACGCAGACTCCCGCTCCTGGTGGAGCCGTTTGCAGCGCCCCAGGCCTCCGCAGGGGCGTGCCTGCCGGTGACTTCTGTCTTAGTGGCTTGGGCTTCAGCTCAACCTTTAAATACTTGAACAACTTGGAAAGAGGTTTTTGTTGTGACTTTGTAGGGATTAGAATGAGGAAGGGTCATTTCCTTAAAACGACAACAGATCAGGAATTAAACAGCCACTAATAATCTCACTTACCGTTTCCTTACAAAAGGCAAGGGGGAGACTGTGGCTTAAAGACAGAGGGGACCCCTTGCCTCTGATGGCTCCAGGTGGATGGGCAGGACTGTGGCTCCCAGGGGGACCTGGAGGTGCCGTCCTGGCTTTGAGGGGTCCAGCATCTCCCAGGGAATTTAGGCCAGACTTTCTTCCCTGAGGATGCGCCCTGAACAAATGCCCTGTCCTGGCTCCGGGGGTCCTCCCACCCGGGACCTCTCCCGGAGGGGTTGGCGTTGGCAGGAGGGGACAGGGAGGGGGTGGTTTCCTGTGCTGCCCCAGGGGTCCCGCCCTGGGGAGTGCCTCTGCCTAGCCCTCAGTCGCTGCAGGCCATTTCTCAGCCGCCCCGTGGGGGAAACAGGAAGGAGGCTTGATGGAATTTCTGAGGAAGTAACATTTGCTGGGGCTAAATTGGGCCTTCCTGTTCCAGCTCCTCGCTGGCTCTTCCTCCTTTTCTGCTCTCTTCCTCTTCCAGACCAGGGCCTTCTGTAGTGGGTGAGACCTCTGAGGACCTTCCTTCATGGCTTCCTTCTCCCCTCCTCACTCTGGGAGGCCCCTCGGCTACTGCCCGCCTTCCAACCCTGCGCGCCGCGCCGGGGCCTGTCACTGTTCTGCCCTCACCGGCTCTGCCGTGGTCCCCAGCCCCCTGCACTCCCTGCCCAGCTGGGGGTTGGCCCAGCTGAGCCCCGTCCCGCCTGCCCTGCTTCCTCTGGGTAGGGAGGCACGAGCTGCCTCCCCCGAGAGACCCAGCATGCCAGCTGCTGCCCGTTGGGTCACAAACAACAAAAACCCAAACTCCGTCCCTTGAGAGGAGGGAAGTCTCGGTTTCCACGAGCCTGACAACTGGTGTGCTGGAGACAGAGGCTTGAGCTGGAGGTTCCCCTGGGGTGGACTTTGTTTAAAATTTAACATGCTCTCCCTTTCTCTCAGCACAGCCAGGGCTGCCGGCCCCTTTGTCGTTTTGCCTGTTCTCTGTCTGGTGGATGAGGTCTGCGATCTGCCCGGCCCTCTGCCCTCCCCGGGGGGCCCCGCCCCGTGTGGGACGCACTGGCTCAGACCCTACCTGCGTCTGGGGTCCCAGTGAATCTCACCCCTTTGCTTCTTAGCCAGTTACGAGGTGAGGGAGGTGGGGTCCACTTTTAATGGTCCTGGATACCTTTGGTGTCTGGCCAGAGGGGTATGGCGCGGCGCTCTTGGGGTAGGTGAGCCTGGGGCCCCAGGGGAGGCTCAGAGAGGCCTGTGATGGAATCCATTGTTGGCGCCAGTGCGTGTTCCAACTTCTGGCACCTCTTGGCCTTGAGGATCTTGTGGGATGGAGAGGGCATTGAACACAGACCCGCTCTTCCCCCACAGACGGAATGGCTTCTGGAGGACGTGGGCTTGGGGGCAGAGGAGGCCTTACCTCAAGCAATACCCCAGCCTTCCCTTCCGGGCCTGGTTCCACGGCCTGTGGAATGGGCCCCTGAGCACACTGGTCACACTGGGCTCTGCTGTGCCAGACCCGGTTCTCCTCATCACCTGTGACCCGAGAGCCCTGCAGTCTGGGGAGGCCGTGCCGTCCTGAATCCTCGTTTCTCATACAGATCTCCCTTTGTCATCGTTGTCGTCTTCATTCAGTCAGCAAACACTTACCAAGCACCTACCCTGTGCTGAACTCGGTGACTTAAAGGGGAACAGCGTGGTCTCTGTCCCCAGGGAGCCCTCAGTCAGCAGAAATAACAGACATGTAAACAAGAGCACAGGAAGTGAACTCTTCCAACACGGTGAGGGCAAGAGGCGTGCAGGGCAGACTGCCTGGTGGAGGTGGCATTCTGCTGGGTCTCAGTGGACCAGGGGAGGCGCAGGCATTCCACCAGGGACTAGAACACACCAAGGTGGAAAGAACAGGCACGTGTGAAGGGTGGGTGGTGGTTTGGTGTGAATGGAGGTGGGTGTGGGCGGTGGTAGAAGGTGGAGCTGGGCATGCTCAGGGGATGTGTTCAGAGGCCTGGGGAGGTACCCGCGGGTTCTGAGCATCAGGACAGGGCTCTCTGGCACGAACCAGGGGCCTTGGGACTGGTGACACTGTTAAATTCACGTGGGGAATCCCCTGGGAAGTGTCGCTCAGAGAGTGGAGAATTCCCTCGGGGGACTAAGTGTAGCAATTTTGCTTGAATTCCTTCTTATTTCACCTAAAATCTCTGCTTTGCACCAGCTGTTTACAGATAATTTACAAATGTGCATTTTCTATGCTTGATTGTATTTCTTAAAACTCATTAAGAAATAACCCCAAGTCAAATTTTTCCACTGGGGTGCATTCTTAATCCATATTTATAGCTGCTGAACCGACGGGAGAAGTAGGAAAGGCTTTGGAAATGTTGTGTGACTGCCTGGGCGCCCCGGCTGTTTGCCCCAACCCCAGCAAGAGAAGGGGCACCGTGTTTGCGGGGCACCTGCCCTCTGAGGGACAGAAAGCTGGTCTACAGAGGCGGCCTCGTACCTGCAAGGCATGACCGTGGGGTTTGGATCCCACGGGGTTCACGTGCCATCCATGGGGCCTCTCAGCCACCCAAGCCCCAACACGCCCAGAAAGTGAAGCAGGAGACACTGAGCTGGACTCAGAGCTTGTGCCTTCCTGATGGAAATGCGCGCTGAGTGCTTGCACTCACCTGCCTTCCCCAAGCAGGTTCTGCAGGCAGACCCCACCCCTGGGGAGCAGAGGGCAGCTGGTTGGTGCTTCCCGGGTGTCAGGTTCAGACAGACTTGAAGGTCACTCACTGCCCGGCACACCCAGGACAGCCACGCCCTGGACAGTCATACAGGGCGCTGCCCCGACACCAGCGGCCTTGGGGGGGCCCTGGGGGGAGTCCAGGTTCACAGAGAAAGGATGTCTGTGGCTCCCGTCCCTGGGGCCTCGCCAGGCCTCCTGGGTCACCTGGGTGCGCCGCAGCCTCGCCCTCCCTGCGCTTCCCTGCGCTTCCCGTGGCCCTGCTGCCTGCTCTGGGCCGTGCCCACACGTCCTCTGCGGGAATGGGCGGGGTTGCGTCCCAGCCTCTCTCAGACCCTCGTGCTCCCTGTGGGCTAGTGGCGCAGGTACCCACCTGGCCCGTCTAGGTCCACAGGAAGCCGCCCGGGCCTCTCCTCCCATGCGCTTCCCCGTCCTTCAGTACGGAGGGGGCAGAGCAATGGGAGAAAGCCCCGCGCAGCTCTCGGTACTAGCCCAGGGGCCCTGGCCGGGCCTCCCGGAGCAGCGCCTCGCGCCGGCCCCTCCTCCTCCCAGCTTTCTCCTCGGGGTGAGCAGTCCTCGGGCAGACTTCTCGATCTCTCTGGAACTTTCGGTCCCACTGGCTGACCCAGCAGCGTGTGGACATGGGGTTGCCCCCTGAGCTGCCCGTGCGGGCAAGGGCACAGCTGACGGGACACCCCCGGGACACCAGCCCCTTTTCCATTTCTAAGGCCCCCGGGTGCGGCCTCAGCCAGAGTTCCCGGCAGCGGACGGGCTGCGCCGTCTTGGGGTTGAAAGCGAGTTTCGAGCTGGCCTTGGAGGTGGTGCTGAGAAAGGCGGGCGCCGTCGCAGTCATGGGGGCGGGGGCACAGAGGGGCCAGGGTGGCCTCCGGGGCATCCTCCTCCCGAGCCAGAGCCCCTGTGGGGCCACCACGCGAGGTGTCAGAGCTGCTTTGGGCCCAAATCCGATGATTCCTCAAGCTCCTCTCCGTGACTGCCTCCCTCACTCTCCGGCCGGGGGCGCTTCGCCAAGACCCCGCTCCGAGCAGCTCGCTTCAAATCAACATGTAAAGAAATCCTACTGAAATGGTAAATCTTATGCCAAGCTAGGGAATTTGAAGATCCAGAAAAGGGTAAAGAAAGTGAAAATTGCCCGCACGCTCCCCGACGAGCTCTCGCGGCACCTCCTTGCTGCCTCCCCGCAGGCCCAGGTGCAGGCGCCCTGCGTTCAGACGCGGTTGCGCGCACATGGGACCCATCGGACCCGACGCCCTTCGCCGTTTGCGCTTGACATAATATCATGGCGAGCAAAAGCTTAGAAAAAGCACTTGGGTTTTGCAAGCGAGCATCTGCTTTGCAAACATTTCTGTCAGCCGCCAGCAGCCAACTGTAAGAACTCACGTTCCACCCAAAACAGAAACGGTGCCAGTCGCAAGGTCCTGTGATCGCCAGGCAGTAAACCGAGCCAAAACATTGTGAATTTAAGCAGACTAAAACTAAAACCCAGCCACTTGAAAAAATTGAAAACACTCTCCTAAATAGCGATTGGGTCAGGGAAGAAATAAAGACTATGGTGACAAATATTTAGAAAGCATTGACACCAGGATGCCACACCACCACGCCTGTGGGAGATAGCTGGCGCTATCCTCGTAGCCCAAAATGCTTTTATTATTAAAAAGGGAGAGCGAGAAAGAGAATAAACCAAGCATTCAGCCTGAGATCTTAGAGGGGGAAAGAATAAAAAACAGTCCCTAAGGAAGTGAGGAGGGGGGAGATAGTAAAGAGAAGGCAGAAATGAATGAATCAGAAAACAGAGAGACAGTGGAATTAGCAAGTCTATCCCAGAGCTGGCTCAGTCATTAAATACACGATGAAGTCGACTGACCTCTGGCAAATCTATTTGAGAAATAAAAGAGAGAAAAGAAAATAGGAATGGGAGGGCTTCCCCAGTGGCGCAGCGGGTTGAGCACGGCACGGTGAAGCTGTCCGCAGCCTCTAGCGCGGGTTCGATTCCTGGCCGGCCAGGGAGATCCCCACATGGCGCAGCAGACCCCTCCTGTCTCACCTGCTGCTCCCCTCAGCAGGGGACTTCGGTCCGTCTGCCTGGTCTGCTCCCCGCTCTGTCTCTGGTGAGTCCTCTCACCCTCCCGCGCTTCTAGCCTGTACCCCAGCTCTTGTATAAATAAAAAAAAAATATATTTAAAAAACAATGGGAAAGGGGATGTTGCAAGAGCTCTTTAAACACAAAAATGGCTTAAATTTGCACAAAACAGGCTCCAATTTGAAAATCTCAATTAAGTGAATGTTTTTCTGGAAATATGTATATGTTGTTAATTGAGAAAAAATTGTGTACCGCTATCAAAATGCTGCCCCCCTCCTCAGCGAACACACCAGCCCCGAGAGTTCCTGCTGGGTAATTATTTCAGATCCGATAATCCTGATAACATTTAGCTTTCCAAGGCTTAGCCAAAGACGGAGAGCTCTCCAATTCATTCCACAAAGCAAAATAGGCCTGATATTAAATATGGCAGGGAGACCGTATTAAAGAAAGAAAATGCTGCGTCGGAAATAGAATTCAATAATGTATTAAACAAGTCATCCACCACAACCCAGTGGGGTAGGGGAGTGGGGAGAATTGTCAATATTAGGAAAGCTTAATATAGTAACTGTGTCATACTAATAGGTTAAAGAAGTAAAACCAGATTGATTCCAATATATGCAAGGGGAAATTGATGAAAATCGAACAGCCATTTCTGCCTGATCTATCCACTGTGAAAGAATAGAAGGGAACGTTCTGGGGATGATTAAGACAGTCTACTGCAGACCAATAGCTAATGTTATAATCAACCATGAAACGCTAGAGGCGTTCCTGGTGAAACCAGTAATAAAATCAGGCGCCCTGCCATCACCATCACTACTTAATGCCGCTTTTTAGGCTCTCGTCAATACGTACGAGTGGAACAGAGTACATTAGAAAGAAGGACTAAAAGTAGCCATATGTGCGACTTACTCTGTACCAATTCTTGGGCTAAAGGTTGATTTCCAAAATTTAGAAATAAAAGACATTCAGTAATTCAACTGAGTTTTAAAAAAAATCATGACTTGTGAGTTCTGCAAAAACAATTGAGAACCTGGTAGAAAAGATTTCTCATAAATAAAACTCATCAGAAGTAAAAATTAATATTTTCATTCTACGAAGATCCTATATATAGGTTTTAGAAATCAAGATTTAAACTTGAAGGCAGTGAACCAATAATATCGTTAGCAAATCAGCGCTGACCCACAGAGGTGCTGGCTGGGAAGCTTCCCGAGGCCGGGCCAGGCGGCTCCCGACGGACGGGGGCCATATGGAATTAATGTACTGGTTGAACGAATAAATGAACGCGGTGCAGGTTTTTAAGTTATGATGCCATTTTTTATCTTTTAAATTAGCAAGTTTTTTCCCCCAAGCCTTTATGAAAACGTTCAAATATATTCAGTCAGTAAATACGAGAAGGCCCAAAGCCAGATGTCACAGACGCTAGTGTCCCTGGTTGCTTTGTGTGTCTGTGTTTTTTCCCTGAACGATTTTGGGTTTTTTTTTGTTTTTTTTTTTTAAGATTTATTGATTTATGGATACAAGAACTGGGGTACAGGCCAGAGGGGCAGGGGGTGAGAGGATTCACCAGAGACAGAGCAGGGAACAGAACAGGCAGATTGACCGAAGTACACTGCAGTGGGGAGCAGCAGGCGAGACAGGAGAGGTCTGCTGCGCCATGTGGGTAGCTCCCTGGCCGGGGATCAAACTCGTGCTGCAGTGGCTGCGGATTGCTTCGTTGATTGTGTCTTAACCCCTTGCGCCACCAGGGAGGCCCCACCCTGAACCATTTTGAAGCTTCCAAGCTCCTGTCACTTCTCCCCTGGATACTTAGGCGTTGAGTCCTGTCTCCCAGTACGCAGCCCCTGTGCCAAGGGCTTGGGAAGCTGCCGGCTGGGGCGGTCCTGGTTCTCTACAGCCACTACCTGCGGTGGAGGAGGAAAAGCTCACCGAGTCTCAGGCAGGGTGTGTTTGACCTCCACAGGCTCCCATTTAATCGGTGCCATGACCATGTGCGGGCGATGTCACGCCCATTTTATGGGAAATTGAAGTGCAAAGAGGTTAAGTGACTTGCGCAAGTTCACACGGTGGCTTTATGCATCCCAGGCCCATCTGACCCTCAGGTGACACAACCCCGGCCTCTTCCTTCTATCTTCATGGGGCAGACGAAGGCCTTTCCGGGCGTGCCCTTCATCTGGAGGACAGGCGGGCAGACGGGATCTGTGCTCTGGCGTGGCTGTTCCAGGCGAGGAACACGGGGATGGGTCACGAACACACACCGTGGAAAGCCTCCAGCGTGGCCCAGCCACAGGGCAGGTGGCCTGCACTGCACAGGCCCAGTGACCGAAGCCACCCGAGAGCCCCGGTGAGGAGGGAGGGTCCCTCAGGAGGCGCTTGCAGGGGGAGAAGGCGCGCTGGTCCTCTTTCATCTTCTCAAACGCTTTGCAGTGGGTGGTGGTTTTGTTTTATAATAGAAAATTTTAATCAAAAGGGAACAATTTATACCCATTTAGCAGTGCTTGTAAGCTCACGCGGGAAAGCTGCTTGTGCTGATCCTTAACCTTTGACTCTTTCCTGCCAGCCCCCGCTTGTGGGTGTGATAAGTGTGTGCTGGGCCGGCGCGCCTCGGGGAGGAGGCCCTGCCGTGTTTGCGGAGGGCCGAGCTGGTCCAGCCAGAAAGGCCGCCCGGGCCCGCGTCACCGGCTCGCGAAGAGCTGGCGAGAGCACCTGGACTCGGGCGGGCTTGCACACTTCCTGGCGGTCGTTGTGGAAACGGTTTATTGAGGGCTTGCTGCGGCCAGGCCAGGCACATTTACAAACCTTTCCCTCATCTAGTTACCACGACAGTCACAAGGATTAGCAACTATTATGAGGAAACCGAGGCACAGAGGAAAGAGGCGTGTGTTTCAAAGGCAAGTCTTCGAGTTACCAAGATTTTAACTTGCAGCGCCCCACATGCTGCTCTCGGCCTCCCTTGTCTGTGGGCACAGGGGATGGCGGCCAAGCCTCTGGCCTGCTCCCAGGCCCAGTTACTGGAGGAGGGAGTGGAGAAGCTGAGGCCACTCCCATAGACAGCGGGCTCCCTCCGTGGGCTCCCTCCGTGGTCTTGGCCGGGGCCACGGCGCTTGCCTGGTGGCTTGCTTTGTTTTGTTTTCTCAAGACCAAATCTTGGGCGCCACAGCCTGCACTCCCAGGTCTTCCATGTCCCCCGCTGGGGCACTTGTGGAAATGCATATCCAGCCCCAAATCCTCCAGCGCTGGGTGGTGCGCAGGCATCTGCATCTTAGGATACTTTCAGGGGCTCCCAGCGGCCACTCTTGCTCTGGCCAGCTTGGGCCCATCAGGAACTGACCCGGTGGCCTCTTTCTTCTGAGATGAAGCCTGTCGATGAACCAGGGCCCATTTTCCTTGCAGGAAGCCCAGGGGGTAGGGACGAGGGCAGGGTACGTCAAATGCTCTGCTGTGCTGAGCACTGTGACCAACTCTTGGACAGAACACCCTCCACAGACCTCAGCTCCGTCCTATTCCGGGGACCCTGTGTCTGACGTCCAGTAAGCCCAGGCTCCCCTGCTGTGGAGCCGGCACAGAGCAGGGCTGTCCCGAGCCCCTGGGGCCAAGGAGGTTAAGAGCACACGTGCCCAGTTCCCCAGGTGACTTCCAGGCATCGGTGCCCTGAGACCCGCCTTCTTGGGGGCGTCTCAAATGAAAGTGCGTGCAGGCCCAGGCTGGCTGTGCACTGCGTGTTCCAGACAGGCCTGCGCGCGCCCGAGCGAGCGGCAGAAGGGCGCTGTGGCCGTGTCCCGGCGCAGCACGGAGCCGGAGCCGGAAGGCTAAAGGAGAAGGAGAGCCAAGCTTTTTTTTGAGTAACAAAAATACCCCACCGCCTCAGCCCCCAGGAGCCCGGCGGCACTTGCAGGCGAATGTAAATCCCAAGGACACTTGAGCGCCTTCAGCGATTCTTTTTCATTTTTGAGAGTGAGGAGAGGCAGGAGAGGTGACCCAGGAAAAGAAGCGTGGCCCTCCAAAAGCGGCCACGCAGGGTGCATGTTTGAATTATTAAGAAAGGGTCAGTTCGGCTCAGCTGGAGCGACAGCCGCGTCCGCCTGTTACCTGTTCCGGCCCTCTTGGGCAGCCCTGGCCGGGCCGAGGCCGGCCTGCGGGCTTCGCCCCACAGTCCCGCGGACCTTGGAAACTTCTGTGTCGTTTGGTCTTTCCATGACCATGTCCCAGCCGCTCGATGGGTGGCTGCCTCAGAAAAGGGTGTGGGCCCAGAGGGCGTCACTGACCAGGAAGGACCTGTTCACGGTCGATCTCGGAGGGAGGCGGGTAAAGCCCGTCCTGCAGAGTAGAGTCTGAAGCGGCTGGGTGTGTTTGCCGGGGGGGGGGGGGGGGGGGGGGGGGGGGCAGCGCTTCTCACCCCCACCCTCCAGATCCGCGGGGGCGGCCACTCGCCACCCTTCCCCTCCGCCTTCAGGGTCTGGCCAGCCTGGGTTGTGAGCTCTGGGCACAGGGCCCGGGGAGGGGTCTGCTGGCCCCAGGTGGAGCCAGGTGGCCTAAAAGAGGCCTTCGGCGCCCCGCCAGGCCGGGCTGGGAACCGTCGCGCGTCCAGCGTGGCAGTGGTCCGCCGAGTCTGCACTGGGGCTGCAGAGTTCAAAGTCTGGGACTTGACAGTCCCTCCCGCGGTGATGTGGGGCGAGGGGGTTGTAGGATGAGATCACATACCCAGGGGTCCACAGACTGTCCACCTGTGGGACCCGGGACTCTGTGTGTTGGTTTGTATCCTTATCTGAAAGTCTGGATTACATCGCGGGCGTCCAGGAAGTTGCCATCCGCCCTCCCTGTTTCCGAATTCCTGCCTATATGTTGTGTGTGTGTGCGCGCGCGCGCTCCTTGTGGGGGGTATCAGGAAACACCCATCGTTTCCTGCCAATTAACTCAGTTCACTCAGTTCCTGGCGGGGCCTGGCCCCTGCCGCCCCGTCTGCTTTCCTGGCCCCTCCTAAGAGGCCTGCCCGCCCTTGGCCACCCACCTTCATCTGCCGGCTGAACATGGCTTTGTTCTGGCCATGGATGGGGTGTCTGGGTCCAGCAGCCGCAGGCTTAGCCTGAGGGGCATTTCCTTTGCCCCCAGCACCCATCGGGACTAGGTCCCCCAGTCTCTCACACCTCACACACCCCATACACCCCACGTCCTGCTGGGCCTCAGAGACTTTGGCCCTAGGACTGCAAACTAAGCTGTAGGGTCTTCTGCACTTTCAGAGAAGGAACCCTGGTGGCAGGGCCCCAGGACGTTGCCAGGCCAGGGCCGCAGACTCCAGGATTCGCCAGTGGACAGGGTGTCTGCAGGAGTTTTGCCTCTGCTCTTCAGCAGGGGGACCAGGCCAAAGGGTGTTGGGATTTGGGTGTGTTTTTTTTTTTTAAGATTTATTTATTCATGCATACAAGAACTGGGGTACAGGCCAGATGCGCGGGGGATGAGAGGACTCACCAGAGACAGAGTGGAGAACAGAACAGGCCGACTGACTGAAATGCACTGCTGAGGGGAGCAGCGGGAGAGTCAGGAGAGGTCTGCTGCGCCGTGTGGGTTGCTCCCTGGCCGGGGGTTGAACTCGCGCTGCAGAGGCTGCGGACAGCTTCACAGTGCTGTGCTTTACCCCTTGCACCACCAGGGAGGCCCAGGTAGTTTATTTTTTTTTTTAAAGATTTATTTAAATCTTTAAATAGGGTAGGCTGGGGGTACGGTGCCCAGAACCTCTGTCAGAGAACAGTTTGACGGTAGCCTTGGGGCTCAAGCCCCACGCCCACCAGCAGAGGCAGAGGCAGGAGAGCCCCTCAGGCTCTGTGGCCAAGTGGTGATGCTCCATGGTGATCAGGCCTGAGTTTCCCCAGGTCCGCTGAGAGCCCCTTGGTTCCTGCTGGCCTGGGGCTATGGCGGGTAAGCGAGGCAGCATGGAAAAGCCCCCGCGCGTTCCAGCTGTGGCTCCCACCTGCTTCCTGAGGCGCCCAGGCCCTGGGGAAGAGGGAGGCCGAACGGGCACCCAGGGTGCCTCTCCTCCACCTCCCAGACTTATGGGATTCTTCAAAGTGTGGCTCAGGTGTCTCTCCAGCCCCCACGCCCCCCACCCCGAAGCTGGTGATGTGCTGAAGCTTCCTGCTGGGAAACTGAGGCATCGGCACTCTGTCTCGGGGGTGAGCCCTGGGCTCCCTCTGCCCCTGCCAGCTGCCTGCCTGGTGCCTGGCAGACCTGTGTGCGCCTGGGTTCCTCGAGGCCGCTCGCGCGGCTCCGCACACATTTCATCTGAGTCAGGCTGGCCCCAAAGCTGGGCTGGGAGCCCTGTCCTTGCACAGATACCTGGTGCCTGAGTCAAGGCGCCAGCCGTGTATTTGGTTAGCAAACAGGGAGCCGCAGTGGAGCCAGCCCGCTGCTCACCTGCTCCCGCCTTTCTAGCAAAAATGTCCTCTGGAAAGGTCAGCCCCGCACGGAAGAGAGTTCTCAGGGCCTGGTGCAGAGGGAAAATGAGCGCCCGTGTTTGCAAATTAGTCAGCATTTCAAGGTAGTAGCTGCAAAGATGATGAAACCAAGTATGAGGTCACCTAAGCCTGGGGCCCCCCAAAATCTGAGGTGTCCTGGGCCCCGCGGGGCTGCACGGCAAGCTGGCTCCAGGGCCAGCGTCCCAGCCCCGAGACTGGGCTTCTCTTTGGTAGAAGAGGAACTTTCCCAGCCAGCACCCACTTGAGCCCCTCTGTCCCCACCCTGCCCCTTCTCCAGGGCTGGGGGGACTTAGCACTTTCCATCCACTCACTCGGGGCTCCTGGATTTTAACGTCCATTTGAATGACACAAGCTTCCGGAGCTTCTCCCTGAAAGGGCTGAAGCCAGCACCTCCCCCCACCAAGGGACGCCCCTGTGTCGCCTCTGACTCTGTGCAGATGGTCTCTGTCCTCTGGGAGCCTGGGGTGAATCCTTAGAGCTGGCTTCGTCAGCCGCCGCCTCCCTGCCCCGCTGAGGCCTGCTGGCCTGCTGCACTCCTCCGCGGAACGCCCCTGTGCCCGGGCCGTGCTGCCCAAAGATGGTGGCACCACCAGCTCCCCACAGCCGAGCCAGATGGGTGTGTGAAGGGATTCCCCAGACCAGCAGGGCCAAAGCCCAGCCTTCCCCGCCCACTCCCAGGCGCCCACTAGACCTCCTTGCCTTGCCTGGAGTTCTTCGCCTCCCCATCCCCCGCCCCACCCCCATGCCCAGGCCCTCTGGGTGCGGTAAAGCCTCTGCCCTCCTTGGGGGCCGCCCCTCCAGGTGCCTGAGCAGAGCCGCTCCTTGAAGAGTGCCAGAGGTCTGGGAGGTGGGGGGGGGGGCGGGACTGTTGGCCAGAGGGGTGTGCGAGCTCACGGAGGAGGGTAAACAATGAGACTAGCTGGGGAGCTGGTGCTGAGCACAGGTGTGTCACCCCAGGACTTGGAGAATGACCCCGCCAAGTCTCTAGGGGCTGGCCCACCCTGGGTGCCCGGCCGGCCTCCCTCTGCCCCAGGGCTTGGGCACCTCAGGAAGCAGGCGGGAGCCGCAGCTGGCAGGCACTGGGGCTTTTCTCCGCATGGGAAGGCTGCCGCGCTCGCCCAGCCGGAGCCCCAGCCCGCGGGAACCAAGGGGCTCTCGGCAGAGCTGGGGAAACTGAGGCCTGATCACCAGGGGACATGACCGCCGGGCCACAGAGCCTGAGGGGCTCTCTTGCCTCTGCCTGGTAGGTGTGGGGCTTGAGCCGTCAAACTGCTCTCTGACAGAGGTGGGTTCTGGCACCCCGGACAATATCCTTCGGGGACACCGCAGGCTATTTCTGTTGCTGCCCGCGCGGCAGCCATGATTTCCGTCGAGCACACCCTCGCCGGCAGGCCTGCGCCGTGCTGGTCCGCGTGTCGGCTGTAAAGGGCGAGCACAGCGGGGGAGGCGGTGGCAGGCCCCTGAGCACGACCGGTGGGCCCTGGTGTGCCGCCCCCACTCCGGAGACTGCTTGGGCCGTGGCCGGGCTGTGGCTGGGGGCCCAGAGCTCCGCGCAGGAGGCTGCTGCCTTCGTCCCACGGCCCGGTGTGCCGGAGGCTCCAGGCCTGGCGGGCGGCGCCCCGTCGGGCAGGGGCCTGAGCCTTGTGGGTGTTGCTTGTGAGAGCCGCAAGCTGCTGTTCGCACTTTCCCCAGGTCCGTTCCCTCCATCCTGGCCCCTCCATGCGCAGGAGCCCGCCGGGTTCTGTTCTTTCTCGAGGAAACTTCTGCTCTCATGACCTTAGACGCCTGGGCACCCCTGTCCCCCAACCGCTGCCCCAGGGCTTCAGCGTGAGCCCAGTTGGACCGACTCCTTTGCCTTGTTTCTTTGCTTTTGACCTTGTTTTCTTCAGCAACTCATCCAGGCGCATCTTCTCTCCAATGCCAGCTGCTGCTGCAGGGCTCCTGCGGATAAGGCGCCTCCCCGCCTCCGGCCCCCGCCCGCCGCCGCTTTCCGTTCTTCTGGTTCCTTCTTGGAATTCTCCTTAGTATTTGGAAACGCCGCTCAGCCTCCTCTTCCCGGCTTCGAGCTCGGGACGTCACCGCCGCCGCCCGCCGCCCCGTCTCCCGCTGCCTCCCTCCGTCCCTGCTGGGCTCGCTCCGTGTCCGTGTCGGGCCCCACCCCGGGCCGGGCTCTGACCGCTCTCCCCTAAGAGTGGGTTAGCTTCGCATGGCTCAGTTCTGCTGCCTCTGGTTCCTCCCGACACACCGGGAGAGCAGACACACCCACCGGCTGCTTTATCTGTCGGCCCATCAACCGGCTCTTTTTCACGGGTGGGGGGCGGGGGTGTCTTGCCAGTGAAATTCCTTAAAGCTTTTCAAAGCAAATGAGCATTTAGTGCGTGTTAACATATGAATGCAGCGCCACGCGTCTGCTCTGGAAAGGTCTCTGTGCCCCCTCCCCGGGCCCCTGGGCCTCCCCCGCACCCTCCCTTGTCCTCAAGCTCGCACAGCCCCGGGCACCCTGAACTGTGACTTTTCTCACCTGTCGCCCCCACCGCACCCTAAATTCTTGCGGGAGAGCCGCTCACTGTGGACTCCCCAGGAGTGCGCAGGGTGGGCTGGCACACAGGAGGTGCTCAGTACCTACTGGTGGGCATTGGCGGCTGCTGGGCTGCCACCAGGGTGCCTGAGTGCGGTGCCTGGCCTTCACCCCAGCTCCCACGGCTCCTGCTCGGCTTCCTGGAGGGCCTGTCCCGGCTTACTCGCCAAGACAGGGTTTTCTGGCCCAGATCTGTGGCGCACCCCGCCCCCTGCCGCACCAAGGCCGAGGCCCAGTCCATCAACCGCCGGTCAGTCGTCCGCGGGGCCTCTGTTCCACGCGGTCGCCACCCCCTGCATCGAGTGATCAGAGGAAATAAAGAAACCCCTGCGTAAAGGTGACCCCATTTCTGGTTTTGTCAGACTGAGTACTGAGAGGCGGAGAGCCAGAGAAGGGAGATGGAGACCAGGGTCTGGCCTCAGAGCAACGCAGGGAGACGTGGTCACTAGGCAGGGCTGTGTGCGGTGGGGACTCTCCAGAGCAGGCCAGGGGACGGAGAAGTCCTCCGGGCACCTACGCCCTGCACTCTCTGGGTGCCAGCTGACTCAAAGTCTGCTTTGGGAGGCGACCTCGGGCCCCAGGGCCTTCCTCAGCCCCCCTGGTGAGGACATTGACCCATGGTTGGCAGCCAGTCCAGGCCACCCCCGCCTCCTGGAGCTTGGCCTGAGCAGGCAACCAGGTGTTCTTGGAGCCGTCCCTGGAGTGGACACGGGGGGCCAATTTAGAATGTCATTCATCTCCCTGTGCCCAGGCCCTCCCGTACCCGGCGCGCAGCTGCCCAGGCCAGCCTCCAGCCAGGCCCCCGCCTGGGCGCGCAGCTCTCAGGCCAGAGCAGAGCAGAGCAGGAGGCGAGACCCCGCGCGGCGGCAGGCCAGCCAGGGCCTCTCCCAGGAGCTGGCGGGGTGGCCAGGGCCAGGGCAGGGAGCCACTGGCCCTGAAATAAAGCTGATGGCCGCTGGGCTGGGGCCCCCACCCCCAGAGAGGGTGCAGCGTTTCAGGGGAAGCCTTTAAAGCAGCTCTTTGAAGCTTCTCCAGTGGAAGCGGGTCTGCGTTTTGTACTTTTTGGAATTAAGTTGCAGTTCTCAGCCCCCCCCCCCCAGAGAGGAGCAAGGAGCCCCGAAGAAAGGGTGGGCATTGTTGCCGTGATTGGCACCTCCTGTGAATGAGGGTCACCGCGCGGGCTGCTCCTTTTCTCGCGCGCCTTTCTCCCTCGCACGCCCGTTCACTCTGGAACATTCCTGCTTTCAGAGCTCTGTCTTCCTCTCCCCTTTGTATCTCTGCTTTCCTTCCCGGCACTGTGTTGCTTTTCATTCCCGCTCCCCAGCTCCCTGGGGGTGGCTCTCTCCTCGCGCTTTTCCCCCTTTCTTCTTCTATTCAGTCCCTTTCTTTCTCTTTTGCCTCTTTTTTCTCTTTCTTTCTGAATGGCGCCTCTGTTTTCAAGGGGCTGGGCCAGTAGAGGAGACGGTTTATTTGAGGAAGGGAGACTGTGCTTGTTGTCATTTTCTGCATCGCTCTGGCCATGTACAGAAATGACCAGGAGGGCCACCGGCTCCCGGAGGCTGCGCCAGGAGGGGCTGTGTTTGGGGAGGGTCTCACCAGACAGGAGGCACCTGCAGCCCAGGTTAGGCGCTGGGGCAGCGCCTCGGCCCACAGGATCCGACAGGGCCCTGGGCACCGGCTCCCTTTCTTCCTGGCCCCAGGGTGGCCTTGATGTGAGGGTTAAGACCAGAGGAAGAGGTGGTGACGCCCCTCCCCCCGCCCTGCACCGCACCATGGGAGCTTGGCCTCTCCAGGAACCGCCCGCAGGGCCTGAGGGCAGGACCACAGTTGTCTGGGGTGGGGTCCTACATGAGCTGGACCTGGAGGTTGGGGACTGAACAGCGCAAAGGGAGGAAGCTGGAGGGAGGGACGTGTCCAGGGAGGTGAGCGATCTTGGCCTTTAGACGGTGGCAATCGATAAAAGGTTTGCAGGTGATTTCAGCACCGAGGAAATGGAGTCAAAGCCTGGGGAAGAGGGTTCCTCCGATGACCCCCCATAGGAAAAGAAGGCAGGCACCAAGGCGGAGCCCAGGGCCACCCGGACGAAGGGGGCAAGGCAGGCAGAGGGGATCACTTGAGCGCCTGCTGGCAAGGCCACAACCCATCTGGGCCTCCGCATGTGGCCCGGGGCTCACTTGCGACCTCCCAGAGGACACATCACTCCGGCCACTGGCCCCCCCAGCTCCTCTCCAGAGATCCCTGAGTCCCCCTGGGGTCCTGGTCTTTCCTAGGACCTTGGGCAATTCTGGGCTGGACGGAGGCCCCCAAGACCCAGAGGAGGGGTAGCACAGAGAGCAGGGGGCCAGGAGGCATTTGGAGACGATGGCCCGGGGCCCCTGTCCAGGGGTGGAGGGGAGGAGGGAAGCTGGACCTGCCAGGGGTGAGCAGAACAGGGTCGTGTGGCGCAGGCCTGGAGGAGGGGGGCCGGCTCTGTGGCCTGCTTCTTCCCAGCAGGCTGCAGGTCTGAAAGATCCTCCCACCACCTTTGCACAGGAGACACAGGGGCCTCTGGGGAGGAGCCGAGAGCGAGAGTGGGTGATGGGGAGCGAGGACTCCAGGCCTGGCGGTGTGGCCGGGGTGCCTCCCAGACACTGGTCTCTTTCCTCACCACACCCAGCACAGCTGGCCCACCCTCCTAAGTGTTCATGTTGAGCCGAACGGTGGCTGTCGGGTGTGTGGAGGGGGCAGCGCGGCGTATGGGAGCCCCGCCGACAGGCGCCGTCACCTGGTCCAGGACGCAGGACTTCGGGAAGGCGACAGCTCCCCAGGGACACGCAGGGTAGGGCCCCCTTCAAGGCGGAAGGCGGAGGGACCATCACCACCGGCACAGAGGGAGTCCGAGCAGAAAGGGGTGGTGACCGCGCCAGGCAGCAGGACAGGTGGGGCGGTGGGCGGGCTGGTGAGAGCTGGGGGAGGAGCACCCGGACGCCTGGCATGGTTCACCCAGGAGCCTTGGAGGCACACCTGCTGTGTGCAGGCTCAGGGCGTGACTCCAGCTGCGGAGGCATCGGCCAAGCCCGGTGTCTTCCCCCGCATCTGGGTGACTGGGACCAGGCCGGCTGCGGATCGCAGTGGTGATGGGGACGCTGCGGTTTGTGCTCCAAGGACAAGGGACGGGGCTGTGTGGGGCGGGCCGCCTCCCTGCACTTCCTGGCCCTTCCAGCTTCCCAGACACCTGTGGGCCAACCTGGAGCCTGCCAGCGCCAGCCTGGCTGCTCGTCGGGTTCCTCCGGTTTGGGTGAGAACATCTCCACCCCGTGAAGGCACCCAGTCCCCCACCCACTCCCCCCACCTGGCTTCTGCCTTGTGAACAGGCTTTGGAGGAGCCTGGCTCCTCCAGGTCGCTGGCTCTGTGGCCCCAGATGAGTCGCGCAGTGCCAGGGAAAGCGGCAGCCGGGCCCCACAAAGCACCTGGCGTATTTGAGCTGGGGGAGGCAGGTGCTCCGACACCCCTTCACGCAGGGGGAGCATCACTGGGGACTTAGGGGAGGTGCCAGACCAGACTCTGAACCAGTGCTTCTCAGCCTGGGTTCTGATCCCCGTGACTTCCAGGCCTCGAGGACTGACGCCTGTCACCCTGCCTGCCCGGCAGGTTGCGCCCGCCCCTCGACGACGCAGCCTCTGTGCGCCCACGAGGGGCCCGCTCTGAGGGCCTTCCCGACCCCAGCCCCCGCGCCGTCTGTGGAGCTCTGGTGTGTGGTCTGTATCACCCGGGATGCGTGGGCTGGCACTGCCGCTCAGACCCCGGCAGGAGGGCCCGGTGGCCCCTGACCTGGGAAGGGCTCTGTGGACTAGAGGGCTGTGCCCGGTGGCAGTGTGGCCTCTAGTGCTGGCCACCGGGGGCACACTCCCCATGCATTTCCTGGGGGCCCCTGGGCAGAGTCGCCTCCTAGAGCTCCTCTGTGCCGTCCTTGGGACCCCAGTGAAAGGGAGACCAGTTCTTGCCCTGGGCTGAGCCTCCTCCCCCCAGGGCACCCTCCGGGCTCTGCCCTTAAGGGCCTCCCCAGAGATCCCTCAGCCCCCTCCGCCCCTCCCGTTGGCTTCAGGGGGGATCCCTCAGCCCCCTCCGCCCCTCCCGTTGGCTTCAGGTAATATGCCCACAGCCTTCCTGGGGAGCCCCATCCTGGGGCATCCGCCCCCCCTTCCCTGCTGGTCCTCCCAGTCCCCCCACAGCTGCCTGGTGAAACAGGCGCGGGGTCCTGGCCCTCAACTCACTCACCCAGCTCCCCTCACCAGGGGACCGGCCCACCCCAGAGACCGTGCATCCTCGGGGGCCGCGGAAGCCCCGTCACCGTCGCGTCAGCCCGGAACCTCGCCGGCCAGCCGCCGCGAGGACGGTTGGTGGGCGACGAAGGAAAGCGGGGCTGCCTGTCTGGCCCTGCCCAGGCAAACGCGCCGGCCGGTGTGAGTGGGACGGGCGCCTCGCACCCCACTCGGCGGAGCCGCGGCGTGGGCGTCTGCAGCATAAATGTTGACGAGGCCGCGGCTGCAGAAGGCGGCCCTGCCAGGCGCTCTGCGGGCACGAGGCCCTGATGAGTCACCCGCCTGCGAGCGGGAGGGGGCCGTGGCTGCGCCCACCCTCCCGGGCGCCGCGTCCCTCCCTCTGCGGCCTCTGCCACCTGCAGCTGTCCTCTTGGCCTGGCGCCTCCCGCTGCGGGTGGGTTGGGGGGGCTTCCCCATCTCCCACCTCCGCCAGGCCTCTGTGGCCCGAACACTACGGGGCTAAGGACTCGGTGTACCCCCGCTCACCCGCCTGCCGGAGCCGCGCGCCCTGGCCCCTGTGGGTCTGCCCGGGGCGGCTGGGCCTGCAGCCTCCAGAGAGCCCGCGGGCGGCTGCGGGTGTTCCTGACCCCTCGGGCGTAAGAAACAAAAAGCGGCTCCTCTGTCATCTGGGGCACCCGCTCGCCTGGGCTCGTCCGGCTGCTGCTGGCTCTGCCGTTTCTGGGTGATGTCCGCTCACCAGGCGCCAGGCCCGGCGGAGGGGAGGCTCGTGGCGCTGACTGAGCCCCAGGAACGCCGTCCTCGCCGCTGCTCCCGCATCTCCTCTGTCTGGAACGCTCTGGCATTTAAGGGAGCCCGAACCCTAACTCCACCTGTTGGCTGCTGCGCCCGGTGCTGGGGCGGCCCCGTGGCTGGTCCGCGGGCGCCCCAGCATCTGCCTTTGTTTCTTCCGCAGTGGAGTGGCTTTGTTCCCAGGACCCCTGGTTCCCTCAGATGGCGCCAGCTGCGAGCCCAGCCTCAGGAAGCCTGCGCAGGGCCCTTCCCCTGTGCTGCTCCCTCCTGCACACCAGGTGCCTGAGGTCTGGGGGGAGGGGTGGGGAAGCAGGCAGGGGTGCCAGGCCCAGCCACATTCCCCTCCGTGTCTCTGTGGAACGGGGGCTGACACCCCGCCACCCCACTCTGCTTCCATCTCTTCTTCCTCAGCCCTGCTCTGGGGGTTCCCAGTTGCTAAGACAGCCTTTTAGGGGAGATCGTGGGCCCCTCTCTGGGCTCGGCAGGCCGGAACCCTAGGCCTTGCTGCGTCCTGGGCCCAGGCCCTGCCCACAGCACCCACGCGTGGCCTAGAGCCACCGAGCAGGGCCTTGAGGTCCCAAGTCTGGGCCGTCTGTGCAGGCCTCCCCCGAGCCCCCAGGGCCCTTGCCGACGGGGCAGGCGCCCAGACCCTCCTCTCCATACGGCCCCGGCGTCTCCAGACCAGCTAGTCTCCGTCACACTCGGCCCGCCTGCTCTCCGTGGCCAGTCTCTCCCTTTGACCTGTCATTTCCCATCCCTCCGGATTGAGCGCGCACCGGGAGGTGCTGGGGGCCAGGCGAGGCCTGACCGGCCTCTCTCGCAGAGCACAGGGCGGAGGGAGGGAAGGGGGCCGTCCTGCCTTCCTCTCACTCCCGTGTGGCTCAGGCCGGAGCAGCCCCCAGCCCCAGCTTGCTCCCTGCGAGTGGGAACCAGACACCTGCCTCGGGCCTGGCCCATGACACACGCTCTGGAAGCGGGGGCCCCCCGACAGCCCTCCTCGGGCATGGGCATGGGCAGGGGAGCCTGGCAGGCATGGCAAAGAGGGCATTTGGGGAGACGGAGCAGCCCACTGCTGTTGGAGTGAGGGGGGCAGCCTATGGAGGCCCCCGGCCCAGGCTGGCCAGTGTCTCAGTCACGTGGCCACGGGGGTCGAGGCGCCCACGGCTGCGTGTGGGTGGGCTTCCCCCGGCTCCAGCGAGCTCCTGTGGGGCTGCACCCCGGGCCGGCCCTGGCTCCCCTCAGCGAGCCCCCACCCGGACACCTCCACGCTGCTCTTCCTTCCTCCCTCCCGGGGGGCCTCCCTGGGGCGGGCCCGGCTGGGGTTGGCCGGGGTCTGGCCCCTGGAGAGCACCTGCGAGGAGGCGGGAGGAGGCTGGCGGGGGCGGAACGAGGCGCAGGCGGTGGAGTGGGGCTCCCGCCCGCCTCCCTCCTTCCCCTCCCGTCCTTCCTTCTTCCTTCCTTCTTCCTCTTAATGTTTTGCGAGCAGGAGATAAGCGAATGTGGCCCGAGAGCACAGGAGAGCAGGGGGAGGGCACAGGACAGGCGGGGGCGGGGGGCGAGTGGCCACAGCAAGGACGGGCGTGGGGGCTGTGCCCGAGGAGGGGCAGATGAAAGGAAAGGAAGGAAGAGGGGAAGGCAGGACCAGGCGGAGCGGGACGGGTTGCCACGGCAACGGAAGGAGGGAGGATGGAGGGAAAGGAAGACGGATGGAGAAGGTCTGCCGGAGGAAGGGGGGAGGGGAGGGCGCTCCCAGATCCCAGCCAGGCCCCGCGCAGGAAACTGAGGTGGGCAGAGGAGGCGGGGCTGGGCCGGGGTCCCGCCGCCCGCCCGCCCATCCTGTCGCCACAGCCCTGGGGCACGGGCGCGGCGCCCACGAAGTCCAGCCCCCCACGCTGCGGCCTGCTTGTCCGCAGGCCTTCCCTTGGTCCCGGGAACTGGCGAGGCCGAGTTTCGTCTGTTGTCCCTGGTGCGCTGAGCGGGTGGTCTTGGGGGCCAGCGCCATGGCCTTGTTGGGTGGACAGGTGACTTTTTTCCTTCTGGAACTGGAGAAGAGCTGTGGGGCCCTGCGCTGCCAGGGCTGCTGTCCCTTCCTGGGGTGGGCACTGGCGCTGCGCTGGGGGGACAGGACCGCCGGTGGGGGGGGGGGCTCAGCGGGGGGCCCCTTAGCCCTCTGGTGGGGGTGTTTTTGGAGGGGCAACCACCGGCTCTGTGCACTCACTAGGACGCAGCGGCCGGGAGGTCAGCCCCCCCCCGCCCAGCAGCCCTGTGACCTCATGGGGACGCCGGACACGCGGGGTGATTGCACGCCTACCTCTGTCACAAAAACCGTGCCGACGTCCAGGGAGGAAAAGTATTAGCTTTAGAGCAGCTTCGAACCTGGGAGACCAGACGTGGCCTGGGGCTGGGGCTGGGGCCGGGGGAGTCGGCAAGAAGTGACGTCATTCCTGGAGCGTGGAGGAGCGGGGAAGAGGACGAGCTTCCCGGCACGATGAGGCGCGTGGCAAGGGGGAGAGGCTGTGTGCCGAAGGGCTGCCGAGAAAGGAAACAGCCATCGTGCAGGAGGGCGAGGAAGGAAGGGACTCGCAGCCCGCGTGAGGCCGTGCAGAAGGGTCAGGCGAGCTTGTTGCTTTTGGCCTCTGCTGGGGGCTGGACTCGATGGCAGGGGCTATGGCAATGATGCTGGGTCCTGCGTCGGGGTGGAGGCCGGGCCTCTTTTGGCCTTTGCGGTCCAGGGCAGCTGTGGGACAGAACTCCTGAGAGAACTCAGGAGTGTGCTGGGTAGGGCCAATCCCTTGCCCCCCACATCCTACCATGCCAACCCCCGTGGCCCCCACGGAAGGCGGGGGCCTGGGGTCTGGCCGTCCCCTCTGGGAGGAGCCTCCCTTCCCCTAAGGGTGTCAGGAGGGAAGAGCTAGGAGCTCTCCTAGGCCTGAGGCCCCGGAGAGGCCTGCCTTCCCTGTGCAGCCAGAAAGCACCCTGAGGAAAGAGCAGGTCTGTCTTGGGGTCGTGCCAGGCAAGGGGCAGAGAAGAGCAAACAGAACTGCCAGGCAAGGATTTCCCCATGCCTTTTCCAGCTTTTGGGGTGACTGCCTCCACCTCCGCCCTCCCCCCTCTTGTCTTCCTCCGAGGACGCGCCCGCTGTCCTCTGTAGCCCTGTCCTCCAACGGAGGATGCTGAGGAAGCAGCCCCGAGACTCAGCCAGTTACGAGGCACTGGCGGTCAGAGCCAGCGGCGGGAAATACACATTGCTCCTGGGAGTCGGCGCACACCCCTGGGGCCGGCAGTTCCGACATCTGCAGAGCCGGCTGCAGTGCTGGAGACCCGGGCGGGGCTTCCAGCGTCCACTCCGCAGGCAGCACTGCCCCGGGAAAGCTGCTTCCCTCTGGCGACTTCTGCTGAGGGGACAAGGCCTGCCTGCAGCAAGGGGCGTCCTGCTCGCCTTTAGGTCCCCCGAGAGTTGATGTTAATCACCCCTTGGTTGGTGCTGGACACAGAGGCCGGCCCGACCCTGTCCCGGGCTGTGGAAGAGGCCTGGCCCTGCCCTGGCGGCCAAGGATGCCTCGGGAGGAAGTGCGCCCAGTGCCAGGAAGGGCAGGCTGGCGGCCGTCTGTGCGAAGGCCCTGCGGTGGGAAGAGCAGGGGCGGGAAGCCTGCTGGAGGCTGGCCCTGGACAGCCCGCTCAGGCGAGGGCTTCACCCTGCCGCCCCGTCACCGAGGGGGCTTCTGGAGACCTGCGTTCGCGGCCTCGCTTCATTGGTTGCTCCCTTGGCACCTTGGCAGTCCCTTCCCCTCCCTGGGCCTCTCCTTATCAGTCAGAAGTGACTGGATGCCGTGGGCATCAGACCCTCCCGTGGTTTGGGGGTTGGTGGCCCTTGTCTGGGAGAAAAGGGGAAGTTGAGGTAAGGAGGAGACTGCGCACTTCCCCTAGCACCCCGCCCCAGCCGGGGATCTCGGGGCCTCCAGCTGCGGAGTCCAGAGGGGCCTGTGGGCCAGGCAGAAGTGAGACTGGGAAGAGCCTTGAGTCTGCACAAACCTCCACTTTCCTTTCCTCCCCTCTTCCTTTCTGGGATGTGAGAAGGTTCCCTTCCATCTGCATGAAGAGAGCAGAGCACAGCAGGGCCGCGTCCTCCGCCTGAAGTCCCTGAGTGTCTTCTACAGCCGCAGGCACTGCTGGGACTTCCCTTGCCTGCAGGCCTGAGGTGGGCGGAAGGAGAGGGCATGGCGGAGGGCGCGCACGCAGTGGCATTGCGGGGGGTGGGGTGGGGTGGGGTGGGGTAGGCAGAGGAGCCAGAGGCTCAGATCCCAGGGGGCTTGCATTCCAACAGGGAGCCAGCCTCTCCCCAGCCTGCCCACCCACCGGCTCTGGCCCAGGCGCCCTGCCCACACCCCAGCTAGGCCTCCCCTGGCCAGGCCCTGCTGCTTCTCTGCTGACTCAACTGTCTCGGGGCTGTTCCCAAGGGGGGGGGGACTCGATTCTTTCCCTCCTGTACCCCCACGGCCAGGAAAAACCCCCAGCCTGTGGGCATCCTGCCAACATGTGGGGGCAGTGATTCAGTCACAGGGCTGAAGTCCACAGCCTCTGAGCTGCCTGGAGATGCAAGGCCCGAGGGTCAAGGGCAAGCCTGTGCTCCCAGCAGGAGCCAGGGCGCGGGCGTCTGTCAGGCCACCAAAAATTGTCACCCAAGTGATGAATCCTGTGACTCTGCCGGCCGGGAGGAGGGCACTGAACTCAGTGGGCCACAGAACGGCCGGTGGTCGCCGGGCCCTGTTCCTTCTTTCAGAATGGTTCCTGTCCCGCCAGCCCCGGGCCAGACCTGGCCCGTGCCCCCCAGCGCTCAGCCAGCAGCCTGAGGGGTCCGCCTGGGAGACAGGCAGGGAGGCCAAAGATTAACCCTCGAGGTGCCAGGAAGCCTCTGCGCCCATTTTGCAGATGAGGGAGGTGAGGCCTGGGGCGCAGGCGATGATGGTCTGCGAGCTGGAGGCGGCCGGACGCCCTGGGGACCGGGCCCAGCAGGCGGGGCGGACCTGGCTTGGAGGGGCGGGGCCTGTTGAGCCCTGGAAGTGCAGTGGCCTGGGCCTCGGGGTCACCGGGCCTCTTCCCCTCCCCTGCCCACTCCCTTCCTCTCCCTCCCCTGCTTTTGTTTCCCGGCTCCGCAGCCTGCGCCCTCCCTCCCCGGTCACGCCGGCGCCCCTCCCCCTGCAGGCTTCTTTCCTCCGCCCCTCCCCCTCCCCTCCCCTCCCCTCCCCTCCCCTCCCCTCCCCCCTCGCCCTCCTGCCTCCTTTATCTAGTTTCTCCTTTATCTCCTCTCTCGCCCTCCCTCTCTCCCTCCCGCTTCTCCGTCTCTCCCTCTCCCTCCTCCTGTCCCTTTATCTCCTCTCTCCCTCTCTCTCTCTCTCTCTCCCTCTCTCTCTGCTGTGGCCTCCCAGCCCCCGCACCCTCCCGGCCCACTCCGCTGCCCGCGCAGGCCCGCATCCTCCCCGACCTCCTCACTAGTGAGAGGGGCCGCCCGGCCCGTCTCGGACCATATGGAGAGCTTTTGTTCCGGAGCCTGCAGAGGTGGGGCACGGACCTGGCCAGAGAAGGGAAGTGCTGCCAGGGGCCTGGGCTGGGGGCTGGCACACAGGTGGTAGGCCCCCCAACAGGCTCTCAGCGCCCCATGCCATGCCGGGGCCTGAAACTGGAGGCCCTGAGGAGGAGCCGGGAGGGAGGGCGCCGCAGCCGAGCCGGGCCTGAGGCTGGAAGGCTCTGCTGCTCGCGGCAGACAGGAGCCGGCAGGCGGGTGCAGGTGGATTAGGTTCAGGCGTCTTTCTCTCCACAGACAAGAGCCCCTCCCACGCGGACGCTCGCACCGCCCCGCGGCCCGTGAACATGAACAAGGCTGCACAGATGCAGGGCCCAGCCCTGCCCCCTCAGCACCTCGAAAGCGGCACGTCCAGGCGACGTGTCTGTCCAGAGTCCAAGAAAGCAGGGCTAGGCAGACCAGGCTGGCTCGTGGTCAGAGAACCTTCCAGGGAGGAGTGCAGGGGGTGGAGACCCCAGAGGGGCCCTGCTCCAGGGCTTGGCAGGCCCGGTCTCCCAGGGTCCGGGTCTGTGGCTCCCCACCCGAGGGTGCCACCCAGTGTACAGCGAAGGGGCTGGGCCTGGGGTTCCTGGGCCACAGAGAAACGTGCCCGTCCACCCCTCGCTCACCCGAGGCCTCAGAGACAGTCTGGCTCCACCGCCCGTGTCAGGTCAGTCCCGGCACCTCTGTGCACCCCACTTGGGCACAAACCCCTCAGAGCAAGGGCTCGTGGGCCCCCTTCACACCCGGCTCTGCTCCTGGCCTAGTGACACCCCGCAGTCCTGGCCATAGCCGACCCTGGGTGGGCCCTGGGGAGGGACGCTGTGGCCAGGTGTGGTGTGAGCGTTACGAGGGGCCCCTGCTCCTCCTTGGGGTGCCAGCTGGGATGATGGACTGTCTTCCCCGTGTGGCGACCCCAGGCCAGTGCTCGGCTCTCCAGGGCAGCCCTGCCCTGTCCCGTGTTCAGGGCAGGGGCCGAGGGAGACGGTGCAGGGAGGACGCACGTTCTCGTCTCTGCTGCCCAGGAGGAAACTGAGGCTGGGGCTGACGGGATGGGCCCAGGCCCGGGAAGACCAGGCCCTGCCCTTGACGGTCTGTTTTCTCTCTGCTGGCTTTGGAGACATCTAGAAAAATTGCCAAGTTGGCTGTTACCTCAAATCACAGCACACACAAGGGCTGCTGGGGGGACATAAGTGCCAATGGGGTGCAGACAGCTCCCTGTGTCCAGAGGCAGCCCGGCGCCGGGCACAGAGCATCCTCCGTGGGCCCCCAGCGGGCAGGGCCTGCCCCGTTCACCTGGCTCCCTCCAAGCATGGCGGGATGTAGCGACGTTCCTGGGTAGATGAATGGGCGCGCCGCCCCCTGAGGTGTCTCAGACCACCTGAGGCTTCGCGCTCTGGGGCCCAGGGTGAGGCCCTCCCTGCGGGATCTCCAGGACTCTTCCCGTGGGTGGGGCCTTTGACAGCGCCGGGCGCGCACCCTTCTGCGCAGGGGTTCCGGCCCCACTCGGTAGATGGGGAAGCGAAATCACCAACGTGACCGTAGTCAGTCTCTCGTAGTGACAGAGCTGTGAGTTGAGGCCAAGTGCTGGCCCCCTGCCTGTGTGGCCTGGAAACCGTGCGGCCCCCCCCAGCCCCAGGGGGGCCCCGGGGCTCCGGGGCCCGGCCCACTGCTTTCACATGAACCCACTTTAAGCTTAATAGTTTAATCTTTGGTGTCTGTTTAAGGAAGCTAGATTCCTGTCGAGGGTATTTTTAGCCACTAGGAAGGGGAAGCTCTCCTGGCCCATGGGGGAGGGAGACTCCCGGCCAGAGACCTTTCCTGAGGGAGGGCTGCAGTGGCCAGCCCTGCAGCGAGGCCCTTCCTCATGGCAGCCCAGGCCGCTGGGGGGCGGGGGTGCCGTGGGGAGGAGGCCCTCCCAAATCTGGGCTCCCTCTGCCACCACCGTCTGTCCGTCTGCCCCTCTGGGGGCCTGCAGAGGGCTCCAGGGCTGGAGGGGAAGGCTGGCACAGCCCCAGGAGCAGGCAGAATTTGAGGAGAGCCTGGAAGGCTGTGGTAGTTGGTAAAGGGCCCCCACTGGGTACTGACAGCCCCTGGGGAGGCAGGGCGTGGACAGGTGAGGGCTCCTGTGTTTGCAGAAGAACCTGTCAGCCCAGAGAGCCCTGGGCCCGGGCAGCAGGGCGCCTGCTCGCAGCCAGAGCCACCCGGTGCCTCCAGGGCCCCGCCCTCCCAGCCCTGCCTTGGAGGCCAGTGTCCAGTCACTTAGGCTCGGCCTTTAGTCAGTGTGATTTCAGGTGCTTAAATGTGAGCCGCCGGCTGGGATGGATGGACGCTGGTTTGAGCTCATATGCGCCCTTATCTTCCCCCAGATTCATTCTCTCTCTCTCTCTCTCTCTCTCTCTCTCACACACACACACACGCACACACACACACGCACCCCATTCACGTGGCCCAGCTGTTAGAAATGGCGATGGTTGTTTAACACCTCACTGTACAGTCCCAAGGTCTGTGCAAAATTAATTACCTTGGCAACGAGACCAGCAGGGCTGCCGGATGTGTTGGGGTGCAGTATATGCGTCTGCGGTGGCTGTTCTAAAACTGGTCTTTATGAGAGAAGTGCTTTTTTGCCATTTTGAATCAGATTTTTGAGGAACCCCTGAAGGGCTGTGGAACCTAGTCTGAGAACCGCTGAGGAAATCCAGCCTCCTTGTCCTACAGGCGGGAAGGCCGAGGCTCGCAGGGGCCAGGGCTTACCCAGGATCCCTCGGGGAGTCGAGGGGACACGCTGGGGTTGTCGCTGCTCCCCCTGGCTGCATGTGTGCCCTGTGTCCAGAGAAGGGGCAGAGGACACCCAGCTTTCGCGGAGCCCTGCCGGGCGTGTGGGGGTGTGTGGCGCTGAGCTGGCCGCGGTAACGTGCCTTCTTTCCCCACAGCGATGCCCTCCTAGCCAGCCGCCACGGGATGGAGGGCTTCATGGACTCAGGGACACAGACGGATGCCGTGGTGGTGCTGTCCTTGGCCCAGGCCGCCGTGCTGGGGCTGGTCTCGGAAAATGAGCTCTTTGGAGCCACCATAAGCGCCGAAGCCTTCTACCCCGACCTGGGGCCCGAACTGTCTGGGGTGGCCGTGGGGGAGCCGGGGCCCCCTGGCCCTGACCTCTACCAGCTGGCCTGCAACGGGCGCCCCCTGGAGGAGCCGGCGGAGGAAGAGGTGCTGGAGGTGGAGGCGGCCTTCGAGAAGCACACCCGGCGGAAGACGCGGCCGCCCGTCCGCCTGGTGCCCAAGGTCAAGTTTGAGAAGGTGGAGGAGGAGGAGGAGGAGGTGTACGAGGTGTCCGTGCCCGGCGACGACAGGGCCGCGGGCCCAGCCGAGGCCCCCAGCGAGGCGGCCGTTGGCGGCTGCGAGCCTCTGGTGCAGAGCAGCGCCGTGAAGATGATTGACCTCAGCGCCTTCAGCCGCAAGCCCCGGACGCTGCGGCCTCTGCCCCGCACCCCGAGGCCGGAGCTGGACATGGCCCCCTTTGACCCCCACTTCCCTGACCCGGCCCGCGATGGCTTCCCCGAGCCCAGCTTGGCGCTGCCCGGCCCGGAGGCCCTGCCCGCCGAGTGCGGCTTTGAGCCGCCGCCTCTGGCCCCCCTGAGCGACCCCGAGGCCCCCACCCTGGGGTCCCCGGAGCCCGTGAAGCCAGAGCAGGGCTTCGTGTGGCAGGAGGCGGGCGAGTTCGAGGCCGACGCGGCCGGCTCGACGGCAGAGCGCCACAAGAAGGCCCAGCTGGACCGGCTGGACATCAACGTGCAGATCGACGACTCGTACCTGGTGGAGGCGGGCGACCGGCAGAAGCGCTGGCAGTGCCGCATGTGCGAGAAGTCCTACACGTCCAAGTACAACCTGGTGACGCACATCCTGGGCCACAACGGCATCAAGCCGCACTCCTGCCCGCACTGCAGCAAGCTCTTCAAGCAGCCCAGCCACCTGCAGACGCACCTGCTCACGCACCAGGGCACCCGGCCGCACAAGTGCCAGGTGTGCCAGAAGGCCTTCACGCAGACCAGCCACCTCAAGCGCCACATGCTGCTGCACTCGGAGGTCAAGCCCTACAGCTGCCACTTCTGCGGCCGCGGCTTCGCCTACCCCAGCGAGCTCAAGGCGCACGAGGTGAAGCACGAGAGCGGCCGCTGCCACGTGTGCGTCGAGTGCGGCCTGGACTTCTCCACCCTGACGCAGCTCAAGCGCCACCTGGCCTCCCACCAGGGCCCCACCCTGTACCAGTGCCTCGAGTGTGACAAGTCCTTCCACTACCGCAGCCAGCTGCAGAACCACATGCTCAAGCACCAGAACGTGCGGCCCTTCGTGTGCACTGAGTGCGGCATGGAGTTCAGCCAGATCCACCACCTCAAGCAGCACTCGCTCACCCACAAGGTAAGCCCCTCCGACCCCGGCTCCCCGGTCGGGACGAGCGCGCCTAGGGGTGAGGCCGCAGGCCCGCCGTGGGCCCTCCTCCCTTTGGCCTCGCATGTTTATTCTGATGAGTATTCGGAAAAAACAAACGGGTGACCCTGGCACGGCACGGGGCAGTGAGGGGCACCGAGCCCTCCCCACACACAGTTGAAGGTGCTAATGGCTCCTGGCTCCCAGTACCCTCGCTGCCATGGCCTGTTGACCGGAAGCCTTGTCGGTGAGGCCACGGGAGAGCACGGGTCTCGTCTGCTCTCCGGACCCCGGGCTGTGTCCTCGTGACAGCCTTGGCTCTGAAGGAAAGGGCGTCGAGACACTCTCCAGCAAGAGAAAGTGCAGGCGGTGTGTGCCGGGCGTGTCAAAAGTCAACTGTAATTGAAATTAGGGTTTTCAAAATACGTAAAAAAATTCTTTGTGAATAGCATGTTTGAGGAACCCCATGCAGGTCCACAGCGAAGTCGCCTGCTCGCCCCGTGTTATGGTGGGAAGGAGGCGAGGCGGCCAAGGAGGAGGCCGAGCGTCCCGACTCCAAGGGGCTGGTGGCCTACTTGGCTCTCGTGATGGCAAAAGTGGCCTTCAGGAGAAGGCCAGAGGTGTTCTGCTTGAAGAGCGAGTAGACTTAACAACCTTTTCCCTGGTAAAGGTAATCAGTCCTAGAATAAGACTAGGGATGTGGTCTGTGGCGATGGAGCCGCACTGTCACGGTCACGATGTCCTTGACATAACCTTGACTGTTCTCTCCACGTCCCCTCCTCCCTCCAGGCCACTGACCGCCCTTCCTTTCAGCCAGCAACACCCCAGAGGCCCTGACACCCAGGCAGCTGGAGCAGGCCTCTCTCACAGTGGGTCCTGAGGGCCACTCTGGGCCTCACCTGCCCTGTGCGGCCTTCCCCGTTCTGTCCACCTTCATTCACACTCTGAAGCCGGATGTAGGGAGAGCGCCCCTCTCCATCATGGGGCCAAGGGGAGTTCCAGGTCAGACTGTGTCCTGTTCTCTCAGGGGACACCCTCACGTGGGGACAGCGACGGCCACCCGGCAGACCCCAGCCCTCAAGGCCCCGGGATGGGCTCTGCCCTCGCCAACGCCACCTGGGGCCTCACTGCCGGCGCCTCTCTAGCCGCTGGGGTGCGGCCCAAGCGTGGGTTGAGGAGGAGGCTGAAGGTGGGCTCAGCAGTAAAACTAGACGATGGAGTATTGATGTCGCGCGGGAGTGACAAGAGCAGTGCACACGCACATGCCCTCGCCGTCGCCCCGCACGTCTGCAGGCGTGCAGAGATAAGTGATGCTGTGAGGAAATGCCGAATGCAGACATCAATGGCTGATCAAAGTGAGAGCAGCCTGGGGGCGGGGGCGTGCGCACCGCACTTCACACCCCCAGAGGGCCGGCCCCTGCGGCCACACAGCTTCCGCGTGTCGGGCGAGCACAGCAGGCAATTCCAGGCCAGGTCTGCTGAGCAGTAGGCCCGGAGCCACCCAGTCAGGAGACCAAGCTGTGTGGGAGGCCACGGCCAGGACGGGCGAGTCTGCCCCAGGCTCTTAGAGGCCGTCACAGGGCGAGGCCAGCTCCCCCCTTTTGTCAGCCCCTTCTCCTGTGGTTTTAGACAGGCGGGGCCTCTATAAGGAAGCCCGTGTTTGCACAAGGGGCTCGCACACCCACACCCACACCCACACCCCTGCAGGCCGGAGAGCCCCTCCAGGGACTCTGCTCACCGCGCCTGACCCTCCCACCCCGCAGGGCGTGAAGGAGTTCAAGTGCGAGGTGTGCGGCCGCGAGTTCACTCTGCAGGCCAACATGAAGCGGCACATGCTGATCCACACGAGCGTGCGGCCCTACCAGTGCCACATCTGCTTCAAGACCTTCGTGCAGAAGCAGACCCTCAAGACCCACATGATCGTGCACTCGCCCGTGAAGCCGTTCAAATGCAAGGTACTGCCCGCTGGGCGGGGCTGTGTTGGGCAGGGCCTGGGGCTTGGGGTTGGAGTGGCCAGTGGGGGTTTGGGTCCCACAGCCGCTGGAGCAGAGGGTGGGGGGTGAAGCTCCAGTGGGCCGCAGCGCAGGAGGCCCAGGTACTCGGTGAGATTGCAGCCGGGGGAGTGGGACAGGCCGGGAACCGTGGGAAATGGCAGGGTGGGCCTCGGGCCGCATGGGGTGGCCCTGGCTGAGGCTGTGCCCGTGCAGGTGTGCGGGAAGTCCTTCAACCGCATGTACAACCTGCTGGGCCACATGCACCTGCACGCGGGGAGCAAGCCCTTCAAGTGCCCCTACTGCTCTAGCAAGTTCAACCTCAAGGGCAACCTGAGTCGCCACATGAAGGTCAAGCATGGCGTCATGGACATCGGCCTGGACAGCCAAGGTGAGTGGGCGGGAGCCCGGAGGCCGCCAAGTGATGATGGGGCCGGGTGGGCTCTCCGGGACAGCCCACCCGTGACTGGCCAGGTATCTCTCCTTTCCCCAAACACCTGTCCTTTTAAACTGTAAAGAGAGAACTACCGTGGGGTGCTGCATGCAGCCGTGACCCCCCCTCGTGGAGCGAGAGGTCCTGTGAGAGAAACGGAGGATGAGGGCAGGGCCTGAGGCCAGAGCCCCCGCACGAGTGCACACGGCGCGCTGGGAGACCTACCGCGAGCGCCCTCAGGAGAGGCCTGGCCTCCACGTCACGTCTGCGGGCTCTTTGCCAGCTGTTTGTGGGCTCCCTGGGTATGGCCGCAGCCCCACAGTACTGCCCGGTCGGGGGAGTCTCCTGTCTGGTGGGGGGTGCCCTAGAGACTCTTCAGGTGGAGCAAGGCTCTGGTGCAGTCTGGACCAGAGGGCAGACTGGTGGGGGCACGGACCCGAAGTTGGCCGGGAGCAGGGCCATAGTCCTGGGCTTGCGCCTGGCGGGTGAGCATGAAACCCTGGCTGCCCCTCTTACTCAGGCGCCCCCAGCCCCCGGGTGGGGCCACTGGAACTGCCGGCTCTGCCCACCCCAGACCCAGCTCCCTGTTTGCTCCAAGGAGCTTGAGGAGCAGGGAGGGTATGCCTGGGTATCAGCTGGGGGCCCCACTGGCAGGCTCCCCCACACCTGAACTTGTATTTCCAACAAGTTCCCAGGTCAAACCGCAGCTGCAGGTCGGTGGCTCATTTTGAGAACTTTTTTTTTAATCTATGTATGTATTTTTGTATTTATTTATGCATGTAAGAGCTGGGGTGTACGCCAGTGGTGCGGGGGTAAAGAAAATGCACCAGAGACAGAATAGGGAACAGAACAGGCGTGTCTACCGAAGCACACTGCTGAGGGGAGCAGCGGGCGACACAGGAGAGGTCTGCTGCACCATGTGGGTCACCTCCCTGGCCGGGGATCGAACTCGTGCCGCGGTGGCTGCAAGATTGCTTCATAGTGCTGACGCTCAACCGTTTGCGCAACCAGGAAGGCCCCTCATTTTGAGAACTTTCGATGGAGACTAAGAAAATGGTTCTCAGAATTGGCTGCAGGTCAGACCCACCTGGGCGCTTCTGATGCCAGAGGCTCCCCGCACCCCGCCGTGTGTGGCTGGGGGTGGGATTCCTGACGCTGCTGGGTAATTCTGCACGGCAGAGTTAGTTTGGGAACCACTGCTCTAGTGGACCTGTCTGGACACTCACCTGCCAGGACCCACCAGAGTGGCCATGTCCTTTGGGAAAGAACTGTCCCTGAACGCCTGGCGGGTTGTGTGTGGGGGTGGGGGGAGCAGCAATGGGACCTGAGATGGTGGGGCCAACTCACCAGCCTCCCACCCGCAGCCTTGATCTGAGAGGCCCAGGCCTGAGGCCTGTGAGGGAGGAGGGCCGAGCACATTCTGATGGGACCAGCTGGTAAACCCCACCGCGGACTGGAACTGGCGGGGTAGATCAGTGTCCTTGAAACAGACGCTGGGGGTGCTTCCCCAGGGCCAACGGGCAGGGGCAGTGGGGCCAACAAAGACATAGGGGGTGGCTGGCAGCTTGCGAGAGCGCCTGTCCCAGGCGGGTGTTCTCACCAGCCCTCGCCTGCGAGGCTGAGGATTGCGGGAGAAGCAGCACGGGCTCTCTGGCATCTGGGCTCTCGGCCTGTTGGACGAAGCCAGAAAGACGCACGTGTGCCAGGGGCACTGGGCCAAGGGACAGACGCCTGTTCAGACCGGCTTCACTCTGCAGACGTGGATTAAGAAGTGGCTTCAAGTCCAGGCCGTCCTCAGAGCCGGCCGAGTCAGCCCCTTGACAGCGACACCAGGGCGAGGCACCCGCCCAGCATCCCTGTGATGTCCTCGTGGTCACAAGACGGCTGCCAGCCCCGCAGCACATGTGCAAGCGGGAGTTCTGTGAAGCCAAGAACCCTAAGAATGCCCAAGCCGGCCTTCCCGCGAGCCGCCGGCCAGACTGGGTCCGCGCCTGCTCCTGACACCATTGGCGAGAGGCCGGTCACCCACAGACAGTTGTTCTCCACGGGGGCCGAGCTTGCCTGAGGGACACCGGTGGAGTTGAGACAGCAGGCGAGGCCGGGGCCGTGGAACGCCCTGCCATGCGCGGCCCCTCAGCAAGGAATTAGCCCCGGATGTTAGGAGCCCAGGACTTGAGCCAGCTGTGCCCGGCTGGGGTCTGTTTCTCCCCAGGGGCCTCCTCATGGGCCTCCTCACCCCCACCCTGGGTGGGGCAGAAGCACAGGGCCAGGCTCACACCTGAGCCCCCGTCCCCCTTAGAAGGGGCCCCGGGCTTCCTCCCGGAGTTTTCTGTCGACCTTCCAACAGGAAGGGCTTTCGCAGAGGCCTTCAGCTTGGTAAAACTCCAAAGGCCACTCGGTGTCTTCCCCTCCTGCGTCTTTGGTGTCTGTCCCTCGGCAGCCTCGCTGGGCCCTCGGGCCATCCAGCAACCTCCGTTTCCTTTTGATGGAAATGGCCTTGTTCAAGCGTGGGAGACGTCGTGTGGGGCGCCCACCGTGGGGTGTTCCCGGAGTGTGGGGCGGAGCGGGAAGCCCTGAGCGAGCAGCTGGCGACCAGGAGGGGCAGGCCCGGCCTGCAGGGGCACTTGAGGTCCGGCCGCAGGTCTGCCGGTGAGACCCGCCGTCAGCTCCCACACGCGCGCGTGGCTCTGGGGTTCTGACCCCGTGACCCACACTTGAAGCTGTGGAACCTGGGTGGCCTCCCGCCCCCAGGTGGGGAGGCTGAGGCAGCCGCGAGCCCTCAGGGAGCAAAGGCTGGGAGCCCTTACCTTAGGAAGGTCATCGGCTCCCAGTGTGGGGGTGACCAGCTCAAGGCCAGGCTCAGGCCTCAGCCAGGCCTGACCATGCCCCTGTCTTGCAGACCCCATGATGGAGCTGGCGGGCACAGACCCCTCAGAGATGGACGGCCAGCAGGAGATGGAGGACTTCGAGGAGAACACCTATGCCTACGCGGGCGTGGACGGCAGCGCCGAGGCCAGCGTCCTCACGGAGCAGGCCATGAAGGAGATGGCCTACTACAACGTGCTATAGCCCCGGGGGCCCGCGGCTGAGG
This sequence comes from Talpa occidentalis, assembly GCF_014898055.3. Lineage (NCBI taxonomy): Eukaryota > Metazoa > Chordata > Mammalia > Eulipotyphla > Talpidae > Talpa > Talpa occidentalis. The sequence goes on from NW_023601433.1 coordinate 539,894, forward strand.
GTGAGCTGCGCCTGCGGCCCCCGCCCGCCCCTTTGCACTGCCGGGGACTCAGACCAAACGCAGACTGCACAGCTGGGCTGGGCTGAGCTGGGCAGCGGGCACAGACCCAGGGGGGCGGGGGGAGGAAGGACATGGCCCAGTCTCGCCTGCTGCTGTGGGAGGGGCTGCGTGGGCCGCGGACAGGGTGCCCCCGCGGGCAGGCCCCTCCAGAGGGTTCCTTGGTGGTCCCAACCCCAGAGGAGGTGCCTGAGCGCGGCCCTGCTTCTCCTCTAGACCACTCCTGCCTCCGGGGCCGTCTGCCCGAGCCAGCCACACTGCCCACTGCCCCCTGCCCGGCCCAAACCCTGTCCCCTCCCTGTCCATGGACAGCCAGGCAGGGTGCTCTGCCTTCTACCTCCTGGTGCCTCCTTGAGCCCCCGCCCCCAAGCCAGGCGTGCAAGCGCCCGGGGTCAGCCCAGCCCACTCACGTCCTCTGGCCCGTCCTGCTGCCCTGGGGGGGCGGGTGTCCCCAGAGCAGGTCTCCACAAACGTCATCCAGTTCTACCTTAACCCCCGGCCCCCCACCCCACCCCCTAGCCTTGCATCAGGGACACAAGACAGGCGGCCGGCCGGCCCTCCAGGGCGGGGCAGGCACAGCGCAGGGGCCCTGGGGACGGGGCTGTCCTCCCAGGAGGCCGAGGGCCGCCCGCGGGGGCCGGCGAGAGTTCCTGTTGAAGGCGGTACAGGCGTCCGCAGGCTCCAGGGAAGAGCGGCGCGTTTGAAAAGGAAAGCGAGGACCAGACAGAAAACGACACTTTTTCTTGGAGCGGGCGGGGTATTCCGAAGGTGACTTATTCTTTTCCACCCCCGCCATCTCTCCTCTCTGGCGGGGAGCGTGTCCTGTGCGGCCTGGCCCGGAGGTGCAGCTGCAGGCAGGACGCCCGGGAGGGCGGGCAGAGCCGGGAGGCCCTCCGCTCCCGGCCCCGCCCCCCGGCCCCCCAATCTGCTCGGCCTGCAGTCCCCGCCCGCTCTCGTCTCTGCCCCCGTGCCAGCTCCTGCCCTGGCACCCACATGCCGGCCCTGGGCGGTGAAATAGCACATTCAGGAATGCGGGGCGCCCGCAAGGAGGGGGCACCCGAGCTTCAGCACCCCGCTGGATCCTCAGTGAAGGGCCCAGCCGGGCCTCAGGGTGGGGTCAGGAGGAGGGTGGGCCAGGCAGCCTCTCAGCCAGGTGGCCCTGCCTCCCGCCAGAGCTCGCTGAGCAGCAGCCAGGGGCTGGGTCTCCCCAAAGCGGCTCCAGACCCCGAGGCGCCGGCCCCAGGCGCCGCCGTGACGCCCCTCAGGTGGCAGTGACCTGGTCACTGTGGAAGACGTTTCCTCCTGCTGAGCAGAAGCGCCGTCCCCCACAAACTACCTCCTCCCAAGTCTTTCTCCCCTGGTACCAAAAAGAACCCTGCACCTCTGCCCCGCCTGCCCCTGCCCGCGCAGCGGCCTCGGCCTCGGCCCCCGGGAGGAGGCCTGACCGATGGGCCCCCCGCAGCCCACCCCGGCGCCCTCTGCGGCCCACACTTGAACGCCCGCCTGGCCCGCGCCTGGCCCCGCCGAGGGGACCGCACGCCTCAGTCTGGGCGGGGTGCCTCGACCAGACCCCGTGCTCAGCCCTCAGCCCGCGCGGCTCGCGGCGACTTGGAGACTCCTGGGCCGACTCCACGCTAACTTATTTTGATGTGTACCACTTAGAACTCCAATCGTGCGAAGCCCTACTGTGTTTTTATGTTCCAGTTGAAAGAGTTTACTTAGCAATAATTATAAATAAATGAATATTCTTTAGCGAGGTGACTGAGCGTGCTTCCTCCCGTGGCACTGGGGACCTCGTCCTCGCCCTGCCCCGGGTTTCGGAAGGAATCCCCACCCCGGCTTCCCAGCTCCGCCGCGGAGGGGGGCCGGGGGGCCCAGAGCAGCCTGTGGTATGAGAACACACAGAGCACCACTGCTCTGAGCTCAAGAGGGTGCAGGCCAAGGCCTGGAGACCCCCAAAACCACTCGACACCCCGGACACCAGGACAGAAACCAGCAGCAGCTCTCTCGAGGCTGCGGGCTCGGGGCGCCGTCCCACAGCTGCTCCAGCTGCGGGGGGTGGGGGTCGGTGCCGTGCGAGTGCCCCCAGAACCTGGGGTGCCAAGCTCGAGCCGAGCAGAGGCACCGCCCTGCCCGGACACCCGCAGCCGAGCAGAACCTGAGCCGTGGGCAGCAGCGTCGGTGCGGATGCTTTGCTTCAGGCAACGTCACGCCCCTGCTTTTCCAGCATCAGTCAGGAATGGCCTGGCACCCCCGCCTGGACTTCACAGGGTCCCGCACACCCCCAAACCCTGAGTGATGGGGAGGAGGCCGCTGCTGGGTGGGGCGGTGGCAAGCAAGACGGCGCGTGCGCCGCGGCGGGGCTTAGAGAGTTGAAGACGCGCAGAAGAGCAGCGACTGAAGGCAGCAACCGGGATTCTACGCACGTGACGGCAGGGTCTCCGTCGAGGAGCAGGAGGTCGGGACCGTGTTACGCCAGGAAGTTCCCGGGTGCCCGGGCCTGCGCCCCACGCGTCCCGCAGCCCCCAGGGAGCAGTCACTGCCGCCGTCCCCCGGCCGAAGCCAGCCGTCCCGGGAGCAGCCTGTCAGCCCTTCGGGCATCGCCCCCCGACCCCCAGGGACAAAGGCACCAACCGTCTCGTGAAGAGCCTTTTAGTAGCTGAGTAAGGCACCGTGATCCAGCATGAGGCGCAGCGCGCAGAGCACGCGGACCGCTGAGGTAAGACACGCGACCCGCCTCCCGGCGCCAAGCGGGAGGCACACACTTTAAAAAACACCCTATTTGTAGAAAACGTCCCCTAGGAAGGCCTCCAGAGGCTGTGAGGCTCACCCTCCCCGGGCACGGGGGCCGGCCCGCCCGTCCAGCCGCCACCGCCGGGGCCCTCTACTGCCGGCCCAGCGCCTTGTCCAGGTTGCTCTTGATGGTGTCCAGGAAGTCCGAGGTGTTCAGGTAGTGCTCGTTGAGCTTCACGCTGCGGGAGAACGCCACCCTGAGGCACCCGCCAGCCCCGCCGGGCCCAGGCAGCCCACGGTCCCTACCAGAGGCCACAGCCGCGTCTGCAGCAGCCCGGAGGGCCCGACTTCCTCCCGCAGGCGACCGGGCGGCCGGTACAGGCTCCCGGGAAGGAGCCGAGGGTGGGCGTGGACGGGGATGGGAAGGCTGGAGTCGGGGTGAGGCCGAGCAACACCGCCCCCACCCCGCACCCCAGGGGGGTGACCTGTCCCGTCCCAGGCGTCTGGCCGCTCACCTGACTCGGGAGGGGAGGGGTGGGGTGTCTAAGAGGGACCCTCTGGTTTCCTCCCACCTGGTCCCGAGACCCCAGAAGGCCAGCCCTGCCCCGCCCCCGGCCACGCACTTGCTGAGGCCGTGGATGCAGCCCGCCAGGTCCTTGGTCATGGCTCCGCTCTCAACCGTGTTCACACACACCTTCTCCAGGGTCTGGGCAAACCTGCAGGGAGGCAGAGTGAGGGCCCGCCCGTGAGCCCAGAGCCCGACCCAGCCAGACCGCGCCCTCCGGCTCACCTGACGAGCTCCTGGTTCCCGTCCAGCTTCCCCCGGTGCTCCAGGCCTCGCGTCCAAGCGAAGATGCTGGCGATGGGGTTGGTGCTGGTGGGCCGGCCCTGGGAGGGGCCACGGGGGAGCAAGAGCCACAGTGGCCAGTGAGGACCCGCCAGGCCAGGCCAGGCCTGTCCTCCCCACCCAGGGGGCCGGGCGCTGGGCCCAGAGTGGTTGGGCAGGTGCTGCCACGTCCCCAACTCACCTTCTGGTGCTCCCGGTAGTGACGGGTGACCGTCCCGTGGGCTGCCTCCGCCTCGATGGTCTTCCCATCCGGGCAGACCAGCACGGACGTCATCAGGCCCAGGGAGCCGAAGCCTGCGGGCAGAAGCCCCCCACTCAGGCCTCCTGCTCGGGCCTCCTGGGGCTGACCCCACCCCCTCCAGCTGCATCGCCGCCTCTGGCCGCCTGCTCTGCCTCAACCCCGCTGTCGTGGGGAGACAGCCGCAGTTCCAGGCTGGTCCACCTTCATCGTGGGTACCCCCAGCGTCTAGTACAGGCCGGGGGCGCTCAGGGTGGCCATCACTAGTCAACTAACCCCAGGCCCCCGGAGTCCAGCCCCTGCCTGGCTGCAGGCTGTGAGGCGTGGTGAAGCCAGGAGGATGAAGCCGCATGGTGGCCGCCACGGCAGTGGAGCTTTGGGGTACTTCAAAGTCTCCCCAGTGCAAATGTTGACCTTTTCCCCCAAGGAGGCCTCCTGGGCTTCACAGCACCCCGGGGCACTAACAGAGGAGCCAGAAGGCCTGAGGAGGAGAAAGCGGCAGCCCCCACGGGAAAAGCGTTTGTCTGAGAATCGCTGCCACGGGGAGGGCAGGCGTCCGGCTCCATGTTGACCTGACCACACCCCCACGTGCCCCTCTCTCGCCTGCTGGGGCTTCCCTCCCTTCGCCCCGGAGGAGAGCTCTGCAGGACCATCATCCCGAACTTTGCAAAGCAGAGGCCCTGCTTGTAGGCAGCACCGGCCTCGGCCTTTCTCAGCAGCCGCTTCTGCTGCCAGGGGCTTGGCCCCAGGTTGCCTCCTCGCCCAACCTGTCTCTTCCTCCATGTCCTCTAGCCGCCCGTGCCAGCAGCTTTCCCGCTCGGTGCCCAACACAGCCAGGCTGCTTCTGCCCATCCTTCCGAAGTTGGCTGTGCAACTCGAATCCTCCATAATTTAAGGAGCACCCAATTGGGTTCAATCCCGCAAGAATCAGACCTGGTCCAAACATCGCCACCAGGCCCCTAGGTGGACAAGAACCATCTCCAGGCTGACACGTCTGGCCCTTGAGAACCTGACTGCCCACATGCCCCCGGCTCTGAAACAGCAGCCTGGGGAATACACCAGCCCAAACCTCAGGCGGAGCCGTCCTCACGCAGATGCCGGGGAGCTGCCGCCCCCTGCTGGCCACAGGGGCCCTGCACCAAGCAGCGCGCCCGGTCCTGCAGCTGTGCTTGCGTTTTCCTACCAAAGCGTCTAAGATCCGCTAGAGAGAAGCCCCGGCGAAGCACCCCACGAGAGCAAGCGGGGCGCCCGGGCCTACCCTGGGCCAGGATGTCAGACTGCACGTCCCCGTCGTAGTTCTTGCAGGCCCACACGAAGCCGCCCGAAGACTTGAGCACCTGCGCCACCATGTCGTCGATGAGCCGGTGCTCGTACCAGATCTTGCTCTTGTCGAACTCCGCCTTGTAGTGCCTGGGGGCAGAGGGCCTGCGGTGGGCCGGGCGCAGGGGCTCCCAGGGCCGGGTGATGCGTGCTGGGTCAGTGCGCCCCTGGGTGGAATGAGGGTTTAGGGGCGCGGGGGCAGAGGGAAAACAGTCAGGGAGGCACCCACTTCTCAAAGATGGCCTGGAAGATGTCCTTGAAGCGCCCGTCGTAGGCCTTCAGGATGGTGTTCTTGGTGCTCAGGTAGAGCGGCCACTTCTTCTGGACGGCGTACTGGAAGCAGCTGTGCGCAAAGCCGGAGATGGACTGTGGGGAGAGAGAGGCCCTGGATGGTTCCCGGCCGGAGCCCCAGGCAGGGGTGGTGTCCCTTCCCTCCACGCGACCCTCTGGCAGCACGGCTGCCCCGGGCCCCCGGCAAGCTGTGACGTCCCGTCTGGAAGTGCCCCAGCTCTGCTGCGGGAAGCTGCCTCGCGCACCCCACGCCACGGCTCTGGCTCATCCACCTGCAGCCCGGCCTGCCCCGGGCCTCCGTCATGGCTCCAGACGGTCACGTGACCCGGCCTGGCCCCTTTGCCGGGACCGCAAGCCGGGAGAGAGCCTGGCGCTAGAGGGGCCGTGGGCCCCCAGCCTGTGGTCCAGGCCAGCGGCAGAGGAAGGTCAGGACGGGGGAAGGGAAGACGTGCTGGACCAGTTTTCTCGAGCCAGAGGCTGGACAAACACCGTGGCCCGGGGGAGCACTGAGGCCCCTCAGCACCCCAGATGCACCTGCTCGCAGGCCGCAGGTCAGAGCCGGCGCCTGCGCCCCGCCGTGGCCCCTCACCTCGTCCGTGTTGTACATGCCCAGGCCCACGCCGCCCGCGGGGAAGTCGTACACCTCCCACTCCTGGGCGCGGCCGCCGCCCTTCGGGGTGAAGATTATCTTGAAGGAGCCAGCCCCGTCGACCAGAAAATCCGTGCACTTGTACTGCAGGGGGAAAGAGGTGGGCAGCTCAGGCCGGGGGCTCCGCAGGACTCCCAGGACCCGGAGGAGACGCCCCAGGGCCGACCTGGTCGCCATGGGCATGCCTGCCGATGACGATGGGCTCGGTCCAGCCGGGGACCAGACGGGGGATGTTTTTGCAAATGATGGGCTCCCGGAAGACCGTCCCCCCAAGGATGTTCCGGATGGTTCCATTGGGGCTCTTCCACATCTTCTTCAGCTTGAACTCTGCAAGGACAGACACAAATGGGTCCGCGGCTGGCTCAGCTTCCACACAGAGCGTGCACCCCGAGCGAGAATGTACGGGGGGGTTCCTGGCCGTCCCCCTGGGGGAATGGAGCTCGGCGGGTGAAGGCCCGGCCCCAGGGTCCCTGCCCCTGGCTCGGGACCCACGGGGCCTGCCCCAAGGAGACTGCTGCACCGCTTTCAGGGCTGAGCCACACAGCAGCGGCCAGCAGGTGGGCAATGCCCCTCGCTGTCCTCACCCCCGCGCCACCCTCGGGCGCAGCTCAGCCTGTGAGCCCCGGCGCGCGTGGCCTCCTGCTCCCGCCACCCGGGCCCCAGCTCCAGGCTGCGACTGAGAGCAGGCGGTCGGCTCCTGAGACTCGCCCCCCGCCGGCAGGGGCCGTGCACGTCCCGGGCTTTGAGAGCAATAAAAGAAAACCCCCCGAGAGACGCCCACGTCAGGGCGAGCGGACAGGAGGCCCCGAGCTCAAGGAGGGGCGCCTGGGGGCCCCCTCTCGCTCCCGGAACCGCGGGAGGTGGGCAAGGAACTCTGGGCACCCCTAAGCCTCTCCCTCTGCGCTTCTCCCGAACCCGCTCCCGCTGCACGCGCCGTGCTTGTCGCGGGACCCCCCGAGAGCAGCCGCGGACCGGAGCCGCGGTCCCGCCCGGCCTGGGGGCGCCTCTGTGACTCCGCAGTGGCAGAGCCAGACAGGCTGTGCTCCCTTGAGCCCCCGGGGGCCTGAGCAGCTGGACCTGACACCCAGTTCTCCTGGGGACGGGGCCTCGGGCTCCCCCTGCTAACTTGCCAGGGGGCCGAGGGTTTAGCTCCCTGCTTCCCGCACCAGGGCCACCAACCCCGCCCGGGCCCTCAGCTCCGCAGAGACGCCGCCGTCCCGGGGGCCCGCCCCTCCCCCCCGCCCGTCCCCCCCCCTTCGGGGCCGCCGGGATGGCCGCGCCACAGCTCCTGCCCAGACCCCACCTCCGCGCCCTCACACCTTCCACGCGGGCCTCGTCAGGGGTGATGGTGGCGCATTTGACAGCCACGCTGTACTTCTGGGTGGCCAGCGCGGAGTCGACGGTGACCTGGTCGTTGGTCTGGTCACGGTGCGGGAGCCCCAGGTCAAAATACTTGAGCTGGACGTCCACGTGGGGCAGGATGAGCTGGGGAGGGACGCCCAGGCCGGGTCAGCGCCGGCGACCGTGAGTCAGAGCTGGGGCCGTCGCGGCCGTGGCAGGGATGCCTGGCTGGGAGGGCCCCGGAGAGCCAGCAGAGGGCGGGGGCAGGGCAGCAGCTGGCAGGAGGCCAGGGCACTGGGGTGCCCCGAGGTGGCCTATCAACTCCCTTCCTCCCCAGACAGAAGCGGGGCTCTCAAGCCGCTCCGCGTGTGCGGACCCAACAGGAGAGGGGACAGACGCAGACCGCGGAGACCCTGGGGAAGCCAAGCAGCCCCCGGGCCTCCGCCGCTGCGGCTCAGACCCTCTGCTGCCCCGCGGCCCCGCCGCTAAGGCCCTGCCCACCGCCCCCTCGCGGAGCCTGGCGGAGAGTCGGGGACAAGACCCGAGCAGGAGCCGCCTCGAAGCCGCGCCCCTGTTTGAAAGGCGCAGGCTCTGACCCCGGCACGCGCTGTGGCACGCAGGACAGGCCTGCAGGCGTGCCCTGGCCCCGCGAGCCCAGTGGTGACAGAAGGGGGCCGGGAAGCGCGCCCAGGCCCGGCGCAGGGCCCCGAGGCCGGTGGCTCTGGTGGGGCGGGGTCACCTTGTCCTTGATGAACTGCCAGATGATGCGGGTCATCTCGTCGCCGTCCATCTCCACCACGGGGTTCGCCACCTTGATCCTCTTGTCGGCATCTGGGACGGGGCACACACAGGGCATCACGCCCTGGGCAGGGGAGTGGGGAGCCCGTCTCCCCAGCCGGCCCAACCCCGGGGAGACGCCCCGACCCTGGGTTCACTCCTCCCTGGGGGGAACCTGGAGGCCCGACTGAGGGAGGCCAGCCGGCCCGTGGAAGAAGGCGCAGCCGCCCTGGAAGGGATGGCAGAGGTGACCGTCCTCAGGACAGCAGCCGGGGCTCCAGTCAGCGGCCCCAGTGCCTCCGGGACCCCCTCTCACCCCAGACCCCCCCAGTCTTCCCTGCACTTCTACTAGGAAGCGAAGCTTAGGCTGGGCCAGCGCGAGGAGGGAGGCAGGTGTGTGCTGGGGAGCGCCGCCTTCCACGCGTCATCCCTCTTCACCTTCAAAACAGCCCCCACGGGAGAGGCTGCACCTTAACGTGGGGACGCAGAGCCCCACGGTCACAGTTCCTCAGACCCAGGGCGTCCCAGCCGGCGGCAACACGCCCCGACCCCTGCTCGGGCCGGGCAGACCTGCCAGAGCAGCACCCGGGCCCAGCGGGGAGCAGCCAGCAAAGCCAGGTAAGAGGCGCTCGGTCACGCCCCTCGGTCAGCAGCCAAGTGGGGAGAGGCCGGAGGGGGCCTGTCCCTAGAAGGGGCGAGGCAGCCCTCACTCAGGCCCGCTCACAGCGCGGCGCCCGTCTCCTGCCCCACGGCCGCCGGCCAGAGCGGTGGCTGGACAGCCAAGGCCAGAGCCTGCGAGCGGCCTGGAGACTGCGCGGGCAGCCCACGAGGCGCCAGCGCCCGGAGGCGGGAAGAGCGGGGCTCGGCCGCACGGGGCTGCCGACCCGCAGGCGTGCAGACACAGCACCCTGGAGCTCCTTTAGGGAGGAAAGGAGCCAGGAACGCAGGGCGCAGGCTCCAGGGCGGCCTCCCACGCCTGGCGGGTCCGGCGGGGGGAAGCAGCGAAGGCGAAACATGTCACCCTGCGCTGAGCGCGTGGTGGGCGCCGGTCGCCCGGCCCGACACGCACCAGGTGTTCTGGACCTAAGCTCCGAAACTGCAGCTTTTGAGGCGGGGAGCTGGGGGGCAGAGGGCTTTGGGGGCCTGCAGGAGTCTGCATGCTGGGCGGCGAGCCCCGCTTTTTGGCCGTCCCCCGCGAGGTGCTTCGATGAGAGCTAATCCAGACTCTAAAAATCGAAGGGACCCTGCCAGTCAGGCCCCTCAGCTTCGCCTGGGCTGTGGCCAAGGTCAGGCCCCCCCACCCATGGCAGGGCCGCTCTCAGAGTCAACAGCCGGCCACGGAGCAACCTGTGGGTCAAGGAAACCCAGACACTAAAGCACAACAGAGGTGGGCAGCGCCCCAGAGCAGACGCCCCAGAGCAGAGGGGGCAGCGGTGGAAGCACAGCAGGGGGCTCTGTTCCGCCCAGGGTTTTGTTCCGTTCCTGGTCAGGGTAACCGAGGCTTAAAAAACCGAAGTGCAACAACAAACCCAATAACCTGATCACTTAACGCGCAAAGACGCGGAGTAGACGTGTCTCCAAAAACGGATGGAAACCGGCCGGCACGCGCCTGAGAAGTCGCTGGACATCGCCAGTCGGGAGGGGTCGAGCCACAGGAAGCCGCCACCCCCCCTCCCCCAGGGCTGCCATGGAAGACAGAGTGACAGGCCGGCCGCGCCCCAAAGCGGGCTGGCGGGTGCAGCCTCCTGCTGACGCTCCTCAAGAAGTCAAAAACAACAGGGCCGCCCCGTGACCAGCAACCCAGCTCCGGCAGCCCGGGGGAGGCTCTGCGCACCTGTGTCCACGGCGCCCCCGCTCCCAGCAGCCGGAATGCGGAAGCCGCCGCGGGCCGGGAGACGAGGGTGTGGACCAGGTGTGGCCAGAACCCTCCAGAGGCCAGCAGGACTCCAGAAGCATCCGGAGGCGACGGAACCGTTCCCCCTGGAGGGCTCGGCCGGCTCTCGCCTCTGGTCTAGTCTCCAATTCCACAGATTCCCTCGGGGCTCCCGCAGGCGGGTGCGCGGCTCACGGACACCAGGGTGCCCAGACACCTTCCATCCAGGGTCTGCAGTGACACCTGCTAGACGCCTCGGTCACAAGGGCCGGGCGCCCGCGAGGCCACCAGAGCCTCCCGGGCCGGCCCACGTGAAGGAAGCATCTTTTCCGCCGCCCCCAGGAGCCTGAGCGACACAAAGACAAACGCCCCAGGCTTCCTACGTGAGGTTTCCAAGCGAGTCACAGCCAGACAGAAGCAGAGGGCGGTAGCCGGGGAGGGAGCTGTTTCCGAGTGAGGACGGGGTCAGCCGCACCAGACGAAGCCCCGACATGAACGTGACACCAGAGCTGCGCCCTTGAAAATGGCCGAGCGCCCTTGAAAATGGCCGAGGCGGAAACTTTTGGTGCCCTCTTTGACCACCATAAAAAGCAAGAAAGAAAAGTAACAAAAACTTAAACACCCAAATAAGTCAAGATTTTACATAAAAACTGTAGCTGTCACTCCCGGGGAGGGTGGGCCAGGCTGAGGACCCACCCTGCCTTCCAGGCCTGCCAGGCACAGCACCCCAGGGCGCAGCTTGAGACCGTGGTTCAGCCAACAAGGTGGGGCACCCCATTGTTCCCCCCGGCACGGGGTGACAGTGGGCCTCAACAGCCCCCCGGCAGCCTCCCAGGGGTAGCCACCCACCAGGAGCTTACACAGGCCGGCTGCAGGCACGCTCGACCCTGGCCAATGTGTACCCGACTCACCCAGTAGCCAGAGGCTGGCTCCCCAGGCGAGGACTGCAAACCCCTCCCTGGTATCAGGACCTGCTTGCTGCTCAGAACTCAAGGCCGGAGCCCCCACCCAGCTAGCCACCCCCAAAGGCCACCCCGCCTTCCGACCTGGAGACTCTCAGCACAGAAAGTGGGGAGAAGCCGCCAGTCCAGAGAACTCGAGAAGGCAGGACCGCAATTCTGGAAGACACGATAGCACCTTCCAGGTCATCCCTCACTCCTTCCTCTTCTGTTTCTCCTCTTTGTCTCACACCCACATCCAAACCATCGAAAAATCCTATTCGCTCTCCCTTCAAAACTCATGCAGAACCTAGCAGCCTCTCAGCACCCCTGGACCACCAGCCAGGCCAAAGCCAGCCCCCTCGGGCCAGGCTGTGACAGCCTCTTCCCAGGCCCCCCAGGCCCAGGAAGCCAGAGCTCCAGTAAAAACGGAAATGGTCACGGCACAGCCTCCCCTTCCCCTCGTGGTAAAGGTCAAAGTCCTCAAAGCCTGAGTGTCTCACCTCGCCCTGCTCTCAGGCTCCGCTCGCTCCCCGGTGGGGGTGCACTCAGCTTGGCCTTGGCAAGCTCTCCCCTGTCTCCCTCACTCCCTGGCACCTTCCCCAGCTTCCTGGCGCTGTCCGGGTTCCTCCAGCCGCTGTAGCTTTGCCCGCATCACCCTAGACAACAGGACACCGCGTTTCTCATCTGTCCCTGCATTGGGCCCACGCGGGCAGAGAGCCCGGCTCTGATCCCCAGCTCCATGCCCAGCACCCTGCCCGGCACCTGGCACGCACAAGGGGCACAGTGTTTGTGGAAGGATGCATGACGCCAAGCTACGGCAATGCCGCGTGCGGCCGGCCTGTCCCACCCTCACCTCCACTCTGGCGGACACGCTCAACCCGCCCCCCACCCCCAGGTGAGCCGCACCTGCCATCACACGTGCCCCCGGGCGCACCTCTGCCAGGCAGCAGGCTTCCGCCCTAGCGAAGCTCACGGTTTGCAACTTGCTGGCCTTTTAAACTGGGTTTGCAGAAACGCGAATCCCGGAGCAGGACAGAGCCTGGCCTCCAGGGGTGGAGGGGCAGTTCCCAGCACATCATGCCTGAAGCAGAGTCAGTGGGCTCAACCCCACAGGGGATCTGGTGCAGGCCCCAGATTTTACGGAGACTGGACGTCAAAACCCACTGGGCTTACACAGAACCGCCCAGAGCAGCTCTGGAGGGGCAGCATCCGGTGTGGGGGCAACAGGCTTAAAGAACACGTAAGAACGCGCTCTGCAAATCTCAACAGTGCTTTGAGAATGCACCCCGGAATCTGGGCGTGCAGGCGCCCCACCAAGGTGTGAAGGGCTGGGGCCATGAGGAGAGCCCGGCGGCGTCGGGCTGGGGTGGGCGCCGGCGGGGCCGCCCGCCCAGGCCCTCGGGCAGGGCGAGGCTCGAGGCCTGCGCGGCGGGGAGACCGAGGCCGCGAGAAGCCGGCGACCGGGCGGCGGATCCCGGATGGTTTCCAAGGGAAGAGTCTGGCGGCCGCGCGGGGAGCCGGCGTCCTGCGCCCAGAGCCGCGCCCGCTGGCAGGCCGGGCAACAGGTGCCGGGCACGCGGCCCTGGGGGTGGGGCTGGGCGCTGCCCCGAGGCGCCCTTCCCTTGCGGTGCAGACCCAGCCCCGGGGTTTTTTTCCTATTCATCTGGGGTTTCGGTCTTTTTTGGGGGGGGTCTTTCTTTTTTTACTGTCACGGCGCGGGGAAAGGAGACCGGGTGGCGCATCTGAGTCACCACATTTTGCACCAGATGTCCTGGGGGGCTCACGGGGAACCCCGAGCTGTACAGCTGACCCCAGAAGACACCCCGAAAGCACCGAAGCAGAAACGCCCGCTTCTCCCTGGCAGGCGCGGCGGTCAGCTGCTCCGCGCGGGTTAACGATTACCCCGTGGCCGCCCCCCCCCGCCCTCGCGCCCGGCCCACCCCGGGGCTCCCGGCCCACCCCAGGGGCTCCCGGCGCGGGCAGCGCGGGGTCTGGGAAAGTGACCTTCGCGGGCGCGGGGCCTGCGGGCGGGGCGCGGGCGGGCGCAGCACCGGGACCCCGCGCGCCGCTGTCCGGGGCGCCTTTGTCTGTGCCGGGGCCGCCTCCCCCCGGCGCGGGCGGGCGGGGCACCCCGGGGCGCGGCTCCCCGCTCGGCCCCGCGGCCTCGGCCCCTCCGGCCCGCGCGCCCCCCCCCCGCGCGCCCCCCGCGCCCCGCGCCCCGCGCCCCCCGCGCCCCGCGCCCCCGCGCCCCGCGCCCCGCGCCCCCCGCGCCCCGCGCCCCCCGCGCCCCGCGCCCCCGCGCGCGCCCCGGGACTCACAGTGGCGCCGCGGCTGCGCGGGCGAGCTGGGGCCCAGCGGCGCGGCGGAGGCCCAGGCCGGCCCCGAGCCCGCCGCCCTGCGCAGCGCGCGCGCCACCCGCCAGCAGCCCGCCATGCCGAGCCGAGCCGAGCCGGGCCGGGCCGGGCCGAGCCGAGCCGAGCCGAGCCGAGCCGAACCGAGCCGGGCCGGGCCAAGCCGAGCCGAGCCGAACCGAGCCGAGGCGGGCGCCGTCTGGCCGGGCGCGGGCGCGGGCGCAGGGCCCCGGGCCGGGCGGCGGGGCGGGCCGGGCCCCGCCTCCCCATTGGCCCGCGGCGGGGCGGCGGGGGCGGGCCCCGCCTCCCCATTGGCCCGTGCGGGCGGGGGCGGGGCCGGGCGCGGCCGGACTCCTCCCCGCCCCGCCCTCGCGCTCGCCGGGCGTCGCGGCCGTCGGGGGGCGGGCGGGGGACGCGCGGGTGGCGGGCGGCGCCGCCCCGGGTGCCGCCCGCCGGGGCCCTGAGGCAGCCGCTCAGCTTACCCAGCCCCCTCCAGGGCGCGCGGTAAGCGGCGTCAGCCCGGAGGCCCGTCTGGGCCCACTCGTCGTGTTCGCGGGGCCGGACCCCCGCGCGCTGGCCGCGCCCGCCCCGGCCCCGGGCTCCCCCGCCGGCCCCCGGGCTCCCCCGCCCCGGCCCGGGCTCCCCGCCCTCCCCGGGCTCCCCCGCCGGCCCCCGGGCTCCCCCGCCGGCCCCCGGGCTCCCCGCCCCGGCCCCGGGCTCCCCGCCTCCCCCGGCCTCCCCGCCGGCCCCCGGCTCCCCCGCCGGCCCCCGGGCTCCCCCGCCCCGGCCCCGGGCTCCCCGCCCTCCCCCGGGCTCCCCCGCCGGCCCCCGGGCTCCCCGCCCTCCCCCGGGCTCCCCCGCCGGCCCCGGGCTCCCCCGCCGGCCCCCGGGCTCCCCGCCCCGGCCCCGGGCTCCCCGCCCTCCCCGGGCTCCCCCGCCCCGGCCCCGGGCTCCCCGCCCTCCCCGGGCTCCCCCGCCGGCCCCGGGCTCCCCGCCCGCCCCCGGGCTCCCCCGCCCGCCCCGGGCTCCCCCGCCCGGCCCGGGCTCCCCGCCCTCCCCGGGCTCCCCGCCGGCCCCCGGCTCCCCGCCCTCCCCGGGCTCCCCCGCCGGCCCCCGGGCTCCCCGCCCTCCCCCGGGCTCCCCCGCCGGCCCCCGGGCTCCCCCGCCCTCCCCGGGCTCCCCGCCCCCCCCGGCTCCCCCGCCCGCCCCCGGCTCCCCCCGCCCGCGGCTTCTCCCCGAGGGCGCCGTCCCCGCCTGGGCGCTCGTCCCCCGGGCGCTGCGCCCGCCCACAGCCCGCCTCTGCCCCGCGGGACGCGGCCTCTGGGGCCCCCAGTCTCCAAGGAGACCCGGCTCGGGACTGGGGCTCGCTGAGAAGAGTCGGACCAGAGCCCCCGCCTTCCGGGCGCACCAGCCCCTGCACACAGCCGCGCTGCCCGCGCCCTCGCCCGCGGCGCCCTGCGCGTGGAGGGGCCGCAGTGCCCTCGCGTGACCCTCTTCATCGCCCCCACCAGCCCGGCCGAGGCCTGTCGCCCTGGGCCCCTAGACCGGTTCCAGCCCGGCGGCTCTGGGGCCCGGGAAGGCCTCCCCGGTCCGGAGGCCAGACTTGCGGCTGTTCCAGAACCACCCTCATCCTTCTCCCGCTCACCCCAAATTCCCTTGCTCCAGAAGCAAGGCAAGACCTCGCGCCGGGCCGTGGCTCGCTTGCCCACCTGCGGCACCGGCCTCTGGCCTCGGCGTCCACACCAGCGGCTGGGAGGGCAGACCTGGGGAGCCGTCCCCCCAAAGGGTCAGACTCAGCTTTCCGAGAGTGACCGCCCTGGGGATGGCCTCAAGGACACTCTGCCTGCCCCCCCGCCGTCTGTCCCCCGTGCTGGGCCTGCAGTCACTGTGTGCGCCGGGTCGGCCTTTGCTGCGGGTCAGGGTGGGCACGTGCGCCTTTGTGAGAAGGGCAGCAGCCCAGAGCGGTCAAGGCAAAGACTTCGGGTCACACTGGCCCTCCCCGCCCACCTCCCAGGGCCTCAGCTCCTGCTCCCCACGCCGGCCCATGGGCTGAGGCAGCTGGTGTCAGCTCCGCGGGCTCAGAGAGGTCAGGACACCTGCTGAGCAGCACACAGTCGGGAGGCAGCAGCACCCAGGGCGCAGCCGGAGGCCTGCCTCATGGCCCACTGCCCGTCAGGAGACAGAGGGGCCCCCTATTTATTGCACTTGCAATTCCTGGCGCCGAGGGCCAGTGCAGGGAAGGGAGGCAGTTAAGGGAAAGGTGCTTAGGTTCCCCAGCTTGGGATTCCTCATTCGTAACCAAGCCCCAGCGAGTTGTCGAGTCTCGGCCATACACAAATTCCTGCGGCGGCACAAAAAAAGCGCAGCACCCCGGGGTGGGTTCTGTGTCTGCAGGCAGGGGCACCCTCAGGCAACTGACTGCCAGGGGATGTTATGGCGCGGGGCATCAGGCCTGGGGACGGGAGGCCCAGGCCCTACCAGAGCAGGTCTGGGCGAGGGGCGGAACCCCAGGAATGGTGTAGAGAGATGGGAGCAGCGGGGGCGGGGGAGGGGACCAGGCAGAGTGAGCCAGACCCCAGAACTGAAGGAACCTGCTGCCATTTTTAGAAATCAGAACAGAGGACAGCACTGCGGGGAGGCGTTGGCAGCAGAACTATTTATGGTCACCTCTAAGCTGCTGTCCGGGCACAGTCTGTGCCCCCCACCCCCGGCTGTCCTGGCAGAGGCTTCCAGCCTCGTCTTCCTGAAGCACGGCCCAGCGGTCACCTCCCCGCGCACACGCCCTCGCGGCTGCCCTCCCTCTGCCGCCCGGGAGCCTGGGCTGTGCGCGACCTTCCAGGCCTTCGCTGCCGCCCTCGCCGCCTTTGTCCTCTGCTTGCCCTTCCCAAGAGCACGCAGGGTGGCCATGGCCCGCGGCCCCGGAGCCTTCGCGCTTCCCTTCCTCCACCCAGTGGACACTCCACGCCCCACGGCCAGACCCAAGGCCGAGCCCCCGCCAAGTGCGCGCATGGAGTCACGGCCGCCGCCGAGGCGAGCCCCTCCCGCCCCCCTGGGTAACGGCACGACCCCTGGTCTGAGCTGAACTTCGTGACACACATTCAGGGACAGTCACGGGTGAGGCCCGCACGTAAATTTGGAGCATCCTGAGGTTCTGTTTAATTGCATGACTTTTCCTTGCAGGTTGCTTAAGTTCATCCTAAAAATTCCCGGTAACACCCACCATCCAAGTCGGGGTGCGGGAGTGACCGAGGTGGTTCCCGGCGGTCCCTTCGCAAGAACCGGAGGCCACCCCGCCTCGTTGCCACCGGCAGCTGGAGCCTCGAGGTGTCTCCCGCTGGCGGAGCCGTTGGGTGCGGAGCCCGGGATCTCGTCGTGTGGTGAGTCAGGCCGGCTCCCCGAGCCGCCTTCCCGCGTCTGCAGAGGGCACGGGGCGCCTGCTCCGGGGCGTTGTAGGGCGGGGAGCCCCGCAGGTGAATGCTCAGGACGGTGTCTGGCACACAGGAGAGCCCGGGGACGTGGGGTCGTCCACTCTGCCGTGACACGGCCTGTGGCCAGGCGGGGCCCGGGGTAGACGGGGGCAGGTTCCATTTTGAGAGCACCCCAAGTGCCGGAGGCATTGGGGAGCCGGCTGTGTCACGCGGTGGACACATTCGAGGGCAGGGGGTGCCTCTGAGCACAGACCTGCCACAGCACGTGGCCTTGGAGCCAGGGTCGCCTCCCCAGGCGGCGCAGACAGTGAGGTGCTCCCAGCCCGTGCGTCCGGGACGGCGAGGCCCGGACACCTCTGCCAGCGGGTGACGAGGCGGGCCTGTCCTCGGTGACACGGGAAAGTGCCCTGCGGTGCGTTTCCGTGAAAACAACGCTGCGGAGCAATGACCTGTCTTGATGCGGACACCGCATGCGAGCGCACACGAACACATGTGCGTGCAAGGACGCGCATGAACACCACACATGCAAGCACACGCATGGAAACGTGCACGTACCCAGCATGTGGAGGACCGCGTGCGCGCGTACGAGGGCACGTGTACACAGGGACGCACACGAGCACGCGCCCGCGTAAACACATACCTGCCTGCACGTGCAAAGGGAAGGCTGGGGGGTGAGGGTGTCGGAGAATCTTTATTTCCATTTTATGCAACTTTGTAGGCTTCGCTTTACTACACGGTTAGGATCACTGGCCTGCCGCGAGAACAATCAAGGATACATTTTTCAACATTTCAATCCCGTCTGGCTCTTTGTGTCCCCGCCCTGAGGGCTTCCTGTCCTGGAGGCTTGTCTGTGCCTGGGCGGTGGGGGCTCGCGGGGCTGCGCCTGGACCTCCGTGTGGTCCCCGGACCCAGGGCCCCCTCCCGCGGGAGGCCGCCCCGACCTTGGGCGCCGCGGGGAGCGAGCCATGAGGTCGAAGCTGTTTCCCGCGGGGCACTTGGCACGGAGGAGCCTGCCAGGGGAGCCGCTGGCCTGGCCGAGGGCCTGGGGCGGCGCCCGTGCCCGCCTCGGGGTTAGACCCGCCGACAGCGGGAGAAACGAGTAATCCGGGTGAGGGTTGACCCGGGCGCACGCCTTTCTCGTCTTTTGTGTCATAAAAACGTGAACCTTGGTGCGGTGGGTCCAGGTCAGATGCTTGTCTCCCCTCACCCAGGGTCAGGGACCTGGAGGCTGCCAGCGGGACACCTTGGCTGGGCTGGGGGGGTGCAGACGCAGAGGCTGGGGCCTGGGGGGACCCGGCAGCTGGGGGGGCCAGGGGACGCGGGGGGGGGGCAGGGAAGACGCCGGGGCCAGGGGAGACGTCACCCCTGGCCGGCCTCCCGCTCCCCTCTGTGCTCAGGTGGGGGAGGCTGGTTTCTCCCCGGGCTTCGGCGGACGCACAGCGAGGCCGGGGCAGCCCCGGGGGGTCCGAGCTCTCGAACGGGGCAACGCTTCGGAGCTTCCACTGTGGGAAACGTGCTTGTTTCCAGCGAACAAGTCCGCGTCGCTGCGGGACCGTGCGCGGCTGGTGAGAGGAGGCAGCACGGGCGGCGCAGCCGCGTCCCTGGTGGGGGCCCTTTCCAGATGCGTCTCAGCCGCCCTCACGCTGGTGGAACAGCTGTCCCCGCGTGCGCCTCGCAGAGCCCAGCGCCCCCGCCCTGCCTGCCGGTCGCGGCACCCGCCCGCCCTGCCCTGAACCCCGGTTCTCCTCGTGGGAACCCGCCGCCCGTTCACATGGCCACTGCCTCCCCTCCGGAGCTGGGGTCCCCCAGGTGGACTCCTAGAGGGGAGCTGCTGGATCCCCCCGCCCCTCCCAGGAACCCCCCCCGCACCTGCTCCCCTCCCGCCCCCCCACAACCGCTGTGCTGGCTGCTGGGGCCCCACCCCCACCTCCCCGGCTGGGTGTCGCCGCTTCTCATGGACCCGTTTGGCCGTTTTTCTCTGTCTTCTTCAGAAGAATGTCTTTGGGGTCCCAGGTCGGTTGAGCTGCGCGAGTGCCCTACATATTTTGGAGGTTGGCTCCTGCAGACGTGTGGCCTGGAGACGTGTTCTCGCGCCCCGGAGCTGCCCTCCCTTGGCTGTCGCCTCCGCAGAGCTTTGGCTTCAGGCCCAGTGTCCACTTGTTTGTTTTTGCTGCTGTTGCTTCCGCGTCCTTCTACAGGACCAGCGCCCCTTGTCCCTGGAGTGCTGTTCTCCCCCCCGGGACGCAGCCCCCAGGGAGTCCCCTTCCCAACTCAGGCAGCCCCCCCCACCCCCGGGGTGCGCGGGTCATCCAGCCCCAGGAGCACCACCTGCGCCTCTGCCCCGTGGCATCTGATTTTGCCTTTTTCTTAAAAAAAGGATGATTTTGGACCTCCCCCGGTGGCGCAGCGGTTGAGCGCTGAGCTGCGAAGCTGCCCGCAGCCTCTGCAACGCCGGTTCGATCCCCGGCCACCGGCGAGGGTCCCGCATGATGCGCAGACCCCTCCTGCCGCCCGCTGCTCCCCTCAGCAGTGTACTTCGGTCCTTCTGCCTGCTCTGCTCCCCGCTCTGGCTCTGGTGGATCCTCTCACCCTCCCGCGCTTCTCACTGTACCCAGTGCTTGTATAAATACATGAATAAATCTTTGGGGGAAAAAAATTTTAAAAATAAATAAATAAAAAGGATTATTTTTATTTGTACAGGCCAGAGGTGTGGGGGGTGAGAGGACTCACCAGAGACAGAGCAGTTAACAGAACAGGCGGACTGACTGAAACACACTGCTGAGGGGAGACAGGACAGGTAGCTCCCTGGCTGGGGATCGCACTCAGGCCACAGCAGTGATAGCACTGAGACTTAACCCCTAGGCCACCAGGGAGGCCCTGATTTTATTTTTGACTGAAGTCTGTGGCAGATCGACCCCCCCAGTCACCCCCCTGCTGTCCTCACGGGCTCCCTAACCCGTGTGTCAGCTGGTCCTCACTTCATTCCGTTGCCTCTCAACCCCTGCAAATAGTAACAGGCGGTCATATGCCAAGGACACACGGGCGCTCGCTCTGGAAATGACCCCGTGTTGCCACATAGCAGTCCCGTGAGGTGGCCCTATTCTTATCCCAGCTCTGCAGGTGACAGCTCGGGGCAGTGGGCAAGTGTCACTTTTCCTGCGATTCAATCTGCCACTGCAGTCACTTAAATCTGAGTCTCACTGGGAGGCAAATAGGTGTCCTCTGTCCACAGTGATCACTGGTCAGAGTTCTGTGGCCGGGTAGCCAGGTCTGCCGAGAGCCAGGAAGTGGAGAGTTTGCTAGATGTTGGCCCAGGCTAATTAGAGCTGGGCTAGGTGGTGGACCCCATCGGTTTTCCAGAAGGTTTGGAAGGGAAGAGATTGAGATTCTAAGGACGGTCTGGTGGGCCTGCCGGCCTCCTTGCTGGTTGGGTTAGCGCGGCGAGATTGTTAGGGGCAAAGGATGTCCTGAGCTCATTCCATGCAGGCTTTGTGGGGGGAGCAATGGTCTGGAGTGAGGGTGGAGTCCACAAAGCCTGTATGGAACGAGCTCAGGACATCCTTTGCCCCTAACAAGACTGGCATGTTTGTGTCTATTTGGGGGAGTCAAGTCAGCGGGTGAGCAGGAGGGAGAAGCACAAACAGCAGCTCCTGGAATCTGGACACCCCCGCCCCTCCCTCCACCCCACCCCACTGCTGAATTGGGCCCAGGGAGCGTGACCCGCGGGTAGAGTTTCCTGGAGAAGCTCCCTCTTGGCACACTGATCTGGAGGTGGGGAGGCCGGGAGCCTGTGGAACAGTCTGGAGGAGAGAAAGCTGAGCCCCCCGTCCGGCCAGAGCAGCCGCCAGACGTGCCCGGTGCCACCTGGCCCTTTGCTCGAGGGGCAGAGGCCTGAGCCTCGGGGGCCGGGAGTTGGGGGGAGCTGGGGGTCGGGTGGGCGGGCCATTTTAAGAAAATGATGTAAAGTTAGGTGCCGAGCCTTGGAAGGGACCTGGGTAAGCCTGGGCCTGCGTCCCAGCTGTGGAGAGGGATGTGTGTGCAGGAGAACAGAAAGCCCAGCGGGGGGACGGCGCTTAAAGAGGCCCCTCCAGGTCAGGGGGGCAGGGATGCCCCCCCCACCGCCCCGGGCAGCCTCTGGCTGGAGGAACCGGTGCAGAGGCCCCGAGGCTGACAGGGCCTGGGAATGCCCCGGGGAGATGGGCCTGGCTGGGAGCCGGGGCCCGGAGCTGAGCTGGTGGGTGGGTTCCCGCTGGATCCCGAAGGCGCGAGCAGGACCAGGGTGTCCTGGGGCTCCTGAGAAGCCGGTGGAGGCTTCAAGCGAGGCTCCAGGGGGACAGGCATCGTTGGTGATGTGTGGAGAAGGGCTTACGGGAAAATCCAAGAAGGGGGCTGGTCGCGGGACCTGGTCCTTCCAGGACGGGCCGTCAGAAGGACAGCGGACGAAGGACAGCCCCAGCTTCCCCCCGTTCCTACAGGGGCTGCTCCCCGCTCATCACCCCACTCCACCTGGGCACAAAGGGGCTGACTCGTGCTGGTGCGGCTGCATCACGGGCCTGGGTGGCCTCAGGAGTCCCGGATCAGCCCTGTGGGGTGAGACCCTCAGGGAGCCCTCAGCCGCCCCAGGGCTCGGCCGTGAGCTGTGGGCCTTCTGGAATGTCTGCCGGCCGCGGTGGGGCGAGAGGAGGGCAGCCTGCACGGGCCTGCGCCGGCCACACTCGCTCCTGGGCTGGGAGGCCCCGGCCCCCCATCTCCCCTGAGAGCCGGCGCCCCGGGAGGGAGTGAGGGAGGGAGGCGGTGCTGGAGCCTGCCCCAGGGAGAGGACTCGGTCTTCACGGTGAACTCGGGAAGCTGAGCCCCTCGCAGCCCCCCGCCCACCCTCCGAGTCCGAAGGGCCTGTAGGTGTCCCTGGGCAAGGCTGGGGCCAGTCAGCGGGGCACCAGGGGCTCCCCGTGGGCCTGGGCGACAGGGCTGGGGGGCGAGCGGGGCCACCTGGTGCCCCCCGCTTGCGGGTGGACAGGCGGGGGCTTCTGCTCTGAGCCTGAGGCGACCGGGGAAAGGGCTCCCGCGGGTCTGGGTGGCACCCCGAGGGCCAGGCGGGAGAGCGAACTAGGCCCTGGAGGCGGAGGGAGAAGAACAGCCGAGAAACTGAAGAGAGCGGTTACGGGGTTACAGCAAGGGTGCTGAGGGGGACAGCAGCTGGGGAAGGGCTGGGGGACCCCACCGATGTCAAACAGAAGCTGCGGGGAGGACTGTGCCCGAGGGTGCCCTGACGCCTCACAGCAGCCTCAGGGCCCCGGGGTGCGCCCCCTGGGAATGAGGCCACGCGGGCTCCCGGGGAGGTCTGCCCGGTGGGCTGAGCTGTGGGGAGGGGAGCCCACCCCGACTCTGACCAGGACGCTGAGGGGTCCCCAGGAGAAGAGGAGCCTGTCAGCCTTGTGTCTGCGGCGGAAGCTCTCCTCGGAGGCCGGCGGCGGCCCTTCACGGACAGCCAGAAGGTGGCGGTGTCTCCCCAGGGAGGGCGGCCGCGGGGCCCGGCTGGGGGCATCTCTCACCCCCACAGCCAGGGTCCTGGGGGTGGGGGGCAGCCCCACAGCACCCCTTGCCGCGACCCACACGTGCGGGGCTGCACTGCCCCCCTCCACCCGGCCCGGGGGTGGTCTGCCCCGAGTGACGCCCAGGCAGGGCCGCTGTGTCCGGGCCGCGACCCGCCTGCCAGCCAGCGGCCTGGCCTTTGAGGTCCGAGTTGAATCCCCTCCCGCTCCGCCCACGGGCCTGCACATCCCCTGCGGGGGGACCAGAAGGCTGGTGTGGCAGCCCCCCCGGCGGGGCCTGCACTGCCCGCTCCCCGGCCCCCTCCCCCACCGCTGCTGGCCTCTCCTGGGGGTTTCTCCGCTGGTGGGGGGCGTGGGGGGGAGAAGGGAGCGTTGGGGTGTGAATGCGGCGGCAAAGCTGTCATTTCAAAGGGCAGGTCACAAATTCCGTCTTAAATGCCCGAGGATGGCAAAGTCCCAAGGATTTTTTTTTTTTTTTTAAGATTTATTTATTTATGCAAGCACTGGGCACAGTCAGAAGCGCGGGAGGGCGCGAGGATCCCCCAGAGCCAGAGTGGGGAGCAGAGCAGGCAGAAGGACCGAAGGACACTGCTGAGGGGAGCAGCGGGCGGCAGGAGAGGTCTGCGCACCATGTGGGACCCTCCTCCGGTGGCCGGGGAGCAGCCGGGGATCGAACCGGCGCCGGAGAGGCCGCGGGCAGCTTCGCCACCCAGCGCTCAACCGCTGCGCCACCGGGGAGGCCCTCCAAGGATGTTTTTTGCTGAAATAGGAAAATCTGGCCTAAAATTCGAGCGGAATCTCAAGGGACCCTGAATAGCCTAAACAATCTCAAAAAAAATAAGAAGAAGAAATGTAGAGGTCCTGATTTTAAAACATCCTCCAAAGCTATGGCAATTACAAGTTTGTTGGGCCTCCCTGGTGGCGCAAGGGGTTGAGCACGGCACTATGGAGCCATCCGCAGCCTCTGCAGCACGAGTTCGATCCCCGGCTGGCCAGGGAGCTACCCACATGGCGCGGCAGACCTCCCCTGTCTCCCCGCTGCTCCCTCAGCAGTGGATTTCAGTCCGTCGGCCTGTTCTGCTCCCCGCTCTGTCTCTGCTGAGTCCTCTCACCCCCCGCATCTCATACCCCAGCTCTTGTGTGCATACATCAATCAACCTTGAAAAAAAGAAATTACAAGTTTGTTGCTAGAACAGACACAGACGGGTCGGCCAATGGGAGGGACCCAGACGTTCGCCTTCCCGTCTTTGGCCAAATGATCCCGACAGGCGAGCCAGGCCCTGGGGGACGGATGCCCAGGGGACAGAGGGGGGCCCTGCCCCGCAGCCTCGCACAGACACCAACCCCAAAGATGTCAAGACCCAAACATAAGAGCCAAGACAGTAAAACTCTTAGAACAAAGTGCGGGACACGGGACGGAGCTTTCA
The DNA here is from genome assembly GCF_014898055.3 of Talpa occidentalis. NCBI lineage: Eukaryota > Metazoa > Chordata > Mammalia > Eulipotyphla > Talpidae > Talpa > Talpa occidentalis. The sequence continues at coordinate 563,719 of NW_023601433.1, forward strand.
GACAGCAGATGGAGCGTCACCCTCGGGTATCACGGGCCGTGAAGAAACAGCAGGAAGACGGAGGCGCGTGGAGACGGGGAGGCGGCCACGAGGGCGAAGGGAAGCTGGGGCACGGGGAGTCACAGGCCGCACGCGGCGTGAGTCGCCCGGGCCGGGAACCCCCACGGCACAAGAGAAAGGACCCCCCGCGAGAAGGCGGAGCGCGCGGCTGGGCCTCCAGGACACGCAGAGGCCCGAGGAGGCGCAGACGGATGCCCCGGGCTGGCGCCCGTCCCAGAGCAACGCGGGGAGCAGCCGGTGCCGCCGGGAGCTGAGCCCGAGCGCCCCTGCGCGCCTGGCGAGGTGTGGACGCGTCTCACCACCTTGGGGAGCAGTGCGGAGGCTCCTGGGACAGTCACAGCTGGGGCGTCCGTCTGACCCTAAGTCTACATCTGGGCGTGTGCCTGGCGCAGCAGGGCGGCCTCAGCCACGGCACCCCGTGTCCACAGCAGCATCTTTCCCCACAGACGAAAGGCGGGGCGCCCCAGGGTCCCCCAGAGTGTCCGCCCACAGCCTCGGAAAGGAAGAACGCAGACCCCTGACGGCCCCACGGGCCCCGGGGCTGTGCCGCGTGCCGCGAGCCGTCCCGGAGGACCGGCACGGGGCCTCTTTCCCGTAGGAGGCGGCTGGAGTGTGGGCCCAGGAGGGGGACAGCGGCGGGGGTGCCCGGCTGCGGGGCCCGTGGGTGTTTAGCGGGGACACCGGGGTCCTGGAGGCGCGTGCAGGGATGGGGCGAGGTCGCTGCTCACTGACGCAGAGACGGGCTCGGCGGTGAATGTTACGTCTGGCCTCAGAGTCCCCACGCTGGGAACTTCTTCCTGACACCTCCGGGCCTGAGGTCCCCCCATTTTGTTGGGCCCCCTTCTATCCCCGACCCTCCCATCTTCTCTCCCTGGGTCCCTTTCCTGTGAATGACCCTGCGAAGCTGGTCGGTTCTTCGTGTGCTCAGCCGCCTCCGTCCCCCCAGCCCCTGGCACCTCATCCTCAGCCGAAGTGGCCGACGGAGATGTTTCCTAAACGCAGCTGCTCCCCGCGAGCTGCGCGGAGACCGGCCATCTGGTGCCGGCACGGGTCTCCTGAGTGAGCGAGTGGTCCGAGGCCCCGAAACTGGCGTCTCCTCTCCACCAGCTGCCAGGCCAAGGCAGACCCGGGCCCCCAGGGTGATTTGGCAGGGGCAGGGCCCCTCTGGGCAGCCTCCGGGCAGCCGGCCAACAGCCCCTCCTGGCGGGTCCGTCTGCCCCAGTCACGGATCGGGCCTCCCACAAGCAGGGCCCAAGGGGTCAACAGTCGTGATTGCAGAGAGCGCGGCAAGGAGGGGAGGACTCAGCCTGACACCCTTGGGCCAGGGTCTGTGCCTGGAGAGTTGATGCCTGTGTGGAATCCGGAGCCGTGTGCAAGCGTGTGTGTGTGTGTGTGTGTGTGTGTGTGCACGTACGTGTGGGTGTGGGTGTGCACCCCTGGAGAGGTCTTTTTTTTAAGATTTATTTATTTATGTATGCACACAAGAGCTGGGGTGCAGGCCAGAGGTGTGGGGGGCTGAGAGGATTCCCCAGAGACAGAGTGGGGAGCAGAACAGGCCGATGGACTGAAATCCACTGCTGAGGGGAGCAGCGGGGAGACAGGAAAGCTCTGCCGCGCCATGTGGGTAGCTCCTTGGCCAGGGATCGAACTTGTGCTGCAGAGGCCACAAATTGCTTCATAGGTTGTGTCCTAACCCCTTGCGCCACCAGGGAGGCCCCCGGAGAAGTCTTGGGTGTGAGGAAGACGAACAGGAAGATTAGGGGCGCTCGGTGGAGGTGACAGGGAAGCAGATCTTGCCGCCAAAGCAGAGGGGGAGCAGCACAAAGGCTGCCCCAGCACTGAGAGGGGTGCAGTCGCTGCGACCTGCCAGACGTCTTCTGAGCCAGCCTTGGCCAACACACACGGGTGCCGGCCACAAAGGAGCTGCCCGCAGCTTTTCTTTTTTTTCTTCTCTGTTGTTTCTTGTTTGTTATTCATTCTTTTTGTTGTTGTTGTTATTTTATTTTATTTAGATTTTATTTATTTACTTATACAAGCACTAGGTACAGTGCGGGAGGGTGAGAGAATTCACCAGAGCCAGAGCGGGGAGCAGAGCAGGCAGAAGGACCGAAGGACACTGCTGAGGGGAGCAGCGGGCGGCAGGAGAGGTCTGCGCGCCATGGGGGACCCTCACGGGCGCCCGGGGATCGAACCCGCGCTGCAGAGGCTGCAGGCAGCTTCACAGCCCAGGCTCAACCGCTGCGCCACCAGGGGAGGCCCTATTTTTTTGTTTTTTAATTTAGTTTTCAACTTTTCTATAAATACAAAAATAAGTTTATTAGCAGGACCAGTAGATTCAAAGTACCGTCATCTCAGCACGGGATCGCGGGGGCCAGGGGCGGCTCCGAGTGTCCTGCCATAGACACAGGGCAGAGGCCCCGAGGCCGAGACGTGGGGGCCCGACACCTGCTGAGGCCATCGCCCGCGGGCTCACCTGAGTGGGTCTGGAACCTGGCCTGCTCCTGCTCACTGCCCCTTTCCCTGAGCCGCGGGGCAGAGGCTGCTGCGCCCCTGTTTGACAGGAGGGGCCAGAGCCAAGGGAGGGCACAGGGGCCTGCCTTGGTGCCGGCTGGACCTGACCCCCACCAAGTAGATACCCGGTCAGCTTCTGTGAGAGCCGGGGGAGGGGCGCGGGGCTCGGCCACCCGCTTCCCACACCGAGGTCCCAAGCTCCAAGGGGAGAGGGCTGAGCGGCGAGGGGCCGCTCCCCACAGGTCACGTCAGCGGCCGCTGCTCGCCCTGTCGTCCGTTTTGTCCCTACGTGGGGAAGGTTGGTCACCAACACAGACAACCCCACGGTGGACGTTCTGGAAGCCTTTTCCCGCAGAGACCCGAGGTGCAGGGAGGGCCGGCCCCGTGCCCCGCTGTGCTCGGAGGACGGCCAGGGCCCAGCCGGCCTTGTTACCCCGACCCAGCCCCGACGACGCCAACGACACCAGCGCCTCCTTGGGGCGCGTCATTCCTCTTGCCCGTCGCCGGGGCCCGCGTCACCTCCCCCAGACGGTGACGCCCCCGCCCGTCTGCTCTGCGTGGGTCCTCGGGCTCAGGCCCCGCGGGTTCCTGGGCCCCTCGCAGCCCAGCCACGCTGCCCTTCGACCTTTCCAGCCTCTTCTCTCTCACTCCGTGGGCGCAGGCAGGGGCCCCGCTGACCTGACGCTTCCAAAATTGCCTCTTTGAGTTTGTAACCGGAGCAGGGGCTTTATTCGTGTGTGTGTGTGTGTGTGTGTGTGTGTGTGTGTAGAACGGGGGTGTAGTCCCGGCTGTGGGAGTGAGAGGGTTCCCCAGAGACAGCGTGGGGAACAGATCAGGCGGATCTCACACTGCTGAGGGGAGCAGCGGGAAGACGGGGGTCTGCTGCGCCGTGGGGGTCAGAGGGTGATAGCCTGACACTGAACCCCTAGGCCACCAGGGGGCCCCCCAGCAGGTTTTTTTGATTAAAGTGCCTGCACGTGGGCAGGGGCTCAGCTGCTCATGGCTCTGAGTCCAGCAGGAGGGCAGGTGCATGTGGGGCCCGGAGCAGAAGCTGGGGCCCCAGGGGCCACTGGCCCCAGCCTGGGAGAGGGGTGTTCCCAGGGATGGGGGCGCCGCGGACCTTCGTCCTCCCTGCGCTCGGCTCTCCCCAGCGAGTGTGGCAGCCTCACAGCCGCGTTGCGTGTGGACCCCTGGGGCCCGAGGTCCGGCTCTGCCACCGTCACTGAAAACGCTCCTGTCGGTCTCACTGCACCACAGGGGGGTAAAGCAGCTCTGCACAGCTCGCTGCTCCCTCGAAGCTGCGCCTGGACGGGGCTGAGAAACACGGGACCGGCGCCGTGACGTGACCGCCGCTGGTGGTCGGGCTCTGGCGAGGCGCGGCCGGAGCCGCCGCCCCCAGGGGCTCACCCATGCGCACCTCTCGGGGGGCCGGGTCGCCCTGACTCCCGAAGGGGCTCATCCGGAGACTCAGAGCTGGTGTGCCGGGCTTGGCGGGCCAGACACGCCAGGCCGAACACGCCTCTCGCTCCGAGAGCTTTCTGACCAAGAACCAGCCCTCCCGTCCCCGCCCCCGGGGCAGGCGTCGCAGTGGCCGGGAGACCTGGCCTGGGTCTCCCAGCCTCAGCAGGTGCTGGTGGCGGCCGTGGGCACACGTCCGGCTTCTGCCCCGCGGGGCCCTCTGGCCCTGCCCACAGGCAGAGGCACAAACTTCAGCTGGAAAGAAAGTCCCGAGTGGCTGCCTGAACCCCGGTGCGACAGCCTGTCCTGCGGAGCCTGCCGTCCGCTCACCCTCACCTTCTCTCTGCCCTGATCCCCTGGGTGAAGAGGGTTGGAGCGCCCCGCACAGCCACCAGCCACACTCCCGAAGGCCGCGCGATCACGGGCACCCCCCGCTCCCGAGTCCCCCATGGTCTCCTGCGAGCGCCCGTGCCCCAACCTCTTCTCATAAGGACCCCACTTCTCATAAGGCCCATTAGATGCGGGCCATGCCAGAGACCCCGCGATCTCGTAGTCACTTTCCAGACGCTCTCCAAATACGGCACCTTCTGGGCTCTGGGGTCGGGACCTCGACGTGCGGCTTCTGAGGGCCACAGTGCAGCCCATGGCCACGAGGTATGTCTTCGTGGTCACAGAAGCGTCTGTCTGTCCTCACTAGGAAACTGCGAATGTCAGGATTAAAGACCCTGAGGTGAGAATCTCTGCAAGGGTTGGGGTTCTTTTTAAGTGCATGAAGTGAAAGCGAGAGAGCACCCCCCCAAGGCACACCCCAGGGCTGAAACCTGGGGCACATCCGCAGCTGCTGCAGCGGCCTCGGTCAGCCCACGAGATGCAGCACCCAGAGCTCTGACGGGAAAGGAAACGCAGGAGAAGGCGTGAGGCCCGTGAGAAGAGCGCCCCGAGGCGCCGCTGCCTGAGCTCAGGAAGGAGACGGGTGAGTTTCCTTCACTTCATCTTCCTGCTTCGCTGGATTGTCTCCATGTCCTTTCATGAGCTTGCATGACTTTTCCTAGTGGGGGGATAAGCGGCTGTCGTTGAATACCCCAGGGAGGACACTTCGAAGGAGTTTAGTTTTGCTCCGGGTGAGAAGATGGAATAAGAGAGCTGCTGGCTGCAGGGGGGGTGGGGGGTGCCAGGGGCGGCCCCCGGAGGGGCCTCCGGGCAAGCGGGAGCCTCCAGGGGGCAGGCGGCTCTTGGAGAGGCCGGTGGGTGACGGGTGTGCGGGTGAGCGCCTGGCGGCTTGAAATGAGGCCCCTTGGCCGGGGCTAGTTATCTCCCAGCCTCCGGGAGTGGGTGCTGGGTCACGGCCGTGGGCTCTGAACAGTTACAAGGGAAGATGCCTTGGCCGGGGTCAGAAGGCCATTAAGGAAGAAAGTGGAAACTTCCAACATCAAGCCAGAGGGCAGTGCAAGATGAAAGGGGTGGTTTGGGGAGCCCTATCAAGGGAGGAGATGAGTCCCGGCAGCCAGAGTGGCTGGTCCGTGCCAGGCCGACCTTGGCTCGTGACACAGGCACAGACGTCCCGGGCCGGCCAGGCCTCCACGGCCCGCACCCGTCTTGCAGCGGCCGCCGCGCTCTGCCGCCAGCCGGGGGCAGGTGTTGATGGAGACCAGGCGAGCGCGGGTCTCCCGGGCCCGGCGGGCCGGCGCTGACCCAGGCGGCTCACAGTCGCTTGCCAGGTATTCAGGGAACGGGCGCCCGAGGCAGGCGTGTCCGGCGCTGCCCAGGCCCCCCGCGGAGTTCAGAAACTAGCGCCACGTGGTCACCCAGCCGGGTCGTCTGTCCTGTTTGAGGGAAGGAAGTCCCCGAGCGAGACATCGGTCTTTACGTTGATGAGGGGAAATCCCAGCGGCACCGGAGACAACATGGTCACTCCCGGTTTTCCTGGTTCTGTTGGGGCGTCTCCCCGTTCCCGGGAGCCCACGACGGGCTCCGTCTCACTATCCCGCTGGGAGCTGAAACAGGCGCCCCGCCTCCCGGGGGGTGTAGCGCAAACCCCCGCAGGGCAGAGGCGGGTCCCTCATCCCCGCAGGGGAGGCGCACACCCCCCACCATTTCCCCTCCGCCTTGCATCCATGTGCCTCGGGGAAGTCGACGCCACACCCCGGAAGCCACCCCTCGGCCTGCAGAGGAATAGGAGCCTCCGTGATCGGCCGGGAAGGAACGCGTGACCCCATCTGCCCCAAATCCTTAACGGTCGGAGAAGGGCGAAGCGACGTCCCGGACGGGTCTCCCTCCTGAGACAAAGTCGCGGGTGGAAGGTTTGGGTCCAAGCGGCAGGAGCTGCGGGCACAGGAGCCAGGCCGGCTGATCTCTGCACAAAAGCCGGAGGGGCCCTGGCAGCGGCTTGGGGGCTCGGGCAACACGAGGCTCCGCATCTGGCCAGCACCCCTGCCTGCCCCTTCTCTAGCCAAAGTGCTCCCAGAAAGCCCCTGCCCTCTGCGGGCACCGCGGCGGGCAGGACTGCGTGCACACTGCAGCCGCTGCAGGGCAGGCTGCGAAGGCCGGGCCGGCGTCTCTGCAGGAGGCGGGAGAGGGAAGGGGCTGGGAAGGGCAGCGGGTGACTTATAAAGAAGGAGAGACGCTCCCGCCTGGAGCTGCCCGGTTGCCTTCTGGGCCGGAAGCAAGGCCTGAAAGGGGGGTCAGAGAGGAGGAAAGAAGCTGCACCCCAAACCAACCGCAGCCTGGCAGGTGAGCAGAGCGCGCAGGCAAGGCTCTCGGGAGAGGCAAACCAGCAGCCCCTCAGCCACAGGAGCACCCAGCTTTCCTCCTGAAAGACCCATCGAGAATTGAGGAGCCCTTGTCTGACAACACGCTTTGGTGAGGGCCCCCCCCCCGGCACAGTCCCCAGGTGGGGGGCGCACCTGTGCCCCGCCCCCGCTGTCCTCGTGGGGTGCCCCATCAACCGACCTCCCAAGGACCCCAGCTACGCGTGCAGCGAAGGTCCTGCTTGATGAGGGCTTTGAGTAGGTCTTTCCTCGAAGAGCGAGACCCCAGGCGATGCCCCCCCCTGCCCTGCGCCCAGGAGCTGAGCGGTGGCCGGCAGGAGCGGGTCAGGGAGTCCATCTGGGTCCTGATGGTTCAATCCAAGCACGGTGAGCCCCGGCCGCTCCCAGCGTGAGGTCAGTGCCGGGGCCCCCGGGGCCATGAGAGGGGCTGCAGACCCTGCGCTTAAAAGTGTGCTGGGCTCCCAGACAGAGCGTCCCAAGGAGGCCAGGCTCGGGTGGCTAGCGCGGGGGTTCTCCCCCCCCCCCGTCCCAGCGCTTTGGTTCACTGAGCAACTTTCTGGTTCCCGCCTCGTTCCAGCCCGTGGCCCCCGGCTGCTGCGCCGTCTGTGCGTGAGTCGGCCCGTCTGGCTTTTGAAAGATCACGAGTGGACAGTGGCTGGGCGCGTGGAGACCCCGGCCCTGCACCCAGCTGCTTCTCCGATGGCCTCGGTCTTGGCAGCTACGGCATCATAACGGCATCCCCTCCCGTGCAGCGTCTCCTCGGTGCAACCTGCGTGGAGGGCAGCCTCAAGCATGCTGTGCCCCGGCGCGGAGGCCCCGTCCCGCCCACGGGGCTGCGCCAGCAGAGGGAGGGTGCCTGGCACCTGCCAGTAGAAGCCCCTGGCTCAGGGACCAGGACCTAGTTTGCTGCCTTCTAGATCGAGGCAGGGCTGGCAAAGGCCTAACCCACCGAAACTGGTAGGGGGTACAGCGCCCCAGGCACAGCTTCCAGTGGGGCAGCGAGCAGTCCACCCACGTCCCCATGGCGGAAGCGGGAAGGTGGGAGCAGAGCCTGGTGTTTGGCAGGTTTGGAGCAGCGAGGAGGGGCTCCGGAGGTCAGGGTCTGTCCTGAAGTTTCGAGGCCCCCCCAGCACCAGCAGCAGCAGCAGCCGCCTGGACGAGCGCGGGGCGTCTCGTAGCAGACAGAAGTGCCTGCGTGAGTCACGGCTGGGCACCGAGGCTCAGCCGCGGTAAACAGGTGCCGTCCAGGTGAAGCGCCCAGACTGTGAGCACAGGCGCCCGGCGGACCGCTGTCCGCTGACCACCGCGGGAGGAGACCCCCGCAGCCGCCTGCGACCCGCCCCGCCGGGTCAGACCTGCCTCTGCAGGAAAACGTGAGCTGGGGCAGAAGAAGCTGCTCTTGGCAGCAAAGCACCGAAAGCAGCTTCTTCCGGAGGTGTTGCCTGCAGGTTCCCGGCACCCCCACCTCGCCTAAATGACCTGTTCTCGACTTCCCAGAAATGTATTTATTTAAAAAACAAAACCACAAAATGAAAGTGAAGGTGGATGTTCTGGGCAGCCGGGAAGGCCCAGGTGCCGCGCGGCTCCCCGCCTCGAGAGGGCGTGGCTTCCCGCGGGGCTGGGTGCCAGCGGTGGGCCCCCCCCGGCCAGCGGTGTCCAGTGTCCAGCTGGAGCCTCCACAGCAGGACTCGGGGCTCAGGCCCGCTGTCCCGGGGGACGCCGTGGCCGGCTGCGTGGGGGGCGTGGGCGGGAGGTGGCATAACCACGGGGCGGGCCTGCTGAGCTGGCAGCTGCCGGAGCGGGCGCGGTGTCTGGGGCATGACCTTGGTGGCTGCCCTGCTGGTTAGGGCTCGGGGCGGGGCCTGCCTGGAGAGGCCTGGAGAGCCTGGGTGTGGCAGCCACAACAGAGCGGGGGCCGCCCAGCCTGGGGGGCTGCTCCGCATGGGCGGCTACCCGGCCCCACCAGACCTGGCTGGTGCCGTGGGGCCCCCAGCGGGGCCCACTTTCCAGAGGACCCTCTGCGGTGGGCTCCCATCCCCCGTCCCCGCAGGACCCTCCCTGAAAGCAGCTCTTCTCGCGCTGCTCAGTGACCTGCCGGCCCCATTCACCCCACCCCCGCGGGGTGAGCCCTTGCTGAGTGCCCGTGGGCGGGCGGGGGCCCTCAGGGCACAGCCCCGGGCCCTCGCCTCTGTCTGTAGTCTCGCTTTCTCCCGCGCCTCTGCTGAGCCGGCTCCCCTCCCGCAGCCAGCCTGGGACGTCCCTGTTTCCTCCAGGCGAGGAAGGGCGCGGCCCTCTCGCCCACGGCTCCGTCCGCAGCGCCCACTGCCGAGCCGGGCACGGCGCTCAGCGAGTCCTGTTGACGTGAGGGACGGAGGTGAGGCCCGTCTCCAGCGTCACTGCCCGGATTGCCTCCCGCTGTCACTTGCCGCACGGTCGGGGCCGGCCGGTGCCATCCTCCCGTGGACGGCTGCGTGTCACCCCGGGCGCCGGGCCGGGCAGGCCGATGGGGCAGGAGGCGGGGGGCGGGGGGTGGCTCACAGGCTGCACCCCCAGGCCAGGCGGGAAGCCCCAGCCGCGAGCGGACGGCGCTGATAACCCGCATTCTGCCCTGCACCCCACTGCTCTCTGACCGCCTCATCCCCTGCCCCCACAAACAGGCTTTTGCCACCCCAAAAGTGGCTATCGGCCGGCCCAAGGCACAGCACTGCCCACTGCAGCCCCGGTGTGACACCCTGGTGGAAGCCCCGACCGGCTCGGTTTCTGGGGGGTCTTCCTCCCCTGGGCCCAGGGCCGGGGCCGGGCCGTGGGGTGGGCTGGCTGGCGTCCCCTTCCGCAAGGGTAGATTTGGAGGCGCGACCGAGTGGTCGATCCCAAAAGATGGGTGGGAGGAGCAGCCACAGGCGTGGGGACAAGCTGGGCTGCCTGGACCCCCTCAGCGGGCAGGCCGCCCCCGCTCGCGCCCCGAGGCCGGAACAGGGACCGACATGCCGCACTTCCCGATAACAAGACCTGGATCGATCCTGGCTGCTTTACAGGGAAAGCAGGGGGGTGGGGGGTGGGGGGTGTGTGGGGTGTAGGTGGCGTGTGTGGTGCGGGTGGGGAATGTGTGTGGTGTGAGGGGTGTGGGGGATGGGGGTGTGTGTGGGGTGTGTGTGGGGTGTGTGTGGTGCACGCTGTGTGCTGTGCGTATGGTGGGGCGTGTCTTGGCTGAAGTCCCAGAGGCTCTTCCCCACCTGGCGGGAGCCCACGGCTGCCATCTCGTCCCTGCCACTGTGGTGGCCTCACCGCCCCGGCCCCGCGTGGGGTGAGGGCCCCTAAGTCAGGCCCCGGCCCGAGCTGCGCTCTGAGCTCCCGTCTGAGAAACTCGCCAGCCCCTGTCTCGAGCGCCACGGCCCTCAGGCTGCTTCTCCTGTTTGTGTTTCTCTGCTGTTTTGTGGAAGGTGACAGGACAGCCTCTTGTGATGTGGCCTCTTCCTGGGGGCGTGGGGCGTGTCCGTGTCCCTGGGGAGACGCTCCTCCCAGGAGAGCGCTGGGCTTCGGCTCGGAGGTCGGATTCTCGGTCCATCTCGGAGGAGCAACGGAGGCTCGGCGATGGCCGCCGCCCAAGGCCACGGAGCTGTGGGGGGAGGCGCTGGGGCCGGGTACCAGAGGCTGTGCCTTCCCGTGCCGGACGCAGGTTCCTCCGAGGTCGGGGCCAGCTGACAGGCTTGGGAGACTGTCCAGCCTCGCCCCAGGTCGTGGAGTCCGGCGGGCCGGGATTCCAGAGCCCACGCTGCTTGCACTTCCTTTCGCCGTGACCTGCGTGGGCCACTCTGCCTCTGGGCCTCACGTCCTGGTCTATAAAATGGGCATGATAACCTCGTGCCCTGCCTGGAGGCTCGCGGTGAGGCCTGGGCCGGAGCCTGGCACGCAGCAGGACTCCTGAGTGGCTGCTGCTGCTGTCACGGGCCAGCGAGGCCGCCCCCAGGTCACGAGCCGGCCGCTCCCTGTGGCAGGAGAACCGGATCCCGTGGGAGCCCCTTCCTGGGAGCCTCTTCCTGGCCCAGGTGCTCCTGAGGCTGCTGCAGGTGCCTGGGAAAGTTTGCCGCGGGGATAAAGGGAACAAAGGCTCCAGGTGCTCAGGGCCCAGGCTTGGTCTGGCTGGAGGCCCGTTTCCTGCTGGATCAGGTTGCTCTGGGCCTGGGGGGGTTTCGGAGCTGACCCTCCTCCCCGTCCCTGCCAGCGAGGGCCGCCCGCTGGGTCCCCTCCAGCTCTGCGGCCCCTCCCCCCTCCCCTGGTGGGGTCGCTGTGGGGGGCAGAGGCTGGCACTCCGGGGGCCGGGGTCAGAGGCCGGGGCTTGAATGCCAGGCTGGGCTGAAGCCGCAGCGGGAGCCCGGGGTGGCCCTGGCCCCTGCCTGCCTTGCCTGGCTCCCAGAGAGAGCCCCCCCAGCCCTGCGGGTTCCCTGGGGCCCCCAACACAGCCTGCAGGGGCGGGAGCGTCCCCCCACCCCGCAGAGGCTCCTCTCTAGTAGACCAACAGATCGTTTGCCTGCCCTGCACCGCAGGAGCCAGCCCCGCCCTGCCCGCTGCCCCCTGCGGCTGGAGCCACCGCTCGGGTCAGTTCCTGGAACAGACGCTGCCGCCCCTCGCCGAGGTGTGTGTGGAGCTCGCTGTGCTGCAGGGCCCCTGGCTGCCGCCCCGGCTGCTCCCCCACCCCGTCCCTCTCCCCAGCCTCGTCCTGAAAGGATCTGTGACAAGGCGGCTTCGCAGGTGTGAAAACACTCAAACACTCGGGACTCCCAAACGCTTTCACGCGCGGGGCTCCCGGACCCATCGGACAGGTAGGGCAAGCTCCGGCCCTGCGGCCAAGAGGAGGCGCCCAGGGCCGAGGAGCCCGGCCGGGTCACGTGCACGCGGCGGGACAGCAGCCTGACCTGCTGCTGTCCCTGAGCCGCCCCTCCCGGGGAAGGCCTGCAAAGGGAAACTCCCCCTGGCAGCCCCCTCCCCGGGGGGCGGGCGCCGCTCCTCGTGGCCGCTCGCTCGGGCTGGCGCCCTCTCCTCTGACTCCGGCCTCTTCTCCCTTTTCCTTTTGGAACAAGAGTCATTCCTGGCATCGGAGCCCTCCTCGGTGGTGTCCGGTGCCGGCCCCGGCGCCACGCAGCTGCAAGCCCCGGCGCGCCGGCTTCTCTGCCTGCCCCACCCCCGTTTCTCCTCGTCCACCTTGAGTGGCTAGTTCGATGCTCCGGGCAAAGGGCTCCCGCTTGACAAGCACCGCGGCTGGACGCAGCGCAAAGGCAGGCCCGGCCTTGTCTGGGGCTGGAGCCCGGGCCAGGCCCTTGCGAGGCCGTGGGGGGAGGGGTCTCCTCACCCCTTGTAAGGCAGCCTCTGCCCGCGGGGCAGCCCAGCGGCAAAGCCCTCCTGGGCCCGGCCAGTGGGTCAGTCCCTGGGGAGTCAAATCTGTGTCCCCTGAGCCTCTGCCCCCGAGCGGGGAAGGGCTCCTTGGCCTCTTGGTGCTCGTGCTGCCTGTAAGTCCCTCCGGGAGACGAAGTCTTTGCCCCTGCCCAGGGCTGAGAAATGGCAGCGTCTCCCCCGCTCGCCTGCCACAGGCCACGGCGGTGCCCACACAACAGGCAGCGCACCCAGGCCCACTGCTCAGAGCTCGGCCGAGGCGAAGGTTACCCCCACTTTCACCCGCAGGTCTTCAGCTGCAGGTGCGGAGAAGGGCGGGGAGGTGGCCAGGGCAGGGCTTGAGTCAGCTGCGGGCCAGCCGGCCCGGCCCGGCGGGCGCACCCCCTCCACGCTCGTCTGCATGTGGACGCGCTCCAGCCGCGTGGAAGGTGAGCTGCTTCGTGGCGCAAATTGCCAAGAGCACAAGGCCGTCGCCAGAGGCCTCTAATAAGCTCATTCAGGGCTTATTAAGTCTCGCCCGGCCTTCTGCGGGATCTCACCGCGAGGGGGGAGGTTCCCAGCTGCGCCCGGGTGGTGGGAAGGTGGTGGGGCAGCCGCTCCCTAAAGGCGGGCGGGTCTGTGCTCACCGGGACCCTCCGAACACGTCGTGGGCAGGGGGTGTGGACGTGCACAGAGAAAGTGGGGGAGCTCCCGTGCCATGGGCAGCGTCTCGCGGGGCGGCCTTGTGGGTGATTTTCACGCTCACGCTTCTTGGTGGCGGTTGAATTCTTTTTCACAAAGAGCCGCAGCACGGAGCCCACCACGCGCAGCGCGAGAGCCCGTCGTCCGGCACGGCCCGCAGTCCGGGGCCCCGCGGCCGTGGGGGCCCTGCGCCTGCTGCTCACATTTGCGCCGCACTCCCCCCGCTCAGCGTGCGGCGCCACGGCATGTAGCGGGCCACGCGCACCTTCCCCGGCGGGACGCAGACCGGGCGTAGGCGCTGCTGGGACACGGCCTCGCTTGCCCCAGCCCGGTGTCCGCGTCGGGTGCCTGTGAGGGGAGAGGGGCCCCTGCTGTGTGGCCCATGCGCCCGGGGAGACGGCGCCAGGAACGCCAGGCGGCGAGAAGCCAGCCCGGCCACTCGCGGACACTCGGCTTGAGGCGTTCAGAGGTCAGTGTCGTCGGGGCTGGGGCATCTGTCATCGGGCATCTGTCTGTGACCCAGGCGGCGTGTACGGTCCTCCTGGCACCGTTTCAGCAGCTCTCAGCGTCACCGGAGCCCAGTGATTAATGTCGCGGCCCTCCCCGCGAGGCCGGGCCCTGAGAGGCGACCCACAGCAAGCTGACACGTCCCAGTGATGATCTGTGAGTCAGAGCTCACTCAGAGCCCCGGGCTTTCCAGGCCGTTAGCTCCCAGCCCCGCCGTGAGTCAGGGCCAGCGCGGCCTGCGTCCATGTCCGCGCGTCTGCGCCCCCTCCTCCAGGCAGCTCCCGCTGCACGCCGGCACAGGCACGCTCTGGGGCCTCCTCATCCCTACATCCTGGGAAAGGCCTGGGCGTGCTCGGCTGGTTCACCCAGCCGCAGGGGGGGCGCATGGCCCGCCAGAGCGCCAGGCCCAGGCTGTGAACTCCCAGGTAAGAACCCAAAAAGGAAAATAAGCATTATGTTCCTATCCTGTAAATGTTGCAACAGCACAGCCATGTGTGGCTGAGAACATGTCTTTTGTGAATAGCTGGAAATAACCTTCATGTCTGCCAAGGAGGCCCATTAGAACACAATCATGCATGACTTACAGACACGGGGTGGGGGCAGAGTCTAAGAAATCCGGCGTTAGGCAATTTCCTCTGACATGAGAACGTCAGGGTGGCACTGGACACACCTGGAAGGCACCTATGCTGCACAGCTGTGCTGGTGGTATAACCTTTAGGGGCCACCGTCACGTATATGGCCCATCATTCAGAGAAAACTGGTTTTGTGGGGCATGACAGACATGATGGTTTAGCCAGGGGATGGAATATTATGCAGCTGTGAACAAGAATGAGGTCGATCCATGAAAGGTGACTTCAAAAATGGTCAGTCTTAAGGGTAAGAGAGGGGCCTCCCCGGTGGCACAGGGGGTTGAGCGCAGCACTGTGGGGCTGTCCGCAACCTCTGCAGCACCAGTTCGATTCCTGGCTGGCTAGGGAGAGTCCCACATGGCGCGCAGACCTCTCCTGCCTCATCCGCTGCTCTGCTCAGCAGTGTCTTCAGTCCTTCTGCCGTCTCTGCTCCCCGCTCTGTCTCTGGTGAATCCTCTCACCCTCCTGCACCTCTGGCCTGCACCCCAGTGCTTGTATAAATAAATAAAATCTTAAAAAAAAAAAAGTAAGAGGGAAGTTGCATGCTGTATGGATAGTATGCTCCACTTTGTGTGAGTGTTAGGGCTCTTATTTTTAATGTTTTCTCTATTGTGGCCCCTCTCCTCACATTTCTCTGCCGAAGCAAGTCACAGGGCTGCTCCTCGCTTCAGGAGGGTGTGGAGGCAGAGTCCTCCCAGGTCTCCAGGGAGAGACAGGAGCAGGAAGGATGGCTGAGCCCTGCAGGGTGACGTCTGCCGCCCATCCCAAGCCAGCTGTGCCTTTCCAGGCCTTCTTGCGTCCATTAATATGCATGGCAGCTCGACAGCAACTACAAAGCGGAGTGCAGGAGGTGGGCAAACGAGGACAAAGGAGACAAGGGCTTGGGGAGGACAGAACTGACCCTTGGTGTTGGGCTTACTGCAGTGCACACACGTGGGGATTCTCAATGACACACACCTGACACTTACATAACGCTGTAATGCGATGTCGCCCCGATTTTTACAAAAAGCTATCTTGGCCTAATCCAGCTCACAGCACCTTTGGCAGCGTGATCGAATTAGGTGAAATAGAAGAAGAATAAAAAAAAGTAAAACTGAAAAATTCACATATAAACATAACAGGCTCTGTGACAGGAAGACCTAGTTTGAATCCCAGATGGCTGTGCCCCGTCGACGAGACCTTACCCTGTCCGAGACTCAGTGCCCAGCTCTGCCCGCTTCCCGAGGACCGTGGCCATCAAAGGCACTCACGGCAGGGAAACCCGTAGAAGGGGTAGCGCTCAAAGCTAGTGATGTCTGGCTAGGAAGAGGGTTTGGTTTTTTTTTTTGGTTTTTTTTTTTTACCAGGAGGAAAAAAATCTAATTTTTTAATATGGTTATACTTGGGACTTTGCAAATGTTCCTTTACAACAATCTTAAAATATTTTAAATTAACTATCTTATTTTAGGGTTTTATAGATTGTCGGTGGAAAGCCCTTGTGGAGAAAATGTGGAGGACAACGTCCTCTGATTTTAAGTTGTAAGATTAATTCACATTAGGGCCTCCCTGGTGGCGCAGCGGTTGAGCGCTGGGTTGCAAGGCCGCCCGTAGCCTCTGCGGCGCCGGTTCAATCCCCAGCTGCTCCCCGGCCACCAGAGGAGGGTCCCACGTGGCGCACGGACCTCTCCTGCCGCCCGCTGCTCCCCTCAGCAGTGCACTTCGGTTCTTCTGCCTGCTCTGCTCCCCGCTCTGGCTCTGGGGAATCCTCTCACCCTCCCGCGCTTCTGACTGTACCCAGTGCTTGTATAAATGAATAAATAAATAAATAAATCTTTAAAAAAAAAAAAAGATTAATTCACATTAATTCATACTGATGCTTCATCCCATTAACTTTTTTTTTTTTTTTTTAGGAAGAGGGTTTGAGGCTGGTTGTTCAGAGAGCTGGAGGGGGTGTGTACAAAAAAATATGGAGCAAGCCCTTGGCATCTACCAGAGTTTTCTAGAGCGATACCTGGGCCGTTCCTCCTGTGTCCCCTGGGCCCAGCTGTGCGGTGGCTTCAGCCTGGCAGTGGCTCCTGCTGAGCAGCAGTGGCCACCCAGCTGCCTGCTCAGCTGTGCCCCCCCCAAAGCCCAGTGCCCTGCTTTCTAGTCAAAGAAGGACTGGTCCTCTGGCAAAACCACACTCGTTAGAAATAACAACGGCGCCAGTCTTTGCCGAGGGAAGTCTGGCCGCAGGTATCGGAAGCCTTAATAATATACGGTCCCTTTGATGGAGCAGGCCACGGAGGGGAGCTTGTCCTACGAAAATAATAGAGCTAGCGAATAAAGATGGATCTGGACTGATCAGGAGAAGGAAACGTTGAAAGCAGCCTTCATGTCTGGCCGTGGGGATTAGCCAAGCTGTCGGCGCTTTCATGTCTAACTTTATCTGGACATGAAAGCGCATCGCTGCCTGTCGAAATGTTACACAGAAGAGCGCGGCATGTGTATAAAATAGAGAGAGAATGTGTATACACACCCCCTGTGGCCTCATTGTGGAAAAAAGTGTATAAATACAGCCTTATAGGGACTTGAAAATATGAAGGGATAAGTGTGAGAATTTTGGCAGGTCCTTCCTCCAGGACAGGAAAATAGGAATTTTTTCCCTCTGTGTTTATGAGAATTTTCTCATTTTTCTCCAGAGACCATGATTAAGTGCTAAGGCACGGTTCATTTAGGTGTGTCTTGGGCACCTGTTGTCACACTCAAGGTGACCTGCTCTGAGCCAGCCAGGGCTCCAGCTGGAAGTCAGGAAACTGGCCAGGCTGCGCGGGGACCTGGACCGGCCCTGGGTGAGGTGTTCGGACCCACTCTTCGCAGGTGGACACAGGCAGTCAGGACCCAGCTGTGCCCAGGATCCCTCAGCTCAGGGCACCAGGGGTGGATTTTTGAAGCCAGGTTGCCTGAATCTGGGTCCAGGATCTCTACACCACCTCACAGACACCCCTCTCACAGCCTCCCCTCCAGGGTGGGCATCAGTCCCTGCCAGCTGAAAACGCCCCGTAGCCACAGGGCGCCTCCTCTCCCCACTGCATCGCAGCTGGTGCTCAGAGGCTTCAGGGGCTGGTGCCTGCACCGGTTGTAGATGCCAGCCTTCTCCGGCCGGTGGGGCTGCAGGCTGGGCCTGAGACCCGGGCCTGCCCTTCGGGGTGCTCTTGGGCGAGGCACTGGCTATGCGCCTGCAGAACCGGGCAAGGACTGCCCCCAGGGCTGGCAGGGGGCCGGGAACGGGCTGGCTCTCCCTTTAGACAGACACAGGCTGTGTGTTGAGATGCTGGAAACATCTGACCTTTTGCAGAACATGTCAAGTGCTTGTCAAGGAGGCCGGGGAGGCTCCTCGCTCTATAAATGCTTCTCAGACCTAGTCTGCGGGAACTGGATTTGCTGGGCCTGTTTTCCTGAGGGTTGTCGGGGAAGCGGGTCACGCCTGGGGGAAAAGGACTTTTAGCCCAGAGGCCTCCCCATGGAGGGCGGGAGGAGGGGCGGCCCGGGTGGGCACCCCCACAGCCCCGAGCACAGGCGCTCGCGGCAGGCCAGAGCAGGAGTGGCTTCTCAGTCCGACCGGCCACCTGCTCCCCGCCCCTCCACCACGTTCACAGAGCGCCTACTGTGTGCAGGCACTGCCAACTCCATGGCAGGCCACCAGGGGGGTGCGCGTCCTCGGGGAAGGCCCACTTGGGGAAGTGGACCGCGGGCCTCACTGCAGGAGCACGTCCGGGAGCACCGGCGACAGCAGGGACGGGGCCGCCGCGGGGCTGAGCGCGTGATGCGGTGAGGCTCAGCTCGGAGGCCCCCGACAGACACCTGGAGACGGAGCCGGACTTCGGGGTCAGGAGCGGCCGCCCCAGCGGGCTCTCCCCGACCTGACCCCCGTGGCCGAAGCTTGGGGAGCTGGGCTAAGGGTCCAGCCGGGGGTGCCAGCCTGGGTGCAGCTGCCCCTGAGGGGTCCCTCCACGCAGAGCCGGGGGGTGGGGAAGGAGCGCCCAGGTGTGAGTGTGGAGGCGCTGCGCGGTGCGTAGCATTTTAAGTGGGGAGATGCGCGTGTTTAAAAGCTTTCAGTGGCGAGGGCGGGAGTGGGGGGCGGGCCCGGGGGCGGGGGAGACGGAAGGGTCAGGCCGGCTGATCGGGCAGGCTGCCCAGCTGCTGTGGGCTGGGAGCTCCTGAGAGCAAAAAGAAAAATGGATGCTGGGGACCCCCTTGAGTCTGTGGGTGCTGCTTGCTCCCCTGAGTGGTTTCAGTGTGCAGCCAGGGCGGAGACCCACTGCCCATGGGAAGAGCTGGGCTGGGGTGGGGAGGTAGTGGGTTGGGGTGTCACTGGCTGCGGGGTCTCACCTCCAGGGGCCTCAGGTTTAACCTCCGGGAGCTGTTGCCTGCGTCTGTGCCTATGGCCACTGCATGTCCCGTGGAAGGGCGCAGCGAGGAGGCCGGACAGGGCGGCCGGTGAGGGGCCGGCTGAGGCTGGACGTGCCGTGGAGCCGTGGCTCCCTCCCGGCTCAGGACGAGACCCGGAGGCCGACAGAGCTCGAGTTCGGCTCTCCTGACCCTGAACACGCCTCAGCAGGCGTGGAGGGAAGGCGCAGGAGGGCAAAGCGGGCCTGGGGTCGGGTGAGGAAGGCGTGGAGACCCTGACCGGCGAGGAGGCCGGGGAAGGTGGCAGTGCTGGGAGGGCCACGTGGATGGGGGAGGCGGGGTGGGGGGTGCGCCGCATCGGACTGGAGGGAACAGCGGCGAGCCAGGACTTGGGGTCGTGCTGACGCGGCGTGACTGCTGGTGAGGGGCGGTGGCGGCCCGGCCGGAGAGCACTGAAGGCCTCAGACGCCGGGGCAGGGCGGTCTCCGCGGCCAGCTGCAGGGGGAGCGAGGGCCCCACCTGAGTCTCCGGTGCCCATGGGGCGTGGCCGGCAGGTGGACGCACAACCTCAAGGCTTTAGCGAGAGGGTGGGAGCACACACTGCAGCAGGGGCTTGGGGACGGGGCCAAGGTGGGCACAGGGCCCGGGTCCAGGGAGACGTGGGAGCAGCAGGCCGGGAGGTAGAGCCTGTCTAGCACACGCCAGTTGGTAGAGGGCAAAGGCTCTGGCATGATCTGATCAAGTGTACTTTGCCCCGCGGGGCGCCCCGCCCCGTGTTCCAGGAGCGGCCTGCCTGTGCACCCCTGCTGGCCTGTGGGCGGGGCCGGCAGCGGCCAGAACAAGCCAGCGCTGTCCGCACGCGCGCTTGCCCCCCGCAGGAATGCGGTTCTGGGGAAAGTGGCTCAGTTTGTGGGAAAAACAAAGCTGAATTCCTACCTCGTCATCACACGGACGCGTGGATGGGAGGCCCCGCTGAGCCGAGGATGTGGTGAAGTCAATAAAGTAAACCGTCGAAGAAAATCTCTCTGAGCTTGGGGCAGGGACGGACTTTCTGGAGAGTTCAGCAGCACAAACCGTACGGCAAAATCCAATCGGTTTGATCAGAATTAAAACTCTGCCCGAGGAGGGAGACAGCAACGTGGTTAACAGAGGACGAGGCTGGGAGGATGTGCGGGGAACATCTGGAGCTGCCAAGAGACCGATTTCTGGATTCTGAGTGTACTGGGAGCCTCCCTGCAAGTGACTGAGAAAAAGTGGGGCTCAAGTAGGGGGAGTGGAGAAGGAGGCTTCCAGGGCCTCCCCGGTGGCGCCGCGGTTGAGCGCTGGGCTGCAAAGCTGCCCCAGGCTCTGCGGCGCCAGTTCGATCCCCGGCTGCTCCCCGGCTACCAGAGGAGGGTCCCACATGGCGCGCAGACCTCTCCTGCTGCCCGCTGCTCCCCTCAGCAGTGTCCTTCGGTCCTTCTGCCTGCTCTGCTCCCCGCTCTGGCTCTGGTGAATTCTCTCACCCTCCCGCGCTTCTGGCTGTACCCAGTGCTCGTATAAATAAATAAATAAACAAACAAATAAATAAATAAATATCTTAAAAAAAAAAAAAAAGAAAGGAGGCTTCCAGAAAGAAAAAACGAAGGGCCACCCCGATGGCGCAGGGGTTGAGCGCTGGGTTGCGAAGCTGCCCGCGGCCTCTGTGGCGCCGGTTCGATCCCCGGCTGCTCCCGGCCACGGGAGGAGGGTCCCACATGGCGCGCAGACCTCTCCTGCCGCCCGCTGCTCCCCTCAGCAGTCCCGCTGACTGTACCCAGTGCATGTATAAACAAACAAACAAATAAATAAATAAATAATGCCTCTATAAAAAAAAAAAGAAAAAACGAAAAGCGAATGGACGGGGGGAGATGTTAAGGGGATCAGAGATCAGTGAAACAACCGCTGTGGGCTGTTCTCAGCACTGCGGCCCCAAACCTCGCGCTGGAGGCAACCCAGATGCCCGTCAAGGGGACAAGTAGCGCTGCCCTCCTCCACGCGGAGGGAACTGTGGCCGCAGCTCCATGGAGCAAGCAGACTCGCGGGGCACAGGCGCGCCAGCCGCTGCCCCACAGCCCGGCTCCACCTCCCTGGGGTTCCAGAAGAGGCAGGAGCCGTGATGGCCTAGAAATCAGATCAGAGACCCCGGGGGCAGGGAGGGGAGACTGACCGCAGCGGACACGGGGAACACGCTGGGGCGATGGAAACGTTTGCTCTCTGGACTGGGACTGTGTTTACAGGTGTGGACACGGCCGAGCTCACTGAATGCGCGCGTGGAATGCGTTAGTATTATTTTATGTTAATTCCACCTTCGTAAGGGCGACTATAGATAGCGTTATAGTGTCTGTCCTTTAGACTGGAAAAATTAGACAGCTGGATAAAGCGGGAGCTGGCAGAGCGCAGGGCGTGCAGGGGAGGGTGTGTGGACAGGGTGCCCTGCCAGTCCCCTCAAAGAAATTGTCAGGGGCCTACAGGGGCAAGAAGACATTCGCTGCAGTTATTTATAGGGGTGGGGGGCTGGCACCCATTCCTGGGGGGCGGCGGGTGAAATGTCGTAGGTACGGGCCCTGGGGGGCTCTGCACGGCACGAGCAGTGGACAGCTGGCCCAGGACAGCAGGGCTGGGTCCGTGGAAGGTAAGAATAGGCAGGATGCGGTGTGTGATGGAAGCCACGTGGGTGCACTAAAAACAAAACAATCTGACCAGAAAATGGGCCAAAGACACGAACAGACATTTCAGCAAGGAGGGGCTAGGGGTGGGCAAATAAGCACGTGGAAGGGGCCCAACTTGGGGCATCACGGGGGAGCCGGAGCCGGAATCACCAGGTGCCGGGCTGGACACCCGTTAGAGCAGCTGGGATAGAAACGGGAGACACAAGGGCCCGCGAGGACGGAGAGACCCGCGCGTGGCTCTGCCGGGACCTGGGTGCGGGCGGCTGCCCGGGACGCTGTGGCTGTTCCGGACAAAGCTAAGCGCGCGCTCCCCGCAGTGCACGCTGGGCCTGGAGCCCGGGGAAGTGGAAACACGTTCACACAAAACCTGCCGTGAATGTTCGGATCAGCTTTGCTGCAAAGTCCCGACCTGGGCGCAACCCAGGTACCTTTCGGCGGGGACTGCCCAAGCCGGGTCCCTCCAGACCAAGGACAGCCGCCCGGAGATAGGAAGAAGGGGCTGGGGCGCAGGCGGGGCTGGGCAGGACGCGGGGCGCACCGGGCCTGGGAGACGCCCTCAGGAGAGGCTGCGCTCGGCTGACCTTGCTGGGACGATGCGGGAGGCAGAGACACGGAGACGACAGGGCCCCGCTCCGGCCCCGGGAGGTGCACGGGGTGGGGCAGCTGCTCTGTGTCTCAGTGTGCGGGTGGCCGTCCCCCAAGTCTGTCGTGGGCGTGGGGGGGCAGTGACCTCTGCGCACAACCAGGTAAGTGTCAGCCGGCGAGACCGGGCCGGGGCCGGGGCAGGCCGGTGCCCGAGTCTGCTCGCGTCAGCGTCTCCCACGTATTGTCAGCGGCGGTGCCCGCGCGTCACCGGGGGCGGGTGGGGTCCTGAGGGCGCCCGCGCTGTTTCTGTGGCTCTTTATGACTCTATAATTACTTCAAAATAAAGAAAAGTAGAAGCCAGTACTTTGGAGACCCGCAGTGCGGTTTGCAAAGCACACGGGAAAAGCTGGCCCAGGAAACACCCCCTGACCTGGCAGCCCCTGGGGGGCGGGGGGCGGGGGTGGGGGTATGGGGGGTGTGGATGCGGCCGCTCCCCAGAGGCGCCCTGCGGACCATGGCGGGGACCTGCGGAGCTGCGGTGATTAGCTCAGGCCTGTGCGCCTGCGGCCGGCCAGGGAAGCGGGGGGAGGCGGGCGGCGCCCACACAGGGCCCACCGCCCGCTTTCCCGTCCGGGGGTGCGGGAGGGGAGGCCGGGCCGCGGGGAAGGAGGGGGCGCAGGCCCGCGGGGCGGCGGCCGTGGGATGCTCTTGCGGGGCACTCAGGGCTGCGCGAACCCCAGCTCCGAGGCCGGGGGCGGGGACCGCAGGTGCCCCTCCGCGCTGGACAAGGTGCCCTGCGCCCCGAATTCGGAGACGCTGATTTTTAGCAAGTCCTGCCCCCGGGGCGCCAAGGCGGCCGCTCGGCGCGCGGGCGCGGGGGCACGACCCGGGGTGTCCACGCGTGTGCCCAGGCCAGGCCGGGGCTGGAGCCCGCAGGGCCGGGGGCCGAGGGGTCCCGGGAGGGGAGCCCGGGCTTCGGCGAGGCGCGCGACGTCGCGGGGGGACCCGGACGGGGAGGCGGAGGCTCGGGGTCCAGGGACGGGACGCGCTCCCGGGGCTGCAGGCGCCGCCGCCCTCCGCTCGGGGATGTTCTGGGAAGGCGGCCCCGGGCCCCGGGCCGCGGGAGGTCTCGGGGTGCTCCGCGCTCCTTCTGCTCCACGTGGACGGCCGGAGAGGCCCGAGGGGCCCGGAGCCCGCGCCCGGCCCAGCGCGCCCCGCGCGGCCTGTCGGGGAGCCCGGCCCTGACCAGCCGGCCCCGGGCGGCGGGCGCGGGGTCTCGGGGCGCGGAGGACCGGCCGGGGGCGCTGGGCAGCGGCGGGCGTGTCGGGCTCCCCGGCCCGCGGACCCCGCGGACCCCGCGGCCAGGCCGGCCCGGCCCGCGGCAGGTGAAGGGCCGGGCGGGGGGCGGGGCGGGGGGGCGGGGCGCGGGGGCGGGGCGCGGGGGGCGGGGCGCGGGGGCGGGGCGCGGGGGCGGGGCGCGGGGGGCCGGGCCGGGCCGCATTTCCGGGGACAGGCGGGGACCCCGGAGGCGCCCGCGGACCCGCCGGCGGACACGGGACAGGCGCTCGCCGAGGGGCGCCCGGGGCCGCCGCAGCCTCAGGTAGGCGCGCCCGGCGGGGGGGCGCCCCCAGACCCCGCACCCCGCGCCGGTCTCCCCGGGGCGCGGCCTCGCGGGCGTGGCTGCGGCGGCGCGGGAGGCGGGTCCCGGCCCCCCGCCCCCCAACCCCCGCCCCCCACCCCCCCGCCCGCTGGACCTGGGGCGCGCGGCCCCCGGGCCGGCCTGGCCCCCGCGCGGCGCCGCTGACCGCGAGCTCGGCCGGGCCGGGCCTCGCAGGGGGACGGCGGCGGCCCCGCGGGCGCGCGCGGCTTCTCCGCCGCCCGGCCCGCACGGTCGCCCCGCCCGCCCCCGCGAGGACCCCGGCCGGAGCCGGCGCGGGGCGGGGGCGCTTCCCGCCGCGGGGCCCGGCCCGGCCTCCCCGGGAGGTCCCCCCCCCGGCGGCCCGCGGGCGGGCGGGAGGCCGGAGCCGACCCGCTCCCCGCAGCCAGGCCCGCGGCGTGGTTCCGACCCGGCCCGGGCGGGCGCGCGTCTCCCGCCACCGCAGCGGCAGGTGGGTCACGGGAGGGGCCGAGGCCGCGGCTCGGGGGCGCCGAGACCCTGTCGGGGCGCCCCGGCTCCCGCTCTGGCGCCGCATCCGGCAGG
This sequence comes from Talpa occidentalis, assembly GCF_014898055.3. Lineage (NCBI taxonomy): Eukaryota > Metazoa > Chordata > Mammalia > Eulipotyphla > Talpidae > Talpa > Talpa occidentalis. The sequence continues at coordinate 587,564 of NW_023601433.1, forward strand.
GGCGCCCCAGGCAGCCCCCAGAGCCAGGCCCGGGGCGCGCCAGGCCGCCCCCTCCCCGGTGCCGAATCTGTGGAGACTGAGAAGCGCTTGGCTGCGCGAACGCAGGGGGAGGCTCTGGAAAGGCTCCGAGGCCGGGACGGAGACCAGAGGGCGCTCTGGGAGGAGCCGCTTGGAGGTGATGGGGGCCGGGGTGATGGGGGCCGCGGGTGATGGGGGCTGGGGTGATGGGGGCCGCGGGTGATGGGGGCCGGGGGCGATGGGGGCCGGGGGCGATGGGGGCCGCGGGTGATGGGGGCCGCGGGTGATGGGGGCCGGGGTGATGGGGGCCGGGGGTGATGGAGGCCAGGGGTGATGGAGGCCAGGGGTGATGGAGGCCAGGGGTGATGGAGGCCAGGGGTGATGGAGGCCAGGGGTGATGGAGGCCAGGGGTGATGGGGGCCGGGGTGATGGGGGCCGGGGGTGATGGAGGCCAGGGGTGATGGGGGCCAGGGGTGATGGAGGCCAGGGGTGATGGGGGCCGGGGTGATGGGGGCCGGGGGTGATGGAGGCCAGGGGTGATGGAGGCCAGGGGTGATGGGGGCCGCGGGTGATGGGGGCCGGGGGCGATGGGGGCCGGGGGCGATGGGGGCCGGGGGCGATGGGGGCCGCGGGTGATGGAGGCCAGGGGTGATGGAGGCGGGGGTGATGGAGGCGGGGGTGATGGAGGCGGGGGTGATGGGGGTCGAGGTGATGGAGGCTGGGGGTGATGGAGGCGGGGGTGATGGAGCCATCAGCCAGAGCAGAGGCTCATGTATTCGCTCAGCGACCCCAGCCGGGCGCCCACTGTCCCAGCCCTGCCTGGGCGACGGTGGATCCCAAGTGGGGCAGCCTGGCCCCCCGCACCCAGCAAGCCTGAGAAGGGGGGGAGAGGGCTTCCCGCGGTTTCCCTCCAGCACCGCAGTGGGGACCCCAGCAGTTCAAAGCGGGAGCCCCGGGGGGCCGCTCTGGGAATCAGCTGGAAACAGCTGGGGTAGCCTGTGCCGCCCTCAAGCCCCGCCGGCTGCCCCTCGCTGCCCGCGCCGGGGGCAAAGGAGAGCGTGCGTGCAGGGTCCAGAGGGCCCGGGCCAGCGCGGGTGGCCGCGCGGAAAGGGGCCCTGGAGCTGTGCGCTCTGGAAGCGGCGACCTTGCCAGTGTCCTTCAGCCTGGGCAGCGCTTCGCAGGCAGCCGTGCACGGGAAGAGTTTGCTGAGCTCGTGAGAGGAAGGGAAGGAGAGGGGAGCCGGGGGCGGCAAAGGAAGGGCCAAGCGGGGCGGGGCAGGAAGACAGAGGCGTGTGGCCGACACCCCCGTGCGGCCTCCGCTGCGGGCCCCTTGCGGCGTCCAGCGGTTCCTGGAACCTGGGCGCGACGCAGCCAGATGTGAGCGGAAGGCAGGGCCCTGGAGCCGGCTCTGCTCCGTGTTCTCACACACCACGTCCCGGGAGGCCGCGGCTCCTGGAGCCTGTCCTCGCCCGACTTGCCCTTGCGCGCACTCAGCCAGCCCTGCACCCCGTGCACCCCACTTTCCCACTCTGAAGTGGGACTCTAAGAACGCCTGTCTCATCTGCGAGAGACCACGAACCAGGGCACTCGCCCATCCCGGGTGCTCCCTGAGCACCAGCCGGTGCCGCCTGTGAGCCCTTGCGGCGTGGGACCAGGCTCCGTAGCTCACGGGGGAGCTGCAGACCCACTTCAGAGTGAGGGGGGATGTCGCTCTGTCTGGGGGAGGCTCATTTTGAAGGCCTCCCCAGTGAGCACACGGCCAAGAAATGGCTCTTGCTTTTTTGGAAGGAGAGGGGGGCAGGGATCTTTCCGAAATCAGGTGCAAACTTGGTCTCTCACTCCAGAAACTGCATGTCATTCTTGGGGTTCACAGCTCCCTGCAGCCCAACATTGGGATGAAGGGGCTCCTCACTCCACTCCGCTGCTTTCAGGCTATAATGCGAATAGAAGAGCCTGGGGGAACAGGGTGGGACTCCCCATTTCAGGGGGTCAGTGGGGTCCCTGTGGAGAAGCTGGAGATAAGGTGGGTCAGTTTTGGGTGGGGGCGCCTCCCTCCCCCATCCTGTGAAGCAGGCACTTCACAGGCTGCAGGACATCAGTGGAACCCCCTTCCACTCCCCAGTTCCCCGCTGGGCTCCCCAGTGCCCTCCGCTCTCTGGGCAGCGCTGGAATCGGGCTGGCTCTGTTGGGGCCCAGCACTGGGTTTAAGGAGGCAGAAAACGAGGAGTGAGCCCTGCATTCTCGGGAGCTTGGGGGGGAGGCCCTTAGACCGTTATGCGTCTTGCTGCCACCCTCACCCGGCCGGGAACGCCCACCTCCCACTGCTGAGCAGCTTCAGAGTCCCGAGGGTCACTGCGCCCCTCCCTTGCAACAGGTGGCGGCATCCACCGGGCCAGCGCGGCCGGCCGAACCCTCGCTGCGCGGCCTCAGGGCCGGGCTGACGGCCCGGCCCGCTGCTGACGCGGGCAGGGGAGTGACAGAGGCAGCTTGGGGTTTGAGCCGGGACAGGCCAAACCCTGCTGGTTGCACCACCGCCCGTGGGGCCGGGGCACCCCCTCCCAGGGAGCGGCCAGTTCAGGCCCCAACAGGCCCCAGCGGGGGTGGCGGCACACCCGAGCAGGGGCCAGGCGGGCCGGTTCCTTCTCCCGGGGAGACTTGCAGCCTCAGCGCTGGGTTGGCAGAGGGCGGCTGGAGCTGAGCAGAGGGTCCAGAAGGGGGTCCTGGGGTGGGCACGGAAGAGGGTCCCTTAGAGAGGCCCAGGCCACCGCCGGGGGAGGAGCACTGAGGCCGCTGGCTGCAGAGGCGCCTTCTCACTCCCGACGGCTGCGCGAGCGTCTGTTCCTGCTCCCGTCCCGCAGGTGAGGAAGCTGAGGTTCTGGCAGGCTGTGGTTTGCTCACAGCCCACAAAGATGGTGCTGAGACTCCCCTTCCGGCCGGCGTGTCTCACCGCTGCCGGGCGCCGGGCGCACCGGATGCCGGGAGCGGAGCGGGAGGTTCGGTCTGGGGACCACGGCCGGCCCTGCTGGGAGCTGCCCGTGCGCGCGGTGGGCAGGATGGGGGCGGCCCGCGTGCCCTCGCCGCCAAGGCCGCTGCCCCGGGGAAGCTCCCGGCCCCGGGTCTGGAAGTCATTGGCTGGTTTGAAAGCACCACGGGGCATGCCAGCGGGTGTCGCTTCCTCATCAAAATGTATCGATGCTGCAGCTGAGCTGCTGCCTGGCCCCTGGGGAGGAGATGACAGCAGCGTGCCCGGCCGGCGGGCGGGGAGCTGCAGCTGCAGGTTGGCAGGAGAGGAGGGCTCGGGGCTACGAGGGGATGGTGGCGGGGCGCCAAGGCCCCGGGAGCTGGGCTGCAGCCAGTGCGTGTCTGTGGGGCGCTGGGCAGCCTGCCCGGCAGACCGGGGGTGGCGGGGAGCTGCTGCTCCAGGAGGGCGCGGGACCCGGGGTTAGGCTCCCCAGGGCTTGGCAGGAGGCCCCTCCCCCAGGGCCAGAAACAAAGGGATGGCTCCCAGCGTGGGATTGTGGGAGCCAGACAACGGTCCCCCGGCCGGGCTGGGGGCGTCCACGCTTGGGCCAGGGGCCCCGACACCTGGGGGAGGCTGCACCCAGGTGACGCGCGTCGCGGGCTGGGAGGCTGGCTGGCCCGTGCCCGCCTCTCCTCCGCGGAGCCGGCCACAGAGGCCGCGGGGTCCGCCGTGCGTCCTCGTCCCTGGATCTTCTGGGTGGCCTCTGCTTTCTCCTCGCTCTCCCCCGCCATGGTTGCCGCTTTCCCTCCTTCCGCCGGAGCCTTCGCGGGATTATTTCTCCTTTGACCTCGTCCCCAGCGCCCTGACAGCAGGCCCGTGCCCCCCCGCCGCAGGGCAGCTCCCCCCACCCAGAAGCCCGGGCCTCTGCACTCCCGGGCCGGCGTCCCCGCGCGTTCTTGCGGGCTTTGCCCCGATGCTGCGTCCGTCCGTCCGTCCGCCCGCCCGTCGCCTGCAGGAGAGCAAGCAGCTCGAGGCGGGAGGCGGGTGAGGAGGCGGCAGGCCCGGGCTCGAGCGGGTGAGGGGAGACTTCGCCAGGCGCCTCGCGCCCCCAGCTCTGTTGATGCTCTTTCCCGGCGCCCGCTGCGCTCTTCATAAACACGCGAGCGGCTGAGAAGCCCGCGGCCCCCGCGGGTGGCAGAGGGGATGGGAGCCCGGCGTCGGCTTGGGCACCGCTCCCCACAGGAAGTCAGCGCAGGAGCTTCTCCCTGCGGGCTGGTTCCGAGGGGACGTGAGCAGGCCGGCCGGTGCCCTGGAGCCCACGGGCGAGGCCGCCCACGGGTCTCCCGGGGCCCCTCACTTTGCCAGCCCTGAGGCGGCTGCCGCAGCAGAGACAACCTGTCTGCGTCTGTCCTCAGGGCCCTGCATCTGACAGGGAGCATGTAATTAAGCTGGCGGGCGGCAGCACCCTCCTCCTGGCCCGGGGGGCGCGGTGAGACACGGGGCGAAGGCAGGGCCGCCCCATCCCGATGGCCCCCCACACACGCCCGCCGAGCCCGGCCCGCGGCACCTGGCTAGAACCAGGAGACACTGTCTGAGGACCTCGGCTGCGAGGCGCTTTCTTGCCACTTAGTCCAGAATCTTCTCATGGACCATGTGGGGAAACATACGGTTCAGGCCGTTCCCTCGGCCCTCAGGAGACAGGGGTGCTTTCACCCCTGATGGAAGTTTCTGGAGGCCTTGGGCTCTGTTTTGCGCTGTTTCACCCTATTCCTCCCTCCCACTTCCAAAACACCGGTGTGGAAATACCCCTAATTTTTGTGTATTGAACAACTATGAGCACTTTGCCATGGTCACCCTCACCTTTCCTTACACACACACACACACACACTCAGGTTTGCTGAACCATTTGAAAGTCGCAGATACGCGACACTTCACTTTTGAAAGCCGCAGCAGGCATCCCCAAATGCCAAGCACGTCCCCTGCCCCTTCACTGTCACACCCACGACGTGACCCGCGGGGCGCCCGCCCTCAGCCCCCAGGCAGATTGAGGCCTCCCCCTTGCTCCGCAGCTTCTGATTTTGATTTTCCAGGATTCAAGGGTCCACGTGTTGCTTCGGGCACCGCGTCTTTGGGTCTCTTAGCCTACAACAGGCCCGTGTCCTCTGTGCCTTTCATCAGGCCAGTTCTTGGGTCGCGCCTCCCGCGGAGGACGTGACAGTGTCCCGTCCAGCCTGGGTGGAGGCTCTTGGCCGGGACGCTTGAGGACGGATGCACTCGCGCTGGGCCTGCCGCATCGCCTCAGGCCGTGAGTGACGCCAGGCGCCGCCCCTGCTGTCCACCACCCGGGGAAGGCCGTCTGCAGGTGGCCCCGTAGGGAGTCGCTTTCCCTTTGCTGGTTACTGCGTCGCCTGGGGGCAGGATGTGCGTCCCCCAAGGCCTCCCGCCCCATGTCCATCGATGACCCTTGCTTGGATCCAGGTTTCCTAAGTCTCGTTGCTCCTGCCTTGCTGGCCGGCATTTTTCTCTAAGCAAGTGTTTCCTTTCCACTCTTCTCTCTGTGTGTTTCTCCGAGTTTCACGACGTCCGCCTTGGCCTCATGGATTGCTCGTTCGCTGGGCGCACTGGCCTCCATGACTTCGTATGTTCTTGGATGCTCAGATTGTCCCAGGGTTGGCCTCAAGCTGTCCCTGCGTCCTTTGACATGACCCCATTAGTCTTTAATCACTAGCTTGCTGTCTTGCCCAGCGGAGAGTTCCTCGCTCGGCTTCTGCTTTCCCTTTCGTTTCCCTGGAAGTCTCGGTCCCTCTGCTGGGGACGGGGTATTTAGAAACCAAGAACTGGGTGCCGGGCCGCTCACCCAATGATTTTATCAATGACTTGATTAAAGGCCTAGGAGTGCTTATCAGGCTCCGCATTACACAAATCCGGGAGGGGAAGTCAGATATACGAGACTCATTATTCAGAATGCCCTGAACAGGGTGAAATCTGGAACAGAACCAACAGATTTAAGGAGATCAATACAAAGTTCTGCGCTTAGGTTGCAAAGTTAATTGTGTAGTTTCAGATTTGGGGGCTTCTTTAGTGGACAGAGTTGATATTAAAAAGTAGCTCTGGTTGTTAGTTGACAGGAGCCAGCAGTGCCCCAGGACTCGGGCTGTATTCACTCATTCACTCATTCATTCATTCATTCATTCATCTGCTCGGGCGCACAGCCAGCACTTCCCGAGGGCCTGCCTGTGCCAAGCCCTGCTGCAGAGACTTAGGGTATAAACAAACCAAACAAGTGAAAATCCCAGCCCTTCTTCGTGGACACTTGGGGGTGGGAGCTCAGACAACAAATAAAGAAAAATGCAGCAAGGAAGCAAATCATTAGAAGGCGAAGAGCGGTTTGAAAAGGGTATCTCGGGGGACGTTCAGATTCCTCGGGAAGGGGATGTTTGAGCAAAGGTCGGCAAGCAGCAGGGGCCTCCAGCCTGTGGTCCTCTGGGGCGCGAGGGAGGGGGTGCGCAAGCAGGACACAGGCCTTGCAGGTTGGCCGGGGCCGGGGGGGGGGGCAGTGGAGAGGTGACGGGATGGGGTGACCAGCGGAGGGTTCAGCGTTCACTCTGAGCAACAGCGGGCCCATTGCGGGGTTCGGGCCAGAGAAGCACCACGACCTGACTCAGGGTCTGAAAGACGTGCCCTGTTTGCTGCGTCAGGAACAGGGGGCAGGAAGCAAGGACGGACGCAAAGGTCCGGTTCGGAGGCCCTGGCGGTATCCAGGACAGGGGGGAGGGCTGACCGGCACCCCAGGAGGGCCAGGTGGTCAGATTACGGATTTGCCAGTGGACTGGATGTGGGGGTGAAAGGGGCCGCGGTCTCTCTCCCGAGCCACTTAGCCGGGCTTGCCGCTGGCGGGGCTGGGCAGCCGCACAGGTGGGGCTCGCCTCGGAGGACGGGGGTCAGGAGCTCAGTTTGGGCCGTGCTGGAGTTGAGATGCCCGTCACGCGGACAACCTGGCAGAAATGCCGAGGCCGTGGGGATCAGGACAGAGGTGCTCTGCGGACGGCAGCCGGGGCACCGCTGGCCAGAGGCGGATGGGCCCCGAGCCGGAGGGAGTGTCCGAGGCCTGGCAGTGCGGCACCTTGGCGCTGCCCACTTCCCCTGTGGGATTCTGTGTCTTCAGAGGGGCCGCGCGCCTGGCCCCCGCTAGGGAGCTGGTGGAGAGGCGGGACGGCACTGTCCGAGCCCCGGGGGCCAGCCCGTGGGGGAGGACGCGGCGGGCCGGGCGGGAGGAGGCCCAGGCGTGTCTCTGAGGAAAGGCGTTTGGCTGCGGCTGGAGGAGCGTCCCGGCTGCAGCCAGTGCCCGGAGAGGCTTCCCTCGGCCGCGCAGACACCAGCAGGGATTTTCAGCGCCCGGGACCGCGACCGGCTGGGAGCTGACCCGGCCGAGCGCCGCAGCCTGGGCCGCTGCCCCGGGGTCTCCCCCGGCGCCGGCCGCGTCCTTGCGCTGCCCGGGCTGCTGGGCCGGCTCCCCGCGCGCCCGCGGTGTCGGGGCCAGGGTGGGCGGGCGCGCCGGGGCTCGCCTCCTCTGAGGTCCCTTCGAGCCGATGACCCCCTCCCCCGCCCGAGGGGCTTCGTGGGCCGGGAGCCTCAGGCCGGACCCCCCAGGGGCCCCCGGTGCGCGCCGCCCAGCCCGGCCGGCCCGGCCCCGGCCCCGCACCCCTCCTGCACCCCTCGGCCGGGTCCCGGGCGGCGGGTTCGGGGCCGGCGCGGGCGGGGCGGGGCGGGGCGGGCCGGGGTCCCCCTCCTCCGCGGCCTCTGCGGCGCGCCCGCTCCCCGAGCTCGGCTTCTCGGGCCCGCGGCGCCGGGGCGCGGGGCGGGGGGGCCGGGGCGGGGGGGCGGGGGGACCGGGCGCGGGGGCGGGGCGCAGGGGCGGGGGGGCGGGGCGCAGGGGGGGCGGGGCGCAGGGGCGGGCGCACCCCGACCTCCTCGCGGCCCGCGCGCGTCTCCGTCCGGGCCGGGGTGCCGGGCGCCCCTGACCCCCGCTCTCCGCCAGGTCCCGCCCGCGCCGCCCGCCGAGGAGCCGCCGGAGCCGCCGAGCCGCCGCCATGGGCCGGGGGGGCCGCGCGCGCGCGGGGCCGCTGCTGGCGCCGCTGCTGGCGCTGCTGCTGCTGCTGCCGCCGCGCCCCGCCCGCGCGCCCGCGCCCCGGATCAGCCTGCCGCTGGGTGAGTGCGGGCCGGGGGGCGGGGGCCCGGGGGGCGGGGGGGGCGGGGGCCCGGGGGGCGGGGGAGGGGCCGGGGGGCCGGGGCCGGGCCGCGGCGACAAAGGGGGGGCGCGGGGCGCGAGGACCCCTCCTCCTTCCGAGCGCGCCGGCGCGGGGAGCGGGAGAAGGGCGGGGACCCCGACTTCCACTCTCCTCGGGGTGCGGAGAGGGGGTGCTCTCTCTTGCCCCTTTCTTCGGTCCTGGCCACGGCGGGCGCCTCGCGGCGTGCGCGCCCCCACCCGGCTGCCCCGGCGCCCCCGGCCATCGCGGCCTCAGTGCCCGGCAGGGCCCCCCGCGGGCTGCGCGGTATTCGGGGAGTCGCGACAGGACTCGCCGGCCCCCCGCCTCCCTCCCCCCCTGCACCCTGCTTCCGCGCAGACCCCGGCCCGGACATAATGGGGCACCCCCAGGCCTGGGGGACCCTCGTAGGGGTGGGGGCAGCCCTGGGAGCCGCTCCCGGCGGATGGACTCGGGGGAGGCGCCCCAGGTCTCCGCCTGCGCCCCGCGGCCCCCCAGGCCTCCTCCCTCCCGATGCCCCCCACCCCAGACGCTCCCGGGGAGCCCAGCTTCTGCCCGGCGCCTGCCCTTGGGAGACGCGGCCGGTGTCGGCGGCCCGGGAGGCTCCTGGCGGGACGCGCAGGTGCCGGGGCCGCCCCCCTGGCCGGGACTCGTCAGCGCCCGGCGTGGGCTGCGGTCCAGGTGCCTGAATCCGAGGTCACGGCAGACCCCTGCGCCGGGCTGCCCCGCCCCCATCCCGCCCGCGCACCTGTTCAGGAAGGCAGGGTGGGGGGGGGTCCGCGCTGACTTCAGGCTCCAGCCCCGCCGGTCCAGCTCGAGGCCTGGCTCAGGGCACCTCTGCCCTCGGGCCCTGTGACCTGGCCCAGCCGCTGGCCTCGGGCGCGCTTCTTCAGCAGCGAAGCGGGGGCAGGGCCGCACCCACCTCGGGCTGGGGAGTCCTCAAGCGTCCCTCAGACTTGGGCCTGGCTTGTAGGAACCGCTGCAGCCGTCATTACGGTCCCGAGCAAGCACCTGGGAGCTGTGCCTGGGCGGGGCGGTGCCGGGCCCGGGCACTGCTGGGGCGGGGGCAACGCTGGGGCGGGGGCAACGCTGGGGTGGCAGTTTGGCCACAGCCCCCAGGTGCTCCAGACAGTTCAGGGAGGACAAGCAGGTGCCTCCGGGCCGGGCCCTCCGCCTTGCTGCTGCTTCTGTGTGGCCACAGCTCCCTCTGCCCTTAGACCCTTGCCCTTTGCCCTCAGACCCTCCTGGATCTGGAGGAGGTGGCCGAGTGGCGATGAAGGAGGGGGACTCTGCGTAGGGCCCTGGGGAGGCCAGGCTAGGCCCCAGCCGGGTCAGAGCAGCACGTCTTGCGTCCAGCCCTAAAACTGAAGGGGGCCGCTCAGGGTGGCTGACGGCGGGGTCGGGAGCCCAGAGGGGGAGCCTGAGGCCTGGCATCCTGCGGGTCGTCGCCCGCCCAGCTCCGAGGCCGCGTCCACGCCTCCGTCACCCTTCCATGGAGACCGTGCAGTAGGCCCGTCTCTCACCAGCACCCCCGCCCCCATCACTGAAGCCACTGCCCTGGATACTTGTGGTCCCCCCCAATTTATATGTTAAACTCGCCCCCAAAAGACTAAGCCACTGGGTCACCCTTGGGGACCGCCAGTGTACCTGCGCCGCCCAGGGCTCGAGGGCCGCGGAGCTGCTGCGGGAAAGGCCCTTCCGCCATGTTCTTGGGGCTCAGCCCAGCGGGGACCACTTTTCCGAGGCCCCCCACTTTAGCGCACCCCAACACCCAAACCAGTGAGCACCCATCCACGCTTCACTGAGCAGGGGCCTCCGCCGCCTGCCCTGGGCTCTCTGCCGGGCCCTGTCCCGGCGCCCCAGAGGCAAACGCCCTGGTGACCGCTCGGGCTCCCCCGCCAAGCAGCCCCAGACGCTTCCTGCCTCCTCCCCGGGGGCTTGTTAGAAGTTCCTGGCAGCGCGCCTGTCCTGGGCAGGCCCCGGGGACGTGGGGCGCCAGGCACGAGAGCGCGGCGTGAGTGGGCGGCCACGTTCCCCTGCCCTGACCCTCCCAGCCCCACGGGCCGGCACCTGGGCAGGGGCCACGTCTGTGGGTTCAAGCCGTGTCCCTGGGCGGGGGGCATGCGTGTGCGTCGGGGTCCTGCCCCCGCACCCTCGTGGTTGCCGGTCAGCAGCAGATTCCTGGGGCCCCCAGAAGGACCCCACTGCGGCCTCAGCCAGCGGACAGGCGGGAGGGGAGGACTGGACAAGCAGAGGCCCGCCCCTGCAGGCCAGAGGGCAGGTGGACCCTTGCGCTGGGGACGTGCGGTCTGGGCCCGGCCCAGGGCCTGCGCCAGTCAGGGGCAGGGATGCCCAGGGGGATAGTGGTCCTCACGGTGCCCGGGCCTGGGGCCTGCTGCTCCCAGCCCGGCCATGTGGGAGAGCGGGAACAGACCTGCTCCTGTGGCGCCCGAAACTCTTACTGGGCCCCCTTATTTGGGCAATGAGAAGGAGCCATTCATCGCCCCCTGCCCCCGGGTGCCTGCTGGAGGGCTCTGGACACAGTGTTTCCCAACCAGATCGGAAGAAAGTGGCCTGCAAAGCGCGGCCAACAACACCCCATTGAGCAGGGAGAACAATCGAGTGTCCTCTGACCCCGCAGTGGGCACCCGGGTCCCGGCCGGCCTGAGAAGCCCCAACCCTCCTGGCATGGCCCTGGCGCTGGGCCTCCCCAGCCCGGAGGAGCGCGCAGTCCTGTGGGGGATGAAGGCTGCCTGGCTGACCGCCCCTCGGCAAGGTCCTGCCCCTGCGCCGGGCTCACGCCGGCTGATAGGCCAGGCTGGCGGGCCCAGCTCCTGGCCTGGGGGGGTACGCGAGCTCCCCTGCGTGGAGCGTTGGCGCTGCGCCTGGCCCGCACCCCGGCCTCAGTAGCAGTCGCGCCTCCTGTTGGCTGGTGGGAATGGCCTGCCCCCCTGACGGGGGAGGTTGTTGCATCTCTTCGGTGGACTCGGCCTGAGCGGGCATGGCAGGTACCCCGAGCAGGGGGTGGGGCGCTGCGTCCCCCTCGAGCCCTGCCCTGGGCAGAAGGCAAAGCAAGGGCGGAGGGCTCGTCCCCGAGTCGGGCCGCCTCTCGCGGGCTCCCGGGGCAGTCCTTTCAGAGTCCACCTTTGGCCTCGGACCTGTCTGCCTGGAGCTGGACCCCACCTCTCGCTCCCCCTGCCTCTCGCTGCTCCCACCCTGCCCTCTGCATAACCCGCATTCGGGGTGCTGAAAGGCAAGTGCCAGCCCGAAGCTTCAGGTGTGCACAGTGGGGCACACACTGGCTGCAGCTGCACATCCACCCTCAAGACAAGGGCGCTGGAGCAGCCGGCCGGGCCAGTGGTCACTCCTTCCTGTGTCCCCTTACTAGGACGATGACACCCTATGTCCCCGGGGCGCCCTGGGGGTGAGGGCAAGAGGAGTGACAAAACTTGAGACCACCCTTAGCAGCCGGCCCTCCCTGCTGCCCCCTGCGCTGGCCCCCTGGGCAGGCGGTGCTCCATGCCGGGAGCAGTGACAGGTACCCAGGGTCCCTCAAGGCCCCGCTGCAGCTCCCGCCGCCCCAAGGCCACGGTCTCCCCTCTGCTCCTAGTCCTGGGATCCCTGCGTCACCCCAGAGCTGCCAGCCCTGTGTGGGCAGGAGCTTTTGGGTGGCACGGCCGTGTCCCCGTGCACCCCAACGGGTGAGGGATAGCTCTGGGGCCACTTGGGCCAGGCTTTTAGTTTCTTGTCTCCACTAATCCCAGAGGACGAATCACCCCATTTTACAGATAAGGCAGCTGAGGTCCAGAGGGGCTGCCCAAGTCCGCTCGGGGCTGGCCTGGCTCCCTGCCCACCCTCTGCTCCTGGGTCCAGCTGAGAAGCTGGTCCTGACAGCTGGTGGGGGGGGGGTGGCTGGGGGGAGGGGCTGCGACCAGGGGTTCCAGCAGGGACAGTAGATGGAAACCTTCCGCTTAGTCCCGACCCCTGAGTGCGCTGCCTCGTGGCCTCTGTTTTGCCCTCCCCTTGCCATCTTCAGAGGTGGCACAGGAAGAGGGAAGGCGGCCGCCAGGAGGCTCCCCCGCCAGACAGGTGTGTGCTGGACGTGGAGGGTCCCGGTGCCCCGAGAGGGTCCTGGAGAGGGTTTGCATCCTGCTTCGCCTGTGAAATTTGCAGAGGCAACTAAACACCCAGCTCTGCGCTCGAATGATCAGGCTGCGCACCTCCGCTAGCAGAGGAATCCCCGGGGTCATCCCCGGTCGGACTCAGAGCCAGCTGGGCCCCCGAGGGGTGGCCTCGGTGCAGGTCGGGTGGCCCCTACGGGCTCGGCCCGGGTCCCCGGGAGACGGGGGTAGCGTCGCAGCCGGAGCTTTGCCGAGGGGGCGCAGCAGGCAGAGGCCGCCCGCAGACAGATCCCGCTTGACCTCTGAGCGCTGTGGAGAATAGGTCACTCGTCGCTGATGTTTAGAACTCGGGAATTTCGTATGAAACCCGGAGCTCCGGCTGTTCTGCAGACAGGGCAAGGCTGGCTGCGTCCGGGGCATCGGGGCAGAGCAGAGGCTCCCCCTGCAAGGGGTGCGGGCGGCACTTGCTGGCAGGGGGAGTGGGCCCTGGGCAGGGCTCATCCTGACCGCCGGCCACCCGTGCGCTGCCCGCGTTTGGCCTCCCCCCGGGCAGCAGGCTGAGCAGCGTGGGGAGGCAGGACTCTTGAGTGGCCCGTCCAGCTCTTTGACACCTCTCATCCCTGCTGCCCTTTCAACCTTCACGCAGGGTCTGGACCCTGGAAGTCCAGGGCCAGGCTCAGGCTTGAGCGGATGGAGTGGGGGAGATGCGTCGCCGAATCTGATGCCATGAGCTGTCAAGGTCTCCAGGCTGCCCTCTTGAGGTGGGGCCCCCTCCCTGAAGCAGAGCGCCCAAAATAAGGATTTCATTCTGTTACTCTTTCAATGAACAGATGTCTTTTTGAACAACTTGGGGTACTAGTGTGATTAGCAGTTTTGATCCCGAGCAAGGCACTCCCAGCTAGGTGGGCGAGAAAGACCCAGAAACCCATGGTCTCCAGTGTGCTAGTCCCTGTGAGGGGGGACCAGGAAGCAATGGGACAGAGAAGGGCCCTCCCCAGCTGGAGATCCTGGAAGGCTTCCTGGAGGAGGTGGACCAAGCTGAGTCTCAGAGGATGAGAGGAGTTAGTCAAAAGAAAGGGCATTCTAGGGCCTCCCCTGGGGGCGCAGGCAGTTGAGCGCCGCTCTGTGAGGCTGTCTACAGCCTCTGCAGCGCTGGTTTGATCCTGGTCGGCTGGCGGGCGAGGGTCCCACTTGGCGCGCAGACCTCTCCTGTCGTGTCCGCTGCTCCCCTCAGCAGTGTACTTCGGTCAGTCCGCCTGTTCTGTTCCCTGTTCTGTCTCTGGTGAATCCTCTCACCCTCCCGCGCCTCTGGCCTGTACCCCGGTTCTTGTGTAAATGAATAAATAAACCTTTAAAAAAAAAAAAGAAAGGGCATTCTAGACAGGGGCCCTCTGAGCGAGGCCTGGAGATGAGGAGGGCCTGGGCAGCAGGTGCGGTCACTCTGTTGAAGCTGGGGAGGAGGCTGTGGTGAGGGCCGGTGAGTTAGGGGCTCAGTGAGACACAGTCAAGGGTTTGGCACAGGTGTCAGGTCCCAGAGAGCCCTGTGACTGCAGGCAGGGCCTGGAGGTCGGGGTGCTGAGGACCTGGGCAGGATGGGGAGCTGTCAGGACAGCAGACGCAGGTGAGGGGACTGGATTTGGAAAATACCGAGAAGCAGAGTGGGCGGGCTTGGATTGGACGTCTGGGAAAGGAAGGGGGGTGAGGCCTGCGGGGTGAGAGGCATGTGCAGAGACACATGGTCCCCAGCTGAGGGGGTGCTGAGGGGTGCCGGGGAGGTCGCCCACCCTGCACTGGGGTCTGCATGTTACGGGACCAGCCACCCTGGATGAAGAGGGTCAAGGGTCTCCAGCACCCAGGTCTTGGAAGTGGTTGGCCTGAAGCAGACCCCAGGGAACGAGAACATTCTGGAGGAAGCGCCGTAGGCCGAGGGTGGTCAGCGACATGGAGTCTGGCGCCTGCAGCCCAGGTCAGCCCCTCCGTCCGCTTGGCTCAGCTGGGGCCTGCAGGTCACTTCCCTGGCACCCACCTGAGAGAAGCAGGGGACTGTCCCTCTCCCGTGTTCATGGTGAAGGTGCTCAGCAAGAGATCGCTGTGACTTAGCTCCTTGAGGGGCGGGGCCTGGAGAGCAGGTGGCCCTCGAGTCTGTGGCAGCCTCAGAGGACAGGTGTGGGGGGGGTCACGGAGGACCCCCTGGGGCACAGCCAGAGGTGCTGACTGCGGTCAGGGCGGGCAGCTGGGGGTCAGACTCCCCAGTGTGAGCTGTTGTGACAGCGCCCCAGCCGGGCCCTGCTGGCTGACGGGCACGAGGTGGGCAGAGGCCACCTAGCCCTGTGGCTGGGCTCTGGCTGCTGAGACGGCCTTGGCATGGCAGCAAAAGCGGGCGGTCTGGGGTGCCTGCCCCAGCACTCAGGGCACTTCCAGCCTCGTCCTTCACCCTCTCCTCTCTTCCCTGTTGCCTCAGCCCAGTTTGGCACCCAGGGCCTCTCCGCCCGCCTGGAGTGACCCTTCCCGGGAGGGGGGACTCTGCCCTGCCTGGCGCAGGGCGGAGGAGGGGAGGGCGTGTGCCAGGTCACTGCTGAGTCAGCGTCCCGCCCTGAAGGTGGGGTCTGAGAGTCCAGGGACCCGGGGGAGGGGCTCTCAGGGGTTCGTCCTGGCCTGGACCTCCTCGGGGCACTTTGTGAGGGGCCACCTCTTTGTCCCTTCACCGGGCGCCTTCCCAGCCCCATCTCCAGGGTAGCCGGTGTGTCTGCTCCTGCCGAGGGGGCTGTGGAGGCCGCTGGGGGGCGGTCGGCGTCGCTGAGGTGCTGGCCCACGTCGATTGCGGGGTGGGGCTCTGACTCACGACCAGGCCCTGCCTCAGCCCGCTGACTGGCTGGCGGCCTGGGTGGGGGGTGCTGAGCCCGTAACCGGCTCTCCTGAGAGCTGAGGCTTCCGGCTGAGTCACCCGGAAGGGAGGGGCTCCAGGTGAGGCTGGGGCTGAGCTGTTCCCGCCTCACTTCCTGCTCAGAGCCCCACCAGGTGGGGGGTGGGGCTCCAAGGTGACTCCGACAGGTCCGACCAACCCGGCAGGCCAAACCCAGGCCGGCCCCTGGCCCAGAGCTGCCAGCCAGGCCGCCCAGGGCGCACGGAGGGGCTCTTTCCACCAGGAAAACCCACCTCCGGTGGCCCAGCTCTCTCTGCACCGGCGGGCAGAGGATATGGAGGGCACGTGGGCCCCACAAGAAGGCGCAGGGCTCCCCTGAGGTGTGCGCACCCAGGGGCCAGGGCCAGACACCCGCCCGGCTCCTCTGCACAGACAGCACCTGAGCAAACACACAAGCAGGGACAAGCCTTGTGGCAGGGCCCAGACACACACATGCACACGCACACGCACACACGCAGGCCCAGGCTGGCCCAGCTGTCTGCGGTGACCGGCGGGACCCAGTGCTGGGTCCGCAGTGGGCGGCTGCCCCCACAGCACGGCCCGCACCCCACACAGCGCCTGGGATGGGAGCAGGCCCGGGTCGGAGTCGCCGGGCCGCGCCTCGCCAGGCTGGATTTTCCTGCAGGCCTCTGGGTTTTGTTTTGATCCGCTGGAGCGCTGGCCGTGCGCCAGACACCCTGCCAACACGGGCCGCGTGTGCGGGGTTGTTTTGAGCAAGCGCTGGGTAAGTGTGGGTTATTATGTACATTATTATTTACATACATAATCTCACTTCTTCTCATAACAACCCGATGAGACAAAGCACTATTATCCCCTTTCACAGATAAGGAAAGTGAGGCCGAGGTGCTGTCCCGGTGGCACACGCGCAGGAGGTGCCCGCAGTATCTGACCCGAGGCTGCCCTCTCCTCTGTCTTGCCCAGACTCCGCCCCACTGGCCCTGCTGCTGGGTCAAGGCCACAGGGCCGGAGGGACTGCAGTGGCCTCAGACATGGGGCCTTGGGTCTGAGGGCTGAGAGGCTCAGGGCAGGGGACAAGAAGAGCACCCCCAGACAGGAGGGCCGGTGTCAGGCCCCTGCACCCACTGCGCCAGGGCATTTCCCCTATTCTGGCCGGACTGGGGCGCCCTTGAGCTCTTGTGGAGGGCTGGGCCCAACCGAGCCTGGGCTTCTGGGGCCCGCTGCCCCTCCATGCCGAGCGCCGACTGTTGGCTTCCAATCCTGCTCGCCTTCAGCTTATCTCGGGCCCGGGCAGTTCTGTGTCTGGATGGACTCTGAGAGCTAGCCGCTGTTGTCCTCAGGACTCACAGCAACAGTGTACGGCAGATAAGCATTGGTGAGTGGGAGCCAGTCTTGCTTCTAGAAAATTCTCTGGATGGGTGCAAAAGATGAGAGACACAGTAGCTGTGTGCCCTGCTCTCGACTCCTGAGGCTGCCCTGGGGTGGTGTTCCTCCGAGACTGCGGCTTGCCGAGGCCCGTCTGGACTGTCTGACAAAGGGCCCCGTGTGGCCCAGACCTGCGCTGCAGAATCACCCAGGAACTTGTAAAACTTCAGGTTCTCCGCCCAGCCCGGCCAGCAGCCCCAGCCCCATGCAGGGCCTGGCGCTGGTGTTGGGCCTTCCTGCTGGTTCTCCTGCCCTTGCAGTTTGCAGGCATCGTTTGAGGAGACTTCTTGAGTCCGCCTCCCACTCTAGTGCCTTTTTTGCTGGGGGGCTCGTGTAGGTGGTTTCATCTCAGAGTTTTGCAAGTTGGGGGGGCATCCGCCCCTGCCTCATCCTGTCCCGCCTGGTGGACCAAGCAGTGGCCCTGAGCTGCCTGCTGGGAGTCTCCTAGGGGCGTGGCTTCTCCCCAGGAGCAGGGCACACAGGTCGGGCTGCCCTGCCCGTTCCAGTGGCCCGTTGGCTCAGAGCACGAAGTACAAGCCACATAACTGGGTCCCAGCGTGGGGGGAAATTTTCAGTTGGGGTAGGTGGGGGGTGGGTGCGGGAACATTCCTTGGGCCTCCCAGCGTGTGCAGCGCAAATGGGAAGTGGTGACCAGTCCCGTGTGATTCTGGACTTGGCGGTCCAGAAGGGCCGTCCCCTCTGCAGACCGCAGCCGCCCGGGCGGCCGGCGTGGGGGCTCTGGACGGCAGGTGGGGCTCTCCCGGGAGTCCCGGTGCTTCTCCAGCGACAAGCCTGCCAGCTGCGCGTCCCCGGGGCTCCAGCGCTGCTCACTTGGCAACTGCGCTGTCCCCGCTCGCTGGCGGCTGTCCATCCCGGGTCCCCGGGTCCCTGCAGGGAGGCCTCCCCGAGTCCCACGGGGCGCTGGTGACTGAGCTTTTGTGTGTTCCCCGTCCTGGGCAGGGACGACAGTGACTTCACGTCCCCTTTCTCTCTGGCCACTGGGCCGGACAGGGCCTCTGGCCTGCGTGCGCACGTCTGTCCCCCTTCCTGGCTTAGGTCTTCCCTCTGCTCGTGACTTTGCGTCTCACCGCCGTCTTTCCTTTGTGCCTCTCGCCTTTTGTGGAGCCAGCCTGGGGGTAGGTAGCGCCGGGCTCCGCGGGCGCGGTCTGCACAGCTGCTGGGTGGCACCTTGCACTTCTGCTTCGTCAGCTCTGCCTGCGCCGTCGTGACCCTGGTCGGGACGTGCCTGGGGCTGGGCAGGGTGGCCGCTGCCTGTTTTCCTTTTCTTATCAGCTTTTTATCAGCTGTTTCAAATTTTTAAGATAATTTCTCTCCAAGCCCATTAGTAACTCAAAGCACAAACCCTCGTGGACAGATGTGTGTTGATCCCTCCCTCCCTCCCTCCCTTGTGTCTCAGTTCCTCTCACGTTACGCAAGGCTCACCTGCGTCTCGCAGAAGCCGGAGTGACAGGTGACCGGAGGGGAGATGGCCGGACACCCGTCAGGGGTTCCACTTTTCAGCATTTTGTGATTTAGCCTTTTGCATTTTTTCCTAAGTTTGTATTTTTCCAGGAAAAAAAAAAAAAACAGAACCTGCTAACTCCCCAAGCAGAACATGCTGACCCCGGAAGCCACACCCGCCGTTTTATAGCCTCCTTTTGCATTTAGTGGCAGGTGACAAGTAGCTCTTTTTATCAGCACTGACGCCACAGCATTAAAGATACTTAAAGTTTATATCCAGGGTCAGGCCATGGTTTGCATTTTTAAATCTAGAGAAGACTCAGGGGAAGCAGCCCCCGCCTCAGGGGTCCAGCCCCTTCCTGGCCCCAGGGACAGCCAGAGCTGCCGAGCCGCCCTTGCTGTTGGCTGCGCTGAGGGCAGCTTTGTTCCCGGGCGCCCTGGCTTGCCAACCTGCTGCCGAGAAAAGGCTTTGCACCCCGCCTCCACCCCAACTTCACCCCACCTCCACCCCGTCCTCATGCCCGCCTCCACCACACACTTGCTGCCGCGCATTAGCGCGATCCCTTTGTGACTGAAAGTAACATACGTGAGCGTCACCCCGGTGTCACTCACCTCTGCGTGCTGCTGAGTCACTCGCCCGAGTGCCCTCTGCTCTGAGGGGAACACCGCCCGCCCTCAGCCCCCCAGCATTGCAGTGGCCCCGGCCATGTATGCACACGTCCCGGGTCCAGGCTGATAACCGACCCGGGAGACAAGCGTAAATCTCCCTAGTGACTGAGTGGTGCCGGGTGAGACCAGCACCCACTGTTGGCTCTTGCTGCCATGCACACGGGCCCGGCCGGGTGGGGCGCGCTCCCCAGTGCCTGCTGCGGCGCTCACGTCCCCCAGGGCGCTCAGGGGACCCCGCCCCACGGCCCAGCATGTGCTCCAGGCCCGTCACCTCTCTGGGCGCCTGCTTTGTGCTTGGACCCTGCCTTCCGACCTCACTCTGCTTGTTTCATTCTGGAGCTTTTAATACAATGTCGCTTTCTCCGCCCGCAGCATCCCAGCACGTGGGGCATGTGGCTTCCCGCGCTCGTCCCGGGGTGGGACACGCGGGCGCCTGCAGCCCCGCAGGAGGAGTGGCCCTCACTGCTGGCCGCCCGCCCCGCCCCCGCCTTGCCCGCCCGCCTTCCACCGGAGCCGGCTCTTCTCGAAATCATGTCGGGGCTTCCCGGGGGAGGGGGCCCCGCTGAAGTCGTCTTCTTGTCCCAGGCTCTGAAAAGCGGCCGTTCCTCAGATTTGAAGCCGAAAACTTCTCCAACTACACGGCCCTCCTGCTGAGCGGGGACGGCGCCACCCTGTACGTGGGCCTGCGAGAGGCCCTCTTCGCGCTCAGCAGCAGCCTCAGCTTCCAGCCGGGGGGAGGCTACCAGCAGGTGAGGGAGGGGCCGGGCTGGGGCGGCCGGGCGGCCTCGGGGTCTGAGGAAGATGCTGACAGGAGAGGAGGGGCTTGGGGGCGTCGGGGTGGGGGGGCTCCATGCCCTCCCCGCCCCCGTGCACACCACCCCGCCCGTCCCCAGCTGCTGTGGAGCGCCGACGCGGACCGGAAACAGCAGTGCAGCTTCAAGGGCAAGGACCCACAGGTGAGCTGGCCGGGGAGGCCGCCTGGGCCGGGGGACGGGCCCAGGACAGGCGGCAGGCGGGGGCAGCGGCGTCAGCAGCCGTGCTGGAGCAGCGAGCCGAGCCTCAGCGCCAGCCCCGTGCGCATCCTCCGCGACCGTGCCCAGAAGCCTTGCTGCTGCCCGAGCCCTCGTCCCCCCCTGTAGGAGGGGGACACCGGCGCCTGGCAGGGCCTCGCTGTGCGCCACCGCGCGCCACCAGGGACGCTGAATGAGGCTCCCCGCGTGACCAGGGCCGGGCGGGCCTGGTGGATTCCGCCTTGGCGGTGGCTGGTCCAGCCTGGGGGGCGCCCCAACATTCCCAGAGGCCTCCTCAGCCCGAATGTAGCTGGTGGCAGCGAAGGTGAAGGCAAAGGGCCCTGGAATGAGGGCCAAGACTCTGCTCCAGGCCCCTGCTGTGGCCTCCTTCGGGAACGTCACTGAGCCGGGCGCTGGCAGCGCTGGAGACAGCCGTGCTGAAAGCCCGACGGTGGAGCGCAGGCCCCCAGGCGTGGACAGGGCGGGCCGGAGGCCGTGGCACTCGGGCCGGGTGCATCAGGGAGCGGCAGGGGCAGGAACGCGATGTGTCCTGTGCATGGAGGCACCAGGACTTCCCAATGGAAAAATTTCCTGATGGAAAATTTTTCTCCTGACTGTGAGGTTGGAAGCCTCAGCCGTCGGCAGCCGGAGGCCCCATCACGGAAGGGAGAGCGCTCTGAGGACACGCCCATCAGACACCCTCCAGGGAGCCCAAGTCTGGGCCCCTGCTCTGGGCACTGGCTTCCTCCCAGTGGGCTGGGGGGGCCCGGCAGTCTTCACTGAGGTTCTGGACAGACAGCCCAGGAGGGCGGGATTCTGGGTTCTCGCCCAGCTCGCAACTAGCTGAGCCCCCATCCCCCAGCCCACACCCCTTGGGCTCTGGAAGGCTCCTGGGTGTTCCTGGGTGGGTGAGGGAGTCCCCAGGGCCAGGCCAGGGCCCTCCGTCTGGGGAGGGCTCGGCGCCGCCCCCTGCTGGCTGGCTTGGGCCTGACCGGCTCCCTCCTCCGGCAGCGGGACTGTCAGAACTACATCAAGATCCTCCTGCCACTCAACAGCAGCCACCTGCTCACCTGTGGCACCGCAGCCTTCAGCCCCCTGTGCACCTACATCGTGAGTGCCCTCTCGACCCCACCCTGGCGGGGCGAGCGGCCCGGGGGTCAGGCTTCATGGTCACAGGAGGCCCAGACCCAGACCTGGGGGGGTGGGAGGGGCATCACCCAGCGTTCACCTCACCTGTACTCAACACCCCTCCCTTGCCTTTCTGCCCTGCACCCGCCCAAGCAGCAGGTGGTGGCTGGGGCTGTGGGCTGGCGCCCCGCTGCCGAGCCCCCGCTGGGATTGGCTCATGTGCCGCCCTCCCTGCCCAGCAGTCCTTCCTGAGCCTCGTCTCCTGGAGGCCCTGGGCCAGCAGTGGTGACCACTCTGGGAACTGCCAGATGCAGTGCCCAGGTGCTGGGGCGGCCTGGCATGTCACACCCAGACACATCCCCCCAGAGCTGCCCCTCAGCCCCTTCACCCCTCCCCGGGCCCCCTTCTCTGTGCTCACCCCGCCCTGCTCCCCCGCAGAACCTGGCGAACTTCACTCTGGCTCGGGACAAGGCAGGGAACATCCTCCTGGAGGACGGCAAGGGCCGTTGTCCCTTTGACCCCAACTTCAAGTCCACGGCCCTGGTGGTTGGTGAGTGCCGGGCAGGGCGGCGGGGGCTCCCTGAGGCTGCGCTGATTCCCAGGGGCCAGGCCGTGACCTGGGCTGCCCTGAGCTGGGCCTTTTCCCAGTTCCCACTCCCTCCTCTGCCCACCTCGAGGGAGATGGGCGGCCCTAGGGTCACCCTGGGCCCTGAGCTGGAAGAAGGGGCCGGGCCAAGCAGCCGTTCCCATGGGAATGTCCTCCTGGCAGAGGGCGAGCTGTACACTGGAACAGTCAGCAGCTTCCAGGGGAACGACCCGGCCATCTCCCGGAGCCAGAGCGTCCGGCCCACCAAGACCGAGAGCTCCCTCAACTGGCTGCAAGGTGAGGCCCCACCCCAGGGGCCATCCAGGAGCCGGGGAGGCGGCCGGGGACGTCCCTCCTGCCTGGGGTCCCTGGGCTGACTGAGCACCCGCACCGGCCCCCAGACCCAGCCTTCGTGGCCTCAGCCTACATTCCCGAGAGCCTGGGCAGCCCGCAGGGGGACGACGACAAGATCTACTTCTTCTTCAGCGAGACGGGCCAGGAGTTTGAGTTCTTCGAGAACACCATCGTGTCCCGCATTGCCCGCATCTGCAAGGTGAGCAGCTGGCCGCCGGCCCACGGCTCCCGGCCCGGGCGCGGCTGCTGCTGGCTGTGCCCTCTCCTTTCAGTGTCTCAGTGTTTGTCTTTTTTTTCTTTTTAAAGATTTATTTATTTATGCATACAAGAGCTGGGGTGCAGGCCAGAGGTGCGGGGTGGTGAGAGGATTCCCCAGAGATGGAGCGGGGAACACATCAGGCAGACTGACTGAAACCCACTGCTGAGGGGAGCTGCGGGGAGTCAGGAGGGTCTGCTGCGCCATGTGGGCAACTTCCTAGCCAGCCTGGGATGGAACTTGTGCTGCAGAGGCTGTGGACTTCTCCATAAGGGATGTGCCAAGTGATGTGCTTAACCCCTTGCGCCACCAGGGAGGCCCTCATTGTTAGTCTTACGTGAAAATTCAGAAAAATAGCCTCAAAAATCACAAGCGGGCCTCCCTGGTGGCACAAGGGGTCAATAAGCACAGCACTGTGGGGCAATCCACAGCCTCTGCAGCATGAGTTCAATCCCCGGCCAGGGAGCTACCCACATGACGGGGCAGACCTCTCCTGCTCACCCGCTGCTCCCCTCAGCAGTGGATTTCGGTGAGTCTGCCTGTTCCATTCCCCGCTCTTTCTCTGGTGACTCCTCTCTCCCCCTACCCTGCGTCTCTGGCCTGTACCCCAGCTCTTGTGTGCATAAATAAATAAATCTTCCAAAAAAAAAATATCACAAGTAAAGAGGTGCGGAGCACGGTGATGAAGGGCCGAGCCGGGACCGGGCTGTGGGCTCTGGCCCTGCGTGCTGTGCCCTGGGATTGGCACCAGTCCCAGCCCTGCTGGTCGTGTAGGTCAGATTCGCCCTTTGTTTTACGTGCCCAAGCCCACTGACACCTTGAGAAAGGCGTCACCTCGCACAGTGGCTCACCGCGCTGTCCGCTTGGAGCGTGCCTTGCCAGCCCGTGTTTTGCGGAAGCGTGACATACCTCTGTTATTTGAAAACTATTCTGAGATACAAATGACGCGGGAGGCGGCTGTTCGTGCTGCGTCCACCTGCAGATGAGGTGGACGCCAAGAGACACATGCTGTGCTTCTCCCTGTATTTCCACCAGGAGTGCCTGCGCCTCCCCTCCAGGGAGGCCAGCCAGGGCCCACCTCCCGGGTCTTGACCTCCCCTCCTGGCTGGCCCTGAGCCCAGCGCTCTCTCTCTCCAGGGCGACGAGGGCGGCGAGCGGGTCCTGCAGCAGCGCTGGACGTCCTTCCTGAAGGCGCAGCTGCTGTGCTCGCGGCCGGAGGACGGCTTCCCGTTCAATGTGCTGCAGGACGTGTTCACGCTGAGCCCCAGCCCCCAGGACTGGCGCAACACCCTCTTCTACGGGGTCTTCACCTCCCAGTGGTAGGGCCCCGGGCCCCGGCGGGCAGGAGAGGGCAGGGTGGCCAGGCCCAGGTGCGCCAGCCATGTCCTGAGCGCAGTGTCCCCTCTTTGCAGGCACAGGGGCACCACCGAGGGCTCTGCCGTGTGCGTCTTCACCATGGAGGACGTACAGAGGGCCTTCAACGGCCTGTACAAGGAGGTGAACCGCGAGACGCAGCAGTGGTACACCGTGACGAACCCTGTGCCCTCACCCCGGCCCGGCGCGGTGGGTACAGCTCCCTGCACCCTGGGCACCAGGAAGATGGGGTCCCCTGGGCTGGCACCCCTTAGCTTCTTTGAGTCTGTGCTCTCATCCTCCTGGCCAGACATGCCCTGGAGGTCAGAGGCCTTCAAGCCTGCCCCCAAAGGGCAGTGTCCCACCGGGCACTTGCCTCAGGTGGTGTCTCTGCCTCCCCCACTAGCTGCAAGCGCCTTAGTTACTGGGGGACTGAACGGCCTGGCCGCGGTGCATGGTCTGTCGTCTCTCCTGCCAGCTGAGTGGTTGCCCCCCAGAGTCAGCCTTGAGACGAGGCTGAGAGCCAGCAGGTTTTGTGGGGGCGGCCCAGGAAGCAGTGGGCAGGCACAGGAAGGAGCAGAGTGGGGACAGAAGCAGGAGAGGGTCTGAGCAATCAGCCGTGCCCTGGTGCCCCCACGCACCTTGGCTTGAGGAGCACAGAATCACCCCACAGGATGTTCTCACTGAGCCCTGTGCCTGCTGGGCCCCGTCAGCTGTCAGGGCTCATATACAGCTCCCTGCTCCAGCAGAGAATCTGGAAGCCCCAGGAGCTGACGACTATCCGAGGCCCCTCCCGCCCCCTGCACTAGCCCAGCCTTCCTGTGCACCCAGGGGCAGGAGGCTACTGGAGCAGGGAGTGTGGTCCTGGTTTTTGAGGCTCATGGAGGTTGGGGGTGAGGGGTGGCAGGCAGGGAGGAGGCACACAAAGAAATCCTGCCTGCCAGGGTGCCCCCCACCCCGGGCTTGGCATCTGGGACCCCAGATCGGCCCCTCGTCTCTCCGCCGACCTGCAAGTGAGGCTCAGACAGAGGCCCCTGCCCTGACCGTCCACAGGGGAAGCAGGGCCAGTGCGGCCGGCCATTCCCCAGAATCCCTGCCCTGGCCTGCGTGCCTCTGGCCTCACGCATGTCTCCCCACCACCAGTGCATCACCAACAGTGCCCGCGAGAGGAAGATCAGCTCGTCCTTGCAGCTCCCCGACCGGGTGCTCAACTTCCTCAAGGACCACTTCCTGATGGACGGGCAGGTGCGCAGCCAGATGCTGCTGCTGCAGCCGCAGGCCCGCTACCAGCGCGTGGCCGTCCACCGCGTCCCCGGCCTGCACCGCACCTATGACGTCCTCTTCCTGGGCACCAGTAAGTGCCCCGGCAGGCAGGCCCCCAGCAGGGCATGGCCGGGCCCCGTGGCCAGCAGGGTCTGAGCGCTGTCCCCCACAGGTGACGGCTGGTTGCACAAGGCGGTGGTGGTGGACTCCCGCGTGCACATCATCGAGGAGCTGCAGGTCTTCCCCGCAGGACAGCCGGTGCACAACCTGCTGCTGGACACACACAGGGTGAGCGGCCACCCCTCTGCTCTGGCGGGGTGGAAAGGTCATGGCAGGAACTCTGGGAAGGTTGGGCACCAGGAGCATGAGCAGGAGTCCCGGGCGGCTCTGGGGTGGCCCCGGCTGCCCGTGCGGGCTCTCACCCATGTCTGGCCGGCAGGGGCTGCTGTACGCCGCTTCCCATTCGGGCGTCGTCCAGGTGCCCGTGGCCAACTGCAGCCTGTACCGGAGCTGCGGGGACTGCCTGCTGGCCCGGGACCCCTACTGTGCGTGGAACGGCTCCAGCTGCAATCCCACTAGCCTCCACAAGCCCGAGACGGCCTCCAGGTAAGAGTCCTGCCCCCCTCCCACCCCCCCGCACCGCCCGGCTCCTCGGGCGCCTTCCCGGGGTCTCGCGGCCTCCCCCGCGGCTTCGCCGCGCCATGGTCAGTGGTCAGCGTGATATTAACGAGCCCCCTCTGGCTCAGACGTGTCTCGGCCCAGACAGTAGGTCGGGGCCCGCTCTCCTCTGCGTGGCCGGGACATGGGAGGCGCTGGGCTGGCGTGTGACCGCGGTCAAGGAACCAGAGGCGAGGGCCCCACAGTTTGGTTTCCCGGTAGCTGGCTTGGATGCTACCGTGCTCATTTAGAAAACAGGTAAACACCAAATCAGAACCCCGAGTCCTACCACCTGGAGCGTCGCCGTGATCTCCGGGGTGTAACGCAGACGTGGAGAATAAGCAGACACTTTGACTGCAGGTGGACCTATCCCATCTGTGCTTCCTCGCTTCACCCAGGGGTCCCCGGTGCTCAGTCCCATACGCCCCCCCCCCCCCGGGAGGGCCTGTGCCCCCTACAACCTGGCAGCTCATGATTCTGGGGTCTCTAGCCCTCGCGCCTGCTCGAGTTGTTCAGGTTTCCTCGGTGCGTCTGGAATGACTTTCCTTTGTTGCTGTATCTTACCTGACAAGAGCCTGAAGATGCACATTGTTTTAAGAGACAATGCAGAGATCGGGCAGGACTTCCGGGCTTTTCCTAAGGCTCACACTGGCTGTGTTATTCGGGAAAGTATTGTTGTGGCTTTTATTTGAAAATCAATACTGCATCGACAGGAGGTGCTGGTTCAGACCCCGCAGGCCTGGGGGTTGGCACTGGCAGGCCACCTGTCTTTCACCCCCGTGTGGGGCTGGGCCTGTCTGCACCGAGGGGGGAGATGTGGGTACACAGGGGCTCCAGGCCCATCACAGACTCTCTGGTCCTCAGGCCATGGGTCCAGGACATCGAGGGGGCTAACACCAGGGGCCTCTGCAACGTGACCAGGCCCTCGTCTCGTAAGGCAAAGGGTGAGCGCCCCACTGGGGACAGAGGCGAGGTGGGGGCCAGGTGGGCGCTGGGGTGGGGAGATGCCTTCCCTCACACACCCATCCCCCCAGCAACACAAGCAGGGCCCTGGAAGTAAACTCGCAGCCCCCGAGGTCCCCTGGCAGCATTGCCCCATCCCAGCCCCAGGACCGGTCCGGGAGGTGGGTGAGCCGGGGCCACCACGATCCCCGCCCCCTTACCCTGTCTCTTCCGCGCGCAGGTGAGAAGCCTTGCGAAAGAGTCCGCTTCCAGCCCCACACGATGAACACCTTGGCCTGCCCCCTCCTTTCCAGCCTGGCCAGCCGGTTCTGGCTGCACAACGGGGCCCGGCTCAATGCCTCGGCCGCCTGCCACGTGCTGCCCACCGGGGACCTGCTGCTGGTGGGCGGCCAGCGGGAGCTGGGGGAGTTCCAGTGCTGGTCGCTGGAGGAGGGCTTCCAGCAGCTGGTGGCCAGCTACTGCCCAGTGGTGGTGGACGAGGCAGCCGACCACGACGACCGGAAAGGCAGCGTGCCCGACTTCATCAACACGTCGCGGGTGAGCGCCCCGGCCGCCGGCCCCGCCAGCTGGGGAGCGGGCAAGTCCTACTGGACCGAGTTCCTGGTGATGTGCACACTCTTCGCCTTCGCCGTGGCGCTGCTCGTCTTGTTCCTGCTCTACCGGCACCGGGGCAACATGAAAGTCTTCCTCAAGCAGGGTGAGTGCGCCAGTGTGCACCCCAAGCCCCGCCCCATGGCGCTGCCACCTGAGACCCGGCCGCTCAACGGCGTGGGCCCCCCGAGCATCCCGCTTGACCACCGAGGTTACCAGGCCCTGTCGGATAGCTCCCCGGGGCCCCGGCTGGTCACCGAGTCCGAGAAGAGGCCGCTCAGCCTGCAGGACAGCTTCGTGGAGGTGTCCCCGATGTGCCCCCGGCCGCGGGTGCGGCTCGGCTCCGAGATCCGGGACTCTGTGGTGTGAGAGCAGGCGAGGCGGCCCCCCGGCCTCCGGAGCCTGAGCACGACAGCTCAGCTGAGCCTCTGCCCCGGCGGACGCCCGGTGGCGCCTCGTCCTGGGGTGGCGGAGCCGCTGCCCCACAGCTGGGTAGCGCGGCTCCCGCTGTCCAGACTGGCCGGAGGCCCTGGTGGAGATGGGCGCCTGCCCAGGCTCAGCAGCGCTCCATGAAAACCGAGCCCTTCGTTGAAAATGTGAAGGCAGAGGACGGCGCGAGCAAAGC
The DNA here is from genome assembly GCF_014898055.3 of Talpa occidentalis. Taxonomy (NCBI): domain Eukaryota; kingdom Metazoa; phylum Chordata; class Mammalia; order Eulipotyphla; family Talpidae; genus Talpa; species Talpa occidentalis. The sequence goes on from NW_023601433.1 coordinate 615,151, forward strand.
AGCGGGGCCGGCCGTGGCAGAGCCCTCCCGGTCGCCGCCCGGCCCGGGCCTTGGGGCCCATCCACAGGCGAGCTTGAGATACTTGTGAACCCCCAACAGATGGCCTCTGCCCCGCCTGAGCCTGCGCCAGCTGACCTCACAGGGGCCGGGGCCCACGGAGCCCCAGGGTCCTCCTTGCCACCTGGTGGTGGCCGTCACCCCATCACCTCAGGGACCAGAGGACTAGGTTGGCAGGCAGCCCTCACCAGGCCCCGGGCTCCGACCTACCTCCTGGGCATCTCTGACCCGCGTTGGCTGTGGACACCGCGGGGCCACTCTGGGCCCAGGATGACCGTTGGCCGAGTTCTCGTGGTTCAGGGAAGACACACTCCCGCCCTCCTGCGCTCCAGCCCAGGGCGCCCCGTCTCTCCCCACACCCGCCCTCATCTTGAGCCCAGTCACCACACCTTGTCTGCTCCCCCAAAAGATACACTGCCCAGGACTTAGCACTGACTTTATGTGGGTTTTATATTTTTTTTAATAAAATGCACTTTACTTTTTTTTTTAAATAAAATCTAAATAAATGAATCATGGCCCTTCCTCAGAGGAGTGTTGCTTTCTGAGGCTGGTCTAGTTCTGAGTTTTAGGGGGTCCAAGCCCCGCTTTCCAAAGGCTGATGGGCCACCTCTGCCTCCGAGAGCAGCGCCTCCCCCAGGCGGAGCCGGCACAGACTGGTGGACAGCAGCAGCCTCCTCTACTCCGTGCCCGTCAGCCCGGGGTGGACAGGGCCCCCTCTCCTCTGTGCCCGCTCAGCCCGGGGAGGAGCACCAGGGACAGAGCCTTTTATTTTTTCCAACTTACAAGTTAAATGTTTTCAAAATATAATAAAATTGATTTTTCTCTCCCGGCGTCGGCTGTGTGCGTGCTGACCACCAGGGTCAGGTTGCCCGTGGTGCACACCCGGGGGGCCGGGGGCAGCTGGACTTCCTGTACACAGACGCCTTTAGCTCCTACTTATTCCCAGAGTGAGGCCAGTGTCTGGAGTGCCACACGCAGAGTGCAAGCCCTTTATTACTGATTAGCAGACAGCGATGACCACAGTAGTGAGGAGGGGAGAGGCCCGGGGTGGCAGCCCCTGCCCCGGTGAGGCGCAGCGCCAGCTCCGGGCTGGGCCGGCAGCACAGGCTTAGCCTTGGCCACAGCTCCACAGTGGGAAGGCTCTTCGCAGGCGCTGGGACGGCTGTGGCTCTGGTCACAGGACGATCTTGAAGGAGCTGCCGGAGAGCAGGGTGGGCGGGGACTGAGCCACCACACGCGCCCACCGCTCCCGAGGGAAGGAAGAGCCGCCCGGGGAGCCCTCCCGGCATGAAGTCCTGGGCCCAGACATGGCAGCGGGGACCGGGCAAGGCGCAGGGGCCGCCTCACACCTGGCAAAGTCCGGTGACCGGGAGATGACGTGCTGGAACTCGGAGAGGTTGATGGTCCCGTCCCTGTCGATATCCGACTCCTCCAGGATCTGGAAAGGGAGGGCTTCAGGCGGGAGTCCCCACACCACCTGCACCCGCCGGCCCGCGGCTCACATTGTCCACGAGCTGCTTCATCTCGGGGGCACTGAGCTGTGTGTCCTCGCCCTCTCCCGTGAGGCAGTTCACCAGCTGGCTCAGGTCTTCTCTGTTCAAGGTGCCGTCATCATCAAAGTCTGGAGCAGACACGGGAAGCCAGAGTGACGGAGGCTGGGGATGTGCCAAGCCGCCACCGAAGCGGCACCCCCAGAGCTCGGTGGGCTGGGTGGCCCCCCCCGCACCCCAGGGTCCCCCCGGTCCTCACCAAAAATGCGGAAGGCATAGTGGGACTTGATGTCTGGGGTGGCGTTGTCGCTGAACACACTGAGGAGGTCCAGGAAGTCCTCGAAGCTCAGGCTGTTCCTGGCTGGGGATGTGGAGAAGACCCTGCCGATGCGCTCCTTGAAGGGGTTGGCCTGGGGGAGAGCGGCCTCTGTGAGGCACAGGTCGCGCCCTCATGCCCACCGGCCGGGTCGGGGAGCGGTCAGTACCCACCCCGGGAGCTCGGGCTCCTGGGTCCACAGCTGCGGCGTGGGGCCCGGGGGCAGAAGGGGCAGGGCGGCCGCCGGGGGAGAGGACGGGACAGCGCGTTCTCGGAACACACTTGACTGACCACCGGCTGCGCCCCAGGTCCCGGGCCGGGCCTTCGCTCAGGCTTTCAGAGGCGCCGGGGAGCAGCCTCCGAGGTGAGGCTCCTGAGCTCTGACAGGCTCCGAGCCACCGAGAGGGCGCCCCGGACCCCAGGGGCAGCAGACCCGGCGGTCGGGCAGCTGGAGAAGGCCGGGACGCCCAGGCCGAGGGCGGGGCGCACCTTGAGCTCGGGCAGGCCCAGGACCTGCTCCAGGGGCAGCCGCGCCCGCAGCGACGCCTCCACACCGCGCAGCTCCGGCGGCAGCAGCTCGCAGAACCTCCGGTGCGCCCTGCGGGGGGCGCGGTGGGCGAGGGCGCGCCACGGCCCCCCCCCCACCCCAGGCGCGGGCCTCCTGCCGGCCCCCCCGCCCCCCGCCCCCCGGGACCCGCCGAGCGCGGCCGGCGCCGCCGGGGACACTCGGGAGCGTCAACGGCTCCGGCTCTGCCCGCTCGGCCGCGGGGCCCGCCGGGGCCCGGGGCGCGGAGGCCGGTCCTGCGGCGGGGCGGCCGGGCCCGGGGGCGCCGAGCGGCGGGGCGGGGCGGGGGGCTCGGGGCCGGGGCGGGCGGGGGCTCGGGGGGCTCGGGGGCTCGGGGGCCGCACTCACAGGAGGATCTCCTGCTTGGTCAGGAACGTCAGGTCCTGGGGGGCAGAGGGCCGGGTCAGCGCGGGCCCCCCGCCCCCCGGCGCCCCCCGCGCCCCGCGCCCGCGCCCGCGCGCACCTGGTACTCGGCCAGCAGCTCCTTGGACAGGCGGCTGCCCGCGCCCCCCATCGCGCGCCGCGCGCCCCGCCGACCCAGGCCCGACGCCGCCCCGGCCACTTCCGCCTCGGCGCGGCCCGCCCCGCCGCCCCGCCCCCGGCCCGGAGGCCCCGCCCCTCCCGCCCGCGCCGGGCCTCCGGGGCCGCTTCCGCGCGCGGGCTCCGGGCAGGCGCCGCCGCTGGGGCGGGCGTGGGGGCGGGGCCGGCCGCTCGGGGCGGGGCCGGCGGGGCCGGCGCGCCGGCGTGCGCCGCGCCTGCGCCTGCGTGGGCGGGGGCGGGGCCGGCGCGGAGCTGAGGGCGCAGGCGCGGCGCGCGGGAGCCGGAGCCCGGCCGGGGCCGCCTTCCCCGACGCGAGAGCCCGCGGCCCGCCGGCCCCGGCCCCGGCCCCGCGGTGAGGCCCCTTCGCGGGCGGGCGGGGCGGGCGGGCGGGCGGGGCGGGCGGGCGGGCGGGCGGGCCCACCCCTCCCCCAGGCGCGCCCCCGTGGCGCTGGCGCGGTGGCCGCGCGCGGGGAGGCGGCGGCGGGCCCGGCCGTCTCGCCCGCCGGGGGCGCGGGGCGGGGGCGCGGGGCGCGGGGCGGGGGCGCGGGGCGCGGGGCGCGGGGCGCGGGGCGGGGGCGCGGGGCGGGGGCGCGGGGCGGGGGCGCGGGGCGCGGGGCGGGGGCGGGGGCGCGGGGCGGGGGCGCGGGGCGGGGGCGCGGGGCGGGGGCGCGGGGCGGGGGCGCGGGGCGGGGGCGGGGGCGCGGGGCCGGGGCGGGGGCGCGGGGCGCGGGGCCGGGGCGCGGGGCGGGGGCGCGGGGCGGGGGCGGGGCGGGGGCTGATCTTCCGCCGCTCGGCCCCGCCCCCGCCGGCCTGCGCTGCCCGCCCGTCTCGCTTCGCGGGCGGGGGAGACGCCGCCCGGGGCCTGCGGTCGGCCCGGCTGGGGGCTGCGGGGCTGCGGGGCCGCGCGGCGCCGGGACTCACCGCCCGCGCCACCGGGGATGCCCTCGCCGGCGTAGACCTCGCTCCAGCTTGTGTCTGGCCGGACCTGAGTTGTTTTTTTTTTTAAAGATTGATTGGTTGGGGCCTCCCCGGGGGCGCAGCGGCTGAGCGCTGGGTGGCGAAGCTGCCCGCGGCCTCTGCGGCGCCGGTTCGATCCCCGGCTGCTCCCCGGCCACCGGAGGAGGGTCCCGCATGGCGCGCAGACCTCTCCTGCCGCCCGCTGCTCCCCTCAGCAGTGTCCTTCGGTCCTTCTGCCTGCTCTGCTCCCCGCTCTGGCTCTGGTGAATCCTCTCCCCCTCCCGGGCTTCTGACTGTACCCAGTGCTTGTATAAATAAAACAAACAAACAAATAAATAAATAAAAAGCATGCCTCCTCTATTAAAAAAAAAAAAAAAAAAGATTGATTGATTGGTTGGTTGGTTGGTTGGTTGGTTGGTTGGTTGATCTATACGTCCAGGCACTGGGTCAGTCAGAAGCGCGGGAGGGCGCGAGGACCCGCCAGAGCCAGAGCGGGGAGCAGAGCAGGCAGAAGGACGGAAGTGCACTGCTGAGGGGAGCCGCGGGCGGCAGGAGGGGTCTGCACGCCATGCGGGACCCTCCTCCGGTGGCCGGGGAGCAGCCGGGGATCGAACCGGCGCGGCAGAGGCCGCGGGCAGCTTCGCCACCCAGCGCTCAGCCGCTGCGCCCCTGGGGAGGCCCCAGACCTGACTCTTGACCTCCAGGTTGGACCCTGCAGAGCCCGCACCACTTCTCCCCTCAGGTGCCCAGGCGGCGTCAACCTCAGTCATCACCGGCCAGGGCCTGCCCCTCCCTCCCGCCAGCTGTTCGCAGCCCGACCCCAGCTGCTTCACCTCTGTCACTGCTGGTCCTGAGGTGAGCCTCTCCCGATCGATCTCTCGCTCTCCTGCTGTCGTGGGTGTGGCGCAGTAATAGCAAGTCTGCTTCAGTGGGGGTCCCACCCCACTCGTGTGCGCGGCGGCACACCCTGCAGCCTTCCCGGGGCTGCTGGCTCTGTCTCTGCTCTCTGCTCACTGTGGCAATCCAGCTGCTTCGTCCCTAATCTGGCCCCCAAAGGGGCTCCTAAATGATCTCTCCTTTGCTTCCACACAGCAGGTACAGAGGTTTATAAAATACTACACGAGGACCTCCCCGGTGGCGCAAGGGGTGGAGTCTCAGCGCTGTGAAGCTATCCGCAGCCTCTGCGACCTGAGGTAGATCCTAGCCAGGGATCCGACCCACAGGCTGTACCCACAGGGCGCAGCAGCCCTCTCCTGTCTCCCCGCTGCTCCCCTCAGCAGTGGATTTCATCATTCTGCCTGTTCTGCTCCCCACTCTGTCTCTGGTGAACCCTCTCACCCTCCCCCGTACCTCTGGCCCGTACCCCTGCTCTTGTATGCATAAATAAATAAATCTTTACCAAAAAATAAAAAATATATATTAGATGATTCTTCCACTTAGAACCTGCCAGGGACTTGTTACAAATGAGCAGACACATGACCTGCTCTTTCAATAATCTGACTGCGCCGTGGGGTGGAGGTCCCCTAAGGATGAGGACTTCGTTGCTACTCCCATCTCACCATCTCATACCCAGCGGTTCCTTCATAAACACCTGGGTTCCGTGGCTCGGCTGAACATGCAGCAAGGGCACAGAAAGGTGCCCCCAAACTCGGGGAGTGGGCACAAGGTGGGCGGGGCCCCTGCATGAATTAGAGCAAATGCAAGTATGTCTTAAATGTAGCACAGTACACAGCAAACCATCGCGCTATTTAAAAATCTGTTTTGAGACACTGAAAATGTTTTAAATTGTGGTAAAATGTATGGCAAAACTGACCATCTCAGACTTTTTTTATTGTGAAAAACAGACCACATAAATCTACCCTCTTCACCATTTCTAGCTGCACTTTCGGTGTTAAGCATGGTCATGTGCAGCCTCTCGTGCTCGTTAGTCTTACAAATCTGAAACTGTACTCATTAAACGTAGCCTGATTTTTGATATGTCACTTTCTATGTCTTTTTATGTTTCCTTCTGTTTATTAATGTGAAGCTTCTGGACCAGCAGGGCTGAGGAAAGCCAGACTCAATCAAGGCCACTCTGCTTCGGTAAGCCTCCTCCTTTCGGCTCCTCTGGCCAGCAGCAGCCCCCCATGCACACGACCCCTGGCCCCAAGGGCCTCCGGGAACCCAGTGAAGGTAACAGCAGGTACTGATTTCCTGCCAAGGACTGGCCCTGGGCACTCCACACACTCTGGAAGGAGCTGTCACCCCTGAAACCTGCCATTCTGTGCACCAGAACCCCAGAGTTTCCTGGAGGGCGGGTCTACAGGTGCGCCTAGCCCAGTGGCCGCTGCAGTTTATTTTAATTTTTTTTTTTTTTTTAAGAGGCATGTTTTTATTTATTTGTTTGTTTGTTCGTTCGTTTTGTTTATACATGCACTGGGAACAGTCAGAAGCACGGGAGGGTGAGAGAATTCACCAGAGCCAGAGCGGGGAGCAGAGCAGGCAGAAGGACCGAAGCACACTGCTGAGGGGAGCAGCGGGCGGCAGGAGAGGTCTGCGCGCCATGTGGGACCCTCCTTCGGTGGCCGGGGAGCAGCCGGGGATCAAACCAGCGCCGCAGAGGTCGCCGGCAGCTTTGCAACCCAGCGCTCAACCGCTGCGCCACCGGGGAGGCCCTGCAGTTTATTTTAAAGGAAAATACAGATGTGTCTGCAAAGCCCAATCCCCAGCATGTTCACAGGAGGGCAGTGAGAGGCCAGCGGCACCCAGTCTTGCAGGCTTTAAAGATGGTTTAAAAAAAAAAAAAAAAAGCAAGATCCATTTATTAATGGAAAGGAAGCTAAATATGAATTGTGATTCTCCCCTCCACGCCTTGGAATAATGGTTGTATTTTATTTAATTTTTAAAGATTTATTTATTTATGCATACAAGAGCTGGGGTACAGGCCAGAGATACAAGGGGGTGAGAGGACTCACCAGAGACAGAGCGGGGAACAGAGCAGGCAGACAGACTGAAATACACTGCTGAGGGGAGCAACAGGCAAGAAAGGAGAGGTCACTTTGCCATGTGGGTTTCTCCCTGGCCAGCTGGGGATGGAACTCATGCTACAGAGGCTGTGGATTGCTTCATAGGGCAGTGTTTAACCCCTTGTGCCACCGGGGAGGCCCTAATGGTTGTATTTTAATCTTGATTTTTTACTCCTAAGAAAATTACAAATACAATTTTTAGAAACAAAAATATATTTTTTAGATCAGCAGGAATATACATTACAGTGGAATTATGGGTCATGCCTGTGTTTCCAAACTATTCTACCAAAGGCACAGTTTACTTTTGCCATCAGAACAGCAAGTAAAGGTCATTGGGAAATACGGAACCAAGCTGTGCATGGAAGTGTGGCGGCGTCACCTGTTTTCCACCTTACAGGTGTTTCAGGTCAGCCCATGGCCACTCCACAGGATTCCAGCGAAGCTCCCTACCTGCTACCTCCAGACGCCAAGGATTGGGAGGGGCGGGGCATTCCGGATTTTGTCTATGAGCAGAAGGAACTCGCGCCCACGGGGGTACAGTGGCCCCAGCTGGCCCCCGGCACCCCGCCCTTGTCTCGCTTTGACTCTGCACTGTGCTCGGCCTGGAGGCAGCGGATGGAGCTGGGCTTGTTTCGCTACCACCTGGGGGACCTGCAGACCCGAACCCTCCCCGGTGTGGTGGGGCTCGTGGCTCAGCTGAATGTGGAGCGGGGTGTGCAGAGGAGGTGCCCCCAGAACATCCAGAGTGTGAGGCAGGCCTTTGACCCCGAACAGTTTAACTTCAACAAGATCCGGCCGGGAGAAGTCCTCTTCCGTTTGTGCCGGCAGCCCAATCGCCCCCAGCAGGAGGATGTCCTTGTGGTGATCAACGTCAGCCCCTTGGAGCGGGGCCACGTGCTGCTGGTGCCCGAGCCCGCCCAGGGGCTCCCCCAGCGCCTGCGGCCAGGTGCGCTGCGGGCCGGACTTGAGGCTGTGTTGCTGAGCTCGCACCCTGGCTTCCGAGTCGGGTTCAACAGCCTGGGGGGCCTGGCCTCAGTGAACCACCTCCACCTGCATGGCTACTACCTGGCCCACAGACTGCCCGTGGAGGGGGCGCCGAGCGAACCCCTGGACCCTGGGGGCCGTTTGCATCTGCTCCAGGGCCTCCCAGCCCCCGGCTTCCTCTTCTACATTGATGGGGTGGGCTCGGACTTGGAAGCCTTGGTAAGCAGAGTGTGTCGGGCCACTGACTACCTGACCGACCACGAGATTGCACATAATTTGTTTGTCACGCGGGGCGCCCCACCTGGAAAGACGTTCCCTTCCTCCGAGCTCACGGGGGTCCGGGTGATCCTCTGGGCACGGAAGTCCAGCTTCGGCATAAAGGAGGGTGAGGCTTTCAACGTTGCCCTCTGCGAGCTGGCTGGGCACCTCCCTGTCAAAACCCCCAAGCATTTCAGCAGCCTGACAGAGGCAGCTGCCCTGGCCCTCATCCGGGGCTGTCTGCTGCCGCCAGCCCAGGCAGAAGAGGTGCGCACAGCCCTGGTGGCCTTGGCAGCCCAGGAGGAGCCGTAGCCCTTGGGGAAGGGTGAACCCCTGCCTGGAGCTCTGTCACAATGGCCACGTTGGCCACCTTCCCCCCTGGCCCGGCCTTTGGGACAGGTAAGGATGGGTGAAGAGGAGAAACCGGGCAATAAATCCGATGAACAAGACCTCGTGGACTTGTCTTCCCCCTCTCTGCAGACAAGCTCAGGGATGACAAACCCACCACTGTGGCGGCGTGGCGTGCAAGTTACACGCTGGCTTGTGCGGATGTCCCTTGGCGTCAGGTCTTAGTGAGGTGACATTGACTGACCTCTGGCCTTCAGCTGCCAGGACTGGGCTCCGACTGCGTGCAGGTGGCAGCTCCCTGGACCCTGCTCTCCTGGGGGCTACTCGGTGCCCTGCAGAGCTGACCCAGGCCTGTACAAAGCTTTATGAAGAAGTTCAGTCAAGTTTTATGTCCCGGGGGTGTCAAGTCTCACTGGGATGAGGCACAACTCGTTGCATGAGAAACACAATTTGACATTTGTCTCTAAGTTTAACTTTTAAACGTCTGTCAAAAATGGTTGGTCCCCTCGAGTTTGGGGCATGCTGGGCGGAGTGCAGGTGGCATTGCTGCCGAGTAGACTGTGTCCAAGGTGACAGGCCAGACATCAGGCTTTTCCATGCTAGGACTGGTTTTCAGAGGAAAGCCTTCTCTGGCCCAAATAAGTTTTTTCCTGGAAAAAAAATCACTTTTCTTGATGGTGGCATTTCTCAGCCGGTGATAGGCTCTGAGAGTCTTCCAGAGGGAATTTAGACAGAAGCTTTTCAGGGGACTCTGTCCTAAGAGTCATCGAGCAGAGTCAGACGGACTGGGCCAGCCCAGCGCCTCTGCATCTCAGCTGGCTTTTTTTTTTTTTTTTTTTTTTTATGATTTTTTTTTTAAGAGGCATGTATTATTTATTTATTTTATTTATTTATTTGTTTGTTTATACATGCACTGGGTACAGTCAGAAGCACGGGAGGGTGAGAGAATTCACCAGAGCCAGAGCGGGGAGCAGAGCAGGCAGAAGGACCGAGGTACACTGCTGAGGGGAGCAGCGGGCGGCAGGAGAGGTCTGCGCGCCATGTGGGACCCTCCTCCGGTGGCCGGGGAGCAGCCGGGGATCCAACCGGCGCTGCAGAGGCCGCGGGCAGCTTCACAACCCAGCGCTCAACCGCTGCGCCACCGGGGAGGCCCACAGCTGGCTTTTTGAGGGAGGGCCGCCTGCACTGTGGGTTCAGACTTCCTGTGGTCGGAGACCTTGAAGGGTTTTAAATTGGGGAGTAAGTGACTTGCATTTTTGGAAGAATGCCTTAAGCTGCAATGAGTGCACGGGTGAATGGATTAGAGGGAGAATAACTGTCAAAGACCAGCTTTCAGCAAAATGTCGGGTCAGGTGTCCCTGAAAGGATGAGACGTCCTAGGCCAAACCTTGGGACTGAGGGGCAGGGGAGGTGAGGCAGACGCAGACACTCTTATTTTGGTGCAAGCATCTCCTGCGGAGGGTCTCAGCGGGTCTTCATTTATACCTTATGGCAAGCGATGGGATTACATCATCATATGATTAGAAGCAAAACAAAACAATCAGTACATTCCTTTCCCATGGACATTTTGTCGCCTACGTGTTTATAAGAAAAGAAACGACCTTAAAAGTTAGTAGATAATTAGACGCATTATTTCAGCCTAAACAACTACCTAGGGCAGCTCACAGTCCTTGGTACTGCCCTGTCGCCAAGGCTACACTATCAGGAGATTCCTCTATCTATATGGCCTGCAGCCAGAGACCAGTTGCTTCCCGGTAATCAGTTGTTAGAACTTTTTTTTACCTAGAAACTCCTAGCGTAATCAACTTCATGATTCATTACAAGGCTTCTCTACGGAACTTCCACATGAGGAATATTATTATGACCAGCTCTGGGTTGCTTATCAGACATGCCCTTGCACAATAATTATTTCCCATTGTCAAGTGAGCCAGATTATTCAGTGTTTAATTTTTTTTTATTTGTTTATACATGCACTGGATACAGTCAGAAGCGCGGGAGGGTGAGAGGATTCACCAGAGCCAGAGCAGGGAGCAGAGCAGGCAGAAGGACCGGAGTACACTGCTGAGGGGAGCAGCGGGTGGCAGGAGAGGTCTGCGGGTGGCAGGAGAGGTCTGCGCGCCCTGTGGGACCCTCCTCCGGTGGCCGGGGAGCAGCCGGGGATCAAACCGGCGCTGCAGAGGCTGCGGGCAGCTTCGCAACCCAGCGCTCAACCGCTGCGCCACCGGGGAGGCCCTCAGTGTTTAATTTTTAAGCAAGTAATTTTCCAGGCCATGTATTACGATATTCTTAAACGTATAATTTATTGCCCAATGTATATTCCATAAGGTTTTCTCTTTTTATGACTAAGAACAAAAAACAAAGGGATGTTTAATCTTCAGACCCACGGTGTGAGGCACAAGGAATCTTCAGCCCCACGGTGTGAGGCTCTTGAAAAGTCTTCGGTTGCACTGTGTGAGGCCCTTTTCTTAGCTGCTTGCGAGTGTCTTACCTGGCTGGGGCAGCAAGGCCCCCTGCAGCATAACAGAATCAGGGAGTCTGGTCAGGAAGTTGCTGAATGGTGGTGACTGAAGCAAGAGCCGGTACTCTTCAGGTGCTAAAACAGCGCCTGGATGTCATGAGCAGAGTAAAGTTCTACCGACAGCTGTGTCCTTCCATGACTGCCGCGGACCAGCACAGCAGTAGACGATGAGGCCACCTCAGGGTTGAGAGAAGCGTGCAGGGTGGTCAGGGCGTCGGTGAAAGAAATGACACACAGACACACTTCAAGAGTGAAAATCTGAGTGTAATTTTCTTTGAGTTTGTGACCAGTATATATGTTTTCCAAAAGCACAGGGACAATGAATATCAAGGAAACCAGCTTGCTCCTGGGCTCAGCCTGTCCCCAGCAGGGCGGTGATCTACATCTGGACCCAGCCTCATTCCTAAGTAGATAGACCATTAGTTTTGTTTTTAAACTATATAATCGTATTTTTTATTAACTACTTTTTTACCTAAACTATATTTTAATTATTACAGGGTTTAGTAATGTTTCATTGGAGTCAGCCTTGTTTTAAGGATTTCATATGATTTTTTAATTAACAAGCAATGACCTTCATAGAAGAAAGAAGGAAGTTTAGAAAGACAATAAGGGATTAAAGTTTGTAGTTCTAGAAAGACAGGTAAGATTTTTAGCATTCTTGTAGTGGTTCCTGGTGGTCGTTATCTTTTGATAAGCTTCTGTCTTTTCAGGGAACTTCGCTGTACTTCCCCTGCCTCAGGGTGTTTTGCTGTTCTCCCCCTGCGCGCTGGTCGCCCAGCCGGACCTAGGAACGGTTAGCCCTAAAGGTCACTGCCGGGGGAGGTGCAGCACATGACGTCACATGATTTGTAATTTATCAAACTAACAGACAAATGGGTGATGACCTGTGGCAGTAAACCCCAGCCCACCTGATCAGCAGTGAGCGGGGCAGAGTCCACACAGAGCAGTCTGCCTGGACAACAGCCTTCTCAAACACTGTCCAACACAGTCCGTTGTTAACCATCCAAAGTCCAAATGTTGTAGAGCAACCCCGATACAAAACGGGGTGCCTGGCTGTGGGTCCTCACCCGTGCGCTTAAAAGGACTTATCAATGCTCTGCTGCAGGCACATGCGAAAGGTTAATAAAAGGTTTATTTACAAGGGAAGGGGAAACGAGGAAATGTACAGCTCAGGGAGAAAAGTGGGAGACAAAGTTTTAAATGCGTCCTACCCGATCCGCCGATCAGGAATCCCAAAATGGCGCTCTCAGAGTTGGCTGCCAGCCAGGAGCGGTGAAGCCAGGAGGGGAGCGATCGCGAGCCAGAGAGAGCCCAAGGCCCACGTGTTTGGTTTTTATACCCAACCTGGCTGCCCAACTCCACCCTCAGGTCCCAGCCACCCTCCCTTGGTGGTGACAGGATTTGTCTTTCCCAGAGTCTTGATGGCTTTGGTCTGGAGTGGGGGGGGTGGGGTCCACAAAGCCTGTATGGGATTAGCTCAGGACATCCTCTCCCCCTAACACACACAGATGAGGGTGCCGGCTCCTAAGAGGGTTTCAGGCTCAAGCCTCGTATGCTCAGGGGAGCAGTGTTGGCGCTTCTCAGCCCAAGCCCGGTGGGATGTGTCCAGCACCAGGGCGGTAAGAGGAGCGGGTGCTCCTGCTGACCCCGCACGAGTGGCAGCGTCCCAGCGCCCAGATTCGCGCAGAGACAGGTGTGCAGGCGTTCACTTGCCGCTTTCAAGCTTCTTTGGGATCCTCTGCCCAGGGTCAGTGTGTCCAGTCCAGACTTGACTAGGAGAAGTCCCCCCGGGCATCCCCCTGGGCGTCCCTTGTGTGGGTGCTGCCTGATTTACTGCCCAGGTGGGTTTATGACTTGACATTAGTGACTCCATTTTATATTGGCCATGTCGCTGCACTCGGCCTATTAGTTTACTTTTTTTAAGATTTATTTATTCACACAAGCACTGGGGACAGTCAGAAGCGCGGGAGGGCGCGAGGATCCCCCAGAGCCAGCGCGGGGAGCAGAGCAGGCAGACGGACCGAAGGACACTGCCGAGGGGAGCCGCGGGCGGCAGGGGGGTCTGCGCGCCATGCGGGGCGCTCGCCGGCGGCCGGGGCCCCGTTGAACCGCGTCAGTAAGAGGCTCCCGCCGCGGAACTCTCGGGCCTGGAGGCGCGGGAAGGACGCGCGCCCTGGCGGACAGGCGCCGAGCCTGACGGGCGCGGGCGGGCGAGAGCGTCGCCTGCGGACGAGAGACCCGGAGCCCATCGGGCGCGCCGCGTCCCTGGGGGGGCGCCGGCCCAGCGCCCCCAGCGCCCCCTGCGCCCCCTCCTCGGCCCCGCGGCGAGCCCAGCGGCCAGCGGGGCTGAGTCCCGCGGAGGCCGCGGGCAGCCGGCCGGGGAGGGGGGCGGCGGCAGCCTGGGCGCCGCACGCGACCCTCGGGGTCCCCGCCGCGCCTCGGGCCGGGGCGGGGTTGGGGGGCGAGCCCCGCAGGGTCCGGTCGGCGCTGCCCGCGGCCCGGCCCGAGGCGCGGGGCGGGGCGGGCGGACTGCGAGTCCCATGATGCCCCGCGCCCCGCGCCAAGATGGCGCCGCCGCCGGCGCCGTGGGCGTGGCTCCCGGGGCCCCGCCCCCAGAACGCTCGCCAATGGGCGCCGCCCCCGTGTCCATGGCGACGGCGGCGGCGGCGGCCAGCGCGGCGCTGACTGAGGCGCCGCCGCCGCCGGGACCTCGGCGCCGGGAGCGAGCGCGGGAGCGGGGAGCGGGCTCCCCCCGACGGCGGACGGTCGCAGCCGCGCCTGCGCGGCGAGGAGCGGGCCCGAGGCCGGAAGCCCGGGCGGAGCGGCCATGGGCGGCCCGCCGAGCCCCGCCCCGGCCGCGAGGGCCTGACCCGGCCCCCGCCGCGGGTGGGCGGCGCCGCGGGGCTCCCGGCCGGCCCCCCGGGGGTCAGCGGCGCCGCGGCCCGGCGCGCGCGGGGAGCCGAGGCGCTGCGGCTGCAGATCCGCTCCGTGCTGTCTGAGGACCCGCTTGTCCATGCGCGCGAGGGCCGGGGCGCGGGCCGGAGGTGCGGGAGCGGGACAGGCGCGTCCACCGGGACCCGCGGCCGGGGGGCGCGGGAGACGGGGGGGGGCGCCGCGCCCTGCGGGCAGCTCCCTGGCCGGGGGTCGAACTCGGGCTGCGGCGGCTGCGGGCGGACGGCTTCCTGGGCTGCGTCTTAGCCCCTTGCGCCCCCAGGGAGGCCCCTTCAGTTCCATCTTAAGAGCAAACACCGCCCGCCCCAGCCGACCCCCTTCCCGTGGGGAAACAGCTCCCGTCTGACCCTGCCTGCCTTGCCGGCCCCCGCACGCCCCGCCGTCGGTGTGGCTGATCGGGGGCGCCTGGGCACTCTGCGGCCCCCCTGCTGGACTGTTCTGAGGGGCAGCAACACCCCTACAACACTAGGAGGGGCTTTTGGTGAATTCCCAAGGCCCTTCCCAGACCTGCAGGCAGCTGACAGGCGCTGCACTGCCCATTGCTCTCCCCTCAGAGCCTGAGAGGATGGAGCCAAGCACCTGCAAGACCAGCGAAACAGAGGAAGACTACATGGGCGAGGAGGACTCTGAGGAGGAGTGTGCTACAGGGGAAACGCCCATCCCTGCCAACCCTTCTCGGCAGGAGCTCTCAAGGGCTGACTGCGAGGCCCCTGGGAGTGGAGTTCCCCTATCCACTGTCGCCAAGAAAATCCCAAAGAAAGCCACAGGCCCGCTTAACTCAGAGGACTTAGAAACCAGGAGGAGAAAGAGAAGGCGGAAGCGCAGGTGACCGGTCCCTTGGACCCCTCACCTGCCTGGCTCCGGTCACCCCCGACCTCCCTTCAGAATCGCGGGCCTGGGATCCAAGGGCTTCCTGTAGCCTGGGAGAGAGGACAGGGACTCAGGAGCATCTCTACCCTTGTGTGCAACAAGAGCAAGATTCAGAGCCGCGCGGCTGGCCTCGCTCGGCATTCCCGCACAACTCTGTCACCCTGGGCTTTGAGTGGCTTCCCGAGAAGATGAGCAGCCATGTGCGGTCGCGGGGTGTCCCTTCCTCCGGGAGCCCAGGCGCTGTCTGCCCCTCCGCTCTGCCTCATGCCTGCTGTCCTCTGTTCCAGACCCCTGGCCATCAACCTGACCAACTGCAAGTACGAGAGTGGTAAGCGCCCAGGCCTGCTCGCGCCCCCTCCGTGCCTGGAGCTCCGGAGAGCCCCCGGCTACACGCAGCCTCAGGGTCTCGCTAGCCGCCCCGGGCCAGCTCCCGGGGCGGAGCCACCCCTGCTCCCCTTCCTCTGGCGGTAGGGTGGGCGCCTCCATGGTTAGCGAACAAGAAAAAAGTGGCTGTGAGTCAGCACTGCCCTCCCCCACCCCATTTTACCAGAGAGGAGAGGACAAAGAGGAGAGGTTAAAGCAGTTTTTTTAAAGGAAGGTTTCGAGGGGGCTTCGGCAATTAAAAAACAATCCGCCAGCTGGCCGGCCGTCTCTGCCTCCCCACACGTCCCCCCACTGGCCTCTGGGAAGGAGCCACCCAGAGAGGTGCCAGTGTGACGGCTTCCAAGGCCAGAGCCCGGGCCCTTAGAGCTGGAGGGGCGGACAGCCAGGCTCTAGGTTTCTCTGGTGGATTCTCGAAGGGCCCTGCCGCCCTCTGAACTTGGGGCCGTCACAGAGTGCCTGACCTGCAGAGCAGAGGGAAGAGCTGCCTCTGCAGCCACTCTCCAGTCTCTTCCTTTCCCCACCTGCCCCACTGCCCCCCAGGCCTGTTGCCCATGCCCAGCGCTGCCTTGACCTCCCTCTCCGCAGTGCGTCGCGCAGCCCAGATATGCGGCCTGAAGGAGGTAGGGGAGGACGAGGAGTGGACTGTGTACTGGACAGACTGCTCTGTCTCGCTGGAGCGAGTCATGGACATGAAGAGGTTTCAGGTACAGTCTCCTGACCCGGCTCCCAGGGGGGCTGCAGGCCCGGAACCGCCATTCCCACCCCGCGCCTGGGCACCAAGGCTGCCACGCTGCGGACAGAGCAGGGCGGGCCCCTGCTCCAGTGGGCCTCGAGCTTGCTGTCTGGAGGCAGAGGCTGCTGGGTGTGTTCTGTTTCAGTGTTGCCCTCCGCCTGGAGGCCTGTGCTCAGCTGCCTCCCTCTGGCTCAGCTGAATAGCTGAGCTCACCTCAGGCCCAGACCCGGAGGCAGCCCCCTGCAAACAGCAGGGCCAGCCAAACACCCCAGGCCTGGAAGCAGCTCAGCCCAGCACCCCGCGTCGCACTGAGCTGGGCGGGGCCCACGAGGGCACGGCTGACTGCAGTGCACTTTTCTTCCTCGAGCTGGGTCTTCACCAGTAACAGAAGAACTAAAAAAAGGTCCACAGGCTCCTTCCCAGGGAAGCCCGGAAGTTGAGGGTCTCTAGTCCTTCAAGGGGAGCCAAGGGAGAGAGCAAGTTCTAAAAGGGCTTGGGGAGCCCCAGGGGAGGGGCAGGCAGGGGCAGTTGCAGAATGGGGGTGACAGTTAGCAGTGTTTATTGCGGAAGCACCGTGTGGTAGACACAGAGCGCCTCTGCACTGAAATCCTGTGCGTCCAGACAACGCAAAGTGGCAGGTACCCCTTCGTGGAGGACATGGAGCATCAGAATTCTAACTCCATGCCCTGGCGCGTGGAAGGGCAGTGAGCTGGGAATAGCCGTGCTGTGCACAAGGGGCTGGGGGGGAGAAGCAGGCCACCCTGGCAATGCCATGCCCTCTGGGACTGCTGGCACTGCCTGCCTGGGCTGCCCTAGTTTAGCTTCCCTTTCCCTGCGCGTCACGCTCTCTAGGACCAGCCCCCATGGGCTGAGGGATCTGAAGGTGTGGGGAGGCCCAGAGGCCTGACTTGCCCTTCTCAGTGCCCCCTATTTCCTGACCTCTGTGTGTGTTTGGGGGAGAAGCCAAGGAGGGTTTTCTCCCTCGAGGGGACCGGGTGCAACGTGTAGCTCTACCAGGACGTCCACCTTGCGCTGCTCACCTCTTCCCCATGGCTCCCCCATGAAGCCCAAGTTCCAGAAACGGAGGTTCGCTCTGGGGGAATCTCACCAGCCGGCTCTGTTGCAGAAAATCAACCACTTCCCTGGCATGGCAGAAATCTGCCGCAAAGACCTGCTGGCCCGGAACCTCAACCGCATGCAGAAGCTCTACCCCGCCGAGTACAACATCTTCCCCCGCACCTGGTGCCTCCCTGCAGAGTGAGTGTGGCTGGCGCGGGCCTGGCTGGGGAGCCTTCGCTCCTCCAGACTCTGGCCTCAGACCAGTGTCTGCAAGGGAGGGAAGCGGGGCCAGAGCTTCCCCCCGGCCATGCCTGCAGTGACCAGCCCCTCTGCACAGCTACGGGGACTTCCAGGCCTATGGGCGTCAGCGAAAGACCCGCGCTTACATCTGCAAGCCCGACAGCGGCTGTCAGGGCCGCGGCATCTTCATCACCCGAAACCCCCGGGACATCAAGCCAGGAGAGCACATGATCTGCCAGCAGTACATCTCCAAGGTAAGGGTGGGGGCTCTGCCCGCCCCGCCCCTGTCCCCAGGGGTCTCCCAAAGCCGGGAGGCTGCTGGTTTCAGGCTCCCGCTGTCTCGGTAAACTTTCAGGTAGGAGCAAGCCTGCCTTCTACTTGCTGTCTAAGGAAGTCTGGACCAATTTCTTACCCCTGTGTGCCTCAGTTTCCCCACGTGTTCAATAGGAATAGTCACAGGAAGTACTTGATAGAGTGATGGTAGAAAGGAAATGAGTTTGGGACCTGAGGCGCTGGCGGCCGTGTGTAGTACAGTCAGCACTGCCCAAACGCTTGCTTCTCTTCACTGCGCTCGGCCTGCTCTTAGCCCTTCCTCATTGACGGCTTAAAGTTCGATATGCGGATCTACGTCCTGATCACATCCTGCGATCCGCTTCGGATCTTCATGTACGAGGAGGGCCTGGCCCGCTTCGCCACCATGCCCTACGTGGAGCCGAGCCACAGCAACCTGGTAAGGGGCTTGCCCGCTGCTGGGGCACTGAGGTTCACGTTGGTTACCCCAGACAAGGACGGTGGCCAGGGAGGACCTTGGCACCTGGCTGGCGGGGGCCGCTGGGGCCGGGGCGAGGCTTCTCTGGAGGAGGAGCACATTGCCTTCCCCGGGGGCTCACAGCACACCCTGGGCTGGAGAGGGCAGAGCAGCCCTGGGTGGAGCGTCGGGCATCCAAGGGCTGGCGGCACTTGCCCAGGGCTGGCACTCAGGGCCACTTTCTGCCCAGGATGACGTCTGCATGCACCTGACCAACTACGCCATCAATAAACACAATGAGAATTTCGTCCGGGATGAGGCCATGGGCAGTAAAAGGTACTCCCCGCTCGGACTCTGCTCCTCCTCTGCCACCCACCCGCAGCCTCAGCAGCCTGCACTGGCGCAGGGAAACCAACCTTCCCAGGCCCTGTCCTGCCCTGACCCCCAGAGGCAGCCCCGTGCCCCACCCCGGTAACTGAGCTGGTCTCCGTTTACAGCACAGGGAGGGAGGCAGGGAAGCGGGTTGGTTAGGGAGCCTCCGTGGGCAGCCCAGTCCCGCTGGCCTGGAGCTGGTCTCCCCCTGAGCACCGGGCCTCACAGGAAGCTGTCCACGCTCAACACCTGGCTGCAAGAGCACAGCTACGACGCGCGGGAGCTGTGGAGGGGCGTCGAGGACATCATCGTCAAGACTGTCATCTCCGCCCACTCTGTCCTTCGCCACAACTACCGGACCTGCTTTCCCCAATATCTGAGCGGAGGCATCTGCGCCTGCTTTGAGATCCTTGGTTTCGACGTCTTGCTGGACCACAAGTTGAAGCCCTGGCTGCTGGAGGTGAGGCTCTCCCGGGCGCTGCAAAACCAAGGTCTCCCCAAGCAGAACCGTGGGCTAGGCGTGCACCCGGCAGCGGACAGAGTGGGCACACGGCGGCTCCGGGGGGCGGCGCCCAGCGGAAGGGAGAAGACTCCCATACTTCTGACCCGCGGGGTCAAATCTTGGCACCTCTGGGCTCTACCCGGCGATCCAGGCTTTGGACCCAGGTGTTCTTCCCGTAGGCCTCGCCTGGGAGGCCAGGCAGTCCGATTTGCTGTGGGTAACGGCCTGAGCACTGGCGGGATCTCTGTGGCAGAGCATGGGCCCGGGAGTCAGCCCGTCAGCCTCCAGTCAAGGCCGCTCCCAGGAGACCATGGCCTGCTCAGTCCAGGGGCGGGGCAGATAATGGCTCCTCACGCAGGTGAATCACTCTCCAAGCTTCACCACTGACTCCCGCCTTGATCGAGAAGTGAAGGATGCGCTTCTCTATGACGCCATGACCCTTGTCAACCTCCGGGGCTGTGACAAGAGGAAGGTGATGGAGGAGGACAAGCGGCGGGTCAAGGAGCGGCTTTTCCATGGCCACCAACAGCCGCGAGAAGCCAGGTGCCCTGATGTCTGACGTGTGTGGTGATGTGAAACGTGTTCTTTGTCATGACTTTCCTGAGGGTTGAGTCCTTCCCAAGATGGAGAAGGCAGCCTGGGCCTGACCAGTGTCTAACGCCAGCTTGGTCTGCACATCACACATCATCACGTGTCCAATCCCTCCCGCCAGCGACAGGACAGGTGCGGTCGAGACCAAATTTGGAAGAAAAAGGGGTGTGAAGGCAGATCCTGGAAAACGCCTATTTCTCTGAAACCCCGCCGACACAGACCCTTAGCCTGCCCCTCCGCAGCCGTCCCCAGGCGGGCGCCGGCCGCTCCCCACGCCGAGGGAAGGCCCTCAGAGCACAGGCTCGGCCTCCGCTCCCCGGCCCACGAGTCAGGCCCTCTGCTCCTGACAAAACCATGGGCTGGTCAGTGTCTCCTCTTTTTCTTTTGGGGGGGTGACCCTCGCCGACGGCCAGGGAACGAACCGGCGCTGCAGAGGCAGCAGGCAGCCTCGCAGCCCAGCACTCAACCGCTGCGCCACCAGGGGAGGCCCAGTCTCTCCTCTTTCTTCAGCTGCTCAGTTCTCCTCCCTGGAGCCAAGCACTTCCCAGGCTCACGTGTGCTTGCACACACATGTGGGGCACACACGTACACACATACGCACACACCTCCGCTTCCCCGGGGCTGCAGCATTGACTTCCACCCTGTGCCCGGCTCCAAGCACTCACGTCAGCACTAGGAGTTTCACGGGGTCAACCAGCTGGCTCATCTTTAGCAAAGCTCCTCTCTCTAGACCCCGTCCTGAGGAAGCTGGCGGGGGGAGCCGAGGGTAGGGCCGTCACTCTGCACCAGGCACAGTCTACACCGGGGACAGGCTACACAGCACCGGCCGCCTGCCACTGTCTCCGTCCTGAGACAGGGCAGACATGCCCCTGTGGCTGACATACTGGGGCTTGCCAAGAGGTAGCGATGAGGTGGAGGTTTAGGGTGACTCCTTCAATGTGTGAATGGAGGCAAGGGTACCTGTAAACGCTCTGGGGACACCCCGAGACTGGGTTGTGCATGTGACTGGTATGAATCATGTCTCTTGAAGGGGAAAAAGTGCTGGACTTGATAAACAGAAGTATGGCTGGCCATTTATTGATTCATTTTAAAGATTTATTTATTTATGCATACAAGAGCTGGGGTACAAGCCAGAGGTGCGGGGGTGAGAGGACCGATCAGAGACAGAGCGGGGAGCAGAACAGGCAGACTGACTGAAATCCACGGGGAGCAACAGGCGAGACAGGAGGGGTCTGCTGCGCCGTGTGGGTAGCTCCCTGGCTGGGGATCGAACTGGTGCTACAGTGGCTGCGGACAGCTTCACAATGCAGAGACTTAACCCCTTGTACCACCAGGGAGGCCCTGGCAGGCCATTTGAGCAAACAGCAGATAGCAATATAAAAAGGGTCTCATGTGACCCCACATAACACTTCTGAAGCGAGAAAGGAAGGTAGGAACAAAGGGGCAAGGGAGTGGGCAGTAAAGCCCCAGCATTCACACAGGCTCTGATACCCTCAGCTGGTCTCCCGTCCCTTCCTGAACATTCTCCCACTCCTCCTGACTGACTTGGTTTCCACAGGCGGGAACAAATTGAGTCATCCCGCGCGGCGATGCTGGACCAGGAGCGCTACGAGGACTCCCACCTGGGGGGCTACCGGCGGATCTACCCCAGGTCAGACATGGAGAAGTACGCGCCCTTCTTCAAGCACAACGGCTCCCTCTTCCAGGAGACGGCTGCCTCCAAGGCCAGGGAGGAGTGCGCCAGGTGCCTCGCCGGGGTTCTTGCTGTCCGCATGGGCGGGGGAGATCCTGAAGCTCCCCACTTACCCAGCAGGGTGGAGGGGAAGCCAGCATGTGAGGAACGAGGAGTGGTTACCCCATCAACCTCCTCTTCCCACCCCCTCTCTGCGCCCCGCCTTCCCAGCACAATTTCTCCAGTGCCTGAAGCGGCTGTGTCTTGTCAGGCAGCAACTGGAAGAGATCCGCCTGAAGCAGGAGCAGCAGGGGTTCTCGGGCTGTAAGAGGCGAAGGGAAAACAGGGACCAGAACCAGGGAGAATCGGCGGGGGAGAAGAGCGCCCCCAGGGCCCGGCTGCGCAACCTCTCCATCCACCTGGCCTACCGGAACCGCCGCCGCGAGCAGGAGGTCGGAAGATGGGTTGGGGCTGCTAGAGAGGAGGGAAGGTCCGCTGCCCTTTTGCGGGGGTTGGGGAGAGGGAAAGAGGGGGACTTCTCCATAACTGGGAATTTGACCTTTCGGAACCAGAGGCGAGAGAATGGAGGGGAGGGATGGAGCACTGCAGCCACGACGACCGCTGGCCCTTGGGGACCCCGCATTCCTCTCTGGCGTCTTGCAGCAGCCCCCAGTGCACCTGGACACCACACAGCCTCAGGAGATCGTGGAGGAGGAGGAGATGGAGCGCATGAAGGCCCTGCTCGAGAGGGAGAATCTCATCCGAAGCCTGGGGATCGTGGAGCAGCTCACGCACATGCTGCACCCCAGCCACCGGAGCCAGAAAAAACTTCCTGAGTTTCGGGTGCAGGTCCCCAGTCGCCTCTCACCGGGCAACAAGGGCGGGGCGGGGGGGGGCCCAGCCCACGGTGGCAGACCCAGTAGAGGCGGCAGACAGACGCCATCTGGCAGTAGAGGCTGGGAAAGCAGGGCACGCTGGGCGGATGGAGCGCCTGCTGGTCCCTTTGCATCTGCTCCCCAGCCCCCTTGCTTTGGTAGTGGCAGCCAGCGAAAGGCAGCTCCCAGCCTCCTGGCCGGCAATGACCGATGAGTAAGCAGGTGCCACACTGAGAGGCTTCTATGAGGTCCTCTCCCTAGCCCTGCCAGTGCTGTGGCTTTCGTGGGAAATAAGGAAAGCCTCGGGCCAACAAAACAGCCGCAGCACTACTCCCTGGCCTAACGCAAACCTGCCAGGGCCAGGTTTTGTTGAGCCGCAAAGGAGTCCCGAGTTAATAGTGGCTGCAGCTAGAAGCGCTTCGCCAGTTACCTACTCTGTGCAGCGCGCCACCCACCTCACAGGGATGTGTAAGGGGCTGCTCTTCTCTCTAGCCTAGATTTCACCAGGACGGGCTGGGCAGTCAAGAACTGCAATCCGTGAATCTGGTTCCACTGGTCCTCCTGAGAGGGGCCACCAAAAAGCAGGGTCCTCATTTCCTGCACCCAGTCCGGCCCCACGCCTTGATCCCCAGGATCTTAAGGCCACTGCCAAGCACCAATGCTGCAATGCCACCTCATCCTCGGTGCCACCTACGGCCCAAGAACTTCCACTGGATAGAAGATCCAGCAGCCGGTGGCTCCTATTCACTGTTAGTGAAGAAACCTGGAAGGCGCTATTTTCCCAGCGCCAGAGTCAGGTTCACTGGCCGTAAGTACAGGAAACCAGCTCCTGGCACTCAGCTGCTGGATGCCCGCCAGCAGCTCCAAGGCCGGCTGCTCCTGGGAGAGGGATGGCGCTCCTGGCAATGTGGGAGCCAGGGAGGGAGGGAGGGGATCCGTTCCTTGACCTCCTCCTGCACAGCAGACCACCGTGAAGGAAATGACAGAAATACAGGCCCTGCCCGCCACACACTGAAAGGGGCAGCAGGCTGGCATACCCGTCAGGGCGGCGTGGGGAGGTCGGGCCGGCAGCGGTTGGGAAGGAAGTGAGCAAACCTCGTCCCCGGGCACCAGCTAAGGGGCACCCGTGCTTCCCCCGCAGAAGGCCAAGCCAGCAGGAGGCTAGAAGCCATAAGCCGAGCCCTGGCAGGATCCGTGCCACCCTCCCTGGCCTCAGCGCAGGGCTGTCTTCCGCAGCGGGAGCGGGCGCCGAGCGGCTCGGGGCCCGGGGGCGCCGTGCCCTCCGCGGGCGACGCTGAGCTCGGCGCGGACGAGGCCCGGAACGTCGCCCTCTGCCCGGGCTCGGTGCCCGCGCTGCAGCGGCCCCCCGCGCTCCTGGCCACCCGCCACCCCCGGTAGCGGCAGGCGGGAGCCCGCGCTCAGCGTCTCCCCGAGACCCTCGGGCTGCCAGCGGGGCCGGGGCCCCTCCCTCCTCGCCGCCTCGGAGCCCGGCCGCCGGCGGGAGCCCCGCGCGCAGGAGGCGCCAGCACCCCCTGCTCCCGCACCCCGCCTCGGGCCAGCGCCCGCGAAGGCGACGGGAGCCCGCGGCCGCGGCCTCGTCCCCCGCGGCGCGACGGGCCCGGGCCGGGGCCTCCCTCCCGGCAGCCGCCCGGCCCCGCGGAGCCCGCGGCGGGACAGGCCGCCGGGCGGGCGCGCTCGGCAGTGGACGCGGCCTTTGTATTAAAGTTATGGCTTTGCAGGCGCGTCCGTCGCCTCTCTCCGCCCTCGCGTCTCCCCGGCGCCGCCTTCCGGGCCCCGGCGGAAGTGGAGGGCGCGGGCCCCGCCCCTTCCGGCCACGCCCCTTCCGCACCGGCCTTTCCGGCCACGCCCCTTCCGGCGGCGGCGGCCGTGCTCGCCATGGCGGGGCCCTTGAGCCGCTCGCTGCGCGGGCGCGTCCGTGCGGCCGTCGCTCGCTGTGCGCCGGCCACCCGCGGGGGGGCGGGCCCGGGCGCCGCCGGCCGCGAGCCGGACCCCGATTCCGACTGGGAGCCGGAGGAGCGGGCGCTGCAGGAGGCGGCGAGGTACCGGCTCCCCTCCGGGCGCGCGGCCTGAGCGCCCCCCCCCTCACCGCCCCCTCGGGTGCGCGGCCTGAGCAGGCCCCCCTCCCCCCCGGGCCCCTCACCGCCCCCTCGGGAGCGCGCCCCCCCACCCTCACCGCCCCCTCGGGAGCGCCCCCCCCTCACCGCCCCCTCGGGTGCGCGGCCTGAGCAGGCCCCCCTCCCCCCGGGCCCCTCACCGCCCCCTCGGGAGCGCGCCCCCCCCACCCTCACCGCCCCCTCGGGAGCGCGCCCCCCCTGCCCCTCACCGCCCCCTCGGGAGCGCGCCCCCCCCTCACCGCCCCCTCGGGTGCGCGGCCTGAGCAGGCCCCCCTCCCCCCGGGCCCCTCACCGCCCCCTCGGGAGCGCGCCCCCCCCACCCTCACCGCCCCCTCGGGAGCGCGCCCCCCCTGCCCCTCACCGCCCCCTCGGGAGCGCGCCCCCCCCTCACCGCCCCCTCGGGTGCGCGGCCTGAGCAGGCCCCCCTCCCCCCCGGGCCCCTCACCGCCCCCTCGGGAGCGCGCCCCCCCCACCCTCACCGCCCCCTCGGGAGCGCGCCCCCCCTGCCCCTCACCGCCCCCTCGGGAGCGCGCCCCCCCCTCACCGCCCCCTCGGGTGCGCGGCCTGAGCAGGCCCCCCTCCCCCCGGGCCCCTCACCGCCCCCTCGGGAGCGCGCCCCCCCCACCCTCACCGCCCCCTCGGGAGCGCGCCCCCCCTGCCCCTCACCGCCCCCTCGGGAGCGCGCCCCCCCTCACCGCCCCCTCGGGTGCGCGGCCTGAGCAGGTCCCCCTCCCCCCGGGCCCTCACCGCTCCCTCGGGTGCGCGGCCTGAGCAGGCCCCCCTCCCCCCCGGGCCCCTCACCGCCCCCTCAGGAGCGCGGCGCGGGGTGCGGGGCGCCCGCGCGGGCGGGGAGCCGGGCCCCGCGGGGCGCCGGGCCTGCCCCGGGGCTCCGCCACTGGTTCTCTCCCGCAGCGCCCTGAGGCGGCAGAGGAAAGCCGTCCGGCTCCAGAAAGTCCGCAGGCAAATGGAGGCGCCAGGAGCCCCGCCCAGGACCCTGACGCGGGAAGCCATGGAGCAGATCCGGTGAGCCCGCGGGGGCGGCGGCCGTGGTGGGGGCAGGGCCGCGCCGGGGGTCGCTCTTGCCTTCGTCGCCTCGGGTTCCAAAAGAAACGTGGGGAACGCGAGCTTCGCGAACAGCTGGGGCGTTGTTGCTAAAATTCAGGAGTAGGGCCTCCCCGGTGGCGCAGCGGTTGAGCGCTGGGTTGCAAAGCTGCCGGCGACCTCTGCGGCGCCGGTTCGATCCCCGGCTGCTCCCCGGCCACCGGAGGAGGGTCCCACATGGCGCGCAGACCTCTCCTGCCGCCCGCTGCTCCCCTCAGCAGTGTGCTTCGGTCCTTCTGCCTGCTCTGCTCCCCGCTCTGGCTCTGGTGGATTCTCTCACCCTCCCGCGCTTCTGACTGTACCCAGTGCTTGTATAAACAAAACGAACGAACAAACAAACAAATAAATAAATAAAAACATGCCTCTATAAAAAAAAAAAAATACTCATTAAAATTCAGGAGTAGACTTGTGGACAGAATAGTGGATCGTGAGGTGGTTCTTTTTTTACAAAACATTTATGTATGCACACAAGGGCTGGGGCGCAGGCCAGAGGTGCGGGGTGAGCGGGTTCACCAGGGACAGAGCGGGGAGCAGAACAGGTGGATCTATTGAAACCCACTGCTGAGGGGAGCAGCGGGGAGACGGGAGAGACCTGCTGCGCCATGTGGGCAGCTCCCTGGCCGGGGATCGAACTCGTGTTGCGGTGGCTGGTGATAGCTTGATAGTGCTGAGGCTTAACCCCTGGCACCACCAGGGAGGCCCCACATGTAGATACTTTTTAAAATAATTTTGGGGGGCTTTTTTTTTTCAGGTTTCCTTATGCAAATACAAGTGGTATAAAAATACTCAGACTTTACATCCACCTTTAATCAGACAGGGTACTATAAATACTGCTTTACATTTTTATTTCTTCACTCAGTATATTTTATATCTTTTTTTTTTTTTTTTAAAGATTTATTTATTTATTTATTTATTTATACATGCACTGGGTACAGTCAGAAGCGCGGGAGGGTGAGCGAATTCACCAGAGCCAGAGCGGGGAGCAGAGCAGGCAGAAGGACCGAGGTACACTGCTGAGGGGAGCAGCGGGCGGCAGGAGAGGTCTGCGCGCCATGCGGGACCCTCCTCCGGTGGCCGGAGAGCAGCTGGGGATCGAACCGGCGTCTCAGAGGCCGTGGGCAGCTTTGCAACCCAGCACTCAACCACTGCACCACCGGGGAGGCCTTATATATCTTTCTGCGTCAGAAAAGTCATTCTCTTCTAGAAAGAGTAGCCAGTTGTAGTGCATTTATCAGCCCAGCAGTGGTGAATACGGGCCTTGTTCCCCTC
The DNA here is from genome assembly GCF_014898055.3 of Talpa occidentalis. Lineage (NCBI taxonomy): Eukaryota > Metazoa > Chordata > Mammalia > Eulipotyphla > Talpidae > Talpa > Talpa occidentalis. Next base: position 641,692 of record NW_023601433.1, read on the forward strand.
ATCTGCTGCCACAGCTAGTGCTCCAGTGAGCAACTGCATCACCCCACGGGTTTATCAGGCCCACTGTTGTCTACAGTGGGAGCTGCTGTAGGGTCGCTGGGTCAAGGACAGAGGGACTTGCATTTTGATGAATAATGCTAAATAGCTTTGCACAGGGTCAGCACTTGGCCAGTTCCATGGTAATGGCTGCTGGAGAGCGTCAGCCTGTAGCACGTCTTATGCCGTTTCTTCCCCTATCCTGAGCCTCAGCTGTTTCAGACCTTCAGGTTTCCTACCTCTCCCCACCCTTGTAGCAAATGTCCTCTAATTTCCAAGAAAAAAACCAGACATTCGGCGAGAACCCTTTAGAGCTGCTCGGTCTTGCCCCTTCCCTTCCATTCTCTGTCTTCAACTGTGTTTGCGCGTCTGGGGGCAGCAGCCTATCACTCCCCTAGGACCCGTCCTGTGCGTGTTGGCGGTCAAGGCCCTCCCTGATTCCCGAGGGACTTTCATCTGTCACATTAAGGTTTCCCACGTGATTTGTTCCTAGCTGTTCCCTGCTTGCCGCCCCTCGCTTGTTAGTTTTGTCCCTACAGTGAAACTTTCTCCACCAATCTGTCCGTGCCTTCTGGGTGTAAGTGATAGTCTGGTTTTCAGCTTCCCTGGCGTGTCTGCAGCATTTCACCTTGTAGTGTGTAGTCTGCTTTTTTAAGATTCTCTTCTCCCTTGACCCAGGGGAGCACTCCCTTCTATTTCTCGAACTGCTTTTCCGAGTTTCCTTCTGGGCTCCCATTCATATTCTGGCATCTTAGGTCTTAGTTGTTTTTTTTTCTTTCCCCGAAAGTTGTGTCGCTGGTCATTTTATTTACCTCTGAATATTTCCCTGTATAATGCCATCCACTTCACATGCCTTTAACCACCCTGCTCTTGGCTCAAATCTGTCACCTGTCAGTGTTTGTCTTACGGCGCGCTGCAGTCAGCTGTGTACTAGACAACTTTTTTTGGACATCCCGGGGTTTCTCGAACTCGACATGGACAGAATAGTATTCATCGTTGTTCCTTGGCAACTTCCAGTTTTTACTATAACCCTGAATGGCCCCATCAAACACCCAAGCTAAACCCCTGGGTATGGTCTGCTTCTTTTCCCAGTTCTCAGGAGCTTCTACCACTTGGCCGGCTTGACAGTTTCTCAGGTTCTCCTCCTCCTCCGCTCTCACTGCTGGTGGCCCCATTCAGGCTGCGTGGATTACCATGATAGCCCCTAGCCTGAGTTTTCACCTCCGGTCTTGCTGCTGAGAAACACCACTGGATTGGATTTCAGAATGAAAACTTGCTTACGACATTCCACTGCTTATACTCACCTTCGGGCCGCAGTGGCAGAAGGCCTGGCGCGCGGTGACTGGCTCCCGCCCTCCCTGCTGGCCAGCGTGGTTCCCAGCAAAGGTGATGTGCCCCTTTCCATCTTGCACGCTGCATGGCTGCCCCTCTCACTGGCTCTCCTCTTCCTTCTCTTTTCTCCGCCAGCTCTTCACTCCTTTTCCACCTTTCCAGACCAGCTTTCCTGTGGACTTTGTGACCCGACCTTGGGCCCCGCCACAGGTGTCAGGACAGCCTGGCCCTGGGCCTCCCTCCTGGATGCGCTCACAGAGTCCCGTGCAGGACGCTAACCATGGTGTTGTGTGTTGACACATGTGTTTCCGTCACCAGTTTGTATGTTCTTGGAAGGGAAGAGCAGTCTTCCTGCATCCCCGGGATCCAGCTCTGGAGCCCGGTGTGCAGTGGGAGGAGCTCAGTGGAGGTGAAGTCAAGACAGCTATGTGTGGTTGGGTGTTGCTGCCACAGAGTGGCACACGACCCCTGCTGGCACGAGAGGGGCTGTATTTGCAGTTGTTTAGGCTTTCTCATTTTCACTCACGACTAGCAACATCAGTTACGCATTTTAACAGGAGACTACTTCACGACTTAAAAACTTGCTCCTTTTTCCCGTAGGTATTTACATAAAGAATTTGCAGAATCCTGGTCAGTTCCCAGATTGGCGGAGGGCTTTGATGTCAGCACTGATGTGATCCGAAGGGTATTGAAAAGCAAGTTTGTACCCACATTGGAACAGAGACTGAAGCAGGATCAAAAAGTCCTTAAGAAAGTCGGGCTTGGCCACTCACTCCGCCTGCTCCAGGGCTCTGGGGATGCCTCAAAGCCGCTTTCCGCAGGCTGCTCCGTGTCGGCCCCTTTGCTGATGGCAGGGGATGGAGTCTTTTCCAAAGGCCACAGTCACAACATGGCTTTGAGAATGACTGAATCAGACACTCAAATTGCACATGCACCGAGGAGACAGAAGGGAAGGGATAAAGGAACCCAGGTCCTGGGGCAGGAGTGCCGCGCGCCTGTGCCTGCGGCCAGGGACCGTCGGAGAGAGCCGCACGAGCGCCCCGCCAGTGCTGGTGAAGGCGCCGGTTCTGGAGGAACCGACGTTCCTGGACTGCCAGGTGACAGGAAGCCGGAAAAGTCGAAGATGGGGGAGCCAGGTGACCAGAATTTCAGCAGCAAAGTAGTGCAGAGGGGGCGAGAGTTCTTTGATGACAACGGAAACTTCCTGTACAGAATCTGAGCCGAGCCGGGCTTGTGGGATGCTGCCCGAAGCACAGCTGGGCAAGTATGTTTAGAGCTGCCTTGATTCTGTGAATGGATCATCTACCGTGGGAGAGGAAGAAATGATGAGCCTGGAATTTGGGGGGAAACAGCTGCTTGGATTTGAATCTGACACAGCAGGGTGACAGGCTCGGCGAAGTGCAGCCTCCTGGGACATTGCTCCTGGTCTGCCCGTGAGGACCCCTGCCCACGTCCTCCTGCCTGGCTCTGTATGTGGCGGCCAGCTCGTTGCGTGTGTTGTTGGGAGTTTCTGATCCCTGCAGTGTGGGGGAGGAAGTGAAATGTGAATCTTCTGACCTTTCCTTCTTGATTCATGAACGCTAAACAGTTCTGTTAGCTGGTTGTTTTCATCGTGCAAAATAAAGTGAAATGTAGCAGCCTGTGGTTGGTGCTTCCAAGGCTGGGAGGGTTTGCCTGTGACTCTGGAGAGGGAAGGACGGGAAGAAGCAGGGTCCATGGTAAACATTGAGGGGTCGTGCAGAGGGATGCCCACAAAGGGCTCTGCAGATCACCCGGCTGGGATGGATTTTGAGAACCAAAGGTGACTGATTTTATTTGCTAGGGGTTGCTGGGTTGTGGCTGGGGGTTGACCACCAAAAATGATAAAAAAGCAAAGCGGGAAAAAGCTTTCAGGCCTTTAGCATCGCTCTCCGGTCACTTTCAAAATTAAATAGTATTTCCTTATTTTCACCAAACGTTTACACGGACGTGCTCTAGGCAGTGAGATGGTCTGGAAGGTTCGGACGTGCCCAAGGCCACGTGGCGGCCGGCACTGGGACTGGAGTCGGGCTGGATCCTTGCCCCAATGGCTCGAACATTTAAGAAACCTTAGAACCTGGTGTTGCCTGGTATGATTTGCCAGTTTAGTGATGGTTTTTGTTAGAGCCAGAGATCCGACGTCAGACCTGTAGGTGACCGGAGTCCAATGACAGTTTTCAGCTGTGTCTTCCTTTTCACAGTTTACCAGCAAAAAATGGGTTCTTCAGACATGAAGAATAAAATGTTTTCCAGCCCTGTCATTGACATTGGCGCATGAGATGTTGCTATATCAACTGTCATAGCCATGTCACTGATGCCTGTTGACATGAACATTTATTCCCCTGTACGGCAAGACCCTGCCATCTGCCCATCACAGGGAACACAGATGCTGGTAAGAACACCCTTGTTTTCACTGCTTTGTCATTCTAGTTTTGTGGTAAAAGTGTACCTTTAAAGGATGTGATTTGCCGGGCCTCCCTGGTGGCATCCGGGTTAAGTCACGGCACTATCAAGCTATTGCCAGCCACTGCAACATGAGTTCGATCCCTGCCGCGGACCAGCCCAGCGGTGGCGGGAGATTGAGACAATCTCAGGGTTGATTGAGAATGAGCTAAAGGTGGTCGAAGGACTTAGGGCGAGGGACAAGAAAGAATGACACACAGACACACTCAAGGGAGAGTGAAAATCTGAGTGCAATTTATTGAAAGCAGTCTTTTCTTTTTATACATTTTCTCTATAATTACTTTCATTGTTTTTGCACAAGATCTGGTTAATCATTATCAAAGTATACGTAATCACCGTAACACATATCATTACATATTGCTTATTATCTTTCACAAGATCATATAAATCAAGAACATTTCATACTGTTATTTTCCCTGCTGGAGGTGTGTTCTAGATCTTCTGATTCATTATTATGATTATGTATTTTCTATTATTAATATCTTTTTAGCTTATATTTATTTCTATATTTGATTATTTTGTTTACTACACGCATTATAATCTGTTTCCATGGTTACATTCCTTTATTATGAGCTTAGTTACTGGCAACATATTTAAGTGGTGCCTCAATCATTCACAGGCCTGTTTGTTCCTGTTGTTTTACACGGATGAACAGGTGGGAACCAAAATCCCCTCGGGGACTGCGTCTGTCTTAGGTTGTCAGGACTCACTTCCTGATCTCACCCGTCATTGACTGTCCAGTCCAGCTCACAGGGGCAGAGAGCATTGCGCCAAGACAGCACAGCCACCCATTAGTGATGCGAGATTGTGGCAATTGTAACATTGCTCTCAGGAGCCGCCACAGATCCCCAGCCAGGGAGGTGACCCACATGGTGCGGCAGACCTCTCCTATCTGCCTGATGCTCCCCTCAGCAGTGTGTTTCAGAAGATCCGCCTGTTCTGCTCCCCATTCTGTCTCTGGTGAATCCTCTGACACACACCACTGCCCCCCACCCCCAATACTCCCAGCATCTGGCCTACACTCATTCTTGTGGGCATAAATTTTTTTTAAAGATGTCATTTGCCATTTGAACCCCCTCATTCAGACTTTTTATTTATTTTTTATTTTATTATTTATTTTTTAATTTTTTTAATAGAGGCATGTTTTATTTATTTTGTTTGTTTTTTGTTTATACATGCACTGGGTACAGTCAGAAGCGCGGGAGGGTGAGAGAATTCACCAGAGCCAGAGTAGGGAGCAGAGCAGGCAGAAGGACCGAAGCACACTGCTGAGGGGAGCAGCGGGCGGCAGGAGAGGTCTGCGCGCCATGCGGGACCCTCCTCCGGTGGCCGGGGATCGAACCGGCGCCACAGAGGCCAAGGGCAGCTTCGCAACCCAGCGCTCAACCGCTGCGCCACCGGGGAGGCCCCCTCATTCAGACTTTTTAAAGATTTATTTATGCACACAAGAACAGGGGTACAGGCCAGAGGTGCGGGAGGATGAGAGGATTCCCCAGAGACCTAGCGGGGAGCAGAACAGGCAGATGACCGAAATCCACTGCTGAGGGGCGCAGCGGGGAGACAGGAGAGGTCTGCCGCGCCATGTGGGTAGCTCCTGGCCAGCCGGGGTTCGAACTCGAGCTGCAGAGGCTGTTGATAGCTTCATAGGCTGCGTCTTAGCGCCTTGCGCCCCCATCCATCATTTTTACCGTGGGAACCCGCCGCAGTTCTGTTTAACTATTTCCCTACGAGGGCGCAGAGGCAGAACTCGGGCATTCCAGGCCTCGGCTGGCCGGGACAGCCCCCGCCGCGCCCCTTCTCCCCCGGCGCCCCTTCTCCCCCGACCCCCCGCCCCCCGCCGCGCCCCTTCTCCCCCGACGCCCCCCCCAGCTGCGAAGCCCCAGCGGCCGCCCAGTGCAGCGCCGCGCGCGCCGGAAGGCCCTGCGGACTGCGAGTCGGTCCCGCCCACTTTCCCAATCCCAGAAAGTCGAGCCAGCGCCCAACCCGCGCTCTCGAGGGGCAGGAGGAGCGGGTGGTCCCTGAAAAACCAGCTCGGCGTCCATCCCGGGGTCGCGGACGCGCGCCCCTCCGGCCGGGAGGCGCAGCCGCAGCCCCGTGTCCCTCCCGGGACGCCGTCCCCTTCCCGGCACGCTCCGCGCGGCCGGGCCCGGGCACTTCCGGGAGGGCACTTCCGGGAGGGCTGCTCCCGCCGCGCCGGCTCGTCTGCGGGGCGTCGGCGCTGCCGCCCGCGGGCGGGCTCCGGAGGGCCGGTCGGGGTCGGCGGGCGCGGGTCCGAGGCGCGGGGCCCGAGGCCCACTCGTTTCCGGGGCGCGGCGGCGGAGCGAGGGCGCCCCGGGGGCGCGGCGGGAGGGGCCGGGCCGGGCCGGGCCGGGGGCAGAGCCGCGCCCGCCCTCCCGCCCGCCCCGCCGCCCGGGCGGCCGCGGCCATGGCGCTCCCCCAGCGGCCCGACGCGCCCGAGCTGCCCGACTTCTCCCTGCTCAAGAGGCTGGCCCGGGACCAGCTCATCTACCTGCTGGAGCAGGTCAGTGCCGCCGCGGCCGCCCCCTCCCCGCCCGGCCCGGCCCGGCCCGGCCCGGCCCGCGGCCAGAACGTTGCCCTTGGCGCTTCCGCGGCGAGTCCGGTGAAGCCCCTCGGGCGGAGGCAGGTGGGCGGCGCCGCCGGGCCCGGCTGCGGGGCTCCCCCGGGGCACTTTGTCGTACCGGCGGGGGCGACGCCGGCGTGGGAAGGGCGCGGCCAGTCCCTGCCCTTTGGGCCGTCCACCAGCAGGACCCGAGTGCACCGCAGGGGCCACCCGGTGTCCCGGGAGCCTCGTTCCTAGCGGAGCGACCTGGGCGTTTCGGGGAGCTAGATTGTGAGGAATACACTTGTTTCCCTTCGTTGTTGGTTTTTCTTTTAAGATGTATTTATTTATTCACACAAGCACCGCGTACAGTCAGAAGCGCGGGAGGGTGAGAGAATCCACCAGAGCCAGAGCGGGGAGCAGAGCAGGCAGAAGGACCGAAGGACACTGCTGAGGGCAGCCGCGGGCGGCAGGAGAGGGCTGTGCACCATGCGGGACCCTCCTCCAGGGCCGGGGAGCAGCCGGGGATCGAACCGGCTCAACCGCTGCGCCCCCGGGGAGGCCCTGAAGGGGTAGATTTTTAAGTCGCGGCGAAAGACTTACTGCTTGGTTGTAAAGGATGAGGAAGAGGCAAAGGCGGTTTGAGATTTCTCACTTGGGCTATTAGGAAATCAGTGCTGCTGCTGTCACTGCAGTGGGTTACACGTTTAGTTGTTTGTTTATTGTTCGTGTTCCCACTGGATTGGGAGGTGCAGAGGACATCTGTTCTCATCAATACCGTATATATCTAGGGAGCATCTGGCCAAGAATCAGGCACATGGCATGTACTTAATAAATACTTGCTGCATGAACATTGGTTGGGCATGAGCGAAAGATGGGAGGAACAGGTCCAGTGGGGGGTGTTGATTAGTTTGGGTTTGGTGAGGGTGAAGTGAAGGTGCTAGTTAGAAATGCCACTGGTAGCCTCCAGCTGGTAAGAACATTGAGCAGATGAAGGTGGGAGCACAGGAGAACCCCAGGGGGTCTGGAACGTGTTTCATTTCTCTTTGATGTCACCCTGAGTTCTAGCACAGTGATTTCCGCATAAAAGCCACTCAACAGATAGCTGAGGAAGTGAAGCGATGCTGGTAAAATGAGACCAAGCATGGACATTTGTAAATGGAACACAGGGGAGGAAGACCCGCCCGCCAGGTGACTGAGCCCGGCCGCGCGGGCTTCTGTGCAGTAACATTCTCTGCAAACCAACTTCCAGCTAAATCCTGTCTATCAGCCCCGATACTCAGACGTCTCGGAGCCATCCTTGACTCTCCCTCCTCACCTTGTACTTGAGTCTTATGGGTATTTTCTTACACCTCACTTTTTCAGTTGTGATTATAAAACATTTGCACACTGGAACATGTAGAAGATAAAAGAAAGTACAATGAAAAAAGTCACCCTCAATCCTACGTCAGACACAAGCACTGTTAATGCTGATTGCTTCTTTCAAGTATCTAGAATTTTCTATGCCACACTTCACGTGTTTCTTAAATAGCCTATATTTGTTCATTTTTCTTCACTCATGGCCACATGTCTGGGCTTCAAGAATCCCATAAGTGGACTCCTGGCTTCCAGATTTTACCCAGTTCCCAGAGTCATCAAACTAAAATTCCCAGCTGATTGGGATGTTCAGCTTCCAAGCTTCCTGATTTCCCCTGTTCCATCAAGGGTCAGGTCCAAACTCCTTAACCTGCTCCTTTTGTGCTCCAATTCTAGCTGGCCGTCGTGGTACTGTTGCCAGCCTTTCCTCTGTATCAAGATCTCCCAACCTTGGCGGTTTAGACCTTCTGGGTTGTGAATTCTTTGTTGTGGGCCTGTCCTATGCAGTGCAGGGCATTTAGCAGCACCTCTGACCTCTCACAGTGGAAGCCAGTGACACCCCTACCCCAAGTCAGACAAGGGAAAATGCACATAGATGCTGCCAAGTATGCCTCGGTTGTCCCTCCTTCCTGGCCGAGAACATGTGACATGCGTTGGCCAAACTGAATCGCCAGCCCCACCCTCCCCACTCAGCCACTTCCTCTCCTGGACGGTGCCGGATCCCCCTCTTGCGGGATTGCTGTTGACACCCTTCACCTTTGTCAAGGCCTCGTTGAGGGGGAATGTCCAGTCACTTCCCCTCCCTGTCAGCAGGCCCTCCTTTCCTTGCCGGGCGCAGACGAGAGCAGGTGAAGCGTGAAGATGCAGGAAGTGGGTGACGGGGCGTAAGCACTGGTCTGGACTGCGTTTTCTGCATTGGAACATTTTTCTTGTGACTAGAAGAAAAACGCTATTTGAAGAGACAGTGCACTTAGTGAGGGGCTCCAGGGCGCAGGTGGGGTTTGGTTTGGTTTGGTCAGGAGAGCGACAGTGCCAGGAGGGAGATTGGGGGGGTGCTAGAGAAAAGGGGCAGCGAAGCTCAGCACGGTCGCCGCTGGTGCTCTGGGGGCGAGTGACAAGGAGTGAACGCAGAGAGCAGGTGAGAGGTCTGTGCCCTGGGACAGGAAATGAGAAGCAGCTGCGTTGGGTGAGGTGGGTGAAGACAGAGCAGCCTGGACGGTGGAGCCTGCTGGTGAGACGCGGGAGCGGAGGCTGCAGGTGCAGGTGGACGTGCTCCCCGCAGGGCGCCCGTGTGACCTGCGAGTGGCCCTGTACCCTGTCTCCTTCAGCTTCCTGGGAAAAAGGACTTGTTCATTGAGGCAGATCTCATGAGCCCTCTGGATCGAATTGCCAACGTTTCCATCCTGAAGGTACCCGCCCCCTCCCCGGGAGGACTCGGCCCTTCTCCCCCACACAGCAGTTATCTTTCACTGAGCAGTGCAGTGCGTGCCCTCCAGGTAAATGCAGGGCGCTGGACCGTGCGGACACGGGCACCGCTTGTACAGGCGTAGTTTGGCTTCCCTGTGGACGGTTTGAGGCTGGCTTGGGGGGGCGGGGGCTGGTCAGGAGCCAGTTCCGTCCCTGGAATCAGCACAAACGGGCCGTGCCAGAGGCCCTGTCTCTGTGTCGTGCCCAGGCGCTTTTCAGCACTCCGAGGACATTGTCTCGTGGGCTTTTCTCTGTAGCAACACGAAGTGGACAAGCTGTACAAGGTGGAGAACAAGCCGGCCCTCAGCTCCAGTGAACAGTGAGTGTCTCGGAGCCTGTCTCAGCTCCCAGCTCGACGCGCCCCTGCACGTCTGCCTTTGAACTGTCCCTGCCTGAGGTCAGGCTCCAGGAGCCTGCGGCCCGCATCACCTGCACTTTCACCGCCTCGTGCCTCAGTGAGGGCTTTCACCGCTTCCTTTTTTTTTTTTAAGATTTATTTTTTATTTACGTACACAAGCACTGGGGACAGTCAGAAGCGCGGGAGGGCGAGAGAATCCACCAGAGCCAGAGCGGGGAGCAGAGCAGGCAGAAGGACCGAGGTGGGACCCTCCTCCGGTGGCCGGGGAGCAGCCGGGGATCGAACCGGCGCTGCAGAGGCTGCGGGCAGCTTCGCAACCCAGCACTCAACCGCTGCGCCACCGGGGAGGCCCTTTGTGTTTCTCAAATTGCACCCTCCCTTTGAAGAATGGATCCCCCAGATCCAGGGGGCCACAGCCAGGAAGGCCACCTTGAAAGACATCATTTTACTATAATACTTGCATTTTTGGCACTTGACTGTTGACCTGCTCCACGTGCGCACCTCTTACTTTGCCTGAGAGATTGTTAACTATTCGAGAACAGGAACTCTGGGTTGCCACCCCCGCAGGGCCAGAGAATACCCCTAACTCGCCCCAGGGTCCCTGCCGTGTGGAGGGGGCCCTGGCGTCAGTGCACGGTAGGCCAGCCTTGGCTCAGATGAGAGCTGTGCCCCGTCAGAGGGCGAGTGGCGAAGGAGCGGGGGGTGTTCCAGCTTCTTCCAAGCTGCCCTGCTGATCCCATGGCTTTCCTCCTCTGCCCCAGACTGTGCTTCTTGGTCCGGCCGCGCATCCGGAACATGCGGTACATTGCCAGTGAGTGTGTCGTGGGGTCGGGCACTGCGGCCGGGCGAGGGCGGCGGCTCTGCGCTTGGGCTGCCGGGACCCGGACAGCAGGTTGTTTGGGTGCCCACCCGTGGGCAGCCACGCTGCTCGCTGTCTCTCGTCTGACAGGTGGCCTTGCGGCGGTCCTTCTGCCCCTAGGTCTCATCAATGCCGACAAGTTGGCGGGCCGAACTCGGAAGTACAAAGTGATCTTCAGCCCGCAGAAGGTGAGTGTGGGTCCCGGGGGGCAGCATGCGCGGGGTGCGTGGGGTGGGGGGCCAGCTGGATCTGCCTCCGAGCCAGGCCCCTGCCCCCGCCTGTCACCAGCACAGCGCTGCTGGCTTCGCGCTCTGGGGAAAAGCAGCCGACTTTAAATAAACAAGCGGGAGGGTGAAAGGTCAACGAGAAGTCCTGCTGCCCAAGCTGGGCCCTTTCTAGATCTCAGAGTTTGGCTCTCGGGTCTCCTCCGGGATCACGAAGCGTGGTCCTCGTCGGCGAGCACCGCTGCAGAGGGCGGAGAGTCAGGGAGGGCGGTGGGCACTCATCGACCCCCTTTTCTCTTCCAGTTTTACGCCTGTGAGATGGTCTTGGAGGAGGAGGGTGTCTACGGAGGTGAGGCGCTGAGGACGGAGGTGCTGGCGCCTGGCCCGCTGCCTTCTGGCCGGAGCAGGGGTGCTGAGAGTGGGGGTGGGAGCAGGGCTGGGATCAGAACAGCAGTGGGGCGTGACCCGGGTGCCGACACTTCTGGTTGTGAGTGACCGGCTGCTGCGTTCTCACTCCGGAACTGCCACGGGAAAGCCCTGCGCTCCCGTGGGCGCCTCCCTCCCGTCTCTTGCCACCCCGGCCCGCACTCCTCCCTGGGGGCCCCAGCCCCTCCCTCCTGCCTCTGCGGCCTGTCTTGCTGTGGCTGCTTTGGAGCCCAGTGGTCAGGAGCATGCTCGGCGTGTCTCCCACTCGCTACAGGCGCGCGCAGCTTGTCACGCGTGTGCCTGCCCCTCCTCTGAGCGGCGTCCAGTTGGTATTTGCCCGGTTGCCGACTGGCGAGCTGCGCGGCCTCTTCCTCTTTGGTCGGCTCCTGAAGACACGCACTGCGCTGTGTCTCCTTTGCTGCCAGGCTGTGAGCCCCTCCGGGGCAGAGCCGGCCCGCGCAGCTCCCGGGCGCCCGTGCCAAGCATGTGCCAGGTGGCGGTGGCCTTCCCTGCCTCCGGGGAGCCTGGTCCTCCGCGGGAGGCTGACGCTCTCGGTACCCGCAGATGTAAGCTGTGATGAGTGGGCCTTCTCCCTGCTGCCTCTTGATGTGGACCTGCTGAGCATGGAACTCCCAGAGTTTTTCAGGGACTACTTCCTGGTAAGCTCAGGGCCCTCCGGTCTTAGCATCTAAGGGTAGGGACGGCCGTAAGGTTTGGTGGGCTGGAGACGCTGATGTCGCCTTCATCCAATTCATAATTGATTATGAGGGATTTGGAGACGGAATGCCTGATGGACAGCCGAGGGCCTTCCTCTGGGCCCATGGAAGTGAGGCCTTGGGAGCCTTCCCCAGTCCCACCTTCCTGCCCCAGGGCTGCTGGAGCGAGCTGCCTTCCAGGGGGCCTGTGGGTTGACCCGGGTCTCTGGCCCGCGTGGTCCTGCAGGAAGGAGACCAGCGCTGGATCAACACGGTGGCCCAGGCCCTGCACCTGCTCAGCACGCTCTATGGGCCCTTCTCCAACTGCTACGGGATAGGCAGGTGTGCCAAGGTGAGGCCGGCCGCACTCTTGTCCCGGGGACGCTGCTTCTCCTGTCCTCTGCCCACCACGGGTTGGCTGTGGGCCTCTTGCTTCTGTCACTCCAGAGTAGAGAAGAATTTGTGTGGCTAACAAAAGGCAAGAGCCAGGGCCTCCTGGGTCGCAGAGGGGCGAGGGGCGGGGACGGTGGGGACAGGTGGCGTAGGGCAGGTGTGGCAGTAACTACCCCCCACTCAGCCCAAGGAGAAGCAGCGCCCGGGGAGGGTTGGCTCCCAGGCGGTACTGCTGGGGGGACCTGTGCGCCAGAGTGAGGGTGTCCTGGGCCTCGGCAGATGTCACGTGATCTGTGGAGGAACCTGGAAGAGGAGGAGGATGGCGAAACCAAGGGCCGAAGGCCGGAAATCGGACACGTGTTTCTCCTGGACAGAGGTGGGTGTGCGCAGTGCCCCGTTCACCCCGAGAAGACGCAGGTGCGGGTGACCGGAGGCCCGGTGGGAGGAGCCTCAGCGTGGGGCAGGGTGTCGGCGCTTGAGCAACCCGGGCAGGAGCCACGTCAGGGGAGCCCTCACGGTCGGGGATCTTGGTTTCAGACATGGACTTTGTGACGGCACTTTGCTCCCAGGTGGTCTACGAGGGCCTGGTGGATGACACCTTCCGCATCAAGTGTGGTGAGTGGCCTCTCGGCAAGACGCGGTGTCCGCAGCCCCCGGGGCGCCCGCTGGGGCCCATGGGAGGGACCCGGGCTCTGAGCCAGCAGCTGGCTTAGTTCCGTACAGCGAGGACGACCTTGAATGGCAGTTCGGGGAAGGGGGAGCAGGAAGGCTTCACGGGGGAGTCGTTAGCTGTGCCCCCTGCTCTCAAAGGGAGTGTGGACTTTGGCCCAGAGGTCACCTCCTCTGACAAGAGCCTGAAGGTGCTGCTCAACGCCGAGGACAAGGTGAGCGTGGCCTCCCCGGATCCCGGTGCTGGGAGGGGAGAGAGGGGCTCCCTACCAGGAACAGTGCACCCCGGGACCCATGGTGGGTACGGGCCCAGGCTCAGGACGCCAGCCCAGCTTTCCCCGCCCTTTGCGGAACAGCGAGCGCACTGCTCTTCCTGTGCGGTGCGCCACGCAGGCGACGGGGGCCCGTCACGGCACTGCTCTGGAAGGTTCTTCCTTTGCCCCCTCGCAGGTGTTCGGTGAGATCCGGAACGAGCACTTCTCCAATGTCTTCGGCTTCTTGAGCCAGAAGGCCCGGAACCTGCAGGCCCAGTATGACGTGAGGCTCCAGGCTCATCCCTTTGTGTCCTCAAGGGCTGCTGCTCTTAGGCTCCCCTTCTGATTGACATGGCCCCCAGCTTTTCTTTGGCTGAGTGGGAACCGAGGGAGGGGTGGGGTGGGCCTCAGAGATGAGAGCCGGATGGGGCAACCTCATGGCTTGTTCCCACAGCGCCGCAGGGGCATGGACATCAAGCAGATGAAGAACTTCGTGTCCCAGGAGCTCAAGGGCCTGAAGCAGGAGCACCGTCTGCTGAGTCTCCGTAGGTGTCGGCTGGAGGCAGGGGAGGGAGCCCTGGCCGCCCGGGCACTGATGGCCGCCCGGTACTCATGTCCCGCGTGGTGTGTGGGAGGTACACCAGCCCTGTGTGGTGTTCCTCTTCTAGAACACACAGCAGCGTGCCCGCAGAGTCAGCCATAGGTCAGCTCTTTGTGCCCTGTCTGCAGATATTGGGGCCTGTGAATCCATCATGAAAAGGAAAACCAAGCAGGACTTCCAGGAGCTCATCAAGACGGAGCACGGTAACTGTGGCAGCCGCGTCTCCTGTCCTGCACCTCCCTGCTCCCTCCCTCCCCCCCTCTCCCGCCCCGGTGCCCAGCCTTGACGAGAGATGTGCTCTGGTGCTAGCACAGATGCACCCACCGAGCTGGTCCCGGTGACAGGCTCTCCTCTGATTCCTCACAGCGCTGCTGGAGGGCTTCAACATCCGGGAGAGCACCAGCTACATAGAAGAGCACATCGACCGGCAGGTGAGGGGTGGGGAGCACCAGTCCAGAGCAGAGCACGTAGACCGTCAGGGGGAGCTGGGGAGCACCAGTCCAGAGCAGAGCACGTAGACCGGCAGGGGGAGCTGGGGAGCACTGTCCAGAGCAGAGCACGTAGACTGTCAGGGGGAGCTGGGGAGCACTGTCCAGAGCAGAGCACGTAGACCGGCAAGGGGAGCTGGGGAGCACTGTCCAGAGCAGAGCACGTAGACCGGCAGGGGGAGCTGGGGAGCACCAGTCCAGAGCAGAGCATGTAGACCGGCAGGGGGAGCTGGGGAGCACTGTCCAGAGCAGAGCACGTAGACCGGCAGGGGGCGCTGGGGAGCACTGTCCAGAGCAGAGCACGTAGACCGCCAGGGGGAGCTGGGGAGCTCTGTTCAGAGCAGAGCACGTAGACCGGCAGGGGGAGCTGGGGAGCTCTGTTCAGAGCAGAGCACGTAGACCGCCAGGGGGAGCTGGGGAGCACCAGTCCAGAGCAGAGCACGTAGACCGGCAGGGGGAGCTGGGGAGCACTGTCCAGAGCAGAGCACGTAGACCGGCAGGGGGCACTGGGGAGCACTGTCCAGAGCAGAGCACGTAGACCGTCAGGGGGAGCTGGGGAGCACTGTCCAGAGCAGAGCACGTAGACCGCCAGGGGGAGCTGGGGAGCTCTGTTCAGAGCAGAGCACGTAGACCACCAGGGGGAGCTGGGGAGCACTGTCCAGAGCAGAGCACGTAGACCGGCAGGGGGAGCTGGGGAGCTCTGTTCAGAGCAAAGCACGTAGACCGCCAGGGGGAGCTGGGGAGCACCAGTCCAGAGCAGAGCACGTAGACCGGCAGGGGGAGCTGGGGAGCACTGTCCAGAGCAAAGCATGTAGACCGGCAGGGGGAGCTGGGGAGCACTGTCCAGAGCAGAGCACGTAGACCGTCAGGGGGAGCTGGGGAGCACTGTCCAGAGCAGAGCACGTAGACCGCCAGGGGGAGCTGGGGAGCTCTGTTCAGAGCAGAGCACGTAGACCGCCAGGGGGCAGGAGGTGGGGAGCGCCAGTCCAGCAGGGGTGGGGGGGGTGGGAGGGCCTGAAGGGGGCTGAGAGGCGGGTGGCCTCAGGCAGAGTGTTATGAAACGGACTTCTCCTTGACTCTGTCTCTGTGCAGGTGTCGCCCATAGAAAGCCTTCGCCTCATGTGCCTCTTGTCCATCACTGAGAACGGTGAGCCCAGGGGCCGGAGACGCCGCCCTGAAGAGTGGTACTTAGGGCGAGAAGACGTCTTTCAGAGACAGACATGAGCAGCTGGCAGGCAGAACGTTCCCTGTAGTGTTGTAGGTTCTTTGCCCTGTAGGGAAAGCAGCTTTTGATTTGGGTGGAACTAGCCCCAGGTCTCGGCTAATGTATTGTTCCAGGCCAGCCCCCCAGGCCCGGCTGCGGAAGGCAAAGGAGAGAGACTGCCTTTCTCCTTCCCGCTGCCTCCTGCCGTTGAGATGGCCTCGTAAAGACAGCGCCCTGCCAATCTCATGAACCTTTCCAGAAGCCCGGTTTCTGCAGCCTTTCATGGCCACCCGTTTCCCTGCGGAAGTCTTGCGCTTACTGAACATCCCCGAGGTGGTTTTCTACCCAGAGAAGTAATTTGCTTGTTCTCCGTCTCCCCCTTTGGAGTCGGAATCCCATTTCTTCTTACTTCTCTGGAGGAAAACGCCTCAGACTGTCCCCTTAAAGTCATCTGCGCCCTTTGCTTGCCCTCAGTGGCTGAACAGCAGTCCCAGTGGAACAGGCACCAAACCTCGAAGCGCCCCCCAGGACATCGTCCCTCCTCCCTCAGCCACATGGTGCCCCACCCCATGACTGGCCTTTGTTTTCAGGGTTCCCGCCTCAGCCCCTGGGGTCAGGGCTCCTCTGTGAACTGGCAGGTCCGGGCTTACCCCTGATGAGCTTACATTTAGACCAGACGCAACATTAGCATGAATTACGGAGTCTCCCTGCTGGAGGGGGATCTGGGGCGGGGTCTGGGTCGCTGTAGTTTAGCACATCTCAGCCGCCACCTGAACCTGGCCCTGCTTTACCCACAGGTTTGATCCCCAAGGACTACCGGTCTCTGAAAACACAGTATCTGCAGGTAAGGCCTGTGCTGAGCATTTGGCAGCTCAGCTGCTGGAGCCAGTGCGCCTGCCCTCCACAAGCCGGGCTGGAGCAGCCCACTGCCACCTGGCTGCACACTGCCGCCTGTGGGGCCGCGGCCATGTGCAGGTCCGTCCTGACTGATGTCATTAAGTGCCGTGTGACTTTGGTTATTCTGATACGAACATCTTTCATGCAGACAAGCGTGTGCTCCCTCAGGGCACAGCAGCCTGCACAACCTCTCCTTGTGTGTCCTCAGCACTAGCCCCTCCGTGGACACTCACAAGTAGCTGATCTGCCTTTTCTCCAGAGCTATGGCCCAGAGCACCTGCTGACCTTCTCCAACCTGCGGCGAGCTGGGCTCCTGACAGAGCAGGCCCCAGGGGACACCCTCACCGCCATGGAGAGTAAAGTGAGCAAGCTGGTGACGGACAAGGCGGCAGGTGAGCAGGGTGCCCCCACTTCCTCCCACCCCTCCCTCTCCCTCCCCCCTCCCCTGCCAGAGGAGAGCGGGAACTGGAAAGGAAGGTGCAGTCTCACTACGGCCGCTAGCAAGAGTCCATCCCCTGAGTGCTGGCGTGCGCTCAGCCCTGCATTTCTCTTCTGATCCCCACAGAGCTCCTGTGGGTCCATTTTCTCATCTCCATTTTACAGATGAGGAGACTGAGGCTTAGAGACTAAGGGGCTTGTTCAGAAAGTGTCAGATTTTTTTTTTTTTGTAAGATGATTTATGCACACAAGAGCTGGGGTACAGGCCAGAGATGCAGGGGGAGAGAGGACTCACCAGAGACACAGCGGGGAGCAGAACAGGCAGACTGATGAAATCCACTGCTGCGGGGAGCAGCGGGCAAGACAAGAGAGGTCTTCCTCACCATGTGGGTTGCTCCCTGGCTGCAGAGGCTGCGGATTGCTTCACAGTGCTGTGCTTAACCCCTTGCGCCACCAGGGAGGCCTGGGAGTGTCCGATGTGAACCCAGGTTGCTTTGCCTCCCAAGCCCATATGCTTGGCCAGTAAATGCTGAGTTTAGTCGCCAGCCAGCGCCTGGAGGAGGAGGAAGGCTGCAGTTAGTGGGAAGGGGGCGCGTGTCTGGGTCCCTTCCAGGGAGCTGTGGGAGGGGCTTGGAGGGGTACAGGTGAGCCAGGCGAGGCTGTTTGGAAGGAGATGGTCCTGTCCCTTCCTGAAGGCGTCGCCTGTGGGTACGGGGAATCTGCACTGTGGGTGACACCAGCCCGGCTTTCTTTCCCAGGAAAGATTACTGATGCCTTCAGTTCTCTGGCCAAAAGGAGCAATTTTCGTGCCATCAGCAAGAAGCTGAACTTGGTATGTGGGCGCGGGCTCTGCAGGCGCCGGTTCTGTGTTGAGTCCCTTTTGTTTTTGTGACGATTCCTGACAGCAGCAGCCGTGGGCCTGCAGTAGCGAGACCAGGCACGGAGGGTCATTCCTTGCACAGACTGCCCCAGGCCTCTGCCCCAGCCAGAGAACAGGCCGAGTGCTACTTCAGGCACAGGCCCAGGGTGTCAGGGCAGCCTCTTTCCCCCGGCCCGCGCCTCTCTGGAGAGAAGCAGCAGGCGCTCCGCGCCTTCAATCCGTGGCTGCCGCATCTGCTGTTGCTAGGGCTGTTGCCGCCTCTCACTCTGGTCGCAGTAGGAGCTGCTCTTCGGGATACGCCGCTTCCCGCTGAGCCGGCACTCGCCTCGCGAGCCCCTCTGCCCCGCAGATCCCGCGTGTGGATGGCGAGTACGACCTCAAAGTGCCGCGGGACATGGCCTACGTCTTCAGCGGCGCTTACGTGCCCCTCAGCTGCCGCGTCATCGAGCAGGTGAGCAGACGCTGCCCTGCCCGTTTCTCGCGCGCTTCCCTTCACCCCGGCTGGTCCACTCGTGAGCCAGCCTGGCGTCTCAGGCCTGAAACTGGCGGTGGCCTCCCCAGGTGCTGGAGCGGCGGGGCTGGCAGGGCCTGGACGAGGTGGTGCGGCTGCTCAACTGCAGTGAGCTGGTCTTCACAGGTGCGCCCGCGGGGGCGAGGGGCCGGGGCCGGGCGGCGGGGGCGGCGGGCAGCAGGGAGCTGAGAGCACTGTGGCCTCACAGATCTCCTGAGCAAGGAAGACAGGGCTTCCAGTGAGTCGCTGCGCCTCATCTTGGTGGTGTTCCTGGGGGGCTGCACATTCTCAGAGGTCTCGGCCCTCCGCTTCCTTGGCCGAGAGAAAGGTCGGTGCGAACGGGAGGGTGACGGGGGCCCCTGGGGTCTGGGGCGCAAAGGCAGCGCAGAGCAGGGCCGCTCTGCTGGCCTCTGGCACCACTTGCTGTAGGCAGGGAGCCCAGGCCTGGCCGTCCCGGCGCCCCACAGCCTGGCTCTGTGTGTGTGTGTCCGGGCGCCGGGGGGCTCTGCGTGACTGGGGTTCTTAGTCATCTCTGCTGCTGCGCTTGTCTTCTCAGGGTACAGGTTCATCTTTCTGACGACAGCGGTCACCAACAGTGCTCGCCTCATGGAGGCAATGAGTGAGGTGAAGGCCTGATGTTCTGCGGGCACTGGAGGCTGCCCTGGAAGTGCTCTCCAGGGACACAGAGCTCGGCTCCCCGCTGCTCACGGGCCGACCCGCTGCGAGTGGGACCACAGAACTCTTCCGGGGTTTTGAGAACTTTCTTTTAACTCAAGAAGCATGGCCCATGCTGACTGGGTGCAAGGGGGGTCCACTAAACCCTGTCTGCATGGCGCTGTCAATAAAGCCGCCCTCTTAGACGTTCAGTATTTCCCTGCGGACACGCATCTGTCTTTGTTGGGGGGCGCGGGGGCGTTCCGTGGGGTTCTGTGCCCCGTACCCGGACTCTGCTCTGCTGCTTCCGTGAAGGTCGGGCCTCAGCGCCTCACACCGGCTCCCTGACCACCCAACCGGGGCGGATCGATGAGCTGATCAGTGAACACCCTTTAATTACAAAGTTCTGCGGTTCATCACACGTCAGAAAAAATACGCCGCTGTTGTAAGGAGACGCTTTACATCTGCGCCTGTTTCTCGCCGCAAGGGAAAGTGTTGCTGTGGCCACGGCGCGCCTGGCCCGCCCAGGGCCCTCCCTTCCGAGCCCCATTGGCCTTTCTCTTTACCACCACCAGGAAGTGTGACCCTTCTGACCCCGTCTCGGAGACCGCCTGGGCCTCCTGACGCTTCGCATCTGCTCCTGCGACACCCCCTTTGTTGTCCTCCTTGGTGGCGGCTCTGACTCCTTGACCCACCCCTCCCTTCCCAGTTGGTTGGCACCTCCCCTCTCTGTCCCTGGTGTCATCCACTTCTGGGTCGCACTGGTTCATTTCCAACCTGTCTGTTCGGCGGGCACTTCTCACTGAGCCTGTGCAGGACGGTGCCCACGCGGCCCTCTGTCTCTCGCTGGAGCCCTGTTCCCTTCCTGTGTCCCCTGATCTGACGTTGTCTTGTCTCCTACCCATGTTGTCTGTGCAGGAAAGTATATCCTCGACCTCAGATGTGTCCTCTTCATCCCCCAGTTCAGCTGGTCCCACTGTGACGGGGCAGCCCCGATACAAAACGGGGGGCCTGACTGTGGGTCCTCACCCACACACGCTTAAAAGGACTTATCCATGCTCCGCTGCAGGCGCACGCGAAAGGTTCATAAAAGGTTTATTCACCAGGGAAGGGGAAATGAGGAAATGCACAACTCGGGGAGAGAAGAGGGAGATGAAGTCTTACATGCGTCCTGCCCGATCCGTCGACCTGGACGCCCCATGGCGCTCTGAGAGCTGGCCGCGAGCCAGGAGCCGTGAAGCCAGGAGGCGAGCGAGGGAGCGAGAGATCCCAAGGCCCACGTGTGTGGTTTTATACCCAACCTGGCTGCTCAACCCCACCCTCAGGTCCCAGCAGCCTTCCCTTTGGTGGTGACAGGATTTGTCCTTCCCAGTGTCTTGATGGCTTTGGTCTGGCGTGGGGGTGGGGGTGGCGTCCACAAAGCCCGTGTGGAAGAAGCTCAGGACATCCTCTCCCCCTGGCACCACTACTTGATATTTCTTTTCTTTCTTTAGCTTTTTTACTGCAGTAACGCTCATCTGCTGGATGCGACTTAGCGGTCCAAGCTCACGCCTCTTCAGATGCATGTTACACACCACACCAGCACCACAGCACCCGTACCCCTCCCCTGTCACCCCTGGGCCCCCTCCCACCTCTAGTAACCTCAGTCCTCTAGTCAGATCTAGGCTGCATTTCGCTTTAATTTATTGGCTCCTTTGTTTTGCTTTTTAGTCCACCAGCGGAATCCCTCCAGAGCTCGCCTTCCTCTTTCTGACTGGCCGCGCCTAGCACCCCCCCCAGTTCTGTTGAAAACGGCAGGGTGTCATCTCCTTAAAGCTGAGGAGCGTTGCGGTGTGTGTGCTGGGGCCTCTGCCTCTGGCCTGGGCACTTGTGTTCTTTCTGTGACTTGGCTGCTATAAATAGCGCTGCGACAAACCCAGTGTATATGTTCTGTCAAATCGCTGCTTTAGTTGCTGGATCATAGGATACATCTCTTTTTAATATTTTGAGAACCTCCATCTGTTAGGGGGAGAGGCTGTCCTAAAGCTAATTCCATGCAGGCTTTGTGGACTCCACCCCCACCCCAGGCCAAAGCCAAGGGCACCCAAGGGAAGGAGGCTGGGACCTGAGGGTGGGGTTAAGCAGCCAGGTTGGTATAGCCAGACACGTGGGCTTTGGGGGGGGGTTCCCCCATTTTGGCTCTCCACCAGCTGTTATAGGGCAGCCCCGATATTGAATGGGTTCCTGGCTGTGGGTCCTCACCCGCGCGCTTAAAAGGGACTTATGAATACTCCACTGCAGGCGCACACACAAAAGGTTCATAAAAGGTTTATTGACAAGGGAAAAGGAAAGAAGGAAAATGGACAACTCAGGGAGAAAATAGGGAAATAAAATCTTAAATGCGTCCTACCCGATCCGCCGACCTGGAAACCCAAAGGCACTCTCCGAGCTGGCCGGACGCTGCGAGCTGGCGGAGAGCCAAAATGGGGGACCCCCCCGAAAGCCCACGTGTCTGGCTTTATCCCAACCTGGCTGCTGAACCCCACCCTCAGGTCCCAGCCACCTTCCCTTGGGTGGGGATGGGATGTGGAGTCCCCAGTGTCTTTGGCTTTGGCCTGGGGTGGGGGTGGCGTCCACGAAGCCTGTATGGGATCAGCTTCAGGACAGCCTTTTCCCCCTAACACATCCTCTGCCATAGAGGCCAGACCAGCCTACATCCCGACCAACCGTTCCTTTTTCTCTATCTCAGCAGCACTTGCTTCTGGGTTTCCCTGATAGGGCGGCCATGCTCCAGGGTATGAGGTGGTGTCTCATTGTGGTTTTGATTTGCATATCCCGGGTAAGTGAACATTTTTCATGTGCCTCTTGGCTATCTCTGCCTTCTGTGGAAAAGTGTCTTTACCTCTTTTGACTATTTTTTTGACTGAGTTATTTTCTTTCTGAGTTCTGTGAGTTTGTTGAGCTCTCAGGTATTAGCCCATTGTTGGAGGTAGGGTATACATCTATTTTCTCCCATTCAGTGGGGTGTCTTTTCTGATGGTACTTCCGTTAGCCACGCAGAAGCTTTTTCGCTCAGTGTAGCTCCGTTTGTTTAATTTTGCCTATTTCCCTTGCCATTGACTTTGCGCCCCCAAAGACATCCCTCTATTATGGAGTGTTTTGACTATGCTTTCTTCTATGTATTTATAGCCTTACATCCAAGTCTTACTACATTTTTAATTAGTTTTTTTGTGTAGTGTGGCATAGTGTGTGGTTTCATTTTTTTTGCATGTAACCAGTTTTTCCCAACACCATTTGTAGAAGACTTTCTCCGCTGAATACTCGAGGCTCCTTTGTTGTAGATTAACAGTCCATACAAACGTGGGTTTATTTCTGGGCTCTCAGCTCTATCCCATTAGCCCATGTGTCTATTTCAATACCATACTGTTTTGGTTAATGTGACCTTGTAGTATGGTTTGAAGTCTGTGTGAGTGCTTACTGACATTTTTTTTTTTTTAAAGATTTATTTATTTATACAAGCACTGGGTACAGTCAGAAGCGCAGGAGGGTGAGAGGATTCCCCAGAGCCAGAGCGGGGAGCAGAGCAGGCAGAAGGACCGAAGGACACTGCTGAGGGGAGCAGCGGGCGGCAGGAGAGGTCTGCGCGCCATGTGGGACCCTCGCCTGGCTGCCGGGGATCGAACCTGCGCTGCTGAGTAATATTCCATTGTGTACATGTACCACACCTTCTTGATCCAGTCATCTGTTTTTGGGCATTTGGGTTATTTCCAAAGCTTAGCTATTGTAGACAGTGCTGCTGTAAACATAGGGGTGCAGGTGCCCTTTTGAATTGATGTTTCTGTGTCATTTGGATAAATACCCAGGAGTGGAATTGCTGGATCCTATGGAAGCTCCATCTTTAGCAGGTCGAGGAATCTCCACACAGCTCTCCATGGTGGTTGGACCAGTTTGCACTCCCACCAGCAGTGCAGGAGAGTTCCTTTTTCTCCACATCCTCGCCAACATTTGTTGCTAGTTTTTTTAATATGTGCCATTCTCACTGGCGTGAGATGGTATCTCATTGTAGTTTTGATTTGCATTTTGCATCAGGGTATATGCTAAGGTAACCGCATACCTCAAGTGTCTAATTTTGACAATGCTCTGTCAAGTTAGTGTTTAAGATCAAAGACTTGGCTGACTGGGCTGTTAGTTTGTAGAATGAATATGTGGCAGAGAAAAAGGTACAATGGCCAAGTGAATAAACAATGGCTTTGCATTAAACTGAACTCCAGAGCAGTGCTGTCCAAAGGAAGTACAATGTGACCCTGGAGGAGGGTCCTAAGTTTCTATACTCACCAGTGTTTCACATCCTGAGTGTATGCTCTGAAGGAACATCACATAGATTTGTTAGCTGCGTGGCTTTGTTAGCTGCAGAACTCCAGTGTGTGGATGTGTAAAAGATGTGCTAACAGGAGGTGGTGTCCAGACACCGACAGCAGCAGCGGCCCTGGAAACATGTCTGAGCTCACAGTTTTTGAAGCTTTCTGAAAATCTCAAGTTCATCAACAGAGTGTGGGCCTCCCTGGTGGTGCTAAGGGCTAAAAACCACACTGTGAAGCAATCTGCAGCCTCTACAGCAGGAGTTCGATACCCGGCCGGCCAGAGAGCAACCCACAGGGCCCAGCAGACCTCTCCTGCCTCACCCGCTGCTCCCCTCAGCAGTGGATTTCAGTCAGTCTGCCTGTTCTGCTCCCCGCTCTGCCTCTGGTGGGTCCTCTCACCCCCTGCATCTCTGGCCTGTACCCCAGCTCTTGTGTGCATAAATAAATCTTAAAAAAAAATGAACATAGTGCAAGTAAAACCAAAAAGCGGTATGATCACATATCATACCCTACATTGCTATGGTGATTCACGATATAATAGTAGTACGTGTAACAGTAAACTGAGAGCACTCATGCAGCTATTAGGTGTGTGGGTGTTCGGTGTGCACACTGCTGCCGCCGACAGTTGTAAAGGACATTGCGAGCGCCAGTGAAGCTCTGAAAGTGAAGGAAAACAAGGTCCTGAAGGTGAAACAACCATCCTTTATATTTTGGAGGCAAATGAAAATTCAGAGAAGTGGCCGTTTGCCAGGAGGCGCGGGCGAAGAGCGCGGCGTCGCTTGTGGACACGCAGCTGCAGGTGGCACCCTGGCCTGTGAGGCTGGCGAGCAGCTTGTGCGGTTAGTGCGGGCCGCCGAGGCGGGAGAGGGGCTTCCAGGGGTGCCCCCGGGGGTGGGGTGGGGGAGGGGGATGAATAACTGCCAGAAAATAATTCAAGGAAAACATCAGAGCAGGTCCAGGGCGAAGGGACTAAAACGACGTTTCCATCCGGCGGAGCCGCTGACCCGCGCTTGTCCTCTGCTTGGAGAGGGGCTGGACAATGGGCCCGGGAGGAGAAGGAAACAGCAGGCAGGTGAGTAGAAGGAGAGAAATGCTGCCGCCCGCCCGGGCGCTCCCAACCCGCTCACTGCGAGCGCCGTCTGCGCCCGGCTGCCCAGCGCCTCTTCGCTCAGGGCGGCTCCGCGCGCGGCGGTGACGGGTCTGGGGAAACTGCAAGCCGCAGAGATTGATGGATAAAGATATTAAATTGTGGGGCCTTCCCGGGGGCGCAGCGGCTGAGCGCTGGGCTGTGAAGCTGCCCGCGGCCTCTGCGGCGCCGGTTCGATCCCCGGCTGCTCCCCGGCCACCGGAGGAGGGTCCCGCATGGCGCGCAGACCTCCCCTGCCGCCCGCTGCTCCCCTCAGCAGTGTGCTTCGGTCCTTCTGCCTGCTCTGCTCCCCGCTCTGGCTCTGGGGAATCCTCTCACCCTCCCGCGCTTCTGACTGTGCCCAGTGCTTGTGTTGCAGGGCAGCCCTCATACAAAACGGGGGGCCTGGCTGTGGGTCCTCACCCGCGCGCTTAAAAGGACTTATCCATGCTCTGCTGCAGGCGCACGCGAAAGGTTAATAAAAGGTTTATTGACAAGGGAAGGGCAAGTGAGGAAATGTACAGCTCTGGGAGAAAAGTGGGAGACAAAGTTTTAAATGCGTCCTACCCGATCCGCCGATCTGGAATCCCAAATGGCACCTGAGAGCTGGCGCGAGCCAGGAGCCCTGAAGCCAGGGGGCTCGGTTTCGCTCGCCCCCCAAGGCCCACGTGTCTAGTTTTTTTGCCAACCCTGGCTGCTTAACTCCACCCTCAGGTCCAGCCACCTTCCCTTTGGTGGTGACGGGATTTGTCTTTCCCAATGTCTTGATGGGGGTGGGGTCCACAAAGCCTGTATGGGATTAGCTCAGGACATCCTTTCTCCCTAACAATTCCCCCCTTTCACTTTTTGCCACCATTTCCATGGTGATGAAGATCAAACATATGGATGCTGCGATATAGTCTCAGATGAAAATTTTCCAGGGTTCCAGTGTGAAGGAAAACCAGTCCCTCCAGGTATTGTCCATTGTGGAAAGCAAAAGTCCTCCAGTCCTGGAAAACAGGAAACTGATGAAACAGTTCATCAGTCCAAGCCGAAAGAAAACATCTGGAGGCATTAGCCAGAACAAGACAGCAAATATATCAAAATCATAGGAAAAAAAATCTTAAAATGGTTCAACTTAGGTAAAAACAAATTCTCTCAACCTTGATCCCAAATTTTTTTGAACAGCATAGCAAAAGTTTGCAAACTAAATCTACTTTTAAACCATATTGCCTATTTTTGCATAAAATCACAGGGCAAAATAACTAAGCAGCAATTTCAGCTGGCTTCGTTGGAATACTCCATATAGGATCAGAGAGAACCGTTGGCATCCGGTCCATGTAGGCTTCAGGAACAAAGCTGGTCTCATCAGACTCCACCTGGGCTTTCCTCTTCTCGAGGGCACCAGGGACTTTTCGTTGGCCGGGCTGTCCAGTCCTGCACATGGAGGCAGCTTCCTCACCTTCTTTGGAGGTCTCTGGAGCCCTATGAACAAAGCAAACAGGTTCTCCTCTTCTTGGTTCAGCTCTGTTTCAACTTTCTGGAAGAGCTCCACGCAAAGCCACCCAATCAAACTCACGTCCAATTTTTTTCAGTTTAAGCAAACAAAATCCCTATGGAAGTTATGCAAAAACCGACTCTGAGATAAGTAGTAAAAGATTACTACCACTATGTTTATGCTGTGTTGGTATCAAGGGGAGAGAAAATGCAAACACAAGTTAGCTTTGCTGGAAAAAAAAAATTGCAACCTTGCTGCAGATCCTGGTCACCAAAACAAGAAAACTTTGTGGATTCAGAACAAAATGCAAAAAAAAATTTATCAGTATTATGTCAAAGAAAACTTAGTAAATATCAGGTGTATTTCCAAGTCTGTTCAGTCCTTAGTAGGAAAGTTTTACTCTCAACAGTTCCATCAATAGGAATCTTTTGAGACCTTTTCTCCCTATATTTCCAGAAACAATTCCTGTAGATATTAAGCAATTGAAGTATACACTATGACAAGGTGACAATCATCATTGACAATTTACATTCACATCAGGTCATGGTGTTACCCGTTTTCCCAAGTGACAATGCTTCCCTTTTAGGTTTACTCTACTAGGTGAGCCAAATAGAACAAATTCATCTAATGCCTTTCCCAGGAGGAAAGGGAGAAACTTTGTGGAGTGTCTCAGGAGCTCTACTGAGGTTCCACAAAATTTCCTTGCATCAGCCAAATGACAGGCCACCAAATTTGTACTTGAATTTAGATTTCTGGGAAGCTTGGCCATAAATACCAGAAAAATAACAGAAACAACAATGTTCAATCTTTATGAAGGCACCGGCTTAGTTCAGGAGCACAATGTTGACAATCAAACCATAACCTTTGTGTTTCCTCATAACTGGAGACTTTTTTTTTTCTTCAATGTCTATGGGCACCATGTGTACCCATTTGTCAACCACTGGAGGTCAAGACAGGGACACAAGGAAAGGACATACAGACATACAACACATAGACACAAAAGCTCTTTAGTTACCATGTATCACGCGTGGGGTATCTCATACAACTGCAGTTTCACTCATAGGCTAAAGTAACAAAAACAAGCAGAGAAAAGAAAAAAAAATCTCAAAGTAAAAAACAAAAGTTAAAGAAATACCAAATTCAAGATTGAACGCCTTTCTGTGTAAAAAAAAAAAAATACCGGCAGCCTATGTGTGATCCTAGATGTTATTTCACGTCTCCTAAACTTTGAAAGGAAGAAGATTGGTTAGAGCATGTTAGTTTTCTCAGGGTTTCTTCAGAAAAAGCGAGTCCTTGGGTATCCTGCAGCAATAACTGGAAAAGAAGTCAGTAACATTCAAGTTTTTGTCTGTTTCTTAAACAAATATCTCAAGTCCTCAATGGGTTCACAAGGCCAGTGGGACTTCGTCTCTGGGTCACTTCCTCCTGGGGCTTTCTTAACTCTGGAATGATGTGCCCAGGGTTTTATGCCTGCAAGTGTCAGAGGAGTATGTGTGCTCAACAAGACATCCTAGGGACCAGTCCATTTTTCTGACAGCTGGTTTTGGGCATCCCCGCTCTGCCAGGTCTTCAGTAAGACCAGATCTCCAGGTCTGAGGGATGCAATGGCTGATCAGGAGGCATAGAGATCCTCGAGGCTGCAGAGTTGTGAATTACTGCCAGAACCTCCTGGATGTGTTTCACATATGGTGTGATCCGGCAATCTTGTGCTATGTCCGGACTGGCTTTTGGAACGGAGGCCTGGAAGGGTCTTCCGAACACAATCTCAAAGGGGCTTCCTTGTAGCCCACTTCTAGGTGCCACTCTTATGCGGAGGAGGGCAAGGGATAGTACCTGGTCCCAACGAAGCTGTGTTTCTTGGCACAGTTTTGCCAAGGTTTTCTTCAAGGTGTGGTTCATCTTTTCTGTTTGCCCGGAAGACTGCGGTCTCCACGCAGCATGCAATTTCTAGCTGATCTGTAACGCCCTGCTCACTGCGTGAGTGACGTCAGAGACACATGCCGGCCCATTATCACTCTGGATGGAGTCCGGCAGCCCAAAGCGAGGGATTATCTCCTTCAGCAGCTGTTTTACAACCT
Source organism: Talpa occidentalis (assembly GCF_014898055.3). NCBI lineage: Eukaryota > Metazoa > Chordata > Mammalia > Eulipotyphla > Talpidae > Talpa > Talpa occidentalis. The sequence goes on from NW_023601433.1 coordinate 669,496, forward strand.
CGGAAGCTTTTTCCGTCTTTGTGGGAAATGCTTCCACCCACCCCGAGAACGTATCCACAGAAACCAAGAGATATTTGAAGTTGCCTGTTGTTCTAGGCATTTGTGTAAAGTCCACCTGCCAGTCCTCAAAAGGGCACTTGCCCCGATATTGAACCCCAATGGCTTTAGGGTGGGAGTCAGTCTTGGGGTTATTCCTGGCACATAATTCACAACCTCGGGTGATCCGTTGCGCTATTTTGTGTAAATACGGGCCCTTCAAATATGGGTGCACTGAATCTAATAAGGCATCTCTCCCATAGTGAGATCCTTCGTGAAGATGTTTTAGCACCGGATACACCAGGGCCTCCAGGAGGAGGATCACCCCATGGGAGTTTACTCTCCAGGTAGAGCTGGGGTCCAACTCAGTAACCCCATGCACGAGCTCTCTCCTCGTCCCGCTCGGTGTACTCAGGGCATACTGAGTCAGGTCCACAAGAGGGATGAGTGCACCCTGGAGGGCAGAACGGGCAGCGGCCTTAGCCACCCCTATCGGCTGCCCTGTTGCCCTTTGCCATGTCAGACCCACCCTTTTGGTGGCCAGGAGAGTGCATCATGGCAACAGCTGATGGTAAAGCTACTGCCTTTAACAGGGCCAGGATTTCTTTCTTTCTTTCTTTCTTTTTTAAAGATTTATTTATTTTTATTTATACAAGCACTGGGGACAGTCAGAAGCGCGGGAGGGTGAGAGGATTCACCAGAGCCAGAGCGGGGAGCAGAGCAGGCAGAAGGACCGAAGGACACTGCTGAGGGGAGCAGCGGGCGGCAGGAGAGGTCTGCGCGCCATGTGGGACCCTCCTCCCGCGGCCGGGGAGCAGCCGGGGATCGAACCGACGCTGCAGAGGCCGCGGGCAGCCCCGCAACCCAGCGCTCAACCGCTGCGCCACCGGGGAGGCCCAACAGGGCCAGGATTTCTAATGGATGTTTGACGTCCTTGTGACTGGCAGTAAGAAGTCCCTGCTCCTTCCAAATGGCCCCATGCGTGTGGAGAATCATAAAAGAGTACTTGGAGTCAGTAAATATATTGACTCTTTTACCTTTCGAGAGTTCCAGTGCACGGGTCAGGGCTATTAATTCGGCTTTTTGCGCTGATGTACCTGCCGGAAGAGCCTTGGCCTCCACGGTGTTCTGAGCGTCACCACTGCATATCCAGCACATCGACGGCCTTGGTCCATGAAGCTGCTGCCATCCGTAAATAGCTCCCACTCTGGATCCGGCAGAGGCTGGTCAGTCAGATCTGGTCGGCTGGCATACACTGTGCCTATGGTTTCTAAACAGTTGTGGATTAAAGTGTCATCCTCAGGTCCGTCTGCATTGCTGGAAGCAGTGTGGCGGGATTCAGGGAGTTAGAAACCTGCAGCTTCACATGAGGATTGTCCAACAGAGCTGCTTGATATTTTCCCATTCGCCCGGCGGTCAACCAAAGTCCACCCTTCTGCTCCAGCAATGTCAAGCCCTGATGTGGCACACACACGGTGATGGGCTGACCCAATGTCAACTTCTCCGCCTCGTGTAGGAGGTCACAAGTGGCAGCCACAGCACGCAAGCATGGAGGCCATCCCTTGGTGGTGTGGTCCAATTGTTTGGACAGATACGCAACGGGCTGCATTTCTGGTCCCAACAATTGGATGAGTACTCCAAGGCCAACACCCTGTCTCTCATGCACATAAAGTTTGAATGGCTTCCTAAGATCCGGAAGCCCCAGTGCTGGTGCTGAGATCAACTTTACTTTTATTTCATCAAAGGCATTTTGACATTCTGGGGTCCAAGACAAAGGTTCAGAGTCCAGGCCTTTGAGAGCTTCATATAAGGGTTTTGCTATTAATTCAAAGTTAGGAATCCAAATGCTGCAAAACCCAGCCATACCCAAAAATCCGCGCAACTGTCGCCGGTTGCTGGGGACTTTAAGGGCTGAAATTACTTGTTTCCTTTCCGTCATCAGGCTCCGTCTGCCTTTCTTGATTTCACACCCCAAATACGTCACCGTTTGTTTACAGATCTGTGCCTTTTGAGGTGACACCTTATAGCCACATTCTGCCAGGTGGTTCAGTACCACTATGGTATTTTCCAGACAAGATTTGTAGCTGGACTTGCAATCAATAAATCATCTACGTATTGCAACAAGACGCCCTGGTTTAATTGAACCTTCCTGAGATCCCTGGCCAGTATTTCCCCAAAAATAGTTGGGGAGTTCTTACAGCCCTGTGGAAGCACAGTCCAGCAATACTGGAGAGTGCTCTGCACTTAGGGTCTTGCCACTCGAAGGCAAAAAGCGGTTGGTCCTGGACATCTATTGGGATACAGAAAAAGGCATCCTTCAGGTCTAATACCGAAAACCACCCAAAGTCACCAGGTATGGCAGTTAATAGGGTGTAGGGATTAGGCACGGTGGGATGTAAATCCCCAACAATGTCATTCATGGCCCTTAAATCTTGGACGAAACGGTACTCGCCTGTCTGGGGTTTCTTCACTGGCAGAATCGGAGTGTTATACGGTGAGCGACAGGGCCGAATGAGTCCACATTGAAGGAACCTTTTCAATACTGGCTCCATTCCCCTCAAGACCTCCTCCTTTGAGGGGTATTGCTTCCTCCTCAGGGTTCTGCTCCCCTCTATCACTTCTATCTTTACAGGCTCTGCATTTTTCGTACGTCCTGGGGTTCCATCAGCCCAAACCCATTTCCTTACTCTTTCAACAATTTCTGGAGGTAAAATTTCACCTTTCGGTGGAGCATCTTGAGTAAGCAACATCTGGAACAGCAGAGCATGCTCTGGAGGCACCTGTAGGTGAAGCCTCTGATGTTTTGGTGAGAATATAATTCGTGCGTTGAGCTTACTTAAAAGGTCGCGACCAGGTAGAGGGATTGGACACTCTTCCATGTACAGGAAGCTGAGCTGGAGCTGTGTGGTGCCCGGCCGGCACTCCAAAGGTTGCAGGAAGGCTTTCTGTTGTGGCCTTCTCGTAATCCCAGTGACTGCTGCAGTCTCTTTGCTCATTTTAGTTAATTTTGAATTCAAAACTGAGTATGTCGCTCCAGTGTCCACCAAGAAATCAATCAGACGATCCCCCACAGCGAGGGTTACCCGGGGCTCTGAGGGGGTTATTCTAATGGGCTTCTCTAGATCTAGTGGAGCCCCCGGGCACCCCTATTCTCCATCTGAACCTTCTCCATGAACTATCATTTGTCTCCTCTCCTCTGCACTTGGCTCTAGATTCCTTCTACTCTGTCTGTATTCCCTCCTATCTTCACCTGAGGCTCTACTCTGTGCTATTACTTGTCTCCTGTCCTCTGTGCTGGGCTCTCGATTCCTTCTCTGTCTGTATTCCCTGTCATCATCTGAGCCTCTACTCTGTGCTAACATCTGTCTTCTTTCCTCTCTCCTTGGTTCCTGGTTCTGTGTGCTCCTTCTATCTTCCCTCCTATAACCCCTACGTGAATCATCATATCTTAGGGTTCTCTGTCTTCTATGCTGCCTTCTGTAATTATTGCATCTGCCACTTCCCTGTAACCTGGGACAACTTACTTCCAATGTCCCTCTTCCCTACAGAAAGCACACTGATTTCTTCCTAGGGGTTCACGTCTCTGTCCATTACTGTTTCCCTGAAACCCTGTCCTGTGCTCTCTTTGTAAGAAAGCAGTCGCAGGTTTCGGTCTCCTGTGCTCTCTATTATTATACACCCTGAATGCCAGGTCCACTACCTGGGACGGACTCATCTCAGTGACGCCGTCCACCTTAGCTAACTTTTTCTTTATGTCTGGGACACTGTGGGTAATGAAAGCCGTAGTGATCAGACGAGCATTTTCTGGGGCATCTGGGTTTATGTCCGTGTGGTTAGTGTAAGTTTGAATAATCCTCTCAAGGAACTCTGACGGATCCTCATTAGCTCCTTGCTCGAGTTGCAGTATTTTGTTAAAGTTTTTTTGTTTGGGGATCCCCTGCTGCAGTCCTACCAATAAACATTTTTTATACAGCTCCCACATCGCCGTTCCTCCATTGTTAGGGTCCCATCCAGGATCTCCCTCTGGGACAACCACCTCCGGCTCTGGGGACTGCCTATCCTGTTGGTGGAGAGGGTCAGCCTCCTCCCTGGCTTTCCTGAATACCATCCTCTGCTCATCCAGCGTTAATAAAGTATGCAGCCTGGACTGTATATCTGCCCAGTTAGGGCGGTGGGAGACGAAGATAGAGGCACACAAGTTCGCCATCCTCTTTGGAGCCTGCCGGTACGGGGAACAGAGCTCCTCCAAGTTAGGAGTTCCGCAGCACTGAAAGGATGGTGCGACCAGAAGTACCCAGTAGATCTCCCATGTTCATTCAAGCCACCCATTGGCATCTGGCGAAGGGGAAACTGTCCTGCCTCAGGGTGATCCTTCCTGCCAAAATGGGTGCCGAGTCTAGTGTGGGGAGGAGACGCCATTTTAGTGTCCTCCCCAGAGGGCAGTGGAGGCTGTGCAGCCTCAGGGGTCTGCACGGGAGGGGCCTTGTCACATGGAAGAGGATTTTGTCCTGATGTATTTAAAGTATTTAAAATATGATGCTCCTCCTCTTCTAACTCTGCTCGCTGGCAGTCCTCATGGGAAGGGGAAGGTTTATCCTTTCTCTGTGCCATCAGCTGAGCCTCTGCCATATCCAATTTATGGAGGGCGACCTCTAGCCGGTCCTGCATACTTTTAAAAGCGTGATCTTGTATGCTTTTATAAACTGACTCAAAGATGCTACGGTTCTCATCCCTCATGCACTTAATAGTTAAATCAAAGGCCTGATGTTGTTGTTGTATGGCCAGGTTAAAAGCCTGGATTTGTTGTTGCATGGCTAAGTTAAGAGCCTGAATGTGTTGTTGTGTTGTAGAGCAACCCCGATACAAACGGGGTGCCTGGCTGTGGGTCCTCACCCGCGCGCTTAAAAGGACTTATCAATGCTCTACTGCAGGCACACGCGAAAGGTTAATAAAAGGTTTATTTACAAGGGAAGGGGAAATGAGGAAATGTACAGCTCGGGGAGAAAAGTGGGAGACAAAGTTTTAAATGAGTCCTACCCAATCCGCCGATCAGGAATCCCAAAATGGCGCTCTCAGAGTTGGCCGCCAGCCAGGAGCCGTGAAGCCAGGAGGCGAGCGATCGCGAGCCAGAGAGCGAGCAAGGCCCACGTGTTTGGTTTTTATATCCAACCTGGCTGCCCAACTCCACCCTCAGGTCCCAGCCACCTTCCCTTTGGCGGTGATGGGATTTGTCTTTCCCAGAGTCTTGATGGCTTTAGTCTGGAGTGGGGGTGGGGTCCACAAAGCCTGTATGGGATTAGCTCAGGACATCCTTTCCCCCTAACAGTTGCACATTCTCAGTATGTGAAGTAGAACATCTGCCTCTCACAGAAACAAGAATGTAGCAAACGGCGCTTACACATATCACCAAAAAACACCCAGAAGCACGGACTGTAAAGGGATGGCTTGTAACCCACCCATGTATGGACACAATAGTGAAATCACGTGCCATGCACCAGGCTTCATCAAATTATTTACATTAATGAAACTGGCGGTGATATTTAATGGAAGCAGGCTACTCAAATTCAAGGCTGGAAGGAAACTGAAAGAACTCAGGCTAGGGATGAAACTGTATAGGCTCATGGTTGCGGCCATAGTTGAGTCAAAAACGCACCCACAAGGGCTGTACGCACAGGGAAAAAACAGACTTTTCAGGACTTGAGACAAATATGACACTGCGAGTCCTGCAGAACTAGTGCGCTTATGGTGACCAGCCAGGAATGTTACTTTGGGCTGCTCCACCGCGGGCGTAACTTGGAAACCACGCTGGGCGCCAAACTGTTGTAGGCAGCCCCGGTACAAACGGGGGGCCTGGCTGTGGGTCCTCACCCGCGCGCTTAAAAGGACTTACCAATGCTGCACTGCAGGCGCACGCGAGAGGTTCATGAAAGGTTTATTGACCAGGGAAGGGGAGATGAGGAAACGGACAGCTCGGGGAGAAAAGTGGGAGACAAAGTTTTAAATGCCTCCCACCCGATCTGCGGATCAGGAACCCCAGACGGCACCTGAGAGCTGCCGCCAGGAGCCGGGGAGCCCGAGGCGCGCAGGAGAGGGGCCCCCCGAGGCCCACGTGTCTGGTTTTTCTGCCAACCCAGCGGCTGACCCACCCTCCGGCCCGGCCACCCTCCCTCTGGCGGGCGGGTTTGTCTTCCCCAGCGTCCCGGGGCTCGGCCTGGCGCGGGGTGGGGCCCACAAGCCCGCGTGGGGTGGGCGCGGGCCAGCCTCTCCCCGGCCCTGCATAAATACACAGATAAATCTTTAAAAAAAAAAAAAAGCTCTTGAACTGGACGAGCACAACAGACACCGCTCCGGCAACCTAACGTGAGCTGAGGTTGGCGCCCTGGGGCGGGAGACGCGGCCGCGGGGGACACGCAGGCGGGGCCGGCCGAGCTCCCCGGCGACGCCCCGAGTCCGCGGGCGGCTCCACCCGCGCCGGGGCTGGGAAACCACCTCAGGGCGCCGGGCGGACCCGCGCGGGGGGGGGGGGGGGCGGGGCGCGCCCCGGGGTCGCTGGGTCGCCGGGGTCCCCCCTCCCCCCTCCCCTCCCCCCTCCCCCCACCCCGCGCGCCTCCCGCGGGGCGGCTCCTTCCCGGCGGCCCCCGCGCCGCGCGCTTCGAACGCAAACCGCCCGTGGCGAGCGGGGCAGCCACCGCCTCCGGGCCGCGCACGCGCAGACGCCGACTGCCGCCCCCGCCTCGGGCCGGCGCGCCCTGTCCCGAGTGCGCAGCCGCGACCGCCGCCGGGGGCGGGGCGGGCGGGGCGGGGCGGGGGCGGGGCCGCGCGCGGAGCGACGGGGCGAGGCGCCAATCGCGGGGCCGCTCCGCCTCGGCGCTCGGTTTGAAATTCCGCGGCGGCCAACGGCTCCGGAGCGGGACGCGCAGCGCGACGGGCGGCGGCGGGAGCCGAGTCGCAGCAGCCGAGTCGCAGCAGCCCGGGCCGCGCCGCCGCCGCCGAGCGCCGCCATGAGGAGGAGGTGCGGGCCGAGGGCGCGGGGGCGCCGGGGCCGGGGCGGCGGGGCCCGCGGGAGGGCGGCGGGCCGGGGCCGGGGCCGGGGCGGCCGCACCCCCCGCCCGCTCCGGGGCTCCCCGGCGGAGGCCGGCGCCCCCGCGCCTCTCCCGCCGGGACGCGGCGCCTCGGCCCGCGGCCGGGGCTGGGCTCAGGGCCCGCGGGGGGCGGTGGCCGGGCCCCGGGCGGGGTCGGGGGGCCGGGGCGGGGGCCCCGCGCAGAGCCAGGCTCGGGGCGGCGGGACCTGGGGTGACCCGCGGGCGCCGGCCTGCGAGGCGCGGCCGGGGCGGCCCCTGGGGCGCGCGGCCCCGAGGCGAGCCTCGAGCGGGCCGGGGGTCGGGGCGCGCGTCGCGGCGAGGGGCGCGGGGCCGGCGTGCGGGGTCCCGCCGCGGCCGGGGCGTCTGGGCCGGACGCCGCGAGGCTGACAGACAGCGGCCTGCGCGCCCGCCGAGCAGCGAGACGGTAGGAAACAGTAAGGCCCGTCGCGCTGAGGGGTCCGAGCTGTGGGCGCGCCGGGCCCGGGGGTCAGGGCGGCCCCGGCGGGGAACGGGAGGTGCCGCTCACGAGGCCCTTCTGAGGCGACCTGTGACCCGAGACCTGAAGGAGGTTGGGGCGCTGGGGCCAGGGAGGTGCGTGCGGTCTGGGCCGAGGGGAGCGCCGGGGCCCCGCGAGAGCGGCCGCCGTGGCGCGTCAGGGGGCCTCGGAGGCCCGGGCCGGCGGGTGCTGGCGGCGGGCGGGCGGGGCGGGGGGGGGAGCTAGTGGCAGGCGCGTGAGAGGGACGGGCCGGAGCGAGAGACTCGCGCACACCATCTGAATGTTGTGGAAAGTGAAAAAATTTTTTGGTTTAACTTGAAAACTTGTGTTCTTGTGAGAGCTGTCTCTTCACTAGAGCGCCGGGCCATCCCAGGCGCCCGTTTTCCTGCAGGCCAAAGAAAGATGGACGAGCCGGTCCACGTCAGGGGATGGGCGGCCTCTTCACGACACACATTGCGCGTGAGCTGCTGTCTCTGGCCCGCGCTGCGCTGGAGGGAGGTCGGCAGCAGGTTGCTGTGCAGGCGTTTGTCGGTTTTTTTTGAGATTTATTTGTACAAGAACCGGGGTGTAGCCCAGATGTGCAGCATGGTGAGGACTCACCAGAGACCGCGGGGAGCAGAACAGGCAGGCTGAGGAAACACACCGCCGAGGGGAGCGGCGGGCGAGGCGGGAGGGGTCTGCGCGCCAGGTGGGACCGTCGCCCGCCGGCCAGGATCAGACCCGCGCTGCAGAGGCTGTGGACAGGGGTGCCCTGCTTGTCTCGGTTTTAATTGGATTTGAGGCCTGTAAATTGTGTTGCAAGGTCAAATTGTTTTATTTTATGAAAAAACACGCAGTAAACAGTTTACTGTTTTTCGGTTAGATCACGAGTTTTTTAAAAAAACTTCAGATTATATGCCCAATGTTTTAAATAACGGTTTTAGGGGCCTCTGATGGCGCAGGGGTTAAATCTCAGCGCTGTCAAGCTGTTGGCAGCCACTGCAGCCTGAGTCCATCCCCGGCCAGGGAGTGACCCACAGGGCGTGGCAGACCTCTCCTGTCTCCCCGCTGCTCCCCTCAGCAGTGGGTTTCAGTAGATCCACTTGTTCTGCTCCCCACTCTGTCTCTGGGGAATCTTCTCACCTCCTACACCTCTGACCTACGCCCCAGTTCTTGTATCATAAATAAATCTTTTAAAAAAATAAGTTTCATTGAGATAATCCCCATATGATCTACGCCACCTACCTAAAGTATATGCAGTCAATTTTAGAACATTTTTATCATCCCTTCAAAGCCACCCGTAGCAGTCACCCGGTCTGCTTCCTCCACTGTATCCCCACCTCAGCCATGGGCCGTTGCTGATCTGCTCCCATCTCTATGCATTCGCCTGTTGTGGGTATTTCATGGAAATGGAGTCACGACTGTGACGTGGCTTCTTTCACAGCGCGGTCTTCGCAAGGCTGGTTGCCGGGAGACGTCTGTGTGCAGGTGTTCACACTGGCTGTGCGTTGCTTGGTGGCCATTTGGGTTGTTACTACTTCAAGCTGTTAGAATGATGCTGCTGTTTGTGGACATGTTTTCATGTCCCTCAGGTAGATTCCTAGGAGTGGAATTGTGGAGTCACAGGGTCGTTCCCTGTAACCTTTTGAGGAACTGCGGCCTGTTTTCCTAAGTGGCTGTGCCATTTTACATTCCCACCAGCCATGGGACATTTCCAGTTTCTCCACATTCTTGTCAACACCTATTACTGTCTTTTTTATTGTAGCCAAGCTGGCTTCCCTGATGGCTGATGATGTTGAGCTATTTCTTGTGAGCTATTCTTTTTTTTTAGCATTTCTTTTTTTTATTATAAATTTTTAATTTTTAAAAAAATTTTTACATCATTGTTCATTCTTTTTTTTTTTTTTAAGATTTATTTATTTATTTATTTATTATTCATTTATTTATACAAGCACTGGGTACAGTCAGAAGCGCGGGAGGGTGAGAGGATTCCCCAGAGCCAGAGCGGGGAGCAGAACAGGCAGAAGGACCGAAGGACACTGCTGAGGGGAGCAGCGGGGAGACAGGAGAGGTCTGCTGCGCCATGTGGGTAGCTCCCTGGCCAGGGATCAAACTCATGCTGCAGAGACTGCAGACAGCTTCACAGGTTGTATCTTAACCCCTTGTGCCACCAGGGAGGCTCCTCCTGCCCATTTCTTTTTTTTTTTTTTTTTTTTTTGTGGGATCCTTGCCAGCGGCCGGGGATCGAACTGGCGCTGCAGAGGCTGCGGGCAGCCTCGCAACCCAGCGCTCAACCACTGTGCCACCAGGGGAGGCCCCTCCTGCCCATTTCTTGACTGGATTGTTTACTTTGTTTTTTGTTGGGTCGTGTTCTTGTGAGCTATTCTTTTGTTTTCTTTGGAAAAATGTCTACTCAGATTCTTTGCCTGGAGCGCCAGTCTTCTTTTATTGTTCAGGAAAGAGATCACTTTACCTTCTGGGCGATGACAGATTAGGCCCAGAAACCGGATGTTAGACATGTAGTAAACTGTTGACTGGAATTCAAGGCCATTATTTTATTTTACTTACAACAGTTGCATTAGGGTCTGATGAAATGAACATGGGGACGAGGTGGGAGGCAACTGTGAGGGGTGGCACCGGAGCTACACCTGGTTCTGCAAGGGGCCCTGTCCAGGGAGCGAGGGCAGGTTCAGCTGGCTGGAGTCTGAGGGAGTGAGGGGCAGGAGGAACTAGGAGACTACGGACAGCCGGTTTAGAGGACCCTCCTTGGTGGTGGAATTGTGGTTCCTCAGGGCAGATTGTGGTTCCTGCTTAGGATGGGCCCTGGAGCCTTGGGATTTTGTTCTCCTGAGAACCTGGCTGTCTGGTGGAGACCAGCTAGGGCGGGCCTGGCCTCCAAGACTGAGAGAGGCTCTGGGCAATGGCTGAGTGCTCTGGCTGCCTCACCCTAGGGCTTTGATTGAATGTTGACCTTGGATTAGATCTTGTATTTTTAAATTTTTTTAGAAGATTTATTTATTTATGCAGACAAGAACAGGGGTACAGGCCAGAGGTGCGGAGGGGGGGTGGTGAGAGGATTCACCAGAGCCAGAGCATGGACTAGAACAGGCAGACGACCGAAATCCACTACGGAGGGGAGCAGCGGGGAGACAGGAGAGGTCTGCTGCGCCATGGGGTAGCTCCCCGGCCGAGGATCGAACTCGTGCCGCATGGTGGGCAGGGAGGAGAGCTGCCGTTTTTTTAAAGCTTTAGCTACACTGCCGCTGACTAGTACAGACACGGCCTATGTGTAGAAATACGGACAGATGAAACCCCAACCCAGTGGATTGTCGGTCAGCACCCCTGTGGGCCCAGCCGGCCCAGCCTGTCACCGCCGCCCAGGACAGTGGCCTCTGAAAGCAGAGCTGAGTTTTGCCCGCTTGGGAGCGTTGTCCAGGGGATCGCGTGGTGCGCTAGACCCTTGCTTCTCTGCCTTCGCCACCCCGGTTCTTTTTTTCCTTGTCTTCCCCATTTCCCCATTCTTTCTTTGTTTCTTTTACCTCTCCCCCCTTTAGACATGAGGTGTACTTTAGACACCAGAAACTGGGCTCAGTGTACACGTGAGTTTGAGTCAGGGCCGTCGTGAGCAGCTGTGTGATGGCGTGTCCCTAGTGCCATCCTTGTGCCCTCTGGGGGTGTGGGGGGGCTGTCCGGATCCCAGGCAGCGAGTCTGCTCCCTAGCACTATGCGTCTGCCCTTTCTAGAATTGCATAAAATGGAACCAGTGTGTAACCCTCGGACTCTGACAGCTTTCACTGGGCTTAGCTGCCCGTGATTCTGAGATTCCTCCATGCTGGGTATTTCCCCCCCGTAGGGAGTGGGTTATTGTCCGTTTTGTATGAGTAGTCTGGGGTTTTGTCTGTCTCCTTGGTGGCCGTGGGTGTGTTTCTGCTGGATACGTGTGTGGAGCTGGAGCTCCTGGGTCCGGCATTAGTAGCTGTTGCCAACAGGTGTTTGGTTTTTTACTTTTCTGACATTGTTGTTCATTTTTGTACAGTATTTGATTTCAGCCCTCAGGTGTAGTCCCCATAAATCTCCCACCACTACATCACCCCTGAACCATCACCGTAGTCCCTTGTGCTTCCCCTGCCAGCGGTTTTTAAAATGGTACCAGTTCACACTCCAGACAAGTGGTAGATGAAAGTTGTGCTTTTCTGTGTCCTCCTCAACATTTGATGCTTGTGTTTGTCAAGCCGTCCTGTTGAGTGAATAGTTGTGATTTAGGAACAAGAACACAGCGATCCATTGCTGGCCACCTTCCAGGAGCTTTAAAACCACCAAACTCTTATCCTCATCAACATTTGATGCTTGTCTGTCTGTTTTACTGATATTTTTGCCTGTTTTTCTTCAATAAACTCATTTATATTTCTGGACCTCCCTGGTGATGCAAGGGGTTAAGGCACAGCACTATGAGGCTGTCCGCAGCCACTGCAGCACGAGTTCAATCCCCAGCCAGAGAGCTGACCCACATGGCGCAGCAGACCCCTCCTGTCCCCCCGCTGCTCCCCTCAGCAGTGGATCCGCCTGTTCTGGTCCCCACTCTGTCTCTGGTGAATCCTCTCACCCCCTGCACCTCTGGCCTGTACCCTAGTTCTTGTATGCATCCGTAAATAAATCTTTTTTTTTTTTTTTTAATTTTTTTTTTTTTATAGAGGCATGTTTTCTTTCTTTATTTGTTTGTTTGTTTATACAAGCACTGGGTACAGTCAGAAGCGTGGGAGGGTGAGAGAATTCACCAGAGCCAGAGCGGGGAGAGAGCAGGCAGAAGGACCGAAGGACACTGCTGAGGGGAGCAGCGGGCGGCAGGGGAGGTCTGCGCGCCATGTGGGACCCTCCTCCGGTGGCCGGGAAGCAGCCGGGGATCGAACCGGCGTCGCAGAGGCCGCGGGCAGCTTCGCAACCCAGCGCTCAACCGCTGCGCCACCGGGGAGGCCCCGTAAATAAATCTTTTAAAAAGTCATTTACATTTCTTTTTATACTCTCATGGGTAGACTCATTGATACAATTCCAGATGCTGAATGTTATTCAGAAGATTGAGTTTCTGTGATGTCATGTGAGAGGGTTGCTAGTGTTGTGGTTTATGGGGAAAAGAAAAAGGGAGTGGTTAAAGGTGAATTAAGCTGCATGCTTGTTTTCAGTTTGTTTGAGCCTTGAGGCGACCAAGGTCTAGTTTATTTCATTTCTGTAAATTCTGCTCTTGGTCAGGAGCTTGTGGAACTCCGGGGTCTCTTTCCTTGTGTTTCAGTGAGGTGCTGGCAGAGGAGTCCATAGTGTGCCTCCAGAAAGCCCTGACGCACCTGCGGGAAATATGGGAACTAATTGGGATCCCCGAAGACCAGCGGCTGCAGAGAACCGAGGTTGTGAAGAAGCACATCAAGGTGAGCGCAGCCCAGCTGCCCTGGCAGTGGCTTGGGGCAGGGTGCTGGCACCATCTGAGATAGCATATACCAGCGAGAATGTTACTGTTGCCCAAACCTCAGGCTCCCCTCCCCGCTGCCCTGCCCCGACAACTTCAGAACCATCTCTCTCATAGGACCTCCTGGATATGATGATTGCTGAAGAGGAGAGCCTGAAGGAGAGGCTCATCAAGAGCATCTCTGTTTGTCAGAAAGAGCTGAGCACCCTGTGCACCGAGTTACACGTGGAGCCCTTTCAGGTGCGCTGTGGGCCTTGGGGGTCCCGCTGGGAGCTGAGCTAGAGGGGGTGTCTGTGGGCAGTGGGCATGAGAAGTGGGGAAACATGCTGCCTGGTTAATAGGTCCCACAGGGTTATTGTAATCTACGTAAGGAGTTGCCTCTCAGAGAGGTGAGACAGCTCATAAGTGTTGCTTATTTTTGATCGAAAACAAGATTCCTCTTACTGTCAATTTGTAGAGCATACAAAAATATTTTAATCTGAGGAAAAGCCAGGCAGAGACGGTACTGTGATATTCTTTAAAGGGAAGTGAAAAGAGCTATGTAGGCAGCAAAAATGTCTGACTATACCAGGGAACGTTATCCCCAAATCCTGCATTTGTAGATTTTTCCATACCCAGAAGCTGCAGACCACTGAACCAGCCAGAACTGCGACTTGTGGTGAAATCCCCCAAAGCTGAGTATCAGGAGAGCAGTCAGTCTCAGCATGCCATGCTTGCCCGAGACCCCGCTGAGCAGCAGTGTGCTGTGGGTCAGGGACCCAGGGAGGATGCTGGCAGGGACACATGTGCCTGGCTAGAAGGCAATAAAGACAGCATTTGGGTCATATAGATGAAGACAAGAGTAAAGTTTGCGTAGGTGATTACGGCAGCACATGATGGTGAGAGAGCTAAGGATAGTTCTCAGGTCCCTCCTGTTCCAGGAAGAACTGCTTAGGTGTCTAGTGGAGTCAGCACAGGCAGGAGATGGCCTTGGCAGGGATAAGAGTAACTCACAACTGGCAGCTAAGAGCAGCTGGGCCAATTGTAACATCAATGAAGTTTCTGGAATTCAACAGAAATAACATTGACTTTGAACAGGTTATTGTTGTTGTAACCTTTTTTTTTTTTTTTTAAGATTTATTTATGCATATAAGAACTGGAGTGTAGACCATAGGTGCAGGGGGTGAGAGGACTCATCAGAGACAGTGGGGAACAGAACAGGCAGGTTGAGTGAAATCCACTGCTGAGGGGAGCAGCAGGGAGACAGGAGAGGTCTGCTATGCCATCCCCCTGGCTGGGGATTCAAACTCAGCTGCAGTGGTGATAGGGTGATAGTGCTGAGACTTAACCCCTGAGCCACCAGGGAGGGCCCTGTTTTTGTAACTTTCTTTTTTTTTTTTTAGAGGCATGTGTTTTTTTTTTTTTCTCTTTTTTTTTTTAATTTATTTGTTTGCTTGTTTGTTTTTTGTTTATACATGCACTGGGTACAGTCAGAAGCGCGGGAGGGTGAGAGAATTCACCAGAGCCAGAGCGAGGGGCAGAGCAGGCAGAAGGACCGAAGTACACTGCTGAGGGGAGCAGCGGGCGGCAGGAGAGGTCTGCGCGCCATGTGGGACCCTCCTCTGGTGGCCGGGGAGCAGCCGGGGATTGAACCGGCACCGCAGAGGCCGCGGGCAGCTTCGCAACCCAGCGCTCTACCGCTGCGCCACCGGGGAGGCCCTGTTTTTGTAACTTTCAATGTGAAGTTGGGTGTGATGTTAGGTATACAGAGGTACAGCTCCCTTAAAGTACATGATAGTTTCTAGTTCACTGATGTTGAGAAAATTTGTATAACTTCATAGGACATGTAACTGCTCTTCTTCAAATTATCAAGAGTAGAACAAGGAGTCAAAACAAGCTTTCCAGCCAGTTTTTTTTTTAATTGAAGTAATAAAATTATAAGGGGCCTCCCTGGTGGCCTAGGGGTTAAGTCTTAGCACTGTCACCTCTGTGGCCTGAGTTCCTTCTTCAGCCAGGGAGCTGACCCACATGGCGCAGCAGACCTCTCCTGTCTCGCAGGCTGCTCCCCTCAGCAGTGGATTTCAATAAATCCACCTGTTCTACACCCCAGCTCTTCTATGCAAAAACCCCACAAAACTCTAGGTATCTTATAAATAAATAATGTTCCAGGAGTCTGAGATGTGACATCTGCGCATTATTAAAGACAAGCATGTGCATTAGCCCCATCAGTTTTCACCTCTGGCAAAAGTCCCTTTCCTTGTTTAAGATCTTAATTAGGGGACCCTCTTTGTACCACACTCTGTTGGTCGTGAATTAACTTATTTGTAAGTTTAACTGAAAATCTGTCCTCCGAGTCCTGCTCCGTTGCCCTTCTCTTCTGTCGAAGACATCCACTTGAGCCTGACAGCAAGGAAACACTGTCTTGTACAGGAAGAAGGGGAGACGACCATCTTGCAGCTGGAGAAGGATTTGCGCACTCAGGTAGAACTGATGCGAAAACAGAAAAAGGAGAGAAAACAAGAACTGAAACTGCTTCAAGAGCAAGATCAAGAACTATGTGAGATTCTTTGCATGCCCCAGTACGACATCGACAGCACCTTGGTGCCCAGCTTAGAAGAGCTGAGCCGGTTCAGACAGCACTTGAAAGCCCTGCGGGAAACCAAGGTACACTGCTGGCTGGCGGCACGCTCCCGAGAACCGCTTGAATCCTGGGCGTGCTGTGACCCTTCTGTCTTTCAGGCTTCTCGGCGTGAGGAGTTTGTCAGCATAAAGAAGCAAATCATACTGTGTATGGAAGAATTAGATCACACCCCAGACACGAGCTTTGAACGGGATGTCGTGTGTGAGGATGAAGATGCTTTTTGTTTATCTTTGGAGAACATTGCAACGCTACAGAAGTTGCTGCGGCAGGTAATGTCTGTTGAAATGATGGTCTGGGGCTGCCCAAGTAGTCAGCAGTCTGAGGAAGCATTGTCACCCGTTCAGTCTTAATGAGGAACCAAGAGAAGGAGGGAGAATAAAGACATTAAGTACAGCCGTGATGTCAAACAAAACAAAAGAAAACTGTATGTGTCCTTAAAAGTGTGAAATTGAAGTTTTGGATGAAATGATACTGGCCACTTGAATTGGCTAATGTTTACTGGAGAATCTTACTCAAAATTTCAATTGTAATTTGGAAGGGTTTGTATCTTGCCGTAAGGACAGCTTACAGTTTGTGTTAAGTCGTAACCACACACCTCTTCACACCCTTGTAAAGGTCTGCAGCTGATCCTTTTTTTTTTTTTTTGTGGGAGGCCGGGGGCTACCTTCTCTGCTGCTGTCTTTACTATTTCTGCTTTGCTACAGCTGGAAATGCGAAAATCACAGAATGAAGTGATGTGTGAGGGGCTGCGTGCTCAGATCCGAGAGCTCTGGGACAGGCTGCAGATACCCACAGAAGAGAGAGAGGCCATGGGTAACATTATGACTGGTTCAAAGGCCAAGGTCAGGAAAGCGGTAAGAAACCTGAAAAGTGCTGCTGGGTCAGCAGTCTCCGAGCGTGCCCGTGCCAGGTCTAATGTGCTGACTAGCTTCTGCCTTGAGCAAACTTGTTTCCAAGATAGACACAGCAAGGGGGGCAGGCCTTCTGCCTCTTGCAGACATTCGTGGCTCGTTATCATGTGGTTGCAAAGGTGGTCAATTTATCTCTGGCATAAAGCCCGCTGCACTTTTATTTTAACGGGGGAAGCTTCTGCAAACCGAGGTGAACGCAGAAGCGCAGGTCTCTCAGCTGCTTTCTTTCTTTCAGCTGCAATTGGAAGTGGGTCGGCTGGAAGAACTGAAGATGCAAAACATGAAGAAAGTGATTGAGGCAATTCGAGTGGAGCTGGCTCAGTACTGGGACCGGTGTTTCTACAGCCAGGAGCAGAGAGAAGCTTTCGCTCCCTATCATGATGGTTAGTACAGCAACGTGGTCCGCACGTGGCCTGCTGTGTGCAGGTTCAGGAGTGTGTCTACTTCTGAAGCTTTTCGAGCTTTCAGCCCATGTTGCCTTTACTGTACAAATAAGCATTTGCACGTGCTACTGGGAAATTAGAGCTCTCTCGATCTCTGAAGCAGTGTGTCCCTGGATGTAGTGAAGCTCCAGTCATCAGGTGCAATGACCAGCCCTTCCAGGAACAGCTTACCCAGTCCTCGTGTCGAGAGACGAGGGCCGAATGCACTTGAGTGTCAAGCAGCTTAACCCGGAAGCACCGCAGGCAGGTGCAAGAGCCCAAGCTGGTGCCCTCAGAGCCCCGTGCAGTTCCTGGCTGACCTAACCCGAATTTCTATAAAGATGAGGCTGTCTTTACTAAGTTCAACAAATGTTGTTTCTGGACATTTTCAAAGACCCAGCCCTCTGTTGACAGGGTGGGGGAAGGAATATGAAAGAAAACTTAGGCAAGAGAGCACTTGAGAATGTTCATCAGCTTTGTGCCCAAGATCAACGGGAGCAAACCTGGCTTTTATTATCCACAAGATGTGTATATACTGTCTCATGTGTCATTTTTATTACAAGGAAGAAAAATCTTCCCATTATTTATTTATGCATACAAGAGCCGTGGTACAGGCCAGAGATGCAGGGGGGTGAGAGGACTCACCAGAGACAGGTTGGGATGCAGAACAGGCAGACTGACTGAAATCCACTGCTGAGGGGAGCAGCGAGGAGACAGGAGAGGTCTGCTGCACCATGTGGGTTTCTCCCTGTCCGGCCGAGGATCGAACTCGTGCTGCATGAGGCTGCAGATTGCTTCATAGTGTGGTGCTTAACCCCTCTTACCACCAGAGAGACCCCAAAAATCTTCCCATTACTAAAGGGATCAGTAAGTAAAGATACTAGAGAAATTTCTAAAATTAGGTGTGTACACACATCCCAACATTTATTATGTGAGCCAAAAAGTACAGAAATGCAATTATGGAATATCAGAGCGCTGGGTTTATTTTTCCTTTTCAAGAGGGCTTGACTCTCACTGCCAGGCAGATAAAGAGACTGCACACTGGTGGAAACAGACCAGGGGTTAGCTCCAAAGTTCTGCCTAGAACTCGCTAATGCCATCCCCTGCACAGAGGATAGGAAGGGAACGTCCTTGCTAGTTCCCACCATTTGGAAGCTGCTATATTCCGTTTTATCAGCACCAGTATATGGAATGCATCTGGATTAAATGTTAGCACTAAAAATGAAGCTAGTACATGAGATTCTGGCTAAAGAGGGCACTTAAAGAAAGGAGAATAAAGTGTATCACGAGGTAAAAATGAACAAAAGATTCTTACTGCTTTATAAGCATAGTTTGTGTGTATTTTTAATCAGCTGAAAACATTTAATGTAAACCAAACACTGCTCCGCCTCCACCTTAGCTGTGAGTTCTTGCTTCCACATATGATGAGCTCCCCTTGTTTTCTGTTCTTTCAGCGGATGTTCCCAACACGTTTCATTAGACCTGGCCTCATGTTGGGGGTGAGGAGGGGGTGGGCGGAGGGAATTAGACAGACGAGGGAGGGGGGAGTGGACAGACATGGGGAGGGGGCGACACACAGGAAGAGCGAACATGACTGAATTACACCACTCGGGAGCAGTGGGCAAGAGGAGAGGCCCCCTGCACCTTACGTGGGTTGGCTCCCTGGGCCAGGTATCGAACTCAGGCCGTAGCAGTAGCAGCACCGCGGCACTGAGCCTTAACCCGCTAGGCCACTGGGGAGGCCCTTCTCACTCCCTGACTTTAAAGGCTACTAGTACTTCTCCGGAGGGAGCCTCTGCTTTGGCAATGGTGCGCTGATGTAAGCGCTTAAACTCGGCGTCTGCAGGTGTAGCCCATGTCCTGAGAGGGCAGTCAGGGGTAAACCACGCGGTCTGGCATCTGCTCATTGGGAGCCTGCACTCAAGTGGGCCTCAAGTTTACAGTCAGCATGGCCCGCTAAGCGCTGCCAGCAGGTGCTAACGTGCACTGCGGCTCCCGCCTGGGGGTGCCGACTCGCGTGTGTAGCCAGGAACGGCCGGGCAGCCTTCCTTCCGTGGCAGGGCCCGGAGACGAGCGTGGACGCCTGTGAAGAGTATGAATGTAAGTTAGCACGGACTTTGCCAGTCCACGTTCACCGACCACCAAATCTGTTGTGTGGATTTGCAAACCCCACATCGCTGTCAAGCTGCCGTGGCGCTGTGGCGCTGCCGCACCCGTTTATACCTGTTTATACCTTGCAGAGGACTACACTGAAAGTCTCCTCCAGCTCCACGATGCCGAGATCGTGCAGTTGAGAAACTACTACGAGGTGCACAGAGAGCTCTTTGAAGGCGTCCAGAAGTGGGAAGAAAGCTGGAGGCTCTTCCTAGAGTTTGAGGTACCGCCTTGTCCATCATTACCTGGAGAACTAGAGTCAGCGCCCGGTTTCCTCTGCACGTTACTGGGTTCTGGGGCCCTATTTCATCAGGTCAGGTTACTGTTGACCCCCCGTGTGTGTGACCCTTGTATGTAGGAGCACTAACCCCAGAGTCAACAGCTTGAATAAGTTTCTTGCATAAGGGACGCCCAGAGGCGGGCGGTGCAGATGGCTGTGGCTACTCTATCTAGTTCCTGGCTGCTGAGCTCACTTCTTCACCACCTCATCCAAGTCCAGGGAGGCTCCAGAGCGCACCCCCCCAGCATATGGGTGGCTTAGGGCCAGATGGGGGAGAGAGCCCCTTGAAGACAAGAGCCTGCATCCTCTGAGGGCCCCTCCAGGCTCGCCACAGCAGCTCTGCCCCGATGCTAGCAAAGCAGGGAGAACTGCAAGACCTAGCTTGGCCACAGGCCAGCGCCAGGGAGGGAGAGGAGAATGGATGTCAGCAAACATCTGGCACATTCCACCATTTTGATTTTCCCAATTTTCTCAGAGAATTGTCTGGGCACGGGGTTCCCTCAGACTAGGGTGGGGGTGGACTCAGCCAGGGACCTCGGCCAAGAATGCCAAAGACATTCGCTCAGGTTCATGCCATCCTGACGCAGCTGGAAGGGCCCTTCAGGGAATCCTCACTCAAGTCCTTCCAGTCTATGGAGGAAACTAAGACTCCAGAGTGAGTAGCGAGAACAGCGTGAGGTCTCAGAGCTGCCGCGACCACAGCACGGCGTGGAGGGGCAGCGCTGCTGGCAGTAAGAGCCGAACAGGCAGCTCTGGTCACACCCGTTTTTCAGAGAAGAGAAGTGAATCCTACCTGCTCTGGCGTAGTCCATCTGGGGCGTGGCTTTCTCACGCTTGACCTCTAGGCTGTGGAGACGGTGAACTCTGCCGAGCACCTCCTTCTGAGAGTTCACGCCTGACCTGTAGTTCCCGGGTCCGTACCTCACTGCTGTTCTGACGTACTAGGCGCAATAGGAAGAACCGGGAAAGTTACTAAGAAGCCTAGTGTTTTACATTTTATTCTCGTCCATTTTGAGAGGGTTCATCTAGTGAAGGACAGAGGATCCATAAGCCCCGACTTGGGTGCCGCTCCGCTGCCCTAGGCTCTGGCGGAAGTGCGCCCAGGGCTGCTGCCGAGCACGGTGCAGGCTTCCCCGTCAGCTAACCTTTGCCCAAGGAAAAGAGCCGGTGACGCTGTGCATATTAAAGCCTGTCCTACTTTTTTAGGAATCGGTAGTTTTCCTGCACCCGGGGGGGGGTGATCATGTGGTGACCTGGTGGTGCGCGCCCCCACCGCTCCCTGAGAGCTGTGGGGTGTGCGCAGCCGCCTTGACAATGGTATCTTTTTGTTGTTTTTTGAAAGATTTATGCATACAAGAACTGGGGTGCGGGGGCAGGGGGGCGGTGAGAGGACTCACCTGAGACAGTGGGGAGCAGAACAGGCAGCTCGACTAGAATCCACTGCTGAGGGGAGCAGCGGGGAGACAGGAGAGGTCTGCTGCGCCATGTGGGTAGCTCCCTGGCCGGGGACTGAACTCGTGCTGCAGAGGCTGCGGACAGCTTCATAGGTTGCGTCTTAACCTTGCACCACCAGGGAGGCCCAACAATGGTATCTTTCTGAGAGCAGGGAACCTGAGAAGAAGTCACTGGTCTGGCTTTCCCAGAGTCTACTCTAACGGAAATGTATTTTTCACAGAGAAAAGCATCAGATCCTAGTAGATTTACAAACCGTGGAGGAAATCTCCTGAAGGAAGAAAAGCAACGGGCGAAGCTCCAAAAAACACTGCCTAAGGTAATACTGCTGTCAGGTTTTTGGTGCTTGGCCAGAAGAGGCCTGACTGTCGGTGTGTCTTTGCTTTGAATCATGTGGCCTAAAACTGCCTTTTCAAAGACAAAGCTTAGGCAAGGACAAGAAGGCGGCCTTGAGCCTTCCCTGTGGAAGCGTGGAGGAGAGCCAGGCCCCATCTAGGGCTGCGCTACAGCTCACCCCAGGCGGGGTTTATCACTTTGATAAACAGCAGGGGTGCCTCTTCCCGCCCCGAGGCGCAGCTCTGAGGTGAAGGTGCAGGCCAGGGCTGCTTTCCCTGAGGCTCTGCCCCCTGCTTGCGGGCGACGCCACCCCTGTCTCCACATGGCCTCCTCTGCGCACGTCCACGTCCACTCTCTTCTTTGCAAAGGACACCAGCCACATCCGCTCGGGGCTCAGCCTCGGACCCCGTTTTTACCTTGATGTCCAGATAAAGGCACATTCTGCAGTCCCGCGGGTTAGGCCTTCACCCCGACTTCGGGTAGGGGCGTGGGAGGAGGCCAGAGTTGAGCCAGTAACAAAGGAAAACTTCTTAAAGTGTTGAGGGCTTCAGGCCTTTTCTACTGAGTGGCACGTGCTGAGTTCTGCGCCATTCAAGGCGCTGTCCCACCTTGCGGCTTCCACGTCGTTCCGAGAGCCTCAGAGTCGAGGCAAGCGAGGAGCCGGAAAGGCCTGGCTGCTTCTTCGCCACCGCCACTGTGGGAACTGGAACCGCAGGTCGGGCCGGGGGCGCTGCTGCCGCTGCACGCGCCCGTCTGGCTTTGCTGTCCTCCCTGGGGCTGCCCTGACTGTGGGCACCAAAACCTTCGTGTCGGACTCACGGCCCTCGCCTTTCCCCGCCGTGGTGTGAAGCAGAAGCAGACCCGGCTTCGATTTCCGCCCTGAGTCGCCACCGGGTCCAGGCTGGAGTTGAGCCAGTGACCCTCCCGGGGCGGGGGAGCAGCCTTTCATCTGTCCTCACGTGCGGCCTTGCTTCTGCTCTCAGCTGGAGGAGGAGCTGAAGGCACAGATTGAGAAGTGGGAACAGGAGCATTCGAAGGCGTTTGTGGTGAATGGGCAGAAGTTCATGGAGTACGTGACGGAGCAGTGGGAGCTGCATCGGCTGGAGAAAGAACGAGCCAAGCAGGAGAGAGTAAGTGAACGCAACCTGGGCAGAGGGCGGGACAGCCAGGCGTGTGGCCCTGAGCCTCAGGGGCCAGCGCAGCCCTTCTTAGCTCTAGGCCCAGGGTTCCGGCCCCACCCCAGACCCGCTCTCCTGTGGGACCGGTCAGCATTGCGCCCGCTGTTCACACAGCAACTGAAGAACAAGAAGCAGACGGAGACGGAGATGCTCTACGGCAGCGCGCCCAGGACACCCAGCAAGCGCCGCGGACTGCTGCCCAGCACACCCGGCAAAGTGCGTAAGGTAAAGTGCAGCTCCGTGAGCCGCTGTTCAGCAGTGGCTCTTGAGACCAGGCCTCTTGGCCACCGCTTGCCCTGTGTCCCCAGAGGCGATTCCCCAGGGGCGTGAAGGCCACTTGAGGGTGAGGGGCAGGCGGCAGCTAATCCCGGAGGCTCGAGGGCTGCTGCAGCTCCACCCAAGGACTGTGAAAGGTGACTTTTGTGCTTCAAGGGGGGCATTAGGTCCCCATTTTCTGACTTGGACAGATGAAGCAGAGTGTTAATTCCCTTCTTCTGCCTCAGCTTGTATTTTATGACATAGGGGAGGTTTTATTTCGTAAGATTTATGTATGCTTGTAAGAGCTGGGGTACAGGCCAGAGATGAGCGGGGTGAGAGGACTCACCAGAGACAGTGGGGAGCAGAGCAGGCAGACCGATGAAATCCACTGCTGAGGGGAGCAGCGAGGAGACAGGAGAGGTCTGCTGTGCCCTGTGGGAATCTCCCTGGCTGGCTGGGGGATCGACCTCGTGCTGCAGAGGCTGCGGACAGCTTCATGAGTTGTGTCCTAATCCCTTGCGCCACCAGGGAGGCCCCTCTAGGGAAGGTTTTAAAAGTCACTTGTAATGGCCTCCAAGAGGACCCCCGAGAACACTTGCCAGCCATTCCAGGGGCCTCGGTGCCAGCCATGCTGCTCCTCCAGTCTGATGCCTGATGGCTGTGGGGCCAGCACAGTGGCTCCGCCCTTGCCGGCTTCTGGTACCTTCAGACTCGACCTGTGTTCGAGGGGCGCAGAGCAGGCGCTTCCGGCGTTCGTGTGCATTCCCTGGATGCTCGTGAGGCCGAGCCTTCTGCTGTCCCCTGGCCTCCTAGGTCCTTTTCTGGGGACTCTTCCTGTTAGGACATTTATCTCCTAGCAGATTAGAGGAATTCTTGGGGGTTCCAAATGCTCCCCCTTTCACACTGACCGCCCAGTGTCTGGGTCTTGGATAACTCATCTCCTGCTCCTTGTGGCATCAGCCGGCGGGTGGAAAGCTGGCCCCGCCGCGGGGAACACCGCTGTTCCTTCACGGCGCGCTCTTCTCCCTGGTGCCTGCGTCGTGCTGCCTCGTCTGCCTCCTTGAATGATTCTGTCACGCTTACGCCTCCCCTCAGTCCACACGGTGACCATCTCCCTCACCCGCAAGGGCCCCCAGCGCCCCCCCCTTCCAGTTCCTGCAGCCAGTGCCGCTGTCATCGTGGCGCGTGGCACGTTCTGGCGTGTGACGGAACCTCGCGTGCGCCCCCCTCGCCTGGCCTTCACGGCGCGTGCTGAGTGTATCTGCTGGTGCCAGGGTCAGAGGCTCAGGCGGCCGCTCGCTTCTACGGCTCAGCAGCATCCCGCTGTGAGCAGGCCCCTCCGCGGACGCACGGCCTGTCCCTGGCTGGCCGGTCGGTGTCCTGGCCGTGCTGGGTAACTGCGGCGCCGTCTTCGAGCTTCCATTTCCCTCGGGCTCGTGCCTAGGGGTGAAGGGCGGCTGCGGCGCAGGTGGGAACCAGAAGGGCAGCGCTCGCCGGGCAGCCCTGGCGCTGCGGAGCAGCAGGCTCGTGCGTGTCGTCCCGGCGCTCCCGGGGCTGCTGCCTGGGCTCACGCCTCAGTGGAGGGCTGGGCCGTGTCCTCGCCCAGCAGCCGCCTCCCTGCTCCTTCCAGCTGAACACGACCACCCTGTCCAACGCCACGGCCAACAGCAGCATTCGGCCTGCCTTCGGCGGCACCATCTACCGTTCCCCGGTGTCGCGACTTCCACCCTCTGGCAGCAAGGTGAGTGGCCTGGCCTTTGTGTTGGGGGGCTTCTGCTCCCGCTTAGGGTTACCCTCCAGCTGCTGAGAGACGCTAGTTTCAAGCCTGCAGCGGGGGCTCTCCGGGCCTGCTCGTGTAGTGGGAAGCCCTGGGGTCACACGGGCGCAGCGCAAAGCCTGGGCCTCGGTGGGCGCTGAGCGAGGTCACGGGGTCACTGGACATGGCCGGGCACTCGGAGGAGGGGCGCGCAGGTGCTGAGTGTTGGGTCTCTGAGGCACTTAGACCGCGGAAACCCCGGGCCCCGCTGCAGCCTCTGCCCAGTGCACACGCGGCTCTTCCTCCACAGCCGGGCGCTTCCACCTGCTCTGTGACAAAGACCCCCCGTGCCGGTAGGCACGGCGCCAACAAGGAGAACCTCGAGCTCAATGGCAGCATCCTGAGCGGTGGGTACCCCAACTCGGCCCCCCTCCAGCGCAACTTCAGCATTAATTCTGTTGCCAGCACCTATTCTGAGTTTGCGGTAATTCACCTTTTCTAATATCTACCAGTCCCTGGGGAGCACACAGTTGGGGCAGCACGGGTGTCGCCCCTGGGCGCCGAGGCGAGTCAGGACAGTCCTTGGGGGCTGAGAATCCCTTTCCTGCCGTGACCGAGGCCAGTGTGGGGGAGGCGCCAGGGGCACCCCACGCAGGAAGGCAGGAGCTGGCAGCGGCAAGCAGAAACTGAGCCTGGATCCTTCTGCTTAAGAATACCTCTCCCTGGCTGCAGGAGGCGACCCTCTGCCCACGCCCTGCTGCTCTCCTGGTGGAGTTCTTGGTAATTGTCTCAATTCTCTGTTCTTAGAAGGATCCATCCCTCTCTGACAGCTCCACTGTTGGGCTTCAGGTCTGTATGGCGACCCTGCATGTCCCTTCCTGAACACGCCTCGCCTGCTGGCTTCCTTCCCGTCTGCACGGGCTGCGCTAACCACCCATCTCAGCGGTGCTGCCGCGGAACCTTTGTCTCAGGTGGCGGGGATCCCCAGCACACCTCTAGAGTAATGCCTGGCTAATCCGACAAGAGACTGACTAACCTGCTGGTGAACAAGAAACGGGTTCAGACTCGAACTGGATTCTCAGCCCCACTGAAAGTCAGGCAAAGTGTTTTTCTATGTCACTTCGCCCTCCCTGGTGGTGACAGCAGAGGCTTCCGGGGTACCGGGAAGAACGGAGGCCCCCGTGGCGCGGGAGGGGCCCCAGCTGTGTGCTGCCCCTAGCGAGGCTCCTGCCTGCGTGCTGACTCCTTCCTGGAGCATATGCCTTCCTCGCCCTCCGCTGGCGCGGGCCCTGTCTGCTCAAGCTGCAGCGCTCACGTCCTGGGCCTGGCCTGTTTCTACTACACGGAGCTGTTCGAGCAGCTCGGAGGCGCTAGAAGAAAGGAGTCTTTCCAGAATGCTCTTGAGCCTCCCGTGCCCTACTCCCCGCTTCCTAACACTTAGCGGCAGGGCCTCTAACTTGACAACACGTGTCTCCCCCTCCCCACCCCCGCAACAAGGGGCCAGTTGAGCTTCCTGTTGCGAGCTGAGGCTGCCCTTTACTCTTGGCTGGCGTCGAGCTAAAGCCGAGGGGCCAACTTTTACTGCTGCAGTGACAGACACTGGGACAGCCGGCCAGGGCTGCACGCCTGGCCTGAGTGCCGAGGCCGGCTTCCTGTCCTGGCGCTTTTCCCACGTGACACGGCCGGTGTGGCTCTGCCGACACGGCGGGTGCTTGTCGCCCAGGCTGGCTGACGGCGGGCAAAGGGCCCGGCTGTTCATTACCTGCCCAGCCAAGCCTTGTTTCCTCCACTTGGCACCTCTCTCGCCAGGCCGAGGGAGGCTCACCTGGATGGGTTTGCAGGTAGACACCCCTGGGCAGCGCCACAGCCAGCACGTGCACCTTACTAACCTTCCTCAAGAGCTGGTCCTGCCTTTTCTTTTCTGCTTCTCTACCATGTGCTCCAGCATGAGGTCAAATCACCAGCAGGTTACAAGGCCCTCGGCCCCAGGGATTGGTAGATATGTGGGCTGGCCCATTGTTTAAAAAGGCCTCAAAGCTTGTGCCTACCTAGCTTGACAGCTCGGAGGACTGGACGGCTAGGAGGCGCTGCCCTAGTCGGAAAACCTAAGGGACGGTGGACTGGCTGAGGGAGGGGCAGAGCCCGCGAGCACGCGCTTCCTTTAACAGAACGGAGCCCACACCCGCCCCTGACAGCCTGTCTCAGACGAGCCATCCCTCGGGACTCCTGCTGACACCCACACCTAGGGAGGCGCCCTGAGGGGACAGGCCCATCACTCGTGTTGTCTGTTTTTCAACAGCGGGAACTTTCAAAGGCTTCCAAGTCTGACGCTACGTCACGAATCCTCAATTCCACCAACATCCAGTCCTGAGGAGCCGTGCCGAGCCCGCTGCGGCTCCCTGGGCCTAGGCTGGGCCTGGCCGCGCGGGGCTGCCCTCCTTCACGTGGCTGTGCTGGAAGCCCCGGACCAGCGTCACTACCATGGGCCTAGCGTGGAGCAAATGCCACCGCAGGCTTCACGAGGCCTCGGAGACTTGCTTTTATTTTGACTCAGAAATATGTTTAGTTCACAGCAGTCAGTGCAAATCGTAGCATATGGACCTGAGCGCCTCTCCCCACCCACTCGCTCAAGCACACCCCGGGGCTTGCTGTAGCTCACGCGGCGCACGAAATAGCAACGGTGCCCGCAAGTCGTCTGGGCCTGTGCACGCGTTAGTTGGCAATTAGCCTCTTTCCTGGTGATGGGTGCTCAGGTAATGCTGTTAGCTTTGCTCCCACCTGCGGCTGTCCCCACGCAGAAAGCCTCGCTCCCGAGGAGGGGCTGTCAGAGTGGCGCAGCCTGACCTGCTGCCACTGGGTGACGGGGTGGCCTGGCGGGCCGGGTGGACGCGTTACCTGCCTCTGGGCCTAGCCTCGTCCCTGTGCCGAGTCCACGTCCCCCCTGCGGCTGCCAGCCAAGTGGGGGGCTGTGTGGCTGGGCGTTTCTGGCCTGGAGAGCTGGAACTTTGCACATGGCATAGGGGGTTGTTCCTGCTACACTGCCCCCCAGCCCCGTGGATCACTACTACTGCTGCACGCCCCGAAGCACTATTTATTCTCCCTCTGCCTGCACCGCACCTGAAATGGTTAGCAGCTCACAGAGCGGACCTAGCCAGGGTCAGCGCACCGGGAAGTCATACACCTACATGGCTGTTTCTGAAATTATACTAAAAATAAAATATGTGTATACTTACGATTTAAAGACACAATGTGATGGTTCTCTTTCTCCCCAAAAACACTTTTTGGTTGGTTTGGTCTGAAAAACAGGAAAGACCAAAAGACATAGAAGACATTTGTGGTTAGGAACGTGATTTTTCTTGTGCATTTTTAATTAAGAACATCCCTAGGTAATATAAGGACAGTTGAAGGAATACACCGTACAGGGCAAGTCAGCCTGACTTTCTGAACAAAGTAGATTTACTTATGTACGCAAGAGCTGGGGTACAGGCCAGAGGTGGGGTGTGTGTGTGAGGATCACCAGAGACGCAGTGGGGAGCAGAGCAGGCAGACGGACCGAAGTACATAGCTGTGAGGAGCAGCGGGGAGCCAGGTCTGCTGCGCCATGTAGTTCTCCCTGGCCGGGGATCGAACTCGGGCTGCAGCGGCTGCGGACAGCTTCAGAGGTTGCGTCTCCACCTTTTGTGCCACCGGGGAGGCCCAAACACCTTCATTAGACAGACTTTGACAGGGGCCTCCCTGGTGGCGCGAGGGGTTAAGCCCAGCACTGTGACGCTGTCCGCAGCCTCTGCAGCACGAGTTCGATCCCCGGCTGACCAGGGAGCAACCCACATGGCACAGCAGACCCCTCCTGACTCACCCGCTGCTCCCCTCAGCAGTGGATTTCGGTCAGTCTGCCTGTTCTGTTCCCCACTCTGTCGCTGGTGAATCCTCTCACCCCCACACCCCTGGCCTGCACCCCAGCTCTTGCGTGCATCAATAAATCTTTCAAAAAAAGTAAGACACATACTTTGACAAATGTGGCCCTCACCACCAGTCACCTCACTGAATGACTCCGTCGCTCCCCAAAGCTGCTTCCTGCATCTCGGCAATCCTGCCTCCTCACCCCCCACCCCCGGCAGGTCTGCTGCCCGTCACCAGAGGAGTTTGCGCTTTACAGAGGTGAGAAGAGTCCTACACATCTGGCTCTCTGCCTATTCCTTATGATGTTGAGGGTGACCCATGGAGTCAGTGTCCGTGTGTCCAGGCTGCCCTGGGCACCCACAGCTCGCCCACCTGCTGTGCTCGGCCACTTGGACTTCCAGGTGCTGCCTAGGAGGAAAGCCGGCCTGGGGGGTGTGTGCAGGAGTCTTGGGAGGGACACGTTTTCCTCTGGGCAACCGTGGCGGGGTCGTGTGCACTCAGGTGTGTGCTGAGCGTGACGTGGCCACACCATTCCCGGCAGTGCCGCGCGCAGGTCACAGACCCCATCTCGGCTTCAGGGACTATCCCTCCCTCGGCCATCCTTCTCTGGAAGGATCTGATCAGAAAACCCGAAGGACTTTAGAAAGTTAGAATAAACGAACTGGGTAAAGCTGCAGGGCACAAAGTCAACACCCGGAAACGCTAGCAAAGAGGAATGACAAGAACCCCACTCGGCAGCCGCCTCAAAAGGAAAACCTGGAGCAAACCCCGGGGGCGAAAGGCCTGGGTGCTGAAAGCAAGAAGCTGATGAAAACCGAAGACCTGCTCGCGGAGAAGGCGCGGCGCGGGGGCGGCGCACCCCCCGGCGTGGGCCTGCCCGGGGTCCCGGCGACGCTCACGGAGGGAACAACCGCGCGGGGCTCTGGAGGGAGCCACCAAAGACCCCCAGCAGCCGAAGTCATCCAAGCGCGACGCGCCCTCATCTCAACCTTGCAAACTACGGGGACCAAAGCAGTCGGGGGGCCCCGTGAAACAGGCCAGGGGTGCAGAGCTCGGGCACAAACACGCAACAGGTGGCCCGGGAACCTACAGTGCGGGAGGCAAGACGGCGGCGACGGCCCCAGGGGAGTGGCGGGACAGGGCCCGGCGTCCTGACAGAGACAGACACCACCCCCAGGCGAGGACAGGCAGGCCGCGCCCCACACTGGTCTTGGCGGCTGTCTTTGGACCTGACAGCAAAAGCAAAAGCAAAGCAAGGCAGTGGGACAGGAGATGTGCAGATGCTCTGTCTGGTGAGGGGCCAGTCACCTAGTAAGGCAGTAGACCGGGTTGTCGGGAAGGTCGTGACGTGTTTTTTCTACGTTCCTCAAGCAAAAAACGTGTCATAGCGTCTGACAACCCGGTACAACAAAGAGCACATACAGTTCAATAAGAACATTAGTAAAATACGGATGGTTGGGCCTCCCTGGCGGCGCGGGGGTTGGTTGTCCCAAGACTATACGGCTATCGGCAGCCACTGCGGCCTGCGTTCGATCCCCAGCCAGGGAGCTACCCACACGGTGCAGCAGACCCCTCCTGCCGCCCTGCTGCTCCCCTCAGCAGTGGGTTTCAGTGGATCTGCCTGTTCTACTCCCCACTCTCTCTGGGGAATCCTCTCCCCCCGCACCTCTGGCCTGTACCCCAGCTCTTGTGTGCGTAAATAAATCAATCCTTAAAAAATTAAAAAAAGAAATACGGGTGGTAGAGCTGCATAGACTGCACAGAGCCGGGAGGGCGCTCTGGGGCGCGTTCCCAGTGGTTCCGTCACCGTGATAGCGCTCACTAGGCCGGCGGGCGCTGCCCGTGGGGACCGCGGTCACAAATGTGGTCCTTGATTTCTTAAGCAATGACTTTTATTTTTATTTATTTTTTAAAGATTCATGTATTTACACAAGCACTGGGCACAGTCAGAAGCGCGGGAGGGTGAGAGGATTCCCCAGAGCCAGAGCGGGGAGCAGAGCAGGCAGAGGGACCGAGGTGGGACCCTCCTCCGGTGGCCGGGGAGCAGCCGGGAATAGAACCAGCGCTGCAGAGGCTGCGGGCAGCTTCGCAACCCCGCGCTCAACCGCTGCGCCACTGGGGAGGCCCGACTTTTATTTTTAGACAATGACACGTGATCCCTCTTGACCCAAACGTGAAGTGACTCGACCGCACACGACGGAGCACCACTCCGCCGCTGACGAGACGGCCGCCGTCTGCAACGACACGGACGGGGCTTGAGGGCATCAGGTGAAATGAACAGAGAAGGACAAACGCTGCGACCTCATCTACACGTGGGATCCGTATTTTATTAACACAAAGCGCAGCTTCCCCGGGAACCGACAAAAAAGCCTCCGTGAACAAGTTTGGAAAGAGCACACGACACGAGGGCGACGCACAAACACCAGCCTTCTCTCCACACGCCGGCCGCCAGCAACGGGCAGCCGAAATTTGCAACATGCCCAAAACGTGCCCGTGCATCCGCTTCACCGCCCGGCATCCTGCCGACGAGAGGGGCCGGACGGGCAGACGCTGCGTCCTCGGACGGGAGCCTCGACATGTGGGACGTGACGTGTCCGGATCTAGAGGGCAAATGCGAACACATCAGTGCCCGGCAGGCGCGTGGGAAGCGCAAAGCTGACCCCGAGATGCATGTGGAAGAGCAAAGAGGCTAGAGCAGCCGAGTCTGGAGAGAACCAACGTGGAGGGCGAGACTCGGGCGTTGACCGGCGCGAGGCCGGCCAGTCCCAGAGGCCCACAGACGTGGCGGGGGGGGAGGGGGTGCGGACAAGCGCGGAGGCCAGTCGGGACAGTGTTTCCAGCGAGCGGTGGGGGACACTGGACGGTCGCTTACTCAAAAAAAGGGAGGGACTGTGGCCTCTGCCCCGCTCCAGGCCTAAGTGACCTCAGAATACACCGGAGCGACAACTGTCAGAAGGAAACACGGATGGCGTCGGACCGAGCAGAGCGCCCCTGCACGGACATCAGCAGCGCGACCTCTGGAGGAACAGAGCGCTGAGATTTTAACGAATTTTAAACCTTTCATTCCGAGAAAGAGACCGTCACACAGGCTGAAGCCTCCTGGCGGCCCAGGGCTCGAGTCTCAGGCCGTCGTGCGGACCCCCGGCCAGGGAGCGGCCCCCAGGGCGCAGCAGGCCCCTCCTGTCTCCCCGCTGCGCCCCTCCGCAGTGGGCTTCGGTAGATCCGCCTGTTCTGCCCCCCGCCCTGTCTCTGGTGAGTCCTTTCACCCGACCCCCCGTAGCTCTGGCCTGCACCCCAGTTCTCGTGTGCATAGATAGAAAAAATAAATCGAGTAGCTGCCAACGGGGAGAAAATATCTGCAAATCACATGACCAGCAAAGGTAACGGACTCTCCCAAGACTCCACGACGGAAGCCCGGGCACGGGAGGTCGGGACAACCTCGTCAGACAAGACGCCGACCAACGCGGCACGTGCAGACCACACGGTCCAGAGACAGACGAGCAGGGGGCGGGGGCGCGGCCAGCTCCTGGGGGAGAGATTACGCTGGGCAGGGGGCGGTGGGGAGGGGGATGGGGAAGGAAGGGGCGTGAGGAGAGGCGTGTGTGTGCGTGTGTGTGTGTGTGTGTGTGTGTGAGACCGCAGCTGGGAAGGCGCGTGTGTGCGTCTGGGGGGAGGGAGGGGAGTCGTGTCAGTGTGCACGTCTGTAACTTCAGCTGGGGAGGGATGTGTGTGTAACTACAGCTAGAAAGGTGTGTGTGAGTGAGTGTGTAGCTGCAGCTGGGGAGGTGTGTGTGAATGAGTGTGGAACCGCGGGGGGAGGCGGGCGTGAGTGTGGCACTGCAGCGGGAGGGCTGCAGAGGGAGCCGCGCCCTGAACCTCAGGCCGCAAAGCGGGGCGAGAACCGGTCCGGGCGGTGGTGGGGGCGCGCCCTGCCCCCCACGCCGGCCACGAGGGACAGCAGCGCTGCCCAGACCAGGCCGAGCCCGCCCGCGCCGCGGAGGGGAATGTGGGGGGCGCTGACACCCTCAAGCTCCCCGGGAGCCTGAAAAGCCTCGACGGACCCGAACGCGCGGCCGGTGCTGGAGGCGCAAACGCCAGACGCCGCTGCTCGGGGTGCAGGGGAGACGCCGGCTGAGCCCGCGCCCCACAAAGAGCCAGGGTGCCCCTGCCCCCCGCAGACGGCTCAGAGCAGCCAGCGCCCCACAGCGCGCTCGGGCGGGAAGAGTGTCCACCCCGCGGGCTCCTGGGCCGCCGAGTCCCTCCCCCGGGGCCAGGCTTGAGGACGGGCGGGCGGGGCTCACGGGAGCTGCACCCCGCGCCTGGGGTTCTGCACCCTCCCGTCTGCTCCACGGGCGCTGGCCCGAGGTGCGGGGGGAGGCGGGGCTGCGGGAAGGCAGGCGCCCCGACCTGGCCAGGCCACTCACCCGTCAGCTCTGCGCGCCCGCGGCGCACACGTAGGTGTTCCAGGGCCCGCAGTGCACGGCGCGCACCCGCAGGTGGTTGTCGGCGAAGTAGTCCACGCGGCAGGGCCGGTCGCGGCTGGCCGTGTCCCGAGGCCCAGCTGGCCGTATTTGCCTGCGGGGAGACAGGCCTGGCGGCTGCGCCTCCCCCTGCAGTGACCCCCGGGGCTCGCGGCTGTGGCCACGGTCCCTGAGGCCCGGCGGGGCGAACAGCAAACTCCCTGCGGCTTGGAGAGGCCGGTGCCCGCCAGGAGGCAACGACCCCAGAAGCCGCCACGAAGATGGTGGAAGGGCTGACCCCGCGGCCCTTCTCCCGCCCCCTCAAGGCCCCCAAACTTCGCTCTGCCGCCACCGTCTCTCCAGAGTCTCCTTTTCCCGACCTAAAAAGGCCGTTGGCTGCTGCTCACGGCGCGTCCGTGCTCAGGCCCGAGGCCAAGCGCAACGAGGCGTCGCTACGCCGGGGCGGCAGATCGGCGGCGACCCCGGCCTGCGCCTCGGCTTTCAGGGCCTTGACGCTCGCGCACGGGCGGCGCGTCACAAGAAGCGGAGCTGCCGCGACCACCGCGACAGCGACGAGCAAGGCGGCGGCGGCGACGGGTACGAGGCGAGGCAGCGACCCCCGGCGCAGAAGACGCCCCCCCCCCACGGGGCGGATCGGCGCCGGCCGCGGGAAGCCACGAGCCGCTCGGCGCCTGCTGCCCCGACAACGCCCCGCTCAGGCCTGGCCTCCCCGAAGCGCGGCTCCGGGTCCTCGACGCCGACTCCTCTCAGCCTGAGGCGCCTCATCGGCCGCTGCCGGCCGGGCCGGGCGCCCCTCCGGGGAGGAGACCGCAGCCACCCCCGCGCGGCGCCTCCCGGGCCCAGAGGGGTCCCCGCCCCCTTTCCCCTGCCCGGAGCCCGACGAGGCCCCGGCCGGCCCGCCCCGCCACGCCGCCCGCCCCGCGCCCCGCGCCCCACTCACCCCAGCCCCAGGCGTACAGCTCGCCGGCGCCTGCAAGCGAGAGCGCGGTGAGGGCCGCCCCGCAGGCCGCCGCTTCCGAGGGGCGCGCCGGGAATCGCCTCCCCGCTCCCCGCGGCCGGGGGGCAGGAGGCTGCCCAGGCGCGGGTGGGCGGAGGCCGAGCACCCCCCCCCGCACAGGGGGGCCTCCAGGACCGAGAAGCCACCCGGCGCCCGCAGCGGACGCGGAGCAGCTGGTGCCTCTCGGGCCCCCTAGAAGCCACACGTCGGGCGCCCCGTCCCAGGTGCCTGGGGTCATCCCCCGCCAGGGAGCCGCCCACGGGGCGCAGCAGACCCCCGGCCTCCCCGCGGCTCCCCCAGCAGCGTCCTCAGTCCCTCCGCCCGCCCTGCTCCCCGCTCTGCCTCTGGAGCCTCCTCGCCCCCCTCTCTGGCCTGCACCCCGGCTCTACGCAAAAAAGCGGCTCGTCTCGGGGCCCCCACCCTTCCCTGCAGCCCCGGCCCGAGCGGGGAGCGCCCCGGCCACTCACGCGTCACCACCGCCGTGTGCCGGGACCCGCAGCTGACCTCGGCGGCCTCGGCGTCCAGGGGCAGGTCCAGGAGCGCGGGGAAGGGCTGCACCGCTACGAAGGGGGCTCCGGGCCCCGCCGCGCTCTCCCCCGGGGGGCGTCTCCGCCGGGGCCGGGGGCTGCGGGGCGGGGCGGGGGTGAGGGCGGGTGACGCCGGCCGGGCTGCCCCTCTGACCGCGCGCCCCAGAGCTGCCGCGGGGTGGGGCGCCCCGCTGCTCCCGATGGGCCCCGCGCCCGCAGGACGGCCCCCCCAGAGCGCCCGGCCGGCCCCCGGGGGCGCGGGACGGGGGGGGGGGGGGGGGGCCCTCACCTGCCCCCGCCGGGGCCTCGCCGCGCGGCCCCAGGCTCCGGGCGGGCAGGGCCAGCTGCCCCGACTCGTTCCAGCCCCAGACGTAAACGTCCCCGGCCTCTGGGAGGGAGAAGTGGGGTTCACGCCACGCCGAGGACCCCTCATCCGAGGCCCCTGCAGCCACCCCCACGGCCCGGGCCCCGGCTCGGGGCGCCGCTCCCCGCCCCGCCCGCCCCCGGGGGCAGCAGCCGGTCCCCGCGCCCCCCCCGCCGGTCCCCGGGGGCTCCCCGCACCCCCCCCCCCGGGCCCGGGCGGGCGGGGGGCGCTCACCGCTCACGCACGCCGAGTGCCAGCCGCCCGCCGCCACGCGCGCCACGGGCAGCCCCTGCAGCGCCTCCACGGCCCGGGGCTCGCGCGCGGCCTCCAGCGCCCCGTGGCCCAGCTGGCCGAGCCTGCGGGGGCGGGGGGTCGGTCCCGGTCCCGGTCCGCGCCCCCGCCCGCCCCCCCGCCCCCCGCCCCACTCACCGGCCGGCGCCCCAGGCGAACACGCGGCCCCCCGCGCCCAGCAGCAGCGCGTGCTCCGCGCCCAGCTCCAGCCGCAGCGCCCGCAGCCCCGGGGCCAGCGCGCGGCAGAAGGGCGGGCGCGGGCTCAGGTGCGCGCCGGGCAGCAGCGGCAGCGGGGGCGGCCCGGCCCGGCCCGCGCCGCCCTCGGGGCGCAGCGCCCGCGCCCACAGGGGCGCCCCGCGCAGCGCGCGCCCGGGCGCCCAGGCCTGCAGCTCCGGCCCGCGCCCGGGGCCCGCCGGCGCGCGCAGCAGCACGAGCAGCGCCTCCGCGGCCCACGCGTCGCGGCAGCCCCCGGCCCCGCCGCCCGCCGCGCCCGACAGCTCCAGGCGGCCGGCGCCTGCGGGGAGAGCGCGCTGGGCGGGGGCCGGGCGGGGGGGAGGGGGGGTACGGGGGGCCCGGGGAGCGCGGGGCGGGGCGGGGGAGGTGGGGGGCCGGGGGGCCCGGGGAGCGCGGGGCGGGGGCGCGGGGGTTCCGGGGCGCTCACGCGTCAGCAGCGCGGTGTAGCTCCAGCTGGCGCGCACGCGGAGGGCGTCGGCGCCCGGGCCCCGCAGCGCCTCCGGCCGCAGCACCCGCAGCCCGCGCCCGGGCCCGGCGCCTGCCCGAAGCCGCAGAACCCGAAGCCGAACCAGGCCGCGGGGCGCTCGGCCGCCATGGCCGCGGGGGCTGCGGGGCGGGGGGCGGGCCTGGCCTCAGCGCGGGGGGGCGGGGCCCCAGGCGCCGGGCGGGGCCCCCCCCGCGCCCGGGCGGCGGAGGCCCCGGAAAGCGGCCCCGCCGCGAGGCCCCCCCGAGCCCGGGGCACGAGTCCACCCGCGGGGCCCCCGCGCCCCCCGCCCCGGGCCCGGCCGGCGCGCGGCGGACCCTCCCCGGCCCCCCCGGTTCCCCCCGGCGCCCGCCCCGGCGGCCTCGCGCGGTCGGGGCCTCCGCGGGGCGCGGGCTGGACGGGCGGCCCCGGGCCCGCCCCCCATTGGCTCGCGGCCTGCCACTCACCGCCTCTGGGCCAATGGGCTCGCAGAGCGGCTCAGCCCGTCGAGCGGAAGCGGCTCGAGAGGACCCGCCCCGCGGGTGGGGAGGCGCCGGGCGCCCGCAGGCCCCCCCAGCCCCGGCCCCGCCCCCACCCCCCGCGCACGGACGGGAGGGCCGAGGCGCGCGCGCGACCAGCCGCCCCCCCCAGTCCTCCGAGCCCGGCCGACCGGATCGCTCCGTCCTGGGGGCCGCGGGGCCCCGCCTGGAAGCGGCGCTGCTGCTGCCGCCGCGGGGGGGGCGGTGCCGGGGGGGGGGGGGGGGGCCCGGGGCTCCCGGGCTCGGCGCACCCGCCTCCCCGCCCCGGAGGCGCGCTCGGTGCACACACTTTTATTGTTTTATCGGGGCGGGGGGGCGGCCCGCGGGCAGCCGGGGCCGGGGCGGTGCGGGCAGAGCGGCGTGTCCGGCGTGTCCGGCGTCCCCTCGCGGGCCGCGCCCAGGGCGGCTGGGGGGCCTCGTGCTCAGCGTCCAGCCTGTGGCCAAAGCTGCACCGTCCACACTCGCGGCCGCTCACGGTCCGCCGCGGCGGGGCGCGATGAGCCCGTACTGCACCGCTCTCCCCAGGCAGGCGGCCGCCGCTCCGGCCGCCGGGCCGTCCTCGCCCTTGGCCAGCACCGACAGGATCTCCAGCACCTCGCTCTGCATCAGGGCGCCGGCCACCTCGGGCGAGGCCTCCACCATGTTCAGCACCACCACGGCACCCCGGTGCCGCAGCTCGGGGCTGGGGCTCAGCAGCAGGGCCTGCAGGATCTCCAGCCAGTGCGCGGTCTGTGGGAACAGGGCCCGTGACCGCCAGGCAGCAGGCGGGAGCCTGCGGGGAACTCGCCCCCAGACCTCAGACCCACACCAGCCGCCACCCTGCTGGGGCGCCTGCCCCAGGTCCCCGCCCCACCCAGAGGCACTGACCACTTGGGGAATGCGGCTGCAGAGCGAGGGCCGCATGGAGGTGAGCATGGCCAGGCCCCCGGCCGCCGCCCGCCGCAGCAGCTCGTCGTCCTCTCCGCTGTACAGCACCAGCAGCTTCAGCCGGTCGTTGCCCGGGGCTTCGAAGAGGTCCTGCACCTGCGAGCAGACGCGGCGGCGTCAGCTGGCCAGAGCCGGCGGCCCAGGGTCTCCACGCGCTGGCCGCCCGGGCCGACACCCACCTCCTTGCTCACGGCCAGGTTACTCATGCACTCCGTGGCCGCGCGGCGGATCAGCTCGTGCTCCTCGAACATGTAGCCCTCGATCATGGGCACAGCCTTCTCCTTCAGGATCTTCTGCCTGCGGGGCCCAGGGGCCTCATCAGAGCCACCACCCCAGTCCTGGGCCCCCACACCACCAAGCCCAAGGGCTTTCCTGGGTGACGTGCACCGAGGTCTAGGCACAGGCTGCGGTGCTTTCCACACATCTAACCAGGCCTCAGGCAACAAATTCCTCAAAACTGGGAGTTAGGGGGCTGGGGCGACGGCAGTGCTAACCCTGGGCCCACGCCCCGCCCGCCCTGGACTCTCGTAACCCTCACGACAGGGGAGGCGCAGGGGAGACCATCCTGACTGCTCTGCAGAAAAAGCAGCAGGCCGATAGGACGTAATGCGTTCGCCGTCATGATCGGTCCTGACGGCGGACGGGGTTAGCCTGGCGCGTGCAGGGAGCCAGCACTGTGTGCCAAGTGCCTCTACAGGAGCTTTCTCGTCTGAGTCTCCTCAGCACTACCCCGCGAGGCAGGTACTGTGACCAGCCTGCTTCGGAGGAGGAAACGGGCTGAGTGGCTTGGTCACCGGCTCCAGGTGACGGGCTGGTAGCCAGCGGGGCCAGGCCTCCAGCGCCCTCTCCCACCTCTGAGACCCATGGGCGCCACGGTGACGCCCACAGAGGCAAGTGAGCCAGGAGCGCTTCCCTGACTAGGTGCTCGAGCGGGTGTGTGCCCTGCCCAGGCCCCACACCCCAGGCCTCACCGGAGCCGCTCGCTGATCCCCGCCAGGTTAGTCAGCGCCATGAGCGCCTCGAAGTTCTGCAGGCCCGAGCAGTTGAGGTGTAGCAGGGAGACCAGGGGCCGGACCACTTCATAGATCTGAGACACGAACCCCATCAGGCTGCTTGCCCTGCTCCCACAGACCCCACTGGTGGGAGTCCCCCCAGAAAAAGCCATGCCCCTCACCAGCCCACCAGTAGGAGTCCCACTCCACCCGGTACCCCGCCCTGGGGTTCAGCAAAGCTGCCAGTCCTGTGGGCCCAAGGAGCACAGCCTGGGGAGGAGGGGGAGGGCAGGGAGACACGCACCCGCTCGCCAGGAAAGGTCATCTCCGGGTTGGAGGTGATGGTGAGCTTGGCAAGGGCCTGGGCAGCCTTGGTCTGCCCCACTTCGGTGCCCTCCAGGGCCAGCGGGAGCAGAGCCTGAGGAGACAGGCCTGTCAACATCAGGTCTGAGCCTGAGCGTGGTGCTGACCTCGCCCCTCCTCCCGCCGGGCCTGGCACAGCCGCTCATGGCCAGCCTCCTCGCTGACGTCCCCCATTAAGCCACCCAGACCTTCCCAAAGCACCTGTTGAGGGCCCGGCCTGGACTGTGCTGGGCCCTGGGGCTGTGGGCTCGACAGGGGAAGGAGAGGGCAGGGCGTGACTAGGCAGGACTTTGGGGCCCAAGGGCCACCCTCCTCAGCTTCCCCCCACTCGGCAGGAGGCCGCTGGGGCTGTCCCACATCCAGCACTAGTCTCGTCTCACAGCTGCTGAGTCCTGCCCTCTGGCCCCCCGGGGCCCTCCACGCCAGCTCACCTTGCCCCCACCCTGAGCGACCACAGTGCCACGGTCCTCGACCTCTTCCACCAGAGCCAGGAAGACCCTGCGGGGAGAAGGCAGTGGTGGCGGGGTGGGCAGCCTGGCCGCCGGCAGACACCTCAATGGCAGCCCAGTGGGGACCCCCCGCTCCCGGCCACGCCAGGACCTGCTCCCATGGCCCCACCGCGGCGCGAGGCCTGGAAGGGCAGGGTTGGGCACTGCGCAGCGGCGCACCTGGAGAGCAGCTCCCTGCAGGAACTGGTCAGCACCGGGCTCTCGGTCTTCACCATGCAGGTCAAGGCTGACACCACGCCTGCCGCCAGCAGCTTCTTCACCCGAGCACGCACGAAACTCGGTTTGTCCTGGGGAAGGAGACAGCCGAGCGGAGGGGCCTCAGCTGGCCTGATGGGGCGGGGACCCGCTGGGGACAAAGGGTCAGGCCTGCTGCCGGGACGGCCCTGGGTCAGCCGGTCCTAGTGAAGGGAGACCCAGAAGCCCCCACCGGTGGCCCCTCACCTTGGGGTGCTGTTCGGGGACGTGCTGCTTGGCGTACTTGGCCAGCTCCACCATCTTGGGGTCGGGCTCCTCGTAGTCGTAGCTGTTGGTACAGTTGACCAACGCCGAGGCCACGGCAAAGAGCACTGACCGCTCCTCAGACTGCAGGGCAGGGTGGCGTGGATGAAGGCGGCCAGGTCCCAGGTCTCCCCTGCCAACCCCCGCCAAGCCCTCAGGAGCTCACACACGCGACCAACCCAGCTTCCCGAAGAGATCAGCCTCCCCGACGCCGCTGGTGCCACTCCAGCTGCCTGCCCTCCCTCCTGCCTGCCCTCCCTGGACGCCAGGAGCCACTGGCCGAAGTGTGCCAAGAAAAGCCAGCTCAATTCTAGACAGTGTCCCCACCCGCGCGGCGCTACCCTGCTGAGCTGGAACAGAGCCTTCAGGGCAGCCTCATCCTCCACAAACTCTTCCTTCACGTCGGCATCGAAGGTGAGGTAGGCCAGGCCTTCCACTGCCCAGCGCCGCGTGCCCGCGTCGATCTGGTCATTGCACAGCCACCTGGGGACATGCGGGGTGGGGGCGGCCATCAGGACTGGGGCAGGAAGGCTTCTGCCAGGGGCTCGGGCCTCCCCTGGACATCACAGGACAGGATGAGGGTGGCAGGGGAGGGTAGCGGGCAGACCCCCGTCTCCACCAGACCCGCTCACAAGGGGAGCTGACGAGCCCGGGAGACTTACTTTCGACACTGCTTGGCCAGTTTGAGGGTGGAACCCTCAGCAAACTGCTTCATGCTGAAGTCGGTCCCTCCAGCCGAGCCGAGCTTACAGAGCCCCTGAGGAAGAGACGACGCGGCTGGCTGCTGGCCTCAGCAGGGCGGCTGCACTGGGCTCCCCCGCCACCTTCCCCAGAGCATGGCCACGTGTCCTGGCAGCCGGCAGAGATGGTGCCCAGCCATGGTGCCGTCCTGCTCCCGCCCTCCCCACCTGCACCCCGACAGGCTCCGCTCTGCTCCCCGTCACCCAGTAAAGCTCTCCACCAACAGAGCCATGGTGTGAGGGACAGGATGGGTGCCTCCGCCCGAGCCACGGGCCTACAGGCCACGGAGAAGCCCAGGCCTCAGCGCCCCACAGAGCAGCGGCATCCCCGAGGAGCCAGCCGACAGCAGGTTCACAGGGCCGGGGGTCCCCCCAAGGCACCGGCTCCAGGCTCCTGCAGGCATGGCCTTTCCACAGCCCAGCCTGGCCTGGATATCCGGCCCACCCTTCCTCACCCCACCCCGCGATCTCCCCCCACTCAGGGGCGCGTGTAGCCCCGCGCTCTGCCTCCTCTGTGCACTGGCCTGAGGCCCGCAGGGGAGACGTGCGCCCCCCGCGCCTCCGCCGACAGCGCGTGCCGGCACGCCCCCCGCCGCTCACCACCAGCGCCCGGATGCGGATGCTGTCCTTCTCGCTGCGCTTGTACAGGTCCTTGAGCAGCGAGACGCCGTTGGCGGTGATGAAGGAGGCCCGCTTGGCCTTGCCGGCTGCGTGGATCAGGGCCTCCACGGCCACCAGCTGCTGCTCCTCCTGCTGGGAGGCACACAGCGCGATCACGCTCTCCATGACGCCGCTCAGCTCCAGGGCCCGGTTGCCGGCTTCGCACGGGCCCTGCAGGAGGCAGGACACCGTCTGGATGGCCCGCAGCTTCCCGGCCAGCCCGCGGCCCTCAAACCAGCTCCTGGAGGGCACAGGGTGACAGCATCACACCGAGGCCGGCATAGAGGGACTCCCCCCTGGCCCCGCACGGGCTCGGCGTCTGCACTGCGTGGGCCAGAGCAGGCTGGGGGAGTCGGCCTTGATCGGAGGCTCCCCTGAGCGACGGGCAGACGCAGGGTCGCAGTCTCACCGCAGCGTTGCGCCTCCCTGTGCCTATTACAACCGGAAGTTGTTCTGTCCGTGTCCTAATTTGCCACCAGCTGTGAGTCTGTATGGGGAGGCCCTGGGGGGTCCCTACCGTGCTGGGCAGGCACAGGGTGAGGGCCTGGGACAGGCCAGGTGGGCTGATGGCGCCCGGGAGGCACCGAAACGACAGAACACCTAGGAGGTCGCTTTGGAAGGAGACATGGCCCCTGGCCCTCCGGCCCCCAGCCCCTCCTGCTGACGCCCCAGGGCGGAGGGACGGCCTCACCTGATGTAGTTCTCACAGAGCCGATGGAAATTCTCCCTCTCGGCGTCGCACTTCAGGTCGTCAAAGAGCTTGCTCAGGAGGATGGAGGCACTCATGCGGCTGTCGGCGGTCACCGAGAGCTCCCCGGGGGGGTCCTGCACTGCACCCCCCACCTCCAGGATCTTCCTCAGGCCTGAAAAAACACCCCACTTAGACGGCAGAATGCGGGCTCCGTCCTGAGAGGCGGCAGAGTGCACGCAGCGGCTGTGGGGGTCGGGGGGGAGCCACACACACAGGGGCAGGGGCTCCTCAGGGTCAAGCTGAGCGGGGACCGCGCCTGTGCCTGCGGGACTGCTGGGCCACAAGAGGTGAGAGCGCCGCCCTGTGCTCGCGTGGAGCATCTGGGGGGTGGGGAGGGGAGATTTATGGCCAGGCCTCACTTCGCGCCTTCACGGGCTCCGGGGAAGCAGGGTTTCAAGCCAGACCATGGTTAGTGAAAGCCGGCCCCCGACAGCGTGGCTCCCTAAGGCCACTGGGCTGCCTCCTCACAGTCACAGAGGGATGACCTGGGGCGAGAGGCCACTCCCGGGGCTGCTGTGGCAAATGCCAAGTGCTCATCCCCTGAGAGCAGAAGCCAAACCCCCCGCCCAGCTCTCGGCCATGGCTGAAGGTTTAACTCTACGTCCCCCAAGGGGACCACAGGCTCAGGTGGGGTTCAGTGTGGGGACAGCAGGGCGGTCACGCCGGGGATGAGCCGGCCGCGGACACTCATCCCTCTCTGACTTTGGGTGCCGTCGCCTACCTTGGTCAATAACCCAGAGGGTGAGGCTGTTGTCGGGGTCCTTAGGAGACTTCCGGGGCACCACTTTAATCAGGAGGGTCAGGGCATTGTCTCGGCCTTGTCCTGAAACCCCCACCTCGGTCAAGAGCTCCAAGAGGTTGCTGATGAGGACCTTCAGCTCCCGGGCAGGGTCTGGCAACGAGACGGCACTCTGGGCTCCGCGGTCCGGCACGGGCCAACCCTGAACTTCTCCCATGTGGGGGAAACAAACCAGAGACATGGGGGGCAGGGGCCCACATCCTGGCTCTGAGCAGGCCTCAACCAACCCCGAAGACACCAGTAAAACACTGTCACCAAGTCCTGTTCCCGAACAACCCCCACCGCAAGCCTGGCCTTGAGAGAACGCGCCGGCCCGCTCAGCCTCTCCTGCTCCCTAACAGTGGCACCCAGGGGACCACTCACCCACGATGATGGCGCCTTCTTTGCCATGGAAGCCTTTCCTGACGCCTTCCTTGAGGGCGTCAAATATCACCTGCAGTAGGTGGCAGGCAGCCAGGGACACAGCAGGGCTTTCCACGCCCAGGATGGAGACCACTCGCCGGGTTCCCAGCACGCTCAGCGTGGCCACCGTCTGGTGGGGGAGTGGACAGGCTCTGGGTTAGCAAAGGGCGGCCGCGGAGACGGGGACTCGAGTGTGGTCGGGAAACACCACCTGAGTGGAGGAAGCAGCTGCCTGCGAGAACAGTGGGCCTGTTCCAGGAGACAACAGGTACCCCTTGCTCGAAAGAATTCCAGAAGATTCTGGAAGAACACCCACTGCTTCTTGCCCCCTTGGTGCCTAACAGAGCCGAGGAGAACTGCGGCCCCGAGAGCAGCTGTTTGGCTGCCAACTCCCCAGGAGAAGACACGTACCCCGGGACAAGCCTCGTCTACCCGGGCCCTCCCTGACACCAGCCTGCAGGTGCTGTCAAGGCACGGGCACAAGGCTGCCCCCAAGGCTTGCCCCCATTTCTAATGTGGAAAGCCCAAAAGGCCCAGTGGGAGCATGCAGTGTGCCCAGGACAGCAGGGGGCGGGGGGGTGCCATGGGGCAAGTCCCTGTCCTGGCCCAGGCTGGCTCCACTGGGCTCGGAGCCCACCCACTGCCTGGGCCAGCACCGAGCCCGCCCACGAGCTCCCAGGGCCAGGCCCTTCTCGGCGGTCAGTGTCCCGGCGGTGGGTGAGTCACTGGCCACTCACTCCCGCCAAGGCACTTCCGGGGGTAGAGAGGTGCCCGGGCTTTTACCATGTGAAACCCAACCCTGGCCCGGGGCAGTTTCTGCTCTCCTGGGCCCTGTTCATCCCAAATCACGTTGGCCTTTCCTGAGATGCTGCAATTTTCCCTCTCGCTGGGTGTCTCCCAAGACTCTCTCAGCCTCACCTTCCTTTTAGAATAAGACGAGGGGTGGATGGACACGTGAACAGATGGACGGATGCACCGAGGCCCTAAGGAGACCCCCACCCCCACCTACCCGAGACTGGTGCTCCGAGCAAATGCCGACCAGGGTGCGCAGGGCGGCCAGCATCAGGTCAGGCTCCCCTGTGTCCAGCAGGCGCTGCAAGAGCTGTACCCCGTTGCTCCGGAAGATCTTCTCAGCCCCGGCATCCTCCCGGGCCAGCACCACCAGGTTCTGAGAAGCCTGTGCCGGAAGCAGCACACCTTAACGGGCAGACGGCGCGGGCAGGTGGGCGGGGCACTGAACTC
This sequence comes from Talpa occidentalis, assembly GCF_014898055.3. Taxonomy (NCBI): domain Eukaryota; kingdom Metazoa; phylum Chordata; class Mammalia; order Eulipotyphla; family Talpidae; genus Talpa; species Talpa occidentalis. The sequence continues at coordinate 713,590 of NW_023601433.1, forward strand.
TGGACCTCACTGCTTCCGCACAGCGGCTGAGCCACCTTGGCCACCAACGCGGCCTCTCTGAGCTTCCCTTGCCGCCTGTGTAAGTAGGGGAAGGCGCCTGCTCTAGAGTTGATGGCGGAGTAAACCGGCCTGAGAGGTAGAGAGTCCCCTGTAGCCTCTCACCCGCAGCTCCTGCACAGGGTACTCAGGGAGACCTGGTCTTCCTGGGCTCACACTCAGGTGCCAGTCCTCGGCCAAGCTGCTGGGGCCCTCCACCCGGCGGCGCCTCGAAGAGTGGTGCATGCAGACTAGCAGGGCTCCTGGGCCAGGTCAGCCCAGGGCAGGGCGCGGTGGAAGGCAGCCCTAGTGCAGTTGGGCCCACTGGCTCAGCCCAGGGCCAGTACCTTTTGCTTTTTCTCAGTGCCTTTCTCCTGGGGGTCCAGCAGGATCTGAAACATCTGTTCCACCTTGGCATCGGTCGAAGACATGTAGCGCACCTGCGACAGGCAGCAGAGCACCTAAAGAGCCACCCCTCTGGCCAGGGACATTCCCGCTGACTTCTCGGCCCCTCCCGGGCCTGGTTCCTGTCTCTGGCGGCACCACGAGGAGGTGCGGCTGACAGCCAGGGCCTCACTACTCTGGGCAGGAGGAGACTCGTCTGGCAGCTGCTCCCTAACCCCCTGCGGCTATTTTCCTTTCTGAGCTACTTCCCGCTTGGGCAGCAAGACTGCCGCCCGTGCTGAAGGCAGTGCCGTTCAGAAGAGAGCATCCGAGAGCCGGGAGCCAACCCCCTCCTGGGGCACCATGCCCTGCCGAGGCACCCCTCACACCTCAGGCCAGGGAGCCGGCAGGTCAGGCGCTCAGAGCTCATCACTGATGCTCCTTCTAGCCCCAGATTCTTTCCACACCGTTTAAAAACCTGAATGTGCAAAGCCATCGGAGGCCCTCTCCCTCCGGGACCTGGGCGAGGGCAGGACAGACACCTGTGCCACAGCCCTGTGCCCCTTGCGTCACGACAGACGTGACGAATCGATCACGGCACACTCTCCGCCTGCACCAGGCCACCTGCTCTAGTTCCTCCCGTAACACAGGGCTGCAGGCAGCCCCTGCCTGCCCCACAGAGCTGGCACTGATGGGGAAGCAGGAGGCTCTCTCAGGTCTCATTTTCACAATCCTTGCTCCCATCGTGCCAGCATTTTAGCACCAAATTATCTGGTAAATTCAAGCTTGCGTAGGCTCCATGGGCCTTTTCTCCAGACTTTTACACGTCCATGCTACACAAAGCCCCCCTCTAAAGAAAAACTAGCAGACGAAACGAAACATCCTTCGAAAAGGGCCTTCAATCCTGATCTTCTATCCACATATCCCCGTTATCATTTAATGTCACCTTTTTAAATTTTTCTTTCACATTTACATACCCGAGGAGCCCCACCACACACACACACCCCCACGGTGCTGTTTTGGGTGTGTACGTGGAAGAAAGTTTTAACGTGTCTGCTCTCCACGTCCACACGTGCTGCCACCTGTCCCGGGCCCCACAGCTCAGGAGTTTATGCAGCCAGTCCCGTCCTCACCACTGCAAACAAGGCTGATGACAACACACCCAGGCCCGCTTGGGTACGCAGACGAGGCTTCTCTAGGGCAGACGGCAAAAGGGCTAGACCATGGAAGATGCCCATTTAAAGTTTTAAGAGCTACACTAAGGTCTCCTTAAAGAGCTGTGCCGGTTTACACCTCCTCCAGCAGCCCTGGGCGAGCCCACGTTCCCCCAACGTCACCCGGTGTCTGCCTCTCTCCCTCAGCAAAGGGTACAAGCTTTACACAGTCTGAGAAACACACCTCTGAGAAAGCGACATCTCGCTATGATTTAATCTGCTTTCCCGGGCTGCAGGCAGGGCGAGCATCAGGCCATAAGCTCATCTGCTTGCCGCCTCTGCTCCAGGGACCTTGCGGACACGGGACCCAGGTTGGAGTCCCCGGGCCCCACCCGCTGCGCTCTCCCGCCACTCTCATACCTTCTCCTGAATCTGGCCCCCGATGCTGCGCAGGGCCTCCTGGAACACCTTGTTCTTGGGCTCCAGGCTCACACATCTCTGCAGGTCCAAGACGGCCTGGTCCAGGCGGCCCAGCTTCTCCAGGGCTTGGCTCCGCCGGTAAAGTGCTTTGACGTCCCCACCATCCTTTTCAATGGCTGAGCACAAACAGGAGCCCTGTCAGCGCCCGGGAGGCCACCGTCTCCAGGCAAGAGCAGGAGGGACAGATCTCCAGCGCCAGAGGAAGACGGGGAGGAAGGTGCCGCTCAGCACTTCGGCCTCAGAGAAGGTGAGCGCAGCTGCAGAGAAGGAAAGGCCCGCGGGAGTGGGAAAGAGAGGCGGCGGAGCGCCGGGTGGCAGGAGAGGGTGTAGGCGCTGTGGTCCCCAGGCCCTGCCCACCGGAGCAGCCCCGGGCCCGGACGGCCCGCGCCCCTACCTTTGGACGCCTCCTTTTCCGCCTGCTCGTAGTCCTCCTGCGGGAGAAGGGGCGGGAGGGCGGCATGTCCCCTGGGGGAACTCCCGGCAGCGGGGCTGTGCTCCCGTCACCCCGCCCCGAGCCCCCGCACGCCCGAGCGGGGTGGCCCGGGCAGTGCGGGCGCGGGGCGCGGGCGCGGGCGCGGGAGGAGGGCGGGCGCGGGCGGGCTCGCTCACCAGCTTGAGGTGGCAGGCGGCCCGGTTCCGGTGCAGGACCGCCCGGTCCCGGGGCGGCGCGCCCAGCGCCAGGGCCCGGCCGTAGGCCGCCAGGGCGCCGTCGTAGTCGCCGGCCTGGAACAGCTCGTTGCCCTCCGTCCGCAGCTGCTCCGCGGCGCGGGCCTGCGCGGGGCAGAGGCGCCGGCGTGGGCAGGGGCAGGGCCCGGGCCGGGGAGGGGGGCGCGGGCGGGGGCGGGGGCGGGGAGGGGGGCGCGGGGGCCGCCCCCCGGGGTCCCCGCGCACTCACCGTCATCCCGAAGCGACGTGCGGGCGCGCAGGCGCAGTCTGCGGGGCGTGGGGCGCTCCCGGGGCCTCCGCCGCGCGGCCCCGCCCCGTCGCGCGTCGGAGGGGGGGCGGGGCCCCGGCGCGGCCCGGGCGCGCAGGCGCCGACGGCTCCGGCCGCGCAGGCGCAGACCGCCCCGGCGCGCCTAGTTCACCCCCGCGCAGACCCGCAGGGGGCGCGCCGCGGAGGACCGCGCTGGAGGCGCGCGGCGCCGGCGATCCGCGCCCCGGCCCCGGCCCCGGCCCGGACTCCGACTCCGGCCCGGGCCTCGGCCCCGGCCCCGGACGCGGCAGAAGTGCACGAGGTCTGCGGTCATCAGCGCCACGAGCAGCAGGCTGTAGAGGCCCAGCGCCAGGAGCGGGCCCGGGCCCCTGCGGGAGGCCGTCAAGAGGCCGTCGGGAGGCCGTCAGGAGGCCGTCAAGAGGCCGGCGGGCCGCCCGCGAGGCCCGCCGCGACGAGGGGCCGCTGGCAGCCCGAGGCCCTCCCCGGGGGAATCAAGCGTCACCAACCCGACTCGCGTGCGGTGCCGCGGCGCACGGCCCGCAAGAGTCTCTCGTCCCGACACCCCGCACTCCCCGCACCCGACGCCTGCGCGACCCCGGGGCACAGCCCTGGGCCGCTAGTCTGCAGGCGACAAGCCTCCCTCCCCTGAACTTGGAACAGGCGCCGCCCCGTCGGCGTTCCAGGGCTCCGGGCCGGTGCTCACCTGAAGATGGGCGGGGGCGGAAGGGCGGACAGGTTCACCTGGTACAAGGCCTCGAATTCGCGCAGGGTGCAGCAGGAGCCCCCCGCGGCCCGCAGGTGGCAGCAGTAGGCTTCCTCCGGCGCATCCGAGAGCCGAGGGCAGAAGAAACCCGGGTGGTGGCGGCCCTCCGCATCCCTGGTGGTCTGGCACAAGTGGGGGTGGTGGGCCAGTGCTGCTGGAGGGACAAGGGGCTGGAGGCCGGCAGGAAGGGTGTCCACACCCCCCCCCGCACCCTTTCGGGAGAGTGAAAGGGATCAGCCATGGGCTGCCTCCTCCCCAGCAGCTCCCCAGAGCACCTACCCCTGCGGAGATGGGCACGAGCAGAAGGCTGTACCTGAGAGGTCGGTGGGCTGGGCCAGAGGCACCCCGCTGAAGAGTACCAGGAGCCCCACAGACAGGCCTGTCAGCAGAGGGCCCAGACTCCCGGGGAAGCCCATGAGGGGTCACCTCCACCTCGGCCCTGGTCCCGGGAGGCCCAACATCACTCCTGCTACGCCATGGCTGCAGACAGTAAGGAAATAGAGATCAAAGCCCCACAGCCCCTGGGTACATGGCACAGACCTGAGGCTTCTCTGTCACGGGCCTTGAGAGGGGGCGAGAGAGACTGAGTTTCTATCTTCTCTTGGAAAATGGGAGGCCCAAGGGTTTCTGAGCTGGGGGAAAGGCTCAGAAGACGGGCAACGGGAGAGAGAGAAGGTGAGCTGTTCGCCCGAGGACAGACAAGCATCAAGGGCCGGGTTCGCTTCTCTCCACCCACCGTCAACTCTCAGGCTGTGCTGGAAGCCTGGGGAATTCTGGCCTCTGCGTTCCAGGCCCCGGAGACCTCAGCCCAGCAGTCTGGAGCTTCCCTCCCTCACCGCTGCCTCGTGGCAACCTCCAGGACTAGCCGAACGCAGGGCGAGTCCTTTCCTTCCCGTCTCCGCTGCGCTCCTGCCCTCGCTGCCGCTGAGGCCCGAGGCTCCCTGCCTGGTTGGAGGTTACTTAGCAGCCGGCCAACCCCTCGCCTGGGGAAAGTCTGCGGGCCCCAGGGCTCCATCAGCCGGGGCAGTAGATGCCCTCCCCAGAGACGCGAACTGTCTCTGGAAGGCGAGGCCTCCAGGGCGGGGCTGTCCCGAGCCCTCGGACTTCTCCCACAGGGCTGCGGGCAGCTGCGCCGCTGGTCGCCGAGGGCCCGGGCGGGAGCCTGGGGGAGGGGAGGAGCCCTTCAGCCCAGGGAAGAAGCGCGATTCTGTCCTGGTGTCTGGAGCAAGGGCACTTCTCGCGGAAACACCACAGCTGCCCGGAGCCCCCGTCGAAGCAAGAGGCTGGAAATTTCCCCGGGTTAGCCCTGGGGCCTGCCAGGGCCCAGAGGGGAGACTCCTGGCCTGCAGCACCCAGGCCCAGCCCCTCGGGGAGAGCTGCGTGAGAGCACTGAGACCGGGGGTTGCCGCTCGGGGCTGGTCCCGGGAGCCCCAACATCACGCCTGCGGGGCCGCTGCGGACGGCCGGGAGTGACTTTTCATGGGCCGAGAGCCGCGCCCCCTCCCCGGGGGGGACCCCGGGCTCGGGGAGCTGCCGGGGCCGCGGCCGCCGCGCCCTCCCGCCCGGACACGCGCAGCCTTGCTTGTCTCCCGCCCCCGCCCAGGGCGCCCGGCGGGGATGCTCGGGGCGGCGGGCAGCGCGGCTCTCGCGCCGGCCGGTGGGGCGCGCCCGGGCCGGCCTCCGCGGCGCCAGGGGGCGCTGTGGACACGCCGTGGGCGCCCCGCCGCGCGATGGACTCGGAGCTGGCGCGGCTGCTGGACGCGGCCGACTTCGCGGCGCGCAAGCACCGACGGCAGCGGCGCAAGGACCCCGAGGGGACCCCCTACATCAACCACCCCATCGGTGGGGCGGCGCCGGGGGGGGCCCGCGGTCGGGGACTCGCCCGGGGCCCCGTGTGACCGCCCGCTCGCCCGCAGGGGTGGCGCGGATCCTGGCGCGCGAGGCGGGGGTCACGGACGTTGAGGTGCTGCAGGTAACGCGCCCGCGGGGGCGGGGGCGGGGGGCCGGGGGCGGGGGCCGCGCGGCTGACGGGGCCGCCGCAGGCCGCGCTGCTGCACGACGCGCTGGAGGACACGGACGCCACCGCCGAGGAGCTGGAGCGGCGCTTCGGGGCGCGCGTGCGCCGCCTGGTGGAGGAGCTGACGGACGACAAGGCGCTGCCGCCGGCCGAGCGCAAGCGGCTGCAGGAGGAGCGCGCGCCGCGCCGCAGCCCCGCGGCCAAGCTGCTGGCGCTGGCGGACAAGCTGCACAACCTGCGCGACCTGCAGCGCTGCCCGCCCGCGGGTAGGCGCCCCGCCCGGACGCGCGCGGGGGGCAGCCGGGGGGGGGCGGGGGCAGCCGGGGGGGGGGCGGGGGCAGCCGGGGGGGCGGGGGGCAGCCGGGGGGGCGGGGGCATCCCGGGGGGGCGGGGGCAGCCGGGGGGGCGGGGGGCAGCCGGGGGGGCGGGGGGCAGCCGGGGGGCGGGGCAGCCGGGGGGGCGGGGGGCAGCCGGGGGGGGGGCGGGGGGCAGCCGGGGGGGCGGGGGGCAGCCGGGGGGCGGGGGCAGCCGGGGGGGCGGGGGCAGCCGGGGGGGCGGGGGGCAGCCCGGGGGGGCGGGGGCAGCCCGGGGGGGCGGGGGGCATCCCGGGGGGGCGGGGGGCAGCCGGGGGGGGGTGCGGGGGGCAGCCGGGGGGGCGGGGGCAGCCGGGGGGGGCGGGGGGCAGCCGGGGGGGCGGGGGCATCCCGGGGGGCGGGGGCAGCCGGGGGGGCGGGGGGCAGCCGGGGGGGCGGGGGCAGCCGGGGGGGGGGGGGGGGGCAGCCGGGGGGGCGGGGGCATCCCGGGGGGGCGGGGGGCAGCCGGGGGGGCGGGGCCCCCCCAGGTCCCGGCCCGCCTCAGGGCCGCCGGCTGTCCCCGCAGGCTGGCCGCCCGCGCGCGTGCACGAGTACTTCGAGTGGGCGGCGCGCGTGGTGCGCGGGCTGCGGGGCACGAGCGCGCCGCTGGAGGACGCGCTGGCGCGGCTGTTCCGGGAGCGCGGGCTGGAGCTGTGAGCGGGCCCGGCCCGCCCGCCCGCACCCCGCCCGCCCCCCGACCCGGGGCCCCGGCCCCCCGCCCGCACCCCGCCCGCCCCCCGACCCGGGGCCCGGCCCGCCCCGCGCCCGCCCCCCAGACCCGGGGCCCCGGCCCGCCCGCCCCGCACCCCGCCCGCCCCCCGACCCGGGGCCCCGCGCCCGCCCCATCCCGCCCGCACACCAGGCCCGGGGCGCCCGCGCGGGGCGGCGGGAATAAAGCGACTTGGGTCAAGCTTCGGTGGCTGCTGCTCCTTGTCCGGCCCGCGGAGCGGGGGGCGCCCTCGTGTCCGGGAGGGGCGGGAGGGGCGGGCCCCACGCGCGGGCGTCCCCCGGAGGCTGAGCGACAGGCGCTGCCGGAGGCCGCCGGGCCCGGGCCCGGGCCCCGCCCGCGGGGGTGGGGCGGGGCGGGGCGGGGCGCGCGTCGCGCCGGCCGCGGGGCTGGTCCGGGGCTTGCGCCCCCGAGGAGGTCGCCGTGGGGACGCCGCGAAGCGCGGGCTTCCCGGGGGCGGCGTCGCCCGCGAGGTGCCGGCGTCCCGGGAACGCTCCGGCCCGGCGCTCGGCGCTGCCCGCGCCGCCGCTCCCCAGTGCCCGGCCGCGGCGGCGGAGACCCCGGGGACGGTCGGGACCAGGCGCGCCGGCGAGAGGGGCCCGCGCTGGGCCAGGCCCCGCCGGACTCGGCGGCAAAGGCCAGGCCCGAGGTTTCTGGCCCGGCCCGAGTCCGGGGGCCCCGACAATACTTAGCTTTTCGATTCAGCAGTTGTTTTTCAGAAACCCAATGTACAGGCACCTTTCCACACGACCGGCCGGGAGTGTTTTCGGGACGCAGCGTGCTCCGCAGGCGGCCACCCACGTGGACGGGCGTGGAGGAGCCCGCACAGCCCCGCGGGAGGCGCGTCTCTCCCCGGGCGCCCCTTTCTCATAAACAGTTTTGTCTCCAACTTTTCTCGACACCGACAGTGCCCAGCGGCCGTGCACACACATTTCCTTGTGCATGTGAATCACAAGGTGTGCTTGCATTTCGCCCCAACAAGAACCTCTTTGCCTTTCTGGGCCTCCCTGGTGGCACAGGGGCTTGAGAGGCAACTGTCCGCAGCCACTGCAGCACGAGTTCGATCCCTGGCCGGCCAGGGGGCTACGCACACGGCGCAGCAGACCTCCCCTGTCTCCCCGCTGCTCCCCTCAGCAGTGCATTTCAGTCAGTCTGCCTGTTCTGTTCCCCACTCTGTCTCTGTCTCCAGGGCTGCATGATGTAGGAAGCGTGGTGCACGCGCAGAACAAGACTGCAGAGCTCGTCACCACTGACTTGCTCCATAACGGGGCAGTGTGGGAACAGGAGGGTGACTCCTCTCACCCCCCACACCTCTGGCCTGTACCCCAGTTCTTGTATGCACACTAAATCAATCTTTAAAAAAAAAATGCCTTTCTAACATTATTGCTATCCAGGATTTTAGTTCCTCTTTTTAAATTACAAAATGCTGTATTTCATGGCCAATGATGCCGTTAGTTTTATGCGCCCAAAAAACATCAATTCTTTTTTGCTGATGAACATCTTTTCTTCTTCCACTGAAACTGCAAAATCTTGGTCTTTGCCTACCAAAAGATATCATCTCCCCCCATTCTTGAGTGACAGTGCAGCTGGCACTGGATGCAGGGGTGCTGACAGCCCCCCAGGCTGAGTGTTTCATCTCACGGACTCCCCGTAAGGCTGCCAGCCTTTCATCCGTCTCTCCTTTCTAAGGCTTCTATGTTTTCTCTCTGGTTGATTTTTTTTTTTTTAAAGATTTATTTATTTATTTACACATTTATTTATTTACCGGGTACAGTCAGAAGCGCGGGAGGGCGAGAGGATCCACCAGAGCCAGAGCGGGGAGCAGAGCAGGCAGAAGGACCGAAGGACACTGCCGAGGGGAGCAGCGGGCGGCAGGAGAGGTCTGCGCGCCATGCGGGGGGACCCTCCTCCGGTGGCCGGGGAGCAGCCGGGGATCGAACCAGCACTGCAGAGGCTGCGGGCAGCTTCGCAACCCAGCGCTCAACCGCTGCGCCACCGGGGAGGCCCTCTCTCTGGTTGATTTTGAGAGTGAGGATTTTTTTTCATGGCAACTTTCTTGGAACTCAGTCATCTCTTTCATTCTGAGAATTCGTATTTTTCTTCCATCTGAAAACCCATGATCTGATTGTTTTCTTCTTCTCTCACTAGTCTCTCACAACTGCTGTTAAAGATTATGTCAAAGCTTATCATCATCCTGTCTCTCTTAGCGCTTCTTATATTTTCCTTTTATCTTGTATATTCGAGTGATTCCTCTATTGTATTTTTCAAGCCCACAAAGTTTCTTGTTTTGTTTTCTAAAATCTCACCTGCATCAATCCAGTGTCTATCCCTCACGTAGATTTTGATGCAGCGTTAGTTCTGGCTGTGTGTTGAGCCGAGGCTTCGTTTGCAGCCTCGCTGGCTTTCCTGCCCGTGCTCCTCACTCAGAGAGGCTGACCTCCCCGGGTCAGCCCCACCATGCAAGGCAAAGCCTAGCGCCCCCTGTCCTGAGCCGGCAGGTTCCTCCTGAGCTGCATCGCCCCACCTTCTGCTCAGACCCTGGTTGGTCTCTCCATTCTTGGTCAAAAAAGCTGCCCTCCTGCTGCATGACGCTGCTGTTCCATCTTCAGTGTCTTACTCAGCATCCTGAGATGTTGGGGGTTAGGGAGCAGGAGTTTGGGGGAGTACGCCCTTTGTTTGAAGGCACCGCCCCAGCCATTCTGACAGGAGGCCCCAGTCTCTCCTCTGCTGGAGTTTCTCAAGGCTTCAAGAGTCGCCTTGGCTTAAATCTGTCACATCCCAAAGGCCCGAGGACTCCGCTCCAGCTGCACCTGGGTTTCCTAACTGCACCGAGTTCACGTTCATTTCTGGTTTAGCTCGGTGAGAGAGGGCTGCAGTCAGGAGCCCAAATGGACAGAGAACCTCAGCAGCCCCCCTTCGTCCTGACACCTGGTAGGCTCTGCATCCACTCCCCCTAACCTTCAGTAAGAGGGAGGCTTTGTGAAGTACGTGGTGTCGCCACCAGCCTCTCCTCCCCTCTTAAGTGTTTGTTCAGACACTTGTCAAGGGAAAAATCGGTGATTTTGTTCCCTGATTTGGACGATGAGCCTCACATGGCTTTCCCAAGTAGACACGTGACGTCAGCTCAGCACAGGCACGCGTGGGCAGCAGGTCCTGTTAGGTAAAGGTGTTGGCGCTCTGTGTACTTGAGGTTCTACGCAGCCAGCTCAGAGCGGTCCGGGCCTGCTCGCCAGGATGGCAGGACGCAGCTCTCCGCTCTGGCTCCCCAGCCACGCAGCTCCGCCCCCACGGGAGCTGGCCGGTGGGCGAGGGCTCAGGCCCGGGCTCTTATCCAGTCCCAGGAGTTCCGGTTTTGACTCAGAATCGAGGCCTCCGCGCCAGAGCACTGAGGGTCGTTGCTTGCCTGAAATCCGGCCTCTTCCAATTACGTGTGCCAAGGCAGCGCCGGGGAGCTTGTCGCAACGCCACATTCTTTGGCTGCTACTCCAGAGTTGGGTTCCATAGGTCATGCCCGGGAATCTGCTTGTCCTTGGAGAGCTTTTTGGCTTGGCCTTGTTCCATGTCAGCCCAGCGAGCGGGGCCTCTGACCTGCAGACCCCACTCCAGCCTGCAGGCTGGGGGAGCAGGCGGGTCAGCCCTGGCGGAGGGCGGGCGTCTCAGCGAGCTGCTCTGGTGATTCTGGCCCCGCTCGGGCAAGGCCGCCTGCGAAGGTGAGTGCGCGGGATTACACGTGGCAGTCCTGGCAGGCCAGTAAGGCAAGATCTCCACAGACAGCATCCTTTACTCTGCTAATTTCCGAGGGGTGCGCAGAGTCACCCCGACATTCCAATAGCTGCCACAGCGTGACGGCTTAGCTCCTTACTCACTGGGGTACAGCTCGTGGGTAAGCGCGCTCCTGCGCACGGGGCACATCGCTCGGCAGGTCTCATCGACTCATTTCCTCCACCCAGACTCCCACAGGGCTGCAGGCAGGCGCTGGCGGCGACAGCCCTGGGTGGCCTGCGGGCCTCCAAGCCGTGCCCCCCAGTCTTTAGGGAGCTACTCAGCAGGCCTTTCTCCAAGGACCCACGGCTACTGTTGCACAAACAAATGCAGGTCCCGCCTCGTCCCGTGCCGCGGACACCTTCTCCCAAACCTGCCATTTGTGTTTAACCTTGGTCTTCACCACCACACAGAAACCGCCAATGTTTTTCGTGGTAAAATCTCTTTCCCCTTATTATCTTTTCGTTTTCATGTTGTATTTTAAAAAGACCTTCCTACACCAGGGATATAAAATTATCCTCTATTTTCTTCAGTAACTTTTAGTCTGACATTCTGCTTTTCTCCTCTGGAACTAGTGTTTGTGGACACCTCGAGGGAGAGCTCTGCCCCTCCCTTTAGTGGGTGGCCAGTTGTCTTCCAAGCCTCATTTATGAAACAAGCCACCTCCTGCCACTGACAGCGCCACCTGTCCGACGCCGCGTCCCCGCTGGCAGACGAGGGAGACACTGACCACGTCACCAAGCACCAGGTGCCATCTACAGGGACCACTGTGGCTTTTCTCGATTCGTTGAAGCTGGAAAAGGCTGAGGCACGGTCAGCCTCCTCCTACCTCACTTTCCATGACCCGAGTCCCCGTGTTGGGACCCCACCCTCTGGACAGTGTCGAGGGTGAAGCACTGAAGCGGGGAGGGGGTGAACATGTCTCTGGTTGCCCAGCTACCGGGGGCCCGGGAGGCTTCCTTTCTCTCCAGGGAGGGCAGCCAGCCAGCCCACGCACCCCCAGGGGAGGGCCCTGGGACTGTGTCCAGAGTCCAGCCTCCAGACAGGAGTCAGGCAGGCAGAGCTCCCACGCGCCTGCCACCAGCCCACAAATCAACACACAGACCAAGTGCCCAGTTTAAACAGGGTTTTCAGTACCTGAAATATCATCTGACGTCCGGCCGTGACCATCTCAGCGAGTCCTTCACCGCGTGGCCCCACAGGGCCAGGGCGCAGCCAGAGGCACTCTGAGGGGGGCCACCAAGGAGCAGCAAGTCTCTTCCCTCTCCGCCCACTGCTCACTCTACCCCCAGCCTCCGCCTCCCGGCAACACTGCCCCCGCTTGTCACCCCAGGCCACGCAGGCGCCACATGACCTTGGTTCTCCTCAAGCCCGCTCTTGTCATGGGCCACCCTGACGCCAGGCAGTTACCTGCTCGGCCTCCTGTCCCTGCGTCTCCTTCAGCCACACTGGGAAAAGGATGGGGACTTGAGCCTGCACCCCAGGGGGCGGCGCTCAGAAACTGCCGCAGAGTCCTGCAGTGCCACCGGGCCCTGGGCCTCCTCTGCTCTCTCTGGCGTCTGCCCTTTGGGCCCAGCACTGGCTCGCAGGGCGCCCCGAACACAGACGCAATAAACAGGAAACCAGGGCAGAGCCTCGGTCGCAGGTCTGAGAGGTAGATCGGGATGGGGTCCCCAGTGTGGCTCGTCCAACCCGACCTGACATGGGTGATAAGAGTCCGTCTCTGTGCATGATCGTTCTCTTCCGGCCACGGAAGTCCTAGCCCAGGCGGAGGCGGAAGGTGGCGATCTCCATGGGCTCCAAGTAGACGTCGGTGTTGTTGGAGGGCGAGGCCAGCGGGTACAGCAGCGTCAAGGAGGTGGGCTGAAGGAAACCCACGTCCAGGCCACGGAAAAGGCTGCCCAGGGCCACCTGCACAGAGGGCCCGAGGTGTTGGCTGCGGTGTGGACACGCTGGGCCCCACAGCCCTCCCTCTGCAGAGGTTGTCACCTCCTCAGAATCTCAGAGAAGCGCGGTGAAGGGGTCCACGTAGACATATGGGCTTGTAAGGGGCCCTGAGCCCCCCTTAGCCTCAAGGCCAGCCCCCCGGGGACAGGGCAGCACAGGAGCTGGGACGTGGAGACACTGGCCCTGGACTCTGTTGTGGTGTTTCCCACTCCGCTCCATGAGACCCCTCCTCACGGAACAGAGGCTGTCCCAAGTCCCGGCTAGAGCTTGCCCTCTGGGCCTCTGCAGCTTTGACCACACAGGCCCACAGCTTCCCCTTTCTCTCCAGAAAGCCCCAGAGTGACCCCATCACTGCCACCCTGCTGTCCTGGGTGCCCATCCCATCTCCAGGGCCTGCCGTTCCCCCACCTGGCTGCTCACCTTGCCTTGGCTTGTGGTGCAGTTGAAGCCTAAGTTCTTGGCCTCGAGGCCACAGTCGAAGCCCTTGCGGTGTAAGATGAGGGCGGCCTCTGCCGAGGGCAACACAGCATCCTGGATAAGAGCACACGGTGGGGAGGGGTGTGTGTGTGTGGAGGGCCAGCTCTGAGGGCGGCAGGCATAGGAGGGCTCGTGAGGAGGCCTAGAGGGCACTTACCTCGGCCTGCAGCGCACGCAGGTTGAGCAGATGGAAGTCACAGGGCAGGGAGGACACCAGGGGGTGAAAGGAGCGCAGGGCAGGGCCGGGCGGTGGCTGCGTGGTCACAGGCAGGGCCAGCGCTGGGCTGTTCAGGTGGGCGGAGGTCAGGTGGCTGAGGAGGGATGGGTAGCTGGCGGGGTGGTGGTCCTGGACCTGCAAGGTGGGTGAGAGTGGGGTGAGGAGCAGCCGCACCCCCGGGGCATCTAGGAAAGGGCCTGCCAGTGAGTGAGGGCACGTGGGGCCTGGCTGCGCGGCCTCCAGCCACACCAGCTCCCTGCCCCGGGGGTTCGGCTCCCACAGCAGTTACCACAGACTCGCTGTGGGCTTCCCCAGGGAGCCTGGGTCTCCGGTGAGAACATGCCCCACTCATCAGAGAAGCTGTCCTCGCCCCTAGGCCGCAGCGCCACTGGCTGCTGGGGACGTGCTCATCCTCTGCCGCCGGCGTTCACACAGGCAACCCCCACTCGCAACCCGTACTCCCTGGAGGGTCAGGTCCTATCTTCAGAGCGCGTGCCCCTCGCAGACCTTAAAGCAGGCGCTCAGCATCCACTTGGTGATGGAAGGGGGCCACAGACGTGGAGGCTGGCGGCAGGCTTTGTCTGTGTGGGCTCCGGCTGGGGGACTACGTGCTAAGCGTGCCCCCGGCCACCCTTGCCCCCCATCGTTGCTCCTGGGACTCTGAAAGGTCAAGTCCCTAAGCATGGCTGCCAGGGTGGAGAAAAGGCGGGCTGGCAGGCGCAGAGCCATGAGCTGCGCGGCCGGGGCAGAGGGCCGGGGAAGGAGAGCGCACGAGGGGCCCGGGGTGCGTGAGGCCGAGCAGCGAGGCTCCAGACTGTCCCCATGCAGGAGGCAGGCCTGTTCCGCCTTTGCAGCGCTCCCCAGCCTGGGCTGAACCCCAGGGCCACGCCCGGGGACCGGCCTGACCGGGGACCCTAGGAGAGGCAGAGAACGAACCTCGCTGCCCAGAACTCGCCGCTCCAGCAGGAGGCGGAAGTGGTTCCGGGTCCTCTTGTTGTCCTTGAGCCCCTGGCCGAGGCCCCGGTTGTCGTCCTGCATCAGCCGCCGGTCCAAGATCACCTCCAGCTGGCCTGGGGGCGGAGACCATGAGCCCCTGGCCTGCCACCAGCTACCCACAGGCCGGGAGGGACAAGCCCCACGAGCACCCTAGAAGGGAGCCACTGGGAGAAGCAGCCGAAGGAGCCCAAGCGTCCCGGGGGGAGGTGGCGGGGCCTGCCGGGGACCAGGCTGCAGGGCCAGGCGCACCGGCCACACCGCGGGCCTTCCTGGCTCAGGCAGTTTGTTGTGTCAGAGTTTAGCTGGAAGACGAGTTCTGGTCCTGCGCAGGGACAGCCTTGAGCTCCACCCACCGCCTTCGTCAAGAGGCAGGTGACGAGCGGGAGGCTGGAGGCAGGTCAGGTGTCCTCTGGGACACCCAGGGAGGGGCAGGTGATCACATCTCTTTCGAGGGCTGCGGCAGTGGGGTCACACCCAGCTCAGCACCCAGAGGTGCCTCCCAGGGAGGCCCAGGCCTCAGCCTCCCGCTGATGCTCTGGGGGTGTCCTATGGCCAGCTCTAGGCCAGCCCCTCCCCTCGTGTGCTAGTTCTGGTGCTTCAGAACGCCATTCTCTTTCCCAGCCCCATTAACGGGACAAGGGCGTCTATTTTTCTCCTCTGCAAACTACCTCATGGTAACATCAAATGCACTTTTCAAGCTGTCGCTACTGCCAGTCCTGGCCAGGAGATGGGCGGGACACACCTAGGTGAGAGCCACCCCCCCTCCTGCCTGCAGGGGCCCTCACCATCGTGCAGGCTGGAGACGCCCAGCGCCTGGGCAGTGTGCAGCGTGAGGCGGTTCTGAGCGTCCTGGATATAGGCCATGACGGGCATGGGGTAGAAGTTGGCCTGCAGGGGCAGCTTCTTCAGGTATCGCCGGGGCTGCACCTGTGGAGGGAGGGCTGGCACGTCAAAGGCATGAAAGCACCATTTGGGGCACAAAGGGTTCCCACGTCTGAAAGGTCCCTGATTACTCTACCCTCCACCTCCTCCTGCTCCGTCTGAGCCACCCCCAGCACTGAGGACAGCTCAGCTCTGCACTTGGGTCTCCAAAAGCCTGGGGCGCAGGACTCACCTGGAAGCCATTGAGGTCCGTAAAGAAGATGCCCTGGCTGGCGATGTCCGTGTGGATGCGCAGGGCCAGCTCCTTGTTGACATGGTCCCGGATGTCCACCAGAGTGGAGACGTCCAGAGACAGCCCCTCCACCCCTGGGCATGGGGACAGGAGAGCACTGAGGGTGCAAGGTGGGCCCTACCCGAGGAATCGGGCTGGGGGACACTGTGCCCTCGGGGGGCAGCTCCCAGGGCAGCTGTGGACAACCTCACTCCAAGAGAATGAAAGTTTGTCCAGGCCAGAAAGTGGCCAGAAGAGCAGAGCAGCCACTGCGGCAGCCATGCTCCTTCCAGACCTGCCGGGCCGTGGGCTCACCTGGCAGATTGTAGAGCCGGACCACCTGGTGGACGTGCTCGTAGTAGGCAACCACCTCGGAGAAGAAAGGGCCTTCGGTGACACGCAGCACTGGGGGGTCCTTGGGGACATAGGGCTGAGGAAAGAGCAGGGGGCAGCTGACGCCACCCCAGAGGCGGGGGTGGGGGGGTGGGGGGATGTCTCTCGCCAGGCTCAGCCAGAAGGCCAAAGCGGAGCCCCACCCGGACCCCTCCCCAGAGATGGCAAGCCCCGGCCCCAGGCAGAGATGGCCTGGAGGAGGGAGCGGCCCCCAACCCAGGCCTCCCTTCACTCTCTTCCAGGTAGAGGGGCCCCCAGGGGCGGCCCCTGCCCGCGGGGTGCCCGCGAACCTGGGCTTCACCATCAGGCAGGAAGAGGTAGGCTCCGCTTTTGTCTTTGGACGTGCGGGTGCCATAGATGAGGAATTCCATGTCCACCCGCTGCTCCTGCTCCTCGTCCACCCTTCGGATGCTCTGCCAAGAAACACAGCCCTGACCCCTGGCCCCAGACCAGCATGTCAGGCCTGCCCTCTGGGAGGGCGCAGACTAACTTCCCCAGGAGCCACGCCCGGCTCCCCCCAGCTGTCAGCGGTGAGGAGCGCCACACCCAGGCCACCGACAGTGGGGGCAGCTCTCGGCCGAGGCCAAGGCAAGCACCTCCTCCAGCCCCTCATCCTTTACCTTGAGGAGCCCGGTCAGGCCTGAGAACCAGACCTGCATGTAGCGGTTGCTGAGGGCAAAGTCGCTGCTGCCAGAGTCGACGACGCGCAGAGGGAAGGCCTCGTGCCTGCTGACGGACAGCCGCCGGCCATGCAGGTAGACGCGTGTGGACGAGGGCAGTGTGCGGGGGCCGTCCACGCCCAGCTGCAGCTGCAGCACACTGAGGCCCAGCGCCGGCAGGCGGATGGGCACAGACACCTGCGGGCACAGGGTGAGGAGGCAGCTACAGCCCCTGCTGGGGACCCCCAGGGAGCCCCAGAGAGCCCACCCAGAGTGCAGGGGCGTGGCTGGCCCCTCGAGGACTTAGAGTCTCAGACCACACCAAGAGGCTGTGAAATGGATTCGGTGTTTGCTGAATGACTGAAGGAGCGAGGGCAATGTGATACTGTCTCTGCTGTTGCCATCATGGTCCTTCACCTCTGTCCACGGACAGTCAAGTCCGGAGAGGCCCCCGCCCCTGAAGGCCCCCACGAGGGCAGGGAGGCCCTCACCTGGTAGATGTTGGGGACCATGTCGGTGGCAGAGCTCCAGTGTGCGCTGATCTGCACGGCCAGCGGCTGCCCCTCCTCCGAGAGGACGCGCACGCGGGGCGAGCTGACAAGCAGGGCCACCACGCTGAGCCGCTCCTGCTCCAGGGGGTTGAACAGCACCACGTACCTGCGGGGAGGGTGGGCTCACCCGGAGGTCTCGGGGCAGGGTCCCACAGCACCAGGCGCACCCGCTCCTGCACCCCCGTGTAGCTCACCGTGGGGAGGACTCCAGCTGGAGGACTGTGCGCTCCGGCAGGGCGTCGTGACTCAAGCGCGTCTCATCCTGGAAGAGGGGTGGGATGGAGAGGCCGGGCGAGCTGCCTCCCACGCCCGTCCAGGGATGGGCACCAGCCACCCGTGCGGGGCTGTGCCCAGGACGGTGAGAAGAGGAGCTGCACCCCAGGCCACTCTGAGGGGACTGCCTGAGCATGGGGGCGGGGGCTCACCATCTGGAGGAAGGGGGCCTCTGGGTCAAAGCGGTAGGCGTCCTTGTCCCCCAGCACCAGGTAGTGGGCTGCGTTTATGATCACCTGCTTCAGGCCCACCAGGGCGCGCAGGAGTCTGGGGACGGGAGGGGGGTGGTGGTGAAGAGGGCCGCAGAGCCCTCTGGGGCGGGGTCGGGACTGCCCAACTGCCCCTCTGGGGGAGAGGAGAGGGTGAACGGAGGGGGATCCCACCTGACCCCATAGTCCACTACCACCGCCTCCTTGGCCGTGCCGGTGATGGCATCGTGGTGCTGGAAGAGGCCCAGCGTGCGCCGCGCTTCCGTCAGGAGGGCGAAGTTCGATAGGGGGTACTGGCCGGCCAGCTCAGCGCGGCGGGCGTGGGCAACCGCCAGGCTGTACAAGATCTCTGCCCCCCTGCCGGGAGAGAGGGGTCAGCGCCTGCCTGTCCGCCCGCGCCGCCCTCCTACACTCTCCCCATGCCCGGGTCTTTGCTTGTCTCCCCACAGCCAGGCCGTGCCCCCAGGCCCCGCAGCGGACTCCCTCCAGGCCGGGGGCAGCTTACCGCAGGTGGGCTTCCAGCACTCGGTCCAGGCGCTTGTAGAAAGGCCGGGAGGTATAGTAGCCTGTCCAGTAATGATCCTCGCGGTCGGCGTAGGAGAAGAAGTCGCCGCTGAGCACGGGGAAGCCTGGAGGCCGCGCCCCTGGTTCCACCCCTGTCCTCTTGTACAGGGCGTCAAAATAGTCAGACAGGGTGCCAAACTGGGCCTGTGGGGACCCCAAAAGCCCCTCAGTGCCAGACCCTCCTGGGAAGCATGGCCCCCGAGCAGCAGCTGCCATGGCCCGCATAAGCTGGGCGCCCGGGAGACCCGCCAGAGCCGGGAATGCCTGGGCTGCGTCCCCGCACCTGCACGTGCAGGTCGGGCTTGCTGTTGAGGAAGTCGAAGAGCCGCTGGTAGTTGGAGAACTGGGCGTCCCACTCCTGCGGCTTGTCATAGCGGAAGTCGTCGCCCAGCGGCACCAGCAGGACGTGGCTGCGGAATAGCCGGGACTTCTTCCGGTACTGGTCCAGGAGCAGGGTGGCCCTGCGGGGAGGGGCCAGCCTGATGTCCTGGGCCAGGAACCCCGCGCCCCCTGAGCCACGGCCCTGTGAGTGGGCACCTCCTGGCAGGAAGGCCAGTCCCGAGCCCCAGAGTCCTGACGTTGCAGCAGCAGAGGCTCTCCCCAGGCAAGCCCCCCACTCGGGCCCCACAGACCCCAGTGGACTGCTCCCCAGGACGCCACCCTGGGCCTGTGCCCACTCTTCTGCTCCCTCTGCAGCGTCCCCATGGGATATTCAGCACCTGCTCACCCCAGTTCCCTCAGAGGGGGCCCCAGTGCTGGGCGCGTGAGTCCAGGGAGGGCCAGCCCCTGGAAGACCACGCCGGTGGGGCCCAGCCTGGTTCCTCGAGACATGTCGCCTCACCAGAACGAAGGGGGGCACCTCACCCTGGTGAGCCTTGCCTGGTGAGACGCCCCCCACACCCCAACCTCTTGAGACTTTTGAGGTCCTGACTCTGGCACTGCGGTCTGCCTGCCAGTTGGCCAAGCAGCGCAGCCGAGGGACGAGGCAGGCCAGGGCGCGAGGTGCTCGCTGAGGCTGTGGGCGAGGCCGCTCACCTCCTTGGCTCAGTTTCTACATAACGCCACGAGAACACACACGAGTCAGTGTTACACACTCGGGAGGGCGCCTGCCGCAGCAGGACCTTCAGGTGGAATCTGCGGGTTTCCTTTCCGTCCAAGTTACTGGTGACACCAGCAGGAGAACACAGCTCTGCAGCCTCTGCTCAGGCCAGCTGGTGCAGGCACAGGCTGGGGTCACGGCCCTACGCCGGCCATCCCTGACCCTCCACCCTCTCCTGCTCTCAATTTCCTCCTCTGGGAGGGCCCCACATGCTCCACTCCCCCTCCTGTCACAGCCTGGCAACCTCTCACAGGGCACCTGCAGCCCCTGCTTGGAGGAAACTCGCCTCACAGCCCTGGATTCTTGTTGGGACCCAGCACTCGATTTCTGGAAACAAAGGACCACTTTCTTTGCCCTTCAGCCACACGGCCCACCTCTTGGACCTCACGGAAACCGCAGCATTATCACACAAAAACCCGTTCAGCCTGTTACCATGGCCAGTCCGGATCTGGCTGAGCCACTGTTCAGCTCACCCTTCACCCGCATGTCCTGGGGCGGACGCTGGTGTCCGCACGGTGGCACCCCTGGGCCCCCGAGCGAGTTTGCAAGGCTGCGGGCTGTCTGGCAAGACTGAAGGGGCACCTGCAGGGGGCTCTGTGTCCACGGGGTGGCTGCCTGGGCCAGCGAGGCCTGGAGGCCAGAGGCCGCAGGACCCTGCCTGCCTTGAGAGCCGTTCGCGCGTCAGGCAGCAGCTCTGACCGCGGCCGGGGAACACGTGCGTTCAGGAAGGGATCCATTCCGGGAAAGGGGTACCTGGGGCTGCCCAGTTTTAGGGGAGCTCAGGGGCTTTGGGGGGCCTGCACTCACCACCTGAGCCCTGCCCCCCGCAATGCCCCAGGCAGCAGCGCAGGCAGCAGAGGCTGGGTCCCCCAGAGGCCCAGTTTCTGGATCTTTTTGCGGTCGGCCCGGCAGTGAGTACCTCTCGGCGACATTGGCCTCCGTGATGGCCCGGGGCGGCACCTTCCAGGGACAGTTGATACGGCCACCGGGCAAGCGTTTGAAATCAAACTGGCAGCAGATCTTGGGGTCCGGGCCACAGGTGTGGGGGACATCGTAGCTGTAGAAGGGCATCATGTGGCAGAAGATGTCTGTGCTGGAGTCGGCATCTGTAAGAGACACACACATCTGTAAGAGAGTGGCCAGCAAGGCGGGGGTGGCCCTGGAGCCCAGAGCCCTCCCAGGACCCTGGTGCCACGTACTCAGATTGGTGGGATGGACATCAGGCCCCGCAGAGGCCAGAGGTCAGTGACCCTCCTCCGTCCCCCACCCCCACACACACACACAACCTAAAGGAGAGGACTTCCGGGGTCTGGCAGTGGGCACAGGGGCAGGTCATCTGCTTGGAGGAAGCAGGGTCTTTTTTTTTTTTTTTAAAGATTTATTTATTTATTTATACAAGCACTGGGTACAGTCAGAAGCGCGGGAGGGTGAGAGGATTCACCAGAGCCAGAGCGGGGAGCAGAGCAGGCAGAAGGACCGAAGTCCACTGCTGAGGGGAGCGGCGGGCGGCAGGAGAGGTCTGCGCGCCATGTGGGACCCTCGCCCAGTGGCCGGGGATCAAACCAGCGCTGCAGAGGCTGCGGGCAGCTTTGCAACCCAGCGCTCAACCGCTGCGCCACTGGGAAGGCCTGATGCAGGGTCTTCTTCCTAGATCCCCGCTCCTTCCCGGGGAAACACTCTGCTGTGGCCCCGCCCCTGGCCTTACCCCACGTCTGCCTCCACATGAACTCCAGGCTGTGGGTGGCAGCAAAGTGTTTCTTGATGGCATAATGCACCCTCTGGATCAGCATGCTGGTCAGGTTGGCACGGCGCAGCAGGTAAGGCATGGTGGAACTGTGGCCAAAAGGGTCCACAGCCCATCCAGAGCGTGGGGTGGCACCTGGAGAGGGGCAGGGAAGCCAGAGGCTCTGAGCTCTGGATCTTGGGGCCCACCTCCTACCTGCCAGCACACCAGCTCCCCAGAGCTAAGCCCAGAGAGGAGCCCATACCAATCCCTGCACAGACACCCCCTGCTGTCCACTGGGCCCAGCTGCGGGGGTCTGGACTCACCGAGGTTCCTTTCCAGCCACTGGTGCCCCTCAATGAGCTGGTCAATCAACGCAAAGTAATGGGAGTTGGCTTCGTCCGGCATCACCCAGCCTCCCGTGGCAATCTCCAGCTGCCCGTTCCCCACCAGCCTGGAGGAAGGACTCGCACTCAGCGGGGCAAGACCTTTTGCCAGCCCGTGCACCGTTGCCACTGAGCCAGCAGCCCAGCCTGGGACCCAGCGCGCAGACCTGGGCCCTCCTCTCCTTCCAGCCAGCCTCCAGGCACAGCCTGCTTGCCCCTGCCTCCAGGCAAGCCCCACTCATGCTTCGCTTATGCGCTCTGAGTCCCCCGAACATCAGTGAGCCTGCACCGCTCTGGGGCAGCTCTCGTTCTCAGCCAAGATCACCCAGCCCCTCCCAATACTGTGGCACCCCAAGCTCAGCGAACCCTGCACCCACAACCTGACCCACGGCCAGCCCCGCTCTCCCGTGGGCACTGGCCTCCGGACGGCGGCTCTCTTCTGCACGTTGATGTTGTCCCACCACTTGGCAAAAAATGAGACCTCCGCCCAAAGGAAGCGCCGCCGAGGGTCCTCCTGCAGCTTGGCCACCATGCTGTTGAGGATGTGCTGCGTCTGCTCCGTGTAGTACTTGTCGAAGGTCTTGATCCAGCCTGGGGGAAGCAGGCCCTGAGGATCCTCCTCAGCCTCCCTCACCTTGCGCTCCCAGCCCAGGCAGCACGGTCTCACCTGGGTCGTTGTGTGAGTGTGGCACCACAAACACCTGCAGGTCTTCAGCGTCCCAGTCGTGGGGGCCATAGGAGATGTCGAAGCCCTGCTTCCACACGCCGCCGTCCACGTTGTCAAAGGGCAACTCCTCCATCACGGTGAACATCTGCAGGGGGCAGCGGGCGCTCAGGGCGCACTCTAGCCACGGTGGGGGAGCAGTGCCCATCTGCCAGCTCGTACCTGCAGCTCTGGCTTCTGGCCTTGGGCCCCCAGAGCAAACTGGCAGTCTTGTGGGGAGATGGAGAAGAAGCTAGGCCGGGGCTCCGGCGGCACCACCCAGGAGCCATTGGCTGTATAGTAGGGCAGGAGGGCGGGCGGGCCCTC
Source organism: Talpa occidentalis (assembly GCF_014898055.3). NCBI lineage: Eukaryota > Metazoa > Chordata > Mammalia > Eulipotyphla > Talpidae > Talpa > Talpa occidentalis. The sequence continues at coordinate 735,877 of NW_023601433.1, forward strand.
GGCGTTGGCGGTCAGCTCCAGCACAGAGTCCTTGATGTGGCTAATGATCTCATGGTTCTCCTCCAGCAGCTGCTCCAGCTGCTCGATGCGGTTCTGCAGCACAGAAATTTGGCTCTGCCAAAAAACCAGAAAGTGATCACCGTTGGCTCTTCTCGCACTGAGGGGCCCGCCACCTGCAGCCTGCTGCAAGCCTGCGCAACCTGGCCCGAGCCAGACCCAGGAGCCCACAGGGCTGGACGGCTGTGCTCAAACCAGGGAAGAGGCAGCAACCTCAACCCGGCATCCATCCCACAGGGTCAGGCGGACCCTCCCCCTCCAGCTTATGGTGGCAGAGATGCCATCGCCCATGATGGCAGTTGCCCACCTGGAGTGTGAAAGGACCCAGTGGGGAGGAAGCTGCCTCCACTAGCAGTGGGTCAAGGATCTGGGAGGGCGCGGCAGGGCCGACGGCCGTTTTTCCTGCCTTCTCTATATTTCTGCCATGATAGCTTTGGGTTTCTGGAAAGCCTCTTCATTGGGAAGGCACGCTTCTGTCTGGACTAACAGGGCATGCCAGCGGGGCCCAGCTGTCTCGGAAGCCAAGAAACCAGCCACAGGCCTGACTCACCCGGGGGAAGTTCCCGCCATTCTGGTGCCGGCTGGGGTCATGCTGCACTCGGTCCAGCATGAGGTAGAGTGAGAAGACAGCCACGCAGAAGATGGCAGCACCGCACACCGTCACCTGCTTCTTCAGCTTCATCCTGGCTGGCACGCACACCTGGTGGGGACACCAAAGCCGATAGCCCTCCTGGCCTTCCCACCCAACGCCCCCGTGCCTTCTGGAGGGCTGCCCCTCGAAGAGCGGCGAATTCCAGCATGGGCACTGGGTCCTGCCCAGCCTCGCTCCCTTGGCTGAGACCGAAGGAGCACAGGTAACTGGCACCTGAGGACTGGCCCAGGCAGTCCAAGCGGCAGCTGGGGTGGAGGTGACGCCCGGTCACAAAGTTCCTGCTCTGCCTCCAGACGCCCTGTGCCACCTCCTGATGACAACCAGCTTCCCGTTAGACTCACCGCCCCCCCCAAAAAACACGCAGCGCCTGGCCAGTATGCCTCGAGTCGCAGATGAATGGGCCGGTCTCTGCTCCATGTAAAGGGTATGGCCAAGCCCAGAGGCTCACAGAAAGGCCTTTCACCCTGGCCTCTTGATCAGACTGGCACTGGCCACAAACAGTGGCTGACAGGGCTCCCCTCATGAAGAAAAGAATGAATTGGAAAAGCAGCTTATGTTTCTGACATAAAACGAGCCCCGCTCTTGTCCCTGCGGCTCCAGGCCCGCGGTGGTGACCTCCTCCTCCTACAGGGCACCTGGGGACCCCTGCCCTGTGAGGGGGGCTGAGGGATCCTGGCGCGGCCTGCTCCGGTGTGGGTAACTCCAGAGGGGCGGTGCAGGCCGCCACCACCCGCGGGCCCCCACTTGCCTGCCAGGCGGCCGGGCGGCGGCGGCTGCGGAGTCCGCGTCGCCTGGGCCGGGGAGCCGGTCACCTCTGCGCCGCGCCCTACTTCGGGCGATCAGATCGCTCTCCGGGGCCTCCCACAGTATTTTGAGCCCGAGGCTGGGTCCAGGCCAGGAAGGGCGGCGCTAGGGAGAGAGAGTTGGATCCCGGGGGGCAGGTGGGCACCTGCCGCGCGTCTCCCGGCCGACCGCCGGCCCTGCCCCTCCCCGGCCTCCTGGGCCGCGGCCTCCGCCACCGACCCCGGGCCCGAGACCGCGGCGACCCGGGCCGGACGCGGCCGCCCCCGCGCGGCGCGCCCTCCCGCCCCCGAGCCGCCGCCGCCGGGCCCCGCGCCCGCCCGGCGCGTTACCGTCCGCGCCGGTCTCCCCGCCGCTCCGGGCCCCGCCGGCCCCGCGGCCGCCCCTCACATCCCCGGCGGCGGCGGCCCGCGCGAGGCAGCGACGCAGGCCGAGGAGCGCGGCCGCCCACCCGTCGCCCCCGCTCGGCGCGCCGCCCGCGCCGTCGCCGCGCCCGCGCGACACTGCGTGAGGGGCGGGGCCAGCCGCCCGGGCACGCGCCGACAGGCCCCGCCCCGCCCCGTCCCCGCCCCGCGGCCCCCTGGGGCCCCGCCCCCTGCCCAAGCCCCGCCCCGTCCCTTCCCTCCGGCGCCCCCTCCAGGGCCCCGCCGCTGTCAAAGCCCCGCCCCTCTCCCCTCCCCCTGCGCCCTCCTCCGGGGCCCCGCCCAGGCCCTGCTCCCGTCCGCGACCCTGCCGTGGCCCCGCCCCTACAAAGCCCCGCCCCGGAAGCCCCGCCCGCAAACGCCCCGCCCCGCCAGGGCTCCGCCCCCAGAAGCCCGCCCCGCCCCGGCCCGGCCGCAGTGCGCAGGCGCAGCCGGGGCCCGTCCCCGCGCCGCGGAGCCCGCGTGGGCGCGCGGTGGGTTTCCCGCGGCGGACGCCCTCCCGGCCGCACCCCCGCCGCGGCTGGGCCCGGCGCCGTCCGTGGGCGCGGCGGGGCCCGGCCCGAGCTCCGCCCTCCCGCGGCCCGCGCTGTGCCGGGCAGGCCCCGCTGTCCGCGCCCACGGGCTCGCGTCCTGCGGGGACCCCCGCGCGGTCCGTCCGCCTTCGCGTCTTTCCGAGGGGTTCGTTCACGGGCACACAGGAGCGGGGTGCAGGCCGGAGGCGGGGCGCGGGGCAGGCGGGCTGACGCGCACTGCGGGGGGCGCGGGCGGGTCTGCGCGCCGCGTGGGGCCCCCGCCGCCGGCCGGGATCGAACCCGCGCCCGGAGCTGCGGACAGCCTCGCAGCGCGGCCTTCCCAACACGAGCCGCTTTGCGAGTGGGTTGTTTGAGCTGAGGTCAGGCCAGGCCCTGCAGGCGCTTAACTACCTCAGAGTGGAAATGGAGGTTTACAATTTTATTACCTCCAGAAACAACAGTTCCATCAGAAAAACCTGTCTCTGGGCCTCCCTGGTGGTGCAGGTGCTCGAGCGCTGCCCTGGGAAGCTGTGCCCGGCCTCTGCCTGCGGGTTCGTTCCCGCCAGCCCGGAGCAACCCGCAGGGCACAGCGGACCCCCGTCTCCCCGCTGCTCCCCTCAGCAGTGGACTTCAGGCAATCTCCCTGTTCTGTTCCCGGCTGTCTCCGGTGAATCCTCTCACCTCCCGCGCATCTGGCCTGTACCCCGATTCCTGTATAAATAAATAAATCTTTTTTTAAAAAAAGAAAAACGGATCTCTGCTGGAGCAAGGTAGTCACAGAGCACCTGGTCCTTGTGGTGGGATCCCCTCCCCGCTCCTTGAAGCCCAGGCCCCATCTCATTCCTCAGTTCAGGACAAAACCCCCTTTTTGTCCTACTTTCGTTAGAATTTACACCCATGTGGATTCTCCATGGGTAGGTAATTAAATGTGGTCTTTCCTTCTACTAATCCATCTCCTGTTAATTTGTTTGCTGGACCAGCCGGGGAAGAGCCCAGGAAGCAGGGAGACGGTTTCCGCAGACAGCAGGTGGGGCTGCCCCCCCCCCCCACAGGACTCAGCTGGACCAGACCTTCCCTTGCACGGCAGGATTGTGGGTCTGCACTGTCAATCACTAACTGTTGAATGCTGCTGAGACAGGTTTTTGACTAATAAACCAGATTTAAAGTGCCATCGCATTGATTGCTTTCAAAAACATTTTTAGCCTTACTTATTGACCGGCATACCTGTCACTATGACCCCGACCTTCGTCTCCTGGGTCTCTGTTTTGCCCTGTGTTCTGGGAAACTTCTCTTCCAAACTTGCCAAGTCTTTCACTTTGGTAATCATGATCTTACTTTTCAAGAGTCCCTGATTGTTCTCTGGCAATTCTCCTGTTTTGTTTTCATAGAGGGAGGGGTAACTTTCGACTTATGGCATGTCTTAAGTGTTCGTCTGGATGAGGAGTTTGGATAAGTGTATTCATAAGTATAACCCGCAACTAGATCAAAACAGACCCTTCCCATCACCCCAGGAAGCTCCCCAGGCACAGCCCCCAGGCACAGCATCTGCAGCAGCTGCCGACGGGGCCACCATACCTCCCAGCCTGCACCAGCGAAGAGCCCGTATGATCCGGATCCTCACCCTGGCAGCAAAAGCAGGATGACCCCGAGCCGGAGGTCGGAGGATGGGCACAGCGGCGGGTCTCTGGAGCTGAGAAGCTGCTTTAAACTGCCAGCAGGTCACTTTGTGGCCTGCAGCTGCACTCTGGAGGGGGCGGGCAAGGGGGAGAGGCCTGCACCCAACCAGAACTAGGAAGAGGGGAGAGAAATGCTGGGCAGTCTCCTGCAAATAGGGTGGTTTCTCACCAGTTGCTGACCTCCCTTTGTTCCTGGGGGATTCCGGGCCCTCTGTGGCAAGAGGAGTTCGAGAATGTCCTGGGTCAGACTGTGGTCAAGCCTGGCCTGCAGAGCCTATAGGGAGCCTCACTGTCGGGGTGCTGTGTCAGAGCTGTGGCCTACAACCCCCTCTGGCCACCCCAACCTTCGGTTCTTTTCAGGAGCATGAACTACCCAGCAGGTAGCCCAGTGCATTGCACTGATGGGAGCTGGAACCCAGTCCTTTCCCATTGCGTAGCAAAGTCAGCTGAGAGTGGCCACAACTAGGCCTCCCAGCTGGAGGCCTAAGGTTACCTGGAGCCAAAGCCCCATGTCCAGTTGTGCACTCGGCCTTACAACACCGTTATCAAGAGTTTGCTCCACTTTTCCTGATTCCCACACCCTGATCCTTGTGCAGCAGGAGGCACCGGCCACGCACACCCCCACGCCCCGCCCCCAGGCTGGCTGCACCATGCCCAGGCAGTGGCATGGGGACCGACCCTGCAGAGCCGGGACCAGTTTCTGCTTGACAGCAAGCATGGGCCTGACATCCCCAGCACAACTAGGTGAAGGAGAAGTACCAGAATCTCCTCTCCCTCCAGCTCACCTTTGCCAAGGTTGCCTCGGTGGCCTCGGTAGCCTGACTTCCTGGGGCAGGCCCGAAGGGGAAAGAAAGAATGAGAAGGGCCAGGTGTGTGGCTAGGGTCTCCGAGGGCCGCCTCTCCCTTCTGGCCTTATAAACTCCCCAACGCCAGGCCTCCCCAGGCCACCACGGACCTGCGGCCCACACTCTCCGCCCTGGGAGCTGAGCTGGGGGCAACGCCCTATTTAGTTTCTCCTGTAAGAGCACATTCCACCTCCCATCGGCGCTGCCACCTGTCGCAACTCGGGGCACGACACGTCTCGCAGGCGCCCCAGGCAGTGACCCTCTGCTGAGGACTCAGCTACAAAGTTGGCACCATGATCTGATTGGAGGTTTGGAGAACCCCGATAGGGTACAAAGCCACAGAGGAGTCCTTGGAAGCCTGGCCCACAGCCCCTGTGCTCACAGGAATCGCCGCACCACACCCAAAGAGCTGTCCGTTGCAGTCATGGCTCAGCCGGACCCTGGGTGGGGGACGACAGGAGGCCCAGAGAGTCTATTTGTTGGGGCCTGCCAGCTCAGTGGCATGGGGACGGAGGGACAGCAAGTATTTTAGCTGTGAGTGTAGAAGTAGAGGGAATGTTTCCGTGTGAGTATTTCTGCTGTGGTTTTTGTACACATATAAACACGCACTGCGTGTCACAACGCCCAGGAACAGCACGACCCCGCTGGGGAATGGGGGTGGAGCAAGACCCCCACCTGCCAGGCGCTCCCCCCCAGGGGGGAAACCGGACATGGGTTTGTGTTCTCCATGTAACAAGCCAATCACGGTTATTTCCAAATCCTGTCCACCAACTGCAGTATCTGAATCATCCATGGGTCTGTTTCTATTGCTTATCTTTCCTCTTGTGCATCGATGTCATTTTTCTCTCCTTTTCGCATGTTTTATAACTCCTGGGTGTATGGCACATACTGGGAATAAAAGGGTAAGGACTTCAGACAATGCTAGCCCCCCACCCCCAAGAGTCCGGGGCGCCAGTTACCTCAGGGTAATCAAGTTTGAGCTGAGTGCGGGAGAGCCCTCCTGTGGCCTGCCCCTGTCCCCTGAGAGTGGCCCTCTTGGATTTGGGGCTGAGCGCCTGGCCAGTCTCGCTTTCTGTCCTCCAAGTTCTGCTCTTCAGATATTTTGAGGCTGGCCTCCCACCCACACATCTTCAAAACCAGGCCAGAATCTTGCTGCCCCTGCAAGCACAGGAAACCTTTGGCTTTTCTTTCCCCCAGCAGTAGCTCCCCAGGGCATGCCTGAGGCTCAGGGATGCCCAAATCAGCAAGTGCCTCAGGGAAGTAGGCAGCCGCCTGGCCGTCCCCCATGGGCTTGCCTGCTGGGAAACCAGTTCCTCTGGCTGCCGCGTCCCCCTCCAGCCTCCATCTCTTTAACGAGGATTTCATCTCATCTCTTTCCTCCCAGTTGTCACAATGGGGGAGACGGCCTGTGACCCACCACACCCTTCTCATCTTCACTTCTGCTTTTTACCACCCCCAAAAGTCAAAATATGGCTCTTAGTATTTCCCTGAGTCAGCCACCAGCCTGGTTTCTCCTGTTGGGTGGGTTACAGGACCTTGAGTCCTAAGCATCCTCTCGCATCTAACCTCCTCGTTCCTGTTGTAATGATCCTCCCAGGCCATCCAAAGCCTTATCTTCATGACCTTCAGGGTTGTTCTGGGCATTTCAGACAATCTCACACATTCAGGGAGATGCTGAGGACTCCCCATCAGTCAGCAAACTTGCGGTGAGAGAGGGGCCCTCCGGGAAGCGTGGCTCCCCTCGGCTGCTCCGTGGGCCCGAGGGGTGCTTCCCCAACGTCTCCGCCTGTGTGGCCTGCACGCGGCCCAGCCGCTCTCCTTTGTTTACACACTAGCGGCTCTCAAACCTCAAAGGCCAGACTTTCCCTCCTTGGGCTTCCAGGCACATGCGCCCAACATACACTCCCCGGCCCCCCAGACCCATCTCCCAACTCACCACCCTGCCCGCCCTTGGCTCCTCTGCCTGTGACCCTACTTTAGAACCTCCCCCTGCACCCGCCTCCCCCACGCGGCAGCTGGCCCTCCCCTGCCCTCCCGAGGAGCACACCCCAGAGCACTGGTGGGCACGAGCGAGCGGCTTTATTATTTCTCCCTGAGGAGGGCCCCAGCCAGAGTGAGCGCAGCAGACACGGCCGGTCTCCTGCAGCAGGGGCAGGCGGCCGGGGCCGGGACCGGCGGGCCGGAGGAGGCGCGGGGTGAGGTTCTGAGGTGAGGCCAGGGCTGCAGCAGCCTCACCGATGCCGCTTCCGGATTCTCTGCAGCTCCTGGTAGATGGCGCTGAAGTTGGGCCGCTGCCCCGGCTCGTAGGCCCAGCACTGCTCCATGAGCCGGAACACAGCGTCGGGGCACAGCTCCGGGCAGGGCAGGCGGCCCCCTGGGAGGACAGCAGGCACCGGGCTGGGGCGGCCCGCAGGCTCCCCTCAAGGGGCCAGCCTCCTCCACCCAAGGCCCGGCCTCGAATCCCACCCTAGTACCACCTGCGCTGGCTGCCAGCCGCGGCTTCCCTCCTGCGAGAGGGGCACCCTCCATCCCACCTCACATGAGATAACACGGCCCGGCAGGAACCACGCCCGCACTGCGGCCGTCCTCCTGGCCCGGGGCTGGAAGGCTGGGGCCTGGCCCTGAGGCTGCCGGCACCTCGGGGGCGCCTTACCCTTCTCCACGAACTCCCGCGTCTGCTGGTTGCTGAGGTTGGGGTAGGGGGAGGCCCCGAGGCTGAAGGTCTCCCACAGCAAGATGCCGAAGCTCCACACGTCGCTCTCGGAGGAGTAGCGGCCTGCGGGGCGGGGCGGGGTGAGCAGGCCGGGCACGCCCTCAGCCAGCCCCCGCCGCCCTGGACCCGGCCCCGGCCCGGTACCGTAGTTGAGGGCCTCGGGGGCGGTCCACTTCACCGGGACTTGTCTGAGGCCTCCCGAGGCGGCGTAGACGCCGTCCGCCTCCTCCCGGGACATCCCGAAGTCGCTGATCTTCAGGGCGTTCTTCTCCGTCACCAGGCAGTTCCGGGCAGCCAGGTCCCTGGGCGAGGTGGGCGTGTGTGCGCGGGCGAGCGCAGGTGTCGCGGGGGCCTCCGGCCAAGTCCACGCGGCACCTGCCACCCACTCCCCGCACACGGCCAGGCCCCCGGGCTGCCCCCGGGACTGTCTCCCACCCGGCGCTGGGCTGAGGCCTGGCCGGGCCGCGGGCTCACCGGTGGATGCAGCACTTGCTCTCCAGGTACTCCATGCCGGCCGCCGCGTCCCCCACCAGCTGCAGCAGGGTCTTCACGCGCAGGCGCGAGCCCTCGGTCCGCAGGAAGGTCAGGAAGTCACCCCCTGGAGGTGGGGGGGAGCCCGCTGAGCCTTGCAGGGAGGGACCTGGCTGGGCTGCGCGCCCCCCAGTGCGCCCTGCGCTCCTCACCCTGCACGAGCTCCATGACGATGTAGATGGGCTGTTTCTGGGTGCAGACGCCAATGAGCCGCACGATGTTGGGGTGGCTGTACTGCTTCAGGATCCTGGGGGCAGGGCTGCCACTCAGGCCCCGGCTTGGGGACTGTACACCCCAGCCCTGAGAGCCGCTGGGAAGCCCGGGGGCCGAGGGAGGAGGGGACGGCAGCAGGGCAGCAGGGGCGGAGGAGGGGCGCTCCCTGGGGGCAAGAGGCCATCTCCCCCCTGCTTGCTGCGCACTGGGGGCCTCCGTGAGCACCTTGTACCACCCACCTGGCTTCCTGGAGGAACTTGGCCTTGAGCTCAGGGGGGAGTGTCTCCCGGCAGGACTTCACGGCCACCGGGGTGTTGTCCGCTCGCAGGCGCCCACTGAACACTTCGCCGAAGTTCCCCTGAAACGGTTCTGGGCTCCTACCCGGCTCCCCAAGCCCGGGCGCCTCTGGGCCAGGGACAGCCAGCCTCACCCTGGGCCCACAGGCTCAGACCTGCCCCTGGCTCTCCAGGGGCGCCAGGCTGGGGAGCTGCGGGGGCGGGGACGCACGGTGACCTCCCAGGCCCGTCCCCCCGACGTGGGAACACCGAGGCCATTTTCACTGGGTGGGACAAATTCATTTTTAGGAAACTGAAGGTTCCTAAGCAGGTGTTTTGGGCTTTCTTCTCCTGCACACGAGAGCACCTGGAGAGGCAGGGGCCCGGGGGGGGGGGGTGTGCCAGTGGGTGGTTTTGGGTGCAGTTGCTTTTTGCCCCTGTTTCCTGCAGGGTTACGGGGGGATAGCGGCTGGGTGGGGAAGCAGACTAGGGATCTAACTGAGGCAGGGAGGCAGCAGAGGTTGGGGGGCTTCGCTGTAACCTGGCTTGTCGGCTAGAAAAAGGGGGACAGGTCTGGGGGGCACCCGCCACTCACCCGCCCAATCTGTTCACCCAACACCAGGTCCTCGTGGTTCAGCACCCACTTGTCCTGGAGAGGGAGGGGGTGCTGAGACGTCTGGAGGGGAGTGAGCCCTTCCCCTACTGTCTCCACTTCTGGGCACCTCAGTTGGCAGGGCTATCTTCAGAATGAGGGGGGTTGGGCCGCATGGGGGACACAGGTGTCCTCACAGGTGTGCTGCCCATGAATCGGAAGTGACCTTGACCTTCCAAACCCAGAGGGAGGCCGCCCCGGGGAAGCGTCACTTGGCACCTCTGTCAGACTGGGGGCCTGAAGGCCACCCACCCCCGTCCCGTGGGGCCGGAACCCGCTCCCCCAGTCCTGGCGACTCACCTTGGGCACGGCCCTGCTCAGGACCACCCCGCTCTTCTTGGTGAGGGGCTGCTGGGTGCGCAGCAGGTGGTCGACGAGCAAGGGGATGCTGGGAAAGCCGTCTCCTTCCAGCCGGTAGAGGCCCTGCGGGGCAGGGGCCGGGTTACCAGCCGCGCGGGGCCCTGAGCCCGGGGAGGGTGGCATCACTCACGTCAGCCGACTGGATGATGAAGTGGCGGGGCTGGCCGTCCCACAGCACCGACAGCACGTACTCCTGCTTGCCCTGGCTCTCCCGCACCAGGAAGTCCCCGGAGTGCGCCAGCAGCTCGGCCACCTCTGTCCGCGGGAGGGCCCCGTGGTACCACAGCTGCTCGTGCAGGGGCTTCTGGACCTCGGGAACCAGCTGCAGGGGGGGTGGGAGCTGGGCAGGGGCAAGGAGGGGTTGCTCAGTCGGTTGGTCTGGGGCGACACAGCCCCGGGGGATGCCCACCCTTGCCCCGGGCCGGCCAGCGGGGTCTCTCACGTCCTTAGCCCTCACAGACGGGCTGAGCGGCATGGGGGGCTGGCGGGAGGCCCCTAGGTGGGCAGGAAACTATCCTGGGCTCCCTTGAGGCAAAGCCAGAATGGGAAGCCCAGGCTGCTGCTTCCAAGCTCAGCTTTGCCTTTGCCAGCAGGCCACAGCCCGAGCCACCCCGGCATGCGTGCGGGAGGGGGGCAGGGGCAGGATCTGAGGACATCTGCAGCTGGGGCTCAGGGGAGAGAGGGGCGCCCCCATGAAAGCAGGCTGGGCGGAGCCTCTCCTTGGGGACAGCCCAGTGACCAACCCCAAACACCAGGGTCGGAGAGTCTTGGGGGAGACGGCTCTGCGGCCCCCGGGCCCACTCACCGAGAACCTGGGGCGGAAGATTCCTGAGATGTGGCTTTTCAGGATCTCCAGGGTGGGTGTCCGTCCACCTTCTCGCTCCGGCTCCTGAGGCCAGGGACAGACGTCAGCGGGTGGCCGGGCTTGGGGAGGGGGAGGGCGAGAATGAGGAGCTCGCCCGGGGGCGGCGGGCGGGGGGGCGGGCGCGCGCGCTCACCGAGGAGGACGTGGAGTGGCGGTCGTCCTGCAGCAGCAGCACGGGCGGGGGCTCGCCGGGGCCCAGCCGCTCCACCTTGGCCTGCAGCAGCTCCTGCTGGGCCTGCAGCTTGGCCTGGCTGCACAGCGCTACCTGCAGCCCCTGCAGTGCCTCCTGCAGAGCCTGCTTCTTGCCCAGCAGCTGCACTCTGCGGACAGGCGGGCAGGGGTGAGGCGGGGAGAGCGGGAGGCCGAGGGCCGGCACGCAGGAGGGAAGCAGGGCTGCCCGGGGGGCCGCTAGGGTGGTGCCCACTCACCGCTCCCGGGGGTGGGTGTTTTGTTCCTCGCTCTGGAGCTCCCGCTGCAGCTGAGCAACCACCTCTTGCCGGCCGAACACCGCCTCGGTGGCCACGGCCAGTTCCTCAGTCACCGAGGTCAGCCTGCACCCGCGGGCAGGGCAGAGTCACTGTCTCCACTCCCACGGGCAGGCAGGGCTCAGGAACCCAGCCTCGCTCCGGTGGGGTGTGTCCACCCGGCCCTCCCCCCACCTCGGCCCCACCCTGCCCACTGCCCGCCCTGCCCCACACACGTGTGCTGCACGCTCTCCACGGTCAGCTCGTTCAGCTGCAGCTCCCCGGGCTCCAGCGGCTCCCCCTCCTCCAGCAGGGACTCGTCAAAGGTGACACAGGGTGGGACATCAGGTGCGGAGCTGGGGGGGTGGGGGGCGACAGTGGCCCATCAGCGAACAGGCCAGCAGGGGGCAGGGGATGGTAGGAGCAGGAGGCCCTTACCCATACTGGCGCAGGAAGCCCTGGTACTCGGCCTCCGGCTGGATGCGGGCCGCAGCGGCGGCCATCTCCCGGTGAATGGCCACCACCTCGTCCTGCACCAGGCTGCTGATCTCCAGGTATTCCTGCAGGATCTCCTTCCTGCCCCAGAGAGGACCCTGGTCAGGGGGCCCTCAGGGTGGGCAGCTTGGGGGCCCCCCACCTCCGTGGGCTTGGAGTTGCCCTGAGCTTGACCACCCCCACCTCACGCTTCATCGGCCAAAGGGCCTCATGCCCATGCCGAACCCACCCTGATCTCCACCCGCTGGTCTGCGAAAGGGAGCGCGAGGGGGTTGCTCAGTGAGCGACGATCCCGCCTGGCCCCACAGCCGGCCAGCACCGGGCACATTTCTGTGTCCAGCCCCCGGAGTGACGCTCTCTCTCTCACGCCCACTCCCAGTCCCTCCGGGAGCCACACCGGCTGCAGCAGCAGGACTCAGCCAGGCAGGGCCTCTGCCCCCAGGGCCCACTGCCCCCGCCCCGGCCTTGTCTCTGCTCTGCATTTCTAAAGCCCCCCATCCCGGACAGCCACACCGAAGCTCTTCTCAACACAAACCCCTCCCACTCCTGCCTCCCTCCCCAGCATCACCGGACTCCCCGCCCCCAGCTCCCCAGCCACCCTGCGCCCTGGGCTCCCGACCCCACCTCGTGACCTGCCTCCTGCCGCTGCCCTTGCCTGGACGGCCTCTCCCAAACACCCCGCTTCACCCTGCTGTGAGCCGGGTCTCCTTCCTGGGCCCAGGCCCCCGGGCCCCGTCATCCGCTTTGTTTTCACCACAGCACCTCAGCCTCCAGCTGCCTCTCTGGCCTACGCAGGGGCTTTCTTCTCAACCCCAGCGAGGGCCGGAGGCGGCCCCATGTTCCGTTTCCCTCGTTCTCGCTGCATCCCGGAGCCTAGGACGGGGGCGCTAGCAGGGCCGGCGCGCCCCGGGGCCTGAGGCGGGTCTGCGTGGGGCTCCCTTCTCCCCGGGGGGCCCTTCCCAGCGGGCACACTGGGGACCCTGGCCCGGGCGGGCGCGGGGCTCACAGGATGCGTGCCATCTCCTGGTGCAGCTCCTGCAGCGACTGGAGCAGGCCGGGCAGCAGGAGCTGGTGGTGGTGCTGGTGGTGCAGCTGCGCGGCCCGCACGCCCAGCACGTAGCGGTTGTGGTGGGCCAGGAGCTTCCAGAGGCTGCGCACGTACTTGTCCTTGGCCTTGTCGCGGTCCTTGTCTGCCAGGTAGAGGCGGCAGATGGGGACGGTGCGAAGGCTCGGGTAACTGTAGCCCCGGGGCCCCTAGGGACCGGCCAGGGCTGGTTTAGGGCCCCCTCCCTGCTGGGGGGAAGCCACCGACCTTTGCTGGCCTCCTGGTACTTGCGCCGGGCCTGAGCACTGTCCCGGGCCAGGGTGCGGTACTGGCTCTTTAGCTTCTCTATGTCCTGGCTGTGGGTCTGTAGAGGGGAGAAGCCAGTGTAGGCAGCAGGCGCCCAGGGGGCAGGCAGGGCTGCTGGGCCTGCGGAGGGCCGGGTGCGCCTCTGGGAAATCGGCCCTGAGGTTAAGGCCGAGGGTGGCACAGCCCCACCCACGGGAGGGCCCCGTGCTTGCCTCTGGCCTTGTGGACACTACCGTGAAATTCTTAGAGGCTTGGGAACCAGCGTCCCACATTCCCACCCACTGTCCCTGCAGGCAGGAACCACCAAGGGTCAAGACCGGCTCCCGAGTCTATGCGCTGTGATACTTCGGTGAGTGCCACCTCGCTGCTCTGGGCCTCAGTTTCCCCATCTGGAAACTAAACGCACAGACTAGGTCAGACTTCCTCTTACTGAACCAGATGGCAAACATTTCGGGCTTGTGGGCCACACGGTCTCTGTTGAAATTACTCGAGTCTGTGGCCTCAGCTCCATAGTAGCCACAGATGAGACGACACTAAGGCTCTGTTCCAGGAAGCCCGATAGACCCCGCTGAGCCCTGAGTTAGCTGAGCTTCCAGGAGAGGGGAGGGCCAGGCTGGCCACCAGGGGCCGCTGTGGGCCACGGCCTGGCTGGGTTCCTGGGGGTGGTAGGGGGATGAGCCTGGGGTGGGGATGGGGGGCAGATCAGTGCACTCAGGGAGACTGGAGCCCCCAGGCCATAGCCAGTTCCAGTCCCGCAGCACCTGGAAGCGGAGTGGGGGGGAGGGATTGTACCCCAGGCAGCTGGACTTCCAGTCCCCAACCTCTGCACTAGCAGGGGTGCTGGGCTGCCTGGGAGGAACCCGCGGGGGCCGGGGCAGACAGACGGGCCCTCCCTGCCTCTCCTCCGAGGGCGGGCTGGTGCAGCGGGGCCCCGACCCTGTGCGCCTCGCGGGCTGGAGCTGGCTGGCGCCTCCGGCATCCCTGCGCTGCCTGGGCACACGGCAAGGCGGTCCAGAGGCCGGCCCCGCTGCCGGAGCCCCGCGGGGGGAAGCTGTGGTCAGCAGCTCTTACTTCCTCCGTGAATCAGGGCTCTTGGGAGAAATATGGCGTTTTAGGCTCAACATTCTGGCAGGAATGATGGGGTGCAGGCCGCGCCGCCCCCCACCTTGGTGAGCTCCTGCTGCAGCTGCTGCCACTGCTCGCCGTAGGCCCTGCGCAGCTGCTGCCGCTCCCGGATCAGCAGGCTCAGCTTGCTCAGCGGCCCCGAGTTCAGGTCCTCCGCGTGCTGGCGCAGCAGCCGGCTCAGGCCCTCCGTCTGGCTGGTGATCTCTGCCCAGGACTGCAGCACAGGGGGGCAGGCAGGGCATGGGGGACAGCCGCTCCCCTCTGGGCCTGCCAAACCCCCCACCCCTTGGGCTTTGGGAAAGGAAGGGGCGGGCGGGCGCAGCCAGTACCCCCACGGAATTCCTCCAGCGGGGGGTAAGGAGGCCTAGGCCCCTGGAGCCCCACCTGGCTGATGAGGCTGTCAGGGCCCAGGCCGCGGCCCTGGCCCCCGCTGTCCTGCAGGGACATGTGGTGCAGCAGCCCTGCGTACTCCCTGTCACTCTTGACCCGCTGGGCCATCCACTTCCGCATGCCCTCCAGCAGCCGCAGCTCGGCCTCCTGCATCTGCTGCAGTGCCCCGTGGCCCTGGGGGCTGCACAGCTCCGAGGAGAAGCCCATGGTGCTGCCTGGGGAGAGAGCGGAGAGGCCATGACTGGACGAAGGCGGCGTCTGGAGGTGGAGGGGGCCAGGGGCCCGCCGACCAAGAGGACTTGCCCCTAGGCGGCAGGTGGGGGCTGCTGTGCCTGGCCTGAGACTGGCCCTGGCCTGAGACTGGCCCTCGAGGCCTCCTGCGGCCCCCAGCAGGCCCTGGCCCCAGGGGTCCCCTTCCCAGCCCCGGACCTGGAACTACCCGGTAGCCTCCCTCCCTGGGGCTTCCACCCGGCACCCTTCGCGGGGGTGGAGCACACGGGCAGCGGCGCGGCCTGCCAGTGTGGCCCCCACCTGCCGTCCGCCCTGCCCGGCACGTCCGGGGCCTGGGGCCGGCTCCTCGCAGCCCCTCTCCCCGGCTCCCTAGCACCCGCACCCTCCTGCCCCGAGGCGCAGTGGAATTACCGCGCGGCCACTGCTCCTGGGCCGCCGAGCAGGGACTCCGGCCCGCGACCTCCGGCCAGTTCCTGCTCAGCGCTTCCTCCTCGGCGGTTTCAGTTGGCCCAGGCCCCCGGGGCGGGCCCGCCGAGGGGAAGGGGCGGGCGGGAGCCGCAGTCCTGCCGGCCCCCCTGGCCCGCGGCTGCTGCTGACCCGCGGAAACGGAAGGGAGGAGGAGCTGCGAAGAATGGCCGAGGGAGCCCACCCCGCAGGCCCGGCGGGGAGTCGGGGATCCTAAGCCCCCCGAGGGCCAGGGTGGCCCCTCAAGAGGAAGGGGAGCCCAGCCGGCGCCGAGCTCACCCGCAGCTCCCCCAGTGGAGCTCAGCCGCCAGGCTCCGCTCGAATAAAGCTCCCCGGCCAGATCCCAGGAGAACCCGCTCCCGGGCGCCTCCCCCGTCCCCAGGAAACTGGGGCTGTGGGGGCCTGGGTTGGGGAGAAAGGATCTTCCCCGGCGGAACTCAGGCCTTTCTCAACAAAAGCCATCTTGGCTCGGGGAGGCCCCTCGAGGGCCCCGGCCTCAGTCCTGCTGCCAGTTGGCCCGGCCGCTTCCGCCAGGTTGGACCAGAGCAGGCGCCCGGGCTCCCTCAGCAGCCCGGCCCCAGGCAGGGGCTCCACTCCCCTCCCAGGGCCCCTGCCCAGCCCCCGCTGCCCAGCCCCAGCTGCCGTCTCCTTCCACACCCTGCCGCTCCCTGAACAAGGCCCTGGAACCCCACAGGAGTCAGACTCTGGCGCCCCGAGTTGGGCCCTTCCAGAGACAGCGAGGACGTCGCTTCCCCCACGCACTCAGGGGTCGCCGGAGGAAGAGGATCACCACGCTGGAGACGGGGCCCTGGTTTGCATAGTCTGCACGTTTAATCACCTTTAAACTAATGGTATCATCTGTGTCCATTAAATAGAGCAAACAATACTGGGCCTTTTAAATTACAAGAAAAAAATCACCGTGTGCCAACCCAGTATCTTACAAAACCAGCTGGGCTGGCCACAGGTTGGGGGGAGGGGGCACCCCTGGCAGGTGGCTGGGTGGTACCAGGAAGGTCTGGGCGAAAGAACAGGGGGCTCCCGGATGGGAGGGGACTGATTGTCCTAATGGGCGGGGTGCAAAGGCACGTCAGAAGAAGAGGACTTGGGGCAGGACGGGTCGGTGCCTCTCCGCCAGGGCACAGTGTTGGCGGGGCTCGGGGCCACCGCCTGCCCACCCCTGGCACCTGGAGAAGCAGGACCCCTGAGCCCTTGGCACGACGAGCCCCATCTAAGACACAGGCCAGCCTGGCCCTGCGCTGCCACCCCTTCCTGGGGCCTGCCCGGCTGCCTGCCTCTGCGGGGCCGGGGCTCAGCTCCTCTCGCTCCTCAGCAACATGCAGCCGCCCCGCCACCCCAGGCCAGGGCAGCCAGAACAGCAGGTGGACGGTGGGCGGTGGGCGTGGGAGGTGGAGGGTCCAGCTGCTACCCCCATTGAGAATACAAAAAAAAAAAAAAAATCAGCATCTAAAGTGAAATAATTACCAAGTGAAAATAGATCCTCAAACAGCCCCTGAGATCCCCACAGGGGAAAGCAGCATCGGGTGGGAGGCAGGAGCGGCCGGCTGGGCCACCGCCCCTCCCTACCGCCCACCCAGGGGCTCTGGGACTGTGAGTGCCGACAGCCCAGGCAGCCCCGGGCTCAGAAAACAGGGACTCGGGCCCCGGCCAGCCCCGCTCCCGGGCGGCCAGCCGGGTGGAGGGGGCGGAGGGCCGGGCCTGCGTGTGCCTGGAAGCACCTGCCGTCCTTGGTCCCTCCCTTCCGCCCCCGCTGTCGCCGCAGGGGGTGCTCCCTGGCGGGGGGCCGGGGCCGGGAGGAGAAAGCCCTTGGCGAGGTGGCCGTCTCCTCCCGTCGCCCCCAGCCGCCTCCCTGCTGCCTGGGTGGGGACCATTATTGCTTCAGAGGGCGGGGAAGGGACGGGGCAGCTCCCGGGTCAGGAGCCCCTAAAGAGAAGGGGGCGCCGCTCCCCGCAGGGAATACTGCTGGGCCGGGGGCTGCCCCCAAGGGTTCACTCCTTTCTCCACGAGGAAGGGGTGGGTGGCAGGGTGAGGGCCCCTGACCCCCTGGGCTTGGGCCCCCCTCAGGCAGCCGGAGGGCCCCGAGGGAGGGTGGGAAGCGGTCTCTGTCCCTCCTGCCTCCCCGCTGGGGCCCACACCCGGTCCCAAGATACAAAAATACTTTGGTGAATTAAAAAGTGCCCGCGGAGGGTGGCCTGGAGGGCGGCAGTGGCGCTGTCAAAGGGCGCTCTGGTCTTTAATGAAGGCGGTCCTCTCGCCCCGGCCCTCGTCCTCGTCGGAGTCGGACGGGCACTCCTCCTGCCAGGCCTCGGGGGGCAGCCCCTTGTAGGAGACGAGGCCGCGGTCCATGGTGTACACCTTCACGCCCCGGAAGCTGAAGCCGGAGCGCAGCTGCAGGACCAGGAAGATGGTGACGAAGACCAGCACGATGAAGGCGCAGCTGAGGCCGGCCACCACCTCGGGCAGGTGGGAGGGCAGCAGCCCCGTGTGCAGCCTGGGCGCGACCTCCACCTCGGGGTTCCGCGAGGGCGGCGACTCCCGGCTGCTCTGGCTCTGCCGGGAGCACATCTGCTCCACGGGGTCCAGGGAGGCATGGCTGGGGCAGCTGAGGCAGTCTGTGGGGGCTGGCCCCCGGCAGGTGGCACACGAGCTGTGGCAGGGGGTGCAGACGCTGGCCCGGATGGTCTCCACGTCGTTCTCAGTGCTGTAGTGCGTGTCCAGGAGCTGGGGGGCGGAGCCCGCGGGGCAGTGCTGGACACAGCTCTTGCGGTGCAGGGAGAAGCCTTCCTCGCACACTGCGGGCGGCAAGGGGGCGGCTGTGACCACGGGGCTGCGGGCGGCCCCAGCACGGCCCCCAGACTCCCCCAGAGCCAGGTGCACCCTCTGTTCCCTGCCCCGACTCCCGCCAGCCCCCGCTACTGACCCACACAGGCCTGGCTGGACGTGAGGGTCTTGCAGCCGCTGCTCTCGGGAGGTGGGGGCGGCCCCCCGGGGGCCGTGCCGTACAGCACAAGGGTGAATTTGGTCAGTGTTCCTATTTGAGGGTGGGGAAGAGACAAGAGTTAGCGGTGCTGCCCCCAGACGCACCCCCAGCCCGCGGCGTCACCCCCATACCATAGTTGTTGGCTTCGCTGGTGTTTTCAATCTCCAGGACCCACTCGCCAGAGGGGTCCTCGTCCCAGGAGTGGGTGGTCATGAAGGCCCAGTCGTTAAAGCCGTCCGCGGAGTAGTCGTGTGGCCTGGGGGGAGGCGCACATGTCGCCCGAGCTCCCAGCCCGGGGCACCCTCCCAGCCGGGTGCACACGCCGCGGCCTCTCCCCCAGGAAGGCAAATGGCCTCAACCAGGTTCTTGGCACGGGCTGGTGCGCCACACCCGGCAGCCAGCGGTGGAAGCCAGGGTCCCGGACAGCGGGGGTCCCGTGGGGTGAACCCCCTCCCAGGGCCCTCGAGACTGGGAGACCTCGGTCGCGTGACCGGCCGCGGTGGGGGCACGTGAGCGATGCGCGTGAGAGACGGGCAAGCACCTGGCGGCCAGCAGGGTGGAGCGGGTGCCCATGGGGCTGACCAGGTGGATGGCCAGGTCGCCGCGGCGGTTGTAGGACAGGGTGAGCCGCGCCTGAGCGTGCTCCAGCCGGGTGACGTGGCTGGGCTCCCCCCGGCAGGCTGTCACTGTCTTCCGCACCTCGAGCCGCTTCCCGATGTCCCTGTGAGAGCGAGGGGGGTCAGTCACCCGCCCGCCCCGGGAACGGCGGGCGCCCCCCGGCCGGCTCCAGCCCTCACCGGGGCTCCGTGAGGATGTCGATGATGCACTTGCGCTGGGGGGCCACCGTCGTCCAGTTCCGGGCCAGGGCCACCATGGCGCCTGCGTCCAACAGCCCGTAGCCATACGAGTGGCTCACTGCGGGGCAGGAGCGGGGAAGGCGGTCAGGGGAGGCCGAGCCCCGGACCCCCCCACCCGTTCCGCCCCCGACCGCGCCGTCCTCACCTTTCCGGCCCACGCCGTTGGTGGCCCAGTCATTGGCGTTGAGGTGGGCCGGCTTCGAGGTCTGCACCACCAGGTGCTGCATGTCCCGCCAGGTGAGGTTCTTACTGCGGTGGGGGGGGGGTGAGGAGGGGGGGAAGTGGGGCTCAGTCTCTGAGGAGGAGCGGGGAGCCAGGCCGCCCGGGGGAGCGCACTCACTTGGCCTCCAGGGTGAGGGCGATGATGCCGGCAGCCAGGGGCGCGGAGGCCGAGGTGCCCGTGTGGGACTCCGTGCACTTCTGCCGCAGGTCGGTGGTCACCTGCGGGGAGCGCGTGCTGGGCTGAGGCGACCCGAGGGCCACCCAGAAGCGCCCTCTGCCCACAGCCCTGAGCACCCCCAGGGTCCCCACTGGCACCCTGCTAACTTGCTGGGGCCGGGCCGGGCCCCCCCTTCTGGCCTCGGGGACCCCAGGAACAGGGAGCCCAGCTCCTGAGGGGCAGCGGCTGCGTGTGGGGCCCGACGGGGCGGAGGACTCACGATCTGCTTCTCGTTCTGGCCGCCGCTGCTGTAGGTGGTGGCCAGGGTGGACGAGCAGGCCTCGCTGTACCAGGGCACGTTGCCCAGCTGCGTGGCGCTGCTGATGGACAGCGTGTAGATGCTGTTGGTGTAGCCGTCGCAGTTGCAGCTGTCGTGCTCCCGGCCGCCGTTGCCGGAGGCCCAGACGAAGATGGAGCCCAGCCCCCCGCGGCCCTGCAGACAGAGCGCGCTGGGGTCGCTGGGGAACAGCGGGGCGGGGGTAGGGGCTGGGCGTGCAGAGGGGACGCCAAACAGAGGGGGCTGCCGGAGGCCGAGGCTTGTTCTCCTGGCGCCCGCCTGTCCCCAGGCCCCCGACGCCCCTGGCGGGTCAGGTGTACGTGCAAACACGCCTGTCTGGGCGCAGACGAGACCCAGGCCACCCTAAGTGGTGGTCTCCGGGGGGAGGGAGGGATTTCTATTTGCTTCCTTCCGCTGTCCTAGACCCCGAGCGTTCTGGCAATCACGCTTGGAGCAAAGCGAGAATTACACGCGAGTTAGACAGGGACGGGGAAAGCGAGGGCCGGCGAAGACGGCTCCCTGCTCACCTGGCTGACCCCCCGGAAGAAGGCCTCCTCGGCGAGGCGGGCCGGCCCGTCCACGGTCTTGCCGTCGTCCTCGGGGCCCCAGCTGGCGCTGTAGATGTGGATGTGGTTGGGGTTCAGGCCCAGCGAGCGCGCCTCCACCGCGTCCGTAACCTCGCCGTCCAGCATGCGCACCCCTGCGCAGGGTGGGGGTGGAAGGGTGCTGCCTGGGTCCAGCTGCCAGGGGTGCCCCTGGAGCACTCCCAGCCGTGCACCCCAGGGGAGGGCAGGGGTGTGCAGGCCCCTGACCCCTGGGCCAGCTCCTGCCTTCCACAGGCCAGAGCCAGGGCAGGAGAACTGGCCCAGCCCCCACCGCACCCCAGGACGGGGAGTTGGGGTCTCAAGGGAGCGTGGGGCTCCAGGCCTGCCACAGAAGGACTCGGGAGACCCCGCTCGGGGGCACTCCGGCTGCCTGCCCTGGGTCCGGATCTGCCCTGGTGCGAAGGCGCCGCGGGCGGTGGCGCGCACGGCCCAGGAGAGGGGCAGGGGAAGGTCCCGCGAGGGCCCTCCCAGGGCGGCAGCCGCGGGCACCCACCTCCGATGCGGGCGTTGAAGGCCACGCCGACGCCGCAGACACCGTTGTTGGCCACGGCAGCCACCTCCCCCGCGCACCGCGTGCCGTGCCTGCCGGGGCCCAGAGCTCGGCGTTAGCAGGTGGCGGGGCGGGCCCAGTGGGGAGGCCCCGCCCCAGCTGGCCACGCGCGCTCAGGCCCAGGCGCAGCCCGGCTCCCCACCCAGGAGGGAGACCGAGGCCCGAGCGGCTGTTTCGTACCGGTTGTCGTTCATCTGCGTGTACCGAGGCTGGGGGTCGGGGTCCTGGTCGTTGACGTCGAAGCTGGCCCCCGGATCCTGAGAGGGAGCAGCCGTGCTCAGGGGGCCTGGCCTGGTGGCAGGAGGGGCACCCGAGCCCCGCCCCCACGTCCCCCGCGCCCGCCTCTCACATAATTGCCTGCCAAGTCCGGGTGGTTCTTCTCGATGCCGTCGTCCAGGATGGAGACCACGATGCCGCGTCCCGTGTAGCCCTGCGCCCAGGCCGCCTTCACGTTCAGGTCCCGCTGGCCGACGCCGGACTGCAGAGACCCCGCCCCCCGCACTCAGCAGGCATGTGGGTTGTGCGGGGTTGCGGAGTCCTGTCAGCACCCCAAAACCTCTGGCTCCGCCCGCCCCGCTCTAAAGGCCGCTGCTGGCTGGCTGGGCACCCAGGCCCCACGGCCACGTACCAGGTACCACTGCTGGGGGAACTTGGGGTCCGTGGGCTCCTGGTACACATCCCGCTTGCTCCGCCGCTTCGCCACCTGCTGCTCCAGCCACCGGACCTGCGGGGGGGGGGGGACAGGGTGTGGGCGGGGGAGGGAGGCGCGCTCCCCGCTCCCCCCACCCCCGAGAGCTGGGGGAGGGCGGCGGTGGGGGGGGGCTGGGGCCGCTCACTTGAGGCTCCCTCTCCAGCCGGCTGTGCCGCAGGCGGTGAGGTGACAGGGACCGCTTCGTCACTGCTCGGTGCCAGAAGTGGTAATAGTCGCCGAAGATCTGCAACGGAGCAGGAGCGGGGCTGGGCGTTCCATCTGGCAGTCCCCGGGGGGCGGGAGGCAGGGTGGCAGCCGCCAGGTGGAGGTTCACCGGGCGGGGGGGCTCTGCTTCCTGTCCAGCACCCGGAAGGGGGAACGGGGCCAGGAGGTGCCTCTCCCCGAATACAGTGGTCCTCTGAGCCACCTAAGCTAGGAGTAAGGGCAGGCCCCCCATCCCAAGGGCTACCAGAACGCCGGACCCCCACCCCTGAAAAGACTGGGCCCCCCCATGCCTTGCGCTGGGCCAGCATGCGGCAGGCGAACCTACCTGGCCCAGGTTGAGGAAGCCATGCTTGCGGGCCACGCTGTCAGCCACGGACGGGCCTCCAGGAACATGCACCGCCCACGTGTTGGTGAAGACCTTCTGGCCACGGGCTTCGGCCACCAGCAGGAGCAAGACCCCCGCCGCTGCTACCACCCATAGCACCCGGGGCCTCAGCTCCATGGGGGGGGCAGGTGACCGGGACCCCGGCGCCCCCGTCTCCGTGGCCTGGTCACAGGGCCTGGGCTCCCGCGTGCCTGCTCGCTGCCCGTGGCCCGGGGCCGGCTGGCGGGGGCATGGGGCCGAGGTGGGCACGGCGAGGACAGGAGGCGGAGAGCTGGCGGCTCTGTGGGGACAGGGGAAGGAATGGGGAGGGTCAGTCCCCGTCCAGCTGCGCCCTGGGGGGCTCTGGGGCGAGGGGTCGGAACGTGACCCAAGGTCTGCCCGCTGGATGGACAGACGGACGCCACACGAGAACCGGGGCGCGGGAGGAGCTGGTTCTGGGGCTGGCGGCGGGGGCCGGGCGCGGCACACTGACACCCCACCCCACCAGGGCAGGGCAGAGCTGGGAGCACCGTTTCCTCGAGGGGGGGATCACGCCTGCCTGCCCTCTCCCCTGGGGTCGGAGCAGGTTTTCCAAAACTACCCAGTTGTATTTGATAAAAGAATAAAATGTTGGCTTTCCAAAGTTTGTCAGGGGCAGCGTCTGCGCAGCGCGTTTCCTGGCTCAGCAAAGCAGGCGCGGCCCCAGGGGGTGCCTGCCGAGACCCTCGGCCCGGGAAGCGGGGGCAGCCCTGGGTGGCGCTGGTTTGGTTTTCTCCGGCCGGGCGCCTTCGGCACTGTCTCCTGGGAACAGCGAGCCTGCGGCCTGGGCCTGGACGCCCCGCAGCCCCCTCGCTCGCCCACGCCCACCGGTCTTGCCTAACCCGCTCCGGGCCGCCAGGGCCAACAGCCGCCGGGCCAGGCGCGCCAAGGTAAGGCTGGATCAATAGTCTTGTTGTTTTTCCTCCTTCGGCAAACAGACAGCGGGGCCTCTGCCCGGGTCACGTAACTGTCCCCACGGACGGCCCCCGACTAGCCAGAAGCCAAGCCCCGGGGTGGGGGGAAGCTAAGGGAGGTCCCCGGGGGGCCCTGGGCTTGCTCTCAGGCCTGTCCACGGGCCGAGCCCCTCCACTACCTCGGCTGCAAAGAGGCCGCTCTCTGCCACCAGCTCAGCAGGCCCGCGGACTTGGTGCTCGAAGCCCCGGCTCCGGCAGGGCTGCCCTGGGCCAGACCAGCCTCCCTGGCGACGCTCGGGCTGCCGCTGCTGCCGTCCCACCCTGCCGCCGGGGGGACGCAACCCAGTTCCTGGAGTATTTTCAGTTTACACCAAAATAACCTGACAGCTGAAGGCAGGAGGCGGCCGGCCACACTGCAGCTCCTCCTCACCCGGGGCAGAGTCCACCGGCTCACTCCGGGCCTGCAGCCACAGCCCAGGACGCCTTGGCAGGGCACATCCAGCCCTAGGGGGTGAAGGGACCCCAAGTCCCCATGTAACAGGAGCTGTGGGGCCCTGGGGACGGAGCCAGGTTAGAGCAGGGCCTCTTCCCCCGGAACTGCCACCCCGCCGGGGCCTCCTGGGACCCCAAGTCAGCAGCACCGCCAGCCCCGCGGGAGCCCCCAGGCCTCGACTGGGTTCACCTGGGCCGAGCCCAGCACGCGGCGGAAGAGCTGCAGCTGCGGCGACGGCAGCCGACCCGCCATTTCATCACCTGGCAGCCCCGGAAAGCAAGCGAGACGCAGACACCACCCCGGGACCCCCAGGACCCCGCCTGCCTCCCTCTGCCCGGCTCCCCAGCCTGCTGAGGGGGGGCGCCAGGCTCCAGGACGGAGGGGCGACCCCTCCCCAAGAGCAGGAACCGGGAACAATGAATGAATGGGGTCCCCACCCCGCCGGACTGACTCACCCGCTGAGTCCCCGACGGCTACCAGGAGGCCCGCGCCTCTGGGCCTCTCCCGCGGGAGCCTCCACTCAGGTCAGCAGAAGGGTGGGCGCCCCTCCCCGCCGAGCCTCGGCACCTCCCAGCAGACACCCCCAGGCGCCCCAAGGCGCCGACCCCGGGCTCTGGGGGCCTGCGGGCCGGGGCTGCCCCAGACACCCGCTCCGTGTCCTTCCAGCAGACTCGGCCGGCCGCGGCGCCCGCTCCCCTGGAATCCTGAGGTGCAGCCCGTGACGGCGGCCCCCGCGGCGCCCCCAGGTCCCTCCCCTCCCGGGCCTCAGTTTCCCGGCCGGCACCGCCGGGCCGCGAGTTTCCAAACTTTCCCCAACCGCAGAGTCCGTCTCAAAAAATCGCATCTACCGCGGACGCCCCGAAACCGGAAATAGGAAACGGGGCGTCCTGGGCGAGCCGGCCGCGCCCCCCGCGCCCCCCGCGCCCCCCGCCCGCCGCGCGCCCCCGCCGGCCCCGGGTGGGGTGGGGGTGGGTGGGGGCGGGGGCGGGGTGCCGCGGCCGGGCGGGCGCCGGGCCTGGGGCGCCTCAGGGCCGTGGCGCAGGCCGCGCGCGTCAGGCAGCCCCGCGGCGGCGGCCTCCGCGGCCCTGACGCGCCCCCGCACCTGCGCCCGCGCCGCCCAGGTGTGCGGGGACCCCGCGCCCCCCGCCGGCCGCCCCCGGGGCGCGAGCGCCCGGCCCTGGGGTCCCCGCCGCGCCCGAGGCCGCCCGGGCCGCGCGCTCAGGTGGGCCCCGCGCCCGCGGCCCGGCCGGGAGAGGCCCCCGCGCGCCCCCGCGCCCCCCGCGCCCTCCGCGCCCCCCGCGCCCCCCGCGCCCGCCTTACCCGGGCCGCGCGGGGAAAGTTGCCGGGGCGCCGGGGCGCGGGCCGCAGGCCGGGCCTCTCGCGTCCCCGCGGCGTCCCGGGCGGCGGCGGCCTCGGCCCGGCCCGGACCCGGCGGCGCGGCCTGGCCTGGCTCGGCGGGCGGGGGAGCGGCCGGGCCGCGGCGCGGCTTGTTTACTCGGCCGCTGTCAGCGCGGCGGCGCCGGCTCCTCCCCGCGCCCGCCGCCCGCCGCCCGCCGCCCGGCCCGCCCCGCCCCCCCGCGCGCCCCGCCCCGCGCGCCCGCCCGCCCGCCCCGCCCGCGGGGAGAGCCGGGGCGCGAACCCGCATCCCGGCGCGCCCGAGCAGCGCCCGTGCCGCGGGCCGGGGGAAGAGGCCCCGCCAGGAGCCCGGCCGGCCGTCGGCGCCGTCCCCGTCAGCGGGAGCCCGCGGGCCGCGGGGCCCAGGACGGCCCGGCCCGGAGAAGCCCCCCCCCACCCCCGCCGCCCGGGCCTCGGCGGCCCCTCTGTGAACTGGGCGCTCTGCTCAGTCGGGGGCGCCCCGGCCCCTCCACCCCGTGGCGGGACCTTCTCCCGCTCCCAGGAGCAGGTCCGGGGCCACCCCGGGCGGGCGCCCCGCGAGCTGGCGGAGCCGGGGACGAGGAGAACGAGGCCCGCAGCCGGCGGAAGTGAGTCACCTGGTCCTCGGCCCGGGCAGGCCTGTGGGGAGGCAGGGCCGGGCCTGGCCTCACCTGGCCTGGGAGTCCCGGGCCGGCCTGCGAGGCCCGGTCTGCAGGCCCGGTCAGGCCACAGGGACGGCGAGGCCTACGGGCGGGTGCGTCTCAGGAGGAGGGGCTGGGCTGGACCTCCCGGGGCTGCCACCCCACAGAGGCGCCAGCCGCCCCGCACCCCGCCTCCGGCAGGAGCTGACTTTGGAAGCCGGCGGCTCAGGCAGGGCTGCACCCCGGCGGCAGGAGCAGAGGGGCCAGCGGGCCCCTGTCCTGGGTTCCTACTTAGCCCCCCACCTACTTTGGCAACAAATGTGTTGCAGAGGAGACACCCCCACCCCCAGACCCTGGGGTGAGGGCTGGTTTGGAGCGGGCTGCCAGCTTCTCCCTTATCTCCCTGCAACAAGGCCTGTGGGCAGGCGCCTTCATCATCCCCGGGAGCGAGGCTGGCCCAGGAGCCGGGTCCCTGGCGCCCCGGGCCACGGACCCAGGTTATCAGTGTTCCACCAAAGTTAGTGGGCAGGGGGCCGAGGGGGGTAGCACCTGTGGGCTGTGCGGGGCTATAGGTAAGGCTCTGAAGGGGTCCCCACCTGCTCAGTGGGGCTCTGGGGCCCCGGCCTGCCAAGCCTTTTTACCCTTGGACTTGGGACTAATCTGGGGGCCTTGGAGAGCCACTAGGGGGTTAAACCCACCAGGTCACCCTGGCACCAGGCACTCCCACTGTCTTCTGGGGTGCTCTGGGGCTGCCCCCTCCCCCCTCGCCTGGCAGCACCCCAGCAATGCCTCTGGCACCGCCCCACACCTGGCTTCAAGCAGAGTCCCACACCATGCGTGCCAGGAGACACAGCACAGCTTAACTGGTGTCTTCTCTGCAGGGTGGGGTCGAGAGCTTTTTCTCCTCTCTGCCACCTGCCTTCTCGGGACCAGCCTTTTCAGGAGCAGCTGCAGTAACTTTAACAAGAAACCAGTAAGCCCCTGCCCAGAAAGCTGAACAAAGCGTGTCCATACTTCACCAGCCCGCTGCTCGAGGCCTGTGTCCGCCCTGGGGTCAGGCTCCGCTGCCCCACCACCGGCAGGGCTGTCCAGCTCCGGCTCCTCAGCCTGGGGAACCTCCTTTATGGGCCCACGAGCCGGTGTCCGTGGGTGGGGGGCGGAGCCCGAGGTGATCTGGTGGTGACGTATCTGCTCACGTTGGGGCAGCCTCCGCATGGCCAGCGGCTCTTCTGCAGCTTTGGGTGGGTCTGTGCTCACCTTTTCCTGCCGGCTCTGCCTGCTCAGTGTACCTGCGAGGCCCTGCCAGTGCCCGCCACAGCTGGGCAGCGAGGCGGGCCTGGGCACCACCTGCCCTGGCAGGCACCGGGGAGCAGCTGCTGGAGGCCGGGCCTGGGGCCTCCCACCAGGGCCCTCAGGGCGTGTCCCGGGGAAGCTGCGCCCGGGAGAGCCTGCATCTCGGGCCTTGCCTCTGCCTGCCTTGATCCACACGAGCCAAGGAGTCGGGACCAGGACCCTCTGAGTCTTCTGATCCTTCTGCCACCCAGAAGGGGGTTCTCAACCTCGGCTCTGCTGACGCCGGGGCCAGATCCTGCTCTGTTGGGGGCTGGCCTGTCTCCCTGGCCTCCAGCGCTGGCTGCCAGCAGCACCCTCCACACTGTGATCTCAAAGTTGTCACGGCCAAGTGTCGCTGGGGACGAACTCTCCCCGCTGAGAGCCGGAGATCCCGAGTGGGGAGTGGAGGTGGGGGGCGTGCGGGCGCCAGCCGGGGAGTCTGCGGGGCCCGGCACCAGGCCGCTGGCGGCCGCCAGAGGACACCCTGGCAGGGCCGCGGCGGCGGGGTCAGGGCACACAGTCTCGCGTGTGCTGGCAGAGTGTCCTGGCAGTGCGTCAAGCATCAGCCGTACCTCAATAAAGCTGTTTTTTTCAAATGTATTTGAATTGTTTAATGTTCCAGGGCTTGCAAGGCATTATTTTTAGAATTTGCTGATGTGAAATAGCCTATTTCTTCACCATGTCAGATAAATGGGGGGACACCGCTGTCCCGGGGGGAGAGAAATGCCGGTGGGCCCCGCAGGGTGGGCCTGGGGCTGACCGGGAGCAGGGGACGGAGTGTGGAGACGTGGCCGGCACCCCGCCCCCGCGGTGCTGCCAGGCCAAAGTGTCTGGGGCCCTATGACCAGCGGCTTGGGAAAGTAAAATAACATCCAGGAAAGGCGCGGACGATTCTGGAAGTCACAGGTCTCTGCTGCTTTCATCCCTAAAGCTGAGGAAGGCTGTGCATACCTGGCAGTGCTGGAGCCTCTGGGGAGCAGGGGCATTGCAGGAGCCCAAGGGGTGCATTGGGTGGGGTGGGGCACGCCTGGGAGGGAGAGCTGGGGGCGGCTCGGCAGCCCTGGGGGCCTCTCGCTTGCTTTTCAGTGGATGGGGGGGAGCTCCGAGGCTCCCAGGGGTTGGAGGGAGGTTGGGGAGGGGAAGGCTTGGAGGGACAATGAAAGCCTCTGGGGCCCTCAGACACTGCCTGAGCCCCTGGGGTGCAGACCCTGCTCCCAGCTCCAGCCGTGCTTCTTGAGGGCAGCAGACAGCAGCTCAAGAAGCCGGTCTCCGAGAGAAATTCTGAAGTAATCCAGAGAAGACACAAACAGGGAAGCAGGGTTGTGCCAGGGTGATCAGGGGAGGCTTCTCGGAGGAGGTGATATTGGAGGATGAAGATAAAGTGTGAAGTTCTGGCGAGAGGCGGCCCAGTCGTGAGCTCAGAAGCTTCTGGGGAGCAGTGGGGGCAGCAGAGAAAGGAGGTGAACACGCACCCCAGGCAGCAGGCGGGTCCTGCGGGGGTGCAGTCAGGCTCTCACGGAGTCCACGCAATGGGCCGCTCCGGAGAACTGTGCTGTCCACAGTGAGGGCTTGTGAGGATGGAGGTGGGGATGCGCCTGGACCTCCAGGGTGGGAGGCGCCCTGGGGACACAGGTGGGGGCAGGCGCAAGGAAGTCAAGCCGTGGTCATCCCAGGAAGCAGGGCCCCGGAGGACCGGGGAGGGCGACCAGGCCGGGGTGGCTGGGGTGGCCAGTCTGGGGGCTCACTGCAGGCGTGGGGGGCCCCAGGTGTACCTCCCAGCCGGCAGGACCCTCAGGCCTGGAGCCCGTGCAGGCGCTCAGCCTTGTCTGCACATGGTGCTGTCGCCCTCACAGCCCAGAGGCAGCACTAATTCTACCCCCACCTTCTAGTTGGGGAAACCGAGGCCCAGAGATCTCCCCGTCGTCACGGGGGAAGAGAAAGGACCTGGGTTTGCGCCTGGGAGCGACAGGGAAAGCATCTGGACGCCTCCAGAGATAGGTGCCCTCAGGCGGCGGCTGTGGCGGCCTGAGTCACCCGTGACTCCCTGGGCAAGGCTGGCCCGCACCCCGCGCTCTCCGGGCCGCACACGGTGACCTTCTGGCTCCGAACACTGAGCTGCCCCTCACGCTTGGGTGGAGGTCCTGATGCTGGTGCCCAGTCCAGCTCTGGGCTCGAATCCCACCTGAATGCCGCTCTGAACCCCCCAGGTGAGTGGGTGAGCTACTGGGGCCTCAATTTTCCCATCTGCAAAGTGGGTAAAAGCCACCCAGCTCCTCAGGGGACCCCTGACAAGCGCTGAGTGTAGCGCCAGGCCCATAACCAGGGGCGTCCTGCCACAGCCTCCTCCCACCCCGCAGGCCGGCCCTCCTGGGGCCCAGCTCTCGGCCCCTGCACGTGGCCCAGGCATGGCTCCGGGACGCCCCTGTCCACCTGCAGCCTCCAGGCGCCGCCCCCGGTGCTGTGGTCCGGGTGGGCATCGCTGCCTGTGCTTGCCGCAGCCTCGGGGCCGTCCCCGGAAGGCCAGCTTGCAAGCCGCCCTCTCCTTTGACTTCTTGCCTGTGAGGTCGGAGGTCAGCATGGCCCTCACAGGCCGTGACACGCAGGATACAGGGTGCCTCCTGGGGCAAACGGACGGGCTCACCCCAGGCTCCGATGCCTGCCTGGGGCTGGGCCCCGAACCCACTCCAGATACCCAGTGCTCCCAGGATGGGGCAGGCTCTGCAGCCCGACGCCCCGGGGCCCCCTCCCTGCCAGGGCCCCGGCTGTCTCCGTGCTGGAGAGAAGAGGTGCTCCGAGATGGCCTGGGGGCGGCCCCCGCGGACAGCTCCTCGGCACTGGGCCCTGACCTGGCCTCCTGCACTCCCGCGCGGGCCCGAGGCCGCCTCTGAGTGGTTTGGAGGCGAGCACGCTGTGTCAGGTACGCGCTCCGTGGGGCCCAGCCGCCCGCCATCCGTCGCCCTTCAAAGGTCGTAACCCTTAACTAGACAGAAAAGCATGCTTGAGTCTCCGCTGCCCCGCGACCCCCCGCGGCCCCCGCTGCCGGGCCAGTGTGTGGGCTCCCCGCGCCCACGCAGCGGCACCCCGTCTCTCCCCTGGCCTCACACGCCCTTCCCGAGCTCAGACGGGAACTTATGACAAGTTGTTTTTTTGACTCAGCAATCCTGGCGGGAAAATGGACACAAACACGACCACAAACCAGCCGTGAAGCAACAGCGCGGTCTGCTGGGAAGGGTGACACCACGGGGCAGGCCCTGGTGGCAGCGGCGGGTATCCTCTGGCTCCGCCCTCCCCCCCCCCCCCGGGGCAGGCTGTGACGTCACACGGTCACAGGCCTTCCCTCGGTTCAACACATCATTTACGAATGAAATCCGCCGCTGCGCCCTTCTTGCTGGCCAGCGGCGATCCTACGGGGTGCCGGCTGCCAACGCAGCCACACGCGTGAGTCAGACTCGGCAGCGAGGTCCTGTGTCCACAGCCGACGGCGAGGTGGCCCCGCTGACAGCGAGGGCGCGAGGGCCGGCCTGGCAGCCCCGTGCGGGTCCTGCTCATGTGGGGCCTGACCTCACCCGCCCAGCAGTCTGATTCGGGCAGCGCCACCCGTTTCACAGACGGAGCCTCCCGTCTCGGGGCTTCAACGACTCGCTCGAGGTCACGGGGACGGGAAGTAGGATTGTCAGGCCCTGAACCAGGTCAGCTGACCCCAGTGGCCACTGCAAGGGCTGGGCGGGGACCTGACTTCCCGGCCATAATGCCCACCTGGCCAGGCCCTGCTGGGTGGCCCCGCGGTGCACGGGGCGGAGGGACCAGGGGTCCCCGTAGGCGCCTGTGCTCCAGAGAGGGGCTCCCCTGCATCCCGCGGGCGGGCCCGGCCTGGCCGCCTCTCCCCAAACGGAGTCGAACAAACACACACGCGCCAAAACACCACTTAGGCGATAATGATCTGCGGCCGTGACTGTCACGATGACGCCGTGTCAGGTCCTGGCAGGGCCCGAGGGCCCCGGGTGCTTCCGGAGCGTCCCTGCTGGCCGCCGGCCGGGCCGCGCTCGAGCTGGACGGCGACGGGCCAGCCCCTCCCTGCGGCCTTCCGCCCGCTCTCCTCCCGCCCGCCGCCCTCACCACCCCCCCTCTGGCCTCTGTCACCGTCTGCCCGGGCTCCCCGCTGGAGCTCCGCGTCCGGGAGCGGCCGGCGGCCTGACGGAGCCCGTGAGCGCCATTGGCCTCTCGGGCATGGGCGAGTTCCCAGCTGGGCCATGGAGCTCAGGCTGCTCTGAGCCCCGCCCCGGGGCAGGGCTGGGCCGCAGCCTCCCGACCCCCGGGCCCAGGTTCTGGGACCGAGGCCTCCATAGCGCAGGCTGGGGAAGCCCAGAGCCCGCCAGAGACCCTCCCCCAGGAGCCCAGGGGAGCCGGGGAGGCCTCCACCCACGCCCACCTCCCACCCGCCGAGACCCCGGCCCGGGTGAGAGCACCCCGTCTCCCCCGCCCTGCCCCGGGGGGCCCCCAGGCCTGCCTCGTCCTCTCACGGTCATTCGGTTTCTGTCCAGCCCGCTGCTCCTGGCGTCTGCATTTGGCGTCCACGACCGGACTTGGGTTTCTCTCCCTCTGGGGTTGCGCTTCTGCAGAACCCAACCCCTTCCTATTGGAAAATTTGGCTTTTTGCACCACAGGAGCCCCCACCTACCGGCGCCCTCCGCCCTCCCCTCCCCCGGCCTCCTCCCAGGCTCCCTGGGCTCCAGCACACTGGCCGCTGCGGTTTCTCCAGCGCCCATCGCACCCCACCTCAGGGCCTTCGCCCCGGCTGCCCCGGGCCGCGCCCCTCCTCGCTGACACCGGCGCGCCCGAGCCCACTGGCCCCTGTGGCCTGCGCTGCAAGCAGCCCCCACCCCCCGTCCTTGTGCGTGGCCACCCGGCTGCGCCAGTGCTCCCGCCGCCCGTGCCCCGCCGCCCTGCAGCACCCCACTCGTGCGGGCAGGGCCGCGCCCGCCCATCGGCCGCGCCACAAGAGGCCGTCAAATGATTTCATCGTAGGAAACGTGAATCTACAAAAACACACGAGGAATAAAGGACACGTAGCACCTGCAGCCCCCCCGGCTGAGCGCGTCGTGGGGGGCACAGGGGGGAGCGCCGGGAGGGGAGGCTGGGCAGGGCATGGAGGGTGGTGCCCCAGGTCTCCGGCTCTCGGGAAACTCTGGGATCTCGTCAAACCTCCTCCCCACGCCGTTCTCTGCGACCCCAGCCCAGCAGCAAGGGCCTGCCCTCAGCGCCAGGGCACCCTGCACCCAGAAGGCTTGGACACTGGTAGAGGGGGTCGTCTCTGGGGCCAAACAAGACTCCCGGGCGGCACTGCAGGAGGCTGTTGGGGTTGGGCAGGGACGACCCAAGCCCGCCTGGCCCAGCCGCATGCACCTGCCATGCGGTCTCGAGCCCCATCGGTAGACGTGGCTCCAGCCGGCCGGTCTGGGAGCCGGGCGGGGGTTTGCGGTCCCCGTGGGTGCTGCCAGGGGTGTAGGCGGCCTGAGAACTCTGCTCTCCTAACAGAGAAACGTCAGCTGCAACCTCACAGATTAAACCCCACAAGCCCTGTGACCCCGAAGCAGGTGCCGGGAAGGTCACCTGGGCCAGGAAGTGGCTATGAGACACGAACCAGCACAAAATCCCCTCAGCTACTGCAGCATTTCTCGAAGGGCTTGGTCTTCGCAGAAATTGGGTCACTGGGGCACCTTGCCTAAGGGGAGCACTTGGGGAACTCCGTGGGAACTCCCACACGAGGGTTCACGTTGGACAACACACCTGGGGGTCACAGTGGTGGCCGAGCCAGCACATGGACCCCCACTTCTGTGTCCTCACCCACCACAGACATCGCTGATCCACCCGCACGCAGCTGACGAGCCGCGGCCACTCCATCAGCACTCGAGCCTGAGCGTGGGGCCGAGGAAGGAAACGTGCCTTTGCTGCCCTGCCTTTCGGACCCCCAGGCTTGAGGCTGCCCGAGGGGCAGGGAGGGCGTCGGACCCGGCCAAGGGGGCGGGGCCCGGGACTGGACAGTCGGTCCGGGAGGCATTGGGCACTTGTGCCCGGGCCACACCCCCACAGTCAACAAGTGTGGAGTGAGTCCAGGGTGAGTTGACCTGATAAAACTTGGACTTTCTGGGCTCTGAGTCAGGGGGACACAGTGGGTAGATGTGGGGCCGTGGCAGGCGCCAGGGCCCAGGACACCGTGGCTGCACACACCCATCTGAGCACTCATCCCTGGCCGGTGCCCTCTGGGGGTGGCCGGCCTGTCCTGGGCAGGCCCTGCTGTGGGCCGGGCGCCTGCGGTGCGGGTGGCCTTGTGTGTGGCCGCAGGCGCCCGGCCCCCTGCGGGAGGCGCGTCACTGTGTCACCTCCACCTCTTCGGTCCGTGCCCGGCCTGACTCGTCCCTGATGGGCGATAGGGACGAGTCCCCTGCTGGTGCCACAGGAGGGGAGGACGTGAGTCCCGGATGCTGGGCTGGTGCAGGGAGGATGGCTGGGGCGAGCCAGGGGGCCCTGCCGTCACCCCAGCTGAGATGCTTCTGAACACCGGGCTTCTCCTGGCGACGGGGAGGGCAAGACGGACGAGGGCGTGCTCGCGCGCCGCAGCGGGGAGCCCTTCTGGGGCCTCCATGTGCGTGTCGCAGTGTCCGTGTGCAGGGGGCTGTGGACGGAGCCCCCCACTCAGCGAGGGAACCTGGTGTGCGGGGCTGGAGGGTGCAGGTCATCCCCTGCTCTGAGAGGCGGGGCTGCGTCCACCTCTGGCCTCCGGGCCAGCCGACCGGGCCTGGGCTCATGCGGGGGGCGGGGGCGGGGAGCGAGGCGGGCACCGGGTGGAGCAGGAGGAGCAGGTTTTGACTGGTCTGCAGTCTTTAAACAAAACCGATCTGCGCTGTGTTTCCGAGGGACGAGGAGCGGGCGCAGCAAGAGCGAGCGGTGCTCCCACGCTCCGGGACGCCGGGGCCGCGGCCCGCTGGACGGACGCGTTCCAGGCTGGGTCTCGGTCCCTCTTTGTGCCTTTCAGTGTCCCCAGCGAGCCTGTGCAGGCCCGCAGCACTCTCCAAACACCCGCGTCTGGGGGGCTCCAGCTGCGGGGGCTCTTCCGGACCTGCCCCCTGGGGTGGCACCTGCAAACTGGGGAGGCCTGGTGCACCTGGGAGTGACCAGGTGACCTTCAGGCTGGGGTCCGGTGCCCGGGCCGATGCCGTGACGCGCGGCTGCCGCCCCCACTTCCTCCCCGCCCTGCTGAGTCTGCTGCTGAGTCAGGGCCCCTTTGGGGATGAGGCAGGACGTGGTGGGACCCTGCAGGATGCGGCAGGTCGAGCCGGGCCGTCCCCAAGGGTGTACAAGCTATGGGGGTGGGAGGTCCCAGCAGAGGCCGCGTGTCCCCCGCCGGGCCGGGCACTCTGCTGAGGGTCTGTCAGACCTTGATGACTGATCCCGAGGGGACCCCCCGCGGGCTGGTGCATCGGCCAGTTCCGACCTCTGACCCCTCAGATTTTAAATGCCATTGAGCTGGATGCGGCCTTGTGCCGGGCCCAGGCTAAGACGCCGTCACCAGCCTCAGCTCGGGCCGGCTCGTGGCCGTCCTGGCGATGGAGTCTCCTCTCCTTGCCCTCACGCTTCTGGGGCCTGCGGGGCCCCCTCCTCTTGGTGCGTGGGGTGCCCACACCCAGCTTCTGCCCACCCCATGGGTGAGGCCGCCGTGCTCCAGCCCGCCTGACTCTCCACGCCCCGGCCACTGCCGCTGTCGTGGGGCTGGCGAGCCCCCGGCCTGGCCCCGCCCGCTAGCCGTGGTCTTGCTCGTCGCGCCTGAGGTTTAAAGTTCGCTCAGGCTTTGCCTCCGCGGCTCTTGGGCCCCCGCCCTCGTCCGGCCTGGGCTCCCGCGGCCGCGCTGTCTCGGCCTGAGCTGGGTCACCCGGCCGCACCGCCGGGCCTGCTTTCCCAGCGCAGACGCACTAAAGCAAAGGTTCATTTAAAGAAGCAGCCAGTCCTGACTCTGAGGTCACAGAAATCTTCTCAACGTGCTCAGGGCCTCCCTGGGGGCGCAAGGGGTTAAGACGCAACCTATGAAGCTGTCCGCAGCCTCCCAGCTCGAGTTGGATCCCCGCCGGCCAGGGAGCTGCCCCCAGGGCGCAGCAGACCCCTCCTGTCTCCCCGCTGCTCCCCTCAGCCGTGGATTTCGTCAGTCTGCCTGTTCTGCTCCCCACTCTGTCTCCGGGGAGTCCCCTCACCCCCTGCACCTCCGGCCTGCACCCCAGGTCTTGTGTGAATAAATAAATCTTTTAAAAAATAAAAAAATGAATAAACGCGCTCACATCCTGCTATTCCCTTGTCAGCCTGGGATCCGGCCGGAGCGTGAGTGTGGCGTCAACTGGGGATCTAGTTTTACTCTCCCCTGTGGATGGCGCTCGCCCGGCGCCATCTAGAATCGTCTGCCTTTCCCCCGCTGGATGGTGAAGCCTCAGCGTCCCGCCGGTTCTGCTCTGGTCCCCTGTCCCCGGCGCCCAGTTCCGCTGCCTGAGCTCATTCCCCAAGTTTCCCTCCGCTGGGCGCACCGAGGACTGGGCAGGGGAGGTGGCACAGGCGGTGGGTGCCGAGGGCTCTGGCGAGTGCGGGCGGGCAGCAGAGGTTCCAGGGTCAGGTGGTGGCTGGACGGCCCCCAGGGCGAGGCCACAGGGCGGCCTCCCGTGAGCGCGTGTAGGGCATGGAGTCGGGGGCGTGGGCAGGATCTCTGGGGGGTGGGAAACTGGGATCCAAGGTGACGCTGGGGTTGGGGACAAAGCTGGGGGCGTGGCATCTGTCCTGCTGTCTGGCCCAGCCTCTGGCCCCAAGCACTATCTCAGGGAAGCAGCCCTGGAGCTCCCCGGGG
Source organism: Talpa occidentalis (assembly GCF_014898055.3). NCBI lineage: Eukaryota > Metazoa > Chordata > Mammalia > Eulipotyphla > Talpidae > Talpa > Talpa occidentalis. The sequence goes on from NW_023601433.1 coordinate 771,652, forward strand.
AGCGGCTGGATGTGTGTCCTCACTGGGGTCTGTTGCTATTTTGGGGGAGAAGCAGCTGGGTGTGAAGGGGGCCCCACAGTGGAGGAGTTGAGCTTGGGAGGCCCTGCTGGGGGTGGGAGCCAGACCTGGGCCTTCTGACCAGACGGGGGCTCACCGCCCTCAGGAAGTCACCTTTGGCCCACGGCTGCCCGAGCTGAGTCACTCGGGGAGGCGCCCGGGAGGAGCTCAGGCCGCTGGGGCGGCCCCGCTGCGGGCCCTGCAAGCAGGCCCAAGGCAGCAGCAGGGCAGGCATCGCTCGTTAGTGCATTCGTTCGTTCACACGAGGGTTCTGGCCCCTCCCGCGGGTCGCCAGGATGGCGGAGGAAGGTTCTCAAATGCCCCAACACTGAGGGGGTGTGCAGGGGGCAAGGGCTGGGGCAGGCAGGGAAGAGAAGGGAGGGCCTCGGCCGGGGGACAGAGCGGCTGCCCCGCAGGACCCTCGGCCTGTCCATCCGCCTGGGTGTCCTCGGGCCGGCCGGGCACAGCTGGCTGGGCGGGAGGGGCAGGGCGGGAGCACCTGGGTGCTGTGGCGTCGCCGCGGGGATGTCCTGTCCTCGTCGGGCACGGCGGCCAGGGCTGGCGAAGGGCGAGAAGGACACAGAGGGGGGTGGCGGGTGCTCCTGACAGGGCGCGGGGCCGGCTCTGCCCGGCATCCTCACAGTCGCGCTGCGCCCCAGCAACCTGGGCCAGGCCTCCCCAGCCCCCTTCCTGGACCGAGAGACGCACCCGCAGAGACGGGGAGTCGCGTGTCCAAGGCCTCGGGTGGCTCCACGTTCGGACCCCCGCCTGGTGGGACCAAATTAGGATTTCTCAGTGTGACTCTTTCAGAATCTTCAATTTCACACCATTAAAAAAAATTGCATCTCCGTTACTCAAGCATGGAAGACTCTAGAACACTGCAGGGCCCTCCTGACACCCGCGGGCACCGGGCGCTGGGGGCTGAGGTCAGGCTGGAAGCCGGCGCCTTGTCAGGTGCGCTGACCTCACCTCTGACCTTCCCCTCGGCGGGGGGCCGCCCAGGAGCACCCTGTCCTCGCCCTTTGCTCTTCATTCATTCACTCATCGCACCTCCTCCTCCCTGGCTGTGAGGCCGCCTGCCTGGTGCGCTGGAGGGTGGCGTTAGAGGGGCTCAGGGGCTCCCCAAAGCATGTCTAAGGCCCTCCTCAAGGCCGGGCTGGCTCTGTGCCTGGGCCCAGTGCCTGAGAAAGGGGCCTTAGCCTCAGGGACCTGCGGTCAGGGACGGGCCCTCCAGCTGCCAGGGCTGCGCCCCAGGGACCAGACCAGCTCCCTTCAGCTGCTCCTGGGGCTCCGCTGTTGGGACTTGCAGAGACTCTGGGTCCTCACACAGTCTTCCTGAAAACCCAGCGCACCCTAGGGTGTTAATGACGCGTGCAGCTTAAAACCTCCAGGTTCCCAACTCTGGCTGCTCAGAAGATGACCCGAGGAGGGAGACAAGGAGAGAGGGAGGGAGAGGGAGGCAGGCACGGGGCGGGGGTTGGGGGGGGCTGCAGGTGATGCGTGTTTATTCTGACAAAACCAGCAACAGACGCGTGCAACAGAGAGGGACGCCGGGGAGGGGGGAGCTCGCGGCCTCGGAGGGGGTCCCGTCCTCTCGGTCTGCGCCCTCTGCCCAGCGCCCGGCCGCGCCCGGCCGGGGGTGTCACGCAGCCCCCCATTTGGTAGCCGTGACAAGCCCACGCGGAATCTGGAGAGACAGAGGCGCGGGGAGAGAGGGAGGGGGCTGGGACTGCGCACACCTGCTCGACTTCAGCTCATCTCACGCGAGCTCAACGACCTCAAGGGCGAGTCTCCCCCTCTGCGAGCGGGACGAGTCCCCCGGTTCCCCTCACGCCGGGCAGACAGGCTCCAGGAGGGGCTGAGTCTCAGCACCGTCACCCCCGTGCCTGCGTCCGGTCCCGGGCCAGGAGCTACCCTCAGGGCGCAGCAGACCCCCTGCCTCCCCGCTGCTCCGCTCAGCAGTGGATTTCCTCTGCCTGTCCTGCTCCCCGCTCTGTCTCTGGGGAGTCCTCTCACCCCCGCCCCTCTGGCCTGCACCCCAGCTCTTCTACACATAAATAAAAGTAAATCTTAAAAAAGAAGGTTCCACAGCTCAGTAACACAGTCTTGGGGGGCCTGGGGCGGAGGGACAGACGCATCAGCCTGGGCTGTCTGGAGTGGGTGCCCTTGGGGCGGCCCGCAGGGCACTTCTAGGTCCTGTCGGGAAAGTGGGGAGACGCTGGAATGGGCTAAAATGGGAGCTCACCGCGTCCTGGGCGCGTCCAGCCTCTCCCGGCTCCTGAGAGAGTCACGTCCCGCACCTGCAGCAGCTCAGGGCCTGGCCTGGCCCAGCCGCCCGCGCCCCCAGGCCGCCGCCCCAGCCCCTGGACGCCGTGGGTCCCGCCGGCCAGCCCTGGGGGGGGACAGCAGGGAAGGGGGGGCTGGGGGGCTGCCCTTGCCCGGGAAAGGGCCGCCAGGGCAGCTGGGCCGAGTCCGGCCAGAGGACAGCCTGGGCCCTCGGGATCCTGGGGCGTCCTGGGCGCCCCCTCTGCTCTCCGGGCCCCGGGGCCGGACACGGACCGGCGCGGGAGCCTGGCCCTGCGCCTGCCTGCGGTGGGGCTCCCTGCCCGGCCAGATGCCCGCGGGGACAGCTCGGGCCGGCGGGCCGCACCCGGGAGCAAGAGCCGCCCTGGAGCTTCTGCGAGGAGCAGGGAGCCCCGCCCCACAGCTGCACCCCACTCCCCGACCCTGCTGCGCCCCCGCCGGCTCCCGCGAGGCTGTGGCCCAGGCCCCCCGCACACGCGCCCCGAGGGGGCTGCCGTGGCCCCAGAGTCCGGGGGCCTCGAGGCTGGGCGGCCGCGCCGTGGCGGGGGCCGCAGGACCCGCTGACGGGAGCGTCCCGGCTGGCGGGGCAGCTCGGCCCGGGGCCCGGGGAATCCCCTTCCTCAGAGGAGGAAGCCGCGGGCTCTGCCGGCCAGTGGGCGAGACGAGGCCCGGCCTCCTGCCCCCGTGGCCCGCGCCGCGCTGGGCCTCGAGCCCCGGAGGAGCCGCTCCCGGAGCCCCGGCCTGCTGTGTCCCCTGCGGCGGGCCCTCTCCTGCTCGCGGGCCCTGCGTCCCGGGAGTGCGGGCCGCGCAGGTGCCGGCTCAGGCCTTCCTCAGGCGCTCGGGCTGGGCCGCGGGCTCCCGGTGGCGTGTGACAGGGCGGCCCGGAACAAGCGGCGGCCCGGCTGGGTCCTCGCCCGCGGCCTGAAGGGGGGAGCACTCCGCTGCGGGCGCCCGCCAAGGTGAATAAAGGGTTAGTCGCCAGGGACGGGGAAAGAGGAAAATGTCCAAGTCAGGGAGAAAGGAGGGAGGTGAAGTCTTAAATGCGTCCTACCCTCTCCCCCGACCTGGCCTCCCAGGGGCACGCTGAGGGCTGGCGGGGGGCCAAGAGCTGTGGAGCCACGAGGAGCCCCCCACGGCCCACGTGACTGGTTTTATACCACCCCCGGCTGCTGAACCCCACCCTCAGGTCCCAGCCACCGCCCTTTGGCGGTGACGGGATGTGTCTCTCCCAGGGTCCTGGCGGCTTTGGCCTGGCCAGGGGTGGGGTCCACCGGCCTGTATGGAGTTGGCTCAGGACACCCTCGCCCCCTGACGGTCGGATGGAAGTGTGGCGCCTGCCCCAGGAACCCGCAGCCGCACCTCGGGGGTGTGCACCCCCCGGCATGCACGCCCTGCGCGGTGTGGGGTGTTGTCTGCGATCTCCAGAGCCCGGAATCTCGATGCTCCCAGCAGTGGACAGCTGGGTGTGGCCGCGCCTGGAGGAGGCTTGGTCTTCCTTAGCCACATAATAAGAGGGTGACGCTGCCAACGGCTGAGGCCCCCGAGGGAGGACCGAGTCGCTCGGGCCAGTCAGCGTCTGCAGGGGGTGTGACGACGCGTGGTCAGCGGCCCGCGGCCGCACCCTCACTGCGTGTCCTGAGGTCGCGGGTCACCCCTGCCCAGATCACAGGAGGCCGGGGCTGCTGTCAGCCTGTCTGGGATGCGCTTCCTCCCGGCTGGGTTTCGGTCTGTGATCAGAGGCTTTCCAGAAATTTCCAGATGCAGAGAAGGTTGCCGGGTCGGGTCTCCCAGCTCATCACTCCCCCCCGCCCCCCCCCCCCGACTTATTCTCCCAGAGGCGTCTTCCTTGTCGGGGCCAGGGCCTTGTGCCTGGCTCTGACCTTGGCGGGCACTGAACCGCCGGGCCAGAGCTGGCCGCTGCCCGTGTGTTCACAGGGCCCCTGGGGCAGCTACTGCATCCAAAGCTGGCCGAGGCCTGGGGCAACCAAGTGGCCTATGTGGGGTGGTGGCCCAGAAACCCCATCCCTCACACCTGCAGGGTCTGGCGCCCGGAACCCGCTAGTCCCATCCTGTGTGCCCAGAAGTGACCAGGAGAATGGAGGCTCCGCAGCCCACCGTGACCTCTGCCCCCACGGCCTAGCGCCCCCACTGCACTGGACAAGAGCCCCAGGGAACGGCATGGTGGGGGGTGGGGGTGGGGGTGGGCGGGCAGTGTCTCTGGAAAGCAGCTTTCAGCGGCCCTGCGGCGGCACAGCACAGCTGCAGCGAGCCCTCCCTCAGCCAGGGTGACCCCACATGGGGCCCCTCTCCTCCCAGGGGCCCAGAGGCTCTGCCAGGCTGGGAACCCTGGGCTTGTGGGATCCCCAGCTGCTCCCAGAGCTGGGGCTGCCGTCTCCCGGCGGGACAGGGCTGTGGGGGCGGGGCCCCTCCGGGCTGCAGGGGAGAAGCAGTGGTTTCACAAGAGCAGGGCCCCCGGGCCACAGCCTCCACTTCCCTTTCTGGAGAAAAACCGCAGCTCAGTGCTGGATGGTGATGGAGCGGCCAAGGGGCCTGAGGTGTGGGCCGGAGGGGGAGGGGGTAGGGAAAGTGTGGGGTGGTTTGGGAAAGTCACCTCAAGTCCTCAGCTCAGGATCGGCCCTGGGGCGCTTGTGAAAAAGGAGGGATTTGTCTGAAGGACACCAGGGCCACCCAGATGCCCCCAGAGGCCACTCCCTCCCGCGTGGGCCTGCAGAGGATACCACCTCCGTGAATTCGGCTTCCGCGTAAAGGGGACCAGCAGCACCCGCGGGGCGGCAGGAGGGTCAGAGGTGATTCCATCCCGCCACGCTCCAGGAACAGCCCTGTGGGGAGCAGGCTCTCCACGGAGGCCTGCCCCCGAGGCGGTGGGGTCCCCTGCCCCCGGGGCTAAGCAAGGACGCCCCACCCCGGGGTGGCTTTGCTGTCGCTGTCTTGGACACCAGAGGTCCTGGTTGGGGTCCGGGAAAGCCCGTGGGCTCCTGTCCTCCTGGTACAGCCGTGAGGATGCAGCCCCACTCCGGGGGGCTGGAGGCTGAGGCTGAACTGGTGGCAGCCACTGGCATTTTCCGCGCCTGCTCCCGCCAGGCTGTACCATGAGCTGGAGGCGGGCCAGCCGCGGCCCTCGGCCCCTATCGGCCTCCCCAGGCCCCGAGCCCGGGGGGACTGCTGGGTCTCCAGCGTCTGGCGCTCGTGCGCAATGGAAGGGCCAGCGCTGACTGCCCGAGCAAGGCTCGTCTCCAAGCCCGGCGCTGCGCGGGGAGGGTGTGAGTTCCAGCCAGTGCCCGCCAGCACGCCCTCTCTCCGCGGGACGGATCCCAGCAGCCCAAGCGCTGGCTAACGTCCATTTCCTCTTCTCCCCACACAGGTGCTTCCAGCCGCCAGAGCGAGGGCCGGTTCCCGAAGGGCCCGGCTCTTGATGGCGTGTCTGCCCCAAACCCTGGCACCAGGGCCAGCAAGATCACCTACAGCAGGAGCGGCACCTCCACAAACGAGTGGGGGCTCTGAGGACGCCCACCCAGCATCCCGGCAGCTTTCACGGGAGGGTCTGAACCCCGAGGCCGCCGAGGGGCAGCGCCCCCGAGATGTTCTCATCACATGCCGGACTTTTCTTGTTGACCCCAGACTGACACTCTGAGGGCAGGAGAATGGCATCCGTTGCCTTTATTTCTCTCTTCTCACTGGGAGTTTGAGGACTTTTCAGGTATTCGTGGGCTGCCTGCATTTTTTCTTCTGAAAAGAGCTGATTCACATCCTGTTTCCTCTGCTGGGCTGCCGCTTTTTCTTGATGATTTATAGGCACTCTTTGCATATTATGGATATTAATCCTTTGTCATTTACTCCCCCCCCCCATTTTCTCTGCATGTCTTAGATTCCACCTATTACCAAAAACTGTGGTTATGGTGTTCTAGGCGTGTCTGTTCCTTCAGCTTCTGTTTCACACTGTGCTTAGAATTTCTCTCCCTGAGATGACTCAGCTGCTGCCTCAGACATTCTGAGAAACCATGGCCACACGCTTGCAGTGGCAGCAAATCATGCTTATTCAAAAGAAAATGTTTATTTTAAAAATAAGAACTGTCATCCCAAGCATTTATTTACATATTAATAGATATGGGTAAAAATTACAAATGGCATTAACAAAACCACAGCTTTATGTTCACAGATGGTCCGATGCTGACAGACAAGCCTGTGCGTGCCACGGCCAGGCCATTAGGAGAACGCGAACGTGGGCTTGAGGAAGGGACGGTTCACGGGCTTCGGTGGGGCCATGATCCCCAGCTTCCTACTGGCCACTGACGCCGCCTGCGCCCCGTGCACAGCAGACCCAGGTGCGAAGACGCTGCAGGCTTTAGCTCTGGAGGATGCCTTTCTGCACGCGGTGGACCCCCTAAGGTGCGACAAAGAGCAGAAAATCAAAATGATGAACAAAGCCGAGTGCGAACCGCCTCCTTTCCGACCTGCAGGGAGCAGGGTCCACGCTGGCGGTCGCTTCTCCGCCCACAGAGCCCAGGACTGAAGGAAGCTGCCCTTCACACAGACTTGCCCTTCATCTGTTTTCCTACAACGTCAAGGAGTCTTAATTCTGAGAATAATTCTGAGAGCCTCCACCGGGCCACAGAACGAGGCCCACGTTGCTGATCTGTCCAGATGCAACGAGGGAAGTGAGAGCACCGTGTTTTGAGGCCCTGGCCCCTACCCGCCCCCGGAATGCTGGCTGGTCATCTGGGGACTGGGGAAGTCGGGGCCTCTTCCTGGCAGGCCACAGATGTGGTACCCACAGAGGTAGCACGTCCCTCTTGGCCAGGGCGGAGCCCCGGCCACAGGCTCTCAGGAAGCAAGCGCTCCACTGCAGGTGCAGCAACCCTCCAGGAAGCAGGGCCGCCCCTCGCAGCAGCCTCAGTGGCCCCACAGCACGTCACTGCGCCGGGCATCCCTGGCCTTATCTGAATCCAGGGTGGGGGATGGGCAGTCTGGGGCAGTGACATCCTGGTGGGCTGGCTGAGGAGGTTTTTCCACATTTTTGACCTCTGGCTGAAGGGCGGTTTTCCTGCCACCATCTGCCAGGTGGCCAGAGGAGCAGCCTTCAACTTCCTGCTGAGAAATGAAGCCCCAAGCGAAAAGCCGCCGCTGCTGCTGCCGGACAGCGCGGACTTGCCATGGCTGCTGCCCTTGGCAACCCTGTCCCCCCTCAGCCGGGAGCCAGGGCTGGTGGGGTGTGAGTCTCAAAATGCGGGCACCCAGGGTGTGGAGGACGCAGTCTCTGGCCAGGGGCCAAGCTCACCCCGTCCTGCGCAGCCTCCTCCGGAGAGCAGGCGGGAAGCTGGGAAGAGGCTCCCAGGGGCGAGGAGGAGGTGCCGTGGAACAGGTTGTAACCTGACAGGCTTGAGCCTGGAGGGGTCAGGGAAGAATCCGGTTCCACGCCGGCCTGATTGAAGCCGGCCTCAGAGTCCGCGCCGGCTGCTGGACGGCGTGAGGTTTCCTTCTTACCCAACCACGTTCGTCCAGTCAGGAGCCTCACCCGGGAACGGAAGCCGCGCAGCGGTCCTCGGGGCACCCGGCCACACGCCCGCTAGGGCTTCAGGGAATGACGCGGCCTCCCCTGTAAACGGTGCGGATGGTCCCGCTGGGGTCCCGACCACACACTGGGTAACGGGCATCAGAAGTGTTTCAAAATCTAGCAGTGGACTCGGTTGCAGAGCGTTTCCCCAACGTTCACGCCACAGATTCCCTTGACAACGCTCCGCCATGCTCCCCGGCCCCTGCTCGCAGCCGCCTCGAGGGGGCTTGTGGAGACAGCCGGACTTCAAGGCGCCCGAATCGCCCCGGGGAGAGCCACGCGGGACCTACCCCCTTGTCCTGGAGCCGCCGAAGCCGGTCCTTCTCCGCTTGGGCCTGCGGGAGGCGGCCATCCTTTTCCTCTTCCTTTCATTTCTGGTTTGATTTGCAAAGTAGTGAGAAGAGACAGGTGCCTCCGCCTCCGACGACGACTCAGAGGCGTTTCGCCCAGGGCCTCCGCTGCCGGGCGGGCTAACGCGCGGGGCGTCCTCAGCTGCAAGGGGACGAGGCAGGCCTGACTGTGACAGGGCTGCAGGCCTGAACGTGGCTCCTCCTCCCCACTTCACAAAGCCCCCGAGGGCTCAGTGGTGATTTTTAAGTAAAGGGATCACGGCTTGCTAGAGCAGCGTGACCCCCGTGAGCAGAGACCGCGGCTCAGCCCGCCCTCTGGCCACGTCTGGGCAGTGGCTCCAGGACCTCACTGAAAAGCACAAAGCAGTGGACAACCCAACCCTCACCCACGCTGAAAACCTGCTCCCTGCTCTGGAGGGCCAGGAGAACAAGCACCGACCCACTGGGGAGGCAGAGCCCCCGCTCCCCTGGACGCCATGGAGGTCTGGGTGACTGGCTGGCTCAGCTGGGGGCACCGCGTCTGCCGCCACAGTGTGCACGACTCTCCCTCCTGGCGGCTTCCGCAGAGCGCTCGCCTCCCCCCCCACCCCCCCAACTCCAAACCAGGCTGTTAATGGAATAATTACGAGGCGGGGGACGCCCGGACACCCTGCATTTTCAGCACCTCTTACGCATAAAAGCGACCAAGCTACACAAGAACTCAAAACGCGCTGCCCCCTCCTTGCCCTTCCTCCGCCCCAGGGGCTCTGCCGTTGGAGAGGGAGACACCTCCCCGGCCGTCCCGCTGCCCGGCAGGCGCCCAGACCCTTCTGTGCTCTCATGCCCCTCGCTGAAGCTTTCTCTGCCTCAAAGTGAGGTCCGTCACCAGAGGTGGCCGTGACAGGCCTCAAGCAGCCGCAGGAGCGCTGGCAGATGAGGCCACTCCGGCAAAGCCTCTCGGTGGCCAGCGTGGACAGGACCCCCGAGTGCTGCACTCACACGTAGCTTCTGAGCATTCGGGCTCCGCCCTACATTTTACCTTCAGAGGCCAGAGGCGTCATGGCTGCTGGGCAGCGCGTCCTCCCCAGGAGAGGTGGTGCAAGAGGTGATCCGAAGCGGGCAGGGGCCACCCAGAGCCAGAGAGTGGCCCGTCTGGGCCTGCACGCAGGGTGGTTCCTCAGGCACTTGCCTTACACACCCTCCTCATAGCAGGTTCAGTACTGGGACCCCCGGGGGGGCCGATGCACCCCCATGTCAGTACAACGAGGCAGAGGAAGCACTGATACCCCAGCTCAGACCCAGGGAGCAGCCCCGGTCGTCCTCACGGAGGCCTCCAGTGGCTGCCCACTGACCTGAAAGCGTCCACTCCGAGTATTTCTGCAACACTGAAATCACTTCCGCGCCGTATTTCTCCAGCTTGTCTTCAGTAACGCCGTCAATTTGAAGCAGGACCTCAGGATCAGAAGATAAAGATTCTGTGCGTGGAAATAAAATTAGGAATTAAATGGCTACGCGGAGAAAACCCACGGAAGCAGGCTCACCCCGCCCAGCACAGCCAGTCACATGACGCCTGCCGGCAGAGTGCCAGGCAAGGGTGACTTCCTAAGAGGCGGCCAGCACCCAGGGGCCAGCACTCAGAGGGGCCAGCACCCGCAGGGGCCATGGGCCGGTCTGGGGTGTCGGCAAAGGCACAGAAGGCAGGCAGAGGGCACGGGCAACGGCGCCACGGGCCTCAGGGCTGGCCCAGACTGGCTCTTGTCCACTGTGGCTCGGCCGGGACACATGTGCCCGGCTGCAGTGCCCCGCCGCCCCATCGCTCAACATCACATGGCGGGCAAACGATGGACACAGGCCGGCAGCATGAGCTTCGCTGGAGGCCGCGGGTAGGTGTCCCGACGTCCTGCATGAGAGGACGGTGCAAGATGAAAAACCACACCAGGGGCCTGGACGCCAAGGACTGTGTGCATCTTTGAGGGTGCAGCTCACCTTGAGCGTCAGTTTAAACTGCGCTCAATTCCAAGGAGAAATAAAAGACCGAGCTACGTTTGTACATCTACGTCTCTTAGTGACCCTGGCTATCATCACAGGTAAGACACCCCCCCCACCCTACCTGCGAGCTTCTTGAGAGTGGCGGTGTTAAAAATGTTGAAGTAATGGACACCAAACACCTTCCCCAGAGACTTGCAGACTTCCGTCAGTTCTCCAAGGCATTTCTTGACCATCTCTTCCCTCTGAGACACCTTTGCCACCAGAGCTTTCTGTTTTTTCACACTGCTGGAATTTTCTGTTTCCATAAAGTCCACCTTTGTGAGAGAAAGACCAGAGGGGTGGGCGGGCGCAGGCCCAGACACATCCGCCCACGGTGGCCTCGGGCACTGAAGTGTGTGTGTGTCTCCGGGCACTGTCCCGCCCAGCACGGCGTGGCCACGCGTTCCCCAGGCCACACGGCACCCTCCTGCGCGTCTCAGTTCTGCCGGGCGAGCCCCATGAGCATGCGCGTGCCAGCAGCAGTCAGAGACCTCAACAGCTTGTTTGACAGGGGTCACCTTACGCGGGGCCACAATGAAGGTCTTTGCACGCTAAGAGGAAGAGAATATTTGCATACAGGCCCGGCACGTCAGTCCAGCAGCGCTAAGCTTTGGCAGAGACCCCGGAAGGCAGCACGTCTTTGTCCACTGTGGGATAAAAGGACACTCAGAACACCCACCTTTAGCTGCCCGCTGAGGACAACGTGGGCTTTACTTCCGGGCATCATGTAGGCAATCGCCTGGTCGTTGGCGTTGATGTACAAGTCCTCATCCAGTATCTTGTCGAGCACCAGCTTCTTGAAGAGCCTCTCGGCGTTGTGGCGGGAGTAGGCGGACCCCTTTCCAAATATCCCCGACTGAACTTTCGCGCTCTTGCTCCCTGGGAGGAAGGTACCGGAGTTAGTTTAGTCAACGTGGGTGACCGTCGTCCCCAGGAGGCTGAGAGAGGTGTGGACAGAGGACGATCTGCTCCCCGGGGGCACCCATGGCAGAGCCCACTTCAGTGGGATGAGGCCACCCGAGAGACGCGAGGACACTGTGGCTGCGTGTCCTTTCCCTGTCATTTCATAACCCACGTCGACTAAAAATAGCAGCAAATTAAGTCTGTCAAGTGCAAACACGGCACTTCCAGCCTGTGACACGCTGCTAGAGCCTCAACCGGAAGGAGGGCCTCACCCGCGCCTGGGCAGGACAACGGACTTCCAGTCTCCGGACACTGCCCGGTCCGTCCGAAGGGGCCCGCCCGCCCAGCCCGGCCTCTCGTCGCCCTCAGACGAAGCCACGTGGATTCCGCAACAAAGGCACAGGCTTGAGAGACAGCGCCACCCCCTCCCGGGGCTGAGGGCGCTTTGCTGGGGTCCCGGGCTCCCCTACTACCACAGTCACTGAAATCCTGCCCAAGAGCAGAAGGAACCCCCCGCCCCCCGCCGCAAGAACTCAAGGGTCCTAACCCCACTTCCCGACTACAACCAGGGCAGAGGCCTCCGGCCCCAGGAAGATGCCCTGCCACCCCTGCACCCCTCCCCACCTCCCCCAACGGGCCTCCCAAAGGCCGTTTATCTTGAGTCGAGTTCCCCTTGAGGGCTGCACTCCTGCTGGCCCGTCCCGAGCGCACAGCGCCCCGAGTGCGGGTGCCCCGGGGTCACGGGCTTCGGCCAGATGCCACACTCGGTCTCTTTCCTCAGGGCCGTCCGCTGCAGCTGCGGCCCCGGCTCGTCTCAGCACACAGCGCCTCTCCCGGGCACTCCGCGGGCATTTCAAGCTCAAGGTTTCCCCCTTCTACTCTGGAGAATTTTCTTAAATCACTGGTCTGGTAATTCTCTATTTTCCATTTCCAAAATGTGTGCCAGACTCTGCCTCTGCCAAGAGTGATGGTCTGCGTCTTTCACGCATCTTCGCTCAGGTTTCAGATTGACTTTCCAACCTTCCCCCTGAATCTACTGTCAATCATTTAAAAATTAAGCTCACTGCGTATTTCCCATCCACAGCGTTGTCTGATCACGTGTTCCTGCGAGACCCTCACGAGGCGCCCCACGCCCCCAGCTGCTGTCTACTTTGGAGTCGCCTCGCTCCAGGCTGCGCATCCTCCTTGGGCAGCCTCACCACCTCCAGTCAGCCGGCTGGACTTTTCAGGCGGACTTTCTGAAGCTCCCATCTAGGTCTGTTTCCCCGCAAGTCCCTCCCCGAAATGGGGCTGTAGGGTAAGCAGATGGGACCAGGTTTTGGGGGGCTGGCTGTCCCCCAAAGGCCACTAGGGCTCTGGACCCTCACTCGCTGCTGGCTTCCTGCTCAGGCAGTTGGGTTTCTTTCTGTTCTAGAATCAATTCCACTCGGTTCTTTTGTGGGCAGACTTCCTTTCACTGCCTCTCTGTATTTTTTTTTTAAAGATTTTATTTCTATTATTTTTACAAGAACTGGGGTACAGGCCAGAGATGCGGGGGATGAGAGGATTCACCAGAGACAGAGAGGGGAACAGAACCAGGAGGAATAACTGAAATCCACTGCTGAGGGGAGCAGCGGGAAGACAGGAGAGGTCTGCTGCACCATGGGGGTTGCTCCTCAGCCAGCGGGGACTGAACCGGCACTGCGGAGGCTGCAGATAGCTCCACAGCGCTGTGCTCAACTGCCTGCGCCACCAGGGAGGCCCCTCCCACCCCGCACTTCTGGCTCTCCTGACTTTGCCCCCTCAGCCCCCCCCGGGCCTGGAGACTTGAAGCATGAGGCCCAGGGACTGGCTTGGCCTCCCTCGAGCCCCCTGTGAGCACGCTCCCTGCACTCCAGCTCGCCGGCTCCACGCTGCTGCCCGCCTCCTAGTGATCTGAAGAGCCTCTAATCTGAGGATGTTCTCTTCCAGCTCCCTACGTTGCTGTGGATTGAGCCCCCATTTTGTTTCCAGAGGGCCTCAAGCAAAGGCAGCGAGACTGACACCCAGGCCGCCGTCCTGAACGGGAGCCAGTCGATGGGGGAGTCTCCGAGCAAGCCCCAGCCCGTCGCTCAGAACTGCATCGGGCTTTGTTATTTTCTTGTTTGTATGTGGAACTCCTCATCTTAGTGACTTACCAAATAAACCTTTTATGCTGAAACCCCTAAGTGCCTTAAGAGAACAGACAAAAAGGAGATTTTTTTTTAGCGCACTTGCAGCAAATTCTTTAGATGTTCAAGTTCAACGGCCGCGACCCTGACGACGAGACAGGAGACTCACCCAGGAAGATGTCGACCAGCATGTTCATCGTGAACCTGCCAGCAGGACCGACGTGCTTGGAGTTCCTCCGCGGCTGTGCTGAGCTGTGCTCCTGGACAAACCTGACAATGTGTCTGACATCATCGGTCACGTCTCTCGTCTTGTAATCCTGTGACAGAGAGATGACGTTCTGCTGGGATGAAGATAATGCCGCCGAGACTGCAATTAAATACCAACCGCAGCTGTCTCGGGAACCGCTTCCAGACCGAGACCACGACGGGGTGGCCCGGGAGCCTGTCCTTCCTGAGCGCCGGTGCCACCCTGTCTTCCGAGTCGGCACAGCGCCGTGGCATACGCCGCGCCTTCCCAGGCCTGAGCCGAGCACGGGCTTTGTGTTCACCCTCCCTACCTCCCGGAACGCACCGCGTGGTGACGCTGGCGTGAAGAACACTACCGAAGCCGGTCAGGGCCAAGTGGCCACGGTTTCGCAGTCCTCATGGGACGCGGCCTGGCAAGGGCTGTGACTGGCCTGCGCCCCCTTCTCCGAGACTGCTGCGGTGTCCCTGGGCTTCTCACCTGCCCAGCTCTCTGCTCCGGTCTCCGCCCCGAGTCTCCCTCTTCTCAGCCTGTCCACGCAAGTCTCGGGGCTCATCGGCCTATGGTAGTTTCTCCTGCCTACCCTCACATAAGAGCGGCACCCCGTCATGGTTCAAATACAATGGACACGCCAACCGCTTCTAAATTTATAGGCACACCAGCTCTCTTCAGAGTCCCAGATCGGATCGACATCTCAAACACCATCATTGCACACCACACTCCTGAGCTTCTGGCCGCTCAGCCCTCCCCAAATAGCTCGCCTGAGGGGACTTCATTCCCCCAGCTGCTCAGCCTCCCCATCCCACCCTCACTGCGCCTGCTCAGCCACAAGGATTTTCTTCTCGATACCCCTCCAGTGCACAGGTCCACCCCCCGCCCCCAGGCCCTGTTCATGGCTTTGGTCAAGAACACAGACCCAAGAGCTGCAGCTGACTCCTTCCTTCCAGCCCCTGCTCAGACCTCGCCCGTGCAGCAGGCCTCCCTGGCACTGCACGCCTGGCACCCCACCCCTCCCGATCCTGCCTCGCGCACGTTCCCTCCACACGCGTCCTCTAACTTTCGCTCGTTGCCACCCTCTCTCCGCCAGGACACCAGCTCTATGGGGCAGGGCTTTTATCTGGCTTGTTCCGTGATGTCTCAACTCCCAGGACACTGCCTGCCACAGAGCAGGCCTCAGCAAGGATTTGCAGAAACAGCGACCTGATGAGCAGCGTCAAGAGCGGGGGAGTGGCGGAGGAGACGGCCAGGACTGAAGAGCCCACCCTGAGTGACCCCTGTCCTGCCTATGCCACAGACCTTGGCACCTGCCTGCCTCGCAGTGCCCCGGGGAGATGCCATGTGGGCTGGGCCCCCACCTCGCTCATCTGTGACTCCCCAGCAGACACCTCCCGAGCTTTGTTAGCCGTGAAGCTGCTCCGCGTGGCACACAGATGTGGGACAAGGCGTGGTGGCCTGGCTGGGGGCATGAGGCTGGGCTTCCCGGCCAGCAAGCTCTGCTCAGGGCGGGTGCTGGCACGCCCACCCAGGCTCACGGCCACAGTCCTTTACAGGTTTTTAAAAACTTCTGAATATAAAAATAATAATAGAATCAGCCTGAATTCGGACACATAGCACGCTAGTTACGGAACCACTTTTGAGAATGATGTGGGTGAATGCAGCGCAGAGTGGAATTGAAAATATTCAACTTGCCCATGTTGAGCCCTTTCGGGTATCTAGAGACGAGCAGTATTTCTAAGTTAGCCTGTCACCATCGGTATGTAAGTAACGCCTCAGCATTTGGACAGGGCAAGGGCTGTTTCCACAGACGTGCCACGAGCACTCTGGAAGGCCCCTCAGCCGCGCCATGCGAGAGGAGTCACCTTTCCGGGTGCAGGCGCGTGGGGCTCTAGGCTGTGATCTGACTTCAGTGACCTCCTTGACCCTGGTAACCTCCTTAATTATAACAAATTACATACGTTCTTATCTTACCTTTGTTTTACAGCAATTATCACAGGATACTTCCGGGTATTTCTTACAAAAATCAGGGTTAAATTCATTTTCACCAAAGTAAGCCAAAAGCTGCATCCGCCTGCATTCCGTGATGTTTTCACAGTAGTGCACCATGCTGTACAAGTTATTGAAGTGAGTCTCCTTTGTGTGATGGTTTCCATCTTTTTCCACTAGACGAGGAAGAACACAGCACAGCAAGCTTATTAGAGTGGAAACACAGACAGCACGTAACACACACATTTAGAGTAGATGCAATAACGTCACATATCAAGTAAAAGTTATCAACTGTGTTATGTTTCAAGACGACACTGCCCGCAGGACGGTCAGGGGGCACTTGTCTACCCTCAAGGCCGCGGCTGTACAGGGACAGAGGGCAGCTGTCAGGCGCAGCGCAGCTTCCCTGTGGGCCTTGCTGTTCCCGGTGGGGAGACCCAGGCCACACTGTCCGCCTCAGAGGGTGCATGGAGCCACACCCATGCCAGGCAGCCCCGGGCCTCTGGGGCCCACAGGGATGCTGCTCTTAGTGTGTGGAACCCACAGGACGCCACAGGAGTGCCAGGTGAGGGCTGTGGGTATGACCTTCCGTCCGGGGGGTCGTGGTGACGCTGCACCCCTGCAGCTGCTGTGATGAGGACAGGCGCCCCCAGAAAGGCCAAGTGAAACAGGAGGGATGGCAGGCCGAGCTGACTCCAGGGTTGAGGGCAGCGGCGGGCAGCCAGGGACAGGCGGCTCTCTCCAGCTCACGAGGGTTTTTTTTTCAAAGGGCTGCTAAGTCACGAGGGCCTCAGTGACCTGCTTGGACCAGGCTTAAAACCACAATGGAGGCACTAAAGTTTAAAAGTTTCTGTTTTCACCAAGAACTGTCCTGGTGGGTGCAGGGACCTGGCCTGTGGAAAGATGGACATTCTGGCAGCAACCAGCTGTTTTCTGCCTCTAAAAACGAGGAGCCATCGCAGCACCTCCCTGGGAGGCTTTGATGGTCACAGGAGGTGGAGCAGGGGGCACAGTGGCCTACAGAGCTGGGAAATGCAGTGCCTGCCCCTTGGGGAAGGTGAAACGCCCAGAACTCTTCCTCAACAGCCAGTGTTTCGAGCAAACGAGATACGTGGTTTGGCAGTGCCTGGTGACTGCCGTGCCCACGCTCGCACCTGTCACAGCCCACCCCGGGTGTCTCCCAGAAGGTAAACGTCTCTGACGACATCAGAGCGGAAAAATGGCAGAGAACAGGCAAACCTACGCCTAGAGATTCATCCCACATAAGTAACTGCATAAAGGCCCGTGCTGCCGGTAACAGAGACACCACACGCCGCGGGGCCGAGGCAGTACAGCGGAGTCATAACTACACGCTCTTGCTGCCTGAAAAAATGCGGGGACCGTTTACACAGCAGCACATCCACGTTGTCAAATACATGCACCAGGGAAAAGCCAACCCCAAATGCCAGACAGGCCTCCCTGACGGGCAGGGGCTTCAGTTCTTAACTTGGCTGGGGGGACAGGAAGCCTCACTATTTTCTCTTTTTTGCAAGCCTTTCTTCCCGTTTAACGTGTGTTACGTGCAAGGATGCACGGAGAAATGGGCCTGGGAAATGCCAAGGAAACCAGTCACTGGAGTCACTCCTTGTGTAAGGGATGGACTGTCTCCAAGGTCTGTGGCTTGGAAATTTTCCGCCTTCAACGGGCCTGTATCATTAGTGCTTTCCAGGACGAGCATGACTACTTCTATAATGAAAATGAACCAGAAGTTTCCACATCTACACAGACATCTCCCTTTTCAATGATTAAAGAAAACTGGGGGCCTCCCCGATGGCGCAGCGGTTGAGCGCTGGGTTGCGAGGCTGCCCGCGGCCTCTGCGGCGCCGGTTCGATCCCCGGCTGCTCCCCGGCCACCGGAGGAGGGTCCCACATGGCGCGCAGACCTCTCCTGCCGCCCGCTGCTCCCCTCAGCAGTGT
The DNA here is from genome assembly GCF_014898055.3 of Talpa occidentalis. Taxonomy (NCBI): domain Eukaryota; kingdom Metazoa; phylum Chordata; class Mammalia; order Eulipotyphla; family Talpidae; genus Talpa; species Talpa occidentalis. The sequence goes on from NW_023601433.1 coordinate 789,157, forward strand.
CCTTCGGTCCCTCTGCCTGCTCTGCTGCCCGCTCTGGCTCTGGTGGGTTCTCTCACCCTCCCATGCTTCTGACTGTACCCAGTGCTTGTATAAAAAAAAAAAGAACAACAACAACAACAACAAAAAAATAAATAAATCTTTAAAAAAAAAAGAAAACTGGGCCCAGAGCCCCACAGCAGGAGCAGCCCTGCCCCCACGGAGGGCAGAGGGCCCGCAGGGCCGTGCTTACTCAGGATGAGCCTCTTCAGCCGGGTCACGTCGTGGTAGGTGTAGAAGAGCAGGCAGTGTGACACCTCCCCGTCGCGCCCGGCGCGGCCGGACTCTTGGTAGTAGCCCTCCACTGACTTGGGGAGCGAGGCGTGGATCACGAAGCGCACGTCGGGCTTGTCGATCCCCATCCCGAAGGCGATGGTGGCGCAGATGACCTGATGGAAGAGCAGAAGCCTGTCAGGCTCGCTTTCAAAGGCATTTTACATGGTGACAAGCTCGCAGCATCTCATGGCCCCTGCCCAGCACGGGCGCCCTGAGACTCTGGCGGCGTTGCAGTCCTGCTGGCCCCGGCCCGGTGAGGAGCGCTGTGGTGTCACCGGAGCACCAGGTGAGGGGGCTGCGTCCCCCTCTTGCGCTCTTGCCCTAGGTGGGCGTCCTCACACGGGTGTGGTGTCCAGGCCTGGGCCACAGCCGTGGGGCCACGAGCCGTGGGCTCAGGCCCCGACCCCGCTGAGCGGTGGCTCTTAGAGGTGACAGCTGATCGCACACCAGCTCCTCTCATTCCTCAGCCAGTGAAAAAAAATCTCTTTTTTACAGGTGTGCATGTGCATACAAGGCACAGCGCAGGTAGCTACCGGCAGTTACCGGCCAGCGAGGTGTGCTCAAGGCAGCCTCAGAAGCCTGAGGAATCAGACTGTAGTAAAGAACAGAAAGGCTTTGTGACTACACATTTCAGCTGCAAATTTAGGACCTCTTTAAGAGGACAAAAGTGCTAGTCTCCAGGCAGAATCACATTACACAAATACAGTTGTCGGTCTTTTTTCAGCGCCAAAAAAACCAAAATGCTGCTGCAAGAACAGTATCCCCGAAGCAACCGAGCTGTCTGCAGCCCAACGGCTAAGGGAGGGAATTAGGGAGGGCGGCGGGGGTGCCACGGGGCGAGGTCAGCACCCTTCTCAGGTGGCAGTCTGGGCCAAGGCGAGCCTCCTCCAGACAGTCCACAGCAGCCTCTGGTGCGGGAGGTGGGTCAGCCTGCAGCCCTGTAGGTCCCATGAAGTGTGGGTGCTTCTGAAGACAGGCGGCCGGGTTGCTCCGGCTGCAGCTCTGTGACGGCCGGGCAGGCAGCAGCTACCCCGCGCCTGGACTGTGAGGCTCAGTGTTCTGGGAGCAGGAGCGAACAGATTTTTTTTTTCCCTCAAGATTTATTTCTTTATGCGTTCAACAGCTGGGGTGCAGGCCAGAGGTGCGGGGAGAAGGGGGCGAGAGGATCCACCAGAGACAGAGCGGGGAACAGATCAGGAAGATTGACAGAAAGACACTGCTGAGGGGAGCAGTTGGGGAAGCAGGAGGTCTGCTGCGCCATGTGGGTAGCTCCCTGGCCAGCTGGGGATCAAACTCATGCTGCAGAGGCTGCGGTCCGCTTCATAGCGTGGTGCCCTCTTGCACCACCAGGGAGGCCCAGGAGCGATCAGATTTTTAAAAATCACCTTTAAAAAAGCTCATTTTTGATCCAAGTTGTTTCTGTGCACACACATATGTATATACGTCCATTGCAGACTATCTTCACTGCAGAGTTTACCAAAGCGTTTTCCAGAAAGGTCCTCCTGACGACACGGAAGCTCCTGGTAGAGCCATGACCCCAGCAGCTAATCCACGTTTGCTGGTGAACGAGACGAGATGAGACTGGTCTCTGCTTTAAACTCGAATTCCGTTTACTAGCAAAGTGGCACTTCTGTCTCCTGACTGCCAGCCCCTTCACTGCTGAGGGTTTTCCCACTGAGGCCCAGTGAGCCCTCACCATGTCTTACTCGCTGAAGCTTCCTCTCTACCGCGACTGCTGTTCTGTTTTGTCAGCACAAAAACACTTGGGTCCCGTCTTCCTTCTTAGCAACTCTTTCCTCAGGGCGCATCCATTCTGAAATACCAGTTCCTCCATCTACGTGGAGCTGCTTTTGGCGAGGATCTGAGCTAAGCCCGCGTCACCCAGGCAGTGCGGCACGAGGGGCTGGGCGCGGGCTGTCTCCCGGGCTGCTCGGCCGGCTCACAAAACCGTGGCCAGTTGTTAATATTTTCCTGCCGAGTTGTTTGACTCTCCTTTGAGTATTCTTCCAGGCAAACTTTAGAAGTTCGTCAGAGGCCAAAGCCACTAGAATTCTGATTCAACCTATAAATCAGCGTAGGGAGGAGACACCTCTCACTCCCAGCGACGCGCACCAGGGGCATCAGGAATGTCCGGAGCCGCACAGGCCTTCGCGCGGGTGCGGGCATGAAGACAAGGGCCGTGGGCCTCGGTCTCATCTCCCCTGAAGAGTCTGCTCCTGCCGCTCTAAATCCGTGACGTCGTCTCGGCCACATCCGCGCTTGTACTGCAGCTGTCGACGACGCGTGCTCACGTCCCATTTCTTCCCGTTGGGGAAATCAACGCGCTGCACCCCAGCTGCTCGCGGCTCTCTGCAGACGCGACGCACTTACTTGCGGTACGTTTGACTACCGTGTCTATTTCAACTGCCCCCATGTCTTCCCTGCACCCACGCTCACTCTTCTCAGGCTGACCCCTCTCTTGTCGCCACCAAACATGATCTTCTCATCTTTGTTTTCTTCACATTGAAGTCACTCGCCACATCACGGATTCTTCAAAGGTCTCCTTGCGTCAGACCGGTTTCATCTTGATATACATTCTGCCATTTGCTTTGTCGTCCCGGCCTTGTCTTAAGGGGCAAACTGCATGTTCATGTCTCCCTTCACTGCAGCCTGCGACTGCCTTCTGGTGAATGCGCCCGAGTTTACATGAATCAAGTCTTGCATCTTCCCAAGGACACTAGGCTGATATCCTCTAACGTTTCCCACTAGAAAATAATTTTGAGATATTTTCTCTCTGAATCTTCAGAGGAATGATTTCTTTTCTTTCTTTTTTTTTTTGTGTGTGTGTGAGCTGAAATTTCATAAGCGACAAAAAAAATTTAGTTGTTTTTCTCAAGTAAGTTGGATTCCGGTGGGGTCTCACCAAGGCCGACGCCTGCCCCGGGGTGGGTGCCCAGCGTGTTCCTAGCTTCCCTCTTGATAATCTTGGGCTACAAATTTGTCATCTCAGAAGTAGATGTCAACATGACTCGTTTTCAGGGAAACTGAAATCCAAATCCTAGCAAGACGTGACTTCCCGCCCACCAAGGACGGCTGCAGGAGCGGGCACAGCGGGCAAGGAGGCAGGGGGCCGGGGCCTCAGGTGCCGGGAGGAAGCGCAATGAGGTAGTGCTGTGGAAAAGTCTCTCTCAAAAAACTAAATAGGGGCCTCCCTGGTGGCGCAAGGGGTTCAGAGACAGCACTGTGAAGCTACCGGCAGCCTCTGCAGCATGCGTTCGACCCCCGGCCAGGGTGCTAATGCACAGGGAACAGTTCCCCTCAGTCAATCCACCTGTTCTGCTCCCCGCTCTGTCTCTGATGAATCCTCTCACCCACCCCAAAAAATCCTCTGGCCTACCCCCCATTTCTTGCATATGCATAAATAAAAAAAATCTTAAAAAAAAAAATAAAGCTAGGGGCCTCCTTGGTAGTACAAGGGGTTAAGATGCAGTACTGTGAAGCTATCTGCAGTCTCTGGAGCATAAGTTCGATCCCCGGCCAGGAGGTGACCCATAAGGCACAGCAGACCCCTCCTGACTCGCCCCTGCTCCCCTCAGCAGTGTATTTTAGTACATCTGCCTGTTCTGTTCCCCACTCTGTCTCTGGTGAATCCTCTCACCCCCACACCTCTGGCCTGTACCCCAGTTCTTGGATGCATAAATAAATCTTTAAAAAAAACAAATAGAGGGTTACCATGTAACATAGCAATTCCACTCCTGGTATCTGCCTACCCAAGAGAATTGGAAACACGTTCACACAAACATTCGCAGAGGCATCATAACAGTCAAGCAGACATAACCCAAACGTCTACCAATGCGTGAGCGGCCAAGCAAACTCTGCTCTGTCCACACAGTGGCTATTAGTCACACACAGTGCGCGGGCAGTGATAAGTGATTCATCACGGATGAGCCTTGGGAGCACCCGCTAAGCAAAGGCAATCGTGCAGACGTCCTGTCCAAGTTCACACACAGGACATGTGTGGGACAGAGCGGTGAGCAGGGCTGATGTGCGCTAGGGGGTGGTACCACTTGGGGCAGTGCGGAGTGACTGCTCCTGGGCATGGGGTGTAGGTTTTCTTTTGGGATGACGCCATGTCCTCCCATTAGTAGAGACAGCTGCACAGCTTGTGGCCATACCATAACTACACTGCCCGTGAACTCCATAAGAGTGTATCTCAGATATGTGAGTTATATCTAAACAAAAAGGGTTTCTGAGTTAAGAAAGAAAAAGAACTTCAGAAGTTTCAAAAAAGATGTTTTTAAATCTCAGTCTTATTCTGACGTTCACTAGCGCTAAGGCCAAAGCAGGTTGCCTTCCTCGTGTGCACATCTGCTTATAAACTGTGAGGCTGTCTCCTTTATTTTTAAAACTGTGACCTGGCAGCCGTCCTGATTAATCCACTTGTGCTGAACTTCGTCTCTGGCAGAATCGCTGAGGCCGGCGTGATAAGCCAGAGCGGCGAGCCCGTCCCTCTGTAACGTGTCAGCCATGGTGTCACACTCTCGCCTGGAGAGGCAGTAAATTATCCCTGAGTCATCTGCCAAGAAACCAAAACAGTGTTGGGAAACGAGAACTTTTAACATAAACAACACAATTTACATTGTGCTCCCAGGAACAGAGGAGCCATAAGCAGAAGCCCAGGGGCCTCGTGGCACTGCACAGGCCAAGCAGGCGAGGAGCCCCGTGCCGGCGAGATCTGACTGAACAGTCCCGGCTGACCCTTGGGTGGCCACAGGCAAACCCTGGGCTCCATGTCAAGCCAACTATAAAATGGGGAGACACCCTTTCATGATTTTGTAGAAAGCACAGGGTGACCTGTATCACCCGCCTCAGACATGCTTCTTCCAACTCGGCTCCCTTCTAGGAAGCTAAACTAGGATGTAAATAAGGGTATATATAAATTTTTTATCATTTTAAAAATTAAAACAAAACAAAACAAAAAACAGTGTCACTTTAGGGGTATAATTTAAGCAAGTAAATTATGAAACATGACATACGGTAACAAGCAAGTGTTTTCTGAGTTATTAAAAAAGCACTGGAAATGCCCAGGCTACAGACCAGGTGAGGTGGAGACACTGTGTAAGCAGCGTGCTGGTGGAAAGAAAATACAACATGTATTTGTTACTAATTAACTCAATTTATCTAAAGGAAATAAAGCAAGAGGAAACCAGCTACTTGTCCTGGAATAAGGTCTGGCTTTTGCCTCTTTCTTCTCCTGTCTTAGGGAATTCCTTCAATGAGCAGGTAGTATTACTGTTGTATGTACGGTATTTTTAAAATCAGAAAATACCTGGTCTTGAGGGAAACCACCTATCTGGCAGAGGGAAAGGTACACACTGGGCTCTTTCTATTAGCTGTGGGAGGCGTGGGGGAGGGCGGAGGCTGGAAAGGAAAATTACTGACTTTTCCTTGGTCTATTGTTTGATTTGTTTAAACAAATATGTATACTAGTTTTTTAAAAAATGAAAAATGTTTAACAAAATATTCTCCATAGAAAAGCAGAAAAGGGGCTGCATGGGAAACCACCATGAATTTCAGAATCTGATTCTAGCTAACCTAACCCAACCCAACCCAACCCAACCCAACCCAACCCAACCCAACCCAACCCAGCCGAGGCGGACGGCCCTGGGAGCAGGCACTAAAACAAAGAACAGTATGATTCCCAGGGTGAGTGAAGCCAGAGGAAAGACGCTGAAACCTTGACGTATAATCGAGGCCTGCAGGAGGGAGCATGTAATATGTTTTGTCAGGGTTTACTGTTATCAAACCCAATGAGATTTTACAATTTCCAGCGAGAGCGGCAGCGCTCTGCTCTACTGACGGGCACACCAGTGCCATGGTGAGAGGGGTCCGGCGTGCACTTCTACAGGCAGAGACGCCACCGCGTCCGCCCCGGGCAGGCTACCGCCTCGGTACTCACGTGGGTGATGCTTTCGGATCCACTCCAAGCAATCAAACGCCACCTTTTTAGGCTTTTTCGGTAACACGTAGTATTTCAGATTATGTCTGTTAAAGCTCATGCTAAACCTAACAGAAATTCCAAACATAAAATTTCGTTATTCTAAGAAAATACAGTTTAGTCATCTTCAAAAATTAAGTACGGACTTTCCGCAACACAAGCCTAAGAGCTGTCTTCAAGGGAGCCTTGGCCTGCAGTTTACGGACCAGCACGCAGTGAAGTCGGACGTGGGCCAGAGAAGGCTGGGGGTGGGGGACACCCTCTGCCCGCTGCGTGAGAAGGGGATGCGTCCGGGCTCGGCCCCGGGACCAGGCTGATCTAAAAGCACATCCCGGCCACCGGCCTCCTGCGGCCCCACGGCAGCGAAGAGCTGAGTGTGGGTTGGTAGGAGCCAAAGCCCCTGTGCCCCACTCCGAGGCGGGGACCCTCCTGCCGCCCCTCCCACCTCCTCAGCGCAGCCTCCTCGGGGAGCTCGCCCGTCCCCTGCTGTGGCCTAGCTCCACCCATCAGTCTGAAGACAAAACTGCAGCCCCCGGCCCCCTTCCACGCCCGCCCTCTCCCCCCTCAGTGACCTCGCCCCTCACACCAATCTCCTCGCCTCCATTCCGGCCGGCCGTTGTCGCCGCCATTCCAGCAGAGTCATTTTTTCAAAGCTTTCAGACCACAGAAATGCGGGAGCAGTCGCAGGGCCCTCCCTGCCCCGCCCCGCCCGGCCCAGGAGCGCCAGCCCAGGCAACTCTGGGTGCCGGGAGCGGCCCTGGGGGTGGGGGGGAGGCGTCCACACGCCCTGCAGAGGGGAGCTGGGGGCCGAGCCACTGGCTTGCTGGCATTGAGCGGGGCTCCCAGCTCTACGTGCACCGACCAACCTCCGCAGGGAGGGCATTATAGGCAGCCCGGCGCAGGCAGGCGCCCCTCCCACCTAGGGGGCCCCTCACCGGGCAGCCCCTTGGCTCTCAGTGTGCAGATCCACAGGGTCTCCCCTTATCCGAGTTCTGCATCCTTTCCTATATTATCTCCTTTGGGGGTTTGCTGTCACTGCTTTAAACAGCACCCCAATATCCTTCCTATGAGTCCCACAGGGCTCCCAGTTCAGACTGCTTTTCAGGTAGGTGGGGTCTGCTCACCCCCAAAGACTTTCTTGGGGTGCACAAGCGAAGTGGCGACTCCCCCGACTCCCCGTGCACCAGTGCCTCATCCGGAGACAGGAGAAAGACGCCCCTGGGCCAGCAGGCCACTGCCTCCTCCCCACATTCCCACCATACAACTGTCCTCTCAATTTCTTGCCCCCGCCCCCCAACTTTTCTGAATTTTACTGCCTTGTGCTGTTCCAGGCTGTGAAGAAACCTCATCCAGGGCGGCTTGGATTCCTGTCAACCAGAACCCTCCAGGTGCCGTGTGTGCCTGAGAGCGGCGGGTTGGGACATTGGGGAGGTGCTGGGGCCCTGCAGGGGTCGTCACTGGGGTGCAGAGGGGAGGCGGAGGGGGACGCTCCACTCCCTCCTGAACCTTCAGCCTTTGACGGGAGGAGGTGCCGCACTCTGAGGGCTTGAGCTGGCAGAGGGGCGTGGCAGGTTGTGGCAAAAGAGGCGGTGGACAAAAGGCCAGTCCATGTGGCTGTTTGCTCATTCTCAGGTGATTATTTACAATCACTATTAGGCAGAGGAGAGCTGCAGACCTGGAAAATCTATGGCATAAGTGGTATAAGGGGTTGAACACAGCACTGTGGAGCCATCTGCAGCCTCTGTAGCATGAGTTCGATCCCTGGCTGGCCAGGGAGCGACCCATATGTCTCCCCGCTGCTCCCCTCAGCAGTGGATTTCAGTAGACCCACCTGTTCTGCTCCCCACTCTGTCCCTGGTGAATCCTCTCACCAACCCCACCTTTGGCCTGCACCCCTGCTCTTGTATGCATAAAAAAATAAATCTTTAAAAACAAATCATAAAATGACGTGAGATAGGACATAGCGTTATCGAGTAAAATCCAATCAAAAATCAAATCTGCGCAGGAGCAGCGCTTGCGCAGCTGCAGATGAAGCCGCTGACAGTCCCCAGAGCTTGTTACTTGTAACAAATCTCACTAGGCGGAAGATGGGATGTCTGGAACCACCAACACCCTAGTTAGGGACAGCTCCCACCAAGTGAGGGCCGAAAACATGACGCCCACACATAGGCCAGCCACCAGCCAGAGGTGGATGAAGGCCCCTGCGCACCCTGAGACAGTCTGGCATGGGAGGGGGGTTGGCATGATCACCAGTGTGACCAGGCTTCTCTCTGGGCCGTGAACATGCCACAGACACAGATTTGGGGACGAGTGCAGACACTCCGTGAACACACGAAATGCCCATGAAACTCTCACCTTCCCGAGGAGGAGTGTCGTGGTGTGTCACCTACATCTCAATAAAAATTTCATTTTACAAAGATTTCAGGTTCCTTAGTGTCCTCCCTGAGGGAGCACTGACTGGCGTGAGGTCCAGCATGTCCAGCTCGCGTCATTTAAGTGACATGTCAGGAAGTGGCAGCAATTTATGTCCCCTCCCGTGGTTTCGGGACGGAGTCAGCTGTCATGGGGACGTGCACTCAACAGTTCATGTGAATTGAAAAAGGAAGTCCGAATTATTTTATATAAGAAAATAAGCCTCGTTGGCAATGGAAACTGTTTGCAATTAGGGTAGAGGGCGGTCGCTTCCCATTACTTGAAAGAACTAATCCGTAGTCACAAGTTTTGACTAATCTTCTAAAAAGCACCCACACGATAAAACAGCGCAGATGTGCGTCAGGCAGGTGTGCTGAAATGGGCCATGCCTTGATCCCCCAACTCCCCCAAATATACCGGGAAGGCTCCTTTGGTGAAAGAGTAATAAGGACATTCACATCATTAAGTATCGGTCAAGCTTTTTTTTTTCCCGGTCAAGCTTTTTTTAGGGCATATTTCCCAGAAAAAGTAAACTAACAGATGACCCAACTTGCTTTACCAGTCAGATGGCGCCCAATTCTTTGTTTTTCATAAAATTTGGAGGATCTAACTGAGTTGTCAGCCGACAGATCATTGAAAATAATTTCGATGACAGATCATTATGTAATTCTGGCACCTACGTCAGCAGGAATCCAAATGACTGGGTGTTGCTGCCACAGTAAATGCCGCCCGTGCCTGTGTCCGCGCCCGGGTGCGCGGCATTTCCCGATGCATGTCCATAAAAGCCAGAAATAGGAATGAACTTGATTCATCACAGACAGGAGCCACTCAGTTACACATTCCCGAGCAGAACATACTGAAGCTCCTCTGATCAGTGACGTGCTACCGACGACTGTGACCCCACCCAGAGAGCTCTAGCACGAGAAATGAGCACACACAGTCCGCAGGGTGCCCCCCCCCCACCAGGAGGCCTGCAGGGCCCAACGCAGCAGGGGGGAGAGCAGAGGGAACTACGGGTCCCAAGAGAAAAAGAGGAGAGTAACATACCTGCTAAAGGGTTAAAAAAACGAACTGTCTTTTCTGTGTTTCTAAGTGGATGACAGCAGGCACAGTTGCTATTTATTTAAACTCATGTTGGAAAACGTTGGTTGTGAAGTTAAAAATGTCTAAGGAGGACGGTTTTCCCACCTGTGGCCAAAGAAAGTGTGGGGACTGCTGCCTCGGTCACCTCCACCGCCTTGGAAGCCTCAACACCACAGAGCTAAAGCCCATTCATTTGCCATCCCCACCCACGCCACCCCCGCATTTGCAGTTACGGTCAACGGTGCTGCTGGTCACTCTGCCAGAAACTTCCACTACGCCCACCTTCCTCACCCGTCAGAGGCCAGTCTTGTTGACTCAGCTCTGCCCCGACAGTCCCCTCGTGATGCCACCACATGCTCTGCTAACCGGTGGCCACAGAGCTCCTAAAGGGCTATCCAGCCCTCCACACCCTTCAGATTAAGCCACTTCCCGGGGCAAAATGCCCACCCAGTAAAGCTCGGTCACCTCATCAGGCTACTGGTGGCTCCGCGCAGCCTGGCCTCGAGGCTTCTTCCCGGGGCCACCCCTCTGTCTCCCCACCTCTCCTATGGGAGACACACCAATCCTCAGGCCTAACTATAACTCATGCTAGAAACTTCAGCCCCAAATCCTCATTCTCTGCTAGTAAAAATGCCACTCCCTGGCCCTGCACCCCACCAGCGTGTCTACAATCAAGAAGGCAGATGGGAGCAAGTGCTGGCGTGGGAGTGGGAAATCAACCTCACACAGCACTGGGGGAACGCAGAACGGTGCAGCTGCTTTGCAACACAGTCTGACAATTCTCCAAAAGATTAAGCGTGGCATAATCTTAAGACCTGACAATCTCTCTCCTAGGTACATGCCCAAGAGAAATGAAAACACATGCATGTGACCATTGGCACACAATGCTTCCTGCGCATGACTCGTGAAGCCCCAGAACATGGAAACACTCAAACAGCCATTATAGGATGAACAAAATGTACATGATGCATATGATGGAATATTATCTGACAATAAAAAGGAACGACAACATGGATGAACATTACTAGATGATGACCAGTGCGATATGCCACAGGCACAGGTCCATGGAGACAGAGTGCAGACTGGTGGCGAGCAAGGGCTGGGGGGGCAGACAGTGGGGCTGTGATGGGTATGTTAAGGGGACAAATGTCCTAAAATTAGGTTACGCTAGGGTTGCACGACCCTGAGAATGAACTAAAGAAACAAACAAGCATTGAATTGTATACTTTAAATAGGTTAGTTTTCATGGTAAATTATCACCTCAAAGCATCTATTTAAAAGGCCAGTGCTGGGCCTCCCCGGTGGCGCAGCGGTTGAGCGCTGGGTTGCAAAGCTGCCCGCAGCCTCTGCTGCACCGGTTCGATCCCCGGCTGCTCCCCGGCCACCGGAGGAGGGTCCCACATGGCGCGCAGACCTCTCCTGCCGCCCGCTGCTCCCCTCAGCAGTGTCCTTCAGTCCTTCTGCCTGCTCTGCTCCCCGCTCTGGCTCTGGTGAATCCTCTCACCCTCCCGCGCTTCTGACTGTACCCAGTGCATGTATAAACAAAAACAAACAAACAAACAAATAAATAAAAACATGCCTCTATTAAAAAAAAAAAAAAAAGAAAGGATTACCTTTAAAAAAAATAAAAGGCCAGTGCTACCGTGAGGACTGAGAACCCTGAGAACCTGAACAGGCCTCAGTACCCTTTATTTATTTTTTTTAAAGACTTGTTTATTTATCCTTACATACAGGAACTGGGGTACAGGTCAGATACGCGGGAAGGCGAGAGGATTCACCAGAGCCAGAGTGGGGAACAGAACAGGCAGACTGATGAAATTCACTGTTGAGGGGAGCTCATTCCTGCCTCCTCAGGAACCCCGCCTGCCCCCACACCCTGAGGCCCCGATGCACACCCCATCTCTGCTGGCTCCCTTCTGCAGCTCGGGGTCATGTTTAAAGGGTTCTGAGGGGGTTGAGCGCTGCGCTGTGAAGCTGCCCGCAGCCTCTGCAGCGCCGGCTCAATCCCGGCCGGCCAGCGAGGGTCCCACATGGCGCGCAGACCTCTCCTGCCGCGCCCGCTGCTCCCCTCAGCAGTGAATTTCGTCAGTCTGCCTGTTCTGTTCCCCACTCTGGCTCTGGTGAATCCTCTCGCCTTCCCGCGTATCTGACCTGTACCCCAGTTCCTGTATGTAAGGATAAATAAACAAGTCTTTAAAAAAAATAAATAAAGGATACTGAAGCCTGTTCAGGTTCTCAGGGTTCTCAGTCCTCACGGCAGCACTGGCCATGTGTTAGACTTTTCTACACAATTTAATTTCCCTGAGCCTCAGTTTTCTCATCCAGGAAGTGAGGACAACAGGAGCGCAGCCTTCACCAAACTTGGTGTGGATGAGTTAACACGGCTAAGTGCCCGCACACAGGCCAGCAGGCCACGCGGTCACTGCCGGGGCGCTCCAGTTAACTGTCTGCACGGCCGCCTCGTCTCTCAGCTCTCTAAGGTCCTGGGAAAAACAGAGTTGATCACGCTATCCACTCTCATGTTCCCCCAGAGGCAGGATACCATCGCCACAGGGCAGCAGGAGAGGAGCCGGGGCTCCACCCAAAGGGCCTGCCATCCCCAGGGCTTCGGCCCGGTTTATCCCACTAGGGACCTACTGGCAGGAAAGACTAGGAAACAACATGCCAGAGGGTGTCCCTGAAAACACTTCCACCGAGTGTCTGTACCCTGAGAAGGAGCACCACAGCTCGCCCGGCTGTCCGCATTTCACCCACAGTCATCAAAAGCCTGCACATGCCACGTTTATTCGTTCGCCGTGTGCAAGCTGAGTGCAGGCAGATCCCCTCGCAACCCAGGCTGGGAAGGGGCCCGCCTCTAGCCATGTGTGTCCAGATCACACTGCACACCTATACTTGCCAAGTTACTCAAGAAATGAACTGAGGGCCTCCCCGGTGACGCAGCGGTTGAGCGCTGGGTTGCGAAGCTGCCCGCAGCCTCTGCAGCGCCGGTTCGATCCCCGGCTGCTCCCCGGCCACCAGAGGAGGGTCCCACATGGCGCGCAGACCTCTCCTGCCGCCCGCTGCTCCCCTCAGCAGTGTCCTTCGGTCCTTCTGCCTGCTCTGCTCCCCGCTCTGGCTCTGGTGAATTCTCTCACCCTCCCGCGCTTCTGACTGTACCCAGTGCATGTATAAACAAAACAAACAAACAAACAAATAAATAAATAAAACATGCCTCTATAAAAAAAAAAAAAAAAAAAAAAAAGAAATGAACTGAATTTACACTACTTCTTTTACCAAGGGGCATCTGGCAGTTACATTACTGTTCTAAAAGGACAGCAGATTGCATCGGGTGTAAATCAACGGGGAATAAAGCTAGAAACACACTCTATTTAAAAAGTAGACTTTCGGGCCTCCCCGGTGGCGCAGCGGTTGAGCGCTGGGTTGCGAAGCTGCCCGCGGCCTCTGCGGCGCCGGTTCGATCCCCGGCTGCTCCCCGGCCACCGGAGGAGGGTCCCGCACGGCGCGCAGACCTCTCCTGCCGCCCGCTGCTCCCCTCGGCAGTGTCCTTCGGTCCTTCTGCCTGCTCTGCTCCCCGCTCTGGCTCTGGTGAATTCTCTCACCCTCCCGCGCTTCTGACTGTACCCAGTGCTTGCATATAAATAAACAAATAAATAAACAAATAAATAAATCTTAAAAAAAAAAAAAAAGTAGACTTTCATGGATCAGTGCGGTGCTTGTACAAGCAAACTTCCAGCCCATGGGTAGTCACTGGAATGGAGAGAACATGGTGCCTCCAACGTAACGCAGTGTAGACCAAATTGCTAAAGTAAATCATCTTCCCGTTCCCCCCCAAGTCTTGCCCAAACACCTTCTGTGAGTTTAAATTGAAATATTCCTTCTAAATTTTGCTCATCAGGAAACAAGGACAAGCCGGCATAAGTGCCGGCACGGGAACAGCCGTGGCGTCCGATGCTGAGAACTCAGAAGGTCTGTGCTCAGAACAGTGGCTTCATCTCACGACCCCAGTTTCCCTCAGACCTGCAGGGAGACGCCGCGGCTGTTCCCATGCCGGCACTTATGCCAGCTTGTCCTTGTTTCCCGATGAGCAAAAGGCAAGTGTCAAGGTTTCACCTAGACTGCTAGTCTTTGCTCCTCTAGACACCATCTCCCAGGCTGCCCACCCATAACCCAGAAGGCACGCACACCAGGGCTAAACCAGGGCTCAGCAGATGCACCAGAGCCCGCCTCGCCCCAGGCGGGGTGCACGTGGTCACCCAGGACAACAGCGCAGCGGCTCAGTGGCATGAGACATGCAAGGCCAGAGCCGTGAGCAAACCAACACCAGGGCCACTGCATGCTGCCTCCCACACGCCAAGCTGCCCCAAGCCACTCTGCTCACTGCTGAGTATGCATGGCCAGGGCTGCTGAGATGCACTTCGTTGTGGAGATCAAGCACAGGTAGAGCCCCGACACGGTTTCTGGACTGTCTGTACCATGGTGGATGTAACCGGGGCTTCAGGGGGAAGAACAGAGCGGGGCCGGCTGCTCACTCCTGAAGGGGACGCCAGGACACGTGGGTCCGCATGTGGTCAGCCCAAGTTCCCTAACAATCAGGATGACACAGGCCTGCAGGCTCTGCAGGACATGTACCCCATGGCAATGCTGGGACAGAGTTTTAATTTCGGTACGTGAAGAAAGGCCCTGAGGCCCTGGACCCCACACTGTGTCGCATGTCAGAACACCTGGGGTTCCCTGAAACCCACTGGCTCCCAGCTGCCCCAAATCTGGACCGAAGCAGCATGGGCGCAAGCAATGCACCGGGACTTTGAAGCTCTGTAAGATTGTAACATGCGGGCCCGGGAGAGCTGCTGTCCTGGGCTCTGAAACTAGAACAACTTACACCTGAGGCGAGAGGATCTTGAGCTGCGTGAGGATGTCCTTCTGCACCCGGGGGTTGGCTGTGGCCGTGAGCGCCATCACCGGGACGGAGGGGAACCGCTGGCGCAGCAAGCTCATCCTTTTGTAGTCCTGGCGGAAATCGTGCCCCCACTGGTTGGAAAGACAAAGCACTTTTCACTACCTGGCCTTCCTTACAGAAAAAGCAAACGCCACTCAATGTATTTAGAAGCACCTTATTCTTTAGTGAAATAGCAAAACAGTTCACTGAGCTTTTCTATGGTGGTGCAGATGCACATGCACGCGCACGCACACGCACGCACATGCACGCACACATGGGGCTCGGCTGGCGGGAGAGCTGGCCTTACCTGGCTGACACAGTGTGCCTCATCGATGACAAAGCGGGCAAGCAGCCTCCTCCCATACAGGTTCTCCAGAGTGGACACCAGCCTGTTACTCGCACAGACCTGGAGCAGGAATGTTTGTGACCAGACGTTAAACACAAGACACCGGGCCTCCCCTGGTGGCGCAGCGGTTGAGCTCTGGGTTGCGAAGCTGCCCGCAGCCTCTGCAGTGCTGGTTCAATCCCCGGCCACCGGAGGAGGGTCCCACACGGCGCGCAGACCTCTCCTGCCGCCCACTGCTCTCCTCAGCAGTGTCCTTCCGTCCTTCTGCCTGCTCTACTCCCCGCTCTGGCTCTGGTGAATTCTCTCACCCTCCCGCACTTCTGACTGTACCCAGTGCTTGTATAAATAAATAAATCTTAAAAAAAAACAAAAAAAAAACAAAACACGAACCACCTCACCTTAAGGACTCTGCTCTCTTTAAATTCTATGACAACTTAAACTGCATTAAAAGCGCCACGTAAAATTGGTTCTCATTTCAGTCTAAGAAGAGAGTCAGCAAAAGTAAAGAAGAGGGAACTCAGACGTCCTAGCAGGCTCACCCACAGTCGGGAGGGAGTCTAGGGCTTTTTCTTCCTCAATTTATCTGAAAGCCACCCATGTTTACATCTGGAAGAGGGTTCCGGGTGTGTGTCATGTACGTGCAAGTGGCTTGGGGGAAGCACACAGACACACACACGTGCTTAAATCTTACAGCTCTGGCCCTGACAGGACCACAGCAGTGAAGCCCCAGGAGCAATGACCACACCTGACACCTCTGTCCCAACAAGAACATGTCAAAAGGACACAGAAGCCAGCGTCACAGAGCTCCCCCATCAGGGAGGATATCAGAACATCAAAAATACATAAATGGGGCCTCCCCGGTGGCGCAGCGGTTGAGCGCTGGGTTGCGAAGCTGCGCGCGGCCTCTGCGGCGCCGGTTCGATCCCCGGCTGCTCCCCGGCCACCGGAGGAGGGTCCCACATGGCGCGCAGACCTCTCCTGCCGCCCGCTGCTCCCCTCAGCAGTGTACTTCGGTCCTTCTGCCTGCTCTGCTCCCCGCTCTGGCTCTGGTGAATTCTCTCACCCTCCCGTGCTTCTGACTGTACCCAGTGCATGTATAAACAAAACAAACAAAAGAAACCAGCAAACAAATAAATAAAGCATGCCTCTATAAAAAAAAAAAAAAAAATACATAAATGATGGCACCCACTTCATGCTGACGTCAGTAAACTCGCGGGGGAGAGGGGAAGCCCTTCCGACAGCAGCGCCCCCTCATCAGAACAGCCCCTTCTGCAGTGATGACCGGTCCAGGGGCCGACTTGGGGTGACTGGTCTCCTGTAAGTCTGGCGTGGAGGACACTCAGCCTTACTGCACCCACAACTGAGGATGCCCATCGATGACAAAGGCAAAATAGAGCTCTTCACAGGGGAGAAGCCTGGTGGACACCCCGCCAACTGGTGACCCAAGTCAAGTAGCGTCACCAGCTCGTGGTGGAGGCACAGCCCAGCCCCGGCCAGGACCCCCAAGATGGCCCCGCCCAGATGAGCCCTGACTGGCCATCAGGGGACATCAGAGGAACTCAGGTGGGGATGGCCCTCAGCACAGCGGCCTCCGTCCGCAAGGCGTCCCAATGAAAGACAGAGAAAGCAACAGTTTAAAGGTGGTTTAGCTGCCCTAACTGTGAAAGCGACATATGATGGGGCTGCAGCCCTGCCGGAAAGGCAACTCAGGCCCAGGACAAGTGAAATCAGAGTAAGGCCTCCGGCCACGTGATGCTGCTACACCAACGAGCACCTTCTGATTCTGACAACAGGACCGAAATTTTACAGTCTACCTTGTTTTGGGGAAATGCACAGCGAAGTTTTAGGATTAAAAGGACATCATGCCTGTGACTTATTGGCAGCATCTGGCTTCCGGGAGGAAGTTACACATGAGTTCTCTGTGCTACACAGCAGAGCTTAGGTGGGAGGCTGAGTGTGCCCACATGCCCGCCCTCGGCGAGGCCCACCGGAACGTGTCATGGTACAAAGTGACATCAAGTGAAAACATGAAGTCCAAATATAAAAATGTACGTGCTCTTGTGGGCTTTAGTATTTTAAGATATTTAGTATTTTAAGATAATGATATAGATACAAACCTTCTCTGGAGTAACATACAGAAGCTTTATAATTGGGTCTTTTTTTGATAATTGGAGATAAATACTTGTAGCTTCCGAGTCAGTCTTATCACCAGTAAGATATGTTGCTGGAATCTAAGCACAAAGTAATCAACAATGTTAAGTTTTATATGTTAGTCTGACAGAAGCTTATATTTATCCTTAGGTTTTATAAATATTACATAAGTCACTTATCAAACCTGTCAAAGAAAATCACGACTTATTATTGCTATTGCTCAATATGATAAAAGAACAAATGGTCAGGACACAAGCCTACCTCAGAGCACTCTCCCCAGTGTCTATTCATGCCCCTTTCCTGGCTGCCTGTGCTCCCTGCTCTCCTGCCGGTCAGTAAGGTGAGTGGAGTCGGCAGGCCAGCCCGTGGGGCCATGCTCGTCCTGAGTGGGCGGACGTGCAGGACCACGGGGCTGTGCCTCAAGCATGCGCAGCAAAGGCCGCCATGGCTGCACAGAGATGTTCTTGGAGGAAACGCAAACCAGGGGTTTTATTAAGGGGTGGGGGCGCCTAGCTGAAAACCAGTCCCCTTCAGCCACAACATGCAGGAGTAACAGGACACAAACGCGACCTCCTTCACCCAGCCAGGAAGAAAGAACGTGTGCACAGGCAAGTTCACGCATTTTAAGACGTCAAGTGGGGAGCACCAATAAAAAGCAAAGAAACCTGGGCCTCCCCTGGTGGTGCAGCGGTTGAGCGCTGGGCTGCGAGGCTGCCTGCAGCCTCTGCAGCGCCGGTTTGTTCCCTGGCCGCCGGCGAGGGTCCCACCAAAAAATTAAAAAAAAAAAAAAAAAAAGGGAAAGAAACTCTTGTGAGTCCAAAATTTACATCAGCATAGTACGCATGAAAAGTGCTTACTATTTTCCACTAGAGTAAAATCAGTTGAAAGACAAAAGTTAAATGTGTCAGGGTTTTCAGACTTGTGCTTACATACACAACCAAATGCACCGTCTATGCTTGCATTTTAGAATTCATGACCTGTTTAATCTAAATGGATATCCAGGACGAGACATAACTGTAGGTCCTGTTTTCATTAGCACTCTCGTTACCGCTGCTCGGGTCCGGCTTTACTTACGTCCAGGGAAGTCAGCTTCTGGACTTGATCGACAATCAGTGACCTCAAGGGAGAGATGACGACAGTGACCCCGGGAGACACACAGGCGGGCAGCTGGTAACACAGACTCTTGCCTCCTCCTGGAAGAGAGGATGCAGAACATCTGCAAGGCCTGTCTGTGCACGGAGGCCACAGTCAGCAGGTAAATCACAGGTGACGTATTAAACAACAGAACGGGGGCCTCCCCGGTGGTGCAGCGGTTGAGCGCTGGGTTGCGAAGCTGCCCGCGGCCTCTGCAGCGCCGGTTCGATCCCCGGCTGCTCCCCGGCCACCGGAGGAGGGTCCCACATGGTGCGCAGACCTCTCCTGCCCCCGCTGCTCCCCTCAGCAGTGTGCTTCGGTCCTTCTGCCTGCTCTGCTCCCCGCTCTGGCTCTGGTGGATTCTCTCACCCTCCCGCGCTTCTGACTGTACCCAGTGCTTGTATAAATACATAAACAAATCTTTAAAAAATAAATAAATAAACAACAGGACGCCAGGGACATCCCCAGGGAGCCAACCCGTACCACCTTCAAATAAGCCAAGATATTTAGACGATTTCAACGTGTCACAATGATCTTCCCGACACCAACAGGCACACGAGTGCGAAAGGAAAACTCTGGCAGGAAACGCACATGCAACAGATACGCTCTCTACGTCCACTTGGAAATCCAGACACGGTACAGGATGCTCTCATCATCAAGGCACGTGATTAAAACAGTTCTTTTGTATGACATTTAATTTTTATTTATTTTTAATTTAAAATTTTTTTTTAAAGATTTATTTATACAAGAACTGGGGTACAGGCCAGATGTGTGGGAGGGTGAGAGGATCCACCAGAGACAGAGCGGGGAACAGAACAGGCAGACCTGACCGAAATAGACTCTGAGGGGAGCAGCGGGCGAGGCAGGAGGGGTCTGCTGCGCCATGTGGGACCCTTGCCGGCCGGCCGGGATCGAACCCGCGCTGCAGAGGCTGTGGACAGCTTCACAGCGCAGTGCTCAACTGCCTGCGCCACCAGGGGAGGCCCAACATTTAATTTTTAAAGGATTTAAATGTGACAAAGATACACTAAAGGACACAGTGAACATGGTCTGGAGTTTGACCATGCCAAAGGGCACCTTCGACTCTCAGGCTTTTGAAACCACCGGTATGAACCTTTACTGCCGAGTCACCAAGCCCTCGTTCCCAGCTCTCTTATCAGTAAGGCAACATTCCCAACCCACCTTCCAAACAAAAGGGTAGAACTGCATTTGTGTCTATAAATGGAAGCTGAAGAGGACGTTGAAACCTCATATATTTATCTCTCAAAGCCAAGACCTCTTTGGTTCAAAATGACAAAACAAGCAGCAAAACACTCAGTGACAACTAGAATGACAATTCCAACGTCACCGTTCGGGCATGGGGGAGGCCTGTGCCAGGCACTTCTTAAGACTTCAAAACGTTTGTTTCAACTGTACACCACATTCCTTCATTTCTGCACGTGTGGGGAGCACGCTTCATTGGGATCTATCTGTAAACAACCAGGGAAGAGCAGGTGCCATGTCCCAGTGTCTGCCCCACCCTCAACAGGCACCGAACCTCCCCAGACCAGTCAGTCTCCCACGCACTGTTCACCCCAACTCGATGTGCTGGATTTTAGTGGTTTATACAAAAGCAGTTTTTTGGGTTTTTTGGGGGGTGGGGTTCTTAAAGAAGCCTTATTTTTAATCTTTAGCTATAAATCAAGAGGTTGGAACGGGGGTGGGGTGGGGGAGTGTTCAAGCATGGCTCTCTGAAGCCCCAAGGGCCGGGGAAGTCCTGAAAACATGGGCCACACGGCCACCAGAACCTTTCCCACTTCAGCTCTGCAAAACCACGCTGGGGTGAGCAGAAACTGCTGGGCGATTGGCAAACTTTTCAAGTCAGTTTGAAAAAACTCAGGTGCCCCCTCGACGACACTTAATAGTGAGGGCAACAACTCAATGCGCAGGTCACAGCAGGGGGACAGCAAGGAGCTGAGGCCCCAAGCCTCCAAGCTGCCCATCCCACCTGCTCTCTAATGCCAACGGCAAGACCACGGGCCACCGCAGGCAGCGCACGGCCCGGCCGCTCCAAAGCCGGTGAGACAGCACCACTCACGCGCTTCCCTGGACCGCCCTCGCCGCACAGCTTGCTTTTCATCCTCCTGCGCTGGCGAGGGAGCGGACGGCCTTGCTCGGCTCACAGCCCCGGAGAGGCTGAGCTGGCTGCGGCCCGCGCTCCAGGTGCAGCAGGCTACCGCCCACACCGCCGGGCTAAGCCCGCAGAAACGGCCATGGGCTCCAACAGGGACCTCCTGTTCGCGTTCCAGTCTAATTTGGAATAGAAAAGAGGAAAATTCCCAAAGAAAAAATTCCAGATCAATCAGCACCATGAGTTTGGGGCTGAAATCCTACAGGCCCATAAATGCTCTCGTCAACAACTCCAAGAGGCCTGAGGCTCGCGCTTGTGGCATGAGGGTCAAAGGTCGCTGAGCAACAGCAGCGAGACGTGGGTGTCTCCTGCGCTGCACCACAGGCTTGCATGTAACATCTGCCGATGGATTGCTGCCAGCGCCGCCCTAAAAATACATACCCGTGGGCATCAAGATGAAGCAGTCTTCGCCCAGCAGCGCGGCGTTGATGGCCTCCAGCTGATTGGTTCTGAAGTTATGCAGGCCAAATTTTTTATGAAAAATCTTCATCATTTCTTTCGTATGAGGAAGACTAAGACTCTGGAAACGCTGGTGTTTCAGATTTTTGGGTGCTAAATTTTGTGCCAACTTGTCTGAGAAAATAATCAATGTGAAGAAAAATCAGTGTGTCCACCCAAAGAGCCAGCCCAAGCTCTCACCCCTGCGCTGCAACATCAGACTCGCGCCTATGGCAGCACCTCCCCCCTTAACCCTCAAGGCCCTGAGACTCCTGGTCAAGTCCTGCCTCGAATCTTCTGCAGCACCCACGACTGCCATGTCTTCCCTCCTTCTCCCTCTCCCCTGACCTTCAAGGTGGGTTTCCTGCTCCCTTGAAACCCGCCTTCCTGGTTCCGGAACCCCCACCTGCCCTTAGAACCTCAGCACCTTTAGACACGCCTGTGTCATCTTCCTAGTCCTGTGGTGCCCGGCGTCCCCTGCAAGCGCAGGACCTGTCCAGTCCTTGGGAACAACCGCACCCCCTCAGCCCCAGTGCTGCGTGCACCTCCAGGTGGGCAAGAGGCTCGTACCTGGATGACTCCTCCACACATAAAACCCAAGCCTTAAACAGCCTCCTCTGCTTTCCTCCAGGCCTGCCTGTGCCTCCGTGACCCGCTTGTGTGACTGGGGTCGCGGCTTCCCAGTCATGGGGCCTGAGAGTTCCTGATCCTCCTTCTCCAATGTCTCTCATGTCCCCCATCCCTGTGGCTTCACTGTGGCAACCCCGCTGCTGCAGGGGGTGAGGGGCCAGCACAGCAGCTACCTGAGCCCCAACACTCAACTGGCTCAAAGATAATTGCGAGCATCAAGCATGACACATTCTAACGTGATACAAAAATAAATCCATTAACGGTGAGTTTAAAGGTCAACAGCACAACTGCGAGAACAGTCCGTGGTATTAAGTCACCAACGGCAAAACAGGGAGGGCTGTGCTGCTAAGCCCTTACACATATAAAGTTGTTTCACTTAAAAACACGTTGAGGACTTTATAGTGCTGATGTCAGGTTTTAAAATTAATTTTGCTTTTCTCCACGGTCTTAACAATGACTAATTTCACTCCTCCAAAAACTCCCTTAAGTGTGAGTGCCCAGGGGCAGCCGCTCCTCGTGATTCGCCTGCATCTTACTGGAACCTGATGCAGAACGAGACAAGTGGACATGCCATAAAAATGATGGCTTCACGGACTCCGGCCAAGAAAAATAAATTGATTTAAGAAATTTATTTCTTAAATAAATCAGCCCTCTGATGGTCCCGTATTTTAATATTTTCGGACACAAAACCTATCTATAAATCGGGTTCTCAGCAATCTAGAGCTTGAAAAATGCACAATTACTTTTTTAACATAAATTCAGCTTTGTTTTTTTGCCCACCCCCCCCAAAATCAGTAAAAACTTGGGCTTCAGGAGCTTTATTGTTTTAGAAACTAAAAAATGCTAATTTAAAGGCAAAGCACATTTGTGATGACTTTGGAGCTTTACTACAATAGGTTATAATTACACATTTTATAAAACTACAGCTGCTACGGAAACAAAAGAGCAACTCACTTTTGAAACTGTGATTTGTAATTCATATTATCAGGAGAAATTTGCATAGAAACAAAGTGGCTTTCTGGGAATGGTGACTTGCTGTGGCTTTTCTGATCCAACGCCCATTCTGGACAGTCTTGTTTCTGGGTAACCCACACGCACTCGGGGCTGCGGACTTACCGGGGCAATTGTGAATCGATGCTGAGGAGTTCTGATATTGAGCAGTAGATGCCACCGGCAGACAGTTCGTCTTGGCTGAAAGTCTTTCTGATAATGACTTAACGGGCCGACCTTCCTTAACCGCTTGATAGGCAGCTGTGGAGGACTTGCCAGAGGCCAAATTACACATTATATCTTCCCAGTCCTCGTCATCATCGTCAAAGTCATCTATATGGAAATGATCGATGTCATGGGGGCCACGGCCCCCTCTGTCTGTGTCAGCAAGGGGAGCCTGGTGTTTGTTCGGATGTTTTACAGCCGTGCTGGTGAGAACCTTGCCTGGGAAATAAGGGTTTTCAGTTTGTCTGTCTACCCTCGGAGTGTCAGTCTTGGGGCTGCCCGCCCAGGGCTGCCACGCACGGGAGCTGAGCGCTGCACTCTCAGCGGCGCCCCCTGTGGTGCCTGAGGCCGCTGGCCCCAAGACCGAGGCCACTGAACATTCGCCGGCAGAAAAGGAGGTTGAGGGCAGGTGTGCAAAATCGAGCCCCTGAACTGAAGTCCCAGCGGGACAGGAATCCCCCTCTGCGAGTGTGTAAGGCAAGGAAACAGAAGCCACGTTGTCCACTCGGTGGCCACATGAGCCAGGCTGCCATGGCCACTCTGGGCCGAGGGCGCCAGCATCACCCACGTTGGACTTGGCGCCCGCGAGGAGCTTCCTCCTGGAGGGGAACAAAAGGGCGACACTCATTGTGAGAGCTGACAGTGGAGGCTCCAGGTAGATCTTTAGTTATTGTCCCAAACAAAAATCATGGCTAAATACAGTTTCTTTTCCTTAATCTCAGAATCAGAGTGCCAATCTGGCCGGAGACTGGCCCGCGCAGTTTCCCGGCCAGGCTGCCTGGCGACCTTGCCGGGCGAGGAGAGGCAGAGGGACAACCAGACCTGGCCCAGGAGAGGTGAGGAGGTACCTGAGATCCCGCTGCTGCAGCAGTTGGGGCCCGCGTGGCAAGGCCCGCAGCGCGTCAGCAGGGACGGCGTCCACCAGCTCGCAGATGCGGCCCATCACCAGGAGAAGCTCCGGGCAGAGGTGCGTCGGTCCAGCTGCAAAGTCATGGTGGCATTAGAGTGTCTCCTTGAAACAAAAAGACTTAGGGATTCTGAGTCATGCATGTAAAATTGGAAATAGTCTATTTATTTTTAAATCTTTTTTTTTTTTTTAAAGATTTATGTATTTATACAAGCACTGGGCACAGTCAGAAGCGCGGGAGGGTGAGAGAATTCACTGGAGACAGAGCGGGCAGCAGAGCAGGCAGACTGACGAAGTACACTGCTGAGGGGAGCAGCGGGCGGCAGGAGAGGTCTGCGCGCCATGTGGGACCCTCACCTGGTGGCCGGGGATCGAACCAGCGCTGCAGAGGCTGCGGGCAGCTTCGCAGCCCAGCGCTTAACCGCTGCGCCACCAGGGGAGGCCCTATGCGATCATTTAACTTCACGCTAATTCCTATTATTTCTCTTAGGATAACCCAGGTTGTTGGAAGATGTGAAATTCTGTCAATTTACCCTGATCGTTTCCTAACTGCAGGTGTCAGTCTCACGGAGTGCATCATGAAGACCGATGGCTGAGGACCCCGCACGTGGCTCTGGCCGGCCTGGCCTCACTGCCAGCGGCACGGCCCCAGCCCCTCGGCGGGCATCTGATGGGGGTAGCCCTGGGAGAATCAGGCCCAGGATCTTCCTGACTGAACCAGACAAGAGGACCCCTCTTCAACAGCTGGGCAGGCTGCAGGTGGCCTCTGTCATCCTGGCCACCCTGCACAGGGAAGCAGAAGACAGCCAGACTGAACGGGGAGGAGATGGAGTGAGGGGGTACAGGGGGAGGAGAGCAGGCGTGAGTGTGCAACTCCGATGACAGATGAGCGCCTCTGAATCCAGCCCGCCCACCCCACATTTTCTTGGGACTTATTCACATAACCAAGAGGTAACCAAGGGGTGGGGGCTTGAGATGAAGGAAAGAAAACAAGTGACTGGGGGGAAGAAGGGAGGTGAGGAAGATGTCCGCTCCACCTCCAGGGCCCAAGGCCTAGGGAGAAAACCGCCATTTCGGGGGCTGCAGAGGGAGTGGTGTCCCCAGGAGACAACTGGGGAGGTCAGGGAAGAAAATGTTCAGGAGATAGTGAGGCTGCTGGGAAGTGGCTAAAGAGGGGGGGCAGTGGACGGGTCCAGGGAGACGAGAGGGCCAGCCAGGGGTGCACAGGACAGGGCAGGAACAAGGCCCTCTGGGAGGACGCGGGACCATCACTGGGATGGCCATCACCAGGCACAGGAGGTCGGGGGGCGGTGAGGGTGGAGCTGTCGAATTCCTATTCTCTGTGTTTTCCCCGCGGGAGGACGGGCGTCAGGTTAGAAAGAGGAGACTATCCAATGGCCTGAAGGAAGGGAAAGGCAGGCGAGGCCGAGAGGAGACACTCCAGCCTCCTTGTCCAGAGCTGACCCCTCAGGACACAAAGGAAACCACAGCAAGCCCCCGCCGAGATGGGAGGCGCCGAGGGCCGGAGCCGCCGCGAGAGAGACAGGCAAACATTGTTCTCGTGTTCAAAACAATCTAACGCAATCGCCAAAAGCTACAGGCTGGTGATCTTGATGTTAAGTCAAGGTAAAATTCTAGAACATGGCAACAAATAGTGGCTTTGTGTGCCCTAGGGAGAGGAAGTGATTACAGAGCTAGCGTTCACAAGAACAACCCAGCTGCGCTAAGTGGATTTCCTTCTTTGCACGGATTAGGCCGGCAACGGCGGCAGGCCCACTTGCTTAAGCGCACAAGGTCCTTTATCTTGACCCCGAGGGCTGCGCAGCAAGGGGGACAAGGCAGAAGGCCCCATTTTATGAAAGAATGACTAACTTGCCACAGGCACAAGCACACGCCCCAGGCGCTCAGAGCCTCTGGACACGCGTGCCAGGTCTTCTGCATCCCGTGACCAAGAGAAGGAAGGTGGTCTGGGGTGAATCTGACCCCGAACACAAGAGGTGAAATGGAGGGGTCAGCCAAGGGGCAGGCCTCTAGTGTCACTGCCGTGCTCTGGCCTTGCCCCACCCACCACGTGGTGACACTGTGTCATGACGTGGAAGCAGCGGGGGACTGTCAGTGCAGGAGCAGCACCGGGGACATGACAACCTGGCACGACCACCACTACCCAAGGCCAAGGTCAACAGAAACGACAAGCCTGTGCCCGGGCGCAGCGCCACGTGGGGCCGTCATGAGAAGAAAATGCCACAAGAGTCAAAATTGAGGAAGTCCCCCAAAAGTGGAAAAGCAAGAGCTGGGAAAGAGGAAAGAGACAGTGGGGGTCGAAGAGCCTGAAAGGGAAGAGTGTCTGAAAGAGAAAAAATGAACAGATGACAGGAAACTCAAAGACCCAACCCAGACACAGGAGGCCCCACATCAGGAGCAGGGCAGGGCTGCGGCTCTGCAGTCCATTGTGGCTACTGGGTTATTTCTGCCAGACGCTTGACAGAAAGTGTAGGAAAGAATTGGAAACAGAGCAAGACAGCATTAAGCTTCAAATGGACACCAAGACCCCGGCGCAGGGCAGAGATGAGGAGAACCGTGACGGCGTGCAGGGGCACACGCGGGAGCGGGCCAGGAAGGCAGCCACGCTGCACCCACTTGTTCCTGACAAGCGGTGTTTTCAGGAAACGGGGGACACCTGGGCGCAACGTGCATGCCGGAGCTTCCAAAGGGCTGTCAGCGCCTGCCAACCAGGGGCCGAGGCTGCCGCCCCAGCACTGCACAGCTTAGCAACACGCCTGACTGTCCGCACAAGCAGCCGAGGCGTGGCCTTGCGAAGTGCTCTGTACCGTCACGGCGCGTGCCAGCCTCACCGTCAGATGGATGCAGGGTCACCCTCCCAGCTGGCAGCGTGTCCTCCCGCGTGCTGGGCCCATCCCTCTCGTCCTCAGAAGTGTCGTGGTCCTTCAAGATACTGCAAAAGGAAAAGCGATCATGGCAAAGATTGGCCAAATGTCTAACTTTCCCGCAAATATTTTCCCAAGACAGGAGAGACAATATGTAGCAGAAAAAAGTGTTCTGTATCTTTTATTCTAAAACCTCTTGGTCTTCCAAATCTCAAGAGCCCCTCCCCTCCGCCCATGCCCGCTCGGGGCCCAGGCTCCGGTGCTCCACTTCCACCCTCCACGTCCACTCCAGCCCCCGCCTGTGTCAGCGGTTTTGACCAGCTCTTCTCTCAACTTGGAAAACCCACCGCTCCAACCTCTTCGTGCCCGTCACACCTCCTCTGCCTGGCGTAGGCGCTCCCTGTGGCTTGGCCACCAGCTGGCTATTACATCTCTCTTCTGAGATTCCAAGACATTTTATCTAGACTTCTGTGTGTGTGTGTGTGTGTGTGTGAGAGAGAGAGAGAGAGAGAGAGAGAGAGAGAGAGAGAGAGAGAGAGAGAGAAATTAATCTGGTCACTCTGACCAGATACAAAAAAAATACTTTAAGGTAACTATGGAAATCCAGACAGGACATGCTTTCTGGAAATGGAGAAGAACTCTCTAAGGAGGCGAGACTGGAGGAAGCCTAGGATGAGGGGTTTGGGAAAAGTGACAAACTCTGAGGAGAGATAAAGAAGACAGTTCTATTTACTTGATTCCCAGGAATCAACTGTACTTTTCTAAAGCATGGTCTAGGGATATAATCCTTTGCCTAATCAGTGACAAATACCTACGCTTTCTATCATTTTTTAAGAAGGCGACATTATAATTAGGGAAGTGACCTGTGTTTTTAGCAACATTTTCTGGATTATCCACTGACTTGCTACCTGAGGTAGGGGTGGGGGGACCCTAGTTATGATCAGGGCGTAAGTGGAGAGGAAGCTGAGGTGACTTGGGGACAGAAGAGGGAGGACCCTGAGGTCCAGCTGAAAAGGCCTAGGAACAGAACTAGAAAGACATCTTTTGCTTTAATGTTATATATTATCTAACCATTATACCTGAAATTAATCCAGACATTACAAAAACAGCATTTTAAAAAGAAACAAAATATAACAGAGTTCAACTGTGTAAAGTATAATTTGTGAAAACTCTGCTTTAGTTTTATGATTTACATGAGGTTATAAAAACATGCAGAGAAAATGTAGCTTGGAAAACCACTTTCCAATTGCTGAAGGTCTAGGAAAGTGAATTATGGTGTGATAACATAGTAACTAAATAGCCATTAAAAAGAATTAAGACTACAGGGCCTCCCTGGTGGCCCAGGGGTTAAAGTCTCAGCACTATCAAGCTATCAGCAGCCACTGCAGCATGAGTTTGAGCCCCCGCCATGACCCACATGGTGTGGCCAACCTCTCCTGTCTCCCTCCTGCTCCCCTTAGCAGTGGACTTCAGTGGATCCACCGGTTCTGCTCCCCATTCTGTCTCTGGTGAGTCCTCTCACCCCCACATCTCTGACCTACACCCCAGCTCTTGTGTGCATAAAAAAAATAAATCTTAAAAAAATAAAAACTATAGAGCAATGTGCAAAGTGTTCTAAAATGTTAAGAGAGAAGTAAAATAAAAAACTACAGTAACATGTTTATCACAGCAGGGCAGAGATCAAACACGGGCACAGCAGGAATAAAAAACACAGACAGGCCTCCCCGGTGGTGCAGCCGGTTGAGCGCAGCGCTGTGAAGCTGTCCACAGCCTCTGCAGCGCTGGTTTGATTCCCAGCCGGCCAGGGAGATACCCACATGGCACAGCAGACCTCTCCTGTCGTGCCCGCTGCTCCGTCTGCCTATTCTGCTCCCTGCTCTGTCTCTGGTGAATCCTCTCACCCTCCCGTGCCTCTGGCCTGTACCCCAGCTCTTGTATAAAAATAAATAAATCTTAAAAAAAAGAAAAAAAATCTCAATTGAAAAAAAACCAAACACAGATAAAGAAAAGTTTGGCTCGTTGGGGGAAGAGGAACAGGGGGCTTAGTTTTCCTAGTTTGTTCATCAAACAGTAATCAGCTTCAGCCTTCCTGCTCTTCAAACACCCAACACACCTGTTCAAACACAAACTCGGAGAAACTACCTCTGTGCACACCCTCCTGCCGCCACCCTTCCTCCTGAGGTGACAAACCAGGGGGTCTGATTGGCACCAGAGGACCAGCCATCAGCGGAGGACACACCCCTCCCCTGCACGGCCAGTGATGCCCACTGGGGCAAGAATGGTGGCGGCAGCGGCATCAGCGAGTCAGGCTGTCCGTGTGCCAGGGATCGCTCCCGGAACACCTCCCATCACCCGCCGGCTCGCCACTCAATCATGGAAGTTCAAGAAATGACAACTACAAAGACCAGTCCTTCCCTGCAGGGTAGGAAACAGCGAGAGTGCACTAAGACTATGCCAAGTAAAGATGCTTCGTGTCACTTCAGGTCCAGGAGTTTGGAAATACAATAGTTGTAGGAATATACTCCTCATGTCAAAACGAACTACATAAAACTGTTTGGAGGCCCTCTGTGATTAATCACGATGGAACTTTGCA
Source organism: Talpa occidentalis (assembly GCF_014898055.3). NCBI lineage: Eukaryota > Metazoa > Chordata > Mammalia > Eulipotyphla > Talpidae > Talpa > Talpa occidentalis. The sequence continues at coordinate 818,346 of NW_023601433.1, forward strand.
GCTTCAGGATGCTGCCAGCTAAATGAAAATGAACTGTCAGGGGGCATTGTACTTTCATCTGCATATAAAACAGAAGCATAAAATAAACATCTGCAGGTCTGAGACCACGTCACTGAAGAAGTCTTTTCAGCCGCCCCAACAACGTTCACCGATGAGTCATGTACCTGACGCATTTTAAAGAGGAGGAAGAAGCAGAAGTCACTCCTTCCTCGGGAGAAGGGGGCACAAAGTCTACATTGTCCTCGTCCTCAAGCTCAATACATGGTGATTTCTCAGGTGAGCATAATTCTGTTTCTTCTAAGTTTTTCTTCTTCTCAGGAACATCTAGAGGGAAAGGGTCGACAAGCACAGGTTATTCTAGTAACTAATGAGCCGGAGCAGGCAGAATATGTGCTCTGGGAGGCCACACGCACAGCCCAGACGGCGCCACTTGTTCCTCAACATGGCTGGGGGCTGGAGACTCACACTCCAGGGCTCTCGAGACCAGCACTCTCATTTTTTGGTTTTTCACTCATGTTTAAATAAAGGTCAAGGTGCAACAATCAGCCTGACAGCTCCCCAGCACCGCGGTCTGACGGCTGGGCCAGCAGCTTTCCCAGAGCATCCCACTCGCGTCCCCCCCAAGGCCACCTGCTGCTTTCCCATTTATCGTTTCCCAAATGTTCTCTTCATAAATAGAAAACCATATACTCAGACCACAGTTTTGTGGTTATCAATCACTTTCCAGTCCTCTCTAGTCACTTTGAGGGAATTCAGGTGTGCAGAAATTTTATTCTCCTGACTCCCAGTGTGGAATGGATAAAACTCAGCTCTTGGGTCCTGGATATCTAAGAGCCACAAGACCTAAACAGAAATAACGCAGATGCAACTTCCAGCACCTTAATATTATGATTGGATCGTGGTATACATAACACAGGCAGCAGCAAGCCGTGAAGAAATATTATGGGAAAATTTGGCTTCACTTTCCAGTTCTACCGCTAATCTGCCAGCCAACCATTCAGAAGCCATTTTAAAGTCTCTGGACATTATTTTCTTTCCATGTAAAGTCACAAACCTAGCCCTGATGTTAATCTGAAAACCACCTCAGCAGCATAGTCTGTGCTTCACCACTATGCCCCGCCTCAAGGATGTGGCCAGCAGACTAACAGTGCCCCTCCCAGCCCAAGGACTCCCTTCTGCTGGGCTCCAGCAGCAAACCGTGAACAGACAGATACAGATATTGAGGTGAAAATGAAATAATGTTTACCTCTTTCCTCTCCCAAGAGAGTTTTGAAAGAGTGACTTTCCTGAGTATCTTCGTCCACAAACTCTTGGGGGCTGGGGGCGTCATCAACGTAGATGACAGACCTACCCGGCCCACCAGAGTCGCCCTTCTGCTCCTGGGGCACACAGGCCTGCTGACTTTCAGAGGAGGGAGGAGCTGGATCAGCCTTGGCCACATCGGCTTTCTGAAGCTGTGAGTTTAGACACTTTCTCTTAGACTTTTTTGACTTCTGGGCAGTGCTTACTCTGACAAAGGGATTTCTGCATGGCGTGACAAAGGCTTTTGAATTTCCAGAGGTGTCAAAGTCGTCCATATCATCCCAGTCCTCAGTGGCAATAAAAGAATCTGATGAAGAACTAAATTCTAATTTCTTGAAAGCAGAATGGCGGGACTCTTGCGTAACTGGTGTGTTCTGGGTGGTACATAAACCTTCCTGTGGAACCTGCCATGAACCTGGCAGGAAAGGTTTTGAGGTTTGCTGTCCTGCTGGGGCATTTTTAAAGTCACTGATCCTCGTCTGCTGCTTTGTGGTGTAGGGTGAAGGTTCACTGACGGGAGAGGCCTCTGTCACATTAACATCTTTATCACTTAACACAGGTGTTTTTGCCACTGACACACGAGTTACAGATGCATCATTGCCTGAAGATATTTTCTTTCTAAAAGTGAAACCTCTGAAAAATAATCAAGAAACAGAAATTAGATGAATTTTTAAAAAACCCACCAATTAAATGCTGGCGAGGGTGTGGAGGAAAAGGAACTCTCCTCCACTGCTGGTGGGAGTGCAAACTGGTCCAACCACTATGGAGAGCTGTGTGGAGATTTCTGGACCTACTAAACATAGAGCTTCCATAGGATCCAGCGATTCCACTCCTAGGTATTTACCCAAAGGACACAGAAACATCAATTCCAAAGAGCACCTGCACCCCTATGTTTATAGCAGCACTGTTTACAACAGCTAAGCTTTGGAAACAGCCCAAATGCCCCAAAATAGATGACTGGATCAAGAAGATGGGGTCCATATACACCATGGAATATTACTCAGCAGTCAAAAAAGATAAACTCATGCCATTTGCAGCAACATGGATGGAGCTGGAAGGGATCATGCTCAGTGAAATAAGCCAGAAAGAAAAAGAAAAATATCGGATGGTCTCACTCATAGCAGGAATCTAGAAACCCTAAATAAGGGACCAGGAAAAAGAATAGCTATAAGAAAGAAAATATCAAAATCCACAAACAACTATGAACCAGAGACACACTATGGGGGTGGGGGGGGGCGGGGAAAGATGGGAATGGGGTCAAAATAAGGGGGTTGCAATTGTATGGGGAATATAAAAATTAAAAAAAAAAACCCACCAATTTACCCAACAAAACTCTAAATTTTGGGACAGATTTATGTCACGACTTACTTTCTTGTTTCACAAATGAGCAAAGACTCTATCTCCCACTCTAATTTTAAAATTTACATGGTAACTTGAACTAGACATTGCATGCTGTGAGCCTTCCCTCTCAGAGGTTAATTACGCCGTTTTGAGAACATCCAGGCTGTTCCCCTGCTTTCGTTCTCAGGCTGGTCGTCTTTGATTAATAGCACCTCAAGAGGGAGGGGAGAGCATAACTAAAAAGAAGTAGAGACTCAAATGTGGCTACATGTTAGCTACTCTCATGGAAGTTTTATGGGGAAAACCAGATAAAAGCCACCAGCTCCGCAGAGCGGGGAGGACAAACAAAGGGGCAAGCAGACACTCGCTGGACTGAGTGCCATGAGGTCAATGTGGCCTTAAAAGCACCTGCAACAGTGTCCAGAACCTGGCAAGGGCCCGGTGAGTCATATGTTATTACTAGATGTTATTGGGCGGAGTTTGGAGTCTAACTTGGAGAAAACAGAACTGGAGAACTCTGTTTCCTCATAAGCTGTTTTTTGGGGAAGTTTACAAATTCATTATTTAAGTTTACAAATTCATTATTTACTCACTCAATACGTCACTGAGTAAGGGTTATGGGCTTCTGGGCAGAGGCGCTGAGCAGCTCAGGACCCAGCAAGGACTCTAATTTGCAACGTAGGGCAGCATTGACCCTCTCGGCCTCACGCCTCATCTGTGAGCACTGCGCCCGCCAGGATACTCACACAGATCTCGGCTTTGAGAGACTCAGGACATCACGAAGTTTCTGGGCTGAATGGCGTGCCAGCTGCGCCTGCAGATTGTTCTGAGGGAGAGTGGCCATGATCCTGAAAAGCGAAGCAAGGGCCGGGCATCAGGGACTGGGCTGTGAGCAGAATGCACGTGGGGCGATGCTGCCCCAGCTGCGCTCGCAAGTTTTTTGTCACCAGTTTCACAACTGGTGACATCCGAAATATCTACTCTTGACTAACCAGAGGCTCAGTTACATAGCAAAATGGCTGGCTTTTCCCCGGTGCTAAAATAAGCACAAGAGACAACAGGGAAGATTAGAAAAGGCTTCACAAAACATGGCCCAAGCCTGAAGAACAAACAGGAGCCGGACAGGGAGTAGAGGGAGAACCAGGGGTCAAACCCAAAGCCCAAACAAATAATTGAATTCTCTGCCAAAGCAGGATATGACATGTCATCTTATTAGTTTAATTAACAAAAACCAGTCTGGTCACATCCCCAGGCCGAAAACGTTGCTATTGCGGAAACACACCTGCCATAAAGCGCGGCTCCTGAAGGCTCTCCTGACGCCCAGCGATGAACACAACACCCGCGTCACGCAGGGATGCGTCTAACCCTCTGCAAGCGTCGGAGTCTCCTCTTAATTTGGATGCTAGATGCGGCCCCGTCCAGCTCTCTCACCAGGCATTACTCCTCTGTCCTCGGAGGAGGCCGGCGGCTATCCAGGGCCATCACGATCATCAGCGGGCCCGCACAGCACAGCCCCAGGGACAGCGGCAGCCAAGAGCCTTCGGCAGGACACTCGCCGAGACAAAGCTCGTTGGGACAGAAACAGACTCTCCCGTTTTCAGCCCACACTGGACAGTCTTGCCAATGCAAAAACATTTGAAAAGAAAAACAGGAGAAGAGGCAACTGCATCAGGACATGCAGACAGCGTGGTTCCACGCCACGCAACCCGAAGGCAAATCAGTCAAAACAAGAGATAATTAAAACTTCAGTAAAGAGGTTAAATAAAGTAGAACTATAAGTCCACAAACGTGAAGTGCATTCGCACAGAGTGGTCATAACTAACTAGAGGAGACAATTCTAAAAAGTCATTCAATTACCAATAGGATTGAAAAAATTAAAGTACCGGTTAAGATAGCGTCACGATGTGAAGAAAATGATCAACTACTACCGGGAGAAATAAAGGTCCAGATAGAGACATGTTTTATGTTCTTAGAATTTTAATACATAAATACCACAGTTCTTTGCAAATTAATTTATGAGTTTAACAAAATTCCACCTGAACACAAGCATATTTCACAAAACCCAGCAGAAACACCTCTGCAGGGCCTCCCCGGTGGCGCAGCGGTTGAGCGCTGGGTTTGCGAGGCTGCCCCGCAGCCTCTGCAGCGCCCGTTCGGTCCCCGGCTGCTCCCCGGCCACCAGAGGAGGGTCCCGCATGGCGCGCAGACCTCTCCTGCCGCCCGCTGCTCCCCTCAGCAGTGTACGTCGGTCCTTCTGCCTGTTCTGCTCCCCGCTCTGGCTCTGGGGAATCCTCTCACCCTCCCGCGCTTCTGACTGTACCCAGTGCTTGTATAAATAAATAAAAATAAATCTTTAAAAAAAAAAACACCTCTGCAGTTCACCTGACCTAAGCTGAGGTGAGAACACTAAGCAACGCCGGGGAAGAGCAGCCGTACAGCCCGCCAGAGGCGCGGCCGGCGTCACGTCCCAACAGGAAGCGTCCCGACGCCAGGTGTGTGCTGAGAGAAACACACGCAGCGCGGCCGAGAGTCCGGCAGGCTGCGGCCTCATTAAACAGCAGCTCTGTCCGGGCCGGGAGCTGGCAAACGGGTGCGTGGCTGGGCCTGGCCTGCAGCCTGTTTTTATAAAGGGTTTCACCGAAACACCCCAAGCCCAATTCACACGGGGCCGGTGCCGACTCGGCGCCTTCGCTGGGTAGTTGGGACGGGATTTCTAGTCTGCAGTGTCTAGAGTAGGGACTCCGGCCCTTCACAGTTAAGGTCTGCTGACTGCCGCTCCAGACTACTGTCAGATGAAGAGAAGAAATTACTAAATACACCGAGTCTACGACGAGAAGTTTAAGAAACGATCAGGTCAGCAAGGAGCTGAAAGGCGGAACGCGGAGCTGAAGCCGCCTTTGTCCTGAGGGCAGCGATCGCGTCCTGAGAACCTGCACATCAACAGTCAAAGCTGGGGCCCAAGGTCGGAAGGGCTCCCTGCGAAAGCAGGGCTGTATTGTGGGGGGAAGGTAAACCCCGACCAAAAGCCACATTCACCCTCGGTGCCCACACGTAGAGTCGCGTGTTGCCGAGGGACGGCAAAGACTCTGCAACCAGAAGGCCGAGCCCTCCCACCAACCACCCGTCTCACAGATAGTTCTTTGCCCGTCCCAGTGATATTTGGTCATGTTCTTCATCAAGGGAATATAGGGCCTCCCAGGTGGCGCAGGGGTTAAAGTCTCAGCACCATCAAGCTATCACCAGCCACTGTAGCCCATCCCTGGAGAGGGAGCTGACCCCCAGGGCACAGCAGACCTCTCCTGTCTCCCCGCTGCGCCCCTCAGCAGTGGATTTCAGTGCATCTGCCTGTTCTTTTCTCCACTCTGTCTCTGGGGAATCCTCTCACCTCCCCCTGACCCCCCACACCTCTGGCCTACACCCGAGTCCTTGTATATATAAAGAAACAAATTTTTTAAAAAATTAAAACGTATGTCTTTTGTTAGCTTAACTGGCAGTTGTTTAATATTTTTATCATCTGCGTAACTAAAAATAACTTCAAATCATGAATTTAGATGATCGTGATTCTAATTCCAAGGCACTTGCTAAAGGCAAATGCAGAAACATTTCTGGAGGAATATACCATTACCTTAGGCCTTAAATAATTCCCACAAGTATTTTCTGACTATGTGCCGCAAACAGTGAGAAACGGGTCAGCACACAAGGAAATAAAGTAGCAGGAGCAAGGAGGGTGGTTGCGAGGTAAGCAGCACCGGCGTCAGGAAACAAAACAAACTATGAAAATGACCAGCAGAGCTTCTAGGAGTAAAAACACAAAATTAAGAAACCAACTGGGAGATTTACCAGGGATCACACAGCCAGAGAAAGAAAGTCAGGACACCGGAGGGGAGGCATGGGGGCGGGCGCCAAGGATCCCGGCACCCCAGGCCTCGGGACCCGGCACCATTAAGGAGCAAAGGGCGGCAGCATCTCCAGTCGGTTTTTCCCTCAGAGCAGCCTGGAGTCCTCCCTCCCAGAACACCCAGGGCACTAGAGACAAAGCCCCCTTCTCTCTCCAAGGAGACACTTCCCTCCACGCTCGGTCGTAACAAACTCGGGGGCCCTGTGTCCTCTGGGAGGGGAGATATGCCCACATTCCAGGGCGATGAGCGGCCTCTGACAAAGCATGTGCAGAGGGGCCGGCAGCCCTTCAATGCTGTCTCTTCAATGCTGCCTTCAACGCCTCTCTCCTGGGGTGGACTCAACGCAGGTACCCGCTGGCTCTCCTCCCGGGAGCTGGCAGGAATCTGAGTGGGCACTGACGGTGGACACTGCTGGCGGTTGTGTTGTAATGAACAGTCTCCAAGAATCCCTATGGGCGTGTGTGTGTAAAACGCTCTGGTAGGCTGGCCTGCGGGCGCGAAGCAGGGTGAAATGTAAGAGCCATCGTGGTTTCAGACCAACTAGGCGCACACAGAAAGATGAGTAAGAAGACAGAGAACACAAGGCTAAGAGGGGAGCCAGTGCAGAAACGCTGACACAGCAAGTCTAGCCCAAGTCCTGACCCCGAAAGACAGGACACACTAGAGCAGGGTATTTGAGAGGATCATGGCTTTTCCAGAACTAATGAGAGACATGAATTCTCAGATTCAAGAAGGCAAACGGAATCTGAAGCTAGAAAGAAATCCCTACCAAGATATGTCATTGTACCACACTGATTCCCTGGGACAAAAAGTGCTGCGACCTTTGGTGCTACTACGGTAACTGCCCGGGGGGCACGAAGGTGGATGAACCGGCAAATGAGTGTTTTCTGCCTGCTACTCCCTCTCTCCTGCCTTCTCCTCGCCCCCGCCATCCCCATTTCCTGAGACACAACAATATTGAAAGCAGGCCAATGACTAACCCTACAGAGTCCTCGAAGAGTTCAAGGGAAAGACAGAGTTGCACATTCCTGGCTTTAAATCAAAAGCTAAGAAAGATGCAGCTTAGTGAGGTCAGAGCCCAAACAGGCTGGAAGCTGGGGCTCTCACACCAAACAGGTATCAGCCAAGCTGTGAAGATGAAGGAAGGGTCCTTAAGGGAATTCCTGTGTCACCCCAGGGAACAGGCAAAGTCCAGCAACCTTCTGGAAGGCGGGGAAAGGTGGGACCATCTGGATAGAAGCGCAAACCAATCACAATGTGCCCTCAAGCCAAGGCCTAATCCAGAGCAAGGCCCTAACTGTCTTCCAGTCTGAAGGCTGAGAGGTAAGGAAGCCACAGGAGAAAAGCTGGAGGCTAGCAGAGTGGTGGTGAGGCTGAAGAAAGGACGCCATCTCTGCGCAAGGCGGCGCAGCAAGCATGACCCAGGGAAGCCCTGGCCGACACCATGGGTGAAGGGGGCCTTACCACACGGCGGATCTCCAGGGAGATGGAAGAGGCATCCACTGGAAGGAGCAGCAGCTGGACTCTCATGCTGGAGAGAATTCAACAGCTGGCTTCGAAGCTTCAAAGGATAGGCAGACTCTTGCTACGGGCTAACGCGGCCGATGAGCTGGCACTGATGTCAAAGCTCATTTACCAATCTGCAAAGTCCCAGACTCAGGAATGAAGCTCAATCCACTCTGCCTGCCTGTGCTCAAAAATGGAACGCTGACGCCTGGATGACAACACATCCGCTTCCGACGTGGTTTACTGAATATTTTAGGCCCACCGTTAAGCCCTCACTGCTTGCTGGAGGCCCCTGGTCACCACGATCTCCGTCTGATGAGATGGAGGGGACCCGGGCTGTGGCCACGCTTCCTGACACAACATCCACAAGTCACGTCAACTGCCAAGTCTTAGTATTTAAGAACTACGTTTAGCAAAGGGAAAGCTGCGATAGAGAGCAGTTCTTCTATTAGAGCTGGGCAAAGTCAACTGAAAACCTTCCGGAAAAGATTCACATTCTAGAAGCCATAAGACCGGTCATGATTCATGGGAGGTCACCATATCCACATTAACAGGACTTTGGAAGGTGACTCCAATGCTCCTGAATGACGCTGAGGGGCTCAAGACGTCAGTGGCGCAAGTAAGTGCAGATGCGTTAGGCACAACTGGAGAACCAGAACTAGAAGCGGACCTGGGGATGGGGCTGAACTGTTGCAGCCTCACGATATAACGTGAATGGACAGGGAGTTGCTTCTGGATGAGCAGAGAGTGGCTTCGGGAGACGGAGTCGCAGTTGAAGATGCCGTGAACATTACTGAAATGACAAATGACTTCGAACGTGACATGAATGCAGTGAGAAAGCGGCGCCAGGGCTTCAGAGGCCAGACTCCAGTTCGGAAAGTTCTCCTGTGGATAAAGTGCTATCAAAGGGCACCGCGTGCTACAGAGCAATCTCTCGTGAAAGGAGACCAATGACGCGGCCAACTTGATCGCTGTCTTCTCCGCCCTATCATATTATTTCAAGAAACTGCCACAGCCGCCTGCACCCGCAACAGCCGTTGACGCTGAGGCAGGACCCTCCACCAGCGAGATGACAACGTGCTAGAGGCTCATGCTAGTTGGCACACCGAAGCAATGCAGTATTTTTAAATTAAGATGTATCACTTGTTTTATACACTGAACACGACTGCACACCCAAAAGACGACAGTATAGTGTGACCGTGACTGACACACACTGGAGGAACTGAAAAATAAGGGTCCCCGCATCACGACACTCCTTGCGGTGTTCTGGAACGAGCTCACGGTATCGCCCAGGTGTGTGTACAGAGAGAAGCAAGGCGCTGACGCAGAGGCCGGGATAGTGGTCCTCTCTGTGGGAGAGGAGACAGCACCGAGGGGCCGCTGGGGTGTCAGCCATGTTCTGTTTCTTTCTTTTTTTTTAAAGATTTATTTATTTATTTATTTATTTATACAAGCACTGGGTACAGTCAGAAGCGCAGGAGGGTGAGAGGATTCACCAGAGCCAGAGCGGGGAGCAGAGCAGGCAGACTGATGAAGTACACTGCTGAGGGGAGCAGCGGGCGGCAGGAGAGGTCTACACGCCATGTGGGACCCTCGCCCAGCGGCCAGGGATAGAACCGGCGCTGCAGAGGCTGCAGGAAACTTCACAACCCAGTGTTCAACTGCTGCGCCGCCAGGGAGGCCCCCATGTTCTGTTTTTTACCTGGGACACAGGCACAGGGGTGTCTGCTTTGATAAATATCACTACGCTGCTGTTTGAGGGGGTCCTGGAGATTGCTCCCTCCAGTTCAGTGATCTGCAGGGCGCTCGGGCTCACCACGGAATCCTACTCGCAGCTAATGTATCACAGCCACACATTTAACAACCAATCAGATCGCGATGGGAAAAGACACACAGGGCAGAGAGGGTGGGAATCACCGGGCCACTGCCGCTTGCACCAGCCACTCACACCACCTCAGGTGACAGACTCGCTCTCGGTAAAGGTCAAGGCAGCTCCCTGCGTGCGGTGCTTCTGCCCCAGGCCTCGAGCTGCAGGCAGATCAGAGAGGAACCTCTACCCGCCCAAATCTCGGCCTCTTCGCATGAGGGCGAGCCCTGGTGGGGCACCACCACCTTGCGAAAGACCCCAGCGTTACCCTGGCAGGTAAAACACGCACCCCTGAAGGCCCGGGGCTCCTCCTCTTAGCTGCGCACCGGCCCAGGAACACGAGCACCAGCGGCCTTCCCGCGGGCCCCAGGACAGCCACGAGCGCCAAAGCCGGCGGATGCGCCCGGGCACCTGCGATGGGCCAGGCCTCAGCGCCACACTAACCGCTGACAGACGGTGGGTGGTTTTCTGCAAGTTTTTGAAAACGTAAAACGCCTCCTGCTGCGGGAACCAGACGAGACGAGGCGGAGGAGAACCCACCCACCCGCGAGCACTAGACCCGGGAAGCCGACGGCAGACGCGGGCCCGGCCGGGCCTCACCTGGAAATCAGAAGGGCCTCGCGGGCGCGGGGGGCGGGGGGCCCGAGCAGGCGCCCCTGGGGAGCCCCGGCGCGCTGCTCCGGGGTGGGAGACGGCGCTGTGAGATGCAGCTTCCCGCCACGCGCGGGCTGGGCCTTTGCACGGGCCGCGAACTCGGGAGTCTCTTCCTCAAGGCGTCCTGAGGGAAGGCGCGAAGCCACAGCTGTGAGGCGCGGGAGCGGGCGCGCGGGCCGGTCCCCTCAGGAACCGGGCGCCGGCGGGCGTCGCGGGGCGCGAGGGGCGGTTCCCGCGCGCCGAGCTGAGGAGGCCTCGGCGCCCCAACCCTCCTCGCCCGGGCCGCAGAGACCGGCCCCCGCCCAGGGCACGCCCCGCCCGACCCTCCCGGGGCGCGGAGCCAACCGCCCGCCCGCGCCGCCCCGCCCGGCAGGCGCGCGGGGGTCCCCGCGAGCCCCCGGCCCCGGCCCCCGACCCGGGCTCGCCCCGGCTGGAAGGCGGACGACGCGGCCCGCCCGGCCGCCCGACGGGGCCGCGGAGCCTCGGGGCGTCCCGGGCCGGGCGGGGGCCGCACTCACCGGGCCGCGGCGGCCGCCGCCGCATCCAAACTCCCCGCGCCGCCGCCGCGAGCGCCGCGCGCGCCACCTCACCGCGCGCCACAGGCCGGCGGGCCGCGATTGGCCGCGTCCCCGGGAGGCCGACCAATGGCGTGGCCGCGAGCCCGTGGCCCCGCCCCGGCGCCCTCCGCGGAGCCCCCGCGCGACGCGGGGCGGGGCACGTGCGCCCGAAGCCCAATCCGCGTCCGCAGGGCGGGGCACGTGACCCGGGCCGGGCTTCCGGCGCGGCGCGCGGCTTCAGGCCGCGACCCGGCTTTGCGCGCGGGGCCCCGGCCCGCGCCCCGCCCGCCCCGCCCGCCGGGCCGTCCCCCCGCCCCGGGCTGCGGCCCCGCCGGCCGGCGCCTCCGTCGCTGCCTGGAGGAAAAGGAAACTCCTGCTTCTCCTCCTGTGGGAAGCGGCGGATTTTTAAAAGCACAGAGCACAGCCGCGCCCCTGCGCGCGGGCGGACGCGGGGCCTCGCGCCGGGCTGAGGCGTCTGTTCACGCGGGCGCCGGCGCAGCCAGAGGCGCGGGAGGGCGCGGGGACCCCAGAGCCAGAGGCGGGCAGGGCAGGCGGAGGGACCGAGGACTCCGCCGCGGTGTTGCCGGCAGCCCCGTACAGAACGGGGGGCCTGGCCGCGGTCCTCGCCCGCGCGCTTGAGGGGCCCTGTCCACGCTGGCTGCGGCCGCACGGGAAGGTTCCTGGAGGGTCATTCACGGGGAAGGGGAGACGAGCACGCGGACGGCGCGGGGAGAAGAGTGGGAGACAAAGTTTTAAAGGCGTCCCACCCGATCCCGACCAGGAACCCCAGACGGCACCTGGGAGCTGCGCCGCCAGGAGCCGCGGAGCCGGGAAGCGGGGGACAGCCAGCCCCCCAAGGCCCGCGTGTCTGGTTTTTGTACCCAACCTGGCTGCCCAACCCCACCCTCAGGCCCCGGCCACCCTCCCTTGGTGGGGACGGGATGTGTCTTTCCCAGAGTCTTGATGGCTTCGGTCTGGCGTGGGGGTGGGGGTGGGGTCCGCAAAGCCTGCATGGGGTTGGCTCAGGGCAGCCTCTCCCCCTAACAATTGGAGCCGCGGGCGGCAGGAGGGGTCTGCGCGCCATGGGGGGCCCTCGCCCGGCGGCTCGGCGGCCGGGGAGCAGCCGGGGATCGAACCGTGCTGCAGAGGCACAGGTGTGAGGGATGTTCCAAGGATGACCCCTCGCGCCCGACAGACAGACGGGGCGCACCGGGAGTTGGCCGGTGCGGGGAGGGGCGGCGCGTGCACCGAGGACGGGGTAACTGAGGAGGGTCTGGCCCCGCCGGAGGAATCCGCGATCCGCAGCGGGAGGGGCCTCGGATGCATCCTCGCAGCAGAGGGTTGTCCTCGCAGCGCTGTGGCTCTGGGGCCGAGCCACCGCTTGGGAGCCGTGGGGGCGCGGCCAGGAAGATGGGGAGAGAGGACGCAGGGACAGGGACCGCGGGCTCTGGCGTTCACCTGAGGGCACATGAAGATTGCTGGAAGAATTGGGGGCAGGTGAGCTAGGCACAGGTTTGTGGGTGATTTTAAGTAAAATCGACAACTTGACATAAGTTGTGTGTGTCTCACCGCCACGCGGGTTTAGAGGGGTGGGTCTTCAGCACCCCGTGAGGTTTCTTCCTGCGGCACCCGTTCCCCTTCTGCTGCTGAGGCAGCTGCCATCACCCAGCACCGGCTCTTTGAAGCCCCCCTTTTTTTTTTTTTTTTTCTGATCTCTGTGGCTTCATCTATATTGTGTATATTAGCACTTTGCTTTCTTTATGTCTTTCTGGATTGCTCTTTTTTTTAAAAGATTTATTTATTTATACAAGAACTGGGGTACAGGTCAGAGGCACGGGAGGGTGAGAGAACTCACCAGAGGGTGAGAGGATTCACCAGAGACAGAGCGGGGAGCAGAGCAGGCAGAAGGACCGAAGGACACTGCTGAGGGGAGCCGCGGGCGGCAGGAGGGGTCTGCGCGCCATGTGTTTATCTCCCTGGCTGGCCGGGAATCGAACCCACACTGCAGAGGCTGTGGACAGCCCCACAGCACAGCGCTCAATCTGCTGCGCCACCAGGGAGGCCCTCTGCATTGCTCTTTATTGAGTTAAAACCTTTGTCTATTTCATATCTGCGTGACAGTTATGATTATGCTTGATTGAAAAAGTTATTCTTTGCAACAATTGTATAAATAGAAAACATAAGTAAACATACCTGATCCATTCGATTGATGGACATTTGGCTTTGTTTCCCTTCAGTTATTATAAATAAAGTTGTTGCAGACATTTCTGAGTCTTTTGTGGACGTGCGTTGACTTTTCTTGGGTAATTATCTCGGGATGGGGTTTCTGGGTCACAGGGCAGGCGTGTAATTAACTCCGATACAAACTGACATGTTTCCTAAGTGATTGTACCATTTTACACTCCCACCAACACTGGGTGTGTCCTATTTTCTGCATCCTTGCCAGCACGTGGACTTGCTAGTCTTTTCCATTTTAGCTCTTCTGCAGGGTGTTAATGGTGTCTGACTGCGGTTTAATTTACTATAAGGCTTTCGGGGGGAAGTACTGTGAATAGAGTCTCATTTTAGAAAGCTCTTTCTGGCTGTTTTTTGGGAAATGAAATTTGTCTACCAAGCTCAGAGCAGTATGACTCAAGCAGCCAAAATGTGGGGCAAAGGAACACACGTGGCGCACGCAGGCACCGGAATATTATCCAGTCTTAAAACAGGAAGGAAATTCTGATGCCACCACAGGGATGACGCGGATCACGTTATGCTAAATGAAACAGGCCGAGCTCGAAAGCACAGGTATCCCCTGAGACACCTGCTTTCGGACAGAAAGTCGGAGCGGGCCCCAGCGGGGCCCCTGGTGCTGGAAGGCGGCGGCCGCGCAGCCCTGCGAGTGTGCGGAGGCCGCAGCCTCGGACACTGACAAGCGGGTAAAATGGTAAATGGTAAACTTTAGGGAATTTCCACCGCAAGCCTCGGCCCCAGGCCCGAGACATCAGTGGCGGCAGCTCCTGTCCCAACGGTATCTGGAGCGTTTTAATTTACGGACGTGACTGAGTGGCCAAGACGTGGGGCCTGGAGACCAGCGGGGCGGGCAGTGCCGGTGAGGTCGCTGGGATATCATGGCGGTGGCTGCTGGGTTGGGAAGGCCGGCGTTACAGCGAGGCCTTGCCCACCCCCTTTCTTGAGATGACATAAGGGTACGATCTTCAAATTTAGTGGGATCTCCAGGTATCACTATCATTTGAGCCCCAACACCAATTTCATAAAGTTGTGTCAATTGGTGCATTTTAGCCAAGCCAGGTGGCAGGCGCAGAAGTCAACCAGCACCCTCTTGACCTTTGCTATAGAAACCCTTTTAGCACATAAATCTGTAAGGAATTTTGGATTTGGTCAGGATAAGGAGCTTTGTTTTAGTTTAGTTAACATTTATGTCACAATGCGCATTATAATTTACCTGGTTGCCTTTTGTTCTCTCCTACCTCTGGGGCTTGATTGTATTTCTTTTCTCCCCACCCCCTTTTCCTCCTGTTTTAGGCTTTTCGCCGGCTGCCTGGAGCCCGCAAGCTGGGGTTTGTAGTTTCTGTCTGGCTGATAAGGGGAGAGGGTGGGGGGTGGGGCGGGGGAGGCCCAGAGCTTCCCGCGGCGCCTCTCCCGGTCCCCACACCCTTTATGTTTCCTTTTAGAAATCTTTTAGGTCAGCTCAGCAGCTGCGTGTCTAGATGGCAAAGTCCCACCCTCTCTCTTTCCCATTTCCTGTCTACCCCAGGCCAGCCCCCCCTGACTCCCTTTGGCTGGTCACCTGACGGTCACCCTAGCAGGTCTGGGGCCTGGGGGCTGTTCCTCATGCCTGGTACCTGCCCAGGGCTGGTTTGTGGGGTGGGTGTTGGGGTGGTTGGGGGGGGGGTGTTGGCTTGGTGTGGTGTGGAAGGTGGGTAAGGACTTGGGGTGGATAAGTGCGTTTGTTGTATGACTTTCTGTGCTCCAAGGAGCAGGTGACAAGGGAGAGGAAGACAATGGGCTGTTAGTCTGACCCTGCGGTCAACAGATGTCAGATGGGCAAATACAGAATCGAAGGAACAAAGAGTGGCCTCTCCCTGGGGGCCGATGCCGGGCACCAGGGGCCAGAGCCTCGTGCGTGTCTGGCATGAAACAGCAGCTACTTTCGGGCACGAAAATGCCAAAAACAAAGACAAAGAGCAGCCCCTTGTGCGGCAGCTGTCTGTGTCCGCTGGCAGGCCGGGCTCACAGCGCCTGGACACCCCTTTAGAACGCCCCCATCCCCCCTCAGTCCCCCAGACTGTTGCTCCCAGGTGGCACTGAGTTCTCCAAGCCCAAGAGCGCTCCCTGAGGGCCTGGCCAGAATTCCCTGGGAAGGCACAGGGAGCCTTCCTGTGGGGGGTGTGGAGCCTGGGACGGGAGGGGCACAGCTTGTGGGAGGGGGCGGGAGCCAGACTGACAAAGAATCCACCCCTTGGGGGGGTGCGGGCAAGAGGGAGAGGGGCTGGGCTCTGATCTGGGTCCTGCAGCGCTTCTGCCATGCCTTGGCTGTTGGGGTGACACGGGCCCACAAACGACTCTTAAAAGGAAAAAAGCAAGGTGCGGGCCACAGGCGTGCTGTTGTGCTGCTGGAGCAGAGGAGGAGAAAACCAGCCCCTCTCCGCACCCGCGTGTGCGATTTAGACTTAGTGCTAAGAGGCTCACTGCTCGGCATTTCACAGCTCTTGACATCTGAACAGTCGAGAATGTTACCTGCTCATTATATGAATCACAGAACTTAGACACCAAAAGCTGGAGGTTGCAGTGGTATTTTATAGGTCTTAGGAAGAACAAATCCTGGTCTAGGGTTCCCTGGTGGCGCAAGGGGCTAAGCACAGCGCCGTGAAGCTGTCCGCAGCCTCAGCAGCACGAGTTCCGTCCCGGCCACGGAGCTGCCCACATGGCGCAGCAGACCCCTCCTGTCTCCCCGCTGCTCCCCTCAGCAGTGTATTTTGTCAGTCTGCCTGTTCTGCTCCCCGCTCTGGCTCTGGTAAATTCTCTCACTACCCCCCCCATCTCTGGCCTGCACCCCAGCTTGTGTATGCATAAATAAATAAATTTTTTAAAAAATTAAAAAAATAAAATAAATGGGCTGAGTAGTAGACTGGGCATGGCAGTCAAGAGACTCATGTATTTGAAGACAGGTGGACAGAAAGTAGCAAACTAAAGTGCACAACGCTACAAAAATACAAAGGACAATGTTAACTACAAAGCTGTTGTTTAATGTCTCCCTAGAATGCAACATTTAGCCAAGATTGCTTCACGTTACAGTGTTGTAGGAGACGCGGATGATTTACCTAACACTGTAAATCAGCCCCCGTGTGATCCCAGGGCAGGTGCGATCCATGCTGCCGGGAGACTCCGGAGCTGGGTTTTCCTCCCAGACTGACACGAGCTTCCAGTGGGTTTGCATCCAGTAACCACACTCACTTCATGACTCTGAGACTCCATGTCCACTTTTGTAAAATAGAGCCAGCCGTAAATTAGCACGAGGGTTAAGTGACAGAAGGCTCTTCGCAAAATGCCTGGCACAGAGTCAACGCACATTTTCAGCAGGCGTCTCCCTTGGCAGGGAAGTCCGCCGCGCTGCGGGAGGCGCTGGCGGGAGGAGGAGGTGGTGGTCCCCCACGGAGGGGGAGGCTACTGAGGTCATGGATGTCGCGCTCTTTGCAAAGTCTCATCAACGGTGACCTTTGCTTTTATAAAATGAATTCTGGTTTATGAACGCAGCTGTGCAATAGATTTTTTTTTTTTTTTGAGATTAACTTATTTATACAAGAGCTGGGGTACAGGTCAGAGGCGCGGGAGGGTGAGAGGACTCACCAGAGACAGAACAGGGAGCAGACCAGGCAGAAGGACTGAAGGCACTGCTGAGGGGAGCAGCGGGGAGACAGGGGAGGTCTGCGCGCCATGTGGGTTGCTCCCTGGCCCGCCGGGATCGAACCCGCGCTGCAGAGGCTGCGGACAGCTTCACAGAACTGCGCTCAACCCGCTGCGCCACGGGAGGCCCTGCAATAGATGGTTTTTATAACTATGTTTTGAGCTGTCAAGATGTTAGAGTGGCAGCAAATTAATCTGAGGAATGCCGGGGTTTCTTCCCTTCCTGTTGGGTGGTGTCTGCCTGCGAGGGGCGCTCTCTGTGCTGAGGGTGGGCCCTGTGATCTCTCCTCGCGGTTGAAAAGAAATCCCTTGCCCCGTGCCTGTGCCTTCTTCCCGTGCGGGCGCTTCCCTCACCTTCCGCTCCCAGCTGTGGGGCCACGGACATCTTGATGTCGAGCCAGGGCCCACGAGGGCCAGGGGTCGGGGGATGCTGCCGGGCCTGCGGCCTGGACGTGCTGGGCAGCTGCCCCCTCGGGGACGTTCCCGGGGCTGCTGCCTGCAAAGCAGGGCCGGGCCGTCCTTTCTGGGGCTCACCTCACCGTGGCTCTCACGCTCGACGGCTCGTTCCGCTGACCCCGGAGCAGAGGACTTGGTTCAGCTCACCTCGGAGAGCCCGTTCTCGGCCACCGTTTTCCGCAGCCATGGTTTAGGGCCATTGTTTTCTAGTTTCATTGCTGCGGCTGCTTCTCTCAGCGCGTCAGTGCAGAACTGGCTCACGTGGGGGAAGAAGGGACGGAGGGAGCCAAGGAACACGCCTCCATCAGCGAAGAGCCCCAGCTGCGCGCAGCCCCTCGCCCCCCGCGCGCCCTCCCGCCGCAAGCGGCTGTGGAACCAGACGGAAGGCAGCGGCGGCCTTCCTCAGGCTGGACAGAGGCGGTGGTCCCAGAGAAGGGCAGCTCCCGGGGCGTGCCCCCGCCGCCCTGCCTCTCTGGGGAGCAGCGAAACCCCCCCCCACAGCCCTGGAGGAGCAGGGGGGAGCGACGGCGGGGAGCGCCCTCGCCAGTCCTGGGCGGAGGGCCGGGAGGTCCTTGTGCAGGGAAGCTGGCCCGGGCCTCCTGGAGAGAGGCTGCTCCAGGGCTGAGAGTCACACGTGTCTCGAGGTCGGGCAGGTAACCGCGTGGAGAGCCCCCACAACGGACGGTCCACGGCGCCCCCAAAGCCGTCTACAGCCCCAACCCGAGAGCACACGGCCGACCCAGAGCTACACTGGTAACAGTCAGTAGAAAGTGACCCCAAGGGGGGCCAGATGGTCAGCAAAGACTTGAAGGAAACGACCCTGAGCAGCCCGCGGGTCGTCTCAAGCTTCTGGAAGGAAGCTGCCGAGCGAGGGGCAAGATGCCGCGCCGCGCCCCGAGGAGCCGCCTGCTGGGGACCCGAGCCCAGAGGCCCGCGGAGGCGAGGGGCGGCAGGCCCGGGCTCTCCCCGGCTCCCCTCCAGTCCTCACGGACCCCATCGCTCCCAGCTCCAGAGCCGCTGGGCCTGTCCTGGGCTGCGCCTTCTGAGGGTCCTGAGGCACAAGCCGGGCTGGTTTTCACCTTCGCCCTCTGCTGGCCCAGGCAGCGTCCTTCGAGGCTCTGCTGGGCTGTGTTCCCCTCCGCAGGCCGGCGAGCCTCCAGGCCTCTGCCGGGCGGGCCTGTTCTCCTCATGCTCGTAGAATTATGTGGTTTGTGAAAACTCCCTTCACACCGGGTGCAGGAGGGGATTTCGAGGGGAGAGTCTAGGGGTGCGTGTTGAATCTGCACTTCCAGCCTGGAAATCCTGTGCTAATTCTTAAAAATCATCAGTAACAACATTTCCTGGAAACCGCCTTCTCATGAGCCTCCTGCTGGCCTCCCCCCACTGAAAGGCCGCAAGTGAGGCCTCTTCACCCCCTTTTTCTTTCACGCTCCCTAGGACCACCCAGCTTCTGAAATCAATCACAGTTACAGCCCCCACCTTCCAGCCCCCTCCCCCAGCCTCTCACCTGGACATGACAGACCAGGCAGAGACACTTTCTCCAGCGGGGCCCCCCACATTCCGCAGACGCAGACCTTTGGGCATGTCTGGCTTCTATCGACAGTAAATATTAAATTATGCTTCCCATATGAACCCCCACTGCAGCCAGCTCAAGCTAACCATGCTAAAGCACTACCTTGGCCTTAATTAACAGGCTTTTCCTTCCTCTAACTCCGTCCTGTCAGCATTAGGTTTCCCTGGCTCCAGGGAGCGCTTTGCTCTGCCACTGAAATGACAAGGAGTTTGCGCGCGGGAAGGCGAGCGGCGACGGCCGCGTGGCTTGTGCTCATCTCAGGGCAGGCGGTGGGCCGGCGCTGCAGCCTGGGCTCTGTGACGAGGACATCTGTCTCCATGGGGCCTTCTATTCTCTCTTGACTCTCCGCTAATGGGGTGTGCGCCGCGGGGGTCTGCTTCCAGCGCAGCGTTCCCTCTGAAAGCCAGACACCTCCAACACACTCAACCCGGGGCGGGGGCTGCTGAGCAAACGTTCCTGATCCCTAAAAAGAGGCCCAGCTAGAGGCGTGCTCTTTGGCTGACCATCCCTGGGCCTGGCTGGGGCACCTGCACCTGCAGGACCTTCTTGTGACCAGGACGGCACCCAGCCTCGGGTGGGCGGGGGAAGCGGGCGGAAGGAGTGGGTGGTCACTGCCCCCACACGCCAGCCATGGGGCAGCCCCCCTCAGGAAATCTCATTACATACATCACCCTCCTTTTCAAGCCGAGTTAAAAGTCGGGTTTCCCAGATTGCTTGCTGTGTGGCCCTGGAGAAGCACTTGCCGCCCCGCGGGCGAGGAGGCGGGTTTGGCTCACGGTCACCGCGCGGTCGACTGAAGGGGCGACAGGGGAGGCTGCGTTCCCGCACCGAGGGCCCCGCAAGCAGGCCTTCCCTTTGCCTCTCAAGAATGGGGGGCCTTCCCTTTGTGACTCGCTTCACCCCTGTTGGTCCCCCAAATCCTGTCCATACCTTTGTACATGCCCCTCTAGTGGCCTTTCGGCAAGGCCCGGTTTTCGCCGGTGCTGCCTCTCCTGCCGGGCCCTGACGAGAGGAAGCGTTTCAGCTGACGCAGCTGCTGTCCAGCCGACCGGCCCGAACGCGTCTCCCGCCGCCCTCGGCTGGATCTGATCTGCCGGGGGTCTCGGGACAAGAGGTGGAGGAGCGCCCAGGGCCGCCTGACGGCTCCCGCCAACGGCGCTCGTCAGGACACGGACCTGCAGAATAAATCTGCCGATATTGTAATCGACGCCAGCTCTGACTTTTGGGGTGTTCTTATTTATGGCCCGCTGGGGAGACGGCCGCGAGAGAAACCCCCGACTGCCTTTCCTTTCGGCGAATGACTGTCCACGCTCTCGGCCCTGTCTCGGGAAGCCCAGGAGCTGCCCCGGCTGGCAGAGCTTTGCAAACGCAGCCACGGCCTGGCCTGGCCAGGGCCTGTTCCCCCACCACCCGCGGGTCCTCTGGCCACTCTCCTCACCTGCTCTGCTGAGCGCCCGGCGGCGGGTCCCCACCCACGGGGCCCGGCCTTCCCCGCACGGCCACGGGGGGCGACCAAGAGTCCAGCCCGACCCCAGGCCCCGGGACCCTGCCGGTGAACACACTTCCGAGGTAGCCCCGGCACGGGCACCCGGCCGGCTCCGGAGCACATCGGGAGGGCACAGTCCACGGGCTTGTGCGGATCCGCTTCCCGCGGCTGAAGCGGCTGCTCCTGCAAACAGCAGCGCGGGGTCAAGGCCCGGAGAGGAGGCGCCGTGTGCAAAATGTCTCCCCATCGCGTCAGCGCTGCAGAGCGCTCGCCCCACGGGCCAGGTGCCCCCACCTGCCTTTCACGGACACACAGCTTGCAGATCAAGCTGGAAGGGAGCGTGCGTGGCCTCTCAGAAGCAGCAAGAATTTCACTGTGGACTTTCACTGTGGACTCAGCAAGGGGGGTGAAATGGGAAACAGGATTTTGAAAACTAAATTGGTCCAGAGTGTGTGCAGACACCTGAACCCCGGGGCCCAGGGGCTGCCCTTCTCCTGGTGACATGCTAATGGGTTCGCCCATGAAGCTTCCCCTCACTCCCGGGGCACCCACTTAGGCCACGTAGTAAGTGACATTCTACTAAATGGGTGCGAAGCCTCCTTTCAAAGCATGCCAAGCTCTTCCGTTCACAAATAGTCTCTGTAGCAAACGCTGTGCCCCTGATCTCGCCAGCTCTGACCCCATTCCTGAGGCGGGGGTCCTCTCCCCGCGCCAGGAGACGGTCCATCGGCACCAGCTGATCGTCGTCCCGACGCGCCCTACTCGGAGCCACGGCACATCCCGCGGGTAAAAGCCCCGTCCCAACCCTCACCCGCAGGCGCCCACCGCAAGTCCAGGCTGCGGCTTCTCCCCAGCTGGCTGTGGGCCGAGGCCCCGCCGCCTCTCCCGGGCTCCGAGTGAGCGGCTGGAGGGGCTCCCTGAGCTCGAGGAGCATCTCACCCGCCCGCTCACCACCCCACTGCCCTGGGACACGGGTCAGGAGGAGCCCGCTGGAAGAGGTGCCCGGGTCGGGCCGTGGGGAGGGCCGCGGGGCTGCCATGCCCCCTCGGGTCAAGCCACCTTCCCCAGGCCCCGTGTGTTTCGCGAAGCTTCATGACACAGCAGGATCGGCGGCCGCGCTGGCCGGGGCGCCCGGGCTCAGCCTCCTGGCCCTGCCCTGGCTCCTCCCCGGAGGTGGGGGCAGAACTGGAAGCTCAGCTCTGCTCCCTGGGCTGGTCCTCCCGGCCACCGGCCCGTCGTTGGTGCTTCCCAAGTCTCTTCATCAACGCAGCCTTAAAAGTCTCCGCCGTAGGCTGGAGGGGATCCTGCCCAGCGAAACAGGCCAGAAAGAAAAAGAAAAGTCCCGGAGGGTCTCACTCACGGCAGGAATCTAGAAAACCTGAATAAGGGACCAGGAAAAAGACTAACTATAAGGAAGAAAATATCAAAATCAAGAAACAACTACGAACTGGAGACACCCTGTGGGGGGTGGGGGGCGGGGGGAGGGCTCGGGGTCAAAATAAGGGGGTTGCAATTGTATGGGGGATATAAAAATAAAATTTAGGGCCTCCCCGGGGGCGCAGCTGTTGAGCGCTGGGTTGCGAAGCTGCCCGCAGCCTCCGCAGCGCTGGTTCGATCCCCGGCCATTGGGTGAGGTCCCACATGGCGCGCAGACCTCTCCTGCCACCCGCTGCTCCCCTCAGCAGTGTATTTCGTCAGTCTGCCTGCTCTGCTCCCTGCTCTGACTCTGGTGAATCCTCTCACCCTCCCGCGCTTCTGACTGTCCCCAGTGCTTGGATAAACAAACAAACAAATAAATAAATAAAACATGCCTCTATTTAAAAAAAAATAAATAAATAAAAATAAAAATAAAATTTAAATTAAAAAAATAATAAATAAATTGCAGTCAAAAAATTATAACAATCTTTGAATTTGAATTAAAACCGTTAAAAAAAATAAAATGAAAGTCGCCGCCATCGCTCTCCACAGGCTTTTAGGAGCTTGTGCCAGGACCCGGCCGAAGACCAAAGCCGCGCCAGCCCCAGCGCCCGGCTGCGCTCCCGCCTCCTCCCGCTCCGCCTGTTCCCAGCGCCCGCACCTGCGGCACCGGCACCGGCACCGGCGGCGGCCCGCGGGCCAGCGCCGGGGGGTCGAGAGCCTGGGGGCTCGGGCCCGCCCCCGGGGGTGGCTGCCGACCCGGGCCCGGGGCAGAGGCAGCTCCGGCGCCCGCCCCGCCGAGGGGCAGCCCCGAGCCCCCGCGGGCCCGGCAGAGGCGGCGCCCGGCCTGGCCCGGCTGGCTGCTTCCCTCCCCGCCTCTCCGCCCCGCTGTGCTGCTCCCGCGGCGCCTCCCCGCGGCCCCGGGAAGCCGCGCCCCGCCGACCCTCTGCCCGCAGGGCCTGCGGTCGGGAGCCTCCTCGAAGCCTCCGGGGAGGAAGCGTCCCGGGAAGCTGGGAAGGCGGCTGGCCCGGCCGCCACCGGGCGAGGGGGCGCCGGCTCCGCCGCGGAGCGCCAGGGGCGGAGACTCGGGGGGGGGGGGCGCTGGCCGCCCTGCGCTGACCAGGCCTGGAGTCGCTGGGGAAACCAGCCCTGCAGCTTCCCAAGCGGGGCGGCGAGGGGTGGGCTGGACTTGGTCCCGCCCGGTGGGGTGGGAAGGGCCTGGGTCTCTCCTCTAATTCCCGGCAGAGTTGAAAATGGGCACCCCCAGAGATGATTTTCTTTTGTCAGTCCAAACAAGTTCCTGAAAAGCCAGTGTCCCCCGAACGATGGGCCACTCGTCGGCGGCAACTATCACCGTCTCGTCCGTGCTCTCACCCGAAAGAGGAAAGGATGCTGCCCTTGGGCCAGCACCCGGCCGAGCTGAGGATGTGCGCAGCTCCTCCTGCGGGCTCCACCGTCCCGGGAGGCACAACACGAGAGACACACATTTTCATTTCAGTGGCAGCCAAGAGGATTCATCCGAGCAGATTTGCACGGAAAGTGCTAAAGGTTGTTCTTCAGGCTGAACGGCAGGGATGTCAGAGACTTAGACCATGGCAAAGAAAGACAAGCATCCCACATGGGTAAATACAAAAGATGGTTTTTTCTTGCAGTTCTTTTGAAAGACAACTGACCGGGCCTCCCCTGGTGGCACAGGCGGTTGAGCGCCACACTGTGAAGCTGTCCGCAGCCTCTGCAGCGCGGGTTCAATCCCGGCCGGCCGGCGAGGGTCCCACATGGTGCAGCAGACCCCTCCTGCCGCCCGCTGCTCCCCTCAGCAGTGTATTTCTTCAGTCTGCCTGTTCTGTTGCCTTCTCTGTCTCTGGTGAACCCTCTCACCCTCCTGTGCATCTGGCTTGCACCCCGGTTCTTGTATAAATAAATAAATAAGTCTTTAAAAAAAAAACAAAAAAAAAAAGAAAGACAACTGACTACCACAAGCAAAAATAATAACTGTGTATTATAGGGTTTAGACATGTAAAAATAAAGTATATGACATTAATAGCACCAGGACAGGGAGAGTAAATGGAACTTACTCTCTTTTTCGTAATACCTTTTATGGGAATGGATAAAAAGTAATCCTAAGAAGAATGTAATAAGTTAAAAATACATATTGTAATTCCCCTAGAGCTCAACTAATAATATTATACAAAAAGGTGGCGTTAAAAAGTCAATAGATCAAATGAAATACTAAAAATATTTGATGAATTGAAGGCAGGAAAGGAAGATGAGAAGAACAAAAACCAGGTGGGACAACTATAAATACCAAGATGATAGATTTAAACTAAATCATATCAATAGTTACATTAAATATAAATAGATTAATACTTAAAAGGCAGAGATTGTTGAATTAGATAAAAATCACCCAAATCTATGCTATCTTAGGAGACACTTTACATGTGTAGAAAGTCTGGGAATATATATTATGCAAACACAATACAGATAATAAGCACTACCAACAAGAATAATAACACGTAAGCGTCTGTGAGGTCATATTAATATCAGACAAAGTAGCTGAGGGGCACCTGCAGATATAAAGAGAGAAACTACATACTGATTAAAGGGTCAATTCATCAGAAGATTAAACAGTCCTAAATATGTGCATTTGGCAGTTGCGTTGGTTAGCACCGGTGACCGCGCGGCTAAAACAACAGAGATTTTCTCACAGTTCTGGAGACGGGAAGTCTGAGCTCACGGAGCTGACAGGGTGGTTCCTCCTGGGGGTCCTCTGCTCCCTGCGTACTCACACCACTTCTCTTTGTCCATGTCTGTGTCCACAACATTATGCCTAGGAACTACAGAATATGCTTTTTTTTTGCAAAGATACATGGACCATTTCCCCAAAGAGACCCTATGCTGCCCCATGAAATTAATCAATAAATGTGAGTGGACGCACATCTTAGAGTCTGTTTTTGAAAACAAGGGAATTACACAACACACAAAAACAAAAAGAAACCCAGAGAAGTCTCAGGTGTTTGGAAACTAAACAACAAAGAAGAAACCACAAGGGAAAATTTTTTAAATATCTTGAACTGGAAAATAACGATAACACAGCATATCAAAGTATGTGGGGTACAGGTAAAGCTATGTTTGGAAAGAAATGGATGGCTTTAAAGGCTTCTATGGCCAAAGGACAAAAGTTTTGACTCAATGATCTAATTTTCCACCTTAAATAGTTAGAAGAAAAAAAACATGAAATCCGAAGTGACAGGAAGGAAGAATGGAAATAATAAAGAAATAAGAGGAGAAATAAGCGATGTACAAAACCAACAAAGAATTAAAAAAAAAAAAGTGGTTCATTAAAAAGATTAACCCTCAGTGAGCTGTGTGGAGATTTCTGGACCTACTAAACATAGAGCTTCCATAGGATCCAGCAATTCCACTCCTAGGTATTTACCCAAAGGACACAGAAACATCAATTCCAAAGAACACCTGCACCCCTATGTTTATAGCAGCACTGTTTACAACAGCTAAGCTTTGGAAACAGCCCAAATGCCCCAAAATAGATGACTGGATCAAGAAGATGGGGTCCATATACACCATGGAATATTACTCAGCATTCAAAAAGATAAACTCATGCCATTTGCAGCAACATGGATGGCGCTGGAAGGGATCATGCTCAGCGAAATAAGCCAGAAAGAAAAAGAAAAATACCGGAGGGTCTCACTCATAGCAGGAATCTAGAAAACCTAAATAAGGGACCAGGAAAATGAATAACTATAAGAAAGTGAAAATCAAAATCAACAAACAACTATGAACCAGAGACACTTTTTCGGGGGTGGGGGCCGGGAGGGGAGGGATTGGGGTCAGAATGGGGCATGTGCAGTTGTATGGGGGAATATAAAAATAAAATTTATTATTTAATAAAAAAAAAAAAAGATTAACCCTCAGTGAGATCTAGCAAGAAAATGAGAGAAGGTGAGGGGCCAGCAGGGCAGGAGCTACGTGCTGCTCTCCGCTCTGTTCTTGCAGGTTTCCTATTTCAAATGTCAAATTCTGCGTCAAATTTTGTATCAAAATATAAATTTTACCAGTGTGTGACATAGGCCAGCAGAATCCTGAAGGCCTCAAGGTTTGGCCCTAGAGCTGGTCTTTTTTGTAGAAATGAAGACGGGAGTGGGAGACAGTACAATTTGTGGTTGAAGAAGCGGAAGGGCCGAGGCCCCCACGCAGCCTGGGCACAGGTTCCCCCACACGAGGGCCACCCCGCCTCTAGCCAGAGCCCACATAGCATCAGGCTCCCGTGCCAGTTTTGTCCCCTCCCTGACATTTCTTCCACTAGGAGCTTGCACCCCTTTGAGCTCACTCCCTGAAGCCAAGTCTTTTCTCTAGTGTTATGGGAGAAGAGCATGAAGTTGTATTTTTTTTAAGATTTTTAAAATTTATTTTACATAGAATAACTGGGGTGTAGGCCAGAGGTACGGGGGTGGGGGGTGAGAGGATTCCCCAGAAGCAGAGTGGGGAGCAGAGTAGGCGGATCTACTGAAATCCACTGCTGAGGGGAGCAGCGGGGAGACAGGAGAGGCCTGCTGCGCCATGTGCGTAGCTCCCTGGCCTGGGATCAAACTCAGGCTACTATCACTATCACTCAGGGGTGATGATAATGCTGAGACTCAACCCCTAGGCCAGCAGGAGGACAGAGGATGAAGTTTTATAGAGAAGAGAGGCCTTTAAATTTAGATGTGGCTGGTGCAGGCAAGGCTCATACTGCATCTGAATGAGAATGAGGCTGCCACTTCTTTATTCCAACGCCGCCGACAGCTGCTCAGAAACAAGCAGATTGTGCCACTTCCTCCCGCTCAGAAATTCTCAGACTGTGCACGCACACACACGGAAGAACAAAGAAAGGGAACACAAAGAAAAATAATTCCTTGCTAATGTCATTTGCACTTCCGTGTAGTATCTGTTTCACATCACGTAAAATCCTGCAGAAAACCCCATGCAGGAGTCCAGGTGTTCAAGCCTGTGGATTAAGGATCACACCTCAGAGAAGCACTAACCAACCAGTCAGACCAGCCCTTTTTATGGAAAACCAGAGAGGGCCTCCCTGGTGGCGCAAGGGGTTAGGTCTCAGCACTATGAAGCAATCCACAGCCACTGCAGCATATCAATCCCCGGCCAGGGAGCTCCCCACGGGGCATGACAGACCTCTCCTGTCTCCCCGCTGCTCCCCTCAGCAGTGGCTTTCAGTAGATCCACCTGTTCTGCTCCCCACTCTGTCTCTGGTGATTCCTCTCACTGCCCCCTGCACCTCTGGCCTGCACCCCAGCTCTTCCAAGCATAAGTAAAAACAGAGTTGTTATTCATCTTTTAGATTTTTTTTTAAGACTTATTTATTTATTTACACAAGCACTGGGTACAGTCAGAAGCGCGGGAGGGTGAGAGGATTCCCCAGAGCCAGAGCGGGGAGCAGAGCAGGCAGAAGGAGCGAAGGACACTGCCGAGGGGAGCCGCGGGCGGCAGGAGAGGTCTGCGCGCCGTGTGGGACCCTCGCTGGTGGCTGGGATTGAACCGGCGCCGCAGAGGCTGCGGGAAGCTTCGCAACCCAGCGCTCAACCGCTGCGCCACCGGGGAGGCCCTAGATTTTTTTTTTTTTTTTAATAAAAGATTCTGAACACACAAAGAATAGAGCCAGGATCTCCTCACAGACATCCCCAGATTGGAGGAGCCAGTCCCATCGGGGTGGAAGGAACCACCGCAGAGAAGGCGGCCCTTGGGGTCTAGCGGGCGGTGTGAAGCTCAGCCCCCCTGGGTGCTGCCCGCCCTGCCCCGCCAGCTCATCCACGTTCTCTGCTCAATCTCAGCCCCGGCTGGTGTAAAGAAAAGCTGTTCGGGACTTGCCCCCCGCCCTGTCTCTCGCTCCGGGCCCGAGTCTCGGGGTCTCTTCAAGATTCTTATCTGTGTGACCCCTTTTAAATCGAGGTGGGGAAAAAGAGGACTTTCTAGTCATTTCTACAGTTTTTTTTTTTAAACAAAACAGCCTTACCCTTCAAGGCCAGTCTGCCGGGTTTGAGCCGGCGGCGGGGTGTCTGCGCGGACAGGGCCCACGGGGCAGAGACCACGCCTGCACCCTTCCAGGTGTCCGCCGAGGCCCTCCGCCGCCCCGGGCCCTCCGCCGGCGCCCCCTCCGCAGGGGGCTCCGGCCTCCGGCCACGTGGGCACTGCCGGCCGCGCTGCTCGGCCCCCTGCTCCGTGAGACCCACCCCGCAGGCTGCACGGCCCGGTCGGGGCCGAGGGCGCATCTGTCGTCAGGCAGCGTCCACCTCTGTCTCCGGGCCACCCGCCAGCATCGCGCGGGGGCCGCCGGCGTCTTCGCTGCCCGGAGCAGGCCGGGCTCAGGCCGGGCTCGCCTGGAGACGGGGGCGCGGCCGCCAGTTTCTCCTGCTGATGCCTCCGTGTTTGCGTCTCCCCCAAGACTGTCAGCGACGCCCGCTGCACCTCCCGCCTCCGGCCACGGGCGCCCCCGACAACCGCCACGGTCTGGCCGGCACTGTCCCCAGAAAGCCGCGACGCCCCTCTGGGCAGCTGTGGCGAGACGGCCAAGGGGCTGCCCGGCACGTCACCCCGGCTTCTGCTGGCCCCGAGGCCGCGGCAAGGTGGCGGCGCTGGACACGAGAGAGCCGGGGCCGGGCCTGGCGCCGTGGGGAAGGTGGTGCAGGCGTCACCGCCCTCGAGGCCGCGGCCCGTCAGCAGCGCCGCCCTCTCCACCCCGCCGCAGCAGCGCCTTGCGGGCATTTCCCGGTGTGACGGTGGATTTGGCTCCAGCCCGGGGTGGGCCCCACGTCCACATGGCCTCCCGGGACAAGGGCCCCCGGGCCGCAGCCCCCGGCGGCGCACAGAGGGGCCCTCGGCGGCTGGGGACTCACTGAGACGCCCCCGACCACCCCAGAGCCCCGAGGTAGGGAACCTTCCTGTCATGTACCACCAATAAAATACACCCCCCATGATTGCCAAGCGCCCCCGGCGGTGCCAGCCCACATGGCGCTCGACAAAGGAGTGAGTGGGCGGGTGGGGCCGGGAGGCGAGGGCTGGTCCCCGGGCCAAGGCAAGGGCTTCTTCCCGGGCTGCTCAGAAGCGCCATTTGCCAGCTGCCTCCCTGCTCCCTGCCACGGCCCTGGGTGAGCCCCCCACTGGGCCAGACCGGCCCCCCCCCCCCCCACTTCAGCCTCAGCCCAGCTCCGTGGGCACTGACCCTCTCAGCGAGGGCCCTGGGACCAGCGAGGCGGCCAGATGGAGAGGAGTGGGCGGCAGGGAGGGAGCCCGCGGCCGGGAGCGCCTTCTCGCAGCTCCGCCTTGAAGGGGAGGAGAGACGGGGGAGCCGCCAGAAGGTGGGGGGTCAGAGCGGGGTGTGTTTTAAATTGGGAAGAGAGTTAAACACATTGAAATGTCAACTGGGAGGTTCCAGCGAGGAGAGGGAGGCTGGACAGTAGGAGAAGGCTCTGGAGGGGCCTGGTGGGCTCTGTGGGCCCTGGTCCCCAAGAAGTGGGGAGCCCTTCCCCCATTCCAAATGGGGTGCTAGACCACCTGAGCAGGCCCCGGAGAGGGGGTGGCTCAGACTCACTGTACCAGTCTCCCGTCTGCAGCTGGTAAGAGGTTGTGCAGGCCGCGACGGGAGCGGAGTTGAGGAGATTTCTGTAGGAGAAGCTTGCAGCGGGGCGCCCTCCCCCAGGGCCTCAGGGGCGGGAACGTCCCATTTTCTCACATCACGCAGGGCCGCCTGGAGGATGCAGGTGGCCCTGGGCTGGAGACGCGCGGGCGTCCGCAGTGGGTCCAGCGGCTGCGGGGTGGGGGTGGGGGTCGCGGGGGGTGTGAAGCATGAAGACTTGAAACAGACCTTGAGGAGCGGGGTGCTGGGAGCCCCACCGGAAGGGGGTCGACGACCTGCGGGAAGATGGGGATGGGCAGAGGCGGGGCCAGGACAGACTTCCGCCACCGCAGGGTGGGCCTTCTCGGGGGTCCCGGAGCGAAGCCTGCGCCCGGGTCCCCAGCCGGGCTCCGCTGAAACCTGCCGTGGCCCCGGGGCCGCCGCTGCAGCTCGCGCGCGGCCAACGTCATGGGTCAGCTCGCGGGTCATGAGGGCCAGCGAGGCAGGGAGCTCCTGGCTCAATCACCTCCAGGTCTGCTACGGGGGTGCCACCGTGGCACCTCCAAATGCCAGGGAGCGTGGCTCTAGCTCCGGCATCCACGCGCCACACGGTCTGAGGGGCCGGATGGGGAGAGGCAGCGCGGGGCGAACTCCGTGCCGGGCACGCAGCCCCGCACTAAATAAGGGGCAGCCAGAGCCCCTGGCGAGAAAAGGCCTGGGACCGGGCCCCGTGCGGGGAGGGTCAGCCCCACCTCCCGCCTGCTCTGCCTCCCTGGGCGCGGAGTCCCAGGGGGAGGGTCCAGGCGGCCCATGCCGCCCACCCAGGGGGTCAGACACGCTTCTCACCCCACAGGTGCAGACGGCCCCTCCGTGCCCCGGGAGCAGGCGGGCGAGAGCACAGGAGCTTGCTGGGGCCTCGGCCCTCGGGAGAGCCCGGAGGGACGCCTGTTTCCTGGAGGCCTCCCCTCCCCGGGGCCTCCTCCCCGGGGCGTCTGAGGCTCAGGGGGCCTTGCAGCGTGGGGTCACAGCATGGGGGGGGGGGGGGGCAGGCCCCGGGCCAGGATCCCCTTCTCGAGCGCCTGTTCACGGCCTTGACTGCAGCCTCCAGCCTGAGGGACCCGCAGGCCCACGACGCCCACCCGCCCGCGGGCCTCGCTGGCACCGGCAGGGCCCTGCGCCTGGCCTTAACCTTGTACTTTTTTTTTTCTGAAAGGGCAAGACACTATTTTAGTCGCTGTTTTGCAGGGAGAAAAAGTCCTGTTTGTCCTTATGATTCATTTTGGTGGTTTTTGGACGACGTTTTATTGATTCATGACAACTCACGGCATCTGGTAGGAATTAAGTGGGACTTTCTCTTGGTGACAGTGAAAAGAAAGACCTTAAACAGGCCAACAAGAAAAAGAAGCCGGTGGGAGGACCGGGGTTTGCGCAATCAGCAGCCTTGAGTCAGGCCGTCAGATGAGGCACCGTCTTGGCCGGGTCAGCGGAGAGGGACGCCTGGGCCTCGGGGGGGCTGCCATGACGTAGCGTCTGCCCCCCACTCCCAGCCACGGCTCCTCGCAGGTCACCGCGTCCCAGTTAGACTGTGACCCCAGTTAGACACGTGGGCAACAGAGGCAAGAGGCTGCGTGCATGCTGCAGCGGGGCCAGATTGTCTCTGGTTCGCTCTAGGCAGCTTCCCACAGGCCCCAGGCCCAGCGGTTCTTCCAGAGAACGGCCACCTCGAGGGGCATCTGGAGACGCAGCGACGTTTGGGGCTGTCAGACTGGAAGGGCGCAGCACCCAGCACAGCCCCCCAACAAAGACTTTTCTAGCCCCAAATGTCAGGAGGTCTGAGGTTGAGAAACTCGGCTCTGAGCCAAGCCGACCCCAGATCCCAGGCGACTCGGTGGGCCCAGGCCTGCCCTGACCCCCGCGGTGGCCGCAGCGCACAGCGGACCCGAACCGCCGCCCGGCTGCCAGGTGAGCGATCCGGCCAGACCGTCATCTCCGAAGCCCACTCTCCACTCACAGCGCGCCGCGGGCTCCCGGGCAGCGGCCCGGCCAGGGCTGCGACAGGTGAGCCACGACGGGGTCTGAGACCGCGGGCTTGGAGTCAAAGGTCATAGGAGCTCAATGAACGGGACCGTCTCTGGCCAAACATGAGGTCACTTGTGCATCAAAGGGAAAAAAGCAAATACGCTAAACTTCATCTCAGCAGGCTGAAAGAGGAACTTGTGGTCGGAGATGAAAACTCTCTGAACCAGGCGGCTGCTCGAGGTTTCCTCTAGTTTAGAGAATGGTGCTTTCGTTGTCTCTCAAAGCTGGCTGCTCTCTTTCCTGTTAGCGCCGTCACTGACGGAGAAAGGACGGTGCACGCTCTTGGCGGGGCGGCTGCTCCGGAGAGGAAGCCAGAAGGGGATGGACGAGAAGGGGATACGGCGCGGTCACACGGTCATCATCAAACGGACCGTGACCGCACAGGCCCCGCTGCTCTCGCGGCGGGAGAGCGTGGGAGGCAGGGGCCGTCGCACTGGCCATTACAGAACAGATGCGGCGCGTGCGGGGGCTGTTTTAGCTGGACTCTCCCTTTCACAACCGAAAACCCAACTGAAATGAGCGTTGAAATAAATGTCTGGGCACAGGCCGGAGCCATGCTGCCCGCGCCGCGGAGTTCCTGCAAACGCCCCGCTTGGCCAGAAAGGCAGCCGAGACTCAGCCAACCCACAAGGGCCACGTCTGTCTGCTCCGGGCGCCACACTGTTCCCTTGTTCCTGGACCTTTCTAAGCGAGGTCCGGTGCAAGGTCAGGTGCTGCACCCCAGCCAGCCGCTCCGGGCTTCGAGAAGCTTCTCCTCAGGCTCCGTCCCCTCGAGGAAACCTCCCCGAGCCCCTGGACACAGCACCTGCTGGGGGGCCACAGCACTCCCCGCCCCACAGCTGGTGTTTCCCTGGCCAAAGGGCATCATCCTGTGATTTGACATGAGGTGAGACAACAGCCAGAAGTCACCCAGCCGCTGAGCCGGTGCTGCCAGACAGTCTGCTCCTCGAATGCTTGCCGCTGCCTCGGGCTGAGCCACAGGGGGAGGTCGGGGCCAGCGCCCGCACGGGCCTCTCCCTGCAAACCCGCCCGTTGTTGCCGATGCTGAAGCGGAACAGAAACACCTGAGCTTAGAGGCCGTCTCCTCTGCGAGAAACCTCCAGCAGCCATGTGGTCCATCGTTACTGTTTGTTACAGAAGCACCGGAAATGAAAACCAAGACAGCTTTTTATCACAGTCTGAGAAACGCTGGCCTGGAGCGGAGGCCTGGCGGTCCGGGCTGCCCCCGGAGGCGAGGGGCGTGCGGGAGATGACCCTGGAGCTCCTTCCCCGACGCTTTGACTAAATGGACCTCAGGTGGGGCCCGGGCCTGGGTAGTTTCTAGAAGCTCCCCGGCGGGTCTAACCTGCCGTGGGCCGGCAGCCTGAGCTCCAGCTGGCCTCACGGGCCCGAGCGTCCTCAGGGGGTGTGTTCTCAGGACTCAGCTGTTCTGTCAGACGGGTAGAAAGATCTCGCTGCCATGACTTTGGCTTCCACCTTAAGAAGCCAGAGAAAGAGGAGGAAATAACCCAGAGCAAGGAAATAATAAAAATCAAAGCATCAGTGCAATAGAAATGAGAAAAAATCAAAGACACCAAAGACTGATTCTCCGAGAAAATCAATAAAACCGATAAAGCTGCTGCCTGACTGGTGAGGAAAAAGCCAAGAAGACACTGATGACCGGTGTCAAGGCGGAGAGCGGGCCCTCGCCGGCGCGGACACAGAGGACAGTGAGGCCGCACCCCCGACAGCTCCGCCATCGAGCCCGTAACCTGGACGAAAAGGACGAATTCCTTGAAAGAGTCGAACTGCCAAAGCGCGCGCGAGAAGAAACAGAAAACTCGGATTATTAAGGAAGTCGACTGTGTCGCTGAAAAATCTACTCCTAAAGAAAACTCCAGAGCTAGATGCTGTGACTGGAGAATCCCAGCAAACACGGAAGGCAGCAGCAGCACCATTTCCACGCAGACTCTTCCAGAACGTCGAGAGAAGAAAACACGTCCCGATGGGCTTTGAAACCAACAGCCCCGACAGCGAAGCCGAGACACGACGAGGAAACAGGCAGAAACCCTTCAAATGCCTCCCGCCGGCACCCAGCCTGAGACGCCCACCCTGCCCGGCAAAGCGCCCCCCCCCCGCCTCGAACAGCCCCCCCAGAGAGAAGGGGCGCTTGCCCTGCGGCCTCGCCACGTGGCCACGCCCCCTCCCGCCCCGTGCTTGCGCCTCAGCCGAGGACGCGTGGCTGCCACCTGCATCCCCAGAGCCTGGGCGCTAACCGGATTCCCTTTTGTTCATCTTCGTCACCGCTTGCCTGTGTTTCGGGTTGCGGCTGAACGCACATGGGTCTCGGGCGCAAACCACTGGCTTTTGACCGCCCCCCCATGTCACTGCCACCCAGACGCGGGAGCCCCGGAGATCCCCGGGTTTCGCTCCCCCACGACTCCACTGAGTGGCAGGTCTGGCAGGGGCATGTGCTGTGGGCGGGAGGAAGCGAAAGCGCCCCCATGACCGCGTCTGGAGAAAGGTCTTTGGGGTGACGGGGCGGGATGGGTCACCAGGGCGGGACCGACGTGACAGAACTGGCGTCCTGCTAAGGAGACCAGGCCTGGCCATGCCCCTCCCTCGGCCCCCCACTCGGCCCCTGGAGCACGGGGAGGGGGTGGGACAAGCCAGCCGAGAGACCCCCTGCTGCCAGCTGGCCTTGCCTTTCCGCCTGCAGGACTGTGAGAAGGCGGCTTCTGCCCATGCCCAGCGGCCCTCGCGGGCTGACCCACCCCAGAACGGACAGGGAGACGGCACAGGGCCACCGGCAGCAGCCGCAGAGGCGACGCAGCAGCAACTCGGCCTCGGGGCCAGTCCACTCCCCGGCGGAATCGGGCAGATGGTGGGGAGACGCTCGATAACTGCGGCACTTCAGCTAAATGTCAACCCACAGCCTCTCACGCATCCGTCCCTCAGGAAGGCTCCAAGACGCGCGGGCGTCCAAGGGCCTGCGTCCCTCTGTCCCGGCGGCCCCGTCCCGCGCCCACCAAGGAGGCCCTGGAGTGGGAAGGAGACGCCCCTCAGCGGGCGCCCACTCTCCCGGTGCCCGCGTGGCGGGTGCTGGGGCGCGGGCGGCGAGTGTCACTCTGTGTCGCGTGTCGCACGAGCTTAGTGAAGAGGGCGGCAGAGGGACGCCGGCGGCGGCGAACACGGCCCGGGGCGCAGGCCGCAGCTCCCAGACGCGGGCCTGGCAGCGCGCACGTCTTCAGGGGCGGCCATTCCCGCCTTTGGGCGGCGCTCCCCGGGGAAGCCGGAAGGGCAGCGGGAGGCGGCGGCGGCTCCCTGGGCCAGCCCTCCCCTGGCAGCCCGCACACTCTTGGCTCGGCGACCAGCTGCCAGGTCACGCGGAGCCAGCAGGTGTCGGCAGGACGGGGACACGGTCTGCAGCGAGGAGGGCAGAGCGACAGCCGGGCACCGAGGCGGTGCTGCAGCAGGAGTGACATTTAAGGGACTGCGTTTTTATTTGTGTCCCCAAGGCACAGAAAGCACGGCCTGCTTGCTCGCTGTGCTCAGGCGGGGCGGTGTGTCCCCAGGGATTGTGTTGTAGGGCAGGGAGGGGGCAGCCCAAACCCCGCAAACCTGCCTATTCTACATGGGTTCTGCCATCCGCCGCAGCCACACAAAACATAGGAGACTTTAAGGGGAAGGAACTTTAATAAAACTAGGAAACAACACAGGAAAGGCAGAGAATCTAGTTTCTAAGTCAAGCACCCAGAGTGACCCGTCCCCTCGTGGGTAAAAGTCCATCCAAATGGGATTGGCCCAGAGCAAGGCCCCAAGGCCTGCCCCAAGTCTAAAGCACCTTCCAGTGGGGACCCACAGAAAAGGGTCAGAAACAACCGGACAAGCCCGGAAGGAAAAGAGCAAAATCAACATCAAGATAAAAGCCGCCATGGTCACCTCCCCACGGGTCTCCCCCACATCTGTGTCACCCCGTCCACGACCAAAAGACAAGCGCAGTTTCTTCCCGTGTCTCTCGGCTCCATGCGCCTCCTCCAGGGCTCCTGGCTCCATCCTGCTTCCTTCCTTCCTCAGTCTCTTCTGCAGCTTCTTCTCTTCTCTTCCTGCTCAGCTCCACCCTCCCTTGGGTGGGGCAGGGAACCTCCCCCTTTCCTGGGGACCCCCCTGTTACAATTGTTCTGGAACAATCAGAGAGCGCGGGAAGGCCCGCCTGTGCACGGGCCGGCCCCAGTCTCTGGAGTGAAACCCACGGCGGCGGCGGCAGGTGTCTGGACCGTTCCGCCCTCCAGTGGAAGCAGGTTCTGGGAGATGCAGTTGGACGAGGGGCTCGCAGGTGTGGGCTGCTGGGAGCGCCTGGCCCCGGAGCAGGAGAGGGGGGTGAGGCCTGTGCTTCACCTCCTCCATTCCCAGCTGAGCCCATCTTCTGCCAGGTGGGCTGTGATGCCCCCTGGATGCAGCTGGAGGCGTTGGGCTGGGCCTGCCCTGGCTGCGGAGGCCCAGGAAGAAAGGGCTCTTCGCCTCTGGTCTGGTGGAGGCCAAACGGCCGCTCCACGTTCAGAGGGGCCTTGGCTGCCCCGGTCACGGGGAGCAGGCCCGACCGGGCTCCGTGACGCCCCCCTCGCCGCCACTGCTTCCCTGCTCCCGGGGCCCGGCTGTGGGGCCCAGCCAGGGAAGACTGTCCCCCTCTCCACGGCCCCCTGGGCTGCCCCGCCCCACCTCGGGCGGCGCCCCGGGGGTGAGCCGGCAGGCCCGCCCGCAGCGTGGGTGAAGCAAGGGCGCCCCCCCGCCCGGCTGTCCGTCTCTGCGTTTCAGCGAGAGGCGTTTGCCAAGTTCCCAGGTCCCAGGTTTCCTCCGATTGTTCGGGCCTGGGGAGGCCGGGGGCGCTGGCCAGGGAGCGGCTCTCGGCGGCCGCCGGCGAAGCCCCCGGCTGTCCCGGGTGTCCGGACCTCGTGACGCCCCCAGCTCAGCTCTTTCTGCTTGAAATTCGGGAGAAGCCCCTGCTCGTCCCCTGTGAGTGTCCCCGGGACGTGGCCGGCCCCCGCCTTCAGCACCCAGACGACCCCCGCGGCCTGCCGCAAGTCTTCGCGCGGGGACGGCGCGGGGGCTCCCTGGTGCTGGCGGGGCGCGCTCCGAGGCGGCGGCGGCGAGAGCACAGCTCGGGGCATCGGGCCGCGGCGGGCGTGGGCAGCAGGGCTGGCGCTGTCCCGGCCCCTCCCGTCTCCCCGCGCCTGTCCCCACGTGCCAGGGCTTCCTGCTGCCTCTCGACGCTCCCGCCTCCCGGCAGCCCAGCACCACGGCGTCCAGCGCCGGCCACCCGGGCACCGGCCTTGTCTGGCCCGGGACGAGGGCGCGGGCGGCTCGGGGCGCCTTGGCGCGTGACAGGTGTGCGCGAGCCCCGCGCCGGCGCCACCTCAGGACGCCCTGTCCTGCCGCGCGGGCCGGACGCACTTTCTGCCCCGTAGGTTCGGGCGTCGCTCGGCTCCAGCAAACCCAGCGCGCGCCAGCGGGTCTGTGTTGTCCTAGACCAGAGAGCCGGGCCCGCCTGTGTCCAGGAGAGGAGCGTCCGCGGGGCAGGGGCTCTGCCCGTCGCCCTGGGTGTCCGCCCACGCGCCCCCCACCGCGAGCCCCTCACGGCGGGGCCTGATGCGCCGTGGGCAGGTGCGACTCTTTCACGCCCCACCGGCCACAGCCGCTGAGAACCGCAGCGTCCCCGTGGGGAAGAGCCGCTGGCTGTGACGCGGTGGGCGCCGCGGGCCGCGCTGGCCTCGGGCAACGGAGGGAGACCAAGCGCAGCGACGAGGGCGGGAGGGTGACGTCCTCCACGGAGAGCCCAGAGCCCGGCCTCAGGCGAGGGGTGCGCCCCGGGCAGCCGCGGCCCACGTGTCAGCCACGCGTCAGGGGCCCCTACTCTCCCGGGGCAGAGGCCTCGACCAGATCCTCCGCGCTGAGGCCGCCCCACAGCCCGCGCCGTGGCCCGGCCAGGTCGAGCCGGCGACTCCTCCCTTCTGGAGCCCGAGGCTGGGGGCTGAGACCCGGGATCACAGCGGGGTCCTGGGGGGCCCCGCTGGTGATGCAGGGAGCCACGTGGAAGCCCTGGCTGCAGCCTCCGAACACCCCCAACCTCAGCTCCTGCCCGCCCCCCAGGCAGTGCCCCTGCCCAGGGACCATGGCAACAGGCCGCCTGCTGGCCCGCGCGGCCGCCAGCTCGCCCGCCGCCAGCACCCCCTCTCCGGCAGTCCCCGCTGAGATCAACTTCACTCTCGTGGCGCCCGGGCCACCTCGGGAAGACCTGCTGAGGCCTGGAACGCCCACTCCAGTGGCCCCCCGAGCCCAGCGTCCCGGCCCCAGCACTCACTCCTGGGGCGGCGCCGGGTCAGTGGGGGCCTCGCCGCCCCTGGGGACCGGGCGCTGCGCACAGCAGCCTCCCCAGACGGCCCGGCCGCCTACCCTCTCCCCGCTCCCGCCTCACTCACCAGGTCTCCCCGTTCTCCCGGGAGGCCGAGCCGGGCAGGCCGCCGCTGTGGTCACTGCGCTGCCGCGAACGGGGGGTTGGCTGCCGCCGTGGTTCCCAGCTTGGGGCTTTTGAGTCTTCCTGCCCACTCTTGCAGGGCGTCCTGGCGCCGGGGCCTTGGGCTCCAGACGGGCGTCCCGGGGAGGGGTGGCGCTGGGGCTGTCTGGTCAGGGGCGAGGGCGGGGGCAGGAGGCCTGGGGAGCGGGACTTGTTTCTAGTAGGCCGCGGGCGCGGGGCCGGGCGTCTCCAGCAGGGAAGCAGACCACAGGGACCGAGGCACCCCAAGGGGAGAGGAAGCGAGCGGGGAGCTGGGCCCCCAGCGGCTGCCGGCCCGTGTCTGTGAATGTGCACGTGTGTGAGCAGTAGGTCACTTGCTCGCGGGGCTTTCTGGCGAAACCCCATCTGCCGCCTGCCCCCTCGGAGCAGGGGCGTGACGGCCGCCCCCGCGCTGCTCCTGCGGCCGCCGGCCCCGCCTGGGCCTTCCCAAGACGGCGCGCCACGAAAGCGGAGCCTTTCAAAAAAATTAAAATACATTTCTGGAAAAGAGAAAAAACCTGGGGTCCCCCCCACCCCGCCCCTCCCCGCAGGGAAGCGCCAGCAGGCGGCAGCCCCTCCCTGCCACGGCGAGGCAGATCCCTGTGGGTGCAGCCGGGCGCTGCGTGCAGCAAGGCCGCGGGGCTGAGCCGGGCTCTGCGTCTGGACCTCGGGGGTCGGGGCTGCTGAGGAGACCTGGCCCTGCGCTGTCTGGTGACGCTGAGCCGTGAAGCCGGAGGCCGCCTCCCCACCTGACTCTCCAGCCCCGGGGAACACGCGACGGGCAGCGTCCCCTCTCCACAGCGGAGCGGTCACGGAGGCCCATCACGCTCCTCGAGGCTGCCCGTGAGAGGCCCTCCCGGGAGGCAAGGTGGCTTCCCCCGCCGGCTCGCCCGGCAGCCACCGGGGACCCAGCTCCATCTAGCGTCCGCGGGGGGCACAGGCGCGCGTTCCCACGCCGGCCAGCAGGGCTGGAGCGGAGCTGACGGCCTCCCCGCGCGGGCGGGCCCGGCCTTTCCGCCCGGCTGTTTCTGCAAGGTGTGCAGCTCCCGGTGAAAGGACGGGCTAGTCACGCGGCAGAAGGGCAGCGGGTGACCCCCAGGGTCTGCTGGGGGCCGGGAATAGCCTTACGTGCTGCCAGGGTCTGGGTCCGTCCTCCACGGGGCCAGGCAGTGGGGCGCTTGCTGCCCCTCTTACAGGTAAGGACGCTGAGGCGCACAGATCACATCCGTCACCCTGAAAACTTCCGAGGGGAGGCAGAGGCTGCCCCTCGGGGCTGGAGGTGAAGGCCAAGCCAGAAGGGAGACCACTGCAAGGTGGGGACAAGGGCACAGAGGGCCCCGAAGGGGGCGGCTGTGAGTGAAGGAAGCAGCACGAGCGCCTTGCTCCAGCGCGAGCATCGGGCTGGGGCCATAACCGGGGGCATGTTAACCCCTGCAGGGAGGGGCTGCCAAGGCCCAGCAGAGTGCAGGGCCCTGGCCTGACAGGCAGGTGGGGGTGGACTGAACACGGGTCATCCACGTGGAGACACGGTGGCCTGGGGACAGCTGGGGAGATGCCGAGGAGCCGGGAAGCTGACATGTGGCCTGAGGAGTGAGACAGACAGCTGAGGGCTGGGCAGAGGGGGACGGCAGCTGAGCATGAGGGAGTTTTCCAGAAGGGGCGACAGGTTGGGGTCTGAGAAGAGGGTTCTTGCTTTTTCTGTTCTGAGCGGCGAGCAGAAGCGCTGGTCTGTGGGAAGAGCCCCTGGGGAGGGGCAAGTGGGAGGCCTGGAAAGAGCCGGGCACCTCTGGAGGGAGAGCTGGTCACTCACACAGGAAACAAGGCCCACCGGGGTGCAGGAAGGCGCAGGAGAGGGCTGGGGGTGGGTGGGGAAAGGAGGCTGAGGGCTGCCCCGGCAGCTTGGAGTCTGTACATGAGAGGAGGGAGGCCTCGAGGAGAGGCCTGGGGTGGCAGCAGGAGAGCGCCCTCAGCATGGCGAGGGTGTCGTGGGGCCACTGCTGCAGGGAAGGCTGGGGCGGGGGATGGGGCGGAATTCTCAGTGGGCTCAAACAGGGCGTGTGGACGGGAGGGGGACAGTGGCCGGGGAGTCAGGCCAGCGTGGGGCTTCTGGGGGGGCTGTCGCAGCCCCTTCTCTGGCGGCCCAGGTGTGGCTGCGGAGGCTGAGGCCACCTGCTGCGGCGGGCCTGTGGCCCAAAGTCCTTGCGCGTGGGGGCGAGCAGAGACGCCCCAGGGGAGCCTCCACGGCCTGGACCATAGACCTGGCGGCCTCTCAGGTCAGGGTGGGAACAGGGGCCGGCAGGCACTGGCAGTGGGAGACAGAGGTGGGGACCTCAGGGGCCCGTGGCACCCAAGGCCACAAGGAACCGCAGGCTCCCACGGGCTCGCGACGGCCTGAGGGGCGGCCTGCGAGGAGCCGGCCGCGGCCAGGAAGCGCGAAGTGGGGCCCAGCCAGGCGAGCGGCACAGAAGAGGCTGAACAGAAACGCCAAATGCAGGTACAACCTTATTGTGCCGCTTTTAATTACGAAAGATGTAAAATGCATTATAAAACTTGGAAGCAACTTTATACAAATTCCAATCTTTAAATATTGTTTGACAAGGGACAGGGGACAGGACCTGCGGGGGTCAGCAGTTGCTTTGACGGACGGGGCCGCTGCTTGGGGGTCGGGGCCGGCGCGTGGGGCTGCAGCGGCCCAGAAGGGCGAGAGGCCGGGCCCACGCGTCCCGCTCTGGGCGTGCGGGGACACGGGAGGACGCAGGACACACGCTGGTCTCGAGGGACCAGGCGCACCTGCTAACTCCGCATGTCCTGACGGCCGCGAGGACGGAGCGACGGGCCGGGAGGGGAGGGCGTCTGGGTCTGCGTCTAGCTGGGCTGGTGAGAGGAGGTCGCGCTCTTGGGACGAAACTGAAGCCGGGAAAGAGCCCGCGGGCCAGGCCTGGTGTCCCGAGGGTGGAGGACGCCGACCCAGCTGCCGGAGGTCGGAGCCACGCTTGCGTGGGCGTGCTAGGTCGCACCCGGGCTAAGTGGCTTGGTCACGCCCCCGACCTTTTCTCCAGACGAGACTGGAGAGATGGGCCCAGGGACAAACCTAGCCAGGTGCTAAGCCCAGTCGCCAGCATCATGCCCACAGGTCACTTCCGGGGGCCCTGGCTTGCACGGCAGGGTCCCCTGGGAAGACCAGGGGCGGCCACTTCCTGCTGGAGCCTCAGGTCTCGCTGAGTGACAGCGCGGGCACCCGATGCTGACGCCCCGGGGAAGGCACTTGCACGGTGGGGCATGCTGGGAGCTGTTCCCAAAAAACCCTCCGACGCCAGCGTCACCCCCCATCTGGAAGGCCAGATCAGGCCTCGGGGAGCTCTGACGCGGGAAAGGCACTGGGGCGCTGTGTACCGTGAACGAAAGGCCCTTGGGCTGGAGCGAAAAGTCACCTCTCTGCGACCTCAAGCACAAAGGGGTCTGAAGCTTGAGAGGCGAGGCCCCAGCGGTCCTCAGTCTGAATCCCACACGGGCCGTGGGGAGTGTGACGTGGGAGGAGGTGGGGCACGGAGGAAGGAGGAGGCGCCCCCAGGGCTGGTGGGGAGCAGAGGCGAGGCGCTTCCTCCACGGGCGGACGAGAAGCGGGAGGGATGGCTGGGAGCGAGCTGGCCCTGCCAGGGGCTGCGCACACGGCCGCCTTCTCGGGTGGAGCAGCCCAGCGGCCTCCAGCCACCCTGCTGCTATCTCCTAGAAGGGCTACGCAGACAACGGTTCCGGCATCTTCCACTTCTCCTGTGCGTTCTGGTGCTCCTGCCCTGTCTTCCATGCCGGCGTGCAGTCCTGCGGCCCAGACCCCTCCGAGGAGGGGTTCCCCTCTGTCCCTTCAAGCCCGCCTGTGTGGGAGGCAGGACGGGGGGGCTTTGTGCTGCAGTATCAGTGACTGACAGCGGGCTCGGAGCCGGGCCTTTGTTTTACTAAAGGCTGTTCAACCCCGAAGGCTGGATCGCTACTGAGAGCGTGGCCCGGGAGAGCGTGGATCTGGTCACTGGGTGTGAAGAGCATATAAAGTGCTTGCTTGACTCTGCCACAAGTGTCAGAGAAGCTGAGCTCCGAGGAAATCCGCCCGGGGGGAGGGGCAGCTGGGGCTGGTGGCCTCCCCGCCGGGCAGACCTCAGTGCTCACGCCCATGT
This sequence comes from Talpa occidentalis, assembly GCF_014898055.3. NCBI lineage: Eukaryota > Metazoa > Chordata > Mammalia > Eulipotyphla > Talpidae > Talpa > Talpa occidentalis. Next base: position 860,711 of record NW_023601433.1, read on the forward strand.
CCAGCAGCACCTGCTGGGTGCCAGGCACTCGTGAGGGTTGGGGGTCAGTGAGGAGTAAGGCACAGTGTCTGCCCTCGGGGAGCTTGCGGTCTAGAGCGGTTCCACAAACACCTCTGTTCCGAGGTGGCTGCCGTGTGCTGCTGCTCGGCTGTGGGTGGGCCGCCCTCTGGCGGCGGCGGGCCTGGGGCTTGCCTGGGGGACACCACGTTTCTAGGAGACCCCTCTAGCCCCCTGGCATTCTTCCCAGGCGCCCAGAAGAGCCCCTGTTCCCTTCAGCTCCCCGGCTCCCAGGGACTGTTCCTCAGTGACTGAGCAAGAGGGTTTCCTTCTCCGCTAGGCCCCGGGAAAAGGCACTGAAGCAGCAGAGACAAGACTACAAACTGGGAGGCGACGTATTTTTCAGTCTTTCAATTTGCTTAACTCAAGCCTGGCCTTGGATGCGTTCACGGAGGGGCAAGGTGGCGGCGTCCCGGGCAGCCCGCCGCAGGGGCGGGCGCTGTGACCCGAGGCCCGGCAGGCCCTTTGGCCAGTGTGGTCGTGGACAGTGGTTCTGCGCCCCACACGGGGCGACGGGGCTGCCAGATGCGGCATTTTCTACTTTTGCACGCCGGCAGGGCAGACGGCCAATGACAAGACGCAACGGCTGGGCGAGGACCGATTCGTCGGCAGCTCCCATCAGCCGCCTGCAGCAGGAGGGCCCCGTGCAGGCGCGGGGGGCGTCTGGAAGCCGGGAGCCGGGGAGCTGGTTCCTCCACCTCAGAAGCCGCGAAGTAAAGCCCAGGGTGCAGCGGCTCCATTCGATCCCATTCTGTTTCACTTCTGCCTCGGAAATAAAGTCTCCTGCTCCGCCCTTTCACAGTCGGTCGGCTCGAAACGCCTCCTCCACAGAGGGGTCGAGCAGGCCCATGCTGGCGTCACTCAGCATGCTCAGGCCGTCCAGGCTCAGGGGCTCGATCTGGAGCTCTTCTTCCAGTGGAAACGGAGTGTCCACGTTCAGGCTGACCTCGGGCAAGCCCGCCAGCGCACTGCTGAGGTCCTTGAACAGGCTGGTGCTCGACTCTTCTGAAGGCGCAGCAGAGGGCAGACAGGGAGAATTAGGAGGCGTGAGGCCCCGCGAGGACACACTACCGGCTCTCTGTGTCCTCGTCCCACCCAGGACAGCGGCCGCAGGGCCCCTATCTCCCGCCCCCTCCCCTGGAGCTGCGTTTCGTCAGAGAGTGCACGAGGCCCCCCACTTGCAGGTTACTCCCTTTGAACAGCAGACACTTAAAACCCGACATTTCAGGAACGGGGGCTTGCCCAGGCCCTCGCCCACCGCCTCTGGGTGTCTGGGACTGGACGCCAGCACCTCAGAGAGGTCAAGTGCAGCTGGGCCCTGCCTGATCTGTTTTAGATAACGCCTGGACTGCCCGACCGCGGCAGCAGCGAGGACACTGCAGGATGGAAACAGCACAGGCGCCGGGGCGGCCCACTCACCCGCCAGGATGGTGTTTGGGAAATTGCCGCAGCTGGAGTACAGGTTTGGTCGCAGGTGGAACGGGTCCTGGGCGTCCCGGGGGCCTGGCTGTGCCAGGGGCACCTGGAAGCACCAAAGGTCAGGCTGTGAGGAGCTGGGCCCGCCGGGGTGTGGGGCACATGGGACGGTGTGGGGGGCTCCTGGAGTAGGGCCCACACGAGTACCGTCTCACCCAGCACAGACGCCTCCCTCAGGCAGAGTGCAGGCAGGGCGCTGCAGCCACCCTGTGGGTGACGCATCCCTGTTCCTGTCGCGGTCCCCTAAGCCATCCCAAAACACCAGCATGGCCTCTGCAGCCCTCAGACTCGAGACGCCTGCGCCTCAGCCACCCGAGGCCTCTGGAAACTGCCTCTGTGGGACCCGCAAGGGGCCCCCTGGGACCACGGGAGCGATGGGCTCTTCCCCTGCGGAGGTACGCGAGGGCCCGTCCCTCTGTGTCCAGGGAGAACCCCAGGCACGTCCTCTCCGAGGACTCATCAGGACAGGGGTTTGTGTTAGCCGCCTCTTCTAAGGTTAATGATCTATTTTCTTAATCTCTCAGAAGCAGGAGTTTCCAGCGTTTTTCAGGAAGACGTGGACTGATGGAAACGGCCTGGGCAGGAGATGGGCACAGATGACCGGCCTCCCGTGGCCCGCGTGGGAACGACCTGCCTTTACTGTCCTAACGATCAGTAGTCCTGGGGGGCCCAGCTGGCCCGGCTCCTGAGTGGGGCCCACACTGCTCTGCGCCTAGCGAGCGCTGCGAATGCAGGGTCCTGACAACCGTCAGCGTGAGGGAGAAGCTGCGTGGTGAAGGGCAACAGCTACGTGTGTGTGTGTGTGTGTGTGGGGGCCACCTTGCCGTCAGGGCGGGCCCTCCGGAGAGGCCCCGCTGGGCCCGAGCAGCAACTGGCTGAGCACAGGCCACCGTGTCTCAGGCTCCCGACATAGTGATGCCGGGCCTCTCTGTCCCTCCCAGCAGGACTGACCCTCAGGCTACAGCCAAGTGCCTCCGCCCCTGTGCCTGCGGGTCTGGCTGAGGGCGGACTCACAGCAGCACCAGACTTCAGGCAGAGCAGAAGCTCACTCACCTGGGGAGCAAAGGCCGGGCCTGGCCTCAGGGACTGCTGGTCAAAGTTCACATCAGGGAAGAAGTTGGTCATGGGCGAGCCCTTCAGAGAAGAGGGATGGCGCATTGAGCTTGGAACTTAGGCCAAAACCCGCGTCTTCCCGGCCTCTGTTCCGTAGGTCTCACCTGGGCCTGGGCCGCGAGGAGCTGGAAGTCAGACTGTGGCAGCGACGAGGCTGAGGGGGGCTGCTGGGCTGGGGGTTCCTGGGGGTGGGGCTGTGGCAGGAGAGGCTCCTGGGCTGCGGCAAGGTAAGGGGGCGGAGGGGACACCTGGGATTCTGTGGGCAGGAAGGAAGCCGGGCTCTGCTCTGAGGACATCATCTGTAAAGCAAAGTCACTAGAAAGGTCAACTTCTGGGTGTCCAGCAGCAAGTCCCTCGCGACTGGCAAACGTAAGCCAGGAGAAGCCCCAGGCGCCTTCGCACAGGCCCGAGCTCACGCACTAAGAAGCCTTCCGCTCCTGCAAAACGTGTCTTGATCTCACTTCCCCACAAAACTTCTCCCATTCAGCGCCAATCTCTCTCGTCTGAACAAAGAAACAAAGCAAAACACCCACGCAGCAGAACCATCTCTTCTCAGTTTTCTCAGTCACGTTATCTTTTCAAAGCCATGAAGCTGTAAACACGGAAGACTGAAGGGGGCATCCTGCGCTGCTGTTTCCCCGAACCCTACGAAACACACTGACAGCAACAAACACCGATAAGCAACGCAAAAATATCATTATTGAAACGATGATAAATGAGGACAAAAATAATAGGAGAGATGAAAACAGCAACACAATTCAGAAAACGCAAAGAGACGGCCAGGAGGAAGCAGCTGAGCAGCGCCAGGAAGCAAGACGCGAGCAGGGCACGGGCAGCGGGGAGGCCTGGACGCTTCTCATTTACGCTGGGTTCTGCAGGCTGGTGGCGGGCAGCGCGGCAAGAAGGCCGCCTCCACAGCAGCGCTCAGACCTCAGAACGCAGGGGAGGGGCACACCCGGGTCTCGGGCCAGGGCTCACAGGCCCTGGGGGCGACAGCAGCTCGCTGAGGGACCCCAGCCTCCACCTTTCCTGGCCAGCTCGGCTGCATGCTGGGGTGGGGCCCACACCCTGCCAGGCTGGGCTATTGTCCTGGGGCATCTGACCAGCCTGAGGGAACCCGAAACCCGAGGACATGAGTGTTTTGGCCAGAGGGCCCCACAGGGAAGGCCAGGCCCAACAGGCCCATCCACTCGGTCTTCTGGGACGCGTCCCGTTCACAAGTCCGAGCAGGACGCCAGGAGGCACGAGCCGCGAGGAAAGCGCCTGAGCGCGCGCGACGGGAGGGCAGGGAGGAGGAAGGCAGCGGGAGGAGCCTGGGCAGGAGGTGGCAGTCACGGAAGCCAAAGTTATCGCTGCGGTGCTCAGGCTGTTACATGATCTATCAGACATGTATGAAAACACGCGCAGCGCGTCTCTCCACATACACTTTTTTGTGGAAAGCAGGGCTAGCGCGTCCCAGATTATAAACATGCTGATGCCTGCGAGGTTGGGTGAGGGGACAGAAGGACTGATCTCCACTGTGTTCTCTACTTCAGGTGGTTTGGAACATTTCCATTACAGAAAATAAAAGAATGTGCAAGAAAAATTACCATTAATTTATGGAGTAAAAGATAATTTAGGGAGTAAGTAGGATGCCTTCAAGGGGGCATTCAGAGAACAAAGAAAAATCCTTAGCAATTTCAAAGGATGAGAGCAGACATGAACCCCGTGCCTGGACGGATGGAAGACAACGTCCAGGCTGTCCCCGCAAGCCAAGTGAAGAGTCAGGGAAGGAAAGGGGGAGGGAGAAGAAAAGAGAAGAAAGAGGTTGGAGGCAAAGCTCTGGAGTTCCAGAAAAAGAGACCAGAGTCAAGGGAAGGGAAGAAAGTCCTCAAAGGAACAAAGAACATTTCCCAGAGAGGAGAGACTGAAGGGACCCGCCCAGTGTGTGTCAGAGCCACGTGATTTTGAAGGTCTAAAACCCTGGGGACGAAAAGAAGGTTCTGCAAAGTTCCAGAGGAAAAAAGAAGATTTCTTTCAAAGTATTCAGAATCGGAACGGAACTGGATTCCTCCACAGCAACTCTAGAAACTGCCAGGCAGTGAGTGGATCAAAAGATCTTCAAGTTTGCAAGAGAAAATTATTTCCGACCTAGAACTCAATGCCCCACTAGTGAGGAGTTCCGTGGTGAGCAGACGAAAGGCAGGTGCAGGCCACGCCAGCTCACAGGTCCTGTTCCAGAAAGTAAGAGTAATAGTTTTATGTTTTGCAGAGTAAATAATCTTGCAAAATGAAATTAAAGGCAACCCAATAACATGAAAAGAACCCTTTAAAAAATTAGGAGGGCCTCCCCAGTGGCGCAGTGGTTGAGCGCTGGGTTGCGAAGCTGCCCTCTGCCTCTGCAGTACCGGTTCGATCCCCGGCCACTGGGCGAGGGTCCCACATGGCGCGCAGACCTCTCCTGCCGCCCGCTGCTCCCCTCAGCAGTGGACTTCGGTCCTTCTGCCTGCTCTGCTCCCCGCTCTGGCTCTGGTGAATCCTCTCACCCTCCCGCGCTTCTGACTGTACCCAGTGCTTGTATAAACAAAACAAATAAATAAGTAAAACATGCCTCTATAAAAAAAATTAAAAAAAAAAAAATAAAAAATTATGAAATACATGCTCCCCCTGCCCCAAAAGGAATCACTCACAGAACCAAGACTTGGAGCTGGGATGGCAAATCGTGACTAAGGACTGGGCCCGCGGGCCCTCCATGCCCCGTCACTGTGCACTGATGGGGCAGCGGTGGTAAGTGAGGTTACGATCTACCTGGGAGTGACCGATCGTAAACACACCCACTGATGATGGACAGGAGCCTGCCCTAAGAGCTCAGAATAAAAACAGCCAACCAGTCAAAACAATGGCTCTTCAGTTCCCAGACTGCTGTAATGGGCTTGTGACTTCAAAAGATGCCTCTTTCTGGGCCTCCCCGGTGGCGCAGGGGTTAAAGACAGCGCTATCGAGCTGCCCGCAGCCTCTGCAGCACGAGTTCCATCCCTGGCCAGGGAGCTGACCCACAAGGTGCAGCAGCCCTCTCCTGCCTCCCCGCTGCTCCCCTCAGCAGTGGATCTCAGTAGACCCGCCTGTTCTGCTCCCCGCTCTCTCTGGTGAATCCTCTCACCTACCCCCCACCCCCGCACCGCTGGCTTACACCCCAGTTCTTGCATGCATAAATAAATTAAATCTTAAGAAAAAAAATGCCTCTTTCTAAAGGGAACTCTTTCAGCTCTTTCATAGAGATGATCCCATTATCCCCAGCACTTTAGGGACCAGCAGTGGAGACGTAATTCGGGAAGTGGTCTAGTCCACCCCCAAGCTTCGAAGCCTTCTTCGGCTTCCCTGCAGCTCAAAGTGCTGGTGGAGTCAACGGATCCTCAACCCCCAAGCAGGCCTGCTTCGTGCTCTCAGATACATCTGGCCGCCCCCCCCCCCCCCCCGTTACCCAACCCCAACTTCAAGACTTCGCAACGGCAAACTGCATAAGGGCGGTCGACGCAACAGCTGCTGGAAAGCCAAGGACGCTCCGAGTTGCCCACTCTCTGCTCACAGTGAGACGCAGGACATCGCCCGGCCCGGGGAGCCCTGCGACGACCTCAGGAGGCCCGCCCGGCTGCGCCCGCCCGTCAGCCCAGCCATCTCCGCCTCGGTTCTCACCTGCGGGGCAGGGCAGTGGTTCAGCGGGCTGGTGGAAGACAGCTGCCGGCCGAAGCCGGGATGCGACTCGGGGCCTGGCGAGAGTGTGAGCGGGCTGACGGGGGGCTGCCGACGCCGAGGGGGGCCGCTCAGGTTTGTGGTGGAGAGAGAGGGGTTGCTGAGAGAAAAGAGCCGGAGCGAGGGGTGGAGTGTGCTGGAGCCGAGGCCGGCCGCCTGCGGGTGGCTGTTCAGGGAAGAGGACAGGGCCGTCTTGCTGAGCGTGGCCTGGATGGACGGGTTGCTGCGGGAGGTCTGCAGGCCTAGGAGAACCGAGTCGCAAGTCACTCACCGTCACTCAGACCAGACCCTTGTCTGTTCTGCAAGTATTAAAGGAAACACAACTTCCTACTGCTCGCATCCGAGCGCTTCTAAATCGGACCCAGTACTTGTGCGCTGCGGGGCATTTCCACACAATGCACCCGTCACACGCTCTCCCCCCTGGCACGGCCAATTCTGTAAAAGCCAAAAGGCCCTTTTGAAATCCAGCGCGGGCGGAGGAGCCAGCACGGAGCCTGTCACTATGATGTGCCTGCGTGGCGAAGAGCGCGGGACAGCACAGTCGCGCCTTTCCCGACTCTCAGGCCCGCTCCCGAGCCCGGCACAGGGACCATGCGCGCAGCACAGCTCAGCAGAACCCGCCAGACCCCATCAGCCCAGCAGCAGACCCGAGCGCAGCGCCGCAGGGCCCTGAGCTACGAGGCCGGGACGTGGAGTCTCGCTACAGCCACCAGGCAGGGCCACCGGGGACACTTACCGGAGGAGCTCCGAATGCCCAGGTGGGTCATGGCGGCTGGGAGGTTGCCCACGCTGCTGCCCATGCTCACACCGCCGAAGAGGTGGTCGCTGGTGTCCAGCGAGGCAGGCAGGGGTGCTGCGTAGTGCAGGTTGGTCAGGTCTGGCAGCGACCCCCCAGTGTTCAGGGCCCCCAGCAAGGACGGGAGGCCTATGTTTTGACCATTGTGTGGAAAAGTGCTGGAGAAAGAAGACAAGCATCACGCTGTGTAGAGCACCTCCCTGGGGGACCCGGCCACGCAGGCGCTGGTCTCCACGCAGCAGCATCACGGCCCGGCCCGGGCAGGCTCGGCCTCCCGAACCCCGGCCCGTAATGTCAACTGGGGGTTCGCTGAAGCGACTTTCGGAAATATTTTCACCACCGGATTAGACTCTGGCTGCCAAAAAATGTACTTCGAAAATGATAAAGCACCGCCTAACACCGGAGCACTGCTCGCTACCTGTGCTGTTCTTTTTGTTGGATTTCTCACTTATCTCTCCTAACAAAGACAAAAGACAAAGCATCCCGGGACAAACTAGATCGCCTCCAAGATGTATTTTTTCCTTAATTAATTTTTAAAATTTTTTATATCATTGTTCATTTTCTTTTAATTTTTAAAAAATATTCTATTTTATTTAAGTCTTACGTCATTTTTCATTTTTGCACAACGCCTGCATTTTCATTTTGGTTATATTCCCCATCCAAGATGTATTTTCTTAAATTGCTGCTTCATAACCTTCCGAAAGAAGGCTCCTTTCCCTGGTCAGGCTCGGGGCTGCCCGTCGGGCCAGCGCTGGCAGGGGAGGCTCTGGGGGCGTGGGCCTAGTGTGTGCTGGGGCAGGCCGGCCCTGGCATCTGCAGCCTGGGGCAGCGGGGCAGACGGGGCCACGTCCAGCTGTTCACAAGTGTCAAGTTATAAACCAAATGGACCAGCCCCGTCACCGAACGAGGTTCGCTGTCTCTGTCATGACTAATCACACAGCAGGCTTGAGGCTGCACAGAGCCTGCGCTCCGGTGCACAGCCCTGGCTGGACGTGGCCACCCCAGCCTGCGTCTCCACAGCCGCCCCTCAGGCTAGGTGCCGTGTTCTCCTGTGGGCCTCGGGCTCAATTCTCAAGGGAGCATGGCTCCTCGAGTGGGCCGCGCATGGGGCGGCGAGACTGGGACACCTGGCAGTGTCAGGTGCACGGGGGTGAGCGGGGCTGGAAAGTCAGTCTGGGTGGGGTCTGGCAGGACCTGTGGGGACACATGCGGCTGTGCCAGGGCCTAGGGGGCCAGACACCCGGCAGGGAGGGCGTCTTCCGGGCTGGGGGCTGAGGACCGGAGCCCTGATCGCCACACTGATGACAGGGAGCCGTGAAAGGTGAGGGCGGGGAAGACACACCAGTCATTCTCAGGAGGGTGAGGCTAACGGACTGGAAGGCGGGGGGACGAGAGGAAGAGCCGTGCCGTGAGGTGGAGAGGCGGGGAGGCTGCTGGGGAGTTGCAGAGAGCTCCTGACAGCCTGGGCCGGGATGGGTCCCCGAGCATTGGAGTTCTGCAAGAATGCCCCCTTTCCTGGCATGGGGGAGCCGCCTGCTAGGACGGGCACACAGATTTGTGGCAGGCATCGCCACCCACTCCCGTGACAGGCCCGAATCCCTCGCTGACCTGCACTCAGCTCCCTCCACCTGCCATCGACTACGTGGGCTTTGCCCTCCCCTCGTCCTTCCTCAGAACCAGAGCCGCTGAACCGTATTCACCTTCCCGTACTGAGGCACTGCCAGCTGTCTCGACTCCTCCAGGGGTGAAGGTGGATGCTACCACATACACCCCGTCATTAACGGCTGCACGGTAACTTTTATACCTCAGATTCTCTGATTATTCATTTTCCCTTAATTTTAACATTGCGGTAAAATATACATGATCGCTTTAGGATGACAGCGCAGAGGCATCACGCGCACTCACAGAAGCTCTCGCCGAGCTTCTAGGTCCCCAGTTGCCAGGCGCCGGCACAGGGCCCGGGGCTCTGGATGCCACGCCTGGGCACCCCGCGTCAGCGGTGAGCTTAGGGGTCAGTGTGATTTTCTCAAACGTCTTTATAGCAGTTTTAGCTGATACTGTAGTTACGTGATTTACTCGAAACAAATGAACTCTGAGTATCGAAAGAGAGCTGTTGTTTTTACGAAAATTCAGTTTCTCAAATTCCACAGACTGGCCTTCGGGCCGTCCTTCGGCCGTGAAAAGAACGAACAGGACTTACCTGTGGGCGGCAACATCGCAGGACCGAGGGCGTCCTGTCAGGGACTGACTCTGGGGAGAGACAGAGAAGCCAGGCTCACTTGCGGCAAAGCCACGTCCAGGGTTGACACGCGTCTTTGCGAGCACCCTGGGGCTCCAGACGCACAAGGGGGAGCGGTGCCCTAACCTCACAAAGCAGCCCCAACGTCGGGACCGGACTCTCCCAGACAGAGGGGCGTGACATGAAACATTCCTTTTCCAACCGTCTGAGAGGAAAAGAAGGAAACAGAAAAGACAGAAGAAAGAGGACCCCGCTGTCAGGGACAAGCCAGCCCCGGGGCCAGAGCCCCTCCCCGGCCCCCGCCCCCGCGCGGCTGCAGCCCGTACGCTACACTCCGTGGTGGAGAAAACGAAGCCACCAGCTCAGAAATGAGTCACGGGATTCTGCAAGTCTGCAGCATGAGGGAGAGCAGCTCCCCCAGACAGCAGCCCCGCACACCGCGCCCAGAGGGTGCCGCCACCTTCTTTGCCGGAGAAGGCAGTTGCCCTCTGAAGCCTCCACACCCCTTGGACCCCACAGCCAAAAACGCGAGCAGCTGCTTCTCCTGTTCGAACCATGAGCTGTACCCACACAGACGTGTGTCACGGCTCGAAGGGAGAACGGCCGCGGTGCTGGGGCGGGGCAGGCGTGGGCACAGTGGGCACGGGCCCGGCCACGAAGGGCCCGTGAGACCCGGGACTCAGGTCAGCCTCCTGATTCGAGGAGGAGCGGGCGAGGCAGCTCTGGGCGGGCGCTGGCGAAAGGCAGGCGGCATCGGGACAGGCAGGAAAACCTGCCTGCGGCTCGCAGCCCTGGAGACCCGGGGCGCGCGGGCGCTTCTGAGTGAACGCAGAGAGATCAGAAGCCCGGAGCTCACCGCACAGGCTCAACACGCTGAGGCCGCTGCAGGGACTCGACCCTCAGTTCCCTCCTCCCGGCCCCAGGCCCCTCTCCTGCAGGGCTCCACGGGGCCCTCTGAAGAGCAGACGCTCGGAGACAGCAAACACGCGGCTGCTCACCCACCTCCTTGGCCTCCCACAGCTGTTTCGGCACCGGCTTGGGGACGTTTAGCAGAGTCTCTTCTCTCAGCGGGCCGGGGAAAGGCGCTGCTTGGGGGACAAGAGAGTGGTGTTCGTCACACAGACGGACAGGCGCCCCCCTTTAGCCAGCCAGAGCATCTCTGGAGGAAATGGCCTAGTGGACACTCGCTGACCGCCTGCTAGGGAAGGTGCTGGGGGCACTGTGGGCCGGGTGGAGGACAAGGCAGGGGTCCCTCCACAGAACGGCAATCCAGTCAGGGGTGAGGATGGGAGGAGAAAGGGGCAGCGGCTGAGGGCACAGTCCTGCCTGGCGTGGAGCCGGGGGACCAGCGGCCTCGGAGCCAGGTGTCGGGAAGCTGGGGAGGCTGGTGTGGGGGCCGCGGCCAGGTCAGAAGGGCCTTGCAGAGTGGGCCGGAGAGGATGACGAGGAGCGACGGGAGGCTGAGGTGACGCAGGGAAGCCCGGAGGCCAAGTGGGCAGGCAGCTTTCACGAGAGGATGTCAGGGGAGTGCGGTGCAGGGCACCACTTTAGAGGGCGCCATTTCCTAGAGAAGCTCATCTTTTTTGGCCTCTTTTCACACCCAAGATGGGCTGAGGATTCTTCAGGAATTCACTTGGGGAATGTGCAGAAACTCGAAGCTTTTTCTGTGGCTGTCGGTGTGTCAGTGCGTGTCGGTGTTTCGGCTTCTCGCGGCCGAGCTGGCTTGCCCAGGAAACGTTTGGAGGAGGCCGGAGCCGCGCCTCTGGTGCAAACGTTCCTTGTGCATCCCACCCCCGAGTCCTCACATCTACGACACGTAAACCTGATTCAGTGGTTCACTTGCAGATGATGAAAATGGCACTTCGGGTTATAAAGGTAAGAGGAAGGACAACAGTGCCGCGCTGCGTGACCCCGGCACGGTCCTGGCCCGACACGACTGCCATCGGCCTGCAGACACGCAGTGTCTTCTGCAGACGTGCGACTCCATTTTGCGATCAATTTGCCTGATTTCCTGGCACTGTCTGATCACAGCTGTCAGCCAGAACTCAAACTTCCTAAATGGGCAGAGAGTGTTGAGCAGGGCAGGACACTGGAGCAGCTCATTGTGTAAGGGATCAACTCATGAATGTGCTCGTGTGACTGCCGTTTCTGGTTCCCTGCGCAGTCTTGGGACGGGGGCCTGTGGGGCCTGGAGAATGAGGAGCCTTTGCAGCCCAGGCACGCCTCTCCATTCTTAGGGTCTTGACCATGGCCTTAATTTTACAGAGCATCTTAGAAAACTAGCCGGGCGCCCTCAGCACTCTGGGAAGTCCTGGAAACGTGCTCATCAGCCGGGGTGTGGAGGGAGGGCCCGAGAACGCCGCAGGGCGCCCTGCCCAGCCCAGGCCAGGGCTCAGTGCATACCTTCCCCGTGGATGTCATTCTCACCGTCGCAGAAACCTGGTGAGAAAGAAGGAAACTTAACAGATGTGTTCATTTTTACCATTCACAAGTCAGTGACTCTTTCTGACTTGAAACAGAAGCCTGGAAATTCCAGGCCGAGGCCGGCGCGCTGCCGGGCACCCACGGTGCATGAGCACTGACGCTGCAGTTAAAACAGACACGGCTAAGTCGGTCTAAGGTGGACTCTGAGCTACTTTTCTTTTCATTTAAATTTTCTTATTGGCTTAAATTTTCTTATTGCCTCTGTCTTGAGAGAAACCAACTTTTACAAAGTCTGAGAACCGCTACTCAAATCACAAAGCCAAGGACCGTAGATTAAAACGCGCCTGCAAACGCTTTGTCAGGGGGAAGAACAGGTCGGTCAAACCTGCACCTCACTGTCCTGCACTTCGCGCTGCGCAGGGGACACCCCGGGGGGGCTGTGCCGTGGTAGGCATCTGCTGGTATTTTGCAAACAGTCAAGTCATTTAAGAACTAATTAATCTGGAGTCTCAGTTTAAATGGCACATGTCATCGCTGACCACAGAGTTTTAAAGGCTTGACTGGTGCTGACAGGATGTAGAGGAAGGCGCCCGCCACGCTGCTGACGGGAAAGTCAGCGGGGCAGCCATTCTGGAAAGCGAGCGGGATTTACCCTACAAGCCTAAAAAATGGAAATGCTGTGGGAGCACCCAGCCTACCCGGGGCCTCTGCTCGAGGAACAGGAAACAGCGCGAAGACCCAGCCCTCGGCCTGCTCGCGGCAGTGTGTGCTGTGGCGGCGAGAACAGGGCAGCAGCCTAAAGGCCGCCCAGGCCACGGCGTGAGACCCGCTGCGGCCACACCACAGGGCTCTGCTCGCCCCCGCGAAAACCCAGCCGCTTCCGCAAGGTGGAGGGGGTCTGGGAGAACCGTGCGGCGCGGCAAGTCGAAGCACTGAGAACACGGGCAGGCACTTCCCCAGCAGACGGCCTGGCAAGGCACGGCACCAAGGCTGATGGGAGTCAGCAAAGGCCGCCAGGGCTCCCGGCTTGGGGGCAGGGTCAGGGGCCACAGGGTATGGAGGTGGGGAAAACAAAAGCAAATTTGACTTGAAGTAAATTCGGGCTGAGCAAGGTGTTCTTAATGCAGAAGCACTGCAGAGGACAAGGGCGCACTCCCTGCTGCCCCGGGCTAGGCCCGAAGGCTGGTGTGAGGCGCCAGCTTTGGGGTAAGCACACTGAGTGATGTCTCAGGATGAATCAGGCCAAGTTTCTAGTCCTCTGAGCACACTTATGCACCTACCTCAAGCTGAGCGCCCAGGACAAGGCCTCAGAGGTGCCCACCACCGTGCAAGAGACGCATCAAGCAGCTCACCGCTTCCCCTGGGCCTGCAGCAAGGGGCCTGAGTGGCACGGCCTTCATGCTAGTGCCCACGCAGCAGGGCGAGGCTATTAAAATGCAGGTTCTGGGACCACCCTGCAAAGAACTTGACTGGGTTGCGAGAGTGGGCCCAGGTACCCACATTTTCAATAGTTGTAACCGGGGGGTCCCTGGGAAAGGGGGAGGTTCCAGGTTCCCTGCCCACCCAAGGGAGGGTGGAGCTGAGCAGGGAGAGAAGAAGCTGCAGAGGAGACTGAGGAAGGAGGAAGCAGGATGGAGCCAGAAGGAGCCTGGAGGAGGCGCATGGAGCCGAGAGACGCGTGGAGAAACTGCGCTTGCCTTTTGGTCGTGGACGGGGTGACACAGATGCGGGTGAGAGACCCGTGGGGAGGGGACAATGGCGGGTTTTGTCTTGATTTTGATTTTGCTCTTTTCCTCCCAGACTTGTCTGGTGGTTTCTGATCCTTTTCTGTGGGTCCTCCTGGAAGGTGCTTTAGACTTGGGGCAGGCTTTGGGGCCTTGCTCTGGGCCAATCCTGCTTGGGTGGACTTTTACCACAAGGGGACGGGTCACTCTGGGTGCTGGATATAGAAACTGTTCTCTGCCTTTCCTGTGTTGTTTCCTAATTGTATTAAAGTTCCTTCCCATTAAAATCTCATATGTTTTGTGCTGATGCGGCGGATGGCAGAACCTATGTAGAGCAGGCAGGTTTGTGGGGTCTGGGCTGCCCCTCTCCCTGCCCTGTAACATAGTCACCTCAGAGGTGACTGGGCCAGTCTTGCAGAGGCTTGGACTTAACACTCTAAAGGGGGGTATGGTGTGGGCAGGAGAACATTAGGGACGAGGTGCAGAGGCTGAGACTGCCTGGGTGGGGAGCAGGCCCCCAGGGCATCCTGTTAGTGCCACCTCCCCTGCCAGAAGGGAGGGCTTCGTGGAGGAGGTGGCACCCAAGGAAGCAGTGAGAGGGAATAGGAACAGCAGCAGGGCGAGGCTATTAAAATGTCACTGTTTACTGACCTAGCACCAGGCCTCTGGCAGGCTCACCTCTTCGCATGGCAAGGCTGAGAGGGTGCTAGTCACCCCGAGAGCACACTGCTAGTAAGCACTGGGCCTGGAATCTGGCCTGCGGGGCTTCCAGCGTCCAACCTGCTGAGCCTGGAGAGACGCAGCCCCTTGGGAAGAAGGCTGAGGGAGATGCTCCAGTGTGAAGTCAGGAGGGAAGAGGGACACAGGAGGAGGAGGATGAGGACCGGGGAGGGGGGTGCACAGTCCAGTGGCTCGCATGGGGGGGTGGGCCAGGCTGGGCTGGAGGGTCTGCCATAACCTGGCCATTGGAGGGAAGAGCAGGGTTTGGTTAGAGAAGTGACAGGGGCTACAGCTAAGCTTTAGGGGAGTCCTCATGGCAGAGCCTGGGGCAGACTGGGAGGAGAAGGCCCAGCAGCATGAACCTGGCCGGAGAGGCCGCAGGGAGTGCAGGGGCGGGAGTGGGGGGCACTCGATACCAGCCCCTGTGAGTGCAGGTGGCGAGTGGACAGTGCCCCAACTGCCACGCTAGCTCACAGAGAACCAAACATTTGGCCTGGGTTTTTACCACCAGATAAAAAATACCCTAGGACACAACCATGACTGAGCGGTTAAAAATAAAAAGGAACACGCTGTGATGGGACGTCTGGAAACAGGAAAGGCTCGCATCATCCCTCGGGGGACAGGGCAGGGACATGTCTGTTCTAGGAAGCCCCATCACAGGAGCGCCGGGGTCGTGTGCGCCACTCCCAGGCCTGGGAACTGGAAATGACCTGGTTGGAGGGGCCGGCGGCCACAGCACCCTGCCCCCCACGCCCTTTGCCCAGACGCCCCCAGATAGACAGGGAGGAGTCACGGGGGCACAGCCCGCCGCCCATGAGTGGAGCTGCAGTCCATGTGCTGCCGGGAGGGACACTTGGTGGAGGTGGAGACCCAACAAGAGAAATCCAGAAATTCTGCGTGATGGTCCATTCTCTGTCCTTTACGCCCGCCGCCCCGCAGCGCAGCTACCATGAGGCGACCATGGCTACCTCTGGGCTCAGCCACGTTTCAGCGCAGGGTTTGGGTCGCGCGGCCAGAGCGGAGGCGCCGCATCCCCCCATCGTGGGAGCCGGGGCTGCGCCGTTATCTCGGGAGAGATTCCCAGGAAGGCTCGGCTGTTCTGGCTTCTGCTGCGGAGCCCAATTCTGGGCCTCAAATACATTTTCCCATCGCTTTTTAAATCTTTATTTGGTTAGTCCTATAAAAAGAAATACCTTTTTGCAAAGCGAGTTGATATTTTAAAAATCCAAAAGGAAAGAAAACGAAAAACTTAATGAACGACGGGGGAAAATACATGAAACTATTCAAAACAGCTCCCACCGACAAATATAATTCTCCAGAAATAATTCCTATCCTTGGAGACCTGGGTCCTATTTTAAACACGCCGGCTTTCCCGTGTAAACACATCCATATTTGGACGTGTCTCGGGCTCGGCGCGCTGGCCTGCGCGCGGGCGCCGTCCCAACGGCCAGCTGAGAGGGTGCCCGCGCCCACAGCGCCCTGCTCCGGGGCCCGTGGCCCGCCCGCCCGCGCGCCTCCACCAGCTCCACGACTCTCTGGGCCCAGGCCCGCTCCACCCCTCCTTGCTCCGCGTCCCTGAGGCAGCCTCGTTCTTGGCTGGGGGCTTCCGTCAGCAGCTCACTCTTCACTTCTGTTCCTCTGCTTAGGGGCCCAAAGGTGCCCCACTTCAGTTACTGAGGACTTCCTGGCCCCTCAGGCCTTGGGCCCTGTTGCGAGGCCAGGCCGAGGGGCGGCTGAGGCTCAGAGCTGCTCTTTCTTTGGCTCCAGGGTAACCCCTGGAGCCCGGCAGTGAAGACCTGGCCACAGGTAGCAGCCCCACACTCTGGTTGGTGGGTGCTGTTTCCACGCCCACCCCAGCCCTGGCACCCCCGCCCACAGGGTAATGGCACAGGCGGCCCTGAGCCTGTCCGGGGGAGCCACGCGCTACAAACACAACCATCCAGGCCAGTGTAGTCACCTCTGACCTGGACCCAGGGAACAAATTCGGTGGCGGTATGACCTCCGCCCCCTGTGCAAGCAAACAGGGCCGCGACACGCGCCTCGGAAGGCACAGGGGCCACCCGGGCTCCAGAGAGTCTAAGAGCAAAGGAAACCAGAAAAGCTGGTACTGTCTTGGCCAGAGAGTCACTTACTCCCCTTTCTCAAGAGCAGACACCTCGTCCTAGAGGCTGGCCAAGTCAGCCTGCAGGTGGGATGGGCCACGGAGCCCCTGCCTACAGGGCCTGAGCCCCAGCACCAGGGGCGTGCCCGTGGACAGGGTGTCGTGTGCCCGCTGGCTGCGCTCACCTCGGAGTCCCGCCCCCACGCCCCCCTCAGCGAGGGCCAGGCTGGGCAAGGTCGGGGTGGCTCCGGGCTGGCGAGGGGAGGGAAGCGGAGGGCGCTGTCCAGTATCCCGGAGAGGCAGCCGTACTCCGCATGGAACAGCAGAGGCCCTGGGGGTGCAGAGGCTGACAGTGTGAGGATGGTGAGGGGGGAGGGGGCAGGCGAGGGCCAGAACCAGAGCTCCCTCGGCCCATCGGAGACCTGGGCTTTCCTGGGGCTCAGGTGCCCCAGGGATTCACGCAGGGCAGAGGGTGCTCAGGAAGCAGCCTGGTGGACAGGCCTCGCCCATCCCAGGGGCTCCGGCCTCCCTCCACCCCTTACCCTGGCCAAGGAGGTGGGACGACAGCCTGACCAGCAGGATGGGGACGAGAAGGCAGGCGCGTGGGGCCGCAGCGCCGCCTCCTCTGCTTGGGCTGGCGTTTCAGGCCGACCCAGCACTCCTCCTGGGCAGGCTGGTCCAGTGTTGCTGCCCCGGGTGGGGGTGGGGGTGGTCCCTCAGCCCCTGCTGGGGGTTCAGGAGTAACTGACAGAGGCCTGCAGAAAGAGGCTGCCTGCTCTTGTCTGCCGAAAGGGTGACCCTGAGCTCCACGTCACTTCTGGCCTTTTCTGTTCACACCTGCATGGAAGGCGGCCCCTCAGAGAGGCCGGCACACAACAGGCTGGAGGGGGCGGCACAGGAGGCTGCCGGGAGCCCCTCTGGAACGACTCAGGCCCCCGCCCGCGGGGTCTGCGGAGCCGGCGGCTGGGGCAGCACAGCGCAGGCGCTGCTCGTGTCATCACACACTCCCCCCGCCAGTGGCTTCGGCCGAGACACCGCACCGGGAAGCAGCACGGCCTGAGTCTCTCTCGGTTTCCGCACGACAGGAGAAGCGAGGCCGGGCCCCGAGCCTTACCCAAGTATGGAGCGGGCCAGGCCGACTGGCCTCCTCCTCCGTAGGGGTCCTGCGGCTTGGCGCTCAGGGCACTCGTGTGAAGAGCGGAGTCAGAATTGGTCCTAAGGGGGGAGGAGAGAATCTGGCTGAAATTTATTTTTCCTTAGTGGAAATGCGAGATTCTTCGCTGCAAATTACCAGCAGGAGGGGGGGCAAGAACGAACAAGTTGCGATCCGTCAGACGAGGGGCTTGGACCGACCTGCGCCCCTCACACCAGTAACAGCCTCTGAGGACTGCACGGCCCAGGAGGCTCAATAGCCTCGAACTGCGAAGCTGACATCATGATCCTGGTCGACGAGGTGGCCTTGGGCTCGCCCCTGCTCCTCGAACCCCAGAAGCACACCGTGCCCAGCCTCCCCTACACCTCCCGCCTGAGAATACCTGCTCCTGTGGGAAGCGCTTCTCAGAGCAGCGGTTCTCAAACTCATGGGCAAGAAGGAAGGTCAAGAGCACCTTCCGGAGGAGGCCGACTCGCCCTGCCCCGGGGCTCCTGCGCTCTGGCTCAGAGGCCTCAGGCTGCTGGCGCCCCAGGCTCGGTGCCCGAGCAGACGCCTGCTTGCTCCCAGGGGTTGTGAAAGCTACAGCAACATCACTCTCCTCAGTATTTTTTGTTTGTTTTAGAAAATGTAACTATTTCTTTTTAAAAGACATTATTTATGTTAACGTGTAATGGGTTGGTTTCCCCTTTGTTACGTTTAAATGCAGTAATGGTATCTCTTATAAATCAATTTAATTTCTGACATCAGGAGATAAAGATCAGGATCACTCACACGAGCGCCCTTTGAGGGGCTCAGCTGTTTCTGAGCTGGCAAAGAACAGGAGAGAAAAGGTTGGGGAACCACTGGATTCTCCCAGAGACTCCAATAAGAGATGATTATGTGCATATCTCACCCAAAGGTCCAACTGTCTGCTGCAAAAAAAACTTGTGAGCAACTTCAAATGAGTCTGACTACCCCTTGGGGCCGGTCCGGGCGGTGCCGGAGCCCAGCGTAGGGCGGCACTGCCTGCGAGTGGGGCGGGCCCCAGATTCCAGCTCCTCACGCACTCAGGCTGAGCGCCGCGATCACAGGCAGAGAGACTGCTGGGAAAACGCGGACGCGGCTGGGTGTCAGCGAACACTAAAGGATCGCCGCTGCTGTGGTTAAGGGTAACAGTGGCCGTGAGGTTAAGTCTTTTTAAAAAGGCTCTTATCAGTCCTACCTGGTTAGAGACCTTTGCAGGTACAGTGCCTCGTGCAGCTGGGGCGGGGCCGGGAGAGGCGACGAGGCTGGCAGAGGGCTGCGAGGCCCGAAGCTGACGGCTGGGCACAAGGGCCTCTCACCACTCTTTTCTCTTTTGTGTATGTTTTAAAATTTTGCGCTTTGTATCTTAAGTGTTTTGTTGATGCTTTTAATCCCGGTCCCACTACATATTAGCTCAGCGGCCCTGTCAAGCCATTTAACCCCCGAGGAAACGACAGCTGTCGTTGGGAGGGGTTACCGGGGCGAAAGGATGCACGTACCTCCGGAGGGACGACAGCTCACCCTCCGGCCTCCCAGGATCCCTCAGCTCTCACTCAGCCCTCCCCACCCACACGGGCACTGTCACCTCCCTTCTCCCAGTGAGTCAACTGAGGAATACAGATGTTAACCACCTGCTCAAGGTCACAGAGGCAAGCCGGCCCGCTCAGACCACACGTTAGCTCCTTTAGCCCCTCTCCTGCAGACAGCAGCGGACAGGACGCGCCCCCACGACTGGGCAGCACACGCAACGCTGGAGACGAGGGGCTGGCGCCGCCTGAACATCTCTACAGGAAACAAGGCACGTACCTGTTAAGTGCAGACGCTAGCCGGAACCCAGGGTGCTTTTCTTCCTTCCAAGGTGGCTGCTGCCTTTAAAAACGAGAATAACATAAAAAGAAGTTCAATCCCGGGGGAGCAAAGGCGAACCCCAGGCCTGGGTTTGACAAATGGCTCATTTACTCACCCAACCGCTGGCCTCAGGAGGGGCGCTCCGGGCCTTGCTCAGCATTAACGTGAGGTGGGACGGGGTGACCGACCTCCCCAGTCCCACAACCTCTGATGTCCCCATAAACTTCCATGGTAAAAGCCACCACGGGTCCCCAAGAGCATGACAAGCAAGCTGGCACAGGGGGTGTCCTTGTGTTTGCTTTTTTCTGGGCAAACAAGCACCTTTGGGTGCCCCCCGAAATACTTCAGATCTGTGACTGTCGCTCTCTGGGAGATGTGAGGTCTTACTTGATGCGCCCACCACCCGTGCTGCTCCGGACACGCGACTCTGCATCCCCCGAGACGCCTGCGCACGGCCCTCCAGCCTGCGGGAACGAGCCTGCCTAGTCCCACTCCCTGGAAAGCTTGAGACACTTTGTCTTGGATACAGTTTTTTAACACACCAGTTTGGAGTCCTCTTTTATGATCTAAAACAAATTCACCTTACCATCTTGGACTCCAAGATTCTCGAGGGCGGCTGAAAACCCGCCGGAGGTCGGGGCAGCTCCTCCCCATCTTTGTACCCACCTTCCCAGGTCCTGACTACACTGTCCACGCTAAGTGTTGGGCCAGCACCTGCCCAGAGAACAGTGGGGACTAGGCCACAACCCAGACTAAAGGGTTTGGAGACCGGAACATTCTGTGCACGGCAAAGGCCTCCTCGGTGACAGGCCTGGGCCGCACCACGGCCTGCAGCCTGGGCAGTCTGGCCGGTGAACCTGACTCTCTGCCTCCCTCCACACTCAGAAGCATCCCCTCCTTTTGCCCGTGCCCGTGTACGCCACGTACAAAAATACTGAGACGCTAAAGCAAAGTCACTATAAAAATGACCATTTTAGGGGCTCTTGTTCCCTTCAGCAGTTTAGGTGTTTCCAGTCCTCAAATAGAAGAGGCCAACTCAGAGCAGCTCGAATGTGCTTCTATTTGGTTTTAAAAAGGCCTTTTTTTAGTTCAGTAGAACATGTACACATAGGGGGCAAAAATGTAACCTGAAAATGAAACTAAAAATCTGAAAAAGAAATATTAAGTTTTCCCATTTTTAAATAATTTCATTTTAGATTTTCACATAAGCCCAGGGCTGTACGTAGGCATCACACGTATTTTATAAGAGAAAACAAGATCCTCTGCTTTATAGCACAAATTTCTAAAACAGTCTCGAGGTGGATGAAGTAAAGCGAAACCTCCCGAAACCACCCCCGCCCTCCCTGTCCTCGCGCCTGGCTCGCTCACCTCGGCCAGCTCTCGTCCAGGGGCTGCGAGGAGTAGCCGGCTCCGAGCGCGCCGCCGTCGTAGTAGGGTTTTCAATAAAGGAAAACACTCCAATGGCCGGGGACACAGAGTGAGGCGGCCGAGGCGCTCCTACCTGGCCGCCTTCCCCGCGGGCCCCTCCCCAGCTCGCCCGCAGCACTCGCTCTGCGGAGCTCCTTCGAGTCTTCTGAACAGGGTGGCCTCGCGGGGCTCCCGCGGGTGTCGCTTATCTTGCATGCCTGCCCAGCATCACCTTCTGCCCCCCGCCCCGGCCAGGTGGGGCGGCCGGGCTGTGGGCCTCCCCGCCCGGGACCAGGGAGTGCTCTGAGGGGAAGAGGGTGTTCCCCCACCGAGGCAGTGGGGGGTCCCACCACGGGAAAGGCACTCCCCGGGGGTGCTGCTTCCTGCCCGGATCTGGCCCTTGGGCTCCCGGTGACATAAGTCAATGAACTTCCTTTTCTCAAGAGGGTTCCAGCTACTTATAACCAGAAGTGAGCAGCGTCAGGTTTGTGGGGAAACGTCGGCCTCCCTGTGAGGAAGCCTGTGCCCCTCACGGCCCACGAGCGAGCGCTTCCAGCTGCTGGGGCCGCTCCTGCGGAGGAAGCTCCGCCGCACTCACCACACAAGCTGAGGGTGGGCTGATATGGCTGCCTCAGCTACTCGCACCCAAAGGACAGTCTTTTTCTTAAAACATTTTTAATCATTTTACTCTCCTGCTAGAGAAGCGTCCCTGGTCCACCTACAAGGAGGCTCCGTCCCCGTGGGCTCGGGAGGAAAAGGCGCCTTGGTGGGGAAGGCCTGCGCCTCGGGCCTGGGCTGGGCCGGGGAGCGTGCGGGTCTGGCAGCCGTGAAACGTGGGCGCTGAAAGCCCGTCATGGTTTAGCTGGAAACGGTTACTCTGCCAGGAGCGGCATTATGAACACAAGTTCGCTCTGTGTGCTGGGTGCGGCCTGGCCGGTTATCTTATTTCTTAATCTGAATCTGGGCCAATGCAGATATTTTTGAGAGAGACTTTTCCGGGGCACCGGCGGCTGTTAGGCAGCAGGGACAGAGGAGCAAGCGCTGCGGTCAGGGACAGAGCGTCAGGGAGGAGACACCAGCCCCGCGGCCAAGCTGCCCCTCTCTTTCCTGCACCCTGATGAACCTCCACCCTGAATGGTACAATCAGGAAGCAGAACCAGGCTTTCCCGAACCGGCTGCCCGTGGCCCGGCGGGGGTTGTGGTGCAGCCAGAGCGGCAAGGCTGGGATTCGGATCTTGCCTTCCTTCTGCATGAAAATGCAGCGGATGCCAAGGTGTCTTAGCACAAGTACGCCGAGGCATCGAGAGTGCGCAGACCTCTGGTGTCTCAATTCCCGCAGCCACAGCTCACGTAACGGGCACCCGCCCACATTGCAGCATCCAGAGAACCACGGAAGCCCGAAGCTCACAGAGGAGCCCCACAGAAGGACGAGAAAGGGTTTATTTGTTCTTCTGCAGATGTCAGGAAACTTCCCGTGGCTTTAATCACCTCACCACTCGGAAGACCCCAAATACCAGCCGAAGGGACGGGTACACATGAACCGCCCACTGAATCTAACAGACACGCTGAGGCCCGTCAGCTGCCAGCCGGCACGTGAAGAGCAGCACCACAGGGCTTATCGGGCAGCCCTGGCCTCCCCGTGGGGCAACCGGGGGCCTTTCGGCTCGGGCCCAGGCACTCCTTTCGGCTCCCGCCGGCTCCTCCTCCGCAGCCTGCATGGCTGATGTTCCCCAAGTTCCGGGGCCACATCTGCATGCCTTGCTCTCACAGGGCGGTGGGGGGAGCAGCAACTCAGAATTACGGAGTGCCAGGCAGCACACAACCAACACAGGCTGGCGGCAGGTGGGGTGCCCAGAGACGCGCGGGCCTGCTGGGCCCACGGTCACGGTCAGCCCCCAGCTGTCTCCAGAGCAGTCTCTCGCCGCACCGGCCGCCAGGTCCCACCTGAGGTGGTGGACCCCGGCCATTTTCCAGCTGCCGCGTGGCTCCTCATCACAAGTTGCTCCAAAATCCGCCGCTCGTCCCACACCTGTGCTTCTTCCCAAGGCCACGGCCACACGTGGGGGGCGCCACCCAGGGGCTCTGGCCCTGCCGAGGGAGGCCCTTCTCTTCAGGCTCCCGCAAAATCCTCGACAGGCTGGAGGGCGCGTTCTGACTCACCCTTCCTCAGAGGAAGGCAGCAGCTCCTTTGCTGGTAAGAGCGGACACGTGTGGGCGGAGCCCCAGGCCGCAGACCCTGAGGGCCAGTCCCGCCTGCCTCCTCTGCTGGCCTGTGGGCCGTGGCTTCTCTTCCAGGCTCTGCCGGCAGCCCTCCTCCCCTCGGACCCCGCTGGGATGGGGGGGGCGCTGCTGGGGCCTTCCCCGCAGCTGGCGGGGGAACTGAGCTGGCGTGGATTTCGCAGCCAGTCACCCAGATGGGCGCGGGGTCATGTGGGGCGCCGGCCCTCCCCAGTTTCTCAAGCATGTCTCATCACCACTTTACTCGGCCCTTCACCCCAAGAACCCTGCCAGGCTCATCTCCGTCCACTGTGCGATGGGGCTCCTCGCCAAGACCTTTCTGGGTTCAGCAGAAACCGCCCTCCTGCGTCCCTGCGTGCGAGTTAACACCGACCTGCACGAGGCGCTCTGAGGTCAGAACATCTCCCCCGGGAGACTCTGGGGGCAGGACCTCCTCGTCCTGAGCTGGAAACCTCTAGTGTGAGAGTCAGGTTTGGTGGTCAAGCGCGCTCGGAGGCGCAGGCTAGAGGGAGAAGTCTCTTAGGTGCAGAGCTTCTCGAAGCCCAGATGTGAGCTGACGAGGGTGGCTCGCGGTGCTGCTCCAACCCCAGAGCCGCCTCTCAGAAGAGCCCACGCCCGGCCCAGCCCAGGGACAGCGCCCTGACCCCTGCGGCCCGGGCCCCTTTCCTGCTGCTCTTGCACATCCTGGCGCGGCGCGCCCCTCTTGCTGGGGACACAAATCAGACTTTCAAATCATTTGTTTTTCTCTTTGAAAACGCCTCCCTTTGGGCTCCCCTGGTGGCGCAGCGGGTTGAGCGCCGCGCTGTGACGCTATCGCAGCCTCTGCAGCACGGGTTCAATTCCCGGCTGGCCAGGGAGATCTCCACATGGCGCGGCAGACCTCTCCTGTCTCCCCGCTGCTCCCCTCAGCAGTGGATTTCGTCAGTCTGCCTGTTCTGCTCCCCACTCTCTCTGGTGAATCCTCTCACCGCCCCCCCCCCACCGTACCCCGGTCCTTGTATAAATAAACAAATGTTTTAAAACACCTCTCTTTCAGAGGAGGGAGTCCTCAGTGGGGTGCCTTTTTTCCCGGTGTATCCCCCACAGATCTGAGACACTCCGTGAGCTGTAAACATGTGTTAAAGGTTAAGAAATTCACTGAGGGTGTCGGCAGCGGCCCCGGAGTGCGGCGAGAGAGCCGGAAGGAACGCGCAGGGGCTGAAAGGCAGAAGAGCCGCTGTCTGGGCAGCCCGGGGTGGCCGCCACCGCCCCAGCCTGTGGGTGCCGCGGCGAGGCATCAGCGCAGCCCCGCGTGGCCTCCCTGCGGTGCCGGCGCCCGGCAGCGGGATCTCCCCGCGCCAGAGCCCTGCTGCTGCGGCCGCCCACTCTGGGGGAAGCTCGCTCAGCAACGCCCACTTAGCTGAGGTCGCTACCACAGGACAGAGTCCTGAGTCCCTGCCGAAGCCAAGCTGCCCGTCCTAGACTAACATGCCAGCCAATAAACAGCTACAGGAAGAGAACCTAAATGTATTTTTCTCTTTGTTCTAACAAAGATTCACATCAGCGCGACAAGAGGCCACGACGTCACAACAGCCGCCGTAAGAGCCTATCGCTGCTGATAGGCAGCTTGGCCCCTTGGTCCCGGGGTCCCCCGACGCCTCCAAGGATACCCGCCACTGGCCCCAGGCAGGCCTGCCCCAACTGTGCCCTTGCACCGGGGCCCGTGCAGCCCCAGAACCCAATCAGGGGCCCCAGCAGAGAACGGAGAGATGCCTTGTGCCCCAGCACTGGCTCTGCTGGGTCTGCGGACCATTCGCTCTCCTCCCTTGGGTGCCGGCCTGCTTTATCTTGCTCGCACCAGCCGACCTATGTACCAGGCCACACGCGCGGGTCCCAACCATAGGTCAGCTGAAGGCGGCAGGGTGACCGGACTCGGCGCCCTCCCGGGTCTGCACGTGCTGCCCCTGCCTGGTGCCTGTCAGCCGCCTCGGCCTCCGCATGGCGCAGAGCCACCCCGAGTCACTTCCCGGGATCTCGCTGTAGCGCTGTGCTTGCTGGGGCTCCCCAGGGCACTCTGTCTCGTTCACTGGGGGGTCCCCTGGGCCTAGAAGAACTCCTGGGGCAGCGGAGGGCTCTGTCCAGGGCCATGGAAAGGATGCGCTCCTTTTCCCTGCCCTCCGGGGCTGGCTCTCTTCCAGGACGCCTACGTGGTTCAGGTGCCCCCCTAGGAGCGCCGGCAGCCCGAGGGCCATGGGCAGGCGTCTGCTGACTCCTGTGAGCTACAAGCAGCCTGACAGCCGGCCGGGGCCAGGTTGTGCTCACCTGACACCTGCAGCATCTAAAACAGTGCCTGACACTATTAGATACTGAAGTTTCTTTTAAGTGATTGATCGTTCCTCTCTGCCACTGTCCTTCCATGTCCTCTCCTAAGTCACTCCTTTGTTTAAAAAAGCTGCGAGTCCATGTTTATATTTAGGACCTAACACACTCCATTCATACACACACTACAATATTCAGAGAACACCTGAAGAAACAGGTAATTGAGGTACGAGGAAAACGCACACTGCTACATGAAGCAAAGACATGCACAGTCTTAAGTCTGAAAATTCCAAGCAATTCAGACACACGGGAGGCACCGCTCACCCACAGTGAGGCTGCAGAACCCGCCCGCCTGTCCCCTCGCCCGTCCCCTCCCGAGGCCATGGAGAGGCCCGCACATTCCAGAGCAGGTTCTCAGACCCCTGTCATTCCCACTTTGCCTAGTAGTGGTCCCACAGCAAAGGGAGGTCAGGGCATCGGAGGGGATCAAAGCGAGCACCCTGGGGCGAAGGGAGGGAGAAACAAACACTCCCAGGCTGGTTCCCTTTGCCTCCAAAGAGGTAAAAAAAAAAAAAATGTGAGCAGCTTCAGGGCAAAAGTAGAGGTTTCCAGGTACCCCTGCCGCCCCCTCCCTTGCCTGGTCTGGACTTGGAGGTGTGGGAGGGGCCCAGGCAGGGGAGTCGGCTGGAGGGGTGGCACAGCCCCCGGGAGTGGGCTCCTCCGCGGCCGGTGGGGAACAGGGGCTACAAACCCAGCCCCGGGGAGGCACCCACACCACATGATACCCGACCCGCCCAGGCGGTGTCTGGCCTGGCAAGGCTCGCCTGGCCTAGGCGCCCTCCCCCAGCTTTCTGGTCTGGGCTTGCAAAGCAGGTCTGCCCCCACCTCGGGAGTCAGCTCCGGAAAGGCCCCGCAGGCGGGGAAGAGGGGGAAGAGCCTAGAGAGCGCGCTCATCCCGCGTCCTCGCCCACGAAGCTCAGCCCTGCAACGGACCCCCGAAGTCCGCCACGCCAAGGCTGGCCGCCCAGCGGTCCCCGTTCCGGGCCTCCCCCCCCCACCTCCGCCGAGCGGCCCTGCCTCAGACCTTCCCCAGGCAGCAGCCTCGTGTGTCAGTGTCATTTGAGTCTGGGCCCCTGCGGCAGAAAATACACGAAACGTCTTCTCCAGGCTTCCGGAGCAGGCCGGGGCGCCGCGGCGGGCGCTGCGCACGTGCTCTGGCTCGCGAGGCCACATCTGAGCCCACCAGGCTCAGCGTCACACCCCGCGTGGCTCTGGCGGAAAGCTGAGAACACGAGGAAGCTCGCGCGGGGCTGGGCCGGGAGCTGGGCCCGCGCTGCGCGGGTGAACTTTGTCAACGCTTTCATGAACACCTACGACAATCCCCAGATTCTGGCTGCAGAGAGGTGGCTAGTTTCCAGCTCACTCCTTTTTATTGCCTCCACTCATCAGATAAAAAGAAGAGTTTGAGGTCAAAGGGGAATCGCAGGAAGATAAATCCCGAAAGCCTTTCAGACATTTCAATCTCCTCCCCCCTCAGACGATGAAAAAGGATATTTGCCGCCCTGGCTTGTCCCCGGGCCGCCGGTGCATGGGGTGGAAGCGGATCCGGGACGGTCTCTCCACCAGCCCGTGGTGGCGGGTTCCCCGCACGCTGTCCGCCGGGTGAAACGCTGGCTGCAGAGAGAAAGGAAGAGGGGCTGTGACCCGTGACCCGAGGCTGCCCCCCTGCGAGCACGGCGGCTGGGGTGCACGTGAGCCGCTGGGGCACGAGCGCGGCTCTGCGCCGTCGGAACGAGGGGGACGGCGCCTGGCGTGCTGAGGTGAAGCTGACAGAAGGGCATTTCAGAAGCTGTCCCCGCGGGAGGTGCAGAGTCGGGGAAACGTGGAGTCCTTCGTCACGTCCCAGAAACCCGGTGCACCCCGAAGTGTAAGCGAGGCCCCGGGGAGGAGGGCAGCCAGCTGAGTGGCCACAGCATCTAGAAACAGAAACTCAGGCCGGCCTGCAGAACAGCGCGGCCTGTGGCAGGCGGTGGGCGATGTCTGCCGTATAATGTCTTTTTAATGTTTTAATGGACTTGACAATGTTTTGAAAATTCAGATTTGGGGCTTCCAGCAAAAACAGAGCACTCTGGGTACCCTGGTCCCAGATCCTACGTGGCAGTCCCGGCCGAAACCGAGCGGTGCTCTCTGGCGGACGCCCGCTTGTGCCCAGACCAGGCTGCTTTACTGACTCGCTGCCCCGAGTTAGGGAGAGAAAAAAGAACCCCAGTACCCACTGCAGGTAGAGTGCTTGCAGCTTGTCATTCCCGGAGTCGTATGAGTGGAAGCAAAACAGAGTCAAGATAAACCCAGGGCCGGCAAACACAAAGTCCTTTGTTAAGGGACACCTGGGCTGCATTCTTAGTATTTCTGAGGTTGGCAGCAGCAAGGACAAACTTTTTGGTTGCCAAAGTCCAAATCCTGGGGTGAACTACTATAGCTCACGCTACGGGGCAACAGGTGTACAACGTTACGCAGGAGACGTTCGCGGAAGGTGCCAAGCATCGCTCCCGAGGAGACGGCTGCGTGTACAAAGCAGCCGGGCGCCGGGGGAGGAACTGCACGGAGCTGCCTTCCCGGGAGCCTCCTGGAGCACAGACCCGAGCACCACTTCTCTGCGAGCGTGAATTTTCTGTTGGATTTGGGAATCACTCCTATTTCTCCCGGGGGCTGAGAAAATGTCTGGGCTAATTCCGCTTTACAGCGCCAAGCGACTTCCCAGCCCAAATCTACTGTCTCCTAAAATGAAGAGAGCCGGGCCTCCCCTGGTGGCGCAGGTGGTTGAGCGCCGGCTGTGAAGCTGCCCGCAGCCTCTGCAGCGCCGGTTCAATCCCAACCAGCCGGCGAGGGTCTCACATGGCGCGCAGACCTCTGCTGTCTCGCCCGCGGCTCCCCTCAGCAGTGTATTTGCTCAGTCTGCCTGTAATGCTCCCCACTCTGTCTCTGGTGAATCTTCTCATCCTCCCGTGCATCTGACCTGTACCCCAATTCTACTATAAATAAATAATTCTTTAAAAAATAAAATAAAATGAAGCGAGCTCAGCGGGGAACAGCCCCGGGCCTGCGAGAAAACCACCCCTGATGACGGGTAAGCTGCGGGCGGGCTCAGACAACGGGTGCGCCATTGACTCCAGGAGCCGATCGACTACTCGCCCTTGTCAGGCGAGTGGCCGCACCTCACTGTCAGAGCCTGTGTACAAGAGACGTGATGTTAAGAGACAGATGACCTTGACCAGGATGAAAGGAAAGGTTCACGACGGTCACTTAAATACACTTGGAAACCTAAAATCCATCTAGGCGCCTGAGGGCAGTTTCTGCTGGACTGGCGCCTGATGTCCTCTGCAAGGGTGTACAAGGGCCTTCAGAGGGGTCCCCAAAGCAGAACCCCTTGGCCTGTCTTCCGACTTCCGCGGCAAGTCCATTTCCTACTCACGCTCACCTCAGCATTGCCACCAGCGGCCCAAACCCTGGGCCACTGCCTGGGCTCAGTCTTGGGGGGATAGTCTCTGCTTACACCTGGGATTTTCTTCTCCTCACCCTGGCTTGGCTTCAGTTCTGCCCCGATGGTGTCTGAGCTTATGCCAATCCACGGCAACCTGCCTTACCCATCAAATGAGTCAGAGCAACTGTTCAGTTAGGGGCCTTGGGCTGAAGGAGTCCCTGGGTCCCCGAGACAAATGAGCACATGGCTCCAGCGCCCATCCCTTCCGGTCCCGTGCTTGCTGAGGGCTCAAGTTCTGTGATCCAAATGGATTTAAGTTGTTTTAAAACACACACGAAGCAAACCCTGCACCCTGAAGGTTGTGTACTTTTTTTGTTTGTTGTTCCTTTGCTGGTTTTTTTTTTTTTAAAGATTTATTTATTTGTTTGTTTATTTATTTATTTATACAAGCACTGGGTACAGTCAGAAGCGCGGGAGGGTGAGAGAATTCACCAGAGCCAGAGCGGGGAGCAGAGCAGGCAGAAGGACCGAAGGACACTGCTGAGGGGAGCAGCGGGCGGCAGGAGGGGTCTGTTGCGCCAGTGGGACCCTCCTCTGGTGGCCGGGGAGCAGCCGGGGATCGAACTGGCGCCGCAGAGCCTGGGGCAGCTTCGCAACCCAGCGCTCAACCGCTGCGCCACCGGGGAGGCCCTCCTTTGCTGGTTTTAACCATAGCTTTGAATCCACACGGAACGCTGTGATTTATGAGAAATAGATGCTTGGGCCTCCCTGGTGGCGCAAGGGGTTAAGTCTCAGCACTATGAAGCTATGGGCAGCCCCTGAGGCCTGAGTTTGGTCCCTGGCCAAGGAGCTTCCCACACAGCGCAGCAGACCTCTCCTGCCTCCCCGCTGCTCCCCTCAACTGTGCATTTCAGTAGATCCGCCTGTTCTGCTCTCCACTCTGTCTCTGGTGAATCCGCTCACTTCCCCCCGCCCCTGCACCTCTGGCCTGTACCCCAGTTCTTGTATGCATAAATAAATCTTTAAAAAAAAGGAAAAAAGAAATAGATACTTGGTCATTTGTCTTTATTCAAAGTTCCTGCCTCAGAGCTCCCAAAAGCCCAGGATTTTCTAAGTAGTGGGTGTGTGGAAGGTGTCTCTTGTTATGTTAACGAAGGCAACCCTGGGAAAACACCAGAGTGTGGGGACTGGTTGCCAGGGAAACAAAGGTGCACACAGAGGGTAGGGCTGCTCTCTGGGGAGGGGCTGGAGACTGAGTTCAGGTGTCCGCGGCCCAGTTAATCAAGCGCGCCCCAGTAACTAAGCCTCCGCAAAATCCCAAGAGGAGAGGCTTCGGAACGCCTGGGGCTGGGAAAATGTGAAGGCCTGGGGGGCCGGGGGTGCTGCCCTGGTCCTCCCGGGGCCAGCCTTGTGTGGCTCCTCCATCTGGCTGCTCTTGAGTTACAGCCTTTGTAATCAGTTGGTCATCTACAGGGTAGGCGGGCCTCCTGCGTTCCGTACATGCGCTAACCAAGAAATGCAAGCTGAGGAGGAGGTTGTGGGAACCTCTGGTCTACAGCCAGTGGCGCCGGAAGCACAGGCTTGGGTTTGCGGTGGGGCTGAAGCGGAGGGCGCTCTTGGGGACAGAGCTCCCAACCTGCAGAGTCTGAGGCTGTCTCTGGGCAGACAGTGTCGGGGGTGGTCAGAACTGACCTGCATTCCTGGACATCCCCTAGAGCCCAAGAGCAGCTATCGGCAGGGGAAGCCCCACTCCTGCGAGAAGCTGCTCGAAGGACCACACACGCCTGCTTTTTAAATGGTCGGTCCAGACACACCCATTTTTATGGTTTAATTTTTATTTTTTGCTTTTTTAAAGATTTCTTTATTTGGGCCTCCCCGGTGGTGCAGCGGGTTGAGCGCGGCGTTGTGAAGCTGTCCGCGGCTTCTGCAGCACAGGTTCGATTCCTGGCCGGCCAGGGAGAGCCCCACAAGGCACGGCAGACCTTTCCTGACTCGCCCGCTGCTCCCCTCAGCAGTGTCTTCGGTCTGTCTGCCTGTTCTGTCCCCGCTGTCTCCAGTGAATCCTCTCACCCCCCCGCCCCTCTGGCCTGTACCCCAGTTCTTGTATGCATAAATAAAAATAAATCTTTTTAAATAAAATCTTTTTAAATAAAAAAAGATTTATTTTTATTTATGCATACAAGAACTGGGGTACAGGCCAGAGGCATGGGGGGTGAGAGGACTCACCAGAGACAGAATGGGGAGCACAACAGGCAGATCTACTGAAACACCGTGAGGGCAGGCAGGGCCTCGCACAAGGCGGGTCCAGGGGACCCTGTGGTTGCAAGCTAGGAGTAGCTGGGAACCGAGTGGGCCGGGCCCTCAAGCGGCTCCTCCCGCCATTTTGCTTCCTCCCACAGGGGCTTCTGTGGACGTCACTCCCTGGCAGCTGAGAGTCCACGGACATCTGCGCCCGCCGAGGCCTCCCGGGATGGCGCTGCCTCGGCCGCTGGGACTCCTTCCATAAACCCGGCCTGCACCTGCCTCCCCGCCGCCCCAGCAGCACCCAGAAGGTCAGCTAGTAGAGAAGGTCGCAGCAGGTGGGCGGGAAACGCCACCCCAGGTCAGCTTACACCGGCTGTTTGTGCGACTCCAGCTCCCAGGGGGTGCCCAGCCCTTCAGTGCACCCCTTAGTTCCTGCACATGAGGCTGGTCCCTGGAACGGAATGAGCTCCCCTCGGGAGGGTGGGTGGCTCGCCTGAGGGAAGGAGGGCAGCTCCTTGAGTTTCCAGGTGTGGGGTGAAGGGAGTCACAGCCCCCCTTCCAACACAGGGCCCTGTGCCCCTACAGGGAGCCCAGCTGGGGGTCATTCCACCGCAGCCAGCACCCCCTTCGTTTCTGGTGATGGGGAGGGGGCGGGGACAATGGCCCAAGATGTTTCACTAGGTTCAATGGGCCACGTTAGCTCCCCTGACCACCTGGCAGGACGGAGGGCACGCCGTGGCCTCGTCACAGGCTCCGTCACACCAACAAACAACGACAAAAAGTCTCACTCAAAGAGAAATTCAAAATACATTACAAATCTCCGGGGTTGGACCTGCCAGCCACTGCCCCCCACCTCTGCCCCCCACGGTGTCAGCCTGTGGGCTCCGGTGCAGATGCGTGCCAGAGGGCAAGGTCTGGAGCTCCCACACCGCGGGCCCCCTGGGAACAAGGCGAGGCCACCAGCCCAGCAGCACAGGGCGGCTGGACGCGCACAGCCCTGAACCCCCCGCGTGGGTGGCTACCGGTTCTTTCCCACGGAGGGGCTCCCTTTTCTGAGCAGCTGAACTGGGGATCCACACTTTCCCAAAGGACCCCATGATTCGGCTGGGAGCAATGGAAAGCAGCCCTGACGAGCAGGGCGAGTGCCGGCACCCAGTGCCCCCTGGTTGGCGAGACAGGCTCGGCTAAAAGACTGAAAAATGCCTGACAAGTCTTGAAGGCAGCAAAGGCCCGAACACACAAAAGCACAGTGTTCAAGACCCACACGAGGACTGGGCGAGAAAAACCTCTCCAAATCAACCACGAAGCATTAACAAGCCCCAAGTGTGGGGCCCAGGGGCCCGGGGGGCCGCGTGCAGGGGCTCACTCTCCCGGCCCGGGAGGTGAGTCCGCGAGCCCCCTGCAGGCTCGGGGCCGCGGGGCCCGGTGTGCAGCTGCCCGCGCTCCGCAGCGGCCTGCCGGGGCAGCTCTGCTCCCACCTGGTTTTCCGGCTTTCGCGTACATGATAGAAGCGGGGCGTGAGACACATTCATCAACACACACCCCACCCCACCCCCGGCCTGGGGACACGAAACTGGTTTTGCTCCCAGGATACATGATCCTGGGAGGTTAAATGACAAAATGTTAACAAATTATTGAAACTGGCGATGACTACAGGGGGGCTTACTATTCTATTCTCTCTGCTTTTGTGAAGTTAAAATTTCCATAATAAAGTGAAGAATTTCAGCTTCAAATCTTCAGGGATGGGTGGGCGGGAGGCCACGCAGACCCCAAACCTCTGTGGCATATTCTGGTCCTCCCAGGAAGTGGTCACACAAGCCCCCAGAGGTGGTTTCTGCTGCGGCCTGGTGCCCTGTGTCTGTCGTGAGGGGCACCCTCCCCAGAGTGCCATTCTCCGTCGAGCTCTGGTGCTGCAGGGCCGTGACTGGATGGAGGGTAAACAACTGTCAGGCTTTCTGCCCTCCCGCCATTAGGATGGATGACGGATCCCTGAGGTCCTGAATGCATGCCTGACGGCGGGCACCTAAGTGGGGTGTGGGCATGCGTAGGTGGGATTCTCCTGGGCCGAGACCGGGCTTATAATGGCGGTCACAGGGCAGAAGGAGCCGTAGCAGGTAAGGACGGGGGCTCGATGAAACAGGACCGACGGTGCGGCTGGTGATGAGTACACGTGGCTCTTTATTCTCCATTTTGGACACATTTTAAACTTCCAAATAAAAGGCCTAATGCTGAGAAATTAAGCCTGACTACTGTCATAAACTTAGGGTGCCTTTTGACTGCTTCAACCCAATAATTCCAGAAGACATGCAAAACAGAGAGAGGCGAAGTTTTCTACCACGTGGTGAGCAAAAATCATTACTGAGATGCTTTTTCCCCACAAAGAACAAAGTGTGAACTTTCTCAAAAGAACTTCAAGAGTCTCCAGAGAAAATGTTTCTGGAAGGAATAAAACAATCTGGGATATTTCGTTAGATAAGACAGCACATGGCAATTCCAAATAAAGCATTTTGAGTTTAAAAAAAAAGAAAAACCAAAACGTGCATCCTGTTTTCGCCTCGAAAGCGCACAGGGCCGCTCTCCCCCCACCCCCACCCCCCGGGGCTGGTGAGGCGGCGCCTGCAGCTGCGGTCACGGTGGACCACGGAGTTAGGGGCCCTGGCCGCCAGCCTCCTGCCGCTGCCACCGCCCTGGGGCTGGGAACTGACCACTTTCCCAGGCAGCTGCTCCTTTCCCTCCCAGCCCTGCTCTGGATGCTTTCCCTCGGGCTGGGCAGGGAAACGCCCTTGGGGGAGTCTGCCCAGAAGAGCATTTCTAAAAATTCATCCTTGTAAGATCATCCTTTTCCATGCGGAACTGGCAACCAGGAGCGGAAGAGTCGGCCGGCCGTGGGAT
Organism: Talpa occidentalis; assembly: GCF_014898055.3. Lineage (NCBI taxonomy): Eukaryota > Metazoa > Chordata > Mammalia > Eulipotyphla > Talpidae > Talpa > Talpa occidentalis. The sequence continues at coordinate 894,654 of NW_023601433.1, forward strand.
CAGGCTCTGTTTCATGGTGCTCCCCCTGTGAGTGTTCTGGTTGCTTGTTGGGAGACTCCAAGTTGGTTTGGATTCCTTTTGTCAACCAAACAGAAAGCTGGCAGGGCTCCTGAGGAGGAGCCTTGGCGTGGGATCTGGGAGTCCCTGCCTTTGCCTGCAGACAGTGGGCTGGGGAGAGCCGCCACCCCCAGCCAGGCCCTCCTGGCTGGGTCCCAGGGCTGTCCACCTGGGGCAGCACCACTAGGGCAGGAGGCGGCCTCTCAGTTTCTGAGCCTGAGTGAAGAGAGTAGTGGGCCCTGTCGGTGCAGGCTCCCAGGCCTCCCACCGGGGGGAGAGCAGAGGTGCTCCCTTGGGCCCCACGCCCAGCCAAATGGCGCCTTGGGAGTTACCCGCAGGTGACCACTTACAAATCTGAGGATCTGATTCTCCATTGGTGCCTCCCCGCAAGCCCCCAAATGCTCTGCCAGCCAGAGAACGGAAGAGGGACGGGATCAGCCAGCTTCTGAGGACAGCAGAGGACACTCAGCTGACATGGATGAGGCGCCCTTAACCAGGCCCTAACATACACATCCCTCAATTCAGGGGATTTACTTCACCGCCCCAAAAGGCTACAGCAATATAATCATTAGTAGAGGTGATTATCTGGGGGAGACATTAAAGTTCTGAGGTGATTTTCGCATATCATGTGATGCTCCGCAGTGGGGTGTGCGGCCAGCGTGGGGTGTAAAGCTAGAGACTGAGAGAAAACATGTATCATCAACGCACCAGCTCAGGTAGTTCCTCTCCAACCACAGCACAACTTACAGAGAAATGTTTAACTGGGCCTTTTTTCTTTCATTTTCTGTATTTGTTCTTGGGGGAAATTTTGAGCTCTTTGGAGGCAGTTAAGGTTCCTGGGAGCAGTGCGCAACGACAGGGGGGCGGCCGAGAGCCCTGGTGGGGAAGGGCAGTGGGCGGGCGGCTTCAGCCTTGTCTGGGGGACTGCCGGCCACCGCCCCAGCTCCTCTCCCTTCCCTGTAAACCAGTTTTATAGCCGTGCTATTGTAACTTTATAACAAGAAATACGTATTTGGTCTTACTACTGTTCCTGGTCCACAGCACCTGAAATCTTTGGAATTTTAGGGGTCCTATGTTAATGAGGGGGGGCTGGCTGCCCAGTAGAGGAGGCTGGCATTCTCGGTGCCCTCACCACCTCCCGGGAGGGAGAGGGCCTGGGAGTGGAATCCCTGCCAGGGGCCATGATTTCATCAATCACGCCTGTGTATTACAGTCTCGGCTGGAGAACCCAAAGGGCGGGACCTGGAGCATTTTCGGGCTGGCGGTTCCCTGGAGGTCTTGGGAGAGAGGCACATCCGAGAGGACACAGAAAGGCCGGCCCCTGCCCACCATCTCTCCCATGTGGATGTTCATCTCTAGCCTTTGCTTTCTACTGAGGTGTTTAATTGTCATATAACATGTTAATTTCAGATGTACATCATGATTTGATATTTATATATATTTCAAATGATTAACACATTAAATCCACTTAAACATCCATCACAGTTACAATTTTTTTCTTCTTGTGATGAGAATTTTAAGATCTAGCCTCTTAACTTTCAAATACACAATAGGGTATTATTAAATACAGTGCCATATTGCACCTTACGTTCCGGTATCGTATATCCTTCTAGAACAAATGTTTCCCCAAGTTCTGTGAGTCAGTCTACAAATAACTGAATCCAAGGGGGGAAGAGGTCATGGGAACCTCCAATCTGTAGCCAAGTCCAGCAGAATTCTCAGCTCCCGGGCCCGGACACCCGTGCTGCTCCCTGCGGCCAGTGGTGGGTTGTGCTGACTGCAGGAGTGCTTGTGGGCGTGGGGAGGCCTGCACGCCACAGTGGGGCTGGGTGAGACCCTAACCGCTGTTTAAAGATAACCAACCAGCTTCGATCAAATTATTTGAATAAGTAATATATTTACATTCTTACCATATAAAAATATAAGGCTGGATGGGGAAGAGGCCACATCCAGCACCCCCCATCTAGCCCCACCTCCCAGCGGGCAGTCAGATTACTTGTGACTCCTTCCAAATGCTGGTGATGCACGTGCGGCACACGGGCGTGTATTACTTCCGCTGTTGGTTTACACAAACAGCAGCACACTGTGTGTGCTTAATTATGTTTCTAAATCTGATTCCAGTTTCTGGGAAGTTCCCTCTCCTAATTCTCAAAACACAAAAATAGCCAAATAAAAAGACTGGAAAACTCAACAAAATGAAAAACCAAGCAGTCAGAGAACACGTGCCAACACGGTAACTGAACTACTCCTTTCTAGATGTTCCCAATTTCTCTAAGCCCTGTGTCCACCTCAGTACTACTTGGTCATCAAAGTCTAGGGTCACAACCCTCTTCCTTCCACTGCCTCCTTCCCATCACTGTTTAACCACCGCAAGCCTCTCCCAAGGTGGGGGCTGATGTAACATGACGAGCCTTCTCTTCCTCGTCCCAGTGTTTCCTTTTCTTCCTGGTCAAGTTTCATGACAAAGAAGCAGCCTCCAGGGCCTCCTTGGTGGTGCAAGGGGTTGAGTGTCAGCGCTGTGAAGCTGTCTGCAGCCTCCGCGGCACGGGCTCGATCCCCGGCCAGGGAGGTGACCCACAGGGCACAGCAGACCCCTCCTGTCTCCCCGCTGCTCCCCTCAGCAGTGGATTTCAATAGATCTGCCTGTTCTGCTCCCCACTGTCTCTGGTGAGTCCTCTCACCCGCCACACCTCTGGCCTGCACCCCAGTTCATGCATGCATAAATAAATAAATCTTAAAAAAAAAAAAAAAAAGACGTGGCCTCCACTACTTCTCCTTGACTCCACTCACCCCTCGGTCCTCTAACCCTGTACTCCACTGAAATTTCTCTTCCCAAGATAACCATGGACATTCCGCATTAATAAACACACTGGACTTCTTCGGCATTTAAGTCACTTGACTTCTCAGAAGCATCTGCAGTTATTGATAATTCCCTCTTAAAATGTGCTCCTGTGACTCCATGCTCTCCTGGTTTTCCTCCACCCTCTGTTTCCTTCCAGTCTTCTCTGCAGACTTCTGAGCTTCCCAGTGTCCTGTAAGTACCAGGGTTCCTCGGGGCTCTGGTGTACTGCACTTTGTCTCCAGCCCAGATCCCCCCGCTCCCCAAAGCTCCAGACTTGGGTCTTCAACAGCCGTCTGGACCACTCTTTGAGGATGGCCTGTGGGCATTTCACACAGCATGTTGCAAGGGAGCCGCCGTCCGCCTTCAGACCAGCCTGTTCTTGTGTTTCTCAGGAACGGGCAGCTCGGAAGCCTCGCCCAGGTCTGGAGTCTTCCTTGAGCCCTGCCCCCAGGGCCCCTTCTCATACAGGCACCAACACAGAGCTGGTCACTGCGCCTTCTGAACACCTTTCAAACCCACCCACCTCTGCTCCCAGCGCTCCCCACTCTACCCAGGTGCCGGTACTGTGTCACCCTGTTTCCTCCACGCCGGTTCCCACACTGCCAAGTACCTTTCTAAAAGCAGGCCCCAGCACCTCACTCAGCTGCATAAAGCCCATCGATGACATGGTTAAAAAAAAAAAACAAAAAACCCTAGCAAGTGGATTTAAAGTTCACCCCCAAAAAATGAGCATTCAGGAAGAGCCTGGAAAAAAATCACCGAAAAAAAGCATGAGAGTGAATGAACCCCACCAGATTTTAAAATGTCAATACAAAGCTACAACAATCAGTTACAACAGTGTGATTCTGGGGTAGGAAGACACATAAAGCAATAAAAAATATAATCCAACACATGTGGGAGTTTAGTACACGATGGGTGGAGAGAAGATGACCGTCCAATGGCGTCGGGTCAGCCGCTCAGCAGGGCGAGAGCTGAGGCGCACGGCACGTCTCCCACCACAGAAGCTCTGGCGGCGCCAAGATTTTAAATCTAAGCATGAAAGCATGATGTCACCCAAGAAACAAAGACTTTCAGCATGACAAAAAGCCTAGAAGTCCCCAAAGATAGTAAACTTCAGTGCATAGAAAGTTTCAATGTCCGCACAGGGAAAAAGCTCGTGGTAGAGAGTCAGAAGACAAACGGCACACCGGGAGGAGGCGCGCGGCTAGCAGGAGACAAACGTCTGCTTTTAAGATCCCCTAAGAAAGTCAGCAAGCACAAGTCACCCGCCCACAAGAGTTAAGGGAAAGATAGGAACTAGTCACAGTCAAGAGAACACAAATGACTCAGGGCGGGGGCGCATCGCGCAGAGAGAAAGGCAAGGCGAAACGAGGCCTTTCCTGCGTAGGACTGACTCGGTCAAGGCTGGGGGACACTGAGGACGTGGGGCGGACATGGGCAAATGGGCACACTTGGCCGGAGCTGGTCGGATGCAAACGGGTACAACCTCTGTGGAAGATGGACGGCAGGAGCACCCTACCCCACACCACCACTGCCGCAAGCTTCCCTTGCAGCTACTCCTGCACGTGAATAAAGGCACGTGCACGGTCTCCACCTCCTGGAGTTCCCGCCACTGCCTTATTTCCTGCCGTGTGGCTGGCATCTAAGCAACACAACAGGGCAGTGAGATGGGCTGTGGCTACGCTAGGATACTTGCACGACCGTCTTGCCGGCTGAGACTCCTCTGCACCAGCCTCGGAGGAGTAAGGCGCCCGAAGTCGGTGGCGCATCAGAAGCCCCAGGGCCAGGAAGGAGGAGCGGGGCGGGGCTGAGGGCAGCCTGGCAGGACACTGACGCCTCCTCCTGCAACCACAGGAAACATGCTGCGGCTGATGGGCCGGGAAGCACAGTCTCCGCCCAGCCTCCCTCCGGGTAGCCGGCAGCCTCGTCAGGGTCAGCACTGCCGCCTGGGGAGACCCTGAAGCAGAGAACCCGATAAGACGTGCAGACTCCTGAGCTACAAAGACTGTCAGATAACCAGATGGACGCTGCTTCAGCTGCTAAGCTCGTGGTGACTTGCTACAAAGCAAGAGAAAATGAAAACACAAAAGGCCAATTCCTTAATACGTAATAAGGAGTCCTCGTAAGCCAATAAAAGATAAAGCACGCAACAGAAAAAGAGATAAGGCCTAAAAACACAGTCTACAGAACAGGAGCTACGAAAGGCCAGAGAAACAAAAAGGGAAGCTCAGCCTGCCTTTGTGCTTGTGCCCTCGGACACAGCGGCCACCAGTACTTGCTTGCTGAATGGAAGCATTTCACTAGCAATTAAAGAAATGCCAATAAAAACAATGAGATGTCATTTTTTTACCCATCAGACTAGCAAAGATTAAAAAGAGGGATATAACTTAAGCGGACATTTCTCCAAAAATGATATGCTAGTAGCCAGAGGCGTCTGGACAGACGCTCAGCGCCCGCAGCCGTTGGGGACGCCTAATGTGGGCGTGCAGAGAGCAGGGTCCTTGGGACAGGCTGTCAAGGCTGCTTGCTCAGACACCAGCAGGTGGAAAGGGCTGCCCCAGAGGGCCAGGTCTGCTGAGAGAGAGGCCTGCTCGGTCCCAGGCAGCAGGCCGGGGCTGGGGGCAGCTGCAGCCACTGCCCTGCAAAGGGAGCAGGTGGGTGAGGGAAGCCCAGGTGCAGGCGCAGGCGGGCAGGAGGCTGCCCCACATGGGCTTCTCTTTGGGAGGGGCTCACCCCTTCGTGGGGCTGTTAAATGCTCTTAAATTAACTAGGGCCGGTGCCTAAAGACTTTCCTGCATTTGGTTTGACCAGGTCATTTGGAAGGACAGTGGTTCTTGGGCTGCCGCCTCCACACCCCCAGCTGGTGTGCGCCTCAGTCTGTGCCTCCGGACGCGTCACGTTTCTAGAGCTGGGTTAACGCCTGTGTCAGTCACTCCCACCCCATCTCCAGCTTCGGGCCTGCTGTGAGACCAGCAGGTCTTGTGATGCCTCCTCTAATTTCCTGCTCTCAGCCTCGATCGCAACCGCTGGGAGATATTCCCTCACACGTTCCCAGTGGCTGCCCCCGGAAGCCAGAAACAGCAAGTGTGGTGAGGTGCGGAGAAGCTGGAGCCTGCTGCACCGCCACAGGCACAGAAAAGGGAGCCGCTGTCATGGAAAGCAGCATGGTGATCCCGCGAGTGCTCAAACTCGAGCCACCATAGGATCCCCAGTCCCCCACAGGCCCACACCCAAAGGAACTGAAAGCAAGATTTCGAAGACAGACTTGCACACCCACGTTCACAGACGCATTATATGCAATAGCCAACAGGCAGAAGCAACCGAGAGGCCCGTCAGCGGGTGGACAGACGGGCGAGCAGGGTGTGGCCCGGACGGGCAGTGGAGGGCTGCCAGCCTGCGAGAGGTGGATGTCCTGTCACCTGCTGCAACAGGAGAGGGCCCGGGGGACACCAGGCGAAGTGGACTACACCGCTCACGGAGGGGTGAGCGCGGCTGACCCCACTGCTCTAGGGGGTACCCGGGCAGCGTGCTGGCGCCGGACCGAGGGGGGGCTGGGGGCTGCTGCTGCTGCGCGCGTGAGCATGACGCTTTGCAGGATGAAAGACCCGGGACACTGGACGCACAACGAGAACGCACTTAACCCCTGCACACGGCGAAGATGACACATTTTATGTTGTTGACGACGATTTTGAAAAATGGGCACATCCCATGAAGAGGCTGTGAAGAAACGAGACGTTCTCAAAGTGCTGTGGGAGCAGAAACCCTCGTGGTCTCCACTGGGACGGCTGTGGTGGTGCCGCCCGGACTGCACACGCGCAGGACACGTGCTCCCGCGGCCCCCCAGCGCCAGACGGCAGGAGTGCCCGCTGCCGTTGGTTAGCAGTGAGAGATTCGAGTCTAAATGTCAAGAAACTGGTCAAGTGAATGATGGACAAGCCTCATCAAGGTATGTGACGCAGCCACTAAAATGAGCATCTTTGCGTGCTTCTGTGGAAGGTGTCAAAGTGTCGTTCCTCGGGTAGAAGTTATTCTGCACGGTGTGATTCCATCTGTGTAAAGAGGAAGTGCTTGCATTTGCACAGAAATCTTCCAGGGGGTGCAAAAGACACACTCAGCAGCGAGGTCCTGTGGAAACTAGGATTGGGGGAGGGTGTGAGTGAGAACAAGGGAGACATTACTTGTCACTGTCTGTGCTCCTACATTACTTGAGTTTTTGCGATACACCATATTTTATGTAAAAATTAACTTGGAAGAATAAGTAAGTGAGCAAGCGGCAAGCATTTCCTGACAGCTTTCCATTGTCCTTCACACAAAAAGAAAATTCACCAAGACAGTGAGGTCCCTGGTCCCTGCTTCAACCCACCTGCATCGCTCCCACCCAACCCCACCTCCTAGCAAATCATCTTCCAGTCTCACCAAATTTCCAGTTCCTCAGATAGAACCTGCTCTCTCCTTTCACCCAGCTTTGCCAAATGCTGTTTCTTCTGCTTCAGAGACATAGTCCTCAGGCCCAGCTCAGGCACCTCTTCCTCCAGGGGGACTGCCTGGGTGCTCCTCAGTCCCACCCCCAGTCTGGGTCAGGAGTACTGGGAAGTGCTCCAGCCACTCTTCGAACTCCTCTGCCAGGGTTCATCCCGGGGCCTCAGGATGTGTAACATCATCTGCCTCTCCTGCTGGACTGAAGCTCCGCTGGGTCACGGCATCAGCCACGGCGGCTGGCACACGCCTAGTGTTCCATCAACATCTGTCAGGTTGAACTTGTATTACTGCAGTCCTATCACGTGCGCACCCCGCTGCCACTCCGGGCAGCTTCACAGCTGCACCCCCAGGCTGGTCATTCCCACAGCCTCTTCAGGCACAGCCTCTTCAGGCAGGAGACGGGGCGCCGCACCCCACCAAAGAGAGAGCTGTCGTGAACCAACAGTCAAGATGGCTGTTATCAAGCAAGCGATGACTCAAAGGCCCAAAGGCCCAGACCCGCCCTCTCTCCCTCCCGCCTCTCACCCCAGACCTGACTCTGCTCTTCATCAATGACGGAACTGCTTGAACACATGGAGGCTGCATCACTATTAGAATTTTTTTTTAAGATTTATTTATTTATGCCTACAAGAGCTGGGGTACAGGCCAGAGGTGTGGGGGGTGGGGGGGGGCGGTGAGAGGACTCACCAGAGACAGAGCGGGGAACAGAACAGGCAGACTGATGAAATACACTGCTGAGGGGAGCAGCGGGCAAGGCAGGAGGGGTCTGCTGCGCCATGTGGGACCCTCGCTGGCTGGGTGGGATCGAATCGGCGCTGCAGAGGCTGTGGACAGCTTCATAGTGCGGTGCCCAACCCCCTGCACCACCAAGGAGGCCCCCACTATTAGAATTTTTTCAAAAGCCATGATTTAGTTTAAAGCCCACGGGGTTAACTTCTAACTTTTCCCTGCCCAAAACAATTAGTATAAAGATTTAGAATATTTACTGGAAAAAACGTAGGCATTCCATTGAGGATGCCCCCAGGTGGCGCACCCTGACACTTCTTTCCCCTTACCACCTGGACGCTGTGGGTCTGCAGAGGAGGTTAAGGATTTCAGGAATCCATACAAGGTTCCAGTAAGTGCTCTGAGCCCGGCCGGGGCCCGCGCCTCCCTCCATCCCGCACCCCCAAGTAGAGACAGAGGTTGGCAACAGGGGCTGAGACTTAGGCGTGAGATTAGGGTCTACGTCTTCCTCATTACCTGATTCTATTTTATTTATTTATTTTTGCGTAGAAGAACTGGGGTGCGGGCCAGAGGTGAGAGTGTGAGAGGATTCACCAGAGAGAGAGTGGGGAGCAGAACAGGGGGATCTACTGAAACCCACTGCTGAGGGGAGCAGCGGGGAGACAGGCGAGGTCTGCTGCGCCCTGTGGGTCAGCTCCCTGGCCAGGGATCGAACTCAGGCCACAGTGGTGACAGTGCTGAGACTCAACCCCTAGGCCAGCAGGAGGCCCTCATGACTTGATATTTCTTAAAGTCACGTTTATGAAAAGCAGCCCTGGAGGGGCACTGGACAAAGACCAAGGAGACAAAGCAGCCATGTCCTAGCAGCTGTGTGGAAACTTCATGTATTCCTCTCTCAGTGCATACAATTTGGAGCCTCCTTTTACATTTCTTGCCTAAAATAGTAAATACAACGGTTTTCTGTAGGCACCGCCTTTACATTCATAATTTTCAATGGTGCTGAGCAGCGGTGTCACATTTCTACGTATCAGTCCCTCGCTGCGTAGACTAACACCGCAGCCTTCCCAGGCCTGAAGCGCTCGCCTCACACCTGCAGTTACCGCCGAAGGACAGTGGCGTCCCCACGGGAGAATTCACGGAAGGACAGCGCTCTCTCCACAGGTCTGACACATTCCCTCCACTGCTCTGACACGGTAATTCTCAGCGCCTATGACCATGGACAGAACACATTTCATCACCTCCCGTCATCACTCGAGCATTCACTGCAAGTTTCTTCCTAATTTAGCAAGCAGGGAGGCTCGACCATGGCTGTGGGGATAATCACCTGCATCCGCAGTCAGCGTTTCAGGTTCGGCGCGGGGCGCTCACAGACAGGTCTCGCTCGCCCCTCACCAAAACCCTGGGACTCTACAGATGAGAAACAAGGCGTACATGCGGGGTTCTTCCATGCACAGCTCATGAGGGGGAGAGGCAGGCTGTGAACCCCAGCTGTCTGACTCCAGAGTCTGCCTACCAGCCCCGCCAGCCCGTAGCACCTCACTCTTGTCGGATCCACGTGTCTCTGCTGAGAGCGACCCCAACATACTCCCCAAAGCTTCCTATTTCCTGATTTTTCTGTCCATGGCAAATACAATCAAGGCCAAGGGCCAGAGGCAGCTTGCAAGTCGGGGTTTCAGAGCTGAGGCTGGGCTATGGGCGAGCCAGCCCCCGCGGCCCCCGCAGCTGGGATCGGGGACTCTGCACCCAGGTGCTGGAAGCCGCAGCGGCGGGGCCAGGAGGGCAGAGAGGAGGTCCGAGCGGAGGTCAGAGAGTCAGAGAGGAGGTCCGTTCTGGCCCCCAGGGCGTCGGCAGTCCCCAGTGCACTGTCCCACTTCACTCTCAGCGCGTAGCATGCGGCCCGCGCCAGCCCGAGTGATGTCTCAGGGCTGGAAATGGTTTCTTTTTTCTTTAAGAAATACTCTGGTTGAATTTCCTTAACAGGTTTCAACTTCTGCATTTGGAGAAAACAGTTCTGCTTTAGTAATCCAACAAAAGAACCAAAAAGCCGCTGGGAGGATGCGGCATTGACGAGCCGGACTCCAGCTCGGGCCTGGACTGCCACGCTGGCGCCGGGAGCCGAGCTGGGGAGGGGGCTTAACCCTCCTTGGCCTCCACTGTGCCCCTGCAGAGCTGGTAACCGCGCTTTCCTCTGAGGTTGCTGGAAATACAAACTGTGTGCACAGCGCCCGGCAGCAGTGCCAGGGGCATAGTCAAACCCAGGCCCTTCCCCAGCGCGAGGGCGGGGCGGGGCGGGGCGGCCGGGCCCCCACACGCAGGAGGAGGGAGTGGAGACGCCCCTTCCCACGTGCTCGGAGACAACGGCGCGTGTCTGAGTCGAGCGGCTGGACATCCCGGACTCGGGGCGGCCGGCCCGGGCCATCTACTGGCTGAGGCTCACGAGGCCCATCACCTGCGGTTCCTTCTCCCACCTCTCTGCCCTGTGGTCACTGCCGTGTCACAAGGGCCGCTGGACTGACAACAGGTCTAAAGCTTCTGATCCGTCCGCAGGGCAGGCGGCCACCGTGAAGGCTCGTCCCAAGCCAGGCCGCGAGGCCAGCAGAAGCCCAGATGAGCTTTGATTCACTGCCACCAGTGTTTCCCCCGAAGGTTCTTCTCTCTGCTTCCTTTGGAAGGACATTTTAACTTACAAGCGCTCTGAACCCCGAGTGACAGGTCTACACTGACTCTAAATTAACCCCGAGCTACTTAGAGACTGAGCAGGCACAGACCACTGGAAATGGACTCTTGAGCAATTCTGTGACTGACGAGATGGCGCCTGAGTGACAGGGGGAGGGAAACAGAGCGGGCCAGAGAGGGGAGGGGCGGGGAAGGGCTGGGAGGAGAGGAGGCCTCTAGTTCCAAGGTCCTGGGCTCTTCAGGCCGTGGCATCCTAAGGCTCGGTCACCCCCAACTCGGCAGCCATGGCGACAGTCGCCACCGTGGCCACAGCTGCCCCAGCTGGCCGTGCTCGGGGGCGTCTGATCTCTTGGACTCTCCTGCCCGCTCCTTCCTTTGCTAACTGGCACCCCTCGCCCTGCTGGTCCAGGCGCTGGTGTCCCCGGTATGAGGAGCGCAGCCTGTCTCTGCCTGCTCCGCGAGCGGCGCACACCAACCACCGCTCCCTGCTTCCCGCGTCCACCTAACTCCAACCACGTGCTAAACTCGACTCCAGTTTCTGGGAAGTTCCCTCTCCTGATTCGCAAAGCATAAAAACGGCCAAATGAAAAAGGTTGGAAGCCTCAGCAACCAAAAACCAAACTGTCAGAGAACACACGCCGACGCCGCCCCTGGCCAGCCGGGCCAGGACAGGCCTCCTGGAGGAGGGCGCTCAGGGCCAACGTGGACTGAACAAGCAAAAGGACGCGTCAGGGGACCCTAACCTAGAAGGAAACCAGCAAAAGTCGCCCTGGGCGCCCAGTGACCCTGGGACTAGAAAAGGCATCTCTCCGGGCCGAGGAAAGAAGGAATAAAACACTCCCGCCGGCCTAAGCTGACTTCGCGTGTCTGTGCTTGCTGGATTTGCAAAGCAGCAGCGAAAGCGTGGGAGAGGCAGGCCTGGGTTGGTTTCCTGACTGTGGCCTGGGCAGCTCGGCTCCAAGCGCGGGCTGGCGCAGGGCAGCCTGGCCACCGGGGCACGGCCAGCGAGGCAGGGCCAGCCGGGGCAGCGCGGAGGTGTCTCCCCGCTGTCGCCTCCCCTACGGGGAAGTGTCTTCCTCCCCTCAAGCTAGAGCAAACAAAGACAGTGCTGGCCACGAGCCGCTCTGAAGAGGCTGCAGGGGAACGGGGAGCGCTTTCTGAAGCCCCGCGAGGGTGGAGGTAAGGACCGAAAGGGCCGAGATGTTACTCGGCTGGCCGTCGTCCAGGCACCAGCCTCGAGGCCCGGGGTGGCCCCGACGGGCAGGCTGCCCTGGTGGCTGACATGGAGACGCTTCCTCCGAAGTTACCCCAACTCTGGAAACATCTAACGTGATCATAAACAACTGAAGCTTCATTTTAAAGTATAAAAACGGGCTGTTTCATAACACGGGGCCACTGCTAGCTCCTGAGTATTGTGAAACTTTGCAGGGAACAGGAACAAAACTTTGGCTGGCCCGGCTGCCAAATAGTGAAAGAACTTCAAAGTTTAGAGAAAAGCCTCCAGCCCCTCCCCTCCTCCTCAGGGGCGGCCAGGCGACGCCGGGGGTTCAAGGAGGGTGACAGGACGCCCCTCAGCAGTACGTGCTGAGCTTTCCATGGGGGCGAAACGAGGGGGGCCGGGAGACGGGCCCCGGCGCGGGCTCTCCTGGATGCGCCCTGGGCGGGGCAGGGCAGCCGCCCGCCGCCGGGACAGGCTGACTCAAACTTCCAGCACCGCGTTTCCCCAGCCAGTGAGGAATGAGGAGGAGGTGACAGGCCTGTCTGAAAGCTAAGGAGCTACAAACAACAGAAGCCTGGGCCCGCAGCCCGCAGCCCTCGCGAGCGCACCCGCGGTGACCGCGGAACACGCGGCCCCAGCAACGCAGGCCGCTGCCCCCCGCCTGCTGCCAGCGCCTCCCTCGGGGAGCAACACCCGGGCTGGCTTCTAGGGCGGCACAATCACTGACTCGGTTCCCCACAACTTCACGGCCAGACCACGGCGCGGCCACGGCAGGCGGAGGGTCTTGTCTGAGGCCCCAGTGGCCGGGGAGCCGGGGCGAGCGGGGCAGCGGCAGGCGCCCAACTCTTGTTCCGATGCGCCGACGGCTGGTGCACCCAGGAGTCACCGAAGGACACGCGAGCCCCTTCTCAGTGACCTCTAAGGGGCCTACAAGGAAGTGCTTGTGGGAGACCCTCGGCAAGCGGACCTGACACTGCAGGCGAGCTGGCCGCTCACCGAGGCCGCGCTGGCTCCAGGGGAGGGGCGGGGGGAGCCCCCAGGGCTGCCTGCGCCCCCTCCCTGCTGCCCCGCCCAGACTTGCGACACTGTCACTATCACCGAGGGCCCCGCCCCACCCCCCTCCACGTGACCATGTGCTGAGGAGCCTTTGGCGACGGATCCAGTGTTTCTCACCGGCCCCACTCACGCTGCACTGGCAGGCGGGGAGTGAGAGCGATTGCCCAGAGAGGACCACCCCGGCCTGATCATCTGGAGCCAGGCCCGAAAATTCCAGGACTCTTCTGAAATTTTTGATTATGTGGCCAACATTTGGAAAGTGGATCTAGCTCTGAAAAGACATTCTTTTTCAAGAATCTGCGAGAAGCAAGCCCAGAACCACCAGCGACACAAGGTGAAGTGAGGCCTCAGAGCCCCAGCTGAGCGAGACCCTAAGTCTGCTCGGTGCTGAGTCAATACATCCGCATCCTCGCTGCCTCGATTAGTCACCGACACTAGATGCTAACTCTAGGAATGAGAGAAGACTCCAAAAACAGCACCAAAAGACAGTTGACAGTGTGAGGAAAACTCTCTGTAACATAAGACAACATGAAACTACCATTCAAAAAACTCCTGCAACTGGATAGGAAAGGGGAAAAAAAGAAAACTGGGCTGAAGTTATGAACAGGATATTACCAGAAATCTGAATGGCTGGGCCTCCCTGCTGGCCTAGGGGTGAAGCCTCAGGCTGTCACCACGAGGCCTGATTTCAATCCCTGGCGAGGGAGCTGCCCCTCACAGTGCAGCAGACTCTCCCGACTCCCTGCGGCTCCAGCAGTGTGTTTCAGTGGATCCTCCTGTTCTGTGCCCCACTCTGCCTCTGGCGAAGCCACTCACCTCCTGCACCTCTGGCCTGGACTCCAGTTCTTCTATGCAAAAATAAATTAATTTTTTCAAAAATCTTAAAAAAAAAAAATCCAGGGGCCTCCCTGGTGGCGCAAGGGGTTAAGCACCGCACTGTGAAGCAATCCGAAGCCTCTGCAGCACGAGTTCCATCCCCGGCCGGCCAGGAGCGACCCACATGGTGCAGCAGACCTCTCCTGGCTCCCCGCTGCTCCCCTCAGCAGTGGGTTTCAATCGACTGGCCTGTTCTGTTCCCCGCTCTGTCTCTGGTGGATCTTTTCTCACACACACCCCTGCCCCCCGCCCGTCCCCCGCATCTCTGGCCTCTACCCCAGCTCTTGTATGTATAATAAATCTTTAAAAAGAAACAAATCCAAATGGCTAACAAATACACTAGTTGAGCCCATGCCAGCAGCCGGGAACACGCGTGAGGCGGTGCCCTGCCCACGCAGAACCCCACCTGAGGCGCAGGGCCCCCGCTCAGATCACCGAGGAAGCTGATGCATGGAGGGTAAAGCAGCGGCTGACAGCCGGACCTGAACCAGATGTGCCTGAAGCAAAGCCTCCGTGCGCAGGGAACGTGCTGCCAGCAAGGACCCAGACGCCGAGGTCACATCACAAAACCTCTCCGATTAGACTTCTTCATCTGCAAAATGAGAAGCACAAGGCCCTATCCCAGGCGGCGACGTGGGGATCAGGTGAAATGTGCAGTGAGGTGGCCGGAGCAGGGCTGGCGGCAGCAACACTCCGCTGCCTGACCCTCGCCGTGCCCCGGGCTCGCCTTCTAGTGGGGGAGACGGGAGAAAAGATGCGCAGAGAGACAGAGCCTGCTGGGCAGTGAGGAGACAAAACTAAGCAGCAAGGAGGGTGGAGAAGGCTAGGGTCGGGGGGGTGGTCACTGAAGAGTGGGGGACAGTCAGACTAGTCCGGGGAGGCATCGCTGGTAGCGAGCGCCCAGAGAGGAGGCCAAGGAGGAGCGCAGAGGCCAGCGCGGCAGCGCAGAGCGAGCGGGGCAGGTGTGGACAGGTGGGCAGGCGTGAGCAGAGGCTGTGGGGCCGCACACCCCCTGCCCTTGGGCTTCACGCTGAGGACGGAAACGACGGGGCACCCTGAAAGAGAAGTGGGGGACCTGGACCCCGGCTTCTCCTCCCACACGGGAGGGCGAGAGCAGGGACACCGGAGCCAGGCCGGAGGCTCTTGCCAGACCCCAGGCTCAGCCCCGGGCAGAGTAGAGAGAGAGTCTGAGAGCAGAGCTGTGGCCCTGCGGCAGCTCGGGCTTGGGGCGTGGGGCAGGAGGGGCGGGCGGAGCAAGGGGGACCCCGAGGGCTGGCCCAGCAGGCGGAAGAACAGAGCCGCCACTCGCAGAGATAAGTGTCCGGAGCGAGGGCTTCCCACAGGCAGGCGCGGAGAACAGGGAGAACAAGGGCGGGCTGGGTCCAGTCGGAAAAGCCAAATGGCTGGCGGTCACCAGGGGGTGCCCTGGTGGCTGCGCATCAGGCAGGGCTTCAGCCCCGGGCGGGAGGCTGGCAGGGACGCGAGACGGGCGACATGGGATTGGGGCACTCGGGACCCGAACAAGAGTGCAGCTCTCAGCGCGGCGCACAGGCCGACCGTGGTGACCCGGGGCCGAGTCAGAGTGAGAGGCGCTCGGCCCTCGGCCTCAGATCGGGCTGGGTCCGGCGGACGGGCAAGAAAGGGGCGGTGAGTGTACGTAATGGGGGGCAGGAGCCAGACAGCCCCTACCCCTGCAGCCGCGTCCCCAGAGGGACTGACTGCCGCTGCAGCAGCAGGCGGGGCCGGGCCGGGGGCAGGAGTCCAGGGCAGGCCAGACAGAGGCAGGAACGGGCCAGGCGTGCAGGCTCGAGAACGCCGCGGGCCCGCCATCCCGCCAGGAGAAGGCACCTCTCTCGTGTGTGGGGGCGCGGGGGAGAGCGTGGGGCAGGGGAGGAAAGGCAGGCCCTCGGGTCGGGACTGTGGAGTAAAAGCAAGAGCACTGCCCGCCCGGTCAGCAAAGGACAGAAGCGCCCGAAGGGAAAGGGCCCTGTGAGGGCGGGGGCTGCTCCGAGACACGCGGGGGGGGGGGGGGGGGGGGGGGGGGGGGCCCTGCCTCCCAGCAGGTCACGCGGCTGACCCGGGAGTGGTCTGCGCCAGGTCTCCTGCGGGGTTTGTGCTCAGAGTCCCAGAGGCGACTACACTGTTCTCCACACACTTCCGTCCCGAGCTCGCCTCAGACACGCTCGGGGACCACGAGAACCTCTTCCACTGACGCAAGGGGACGCGCGCTCAGCGGCTCGGCGGCGACGGCCGCGACAGGGCACTTACCTCCCCGGCGCGGCACCGCTGTCGACGGCCGCTTCGTGACGTATCACACGCAGGGCCATCTCTTCAGGCAGCCCTGCAAAGGGAACCGGATCTTCCTTCCTCGAAGGGCAGGCAGGGCACGCTGTCCGCAGCGAGCCGCCGGGCCGTGGGCGTCCCCGCCGCGTGGGAGGTTCTGTCCCGCTCCTGGGCCTTGCTCGGGTCCCATGGACTCCTGAGCACATCCGTGCCCTCCTCTGACGGCCTCTCCAGCGCCCATGGAAGTCCTCGGTGGTCACAAGACACCGATGGGAAGCGCCGCGGGGACCAGGAGGCCCCTCGGGCCCGCGCGAGCACGGCCCCCACGCGCCAGCCAAGGGCCGCGGCCCAAGCCGCAGACGCCCGGACGCGCCGCCCTGAGCCTCCGGCCGCGAGGAGCGACACCTGGAACGTGAGGCCGGCAAGGCCAAGGGCCTCTGGAGCTGGGTAACCACGGCCGTGCCGATCAGAGGAAAGTGTGTCGCGAGGCTGTGTGTCCTTGTCAAGCAGCAACAACGCCGCGCGCGCAAGAACCCCCGCAGCCGCCCGCGGCTCTCTGGGGCCAGGGCCGCGACGACGCACACGCCCAGACTTTCCCTCCAAGTTGCTCACAGAAAGGAAAGGCCGCGATCAACTAACACGTCCAGCCGACAGGGCGCGCTTACGATTACAAGTCACGCAGGATGAAATATTATTGAGCCGTGAAAACTGTCAACAGGGAAATGATTTTAATCACATGAATGTTTACAAAATGGTTGAAGTGTGAAAGAATAACAGACCCTAAAAAGGAATGATGTGATTTGTGTAAAGATTGTGTGAAAAAAATAAAAATTTAAATTTAAAAAAATAAAAATTTAAAAAATTAAAAAAAATAAAAATTAAAAAAAGCACGTCTGAAAAAGAACTAAAAACATTGAAATGTAAATTTTGAATGGATAAAATATGGATACCTTTTTCCCTTACTTTTAAATTTTTACATATTTTCAAATTCTATGCAGCGAGCCTGTGTTACTTTTACAATGAACGCCAAGGAATGAAGGACTAAGCCATAAACAAATACCAGGTATTACTTTTCCTGAATGTAAAACTTTAAAAATTAACAAGAACTAAGACAAGAAAAAGAGTGCCGGGAGGGAGGGCGTCTCTGCCCGTCACCCCACACGGCCTGTCTACGGGCAGGAGCCCCCGGAGCGACCCCCACAGACCCAGCGACACCTAGTCTGTGGCGGCTGCTCAGCACGTCTTTGTGAAGGAATCGTCAGGGAGGTGACGTGTTCCATGCACGGGAAAGGGACTGAACCCCCCCCCACATGCACTCAGCGTGCCCTGGGGCCACCACAGGCCTGCGCGGCTAAGGACGGGGTGGTGTGGGGGCGTGGCCCTCGGGTCTGCCACGCAGACACAAGTGAGCGCGGAGAACTGTTCTTGCCAGGCCCTCTCCACATGGAGGGGGGCACGGGGTGCACCCGGTCCCGGAAGGGCACCCCCAGCCTGCGTAGCTCCTCAGGGAAGGGAACAGTGACCCGCTGCGGAGGGACGACCCTGACCTGGTCTGATTACTTTTTTAAAACCATTCTTAGCACCTGTAGCCGAACTGTGAAGAACAGCTCGTGTGTGACACGGCTCACCGAGAAGACCAGCACGGGGGCTGGTGACACAGCGGGGGGTGTCCGCTGCCCCAGCCCTGAGCTTGGCACCCTATGTCACCCCACAGATGCTACAGCGCCCTGCCCTGCTTTAAGACTGCAGGAGGGGGGCCTCCCCGGTGGCGCAGCGGTAGAGCACTGGGTTGCGAAGCTGCCCGCGGCCTCTGCGGCGCTGGTTCGATCCCCGGCTGCTCCCCGGCCACCAGAGGAGGGTCCCGCACGGCGCGCAGACCTCTCCTGCCGCCCGCTGCTCCCCTCAGCAGTGTCCTTCGGTCCTTCTGCCTGCTCTGCTCCCCGCTCTGGCTCTGGTGAATTCTCTCACCCTCCCGCGCTTCTGACTGTACCCAGTGCTTGTATAAACAAAAACAAACAAACAAACAAACAAATAAACATGCCTCTATTAAAAAAAAAAAATCTTTAAAAAAAAAAAAAGACTGCAGGAGGGGATGTGAGGGCGATCTGGCTGCGACACCTGTCACCCCATTGATCGCCAGGGTTGATTCGGCTGATCTGGCTGGCTAGGCGGGTGTCCCCTTCCTCCCTCACCGCTCCATGCGCGTCCCTCCCGAAGCTGCGCGCTCGGTCGAAGAGGACGGCCTTCCCCGAATAGAGACGGACCGGTCTTCGGTCGAGGGTATATGAGTAGCTGCGCTCCCCTGCTAGAACCTCCAAACAAGCTCTCAAGACTGCAGCTGGACCCCTCAGGGGAGGGGCAGGGCTAGCTCTCCTCCAGGCTGAGCAGGCTGCAGCAGGGAGGATGCTGAGACAAGAGGAAGCTCTGCCCTGAGCGCCAGATAACCAGTGCGGACCCCCACGGCCAGCTCATCCCCATCCTAAAGGCAAGGACTGCTAGGAGAGGAAAGAGCTGCCAAGAGCGCCAGCCAGAGAACACCAGGCCCAGACTTGAACTCAGTCAGACTTTGTGACCTCACCCTTCCGAGCCTGTGGATCGCCCTAATGCTGTTTAGTTGGTTTTATTAGTATTATTATTTTTTTAAGATTTATTTTATTTTATGCATACAAGAGTTGAGGTACAGGGCCTCCCTGGTGGCACAAAGGGTTAAGACACAATCTATGAGGCTTCCGCAGCCTCTGCAGCACGAGTTCGATCTCCAGCCGGCCAGGGAGCAACCAACATGGCACGTAGACCTCTCCTGCCGCCCGCTGCTCCCCTCAGCAGTGTACTTCGTCAGTCTGCCTGTTCTGTTCCCCGCCCTGTCTCTGGTGAATCCTCTCACCACCACCCCCACCGACACCTCTGGCCTGTACCCCAGCTCTTGCATGCATAAATAAAGAAATCTTAAAAAAAAAAAAAAAAAGAGTTGAGGTGCAGGCCAGAGTTGCGGGAGGTGAGAGGACCCACCAGAGACTGAGTGGGATGCACCAGGGAGACCAGAGAGGTCTGCTGCGCCCTGTGGGTAGCTCCCTGGGTGGGGATCGAACTCGTGCTGCAGTGGCTGGTGATAGCTTCATAGCACTGAGACTTAACCCCTGTGCCATCAGGAGGCCCCTGGGTTTTTTTGTTTGTTTGTTTTTTAAGATTTATTTATTTATGCATACAAGAGCTGGGGTACAGGCCAGAGGTGTGGGGGGTGAGAGGATTCACCAGAGAGAATGGGGAGCAGAACAGGCAGATTGACCAAAGTACACTGCTGAAGGGAGCAGTGGGCGAGTCAGGAGAGGTCTGCTGCGCCATGTGGGTAGCTCCCTGGCCGGCCGGGGGATTGAACTCGTGCTGCAGAGGCTGTGGAAGTTTCATAGGTTGCTTCTTTTTTTTTTTTTTTTTTTTAATAGAGGCATGTTTATTTATTTATTAATTATATTTGTTTGTTTTGTTTATACATGCACTGGGTACAGTCAGAAGCGCGGGAGGGTGAGAGAATTCACCAGAGCCAGAGCGGGGAGCAGAGCAGGCAGAAGGACCGAAGGACACTGCTGAGGGGAGCAGTGGGCGGCAGGAGGGGTCTGCGCGCCATGTGGGATCCTCCTCCGGTGGCCGGGGAGCAGCCGGGGATCGAACCGGCGCCGCAGAGGCCGCGGGCAGCTTCGCAACCCAGCGCTCAACCGCTGCGCCACCGGGAAGGCCCTTATAGGTTGCTTCTTAACCCCTTGCGCCACCAGGGAGGTCCTGTTTTGGTTTTTTTTTTTTTTTAAAGATTTATTTATTTATTTATACAAGCACTGGGTACAGTCAGAAGCGCAGGAGGGTGAGCGAATTCACCAGAGCCAGAGCGGGGAGCAGAGCAGGCAGAAGGACCGAAGTACACTGCTGAGGGGAGCAGCGGGCGGCAGGAGAGGTCTGCGCGCCATGTGGGACCCTCCTCTGGTGGCCGGGGAGCAGCCGGGGATCGAACTGGCGCTGCAGAGGCCGCGGGCAGCTTCGCAACCCAGCGCTCAACCGCTGCGCCACTGGGGAGGCCTTGTTTTTTGTTTGTTTGAAAAGGCAAAACCTGCACTGGCATTTCAGTCCTTCAGTCCTTCTTTCTTCCAGGAAAGATGGCTGATTCACCCAACGATCGGGCTGCACGGAAGTTCCCATGCCTTCGGACTGCTGAAGTGCAAGAGGGTTAAATTCACAGACTACAATTCGGCCTCCTGGAGCCCGTGGGGAGGACCCGGCTCTCTCGGGCTGGCCGCTGCACGAGGCGGTGTCCTGTTCTCTTGCTCAGGCCCCTGTGGGCGCCAATGTTCCCGGTTCAGGGCAACGGACCAATACCTCCCTGCCCCTCTGCATTTCAGACCTTTCCTCCCGACTACCGGAGCTTGAGAGCCGCCTACCTGCTCCATTCTGTACGTCTCCTGTTGCACAGGCGGGGTGCACGGGAAGGGAAGGAACGGGACCCGCTGGAATCGGTCTTGAAAATATAACGACCGTATTCCCGGTCACAGCTCCTACTCCGGGACAGACGCGCATTCCAAAGCTATGAAGCAAGCCCCTCGCTTTCCGTGCTTCTCACTATTTTCTTAGGCAGGAGAAAGGCGCTTGCTGTTGGGAGTCAAACTCAAAGGCCAACCCGAAGCGAGTTAAACGGCATAAAAATCACAGTTGGGAGGTACAGACGCCGAAAGAGAATTTAGGGACAAGGTCAGAAAAATGTCATTCTTCGAAAAACCAACTAAGACATAACATAAAAAAGGGCCTCCCTGGTGGCGCAAGGGGTTAAGCACCCCACTAGGAAGCAATCCACAGCCTCTGCAGCACGAGTTCCATCCCCGGCGGGACAGGGAGAAACCCACATGGCGCGGCGGACCTCTCCCGTCTCCCCGCTGCTCCCCTCAGCAGTGGATTTCAATCAATCTGCCTGTTCTGCTCCTCACTCTGTCTCTGGGGAATCCTCTCACCACCCCCCACCGCACCCCCCGCACCTCTGGCCTGCACCACAGTTCTTGCATGCATACATAAATAAATCTTAAAAAAAAAGACATGACATAAAACAGATACTAGAAGTCAGAGAAAATCTTTCCCGCAAGTCACGCAGGCGAAGGTAGGCTGCAACGGTCTTCGGAATCTCAGGCAGAAGCCCAAGGTTGCTGCCTATCTCATTCTGTCCCATGGTACTTGGATTAAAGGGTATTGTTCCAGGGCTGGCAGAGAGCGTGCTGTACCCAAGAACGGGGCCGGCTAAGGTTTATGACCTTGGCACAAAATTCCCTCTCACTTTTACGTTGTGAGCAGATGACGATGCCACAAGAGCCGCGGCCTGCGAGAAGGCGCAGACACAGCACAGCGGGAGACACACGCGCTGGGGAGGAATCAGTTATCTTTACCCCCTAGTTCGAGTAACTGGAGCCCAACCCCTTGGCCAGTCACTGCCTCCAGGCCTCCCCTTATCTCCGCTGACCCCAAGGGTAATTATTATCCCTGCTTTATATACAGAGCCTAAGTGCAGCAAGGCTGGACGAAAGCCAGGATCCAGAGCGAGAGCCGGGACTCAGAACAGGCCTCGCAGCGGCCCCTGCCCCTCATCACACCGCAGGGAGCAGAGGCCCCGGCAAGTCACTGCCGAAACTCCAGGGGACGGAAGAGCTGCACACGGAACCGTGAGGAGCCACGAGCACAGACGCAGTTCTGGAGACCAACGATGGCACAAGAGGCTCCCCGGAGGTCTCTGTGGAGGCGCCTGCATCCGTGGCTCTAGACACGACCCCTTCGGGAGGCTCCCCAGGCCCCGCAGGGAAGTCTGGCTGGTGGGGGCCGCGCTGGGCGGTGTCACGGGAGGACGGGGGCCTCGGCCTCTGCGGAGGAGCCAACTTTGCCGTTTCTCTTTCCTGGCTCAGACAGAAGATCACACTTCTGCCGTAAGCCCAGGTGCTCGAGAAACATTTTTTGAGTTTATTATTTAGCACTCAATTAACGCGGAGCCCCCCCAGCTGGTTCACTCAGATGCACATGGGGTGCCTTCTTGACAAACTGCCACCTTCCCCTGGGACCGGGGCAGCTAGAGGTTTCGCCAGACTTGCATCGTCTCTGGAAATGGACGCACCTCTGAGTAGTTCCGTGGAGGCTAAACTCACACGGAGTTTCATGAGAATCCTTACACTCTGTAGAAGCACTGTGGCCAAGACGTAGAAATCTGACTGGCTGGTGAGGGAAAGCGCCTCAGAAGAATCCAGGTTCTCAGACTTAGTCGGGCGCTGGGGCCGGAGGCGAGAGCAGGCGGGGGGCCGAGCCCAGCCAGGGCGTCTCCACCGCAGCCGCCGGGGCCAGCGCGCCCTGAACTGTGCCGGAGAACCCGGACTCTGAATTTCACTTGATTCCAATTTCAGTGAACAGTCAGTCTCCCCCGCTACGACTCCCAGAGCAGACAGCACAGGCCTGGGGGCAGAGGGCCCAGGAAGAGCACAGAAAGGGGAAAAAAAGGTAAGAAATGCCACCGACTCCCCACTTGAAGACCGTCCCGAGCAGACCCGCAGCACCAGTTCACAGCGGCTTAGAACTTCAGTCCCAAGGGCTAGTTTCTAGGGTCCTTCGCGTTTATTCACTCGTGCTGCACTATCCAGAGCCTTCCAACAACCCCAACGAGTAATTGCCTTTTTGCTCATTTAGAGATGAGGTTGGGAGAATTCTGTGCTTTGCTGGGGGGTGGGAGGGGGTGTAAGGGGGTGCCTGTGAAGCCTGCAGGGCATTTTATGCCTCAGCGGTCCACGGGCACCAAGCACCCTCAAGCCTCCTCTCAGAGACGAGGCGAGCGGACGGGCAGAGGCTGCGGCAAGGCCGCTCCAGGGCGAAGGCGGCCAAGGCCTCTCTGCAGCTGAACCTTGTGCAGAGTTACAGGCCTCCACTTCTTTGGCTACATTGTAAAGATTCCGAAAGCCAGGCGTAGGATGATAAGGGAAATTCCTTTTTTGTATTTAACACAGCTTAGAAATAAATCGTGGAGGCTCACAGTTGACAAGGGATCAACATGCACACCGACAGGCATGCAACGAGCTTGAAAGCTCCCGGTGAAGAGCTGTCTTAAAAGAAAGCCGATGTGCGCATCGTGGGGGGGGTCGTCCCCCTCCGGTGGTTTTCAAGGTAAAGACCCCCTTCGGCTCTTCACCCTCGCTCAGGCTTTATCTCATTTTGCACGTTCTCACACACTCCTGAAGCAAAGCAGGCGCTCCATGCCCACATCCAGAGCGACTGCAAACGCGGTCTCTGCTCCCTCCGTGGGCTCTACCCTGCCGTGATAACACAGCTAAGTTTGTTTTTTAAGGATCAAAGTTTTTTGCCGGGGGTGGGGTCCTTCACCAGTCCACAAGCAGGACAACCAGGCAGGAGCACCTGCAGGGCCGAGTGGGGAGGGGGCCGGAAGCCACATCCTCTTCTGGTCCCTCACCGCCACGGGCCCAGCAACCTGGGGACCCCAGGACCCCTCCTCTAGGGGTTTCTGGAGCCCCCGCTGTGCAGTTACGGTCAGTGAGCGCGCTGACAACTCCCACCTCCAGCCCCTCTCCCCTGCCCGGCGAGTTGGGGTGGCTTTTGCATCTCAACGTAATTACTGATCACAATTTTTAAGAATGGTTTGATTTAATTTTCCTTTTTTAATTACTGAGCATCTCTTTGGCCTAGTTTATGATGAATTTAGACACTCACATCTAATGAACCAACAGGGAAGCCAGTCCCCAGGGAGCTGCTGGGTGCACTGCAGGACACAGCCCGCCAGACTGTCACAGCCCACAGAAGCCACGCGCTCCAAGGCCACGGACAGACACAGGGACTGCTCCCGACACGCGAGACGACACGGGCACTGAGCACGAGGCTGAGCTCGTCACGAATATTCGTAATGAAGCAAAACTAGGGAAGAACAGCAGCAAAATGTAAACAGGAGCGTAGCTGCTTTCTGCAACTAGAAGTGCCACTTTTATAGCCAGGGGAAAAACTCATGCTTTTCAAATTTCTCTATGACTATGTAAGAAGGCATCTTCCCTTTCAAGAGAAGAAACTATGCTGACCCCAGCAGGGAGGTGGGGGGGATGGGCTCAAACTGGGGCAGAAGCACCTAAGGGCGGGGGTGACGGCCCACGGGGGTGACGGCCCACAGGGGCTCCGGTGCTGGCAGAACCACGGGGACTGCAGCTGATGGGGGGGGTCAAATACTGTCCAGAGATGAACAACGATGTAAGGAAAGAAATAGAAATAAATTACAGAGCGGATGTGCGCGTGTGTGGTACTCGGGTCTCGCTAAGGCCATCGCTCCGCTCCCCGTCATTCCGAAAGCCGGCTCAACAATGACAGTGCATGAAAAACCTGCAGTTGTGCTGCTGTCACATTCTCACGGGACTAGCAGTTTTTGCAATTTGCTGCTAAGTTACTTCATCCCATGAAAGTCAACTTTCAGCAGCTGTAACACCCCAGGACACCCGACAGCCCCCAGGGGCTCTGGTGAGGGGCCTCAGGGGCCCGGGCGCTGCCCTGCAGCAGGGCAGGGCCTGGCGAGTGGGAGTGGGAGCTGCTTATCGTTTCCACTTGCTTGAATTTAACGGACACATCCTCTGCCAGGCTTCTCTTTAGGGTCCTGCCGGTATCTGCAGGGAAAGTGCAGCAGAGAAAGGCAGGGAAGACTTGATTCTTAGGTTCTGGCTTTCTTCGTGTTAGGGGGACCAACTCTGGGCCTCAGCCCGCTGCGGGCAGCAGGCCCCTGGAAGGCCCCGTGCCGGGCCTGGCTGGTGTCCTTGCCGCGGGGCTTTCTCCCTTTGGCTGCCACGCCGCAAACCCGAACTTGCAAATCCGAACTTAGAAACCTTCCATTAGAAATGAGATGCCACACGTCTGTTAAAGGGTGGCAGTCAGAATTGTAAAAAGTGCCCTTCGTTTTTAGTGACATAATCTGAAAGGACCGGGTGAGGAGAGGCCATGAAAGGCTAAGGCTAGGCCCAGGCTCTGCACAGACACCCTCTGTCCACTCTCTGCAGCTGCCCGACACCCAAGCCATGCCCCCCACAGGAGCCGAGGCTGCCACACAGGCGGGGGCACTGTGAGCCCTCCCCAGAGCCCAGGGGAGCCGCCAGAGGCTGCAGAGCAGTAGCTAATGCCCACTTCCTCCTCTCTACCCTCAGCGTACTTAGAGCAGGCCCGGACTAGAGCCGTGAGGGCGTGACCCAGCCGCGTGGTGCCCGCCCCCTGCCAGCTTAGGGTTATGAGACGGCAGCCTGGTAAGACTGTGTTCTCTGCTCAAGGGGCCAGTGGGTTAGAGGAAAAGAATGTGCATTTAGATCCTCCTTTAGGTTAGAAAACGGTAGCAGCTTACCAAATAAAATTGTAGTTAAGATCAAACAAAATAACAGATGTGAAAATATTTTGTGAACCCCAAAGTAACCTATAAACCTAAAAGGAAGGGGGTTGTGTTTAAATAAACAATTACCGGGCCTCCCCGGTGGCGCAGCGGTTGAGCGCTGGGTTGCGAAGCTGCCCGCGGCCTCGGCGGCGCTGGTTCGATCCCCGGCTGCTCCCCGGCCACCGGAGGAGGGTCCCACATGGTGCGCAGACCTCTCCTGCCGCCCGCTGCTCCCCTCAGCAGTGTCCTTCGGTCCTTCTGCCTGCTCTGCTCCCCGCTCTGGCTCTGGTGAATTCTCTCACCCTCCCGCGCTTCTGACTGTACCCAGTGCATGTATAAAACAAAACAAACAAACAAACAAATAAATAAATAAATAAACAATTACCAGCAAAGGAACTTGTATCAAACCTGTGCTGCTGCACCATGGTTGTGGGCTGGAAACCCAGATGTCAGCTCTCCCGACCTGACCTACAGTCAATGCAACCTCAGCAGGAATCAACAAGCAGATTCCAAAATTTTATGTGTAAGCAAAGGAAGAGAAATCAGCAAAGCAACTTTAAGACTACAACGCGGAGGACTCCCACTGCCACTTCCAAGTCTTCCGAGAAAGGTGCAGCAGCAAGATACTGTGGTATTTACAAAACAACAGACACAGACCCGCGGAACAGAAGACGCAGGTCAGAATCAGACCCCACACAGGGCCGGGGGTTTCGACAGCGGCGCCAAATGATGCGACAGGCAAAGGACAGTCTTCTCCACAGTGCAACACAGCGAGGCAGTCCTCAACCAACGTGCACTGCATAAAAAATTAACTTGCAATCACTTAAGTGCAAAACCTAAAAACTACAAAACTTCTAAAAGAACACACAGTAAAAAAATCTTTGTGACCTTGAGTTAAGTAAAGAATTCTTGGATAAGACACAAAAGGCACAAATCATATAAGTTGGACCAATAAGTTGGACTTGATCAAAATTTTAGGGTATCTGTGCTTCAAGAATTTGTTATGAAAACGAAAGGGCAAGCCACAGACCGGGGGACGACATTCGTGCATACATGTCGGATAAAGAAATGGCACCCAGGGGGCCTCCCTGGTGGCACAAGGGGTTAAGCACCACACTATGAAGCTATTTGCAGCCTCTGCAGCACGAGTTCGATCCCCGGCTGGCCAGGGAGCTACCCACAGGGCGCAGCAGACTCTCCTGTCTCCCCGCTGCTCCTCTCAGCAGTGTATTTCGGTCGTCTGCCTGTTCTAGTCCATGCTCTGTCTCTGGTGAATCCTCTCACCCCCCCCCCCCCGCCACTTCTGGCCTGCACCCCAGCTCTTATATGCATAAATAAATAAATCTTAAAAAAAAAAAGAAAGAAAGAAATGGCACCCAAAATATATAAAAAGAATTCCCACAACTCAATTTAAAAACTGGGTAAAAGATTTGAACATACTTGTCACCAAAGATGTAAGAATGGCAAATAAGCACAAGAAAAGACACACCGCTACTCATCAGGAAAATGTGAATTAACACCACAATGAGAGACCACAACTAATGCTTCAGAGTGACCAAAAATTCTGAAATGGAAATATCGCCAGCTCACACCCACTGGGTGGGTGTGAAAAAATAAACCACACGGAAAGTAACAAACTGGCAGCAACGCAGAAAACGGGAAGCCTTGCACCCCGCTGGTAGGAAGGTAAAACAGGGCAGCCAGTGTGGAAACAGAACAGAGTTATCAGAGGACCCAGCCAGTCCACTTCTGGTACCCCAAAAGAACAGAAAGCAGGTTCTGGAAGGCCTATTTACACACCCATGGTCACAGCAGTGCTCCTCACAACCGTCCGGAGAGGAAAGCAAAGCAAGTGTCCGCGGGATGAATGGACACAGACGTGGCCTGTGCAGACAATGGAGTATTATTCGGCCTTAAAAAGGAAGCAAATCCTGTCACAAGCTACACCATCGACGAGTCTCGAGGACACTAGGCTGGGGGAAATAAGCCAGCCGCAGAAGCACAAGCAGAACTCTTAGTGAAGTGCCTAAAGCAGCTGACTCAAAGAGGCGCAGGCAGAGGCCGCCAGGGCAGGGGAGCAGGGCGCAGGGCTGCTGTGCAGGGGGCGCAGGTCTCAGCTTCACAAGGCGGGCAGCTCGGGGAGCGGGTCCACAGCACCGCTGACGCCGGCCACCCGCACTCCTACGAGCAGCGAAGAGGGTAAACTTCATGTTGTGTTTTTTGGCACAATTTAAATAAAAACTGAGATACCGAGCGCTGGAGAGAGTGCGGTCACCCGAACCCCAACACTGCTGGGGGCAGCTACTCCTTCGCAAAACAGTTTCGAAGTTCAGCCCCCACAAAGCACGGGACACGGCAGTGCCGTGACGAGGTGCTCACGCAGCAACAGGACGCGTGTGTGGAGAGGACCTTCACTCACAGCAACGGGGGGGGGGGGCACCTGCCCCTCCCCCAGGGGGACGGAGGAACAAATGACAGCACCTCCTCACCACGGAACCGCTCAGCGACAAAAATTATTTTTTTATTTAAATCACATTAAAATTAATTGCTCCTGTTTCTTTTCCTGTGACGCGGCTACTGGAGAAGCTCACACTGCACGTGAGGCTGGCATCTCTACCACCTTAGGCCCTCGGCGAAACAACGCAGTCTGAAGGCTGCAGAAACGAGGGCGACAAAAAGGAAGACACACAGATACACACAACGGGCCGGGCTGAGCTCTCTCCTCCAAAAAGACAGGCTCAAATTCTAACCCCGAGTACCTGCACGTGACCCTGCCGGAAGCAGTGTTTGCTACGATGCGCTCACAGGGGTCCTACCGATGATGGAGAGAGGGAAGTCTGGAAGCAGAGATGCAAACGGGGGAGAGGCCACGGCCATGGAGGCGGAGAGTGGAGAGATGGAGGCCCAAGCCACAGGGCCCCAGGGCTGGCGGCAACTAGCAGAGGCTGGGAGAGGCAAGGAAGGAAGGGTTCCTCCTAGAGCCTTCGGCAGCAGGCCCTGCCTGCAGCCTGGTTCTGGATGTCCAGCCTCAGAGCTGTAGGAGAATGCAGTTCTGTGGCTGAAGTAACGCAGTTCAGGGTGCTCTGTTCCGCCCTGAGGAACTCACGCCTGCAGGTGGCCAGTGTCAAGGGCAACGTGCTGAGTGAAGGAAGAAC
The DNA here is from genome assembly GCF_014898055.3 of Talpa occidentalis. NCBI lineage: Eukaryota > Metazoa > Chordata > Mammalia > Eulipotyphla > Talpidae > Talpa > Talpa occidentalis. The sequence goes on from NW_023601433.1 coordinate 923,429, forward strand.
TCAAAGGGCTACACAGTTCTGATTCCATTTACAGGACACGCCGGAAAAGGCAAACCCACAGACTGGCGGAGTCAGAGGTGGAAACAGATCACAGGGGCACAGGCAACAGGCAACTCTGGGAGGACGACGGCACAGTTCTGTAGTGACTGTGGTGGGGATGACAGGACACAGAGTTGTGTGTCTGCAGAAGGTCCAGGGCCTCCCTGGGGGCTCAGGAGTAAAGTGTCTGCACTGTGAAGCTGTCCGCGGCCTCTGCAGCACGAGTCAGTGGCCCTGCCTGTTCTGTTCCCCACTCTGTCTCTGGTGAGTCCTCTCACCCCCCACACCTCTGGCCTGCACCCCAGCTCTTGTATGCATACATAAATAAATCTTTAAAGAAAAAAAACAAAATAAAGAAGGTCCATGTACTGTAGTAATTACACCCCCAAAATGCCTATTTTTAAAAAACCCTATACTTCTAGGATTCCCTTTTTTCCTCAGTTTGTCAGGGGTCCTGGGAAAGGAGCGCCTACTGACCAATCAGATACTGTGAACGTCAGAGCACAAGCACCACTTACAGGCTGCAGCCCACCGGAGGAAACAAGAAACTACAAACCATAGAGAAATAAAGGTGTGAACTGACAGCCTGGTGAGGCGCAGGACAAAGCAGCTCCTCGCACAGCATGTGCCGATCACACAGGGGGAGGATCACTCCGAGAAGCCTGACGGACACCCCTTAAGCAAGGTGGAAGTGGATGTCACCGGGCGACCTCCTCCGAACCCGCCGCGCTCACCGGGAGTGCGCGCCCTTTCGGAAGGAACGTTCATTTCTAACTAAAGACAAGGGCGTCGTTGGCAACAGGACCGGGGAGCGGCCACCACGTGACAGCTGCGGGGACGCTGTGCTGCTCCTGCCCGGAGGCGTGACCTGACCCGAAGAGCGAACTCCGACTGGGGTATCTACGAAACGAACGGCCTGCAGTCTTCACGAGCAGCGTGATCATAAACGCCAACCCTAATCTCGTCAATGTCAAAAATGAAAGACTAAGAAATGGCCCCAGACCAAGGAGACTAAAGACAGTAACGCACGTGACTCAGACCGGGGCCCGTGGCAGAGGCCGGGGCGGCCTCACCTGGGGAGACCCGGCCGGGCCTGAGGGTCGGCGGCCGCGTGTGCCCGCTGATGTCCTGACCCTGACGGCTCGGGTCCAGTTACGGAGAGCAGTGTCCTTGCTTGTAGCAAACGCACAGCGAAGTATTTTAGAGTGATAGGGCAAGAGGTCAGCAGCTTTTCAAGGGGAAAATACTTGTACTGTACTCCCAACGTTTCTGTAAGTTTGTGATTGTTTCAAATGAAAAGAGGACTCAAAGAAGAGCTCTGGCAAGATCAAGGGCAGCGGGTGAGGACCGCAGAGGAGGCTCTGTTCCTCCAGCGTGAACTGCGAAGTAGCACAGTGTAAGGATCGCAGCCCCAGCAGCCCCTTCACAGCCCCCGCAACCCCAATGGTGCTGTCTCCTAACGCGTGACGCCAGCAGGAAGCAGAGGTCTGCTCTGTCTGGACCCTTGGTGTCCAACAGGCCAGCATGCAAGGCAGCCTGTGGCACAGGAGGCCGCCCCAAGGGGTGGTAGTGGTGTCATATTAAAGACAGGATTCCAGGTTGACAGGGCACCTGTCCCTGTAGTATTTTCTCTAGTCACCTTCCTAGTCCAGACTTCCTGCCAGCACTCTCAAACAGACGTCGCCGACTCCGCAGCACTTTTGCTTCACTGGACGTCCTCGACCAATATGAGTCCAGTGTTTACAACAAAGAACGAGGACAGTACTTTTGAGGTGGAGAGGCACAAGGCAAATCAAGTGCTCTTCCTCTTAAAGCTCGTATCTCAACTTTAAACCAAACCTTAAATGTGTCCCTGGAACAAACAGGCCCCTCCTTCTCCAGGGGCACAGCTATCCAAGAAAGTCTAACTGGAATCTTCACAATAGCACCATCCCACGGTCTGAAATACCAATTCCACACATTCTGCAGAAGGTTCTAGAATGATAAGAATGATTAAAATGTCCCATCACCCCGCACTAACCTCAACACAATAGGCCGCTAGCTCCGCCTCAGCTCCGCCTCAGCTCCCCCACACCGCCGGGCGGAGATCGGCCGGGAGGCGAGGAGGCCGGGCTCGACCAATCGAGGTGTGTTTTCAGCGTAAAAACACATCATTTTTCAAAGACAGCAAAAAAAAAAAAAAAAAGTAAACCATGTCGTTAAGCTTTTTATATTGATTATGTGTTGAAATGATCATATTTAGGATACATAAGTAATTATTTTTTATTTAAATAGCATTAAAATTAATTCCTCCTGTTTCTTTTCCCGTGAAGTGGCTGCTGGAGAAGTTACACTACACACGCGGCTGGCCTCACTGCTGCCTCAGGCCCTTGGCGAGACAACGCGCTCTCAAGGCTGCAGAAACCAGAGGAGCAAACAAAGCCGGCCTGCGGGACGCGCGCTGCGCCCAGGCCCGGCCTCTCCTCCCACGCGCGCTATGGGTAATCGCTGCCAGTGCTTTATGCTCCGCTCAGCCCAAAAAGCCCGTACCTGGAACTCAGGCGCGCTGCTGCGGAGCTGGCTCACGTTGGGCAAGGATCCTCCGTGGTACTGAGTAAGGCGCAGCTGCTGAAGCTTCTGGAATTGAACCTGGAAACAGAGAATTCAAGACAGCTGAGAGGTGACAGCCCAGACCTGCAAGGGGCAGCAGCACTGTGCAGTGCAATGGTTCAAGAGTGGAAGTCTTGGCTTCAGTCTCTAGTCTGCTTACAACCTTCGGGTTTCTGGTGCTTTCTGGGTTTTGATTAGCCTATTTTTGGAAAGAATTGACCCACGTTCCACACGCCCCTGGCACCAGGACAGGGAGGTACTCCTGCAAGGACTGCGGGCGGCTCCGTGTGGGCGCACAGGCAACTTTCAACAGCAAGAAAAGACAATGAAGCCACTACCGACAGCCCGAACACGCTGCCTGCTCCTCCCCTCACGCCCCTCCCCAGCGCCACTCGCAGTTACGTGTGCTGCCTGCGCGGCTGCACCCACAACACGGCTGGGTCTGCACGCTTACGTCACGAGTCCTCTCTCTGGTATTACGGAATCATGTTTCATGGCTACATAATTTCTTCTTCTGAATTATTTCCTCAGACCTCACTATCAGACCAGAGCCCCAGGATGAGCCGGATGCCGGCCACCCACACTTTCATCCTACCCCGCCCCACAAACACTGACGCAGAGCCGTGCTCCCCCAGAGCCGGGGAAGCTCAGAGCCCTGCCCAGGGTCACATGGCTCGAGAAGGCCTGGCCACGGCCAGCGCATCAAAGCCCACGTTCTTATTTCTCCATGTTCTTTTCCTTCGTTCAATTCCTCCCTCCACGATCACATATTCACAAGCTCAGGGAAAAGTGAAGCAAGGCCGAACCCATGGAGCTCTCTGACTGCTGTTTTTATACTTACGAAAAATTTCAAATCTATACAAAGCAGAGATCCGTGAAATGAAACGCCATCTATCCAGCTTCCAGCTTCCACAATTACCAACTTACGCCCAACCTGGATTCATGTCACCTGGCCCTCAGCGACCCACGGCACCGCCAACCGAAACCCCAGACATTCTGTATCTCAAAGCGCGTCTCCAAAAGAAAACGACTTGCATCTGTTTGGGAAGCATACAGAAAACTTGGGTGGCCTTAACTTCCTTCCACAATCGTATCTGATGTCTCAAACATGCTGCACCGAGAGATGGTTAAAATCTATCAATCAAAACCCAGAGCTGAGGGTCAAGTGAGAGGGGAGTGCAGTGGGCTTTTCCCCTCCAGCCGCTGAACTACAAGAATAGTCTCGGCTTCTGCTCTTAACATTCTCAAAGCATTTATAAGGCGCTATCCTTGAAATTCCCCAGGCAAGCATCTCGGCCCCTTGATCTACAGTCTTGGATTCCTCCTGCCATCTATCTATCCATTCACTCGCCTTACGTGGCAGGTCTGTGCCAGGCGCTGGCTCGCTGAAATGGACACGCGCCAACGTCCCTGCCTTCGGAGAGTCCTCACAGAGGTTTCGACTCCGACCCCAAAGCCTTGACATTTCGACCAAACTCAGCCTTCAACGGAGCCTAAGGCCTGTTCAGTCTCCCAAATCTGCTCCCTCCGGGCCAGCCCGCAGCACCCATGGGGGCTGCTGCGCTACAGCAAGGGGCATTGGATTTGGAGCCGGAAAAGCTAACAGCGACCCGAAGGCCCCAGCAGCTGGCAGTCATTCTGCCGTCTACCTCAGCTTCCCAAAGACGACGTGATGATTGAAAGAGAAAACAGACACGACAGTGGTGTGTAAAATGTAAGAGCTCTGGGCAGCTTCTAGAAATATCACCATTATTGCTACTATTTTCAACTTATTCCTCAACCCTTGGGTAATTCTGATATTTTGAATTCTGGAGTCACTGAGCAAGGAAGAACATCAGAGACTGTCTTCAACACCATCACTCTTGCAGATGGTGAAAATGAGGACCAAGGAAATGATTAGCTGAAGGCAGAGGTCACCCATGGCAGGCCACAGGCATGTTTAGTCTAAAGAGTTCTGTATAACCTGTGTGAGACTGATCTATTCTGGTTTTAATTTCAGAATTGGAAGTCTGCATACAGACCTGGATTTCCAACTTCTCTTGTCTGAATGATCAGACGACAGGGAACCCAATTTTTCTTGTGCGGCAACAATGCAGGCACAGCTGAGATGAGGCCTTGGTTCTCCCGTTTGCCCGAGTCCTCAGTGTGCCCTATTATCCCTTCACCATGGTCCCAGATCAACTACCACTTTTCATTTTTCCAGCCCCCTCCGCCCATTTTCTATACCTGCCTCACCTGTAACTCAAGTTAGTAACCTTTAGCCTCCAGCCATACATTTTAGTGTAATTTCCTTCAACGACTACATGAAATGAGATCCAAGCCTCACTAATTCCTTTTTTAAAAAGTCTCGTAGTGGTCACCATGATCCCAAATGAAGCCCCAGCAGGACTTTTTACAGAAACCGACAAGATCATTCTATATGAGAACAACCCCGGCAGCAGCCAAAGGATTTATTTTTTAAAAAGCAAAACTGGAAGACTTAAGGTATCTTGCTACTGACTTACAAGGCCACAGTAACCCCGATCACGTGCTATTGTCCAAAAAAGAGATGGACAGTCAATGGAACAAAAGAGAGGCCCAAAACGACTCACACATATAAGGCTAACTGATTTTTGACAAACATGTCACAGCAATTCAATGGGGGAAAGAAAAGTGTTTTCAAAAAGTGCTGCTGGTACAATGGGACATTCTCATGGGAAAAAAGGAATGCAGCTGAGTGTGCAGACGTGACATGACAGCCACTTTCAACGGCCGGCTCCGCTACTGGCGGGCCATATAAACTTACCTGTCGAGCCTCAGTTTGCTCACCTGCAAAGTGAGGAATATTCTAGATATACATTCCAGAGGGTCATTGTGAGAACGAGGAAATGATGACTGTAAGGACAGGCTCAGTGCCCCGCAAAGAGCACTCAGTAGTTAGCCCAGATCCGACCTGCCTAAGCCTCCTGTCTACCGCTCTCTCAGAGCCCGCACCACTTCACAACCAAGTATGTGTTTTTCATTGAAAAATAATGGTCTTTCCCAAACATTCAAGCCAAATTAACACCAGATTGATGTGCTGAGTTTATCCTGTGGATTCTCAACACTACAAGTTGAACTTCTTGTGCAAGTTCTCAACCCTGTCTCCACTTCCTCCCATCCAGCCCTCAGTGCCTCACAACTTCCCTTCTAACCAGCACCCCATAAATACAGTGGCTCTCAACAAGGTCCCCAAGGACTTCCACACGACTAGGCCAAAGGACACATCCTTACGTGCCAGGTCAAGCCAGCGGCACTGGGTGCAGCTGGTGACATTCCCTTCTCTCAACAATCCCTGCTTCTCTCCTGCCTTTCTAGCTGCTCCTCAGCCTGTTTACGGCGTCTACCTCCCCTGAGGATCGTGGAGCTTCCAGGGCTCCTACGCCTCTTCAGGTTTCACGCCATAGCAGGGATCACAAACACAAAAGCTCACAGGAGCCAAGGAAGGAGGGTAAGGAGTCCGTGACACAGGCTGGAATCACTGAGAGGAACCCCACAGGAAGAGGTGGGGACTGTGACAAGCCAAAGAACACACACACTCCCTGCCCACGGGGAGCAGCTGCTGTTCCACGCCGGCAACGGCTCCCATGCAGAAATGTAGGGTGAGTGCTGGTAAACGATCTCATTTTCGAAAAGAAGCCAGAGTCCAGATCTTAATGTAAAATCTCAATATTCACTGTGGTCTGTGATCAATAAAAGCAACATTTGTGCCCCCCCCCCAACAAAAATGTCAGAAAGCTAAAATAGAATTAGGCCACCAATTTGCAACACATCCTCTTGCAATTCTTCCTAGGCAGGCAAATCAGCTCTTTCAGTGCACCTCAAGGACCCGCATGTTTCCACCACCAGCCTAGACGCCCTGAGCGCTGAATAACCCCTTGGGAGTGGGCCCGCCTCGGTTCCAGCGCCTCACAGGCACCAGCTCGCTCATCACCTCCGACACTGAAGCGTCTGCTTGCTCCGGGCCAGTGTTCCCTCTTCGTGGAAGACACCCTGAAATGGCTCAAGTCTGAAAGCTGGGTTCATCCTTGAGTCTCCCATCTCCCTCCTCCTTTCACGATGCCTGGTCCCTCCTTCTTCCTAAGGTCCATCTTGCCATCTCTTGCTCCTTGTTGCTGCCGCCCTGGATAGGGCCATCATTTCACCGCCAGGGCTAGTACTCGTATCTCCCAGCAACTTCTCTGCCACCTCCTCCTCTGCTCTACCGGCCATTCTGGGGCATGAGGTATTCTTTTAAAATGTTAATATCCCCTCCCCGGGCCAGGTCACAGGGTGAGGGTCCCACATGGCGCGCAGCCCTCTCCTGCCGCCCGCTGCTCCCCTCAGCAGTGTACTTCGTCAGTCTGCCTGCTCTGCTCCCTGCTCCGGCTCTGGTGAATTCTCTCACCCTCCTGCGCTTCTGACTGTACCCAGTGCTTGTATAAATAAATAAATAAATCTTTAAAACAAAAATGTTAATACCCCCTGGCACAACCCCCTATGGCTGCACTGTCCATAGGTTCAAGTCCCAAATCTTGTCTCTCCGATATGATCCCTGCAAACATCAAATCAAATCACCCTTCTCATTCCTTTCTTGAGCCAGTTCCCTATGTTCTCCATTCACCCTCACAGGGCCTGCCCGCACCCCCTTATCCTGTAGGGCACCCGAAGAGGGCAGGGCTCCCTGGCACGCATGCCCAGAGTTCCATCTGACTCCCCCTTTGTAATAGTCATCAAAACATGCCCTTGTTAAATGAATGTCCTCCCCATTAAATATTAAACTCCACCAGAGACTGTGATTTGCTCACGTACTACGTCCCCAGGGTCCATCCTCACCCCCGGCACACAAATTAATGAGATCTTTGAAACAAGACCCTCAAGCTAGAGTGAAAAATTCTCCACAGTCTAGTCTACTAGGCAAGCAGGACTTAACTCCAACTCTGAGGGGTGAGGTATGATTATGTAAAGGACTTGAAGTCCAACGCAGAAAGTCTCGGAGAGAAAAGAGCAGATCCATGAGGCTGTCTGTCCTACGGAGGAGCACGTCGGCCTCGGCTGGCCACACAAAGTCAGCAAGTCCGCAGTCTGGTTACCAGTGGCGAGCCACATGGACTCTCCTCGCACAGAACTCTGGGCCCGTGGAGGCCACCGCCAGATGTTTGGGGGTCTCTGTGAGCGTGCTCCACGAGAAGTGCTTTAGTTTTGTGATTTCATTATGAAAATAACCTAAACATTTAAAAATAAATAAGCAAATAATTTAGGCAAATGCAGTGTGAACATTTGCTTTGGTATTTCTGAGCACAGTGGAGCCAAGTACTATTACTTTATTGCAACCTGCTGAGGAGAAAGGACACTGGCAGGATTAATATGAAAAGGATGCCCTGTACCAGGCGAAGGGTCAAATGACCTAATTTTGCAGCAATCAAGAGAAAAGTGGGGGCCAAACTGAGTTATCACCTGGGCCGCAGCTGACCAGGCCGGCTAACCTCAAGGAACCTGAGCTTAAGTGGGCAGCGCCATGCTCACACAGCAGCGTCCATGAAGTTCGGCGCAACACCCGCCACGGCCATGTTAAGTTAATGTTAATTTGAACTTATCTCACTTGCAACTTTGGGGTTATCCTGCGCACGGTTTCAGTTTCTGGCTGCAGCGGGGCTGTCAGCAAAGGGCGTTATTTAGGTACAGGTGGATGTCTGACCGCACTGGCCTGGGGTAAGTTCACCTCACGGCAGGACCCGCGAACACGTCTTGCCCCAGGAGGAGCCGCTGCGTGACTCTGGTCTCGTCTGAACGAGAGGCCGGCTCCGGGCGAGCGCATGGGCTCGCGCCCCGACAACTTCCGCGCCCCAGCGGCACCGCTCGGCCCGTCGGCCCGTCCCCGACGTCTGCTCGGCGCGGCCTGGCCGCCCGCGGCTCCCTGAACCGGGCGGAGGTCGCCGCGCAAGTGCCGGGGCAGGGAAGCCGCGGCTGCGGGGGCCGTTCTGGAAACCCGGAGCCGCGTCGCTCTCGGTCTCTCTCCCCGCGCGACGGAAACGTGGCGCGTGGATGGAAGAAACGCCCCCTTGTGCCCCGCGGCGCCGACGGAACGGCCGACCTGCGGGCCTGGCAGGTGGCGCGGGCGGGCGGGCGGGCGGCCTCGGAGGCCCGCGGGGCGCCGGGCCTGGGCGCGAGGCGGGGCGGCGCGGCAGACGGCGGCAGGAAGCGGGGCCTGCGCGGTCCGCGGGCCCGCACCGGGCGCCCGAGCGGCCGCGCCGCCGCCCCCCGCCCGCCCCGCCCCGCCCCGCCCCGCGGCCTCAAGGTCAGCGCCGGCCCCGTCCGCGCCCGCCGGGCCGGGCCCGCAGCGCGCCCCGAGCCGCCCGCACCCCGCCCCGCCCGCCCGCCCGGGCCTCACCCGCGACAGGGTGAGGTCGGTCATGAGCTGCTCGAAGGCCCGCGTCTCCTCGGCCTGCCGCTGCGTGTGCAGCGCGATCTTCTCGCTGAACTTGCGCGGGTTGGCGCCGCCGGAGCCCGGCGAGGCGGCCATGGCGCGGGCTCGGCCGCCCGGAGGCCCCGCCGCGCGCCCGCCCGTCCGTCCGCGGCCGCCGCCCGACGCCCGTCCTCCCTCCGGCGCGACCCGGCCGAGGAGCCGCCGCGGCCCCACCGCCCGCGCGCGGCCGGGAGCGCGCCCAGGCCCGCCCCCGCCCCGCAGGCCCCGCCCCGTCCCGCAAGCCCCGCCCCCCGCGCCCGCCGCCGCCGCCCCGCCCCGTCCCGCAGGCCCCGCCCCCGCGCGCCCGCCGCCGCCGCCCCGCCCCGTCCCGCAGGCCCCGCCCCCGCGCGCCCGCCGCCCCGCCCCGCCCCGCAGGCCCCGCCCCGTCCGGCAGGCCCCGTCCCGTCCCGCCGGCCCCGCCCCGCCCCGTCGACCCCCGTCCCGAAGGCCCCGCCCCCGAAGGCCCCGCCCCGCCCCGGCGCCCGGGGCGGAACCCCGCGCCGCGGCCCGCGGCCCACGATGCGGCCCGGGTCGGCGCAGCCCCGCGGGCGCCGGGGAGTCAGGGAGGCGCCACGGCCGGGACGTCCAGGCCCCGGGACCGACGGTCCCTCGGGCGCGGAGCTGCAACCGCCGCGTCCCGCCCGCAGGGGACGCGCACTGGAAGGGCGAGCACCCCGGCCCGGCCCCGCCGGCCCCGCCCCGGCGCTGCCTCCCCGCGGGGCCCGCCGACCAGCGGCTCCGGCCGCCCCGGAACGAGCGGCTCCCGTCGCGCCCGGTCTCCGCGCGCTCCGACTCGCGCGGCCCCGAGACCCCGCCCGGCCCGGGGCCCCCCACACGCCCTCGGGCCCCCAGCCCCCGCCTCCCGCCGCGGCGAGGCCCGTCGGGGCCCCGTGCGCCCCGCGCCCCTTCTCGGGGCTCGCGAGGCGCCCCCACGCCCGCGGAGGCGCGGGCTGGACGCCCCCGGCCGGGCTTTGTGCGGCCGAGAACGGCGGAGACGCCCGGGGCCTGCTCAGCCGTCAGGCCGCGCGGCCCGAGGCGCCCTGGGGGCAAACGCGGTCTCGCGACTGACGGCCCCGTCTGGGGCCCGCGTGTGCTGCTTTCCGGGCGTTTCCTGGTCCCTTAGTTTGGGGGTCGGTGCCCCGAGCGGGACCTCCCGGGGGACGGCAGGGGCGACCCGGCCGGGCCAGCGCACCTGCCGCCCGGCGCGCAGCCGTGCGGGGCGTCCCGTCCGCCCAGGACGCCGAGACGCCCCCCGCGCCCGCCCGGGCAGAAACCGGGCGCGCGGGCCCCGCTCTGCTCCCCTTCCGGACGGAGCGGAGACAAGGGCGCCTGGAAGGACACCGCCGGCCCGGCCCAAAGGCCGCTCGGAAGCGCGCGGCCTCGGCCCCGCCGCGGGAGGCGCGGGGGCCCCGCACCCGGCCCCGCACCCGGCGCGGACCCTCCCACGGCCGCCCCCGGGGGGACCTCGCCTCCGCGCCCCCCGGCGGTCGGGACGGTGCCGGCCCCGCGGGCTGCCGCGCCGGGTCACCCGACGTTCACATTTATCCTTGCGGGCGGCAGCGCGCGGCCTGTGGCGACCCGAGCGAGCTGGCCGCGCCGCCCCGGGGTGTGTGCACGGCCGGCGCTCGCTGCCCGCGGGCTGTGGGGCGAGGGCGCTTCGCTGTTCAGGGACCAGCACAAAGAGGCCTTTCCCTGCTCGCCCCTTCACGCAGGGGGGCGGTTCTCTTCGCGCGGCGCCGCCCGCTCCCGCGCCGTCGCTCGACTCCGGGCAATTTTGGGGGGAGTCAAAGAATCGCCTGTTTTTATCTGCCCAGATTTCTCGGCCCCGCCCGCTCTCCCGCGGGCCCTGCTCCTTCCCGCAGTTGGCTGGAGGCAACGTGAGGAAACGCTGACCCTGTCCTGGCCGGCGGGGCAGGCCGTGCCCCGCATCTGCCCCCGCCCCCTGGAGGGCTCTTCTGGGGCTGCGCGCTGCCCCCCTGCCCATGGCCCTGCTCCCCACACCCCAGGGGATCCTCTTGCCTCACACCCCTGCCTTTTAGTGCGGGGTCTCCCTCCTGTCCCGGGAAGTCAGAAGACCCTTGAAAGAGAAAACCCTCGCACCTGGTGGCTGCTTCGCCCTCCTTGGCTGCCCGGGAGCCCTGCCTGGGCCCTCGACGCCTCTTCCCTCTCCCGTCCCTCCCTCACGTTCCCTTCCCTTTCCGCGGCCACCCGGCCTTTGGGGAGAGGCTGTTCCTGTGCCGCGCCCCCCGCGCCCCCAGAGCCCCCAGACTTAGCGCCTGGTATTATTTCATCACGTGCCCAGGGGCTTTTGTTGGGCTGGTGGTGAGGGTGGAAGTGATTGTCCTTCAGTTCTGGGACACGGTCTTACCTTTTTTTCTTTTTAAGATTTACTTTATTTAGTTATGCACACAAGAGCTGGGGTGCAGGCCAGAGGTGGGGGGTGAGAGGATTCCCCAGAGACAGAGCGGGGAGCAGAAGAGGCGGATCCACTGACACCCACTGCTGAGGGGAGCCGCGGGGAGACAGGAGGGGTCTGCCGCGCCACGGGGTCACCTCCCGGCCGGGAACGGAACCCGTGCTGCGGTGACTGTGGACGCCTCACAGTGCTGTGACCTAACACCTTGTGCCACCAGGGAGGCCCCGGTCTTACCTTCTGGACAATTCTCTCTTCTTCATTTCCTTTGCTCTTTCATTCCAGAAATGGTTAGCTGGCTGTGGGGCCTCCTGGATGGCTTTTATAATTTTCTTATCCTTTATTTTCTGTTTTCTCTTTCCTGATTAATTTTCTCACCTTTTTCCTCTACCCTCCGAACGTTTTTCTGCATTTACATATTTAATTTCTAAGAACTACTTTCTCTTTCCTGAATACTTTTTAAGCAGCATCCTGTATTCTCTTCCTAAGTGCGACATCGTAGCTATTTCTGTCTTTAAATTTCTCTTCTACTCCTTACGTTATCTGCCTGTTTTGTCCAAATCCACTTTTTTAATGTGTCCATTTGATCTCCATCTAGAGGTTTCTCACAACGGGTGATCTTTGACTCTCCTCTCAAATTAAGACACTGAATGTGTGTAGATGCCTCGATTCTGGAACTAAACGGGTTTTAAAATGTTTTCAAAACACCTTCTGTGCAGAGACTGCTCGCTGTCTCTCGATGGTCGCTTTTGGTTTTTGGTTTTTCCTCTCTTCTTCGTCATTTGAAAAGCCCAGCGTTATTAGGAAAGGAGAAAGCACAGGCAGGCACTGGCAGGGGCACGGGGGCAGGAGACCTTCGTTCTTCTTCGGGTCAGTCTTCATTCTTGACATTCATTGCACCTTGACATTCATTCCATCCTTCCTTCCGCCTTCCCGAGAACCCCGGAGTGTCTAGCTGGGCTCCTCCTGGCCCAGCGCACGCTGCGGAAACCCATGCCCGCACGCTCCCTTGCAGGTGGGCATGGGCAGACACCACGTTCCCCCCGACGGGCTGTGAGCGGAAGGGAGGCTGGCACCCTTGGGGCCCCGCCCTGAGAAGCAGCCCACCGTCTCTTCCGCTCTCTCGTCACCGGCGGAGCACCATCTGCTGACTAGCTCACCGGCAGCCCCCTGTGGAAACGGCGTGCTGACAATGACAGCCAGGCCCCAGCACCGAGGACGCGCGGTGCGAGCTCCGGGCTGCTTGGAGATTGGCCCCTGGGTGAGGGATGCGCCGGCCTTCGTGATGGGAATGGAAGTGGGAACTATTATACTTAAACAGAAAAATGCTTGAAAACATGCCTTGGGGGGTGTGGGGACTATTGGGAAATCTTTATCTTCTACTTGACAGATTGCTAAATAATGTGCATTTAAAAAAAACAAGTATAAATTTCTTTCAAGACCAGGGAGAACAATAAAGACGGAGCACGTTTCGTGTTCAGCTGACTGGCGGTCCTGTGTGCCGTGCGGGCCTCCTGGACTGAGGAGAGACCAGATTTTTCATTGCATGGCCCCCAAATAGCAGAATCTCTAAGTTTGTTTTTTCTCTCCTGCCTTAAGAATCTTCCAGCCTACTATCCAGGAGGGTGAGCCCGCAGGCTGGTGTTCTGAGAGCTGCGTGAGAAAAGAGAGAAAAGGCTTGACTTTTTTTTTTTATATTTCCATTCTTTATTCTATTGTATATTCTGCATTTTACTCTTGATTAATTACAAATTCAGTTTTTGTCTAACAATATATCATATGAAGGCACAGTTATTTCTTATTTTTTTAAATAAATTTTATTTTTATATTCCCCATACAATTGCAACCCCCTTATTTTGACCCCAATCCCTCCCCTCCCCACCCCCTACCCCCCATAGAGTGTCTCTTGTTCATAGTTGTTTGTTGATTTTGATATTTTCTTTCTTATAGTTATTCATTTTCCTGGTCCCTTATTTAGGTTTTCTAGATTCCTGCTATGAGTGAGACCATCCGGTGTTTTTCTTTTTCTTTCTGGCTTATTTCGCTGAGCATGATCCCTTCCAGCGCCATCCATGTTGCTGCAAATGGCATGTGTTTATCTTTTTGAATGCTGAGTAATATTCCATGGTGTATATGGACCCCATCTTCTTGATCCAGGCATCTATTTTTGGGCATTTGGGCTGTTTCCAAGGCTTAGCTATTGTAAACAGTGCTGCTATAAACATAGGGGTGCAGGTGCTCTTTGGAATGGATGTTTCTGTGTCCTTTGGGTAAATACCTAGGAGTGGAATTGCTGGATCCTATGGAAGCTCTATGTTTAGTAGGTCCAGAAATCTCCACACAGCTCTCCACAGTGGTTGGGCCAGTCTGCACTCCCACCAGCAGTGCAGAAGAGTTCCTTTTCCTCCACATCCTCGCCAGCATTTGTTGTTGCTAGTTTGAAAAGGCTTCACTTTGGATGTGTTGCTCTCTCTTAATCCCCGTCTTCAGAAGTCACCTCACTCCCAGCCTTTCTTGGCCTCACCCTAGGTCCAGCGCCTCTCTGGCTCAGCACCCTGGGGCTAACCCCTGCCTACAGGCACGGAGGAAGGGGGCCACCAGCTAGCGTGGAGCAGCTGGGGAGGGGTGCTGGGCATCTCACTGCTCCTTGTACACACTTCTGACCAGTATTTGTACATCGGGCCCCATCCCTCCTGCCTCAGTGCCCCTGGCCCCCTTTCTAGCCATCTTTGGTGTAGATCATCTTGTTCTGGCTGCTTTCCCCCCTACCCTGGTTCTCAAGCATGAAGGTTTCAGCTTTCTACGTTCTGCTTTGTCAGTTACCATTGGCCCGAGGGCTGGGGGCCCTGACGAGGCCTCCCGCTGGAAAGCACCGGCCTGGAAGGAAGGTCACAGTTAAGGCAAGGCAAGGAGGTGCTGGGCACTCTGGACAAGAATCCTGGACCTGAACCCACCATCAAGACCCAGATGCCCTGGCTGGCGGAGTGGCAGAATTGGTCCCCTCCAGGCTACAGGATCTGTGTCCCGGTGCTGACGTGGATGCCCGACAGAGGGAGAAGTTAAATTCTTTCAAGTTCCTCAGATCTGTGACCATCACCAACGTGATCCTGGGCATCCCCCACGAGGACAGAGGAAAACCCTGGGATTTCACCCAGGGAGATATCCTCCAAGTCAGAGGTTGGCAAACATTTTTCTGTGAAGAGCCAGATGGTAAATATTTTAGGGTTTGCACCTTTGCCATTCCAGCGCAAAAGCAATCACAGAAAACACAAATAAGTGAACCTGGTTGTATTCCAATAAAACCAAATATGAAAACAGACACTGGGACAGACTTGGCCCAGGATTATCATTTGCTGGCCCTACTCTAAGTTTTTCTCACAGCTTTTCACGCCTGTGTTAATTTCATTGTTTCTTTCTAAATAATCTGTCTCCTCTCCTTGGTTACTTTGCAGTTTTGTTGAGTGGTAGATTTTTATGTAGAACTCAGTATATTTCAGTCTGAAGACCTGTATCAGTTAGGATTAGATGTAGCTACAGCAGAAAACCTACCCAGAAGGGACCTTATACAAGTTGAAAGTTTATTTCTCTTACATAAAAGTCAAGTTACTCTGCTGCTCACAGCCTCAATTTCATGGTACCTCTATATCCTAAGCAGTGAGAAGACTATGCCAAAAGAAGTTTCCAGAAACTGCTACATAAAATTTCCTTCTATATCCACCCCACTGAACTGAACTTAGTCACACATCTAGATACTAGGGAGCCATGTGCCCAACTGAAACTATGATCTCTGTTGTCATGGAACAGTAGTTATCAAACATAAGCATTCATCAGAATCACTGAAATTTAAAAAACAAAACAAAACAAAAAAAAAAACAGATTGCCAAACCCTACTTCTGGGTTTGTGATTCAGTAGATCTTAGATGGAGCTGAGAATCTGCATTTCTGACAAACCAACGGGCAATACCGACACTGCCCACTCTAGGACCCCAGTGAGGATCATCTGATGAGGGGAAAACAATACCAGATAACTGGAAGAGTCTGCTAGACAGATCTTCCAAATGCCCTAGAAATTTTCTTGAATCTCTTCAAATTTTGCTTTCCATATTCTTTAATTTTCCCCTCTAGTGGCTGTGAGGTGCATATGAAACTTTCTTATCCTGTTCTTTATGACTTTTAACCTCCCTTTCATATTTTCCCACTATTTTTGCTATAGTTTTGGTAATTTCTTTAGATTTAGCTTCCACTTTGCTGACTTCTCTCTTCATCTGTGTCTAATCTGCTATTTAATCTGTCCATTGAGTTTTTCTTCTGCAAGGATTATGTTTTCCTATCTAAAAGTTCTATTTAATTCTATTTAATTCTTTTGCAAATTTGCTTGTTCCTTATCGCCAGTCTTGTACTTTTCATATTTTTATTCCTTTTTCTATGCCTTTAGTTATACTAATTTTGTTTTCTTTCAGTACATAGTTCTATTATTCCAGTGTTAGAAGCATTAATCCTATTGGTTATATTTCTGACTCTTTTATTTTTTAAATACACTGCTGAGGGGAGCAGCGGGCGAGACAGGAAAGCTCTGTTGCATCATGTGGGCAGCTCCTTGGCCAGCCAGGGATCAAACTCATGTTGCAGAGGCTGCAGATAGCGTCACTGTGCTGTGCTTACCCCTTGCGCCACAAGGGAGGCCCTAAATATTTCTGACTTTTGTTCATGGTTGATTATTCCCTAATATCTTTAACTAAAATATTAACTAATATCCTTAACTTTCATCTGTTGGGAGGTTTGACATTTTTTTCTTATGAGAATATGGGTAGTACAAATATGATACAAATGTTGTTTTGTTCCATGAACTGTAGGGAAATCATTTCTAGGCATGAGAATTTTATTCCATAGTTACTATAAACCCTATAAATTTTCAGTTTCTCAAGGTATTTCCTGCCCCTTCTCTCTCAGAGCCCAACTGGAGAGAGTCAAGCTGCCTTGTTAACTTGCCAGTGGGCAGACTTCACCCTTTCAGGCAAGGATTTACCCTCCTTACAAGCTAGCCCATTAACCTGTCTCTGTGTCATGGCTGCCAGCAGGAGGAACGAGACTTCATGGTCAGACACCATCAGCAAGCAGCATTGGTGTCAGCTGTGTGTCAACCCTCCTCCCCACCAGGTCCGGGGGTGGGGGGTGTACAGAAGCCCCAGAGATGGCTACACATGCAGTGCGCTCTCTTCCAGAAGACATTACCAACCTCATTCCTCAAAGCTGCTTGCCTGCAAGCACCAGCTTGAGGAGTGGCCCAGGAGTGAGTGGCCAGAGGTCCCCAAGGGTGGTGTAGTCACCCAGAGTGTCTAAGAATGCTCCAGGCCACAGGGCGGTGCTCCTCCCAGTCCACCTGAGGGTGAAACCTTGTGATGGTCCTGTCTTGGTTCACTCCTGAGCTTATGTAACTCCATGGTAGTCTTTTACCAAGTGGGCATTAAAAGAGAGCCAAGAGCAACCTCAGGAGACATGATGACTACATGTAACATGGTACTCTGTGTGGGAGCCTGAAACAGAAAAAGGGTAGTAGGTGAAAATGGGGGAATCTAAATAAAGCATAGATTTTAGTTAAATAAGAAAACTTGGAGCTCCTCGAGCACTGGGGTTACTGGGGTAGAAAACCACATGTTTACTGTGTGTGAGTTCACCTATGCTATGCATTACATTTTTTGTTATATTTCATTTAGCATTTTAACCCTCCAAGTTTTCCATTTACCTTTATCTATAACTTTGTTGGAACCTAGGTGTTTGTTTAAAATTTATATTCCTGGATCCCAGCCTGAGATTGAGGCTTATATAGACAGAGCAGGGGCCCAGAGTCTGCTTTTGATAGCAAAGACTTCTGATATAGCTTAGTCAATGGGTTAGACCTTAAGAAATGCTGCATTGGCCTCCCCGGTGGCGCAGTGGTTGAGCGCTGGGTTGCGAAGCTGCCCACAGCCTCTGCGGCGCCGGTTCGATCCCCGGCTGCTCCCCGGCCCCGGAGGAGGATCCCACATGGTGCGCAGACCTCTCCTGCCGCCCGCTGCTCCCCTCAGCAGTGTACTTCGGTCCTTCTGCCTGCTCTGCTCCCCGCTCTGGCTCTGGTGAATTCTCTCACCCTCCCGCGCTTCTGACTGTACCCAGTGCATGTATAAACAAAACAAACAAACAAATATAATAAATAAATAAATAAATAAACATGCCTCTATAAAAAAACTAAAAAAAAAAAAAAGAAATGCTGCATTGAGGGGCCTCCCTGGTGGCGCAAGGGGTTAAGACACAGCACTGTGAAGCTGTCCACTGCCTCTGGAGCACAAGTTTGATCCCTGGCCAGGGAGGTGACCCACATCCCACAGCAGACCTCTCCTGACTCACCCACTGCTCCCCTCAGCAGTGGATTTCAGTCAATCCACCTGTTCTGTTTCCAACTCTGTCTCTGGTGAATCCTCTCACCTCCCATACCTCTGACCTCTACTCCAGTTCTGGTATGCATAAATAAATAAAATAAATCTTAAAAAAAAAAAGAAAGAAATGCCTATACCCCAGCTCTTGTGTGCATAAATAAATAAAATAAATCTTTAAAAAAAAAAAAAAAAGAAATGCTGCGTTGGGCCTCACTGGTGGCGCAAGGGGCTAAGCGTCAGCACTGTGAAGCTGTCCACAGCCTCTGTAGCACGAGTTCCATCCCCGGCCAGGGAGCTACCCACAGGGCACAGCAGACCTCTCCTGTCTCCCCGCCGCTCCCCTCAGCAGTGGATTTCAGTGGATCTGCCTATTCTACTTCCCACTCTGTCTCTGATGAATCCTCTCATCCCCCGCACCTCAGGCCTATACCCCAGCTCTTGTGTGCATAAATAAATAAAATAAATCTTTAAAAAAAAAAAAAAAGAAATGCTGCATTGAGAACGGAATCACAGAAAGGGTCGAAGAACGAGCTCGTGTGAGTCTTCAGACTGGAAGGCGCCCACTTCCTGGTGCAGGGGCAGCCACCCTAGTCTTCTATTGCTGAGACCAGAAAGGGGATGCCCGCTCCCTGCCTTCCCACAGATGTGGCTGGCCATGTGACCTGTCTGGTTACTGACACATAATGGAAAGCCCACTGGAGAGTTTCCAGAAGCACTTTTGGTTTTCAGATAAAGGAACACATTCCGCTGTCACTAACCCCTTTCTCCTCTGTACCTCGAGACAGATGTGATGTCTGAAGCTATGGCGGCATCTTGCCGCCATAAAAAGAGAAAGCATAAAAAGAATTCAGTATTCAGAAAGACCTTGGTCAGTGCTAGCATGATGCTGCTGAATGGACACTTCAACTGTCTCCCTCTAGAATTACATGAAATAAACTTAAGCCATGGGAAGTTACTTTTCCCTTTCTCATAGCCAAATTATTCCTGATGAACTTAAGATCCTCATTTCTTGTTAAAAACTTTTAAATTTAAGTAATTTCAGACTGAAACAAAAGCTTTAGCAATATAAAGAATTCCTGTGCACTTGCTACCCAGTTGCCCTAAATGACACGACTTTACTTCTCTTGCTTTATCATTTCTATATAGGTGTTCATTCCCCCAAACCATGTGAGAGTAATTTTTTTTTTAAAGATTTATTTATACAAGCACTGGGTATAGTCAGAAGCGCAGGGGGTGAGAGAATTCACCAGAGCGGGGAACAGAACAGGCAGACTGACAAAACACACTGCTGAGGGGAGCAGCGGGCAGCAGGAGAGGTCTGCGCCCCATGTGGGACCCTCGACCGAACCGGCGTTGCAGAGGCTGCAGGGGATTGAGCTGGAGTTGCAGAGGCTGCAGGCAGCTTCGCAGCCCAGCACTCAACCGCTGCGCCACCAAGGGAGGCCCCCATGTGAGAGTCGTTTATGATGCCCATAAATACTTTGGTGTTTACTTCATAAAGACAAGGAGGGCAGTTACCGTCCTCAGGGAATCACTGCTGAGTTGGCACTGTTATCTAGTTTACAGATGTCAAAATGTTCGCCGTCAGTCCCAATTTAATGTGATGGCAAAAGAAAACTCCAGGGCGCGTCACGTTCAGTTGCCGTGTCTCTCTAGTGTCCTTTGATCTGGGACGGCTCATCTTATATGATTTCAAAAAAAGTTGCAGTGACAGGCCTGTTACTTTGTTGTGTGTCCCTTAAGAGGGTTTGTCTCTACGGCCTGGGATTAGTCTCACACTAGGTGTTTGGGGCAGGAGCGCACAGCAGGTGCAGTCTCGTTCTCAACCAGGGGGCCCGACACCCAGCTGTGCTGTTGCTGGCGTGGAACTGGGATCACTTGGTTCGGGCTCACTGGCTAGGCTTCTCCACCGGAAAGTGCCCGTGTCCGCCCCCCCCCATAGCCCCCCCCACCAGGTTAGAATCCATTACTAGTATTATTTTCATACATACATCCTCCCCGGCTTGACCTTCCACCTGGTTCTGTGTCCTGACATGCCTCATCTGTTCCTTAGCTCTTTTTTCTTCCTGGGCACAGAGGGATTTAGGCTAATTTTGTTCTTTTTCTGCCCAGCCCCAGAATCAGCCATTTCCCCAAGGAGTGCTGGTTTCTTTGCGTGGAAAGGGGCGTTTGAGTCCTTGTTTCACTTCTGAATATTTATTGATTCTGTTCCTTCCGAGGTAGCTTTTCCTGAGAACCTGTCCTTTAATCGTGATCACAGCATCTATTTTACCATGTTCCCCCTCGCCCCTGCCATCTGGCCCAGCACCCTGACCCCGGAAGACTTGAGAATGTGTTTCTCTGGAGTCAGGCCAGGGCCTCCGAGCAAGTAAGTGCAGGAGCTCACCAGGTGTGCACTTGGATCGGCACAGAGAAGTAGTTTTCTAGACAAGTAGGGCAAAATTTATAATATCTACAATTTAAAGCCAAAAGTGGTGCCTCCCTGGTGGCACAAGGGGTTACGACGCAACCTGTGAAGCTGTCCACAGCCTCTGCAACACGAGTTCAATCCCCAGCCAGGGAGCTACCCACGTGGCGCAGCAGACCTCTCCTGTCTCCCCGCGGCTCCCCTCAGCAGTGTGTTTCATCAGTCTGCCTGTTCTGCTCCCCACTCTGTCTCTGGTGAATTCTCTCCCCGCCCCCCCCAACCTCTGGCCTGTACCCCAGTTCTTGTATGCATAAAGAAATAAATCTCAAAAAATAAAATAAAATAAAAATGAAGCCAAAAGTGTTAAATCACGTTACCAAGCTTGGATTATAAAACAGAGAATCAAAAATTCGTCAGCGAAAGTGAGTTACAAATGCAGTTTTGCCTCCCCGCCCCCACCCCCCGCCCCCGAGGAAACACTCACCAGGTAGTCGAGCCTGGCGCTCCCCAGCGGCCACGCGGGCTCCGTCTTCGCGGGCCCAGCCGCGTGCGGGTCAGGAGCCCCTCCCCGGCCCAGCGGCACGGCTCAGCGACGGGCGTCCCTGACGAGACCCCGAGGCCTCCCGGCGCTCCACTCACCGTGCCGTGCAGGGCCCAGGCGTTCCCGGCCCTCGGCCCGGCGCGGAGTCCTCGGTCTGCGGCAGCCACGGCGGGAGCCGCGCCCGGGAGGCGCGGGGGGCGCAAGCGCGAGTCTCTGCGCCGGCGCAGGCCCGTAGCTGCGGTTCCGCCGCCTCCACGCTGGCGTCCGGGCAGCCGTCCACGGCGACGCCCCCACGGCTACGTCCCTCCACGGGGACGACCCCCCAAGGGGACATCCGTCCACGGCGACGTCCCCCAGGGTGACGCCCGTCCACGGCGACGTCCCCCACGGCGACGCCCGTCCACGGCGACGCCCCCACGGCTACGTCCCTCCACGGGGACGACCCCCCAAGGGGACATCCGTCCACAGCGACGTCCCCCAGGATGACGCCCGTCCACGGCGACGTCCCCCACGGCGACGCCCGTCCACGGCGACGCCCCCACGGCTACGTCCCTCCACGGGGACGACCCCCCCAAGGGGACATCCGTCCACGGCGACGTCCCCCAGGGTGACGCCCGTCCACGGCGACGTCCCCCACGGCGACGCCCGTCCACGGCGACGCCCGTCCACGGCGACGCCCCCCAGGGTGACGCCCGTCCACGGCGACGCCCCCACGGCTACGTCCCTCCACAGGGACGACCCCCCAAGGGGACATCCGTCCACGGCGACGTCCCCCACGGCGACGCCCGTCCACGGCGACGCCCCCCACGGCGACGCCCGTCCACGGCGACGTCCTTCCACGGCGACATCCTTCCACGGCGACGTCCCTCCACGGGGACGTCCTTGCGCGCTGACCCGCGCGGCGCTGCGGCCGGGGCGGCCTCCGAGGGACTCCCTGCTTCGGCCTCGGTGCGCGTGTCGTGGCTCCGGCAGAAGCTCCAACGCGCGCTCCGGCCGCGGGGCGTCGGCCCAGCCCCGGCCTCGCGGGACCGCACCCGCCCCCCCCCGCGCCCTCACCGACGCCTGCGCCGCGGGCCGCGCGTCTCCGCGCGAGGCCTGGGTTGGCGCGCGGCCCCGCGGGACCCGGATGGCGCACGCGGGGCCCGAGGGTGATGACGGGGGCCCGAGGCACGCTCTGCCTCTGAGGCGGGCCGGGCCGCCCCTGCAGGCCGGGGGCTTGGCGAGAGCTGAGCTGCTGCCGGGACGCGCATCTTTGGGGGAGGCGTCAGATTGACAGAGACAGAAGAAACCGCACCCTCACCTTCTTCCAGGCCGCCGGCCCCCAGAGGTGCCCGCCTTGGGGTGCGCCCGCTCGGAGCGGAGGGAGACGGCGCTGCCGCGAGGCCCAGGGCAGAGTGGGCGGTGCCTGGGGGCTGCGCGAGGTCTCCGGGGCCCTTCCATCTCGCCTCCGTCTCCCGCTCAGCCTCCACGTTTATTTTTTTTTAAGATTTGTGCGCACAAGAGCTGGGGTGCAGGCCAGAGGTGCAGGGGGCGGGGGGTGAGAGGAGGCACCAGAGACAGAGCGGGGAGCAGAACAGGCGCATCCACTGAGACACACTGCTGAGGGGAGCCGCGGGGAGTCAGGAGAGGCCTGCTGCGCCCTGTGGGCAGCTCCCTGGCCGTGGATGGAACAGAGGCTGCGGACAGCTTCCCGGTGCCCAGACTTAACCCCTTGTGCCACCAGGGGTTAGAACCCACAGTTCTAAAGCCCAACTCTAGCCATTCCTTGCTCTTGTTAAAATCCACCAATTGCTCATTATTCCCGTTATAAAATTGAAAGTTTAGCACTAACGGCGACCAGTGACAAGTGACCTGAAGCTCAGGATCGGCGATGAGGGGTACCTACCCGGGCAGCTGGAGCGTGCTCCTCGGGCCCTCTTTTCTCTTAGGGAGCTGCCAATGTTAACAGAATATTATTTAAAAACTTGTTCTGTTAGAAACACAAATGTTCTGGAGCCTCCCTGGTGGCACAGCAGGTTGATCGCAGCGCTGTGAAGCTGTCCGCAGCCTCTGCAGTGCTGGTTTGATCCCTGCTGGCCTGGGAGCTACCCACATGGTGCAGCAGACCTCTCCTGTCTCCCCGCTGCTCCCCTCAGCAGTGTCCTTCGGTTCTTCTGCCTGTTCTGCTCCCCGCTCTGGCTCTGGTGACTCCTCTCACCCTCCTGCGTATCTGGCCTGTATCCCAGCTCTTGTATAAATAAAAAATAAATCTTAAAAAAAAACCCACAAATGTTCTCTTAACAAAAAAAAACTATTTCCACTGAAAAAGCTGAGAAACGAGGGCCAATCTGCTAGTGACGAGATTCTACTCCTTTTTCTTTTCTTTTTTTAAAGACTTATTTATTTATACAAGCACTGGGTACAGTCAGAAGCGCGGGAGGGTGAGAGGATTCACCAGAGCCAGAGTGGGGAACAGAGCAGGCAGAAGGACCGAAGGACACTGCTGAGGGGAGCAGCGGGCGGCAGGAGAGGTCTGCGCGCCATGTGGGACCCTCCTCGGGTGGCCGGGGAGCAGCCGGGGATCGAACCGGCGCCGCAGAGGTCACCGGCAGCTTCGCAGCCCAGCGCTCAGCCGCTGCGCCACCGGGGAGGCCCAAGATTCTACTCCTTAAACGCCAGTTCCCACCTGCCTCCAAGGCCGAGGGTGAGAAGGTAACTAGCCGGGCTCGGGGCATCTCCTGTCAGCAGGCAAGGATGCTGTCCCGGCAGAAGACCCGCAGTCTCCATGAAGATATTTGAGCTGGCCAAAGAGGGGAAGGACGACTTGGCCCTCCACAAAACTCCTGTAGATTGAAAAACAATAAATATGTTAAAAATCGTGGAATCACAATGATTTAAAAAGATGAAGGAGAAAACAAATACAAAATATAAAAATAAATAAAATAAGAAGAAAACCTTCAGTGGCCACGCGTAGGAGATGCCAGGGGAGCTCCTCCGACCACCGGTGACGGGAGAGACGATGCCTGCGCGGCGGCAACTGCACAGGCAATGACAGCAAATTCCCATGAGAGTTCCAGTGAGTGGAGGAAGGACAGACTCCGATCCCACCACTCTGCATCCCTCAGTGAATTAAGGAGACCTGGGCCACATCCCAGGACCGCGAGACCATAGGCTGCTGGTGGGAAAGCTCTCGGCCGGCCAGGGAGGAGATTCAGACACACCTTAAAAACATGAGCTCTTGGGCCTCCCTGGTGGCGCAAGGGGTTAAGTGGCAGCACTGTGAAGCTGTCACCAGCCACTGCAGCCAAGTTCAATCCCTGGCCAGGGAGCTACCCACACGGTGCAGCAGACCTCTCCTGTCTCCCCGCTGCTCCCCTCAGCAGTGAATTTCAGTAGATCTGTTCTGCTCCCCACTCTGTCTCTGGTGAGTCCTCTACCTCCTGCACCTCTGGCCTGCACCCCAGTTCTTGTATGCATAAATAATCTTAAAAAAAAAAAACAAAACGAGCTCTTGGCCACCTGAAATGTTCTTGCCAAAAGGTGAAACTGAGTGTGATCCACAAGGCTGTTTAAAAAGAAAGCCAGAATGTAAAAATTCCAAGTTAGTCCATTGCAAGATAAAAGAAAAAAAGTGCGTGGGCCTCTACTGGGGCCCTTCACAGCCATCACTGCAAACACTGGAAGCAGCTGGAGGTCAGCCCCACCTGCTCGCCTGATATTGTTTTTAGATGAGAAAATGATTTGGGGAAAGCCCATATTATAGCGTGGGGTTTCTCACCCTGGCACAGTTGCTATTTTGGTCTGGATCATTCTCTCTGGCAGAGGCTGTGCTGTGCCTGTAGGACATCTAGTAGCTTCCCTGGGCCCCACCCACTGGACGCCAACAGCTTGCCTAGAAGGGACAACAAAGCACCTCCAAGCACCCGGTGCCTCCGGGGCGCAGCTGCTCCAGACCGAGTCTCCATGTGCGGACCATTGGCCACAAAGGTCAAGACCACACTGTCCAGAACTTGTGGGAATAACCCAAAGCAGGGCCTCACCAGTGGCGCAGCAGTTGAGTGCTGGGCTGCGAAGCTGCCCGCAGCCTCTGCAGCGCCGGTTCGATCCCGGCCGCCAGAGGGTCCCACATGACGTGCAGACCTCTCCTGCCGCCCGCTGCTCCCCTCAGCAGTGTACTTCGTCGTTCTGCCTGTTCTGCTCCCCGCGCTGGTGAATTCTCTCACCCTCCATCGCTTCTGACTGACCCAGATTATTATGTATAAATAATCTTTTTTAAAAAAAATTAATAACCCAAGGCAAGGTGCGGGACAGCGTGGCCAGCGCTGGTATCTGCAAGGCTGGGCAGTGAGCACGTGGGTAGTGGGCATGTGGGGATTCATTACACTATTTCCTCTGTTTATCTTAGTGATATTCCACAATAAAAAGGAGCGTTAAAAACCATAGTGCCCAAGAGGTATTTAAGGATTTGTTTTCTGAAACGTCTTTAGCATGTTGGGTCGCCTGTACGTCAAAGCCCTCTAGTCGGTCCTAGTGAGGGCTTTGGTCGACTTCCCGTCTCGAGAAACCAGATGATCTAATGATTGGATGATAATTCTTTTCCAAACCAAGTGGTTTGGTTTTTTTTTTGGCTTTCAACAAAATTGAAGAACTCAATTGTTGTATTTTTATTATAAACCATTGAGATATTTTGGATGCAACTAAGATGTCCTAAAAAACGTGTGACATCACAGTAACAAAGCACCAGCTTCCACACGCTTATCATGAAGAGAACTGGTCACAAGTCAGAATATTCTAGCAAGTAGTAATATTTACCCCCCTTTTTATACTTTTATTTTAAAAACTTGCATTAAGAAATGCAGTTCAACTATCTTCTAGAATTATCACAAAAATGTATTATGTTACTTTGGCCAAATATGCACTAACAATAATTATAATGATGTAAAATAGTTTTTCTGGACCGAGTTAACAACCTTATGGACCCAGGGAATCAAAGTATTATTGTTACCAAAAATGACAGTGATCAAAAATGAGACTATGGGGGCCTCCATGGTGGCGCAAGGGTTAAGATGCAACCTATGAAGCTGTCCGCAGCCACTGCAGCACGAGTTCAATCCCCCAGCAGGCCAGGGAGCTACCCACATGGCGCAGCAGACCTCTCCTGGCTGCCTGCTGCTCCCCTCAGCAGTGGATTTCAGTCTGCCTGTTCTGTTCTCTGCTCTGTCTCTGGTTAATCTTCTCATCCCCCAAAACCCCTGGCCTGTACCCCCGCTCTTGTATGCATAAATAAATCTTTAAAAAAAACAAGACTATGCTCTAAAATATTACATAAGGATAAAATTTTGAGGGAAGTGAAACTTTTTTTGGTATTGTATTTCTTTTTTTAATACTTTATTTTATATAATTCTTTTTTTTATAGAGGCATGTTTTATTTATTTATTTGTTTGTTTGTTTGTTTATACAAGCACTGGGTACAGTCAGAAGCGCGGGAGGGTGAGAGGATTCACCAGAGCCAGAGCGGGGAGCAGAGCAGGCAGAAGGACCGAAGTACACTGCTGAGGGGAGCAGCGGGCGGCAGGAGAGGTCTGCGCGCCGTGTGGGACCCTCCTCCGGTGGCCGGGGAGCAGCCGGGGATCGAACCGGCGCTGCAGAGGCCGCGGGCAGCTTCGCAACCCAGTGCTCAACCGCTGCGCCACCGGGGAGGCCCTATTTTATATTATTCTTACATCATTTTTCATCTTTGCACAATGTATGTATTTTCATTATGGTTATATTCCCCATACAATTGCACCCACCCCCCCTTATTTTGACTCTATTCCTTTCTCTCCACGCCCCACCCTCTCCCCGCCTCCAGTAGTGTCTCTGGTTTATAGTTGCTTGTTGATTTTGATTTTTACTTTGTATTGATTAGTCTTTTTCCTGGTCCCTTATTTAGGGTTTCTAGATTCCTGCTATGAGTGAGACCATCTGGTATTTTTCTTTTTCTTTTTCTTTCTGGCTTATTTTGCTGAGCATGATCCCTTCCAGCTCCATATATGTTGCTGCAAATTTCATGTGTTTATCTTTTTTGATGGCTGAGTAATATTCCATGGTGTATATGGACCCCATCTTCTTGATCCAGTCATCGATTTTTGGGCATTTGGGTTGTTTCCATAGCTTTGGAATTACTGTTTCTGTGTCCTTTGGGTAAATACCCAGGAGTGGAATCGAGGAATCTCCACACAACTCTCCACAGTAGCTGGACCACTTTGCACGCCCACCAGCAGTGCAGGAGAGTTCCTTTTTCTCCACAACCTCGCCAACATTTGTTGTTGCTAGTTTAATATGTGCCATTCTCAGGAAGTGAAGCATATTTAAAGAGAAAAATAGATATAACGTTTTCATCTGATGAAGAGCTTTGTTCACCCCTTAAAAGGGATGGGGTTTCACTGGATTCATAGGAGTGAGGTACAGTAGGCCCCATATCCTACCTCGATTTCTGGTTTCAGTGGTCAAATGTGGTCTGAAAATTTTAGACAATACTGAGACCACACTCACATCACTTTCATTACAGCCCGTTATTATAATTGTCCTTGTTATGATTAGTTATTGTTAATCTTTCACTGGCCTCATTTATAAATTAAACTTTATCATCATCAGTAGGTGCATAGAGAAGAAAACAGTATCTGCGGGGGTTAGCTCCATCCACGTTTCAGGAGTTCCCTGGGGGTTTTGGATTGTTATGTCCCACAGATAAGGGAAATTTAATTTTCTGGATTTTTATTTATTTATGCATGCAAGAACTGGGGTACAGGCCAGAGGTGTGGGGGGTGAGAGGATTCACCAGAGACAGAGTGGGGAGCAGAACAGGCAGACTCACGAAATCCACTGCTGAGGGGAGCAGTGGGGAGACAGGAGAGGTCTGCTGTGCCCTGTGGGTAGCTCCCCGGCCGGGGATCGAACTCGTGCTGCAGAGGCTGCAGACAGCTTCACAGTGCTGAGACTTAACTCCTGTGCCACCAAGGAGGCCCCCAAGGGAGATTTAATTTTCTATCTGTAGTTTTTATCTTGAAATTCACAGTATATTATGTTGGCAATTTCACGTACCAACTTAAATATACAAAAAAATTAGATTTCAAGTTTACAAAGCAGGGAGGGTTGTAATTTTTCCAAATTCTGTCCAGGGCATGTGGGCAAGGCCGGTGAGCAGCCGGCTAGCTGCACTGGGCCTGCCCCGCTGTCCGGCTGTGCGTTGCCAGGGTTGCCAGGGTCCACCTCCCGCCTCACCCCGTGCTGCTTCACGAGCACCTCACTAAGTCCCTCCGCTTCCCTGGCGGACTCCGTGGGTCAGAGGTGAAAATGAACACCAGGGAGGGCTCAGGCACACGCCTCTGCGCGCTTTGTCCCCATCTCAGAGTGAGGATACGCCCCCCCCCCCCTCAGGGTCCACCGCCAGGAAGGCCGGGGTTCTAGCCGTCTCTGCTCCCCGGCAGGTTCGGGCGCCCTTCCACACAAACCATCACCTGAGCTGACTTTATGAGGACTCCGCTTCCCCTCCCTCCTACGGCCGCCAGTTTTCCCACAGAGAATGGCCAGTGGAGACAGACATGCTTTTCAAAGCGAGGCTGCCCCCGCACCCTTACTTACGAGCCCCCACTCCCTTTTTGCTGCGTACTAAATCCCCGTCTTTTTTGGGAACTCCCGTATAACAAAGGAGCCCCAGGGGCACCTGACGCCAGCCCGTGCTGTCAGCGCTCTGCCAACCTGAGTGAAGCGACTGTTCTCCTCACCCTCCTCCTGTCCTCTCCCTTGAAGCCCTGCGGGCTGATCGGCTGCTCCGCGGGGGTGAGCCGGGGTGTTTTCTGTTGTGGTTTTCAGTGACTGAATCGCACTCAAGTCAACGCTGTCCCGCAGGAACTACGAACAATGAAACTGAGAAAAATAAACACAAATATGAACAAACCACCTTTTATTTCACACAGAGATACAAAGGCCATTGTGTGCGGCGACACGACGGACGGGGAGTCCAGATCCCTGGGAGGAAGTAAAGTTATGACAAATGTCACGAGGCTGGTCAAGGAGAAGGTCAAAGGCAGTGAGAGGAGACGGAGAAGGCCGCAGCCAGCAAGGCCCTGCCGTTCCTAGCTCCCGGCACTCAGCACTGTTAAAGCCACATGCTACCGAGCCCTGGGCATTCCACACGGGCATTCGTGCCATCTGGCATGAGTTGTGTCAGGGAAACGAATATCCTCACGACTCCTGAGCCGTGATATTGCTTTTTTTTTAAGGATTTATTTATAAATAGAACTGGGGTGCAGGCCAGAGGTGTGGGCAATGAGAGGATTCCCCAGAGACAGAGCGGGGAACAGAACAGGCAGACTAACTGAAATCCACTGCTGAAGGGGGCAGCCATGTGGGCAGCTCCCTGGCCGGGGATCAAACTCGTGCTGCAGAGGCTGCGGACAGCTTCATAGGTTACGTCTCAACCCCTTGGCCACCAGGGAGGCCCTGAGCAGTGGTATTGTTAGAGGCCGCTGGCTGTTCACTGCCTGTCGCTGTGGAGCCCTCGGGCACCAGATGGGCATTTGTTCTGGGAAAGGCTGTCGCATGCCATTCCCAGCACATGAGGTGGCGCTGCCCGAGTGAACAGCATCTACTTTTAATCAGAGAAAAGGACTAAACAACTGTCTTCTAAACTGCAACCAAACCAAGGGCAGGTGGGGAGGCTCCTCTAGGGCGCCACCCCTCACACGCCACCTGCCCAGCGTGGACTCAGGCCACTCACCCACGCCCGGCCTGGGCAGGGAGCGTCCATCGCAAAGCGCTCGGCCCCGAGCCTGCGTGTGAACAGGGACACGTCACAGAGTTTACTAGTAAAACTGTTTATTGATTTTAAATAGCCATCAGAAAATTTTAAAAAGTTAAAATTTTACATTTTGTGACATAATAGCCAATAAAATGACAAAAATAGATTCAGTAGCAAGCATGATGGAATATATCTTCCTGTATAAACAAATTTTCTTAAAAATACTTCACTAAAGTCAACGTTTAGCACTGAATCCCTTCCCACTAAAGGCAGCTCCCAAGAGCTAAGGCACCGGGGGGACATCAGAGGGAGGAAGAAGAAAGCGGGGAAGAGACGCGAGACCGGGCGGCTGGAGTTCTGGTTTCGCGTCAGCCGTGCAAGACACGACGAGCGCGCCGCGGCCCGGCACGTGGCCCTGGCGTCTCAGCTCCGAGGAAGCGCGGAGGTCACGCTTACATGTGAGCCAGTTTCCAAGACCCTCTTCGTACAGTAGCCTAACGCCTCTGGAAGCATTATTACGTGCATCTTTAAGATTCCTATCATCTACACTCTAAGAAGGGAAATGAAACTTCAAGGGGTGCCTGGGACACCTCGGCCAGGACACAGGGCGTGGGGGCCACGCTCCAGGGCAGGGGCGGGCTGGTGGCGGCGTGTGCTCGAGTCTAGTCACCGGCCAGGATGGGGCTCGGACGGCTCCAAATTTACCCGAGCAGCTGGACGTTGCCAGTGGGACTCTGCCCTCCACGAATGAGCTACAGCAACAGAACTGTCCCTATTTGTTGATTTATTTTCAAAAGATTTATTTATTTATTTATACGAGAACCGGGGTGCAGGCCAGATGCCTGAGAGGGTGAGAGGATTCACCGGAGCCAGAGCAGGGAACAGAACAGGCAGACGGACCGAAATCCACTGTTC
This sequence comes from Talpa occidentalis, assembly GCF_014898055.3. Lineage (NCBI taxonomy): Eukaryota > Metazoa > Chordata > Mammalia > Eulipotyphla > Talpidae > Talpa > Talpa occidentalis. Next base: position 953,970 of record NW_023601433.1, read on the forward strand.
AGGGCAGCAGCGGGAGAGGGAGGAGAGGTCTGTGCGCCATGTGGGACCCTCACCGGCCGGCCGGGATCGAACCCGCGCTGCAGAGGCTCCAGGACAGCTTCACAGCGCGGCGCTCAACCACCTGCGCCACCAGGGGAGGCCCAGAATTGTCCCAATTTAATGGTGACATTTAAAATGTCACCACCCTGTAAAGGGAAGCAGAACGAGAGGAGCCGATGGGGCCCAAAGGCAGGCGTGTCGCTGCCGGGACAGGCCCGTGATGGCCGCCTCTGCACGGCGGAGGGGCCGCAGCGGCTGGCGCTTTGCTGATTGGTCCTTCTGTGTATGAAAGTTCTCGGTGCTAACAGCACCCACATCTAAGTAAGAATTCCTATTTCATTGTCTGTTTCTGAGGAAACAGTTCCCAAGCTAACAGTCTGGTAAAACAATGCTAAGATCCTACAAGAGTTTTAGTGGCGTTTCTACGCTCTCCAAAGTCACAAAACAAAAGAACAAGAAGGATCAGACCAGGCCTGAAATACGATGTTCACCGTGGACAAGGGCGGCAAGTGCCCTGCTGGGACGGGAGTTGGAATGGTGGCATCCGAGTGTATGGACGGAGGCTCCGCTGTGGGCTGGTCTTTGCTTCCACTGAGTGGAGAAGGACCCAGAAAGGCGGCCTCGAGGCGCGTCTTCCCTTGTCCTTCTGGCGCACAGCAGGTCACCAGTTACTTCCCATAGAACTTCTTGTTTAGAAGGAAGATGAGAAGGTTGACGTTGACTTTCGCCCTGTCAAACAACTTCATGACCGCGACGCCCTCATACTGCAGCTGCAGCAGGTCCTGTGCGAGGAAACGTGACCATTAACCAGGCCCGTGGAGCAGGGAGAGGGAGGTCAGGGCCCAGGCAGCCCCAGGGGGAGGCGTGGCCTGCGTGCCCCATGTGAAATGGGGTGAGAAAAGCTTCCCAGCCACCGAGCTGCCCACGGCCCAGTGGTCCTGAGAGCCTGCCGGGCAGACCAATGTTCGGCGTCACTCGGCATGAGGAAGGGCTGTGGCTCAGAGCCAGACACCGGGCGCACTGTCACCTCACAGCCTACGCGCCTCACACCCCTCGTCACAGTGCCACCCCCCACCCCCCAACCCCCCGGCTAGTGACGGGGAGGGTGAGGGCATCTCATTCCACGATGAAGTGCCCTCACCACCGAAAACAAGTCCAGGCAGCAAATCCACCCCACACCCCTGCTGTTCACTAGTTCTCACTCCTCCCCACGCGAGAAGGCGAGAGAGGGCCAGACGCCACCAGGTGCTGCTGAGGCACACGACACTGTACGCACATCTAAGTGGCTTCTGGGGTCCTGGCCAAAGTACCACGGGGAGGGAGTCTCAGGGACAGTCAGCGACCTGCCGCAGCCTGTGCGGGTCTGGGCCCAACCGTACGGTCCACCACCGTCCAGAGATATTCAGGAAGCTGAGGGGCCTCCCCCACCACCTCAGGAAGCAAGAGTGCAGGACTGGAGAGGACCCCGGGAGCTCGACCAATTCATCTTATGGAAAATTCCCAAAGTCCCATGAGGACAGTGGGGAACGACACATGTCTGACCAACACCCGCCCTGCCTGTCACTCTCATTGAGGGACTCAGGCAGCAGGAGGGCACTACCTGAGCCCCAGGAATGCAGGGACTGAGGGACGGCAGGGCCCCAAGGGCAGTGCGCAGGTGAGCCATGGGCGTCAGTCCCCTCGCCTCTGTCCAGCACCACGTCTCAAGGTCGACTTCTCATCGAGAAGGAAAACAAAGAAACCCCCCGCCGCCCCAAAAGAGCTGACAGTTTGGGGGAGAGGGAGACAAGGCCCACTCTACAGGTGAGGGAAGCCAGGGGAAGCCACCGGGGGAGGCTCAGGGGACAAACATGTGAGTCCTGGTTAAAGATGGAGGTGGGGAGGGTCCCCGACTACGGGGGCGCAGCACGTGCACAGGCCCAAGGGCAATTTCGGGGCAGTACGGGTCCAGGTGGCCAGGGGCGGTGCTGTGTGTGGGGCGGGTCAGGCAGCACTGACCATGGGGGCTGGACACAGAGCCACAGGCATCTGCAAGGCCCCTGGGAGCCTTCCCAATGCTGGCATGCTTCTTCAAAGAGAAAAGTAGGTATTTCAGAATAAAAATTAGGATCACAATGGCACAACCTGATTCAGAGCTTTTTGAGTTGAAACTGGGATTCTGTTTACAAAGATGCAATTTGCAATTCACATGCACGGGTCAGAAGTGCACCCACAAGCACCGGCGTCAAATCAAAGCAGGAGGCCCACAACTCGGAATCGTCAGGATGTATCAAGTATCTGTTCAAGTCCCGGCCTCAGCACAGCGCAGCGCAGCGGATCACTAAGGGCAGGCTGCGGACAGGGCTGTCCGAAGAGGCCCAGGCTGCACAGGCGCCAGCACACCCAGCCCAGGACCCACACAGACCCGCGGTCCCACGCCCGCTCCCGCCAGAGGGGGTTGCCCTTCCCCCACCCTCCCCACAGAGGCCGGGGCTTTCAGCGCGCGCCCACCTGATAATGCAACATGAAAGTCTCCATCTGAACTCCCATGAACTTGGCTTTCACTTCAAAGTCCCCAACTTCTTCTGTTGGATTGATCTCAAAGATAACATTTTTAAACCTGTTGAAACACAACATCATAAGGGTGAGACTTTCATGTTCTCATATGACAACACCCTCACGTGAAAACGTGGAAAGGAGATGAACAGCAGCTTCAAGCATGGAAACAAGGACGGAAGGAAGGGGGCTTCTGCAGGCGCCCCTGGGGGGCCACCCTGCACCACCACCTGGGCCGGGAGAGGGGCGCAGGCGCCAGCCATGGCTGCAGCAGGAGCTCACGCAAGGCACTTGCTGCTGGAGCAGCGGTGAAGGGAGACTGACAGGAAACTGGGCTGGAAGGAGAGAGGAAAAAGGGAGCCTGGGGGCATGTTGAAGGTTAGCAGAGAGCAGACAAGGGGGCCGGGAAGAGGGGAGAGAGGAGGTGTCTGGACGAGCAGGAGCCACACGGGCCAACGGCGAGCAGCAGTGAAGATCAACCGCCACTACTGGAGACACCGAATGCGCCAGCCGCTCTGGGTGCCGGAAATCTTCTGGCGCCAGGGCTGGTGGGAATGTGTCCCCAGGTGCCTGGGGAATAAATATCCCCCGGATTCCCAGAACTCGAGTTCCCGCAACCTCCTTTCTTGTGACCATAGCTGAGGACCGCGGAGGCCTGGAGGGGCCCACTGGGGAGCCCCAGGGAAGTCACAAGACCCCACCCCAAAACACACACGCTTGGCCCAAGAGGCCCTCCCAGCTATTCTTTAAAGATATCTTTGTGATGAATCATTTTATTTTCATAGGGCCCATAGTAGCAAATTAAAAAGACAAATAGAGGCAGGCTCTTACCGGCAGCGAGGAATAGCGACAAAAGGGAGAGAGAGAGAAATACTATGTGACAGATCTGGAAAATGCATAAAGTCCTCAACAAAAACACCAAGGTCCCCACCAAAAAAAGACAGTAAGGCCTCTAAAAAGGTAACTAGCTTTAAATACTGAACCTAAAACTATCAAAAATTATTTTATTATTCACGATGGCCAGGAAGTTGCCGCTGGAGAGCACTCTGGCCTGTGCATCAGCGAACAACCTTCTTAAAAATAAGTTTCATGATCCAACAATCCCACGCTGGGCATAGATATTCACAGAAGTCAAAACAGGACAATGAAGGAACATTACTCTTCCACGGTCCTTGTAGCACTCTTCCAAACAGCCGGGAGGCAGGGCGAGCCAGTGTCTGCTGGGCCGGGAAGGTGCGCGGGGGCAGCTCCAGGGCGACCAGCTGGGGCGGCCCGAGGACACCGCACTCAGCGATGCGAGCCCATCAGAGGGCAACCTCTGCGCCAGCCGCGGACTGCGAGGTGCCCAAAGTAATTACTTTCAAAGAAACAGGACCGAATGGAGGGGTGCACTGTGCCGGGGAAAGGGAAGTGAGGAGGTGTTTAATGGACAGGTTGAGTTTTGTAAGAGGAGAAGCTTCCGGAGACCTGGTGCACAACCCATACGAGTGTACTTAATACTACTACTTAATGACTGAAAATAGTTAAGATGGTAATTTGTGTTTTGCAATAAAACATCTTTTTTATTCTGACCAGAAATTCCATTTTTAGGCATCTAGCATAAAAAAGCAATCAGAGGTAGGGAGGACCAAAAATTTACACATAAAGGTGTCAGCACATGTCCAACAATGTAAACATCAAAATCAACTGAAATCAGGGACCTCCCTGGTGGCACAAGGGATTAAGCACCACACTGTGAAGCAATCCGCAGCCTCTGCAGCGCGAGTTTGATCCCCGGCCAGGGAGCGGCCCACGTGGTGCAGCAGACCTCTCCTGACTCGCCCGCTGCTCCCCTCAGCAGTGTATTTCAGTCCTTCTGACCTGTTCTGCTCCCCACTGTCTCTGGTGAATCCTCTCACCCCCCCGCATCTCATACCCCAGCTCTTGTATGCATAAATCAATCAATCTTAAAAAATAATCAATTGATATCGATGAAGTCAACCACCACAGGCGCTAGTGCGTGGACATTACAAAGGCGCATTCAAAGAATGGGCAAATGTTCACAATGTGAGAAGAGTCTGGGGCCGTGACTATGAATGGAACCGGCCCGCTTTCATGACAAAGGTGAGCAGACAGAGAAGTGGGCAGAGAGGAGAGCTTTGTGCGTGTGAGCAGAGGCAGAGAAATCCACTAGGATGATCTCAGTGGTTAGCTTTGGTTTGTGAGATTACAGGTCCTTTTTTCCTACATCTTGGTATTTTACATTTTCCAAGTTCAATAATGAATACATACCATTTACAGTCAGAATATAAAGGTTTCTTTTTAAACAAACACAAGAACAGGAAGCTCAGTCACCTCAGGCCACGGGCTGACTAAGAAGGTGCTGCCAATAGTGGCAGCGGGCCAGGCCCTAGCAGCACGTATGAAACACGCGTGAAACACCACAGGGCAAGCTGGCACTTCCAGAAAAGACAAGGAGGACGAGTCAATGGTTCCAATTGGAATAAAGAAGATCCCTCCCCTTGGCATACTTATGTATTCTTGGCTTAGACTCAGAAGAAACACCTTCTTGCTTTAAAGAAGAAAAAATTCAGAGGGGGCCATACAAATGGGATTGAACATGTTCTGAAACAAATGTGTCCCACATGGAAAAGAAACACTTTCCCTCCTACTGCAGACAGTGAGCTCTGAGTATCAGGCCCAATTCTGCATAGACAGAGAAACAGAAACCATAAAAATGACCAACCAGGGCCTTCCTGGTGGTGCAGGGATTAAAGTCTCAGCGCTATCAAGCTATCGCCAGCCACTGCAGCCTGAGTTCGATACCGGGCCAGGGAGGTGACCCACAGGGTGCGGCAGGCCTCTCCTGTCTCCCCGCTGCTCCCCTCAGCGGTATATTTCAGTAGATTCGCCCGTTCTGCTTCCCACTCTGTCTCTGGTGAGTCCTCCTACCAACTGCCGACCCCCCCGCCCCAGCATCTCTGGCCTACACCCCAGATCTTGTATGCAAAAATAAATAAATCTTTTTTAAAAAATGACCAACCAGGTTAAAAAACAAACAAACATAAAGGCAATAAGGTAAAGTGGTGACAAATGCAGAAATAAGAAAATCGATGTTTCAAAGTACCAAGGTAAATACTTACTGATTCACTTGCAGGTCCTCAATTTCCAGAAGAACTCCTTTCTCATGTAGTCTTGCTGCAGTATATTTGAGAGAAATCTTTTTGCTTTTCTTTCCTTTCATTTCCCGAGGCTTTTTGGAGACCCTGTAAAAATCACTGTGTCATGTGACAGAAGTAACTTTCTTTCTTTCTTTTTTTTTAAATATTTTTATTTATTTATTTATATAAGCACAGGGTACAGTCAGAAGCACGGGAGGGTGAGAGAATTCACCAGAATTCACCAGAGCCAGAGCAGGGAGCAGAACAGGCAGACTGATGAAGTACACTGCTGAGGGGAGCAGCGGGCGGCAGGAGAGGTCTGCACGCCTTGTGGGACCCTAGCCAGTGGCTGGGGATTGAACCGGCGCTGCAGAGGCTGCGGGCAGCTTCGCAGCACAGTGCTCAACCTCTGTGCCACTGCGGAGGCCCCAGAAGTAACTTTCTATTATGAGTCACTGTTGGTAATTCAAGGACATGAGGTCAGAAGACAAACTTCTTATACACAAGCATGAGTCTCACATGCCAGTTCTAAAATGGCAAATAAATGTTAGGGTCAGCCACAGCACTATCTTTGCAAAACAGGGGAAACATCACTAGGTTGCTTTTGTCTTTCTTTCAGACAATCTAGAACACACCAGGAATTCAAAGAGGCCGGCCGAGCCGACGCGGGAGCACATGGTGCTGGGGTCCCGGCCTCCAGACACGGTTCTTCAGTACCAAGAAGCAGGTGCTGGGAGAAGCAGCTGGTGCCCAGCCTGGAAGGGGTGAGCACAGGTTGAACCTCACAATCTTGTAGCAGAAAGTGAGGATGGGCTCAGAAAAAGGGGGGGGCTGTCTCCAATGGCCACACCTCCTCTGCTGGGCGAGAAGGACCCGGTATCTACCTGTCACAGCCACTCACTCCGGGGCGTCTGCTGAAGGAGAGGGACAGAGATGGGGTGCAGTGCAAGAGGGTACAGAGGAGGGAGGCTGAGGCAGCACGATTCCAAAAACCAGGCGAATCAGGGAAAGCGTTGCCGGGTGCTCAGAGGCTTGGACACACAAGAGACTGACGCTGGAAGCAGAAGCTGCGGGGCTCAGGGTCCGTCTCCCTGACACATGGGGCCGCTCCAAGGGGGCACGGGGCACTGGCATCCTGTCCCCGGAGGGAGCAGACATAGGCCAGGGGACTGAGGCGCTTATGAGCCTCCTGAAGGGACTTTGAGGCACATACAGGTTTTGAGACCAAAACCTTTTCACGTTTATTTAATTTCCAGGACCAAGAATATATTTTGGGACAAGAGATGTGTAGACAAAGCACCCCTAAAGTGCCCCCTCCCCATTATTTATACCACACAAATAACAAGGGCAACTAGGAAGCTGCACAAATGACTAGCGCAAGAGTGGGCGCGACCTCACGAACCAGTGTGCCTCAGGGGAAAGCCCCTCAGTCACCTCATTGCCCCCCTCATCAGACTCTTTCCAGCTGGAAAGGCCACTCACTTGCCCTTGCTGGCCAGGTTGTCCAGGCAGGTCTTGATGTAGCTCTTGTAGTAATCCACCTGCTCCCCATAGAAGACGGCCTTGGAGTTGAGGGCGGCGTAGGTCTGCTGCAGCTTCACCAGCTCGGCCTTCCTCCTCTGCCGGTACCGCCGCTGATTCCGAATGTCCTGAGATGGAATTATTGAAATAAAGAAAACTGAAGGCCAGCGCCCACGGCCTGGCCGCGCCTTGCATGACCACAGGTCCTGACAGGCGTAGCAGCAATTCACGTTCAAAGACTAACAAAGAAACTCAAATCTCATCCATTTTCCCGCACTGGTAGTTCTTAGGGGTCATCACGCTTACAGGCTTCCACATCCTCAGAATTACTTGCAAAGCTGGTTGGCGCCTCTAAAATACGTCGGCAGCTGAGCAGGCGCTTCCATCCGGCCACCGTCACGCTGCCCAGTGAGCAGGCGCCCGTGGCCTGACCCCCATCTCACTGAGGAGACTCACAAACCAAGGATCTGATGATCAGCCTGACTGAACTTGCATTTTAGAATAATCATGAAAAAAATCTAAAAGAACGCCTTCAGGCCAAAGGCAACCCGAGACACTGAGGCACAGGAGGCTCGAGTCAGGGCCCACGCCCTATGAACTGAGGCCAGGAAACAAGTCCTGGGGAGGGGCCAGGGGCCCGAGTTGGCAGAACCAGAGACGGTTCCCAGGGGTGAGGGCCCCACTGCCCGACAGAGCTGTGCCTGCTCATCCCACAGACGCGGCCCGCTGGGGCTGCCCAGCGCCCTACCCTGGCGATGTCGTTGATCAGCTCCTGGTATCTGTTCTTGGGGTCCACTGTCCCGAGCTCCGAGAGCTTCTTCAAGCCGGACTGAATCTTGTCCTTCTTCTCCTGCAGGCTGAGGTTACTGTCTTCCTTCACGGATTTCGACTTTTTCATCTTATCTGGCGTTTTGGCGTCACGGATGGCGCGTCTCTGCATGGCCCGCTGGTGCTCTGCTTCCTGGGGAGGACAGCAAAGGCCCTGGCGACTCCTCCACACTCCTCGAAACTGGAGTTGGAGCTGCACACCCGCACCCTGAGCCAGGCGCTTCCCAAACCCCACTCTGGAGGCAGAGGGGAACCACCCGGCCCTGACAACTGACAGAAACCTCAGGGAACTTTCCACCTAGATGAGACCCCTGCTATGAAATCACACGGCTTCTTGGGGCAGCTTTCCTGGCCCTTAGGGCACTGCCAGGAGACTAGACTTGGCTGGCTCTGGAGTCCCTTGCGTTTCCCTATCCCGTCTGGGGACACGAGGTGGTTCAACTCCATTGAGAGACCCCCATCTTCCAGAAAATCATCAAAATGACCACCACAAGGAAGGGGCAGCACTGCCCTTCATACCCCAGGCCTTCTAGAAAACACGGAGTGGCCCACTCGCCGCAGACACGGGGGTCTTAGAAAGGAGCTGCAGACAGCCAGGGGCGGGCTCGGAAGGGAGGCCCCACGAGAGCTCCCAGGCGACGTGGGCAGGCCCTGGGACGTCGCCCAGCACCGTCACGAGCAAATAAGTGAAGGACAAGCCTCCTGCCAAGTGAACCCACGTTCGCCCAGAGCGCGGGAAGCCTCTCCGAGCAGAGACGGCATCCTGAAACGTGGGGAAGGAAAAGGTCAGAAAACAAAGAAAGCTGAAGAGAAAGGCACTCAGGCCGCTGCGGGGCCAGCTGCCCCCCAGAGCAGCACACCGCGTGGGCACCAGGGCAAAGGCGCCAGAGCTGCGAAGTCCAGCCCCTACATCATGGCATGACAGGCATGGAAGAAAGAAAAGGCCCCTGGATTATTTAAAAACAAACAACCCCCCGCCGCAAAACCTGATTTCAAACACAGCCGGAAGAACAGGGTGGCCACCCCGACGCCGATTCGCCCAGGCTGACCGTGCTCAAGCCTCGCCTCTGCTTTCAAATGTGCTGGCGTCTTCCAAGGAAAGGGCCTCCCCTGACGCCAGCCCGGAGGCCTGCTGGGCTCGGCCCGCCAGCACCGTCCCGCCGCAGGGCTCCTGAGCTGCCGGGCCGCCCGGGTGGCATCTGTGTCTGCAGCAGCATCACTCGCTCCCCCACCCCTCAAGCCAGATGCCTCTTCTGACCACGCAGCAGCTCATCTTCTCTGCCCTTCTCTCTGCGCTAAGCATGGGTTGGCTCCTCTGAGTGACCCAGAGACACTTCTCAGTAACTGGTCGCCCCGACACTCAAGCGGTCACCTCCATGCTGAGACCCCAAACCTTTGCGGCCAAGGTGCCAGGGCCATTTTTTGACCTGTCGGGATGGGGACGTTTGCACCTGGACCTTGTGGGACTCAAACCGGAGGCTGCGCCCAGCACTCCCTTTCCACGTGCCCCCTTCCTCCCAGTGTCCACTCCTCTGAACACACATGCAAGTAAAGCGTGTCAGATGAGCCGCCTCCAGGTCAGGTTCCCCACACCACGTGCAGGCGGCCTCATCTCCACAGGCCTTGGCTCCCTCCCCTGTAAACGAGGATGCAGAGACTCACCCCCAGGCACAGTACAAGGAGCAAATGGAAGAACACAGGTCAAAGTCCCAGACCCCACGGGTTCTTAACAAGGACACTCTCCTCCTCTCCTGTTTCACACGTCCTTCTGGAACAAGCTGGAGCCGTGGCTACGCCTCTTTTCCCGCCCCCCCTGCACCTGCCCCCATCCAGTGTCCGTGATGCCCACAATCACAGCCTCTGAGCGCTAAGAATTCATGTGAAACAGTGGTTTGCCCGTAGCTCTGTGTGCGACCCGGAGGGTGTCCCCAGAGGCACCGCGAGTCCTACAGGCCGCCTCTGCCCCTGTGCTGGGCTCCTGTGAGAACTGCCACTTGCGGACAAGGGTGCCACGCTCACATTTTGCACGTGCGAAACAGGGTCTTGGACACGGAGCGGCGCACCCACCCCCTCCCTGCGCCGCGCCCCCCCACCGCGCCGCAACCCCTCCAGCTGAGCCTGGTCCTTGCCGTCACTCGGGCAGCACCGGCGCTGGGCCTGCGTCACTAGCGGCTCCCAGAGGCGCGGCATCCCTCCCTGAAGAAGGGCTTCGGGTTCGGGCTCTCAGCAGTTTGTTCTCCTGGTTCACTGCTCAGACTCGGCTTCGCCCACCCTGCTCTCGTGCCGTGTGGGTCGGCTCATAGCCTGCGCCATGTCCCGGGATGCCCTGCCCGGAGTGCCCATCTTACACGCACACCCACTCTGCCCATGCTGCCCAAGGGCTTCCGAGGCTCTGCTCTTCCCTAGCCTCCCTCCTGGGCCTGCACTGCCCAAACCACGGTGAGTTCTGAATGGCTCTCCGGCTGTCTCTGGCGGGGAGTCGCACTCCCCATCCGGATCCTGAGCCCGCCGAGTGCTTTCTTCTGCTACCAACACATCTGACAAATTCTGACCACAACAGCCAACAGATGTCCGGGCAGACTCACTGATTCTGAAAACGCACACACCTCATGCAGCTAAGGCTGGGAGCATCCCGCCCTAAAAACATCTAGACTTAGGACCCTAAAGCCGTGTCAGTAAGCCCCACCCACTGCCATTCTCCAATCCAGCCCCAGGGCCACCTCCAGCCATCTGTGCCCCTCCCAAGCCTGGCCTGGCCTGCACGCCCCCACCCCAGCACCTGCCCACGGGTGTGTGGCAAACCCGTTTTACCTGTTCACTGGTGGCTGGTGTTTCTAGGATTTCAGTCAAAGTCTCTCCTGGCTGGAACCGGATGACATCCACAATTAAACGTTTTGTGCTGAAAGGAGATGGGGGAGCGTCTAAATGTTATCGGGTGCTCCACTTTCCCTCAGTGGGCCTGAGCACCCACAGAACAAGCCCACCCCACCGAGAGCCCCCGGGCAGCTGCACACACGGCAGTCACAGTGCCGCCATATTCGCACCACTGTAACAGAGTGGACTCCAAGGTCGAGATTTCAAGATGGAAATTTCACTACAGTGTCTTATGAGAAAATGAAGGCTGGTAAATCTTGTGCCAAGTGTAACAAGCCAGGTACCCAGAATTAGAGCTGAAAAGGCCAAGATGGCCTTGTCCAGACTCTCCACCAAGGCCAACGGCTCTCTGGACCACGTGTCCTCCCGCAGCAGCACTCACTTCAGTAAGATGGTCCGAGCATCCATCTCTGCGTTCTCATCTCCCGGCACGTCGAACTTGTTGGTCAGAGTGAGAGAGACTTCTGTCTTAGCCAGCGCCTCCTTATTTGGGTCATTTAAATTGCCAGCGCTCTCGCCTACAGTTGGGGAGGGTGGAGTCAGTGTCAAAAGAGAGGAGCTGGTGGCGCAAGGGGTTAAGGCACAACCTATGAGGTGGTCCACAGCCACTGCAGCACGAGAGTTCAATCCCTGGCCAGGGAGCTACCCACAGGGTGCAGCAGACCTCTCCTGTCTCCCCGCTGCTCCCCTCAGCAGTGTATTTCGTCAGTCTGCCTGTTCTGCTCCCCACTCTGTCTCTGGTGAGTCCTCTCACCCTCCCGCTCATCTGGCCTGTACCCCAGCTCTTATATAAATAAATCAATAAATGTTAAAAAAAAAAAAAGAGAGGAGCTACTGACATAGCAAAAGCTCTCTCCATCTCAGGGGAGAAGCAGCCCACGTGCACACTGGCGGGGATGTGCACACACCAAATGCGGCATCGGGAAACCACCTCAGGCAGCGAAGGCAGTGGCCCCAGGTTAACCTCACTGGTGTTCATTTTGAAGCTATAACATTACAGCTCCCTCTCAGCTGCTCACGTTCAGAGTCCCCAGAGACTGGCGCCGCGCACACGTGCATCTAAAACAGCCGCAGCCCTGGACTCTGGCTCCTCATAGACCGGGGTCACATCCGTTCCCCCCACCGTACACCAAAGCTTGAATGGGCAGAGACGGAGGTGACAATGACAACACTCCTGTCGCCGCCCCCTCCCACCTTTGGGTCATCCTGCCCAGACATACCTATCAAGGACTCGATGGTGGGCACCTCTCCCAGGTCGTCCAAAAGCTCGTGGATTGGGTCATTGTGCTCTGGGGCGATGGCGTCCTGATGATCTAACAGCAGCTGCAGACAACACCCACGGTCGATTCCACCTGCACACCCAGCCTAACAGCCCCTGCCGGCCACAGGCTCCCCCAGCAATGCATGGGAGGTCAGAGGACAAGGCTCCTCCATTGAAGAACTGGCCAGCCAACGCCCAGCCAACTCGCCCACTGGGGTGGCAGGACACACAAGGCGCCCGCCCACTGAGTGGCACACGTGTGATGCGTGGAGCGGAAACACTCAGGTATAAGGACTCACCCCTAAGAGGCAACAAAACCGAGACTTCAAATGCAGTCATCGTCACGCCGTTATCAAGGCCCCTTCAAGAAACTCACATTCACACTTTGAGTGTTTTACTGGATAGTATCTCTTAATTCAGAGAAAAGTGCACCGGGTCACGCCGGCGTGATGTCAGGGGCACTGAGCAAAGCCTCTCATCTCCTATCTCCCCAGTGATGTCCTCGGAAGAGACGATGCCGGAAACAGCATTTACGTTTACCTGTTTCCTCATCCCTGGCTTGACATGCCCCCGAAGGGGAAAGAAGTGAATCATGCAAATGTGGGGGAAAGAAGAAGCGGACCCAAGGGAAAACTGAGGCTACGTGGAGGAAAAGCGCGTGTTCTAGATGAGGCGAGAAAAGTAACACGGAGGGCGAGGGGAGAATGAGGACCCACAGAGCCAAGTTTCGAGCCACCGGATTAGCGCTCACGGGGCTGCCGGCGCCCGCCCCAGGCATCCTGATTCAGAATCACAGTGGAAAACCTCATCGGTAATAATCTGCACAGGTCGCTGTGCAGGAAGGGGGCCCGGAGCTCACTGGAGAAACTCAGCGGTGGGTACTGTCAGGCACAATCCAAGGAAGCCGCGAGAAGGCGGCGGGGACGTGGCGCGAGGAGAGGAAGGGCCCGGAGGAAGGGACAGCGCGCGGCAGCCGGGCGGGCGGCGAGGACGGCGCGCGCGAGGGCGGACGCCCGGGCCACTTACCGTGTGGGTGTTGATGATTTCGCCGATGGAGATGTAGATGATTGGCTTGGTGAGCGTCACCAGGTCAGAGTACTCGTCCACATTGAACTTATCCTGAAGCTCAGGGACATCGCAGGCAGACTGGAAAAACCGTCTGAAAATAAGCACGAGGGCCAGACCCCAAGTGACACGTGTGAGAAGCCGGAGCAGCGTGTTCCAACAGTGGGCAGTCGAGATAGTTTAGTCACGAGAGAACCTGCTTGCCCACTCCTGGATGAGAGTCTGGCGACTTCTCTCATCACCTCTTACAGTTCTGCCACAAGAACTACTCGACCGTAATTGGAAACGGTCTGAACACCTGTGCTGTGGGGCGATTCAACTTCATGGCTAAGATGACGCCCTGAGCCCACACTGAATCTAATAAGCGAATATTAAAAGCCTCCTCTAGTCCTTTGATTCCACATAACGTGCCTAAGGCGTAACCATCACTTTTCCACTCACTTTGCCGACTCTATACGCAAAATACATTTTGCAGCTAAAAAATCCACTTTAGGACCTCCCTGGTGGCACACGGGGTGAAGCACAGCACTGTGAAGCTGTCCGTAGCCTCTGCAACATGAGTTCAATCCCCGGCCAGGGAGCTACCCACAGTGCGCAGCAGACCTCTCCTGTCTCCCTGCCGCTCCCCTCAGCAGTGGATTTCATCAGATCCACCTGTTCTGCTCCCCATCTGTCTCTGGTGGGTCCTCTCACTCCCCCGTACCTCTGGCCTGCACCCCAGTTCTTGTGCATAAATAAATTAATTAATTAATCTTTAAAAAAAAAGAAGCAGCCCCCGAAAGAAAATCCACTTTAGTACCCTGAGAGCTCAGAGCCTGTCAGCTGTGTAGCCGACGTGAGGGCCATGCAGGAAGATGGGGGTGTCGAGCCCGGTCTGCCCCCCAGACACAGAAACATGCCCACGGAATCCTCCAGGTGCTGTGGCCACTCTCCCCTCACCTGAATTTCTGGTAGGACTGGGAGAGATACTCGTTGATAATGCTGAGGTGGGCATTGTCCCCCAGGAACATCTTATTGGAAGCGGCGTGCTGGAGCATCTTGGCGATGGAGCCAAGGTTTCGGCGTTGGTCTGTGGTGAGCTGGCCTCCTGCCGACAGGTCGATGATGTCAAAGGCGTCGGGAGCAACGATGGCCGGGTTCATGTAGCGATAGTAAAGCAGGTTGCCGACAATCTGCGCAGACAGAGCAGAAAGGCGGCACTGGCACCACTCCCCGGGTCAGCCACAAGGCCTCTGCTGGCAGAGGAAACCAGACAGCACAGGCCTGTGGGGACAGCACAGCATCTCATGCATGCACACACCCACGCAGGCCCTCACTCAAGGCTGGAAACGCAAGAGGCCAAACAGCCTTTAGTTGGATGCAGAACAAAAGAAAACGAGGCCACAAGTGAAATTGAAAGAGCAGCTCCAAGGGTGAGGACGACACACCTGCCATCTGGTGCTGGGGTTTCAGGGCAGCGAATGGGCTGCTGTCCCCCGTGCACGCTCTGCTGTCACGTGGTGGGACCTTCTCCGAGGAGTCGGTCATCAGCGTGACTCACTGAGTACAGTGCCACCTGCCCACCCGCATCCTCACACCGCGGGGCCACGGCGGACCAGGCATGCCTCAGAAGGCAGCCACTCAGCACACTCAACACAGCGCTTCCACAGAAGACCCTGGCGCCTCATTCAGAAAAAAGGAAAATTAATTCACCTGAACAGAAAGTCTAGAATCGAGGCCTCACTGTAGGAAAGCACAGAACTAGGAGAGAGAAGAAACAAGCGTTCAGATTAAAAAAAGGAAGAGGAGGAGGCGGAGGAAGAGGAGCAGCAGCAGCAGCACAGGCAAGTCCAAGTTCCGCTGGAGCAGAGCCCCGGCTGCTGGCCACCCGGCCGCCGGCAGAGGGAGCAGCTCTCCAGCGAAAGACAGGCCAAAGACCTGCTCTGCCCGCCGACGTCCGCACAGCTGAAGTGGCGCAGGCGCGCATCGAGTGCTGTCATTCACGATTGACAGCCACCTGCAAAGGCTCAGGCAGTGGCCCGCTACGGCCAGGGTCAATGCTTGGGTGCTCCTGGCCTAAAATCGGGTCCATTTTCCAAGCCTGCTCCTCAGAGGGCCGCAGGAAGGGCCAGGACGTGCCTGCGTCGGGCACTCACCTTCAGCAGCTCATCCTCACCAGCGTCGGGGAACTTCTCGTGGAGCGAGTCCTTCAGCACTTTGGCAATGAAGCGCATCCCATAGCTGCAGGATGGAGGAGACATGGTGAGGAGGGCTGGGGAACACGGGCCCCAAGGGCAGACGAGTCTGGGGTCACAGGAGGGCACTCACGGGATTTTGTCCACAGAGCTGATGATGGCCAAGAGGAACTTGTCCGTCACACTCCTCATGTTCCTGATGGAGCTGTCCAGCCGTGTCCTGACTTCCTCGTGAGCCAGCGCCTGCTCAGGGGTCACATCGTAGGGCAGCTTGCTGGGAAAGCAGAATGCCCCCGACTATGTTAGCTCAGCAGCCGGGACAGGCCTGAGGCAGAGCCATGACAAACAAAAATACAAACAGAAACACCCAGAGGGAGCAGGGAGCCTGCTCTGCACCACAGTCAACAGCGGGACTGGGATGTGAGCTCGACCCTCAGTTGTGACTGGGCCTTCCCAGGGTGCCAGCGCTGGGCCAGGCGCTGGGGTCAAGGTGTGGGAGACCTGGCAGTCCGGTGGGAGCCACCACAGATATCTGGACACACACACACTTTGCTGTGACAGTGAGCAGAAGAGCTAGGGCCCCAGAGGAGAGGCCTCACTCGGGCTGGAGGACTCCAAGGAGACTTCCAGGAGGAAGGGGCAACTGAACACAGTAAGAAGGGAGAAGAAGGGCCTTCCAGGAAGGAAGACAACATTCAAAGGCAGGGGGGAGAGGGAAATGAGGGTGGGAGCGCAACGGGGGGCGGGGGGACAGGTGAGCATGAACACTCTGTAAGGCTCCCGTATGTGGTAAACAGAACGCTAAGCAGGCTGGCATTCCCAGAAGCCAGGCAGAGCATCTAAGGATAGGCGGTTGGGTTTCCAGAAGACAAGTCCCCCCAAGCGGGATGAGGTGGGGGGCAGCACTCATGAGATGGGGCTCTAGGCTTCATGTGGGCAGTGACAAGGGCGTGGCTGGAGCCCCACAGCAGGGGCCGAGGGCAGATCCCAGAGCTGTTAAGGAGACATGATGGCAGGGACTTGGTGACCCTGATGCTGTGAGGCGGGCGACAGTCACATACAGAAATTAGAGAGACCTGAGCCACTGGGGAGACAGCATGAGCCTGCATTTGGAGGGCCTCAGAAGCAGCCCACAAGGCCCTCTCAACAGCTCAGGAACCTTTGGAGGCTTTATGAAGGGGCTCCACTTTCGAAAGCTGGAGCTAATCTTGAGGCGGTTACAAACAAGGTCTTCAAGTACATGTCCAAATGGTGGCTTTGCAGAGAAGCCACTGCAGTCTGATGAACTCTGGGCTGCAACTCGCCGTGGAAGGGATGGGCCTGGGCACAGCAGGCCTGGAACGACCAGCACCGGTTACCCTCGCCCAACTGCCCAGAGTCAGAAACGGGGCACTGGCCCAAACAGTGCCCACCACTCCGGGCATGCTGAGCTGAGCAGTATGGAAGGCATGGCAGGGCGCGCACACTGGCGAGCGGGGATTCTGACGGCATGCAGGGCATGCTGGGACAGACTGGTGAAAGGCACCCAGTGCAAATTTTTAAAATAAAAATGCTTTAAAAAAAAAGAAATTAGGGCCTCCCCGGTGGCGCAGCGGTTGAGCGCTGGGTTGCGAAGCTGCCTGCAGCCTCTGCAGCGCCGGTTCGATCCCCAGATGCTCCCCGGCTACCGGAGGAGGGTCCCGCATGGTGCACAGCCCTCTCCTGCCGCCCGCTGCTCCCCTCAGCAGTGCACTTCGGTTCTTCTGCCTGCTCTGCTCCCCGCTCTGGCTCTGGTGAATTCTCTCACCCTCCCGCGCTTCTGACTCTACCCAGTGCTTGTATAAATAAATAAATCTTTTTTTTTTTTTTAAAGATTTATTTATTTATTTATACAAGCACTGGGGACAGTCAGAAGCGCGGGAGGGTGAGAAAATTCACCAGAGCCAGAGCGGGGAGCAGAGCAGGCAGAAGGACCGAAGGACACTGCTGAGGGGAGCAGCGGGCGGCAGGAGAGGGCTGCGCGCCATGTGGGACCCTCCTCCGGTGGCCGGGGAGCAGCCGGGGATCGAACCGGCACCGCCGAGGCTGCGGGCAGCTTCGCAACCCAGCGCTCAACCGCTGCGCCACCGGGGAGGCCCTAAATGAATAAATCTTTAAAAAAAAAAAAAGAAATTAAAACTGAGAGGATCACACCAGGAGACACTGGAGCCAGAAGACACTGACAGGGAAACAGCGGCTCTGCTAGGACGTGTCCACACTCCATCAGAGGAGTCAAGGCCAGGAGGGGCGGAGAGTCAGAAAGGAACTGCACGGGACTGGGCTCTGGTTCTTTCGGAAAGGCCCAGAAGTAGTGAGGGTTACTGTGGATTATCTGGGTGGCCTTAGTCCAGCCAGAGTCCTCAGAAGAGAGGGGCAGACAGTAAGGGGCCGCACAGGCAGGAGCACCTCCAGAGGTAGGCTTTCCCCTGCGCCTCCAGGGGGAGCAGGCCTGCCAACGCCTGGATTTCACCCACTGACGCCATCTTTGGATTTTCTGGCCTGCAGAACTGTGAGAGAATACAGCTTTCTGGCCTTAAGCAACCCAACTTGAGCTCCTCTGGCACAGGAGCAACAGGAAGCGGGAGGGGCAGGCAGGGAGTGGCTCCATCTACTGCGGCGGCTGACGCCCCTGGGCAGGTGGCCAGCGAACCCGGGAAACTGGCAAAAGCATCGTGTTGGGAGAAAACGGCCCGTGGAGCCGTGTTCAAGAGTGCGGCCCACTGCAGGGCTGGTGAGTTACAGGCTGGAGTCTTCTCCGGCACCACAGAAGCCAGGACCTCTAGGTTCGCATGCACACGCTGGGGCGGGAGTGCTAACACGTGGTGGTGGCCAGAGAACCGAAGACTAACTGTCTATGTTTCTTTTAATCTTTTCTTTTTTTTTTTAATTTCTAAGGCTTTTGAGGGAAATACTCCCCTGGGGTGTGGAGGCCCCAGGGTGCTGAGAGTTTGGCTGACACTCAAAGATCGTGCGCTCACAGCAGCCTGGGCACCGCCCCCTATCCCCACCTCCCAGCTCTCGGACTGGAAAAATGAGCTAACGTCAATTTCCATGTTATGATTAAAAGAACAAACACTGCTCTGAGAGCCAGCTCGGGAAACACTCCTGAGTTGCCGACAGGCGCGGTGGCCGAGGCTGACTGATGGGCAGCGGAGGGCACAGGCAGTGCCCGTGGTAGGGCCGCACACCTGGCAGCCAGCACCTGACCCGCCTGCTGTCACGTGCTGCTGCTGTTGGGCACTTCGGGGAGCAAGCCTTGAGGGTGCAGGTCAAAGCAAAGACAGACTTTTCCTCAGCCCAGCCATGAGTGACTCCTGGTCAGTGACTCCTGCCTCAACCTCACTGAGGCAGGCCAGCAGCCAAATGAGCCCAACAGGAACGAGCCTTCTCCAGGAGCCAGCAGAATGCTCTGCGCTCTGTGGAGGGCACTCCTGCCCTCGCCTGCCCAGCCAGGCGTCCAGGGACCTGGAAAGGCACCGCCAGAGCGCAGCAATTCAGCGTGGACTGGTGCCCACCTAGGAACCCAGCCAAGACAGGACAAGTCACCACGCGGCTTCCTGGGGGTACGGCGCCATGGCCCGCTGTGATAACGTGCACAGAAAGGCATGCTGGCCCACGCAGGTGAGGGGCAGGTGTCGGCGCCCACCAACTCTGAGCACGGGCAGGAGGTCTACTGTTCCTGAGACCCAGAGAACTCCCCGCACAGCCTGGCCTAGTGAGCAGGAAGGAAAAGCCACCACAGATGAGGCATCCACGTCCCACACCCACCCTCTCTGTCCTCACCCAAGCCAGACACAGCCAGACCCATCTGGCTCTCTGACCTGTATTTTTCCTGTGTTACTACCCGGCCACCCACGGTCCACTGACGCTTTTGCTTCAAAGTGTCCCTGTGGCTCAAGCATAGTCCTGGCACAGCAACCTCCCGACCAAGGTTCCTCTGGTTAGTCTGGCCCTCAGGACTCAAGAGACTCACTGTTCACCCCACCTCCCCTCCACTTCCCCCAACCAGACACAGTGACCCCACTCAGACCTCTACAAACCTTCGTCCCAGCCCAAGCAGTTCCTGGACCGTGTCCAGTTAGCACCTGGCTGCCCTACTCCGTCAGCACCACACAGGGACACCCTGCTGCACAAGCTGGTCCCTCCTCCTCCAGGAGAGGCCCCAACCCACTCACTGGCAGCTCGGGGCCCTCCATTCCAGCTCCCACGAAGCCCAGGGCTCCATGTGGGGGTCTTCACTTTCCTGGGCCCCTGCACTGAGCAGCGGACATGGCGCGGCCACCTCTCAATCCCTGTGTCATGGCGTATGTGTGACAGAGCCTTGCACACAGTAAGGACTGAATGCTCACTAAGTAAGTGACTGTACTTCCATGTTAACAAGTTAAAGAGAGTGCTAAGGAAAAACTATTAGAACAATTAGTTTGTAAATCAAAAGTTAACTTTAAAAAAAGGAGGTGGGCCTCCCCGGTGGCGCAGCGGTTGAGCGCTGGGTTGCGAAGCTGCCCGCAGCCTCTGCAGCGCCGGTTCGATCCCCGGCTGCTACCCGGCCACCGGAGGAGGGTCCCATATGGCCCGCGGACCTCTCCTGACGCCCGCTGCTCCCCTCAGCAGTGTACTTTGGTCCTTCTGCCTGCTCTGCTCCCCGCTCTGGCTCTCGTGGATTCTCTCACCCTCCCGCACTTCTGACTGTACCTAGTGCTTGTATAAATAAAAAAAATAAATAAATCTTTAAAAATAAATAAATAAATAAAATAAAAAAGGGAGGTTTTTTTTTTTGATTGCTGAGTAATATTCCATTGTGCATATGGACCACATCTTCTTGATCTAGGCATATGTTTTTGGGCATTAAACCAGAAACACACTACTGCGCGGGGTGGGGGTTAGGGGGGTGTTCGGAATAGGGTCAAAACAAGGAGTGTGGGAATTGTATGGGGAATATAACCAAGATGAAAATGCATGCATTGTGCAAAATTAAAAATGATGTAAAAAAAGAAAAAAGAAAAGGAGAAGGAAAATACTACACAGGACAGAAAATGGTGGCTTTACCTTGCCTCTCCTGTTTGAGATTCCATCTGATTAACCCAAGATTTGTAAATATCCACAGGGTCAGTTTTGATGTTGAGATATTTGTCATCCATAATCTCCTTGACAACCGGCGCTAAGATCTGTCTCAGGGCATTCTGGCCCCGGGCACCACGGTTGAAACTTACAACCATCTTTATAACTGTAGGATTTCCTGTCACAATCTCTTGAATCTGATCCACTTTCGACCTATAAAACATAGAAACAAATCCGATTAAATCAGGAACCTGTGGACTTAAAGAACCCACCCCCAGCAGGCAGAAGCTGGAAGGAGCAAGGGGCCTGCCCCTTCTGTTGCAGCGAACTCAATCTTGGGAGTGGGATTAGGTTCTTTTTTTAAAAAAAAAAAAGATTTATTTATTTATACGAGCATTGGGTAAATGGTCAGAAGCGCAGGAGGGTGAGAGAATTCACCAGAGCCAGAGTGGGGAGCAGAACAGGCAGACTGATGAAGTACACTGCTGAGGGGAGCAGCGGGTGCGGCAGGAGAGGTCTGCGCACCATGTGGGACCCTTGCCGGCGGCCAGGGATCAAACCGGCGCTGCAGAGGCTGCGGGCAGCTTCACAGCCCAGCGCTCAACCACTGCACCACCAAGGGAGGCCTGGGATTAGGTTCTTTATTAGATAAAAATGTAGCATCTTTATGACCAGGCCAGCTTTAAAAAATGTTCAGCGTTTGAGCACTGGGCTGCGAAGCTGCCCGCAGCCTCTGCAGCGCCGGTTCAATCACAGCCGCCTGCGAGGGTCCCACATGGCGCGCAGACCTCTCCTGCCGCCCGCTGCTCCCCTCAGCAGTGTCCTTCGTCAGTCTGCCTGCTCTGCTCCCCACTCTGGCGAATCCTCTCACCCTCCCATGCTTCTGACTGTACCCAGTGCTTGTATAAATAAATAAATGAATCTAAAAAAAAAAAAAGAATCATTCTAAAATTGCTTTAGCAGATCTCTTATTCTGTCACCTTCCAGAAACCATGACACTTTTGGCAGACACTAAAGAGCAGATGCTGTTTCACACAAGCCACAGTGCTCCCTGGAGTCAGGAAGGGCAGGCAGGCCTCTTTCAAAGCAGATGGCCCTACTTGATTTCCTCCTGGAGCGCCGTCTTGAAGAGCCGGAGCAGAAGGTACTCCTCCCGCTGGTTAGACGCGTAGTTGTAGAGCGTGAAGATCACGGAGTCCATGAACTTGGTGGACTTGTTTTGCGGCATCTGGAAAATCAGCTTGGCCAGATAGGTGGGATTGGTCTGAAATAAAACCAAGGGGTGAGAACCTTCTAGGTGACATGAAGGCTGGCAAAATTATTCAAATTTATTTCTACTTGAAGGATTAGCATGCACAAAACTAACAAGGAAAAATAACAGCCCTTTGTTCGTTCCGCAGAGGGTAAGGGAACCCTTCCCCAGAGATGCAGGCATTTTAATGGAAAAGGCACCAGCCCAGCTTTCCAGCCCCGCCCCGGAGCCGCCCACCTGCAGTAAGTAGAACAGGTGCTGGTAGGCCTCCAGCTTCTCCCGCTTCTCCTTGCTCAGTGCCTTGAGACCCCCCTTCTGCTTGTTGAGCATCATCATGTCAGATAGCTGCTCTTTGTTTTTTTTGGTGAGTTTTTTACTGTGGGAAACCACATCCTGTAAAAACAAAACAAAAAAACAAAACACCAATAAGTACAAACTGGGCATTGTGGAAAGGGGCGTTTTTAGCCCCCACAGACCTGCACAAAAGGCCGAGGCCCTGGCAGCTGTCACTCAGCGTTCCTTCGCCACACCCTGTCCCGGAGCAGAGTGAAGCCCAGCCCCACCTCCACCTTCCAAAAATCTCCTTGGATTTGAGAAACCAACTTCTAGGAATGGATCTTAAAAACAAAATCCTAAGTACAAGGAGCACTACGTGTATGTTGAGATGTGAATTGCACTGTTATTTGTAATAACAAAAACTTTGAAAGCAAGCTGAATGTCAAAAGTTGAGGGAAAGAGTGAATTGGTGGAGGAAACTCTATGGGGACTACACCTTGGGGTGGGGGAAGCAAACATTGTTTAAAAATGAACAATGGGGCCTCCTCCCTGGTGGCGCAGCGGGTTGAGCGCAGCGCTGTGAAGCTGTCTGCAGCCTCTGCAGTGCGGGTTCAATTCCCGGCCGGGCAGGGAGATTCCCACATGGTGCAGCAGACCTCTCCTGCCTTGCCTGTTGCTCCCCTCCCTCAGCAGTGCTTTCCGTCCGTCTGCCTGTTCTGTTTCCCGCTCTGTCTCTGGTGAATCCTCTCACCCTCCCGCGCATCTGGCCTGTACCCCGGTTCTTGTATAAATAAATAAATAAATATGAAAAAAAACAATGATATAAAATATATATAAATAATTTTTTAAAAAAGGAAATAAAACTAAAACAATCAAAAGAAAAAAAGAAGTTGAGGAGGAAAAAAGGAGAAAAAGGAGGTAAGTCACAGAATGAATTCTTATGCTATCATTAAAAATACCTGTAACAGCACCGCAAGGAAAGCCTTCACCTTCTAACATTAAAAAACGTAGAAAACACAATGACTGTGGTGACTGGAGCTAAGGGCTGGCTCCTCTATTCAAAATTCTGTCTACGAAGCTGTTCCATTTCTAAATAACTTCTTTACAAATATGGAGAGCAGCAGCTGAGAGGGAAACTGGCCTCCACCGGCCCGCCGGCCAGAGAGGGGAAGCAAAGCAGGAGAAAGCGCCCTGGGGTCCCGCCGGGCCCTGAGCCACACCTGCAGCGTGATTTTATTTTTCACGAGCAGACCAATCTTGATGTCCATGAGATTGAGGTCGTTCTCCTGCTGCTGGTTAGAGCGAATGAGGGTGATGACCTCCTCCCGCATCTTCATGAGATCAAGCTCCTCCTGAAAATCCTGGTCGCTCTGGTCAAGCAGGTGGACGAACTTCCGGACCACAATCATGGGGGGGTCCTCGGCGCTGACTGACAGAGAGAAAGGAAGCATCAGCCAAAGAACAAGCCACAGGGAACAGTTCTAGGTCCTGGGAAGAGCTGGCTTTGGCTTGTAAAAAGCAGCTCTAGTCACACGTGAGCTGTTCATTTCTGAGACGCGCAAACACCCGCTGAGCGCGGCTTCCCGGTCTCGCTCTCGCTGTGCCGACAAAGGTGAACAGGGCAGCGACGGGACATCCAGACAGGTTAGCAAGGGGCGACACCCCACTCAGCGCCTTGCCCCCCAAACACTGCCTTAGGGACAGAGAGAGATTCATGGCCTCCCCGCCGCGGTCTCGACTCTTCTCGGCGGGGCCACTCTACTCACTGAGGGTCTTGTAGTCGTCACGCGCCTTGTTTGCCCGAATAAAGGCCTGGATTTTGATAATGTCATTTATCTAAGGAACAACAGATGAAGAAATGCTTTTGTTTATCTGTCCACCAAGGAGAAGCACAACTGACCCCACTGGTCCCCAGGGCACCTACGTGGTCCCGGAAGTACTGCAGGCGGTCTCTGTAGCGCTTCCTCGCTTGATGCATCCTCGCCAGGGACTGGATCTGTGGAACGGGGGCCCGGGATGAGGCAACGCCCCTGCGCACTCGCGCGCCCACACCAAAAAGCCGCCCGCTACCTACCTTGACCACTTCGTCTTTATGCGCGCGCAGGTAAGCCAGGCGGTCCTGATAGGCCTTCTTCTGCTTGTAGCCTCTCCACTGCGACTGAAACCGCCAAACACGACAGTCGAAACATTACTCCCCGAGGGCTGGAGCAAGGTGGAAGTCTCATCGTGCCAGATTACCCAAGCGCCATCCACGATGAAGCCTCACGACAGCGGGACGGCCCGGCTGCGCCCCACCAGGCGCCCCAGCTAGCCCGCCCGACAGCAGCTCAGCCCTACACAGCTCCACACGCAGCCGCGAGGACGCTCACTGGCTCCTCAGCGCACATCAGGCATGAAGCGTCCAGCGCCCTCCAGTGACAGCGCTGCCCAACACATTCAGGGCACGGCCAACGAGAAGGGTGTTACTCGGGGCTGTACCGCAGTCTCGCCTGAACTTGGAGCCCCCCAGAACCTGCCTCCAACGTCCCGCGAGCTCTCTGTTGGCAGATGAGGAAGCAGGCTCCGCCAGCCGCAGTCCGGAACCCCAATCCGTAACCAGGAATCCTCCCTGCGGCAGCGGCTACGCTATCACTGAGCTACACTACTGCTGTTTCCTCAAGGTTCAGTTCTGACAAAGCGATAGCCACGGATGACAATGAGGTGCCCAGAGGTGCCCCAGCGTGGCCCACGCGCCACTTGACACCACCCAGCAGCGGTGACTGTACGGGGCCCAGAGCAGGACAGCGAGCAGATGGCAAAGAGCACACGGACACACGGTCATCCAAGCTGTTTATTGCCCTGCCTAGAAGCCCACGCGCTGCCTCTACAACAGGCTCTGAAATACCTGGATGCAGGTGATGGCTGGGATTTGCTTCTTCAGGAAATTCATCCGGGATCGGAATTCCTGGCGAACTAAGTAGCCACGGCAGCAGGCCTGCAGCTTGGTGATCAGGCCCTCATTGGCCAGCCAGAGCTGTTCCCGGTTGTATGCGGCCGTCACCCCTGAGATGGAGCTCTGGAAAGGCATCAGTCATGTCAGGCAACGCACACCGGGATGGACTCAAGGACACCCACCACCCGCGGCGCCAGACCAGCCCTCGCTCTGCTGCTTCCTGGGCCTGCACGCGGGCTGTAGCTGGCAAATGGGAATGAGACTGTAGCTCACTCTTTCAAGGCCAGGTTCTCACAACGGGGAAAGGTCACGAATTGGGCCTCCCTGGTGGCGCAGGGTTATGTCTCAGTGTTATCAAGCTATTGCCAGCCTCTGTGGCCTGCGTTCGATCCCTGCCCAGGGAGCTGACCCACAGGGCGCAGCAGACCTCTTCTGTCTCCCCGCTGTTCCCCTCAGCAGTGGATTTCCATGGATCCGCCTGTTCTACTCCCCACTCTGTCTGTGGGGAATCCTCTTACCTCCCCACAACACCTGTGGCCTGCATCCCAGCTCTTGTATATATAAATAAATAAAATAAATCTAAAAAAGCCCTCACAAACACAGACCTCCTCTCCTGTTATCCACCACATTGCCTCCTTTACCCACCCCCCCATGGAACCCCAGCTGTGCCAGGTAGCCTGGGGTCACCAGTGACCAGGGGCAGTGTCCCACAGTGGAAGGCACTGCAGCGGGCTGGCTGGGTGGCAGGTGGGCTTAGCATCAGGGCCACATGGAGACCCTGACATCCAGCAGATGCCCAAGAGGAAAGAAGCCTCGGCCTCCTTTCAGAAAAGCGGGAAGGTGAGCACCACAGCATGAGGAGGGACTGGCAGGTGACCTGCTGCTGCGGGTACTCAAGGACAGGCCTGGCCCGGCAGGACTGCGGGTCAATGGGGACAGTGTTGCCCGCTCCGTGGGGCTCGCGAGTTCAGTTTCAGGGCTGCCACGCTTGCAGCTGCCAGGCTGCGTGGGCTGAAAGCTGGTGTCCAGTCTGCAGGGAGAACTGCAGGAAAGCAATACCCCCGAGTCCAGGTGCAGAGCTAACTCTGGCTAACCGTCCCCTCCTGCTCTGGGGAGAACTGCAGGAAAGCCCCTCCTTCTACTTCCCGCCTGAACGGCTAACCTGATGGCTCGGGCGCCAAACCCTTGGCAACCTTGAGAACGGAAGCCGGAGCTGAGAATGGGGGGCAGAAGAGGAGGCCTGGGACCCGGCTAGCACCCCGCCCCAGGCTTGCCACCCAGAGCCGTGCTGCGAGAGCACAGAGCACTCCCTCACGCGATCTGCGCCGGCTCCCACCTGGCGGCAGGACCTGGCACAGAGAGCCTGGCGGTGAGGAGAGGGACCGAGGCCCGGAGAACACGAGTGGGGAATCACAGGCACAAAGCCTCAGGGGGACGCGATCACGCAGGAAGAACAGAGCGGAAGAGAAAGGGGCCCGGGAACCCCAGTGAAACACAACAGAGGGAGAAGGAAGGAGGGCGGCGAGGGCGAGGCATGCCCGGAAGCAGGAGACCCGCAGCGGAGGGCCAAGAGCGGAGGCGTAAGTAGGGAACAGAGGAGTCAAAAACGACACGTCTCCTCTCCGCGTGGCAATGAAGGCGGCTGGTAAAGTATAAAACAAGTAGCTCAGCAAGGCAGGCTGGGAAGCCGGGCTGCGGGAGCTGGCGGTGACCGGCCTGGAGACCATGGCCTGCAGACGGTGCTGCCACCGAGGTCTTCCCGACCCCTGGCGAACTTCACCAGGGGTCGACCGTTCAGTGCACGCAGCCCAGCACTGGGGCCCTTCCAGTGCTCGCGGCCCAGCCAGGCCTGAGCTGCAGAACCAGCAGGGCACGTACAGACAGCGCAGGTGAGACTGAAGTTCAAGTCCCAGTTGGTTCAATTTTAAATGAATAGAAAGTTCTTTGGGAGCTTCAAGGATGATGGGAGGGGAGAGAAAAGAGAACAGAAAGGACCCCCAGAGGAGGCGACACATGCCTGGGTGGGCCTGGGAAGAGAGAATTTTGAAAGAGGCAGACGGCAGGGCGGGGCATCTTGGGACAGCAGAGATGTCACCACTGCTTAGATGAGCGCCTGCCGTTGGGGCAGAGGAACAGCATCAGCAAATACACGGGGGCGAGGGAGCCCTTTAGCAGTGGCTCTAGAATACGCTGACCTCACCCAGAAGTGCCGGTCACGCACTGCCGAGACAGCGCAGTGTGGTGTTGGGGTGCAGTCAGGAGCGAGACCCAAGAGCGGTGACCGGGAGACTGACAGTGGCTGCAGCTGCATCTAGTGAGAGCTGGAGGAACTGTCCCCCTTGTCGTTCCTGGGTCATCCAAGTTCTCCTTAATCAGTGTGAGCTTCACCTGACTTGATGCCACAGTCCAGACTCTTACTGAGACTTAGGCCTTTAGCCACACCCCAACCACTGGGGGGACACGGCTGCCCTGTGGCTCAGCCCGCAGCCCTCCCTAGCGGAGGGGTCCCGACAGCACACCCGATTCTCCGAGCATCACGCTAGCACGCTCCTCTCAGCCGCACCTGGAGAACGGAGCCTACCTGGATCTCCTCCCGGGAAAGCTGCATGGAATTCTGCACGAAGTCTGGCGGTTCGTCCCATCCTCCTTCCTGGGTCTGCAGATTGTGGTAGTAATAATACCCACCTTTCACCCAGTGCTTCACCCACTTGCTGCTGTTATCTCCTGGCAGAAACAAGGGCAGATGAGAGAAGCCCAGAGCGCAGCGCCCACTCACACGCCTGGCACGCCAGCTCAGAATGAACACCCTAGGTGAGGGCCCCAAACACCTGCCCTTGGGTCGAGGACTCTAGAGTCACGGAGGCGTTGCAAGGGACAATACCCTGGAGTCCAGGTGCAGAGCTAACCCCGGCTAACCATCCCCTCCTAAGCCTACGCCCGAGTCCCTGCGTGTCAGCAACTTCCTGTGGAAGACATGTGCGCGCTCAGCATCTGCAGGGAAAACTCTCCCTGTAGAGAGCACCGAGCTCCAGACACCCTGGGACAAACAGGCAGATACGCCAATCCTTCCCACATTTTCAGAAAATTGACCTTTTTAACATACCTGCCCTCGAGGAGAAAAAATATTTTAAGAATACGGGCGCGATCCCCGTGGGGTCCTTAATGAGCCTCGGCGCTGTCCTACCCTGAGTCTCTCCCTGCAGCTTGGCCCTGCCCTCCGCTGCGCTCCTCATCGGTCACACGCGCACCCTCAGGGCTGCGCTGTTTCCCTGTAAGTCACCTGCCGCCAGTCTTTTCTTCTTGGCTTCTGCAAGGTCACTCTGGTAGGTCTCGCCACACTCGGGGATGACGCCGTACAGGCCCACATCAGGGGAGCGCAGGGCACTGAGGGTTCTGCCAACGTCCCCACTGTCCACCGCCTCGTTAATGGCGAAGATTCCTAAGGCGACTGTCCCAGAACAGATGGGGTCCTTTAGAAAGAGCCCACCTTCACCTGGACCCCCCGCACTCAGCCCCACCTCCTGGGAAACCGTGTGCCCCAGATCTCTCCACCTTGGGCAAGCAACAGGTACGTACACTTCTGTGCCTCCTGGGTGTCTTTGTTAGACTGCCAGACCCCGCCTTGGATTTCATCCAGCCACAGCACAGCCGACTCATCCTGGGTTTCCTGCACACCGTTCAAAGCAAACAACGTCAGGGTCCTGAAAGCAGGGCCCACGAGAGGAAGGCAGCGGGGACTCAATCGGACAGACATTAATGGTATGACCACGGTCACGTAAGGAGGTGACTACACAGTACTTTTTAGAGAGCCTCTTTTGCCAATGATATGCAGAGTAAACACTGTTTCAGCGCTTTCAAGACTGCGTTTAAAGCCAGCGATTTCTCTCGGAGGCAGAGATTTACAAATCTGTACAACACACCGGTGAAGGTAAGGCCCGCAGGTGAGCTTTCTGTTTGCCAGGGTATGTTTTATTAACTTCACCTCTATATCGGCTATAGATCCAGTCAGTGTTTCTGTTTCTTTTCCTTTCTCCATGCCTCTGGGACTCCTGTTGCACACATATTGGCCCCACACATGTTTAAAGAAAAACGCCAACCCTCTGCATGGCCTTCCAAAACGCAGACGAGAAAGGAACACTTCCAGGTTCATTTAAGGAGGCCTGGATGATCCTGACGCCAAAGCCAGATACAAAGTGAGCTGCACCGTACGAGAAAACCACAGGTCAAATTGATACTGAGGTTTGCTGGCTAAATTTGGAACACAGAGAGTTATTTTTAAAACCATTCCCAAGATGGCTCGGAGGAACTCAGAAGCTAAGGGGAGGCCTCGGAAGAGACACCCCCACCTAATGTGCAGCCATGAGGCTGGGCCTGGATGTGTCCAGCTGATCTTTCTCTAAACCTCCCACCCAGCCACCTTTCACGAAGGCTGGAAAGTTATCCCACAGCAAGAGGAAAAGCTCCCACCTCTCGTCACGTCCTCTAAGCCTGCCCTCTGCGCCTGACGCGGGCAGCAGGCTGGGAGCACTGGCAGGTCAGGTCCTCGGCCTGCCTCCTCTTTTAGACACGGCGCCACCCGGTCCCGCTCCCAGAGCCCGCTCTGCCACCAGTCAGATGCCAGACGCCTCTGGACTCATGTGGCAGCAAGAACAAAACACCGACCCACAGAGTCACCGCAACCCGGTCCCAGAATAGATTCTGAGCCAGCAGAAAAAGAGTTAACACTGTGTTCTCAAATGACTCTCAAGTGCTCTAATGATCAGCAAAAACTGGGGCGCTCAGGTCCAATAAGTTATCAAGAAGAGACTTCTATTTACAACTTCCTCCAGCCATCAGCGCCTCACTGATCTCGCTTTCCCAGCACAACACAGGCGCGGACTCAACCCTCACAAGCAAACATTCTGCATAACGTACCTCTTGAAGGAAACCGGGTACTCGCGGTATTGACGTGATTAGGACGCAGTCACGCCACCTCCTCACGGCAAGGCACTCCAAGGAGACCCGTGGCCCCTCCACCCTAAGCCAGACTCCCAGTGCCCGCGCGGCTCCTGCCCACCAAAGCTCAGCCACACGAAAGCCTGGTCTGTTTTCTACCTTTGGCTTCCCAGAAAGGATCCGACACCCCACACCCCCAAACTAAGAATTTCCTTGCGAGCACTTCTGCTTGCTGCAAGAATCTCATGCAGACATCTAAGTCATAAAAAAAGAAACAAAAAAGGCTGTGGCTCCCCCTTACCTAGCTGGCATTAGTTGAGAAGCCTTGAAAGGAGGTCAATGACAATCAGGAACAGAGTTATGCCCTCATCGTGAAACTACCAGACAAGGCAACTCCCCACACATCGCAACATGACAGCAAGAGGAAGGAATTTTGTCCATTTCTTAACAAACCAGCTGGGAGGCAAGGACAGGACCCCAAGACATGCCACTCTGGCCTTAGGATTTCAGCCACGCCCCACTTCCCGATGGGCTGCGTTCTGAGGAACGCACTGCCCGTTGGCTCCGTCACTACACAGACACTTACAGCATGACCTGCAGCGCACCTGGGTGCATGGGTGCCTTCTGGGGCCGCCCGGGGCCCGCGTCCCAGATGGCAGGGCAAACGTCTAGTTACAGGGCATCTGCTCACTGTCATGAGCCAGCCTCTCCCGTCCCATGAGTTCCTTCCTCTCCTTGAGGTCACAGGCCCGAACCCATTCTTCAGCTCGCAACACAGACCCCCATTTTGCCTCACCGTCCCCGGAATCCACAGACATGTAGAATTAAATTTGGAGTTTTTCTCCTATGAATCTGTATGATGTTGCTTATCTGACCATCCCCAGAAGAACCCAGGGGGGTAAGGGAAAAATCTCTCCTCTCTGACAGATGCAAAACAAACTTTTTAAAAGCAGTGTGATTGGTAGCCACAAGGTGGTGACAGCCCCCGCCCATCAGCTCACGAACGGCCACCCCACAAGGCACAGAGGGACGTGCCTTGGCGATAAAGAGAGGACGCGCTGGCACCCGACTTCCACACACCAGCTGAGTGGATGCAGCGGTCACAAAGGACACGTGCCGTATGACTGTCCTGCGTGAAGAGTCAGAATACGTAAAGCCACAGGCAGAAAGCAGAGTGACGGCTACAAGGGTGGGGAGGCTGAGGGAGCTGAAATCACTGCTAACAGGGACTGGCTCGCTGTTGGGGATGAGGAAAATGTTCTCAGGTTGACTGTGGTGATGCTCGCATAATTCTGTGAGGAAACTAAGATTCACTGAATTGGACACTTTAAAATGGTTCACTATGTGGCATGTGCCTTAGCAAAAAAAGTTATCACGTTATCAACTAAATTTTAACGCATGTATTTATTCCCTATGGCCCACAAATTCTGCTACTAGAGGTACATGAAATGCATTTACCGAAAGACAGGTATGAGGACATTCACAGACGCACTATTTGCAACAGTCAAAAGTGAGGACCTCCTTGATAGGCCAGGAGCTACCCACAGGGCCCAGCAGACCTCTCCTGCCTCACCCGCTGCTCCCCTCAGCAGTGGATTTCAGTCAGTCTGGCTGTTCTGTTCCCCACTCTGTCTCTGGTGGGTCCTCTCACCCCCTGCACCTCTGGCCTGCACCCCAGCTCTTGTATGCATCAAGAAACAAATCTTTAAAAAAAAAAGTGAGAAATGACCGAAAATTCCCTGACAATAGACTCTCTAAGCCACAGCGGAGGAGCACAGACGGCAAGAACGAGCGCGCCGTGGCCCCATGGAGTCGTGGACGGACTTCCCTGGCACCGGGCTGGGTGAAAGACGCCAAATGCAAAAGATATCACTTCAGGGCCTCCCCGGTGGCGCAGCGGTTGAGCGCTGGGTTGCGAGGCTGCCCACAGCCTCTGCGGCGCCGGTTTGATCCCCGGCTGCTCCCCGGCCACCAGAGGAGGGTCTCACATGGCGCGCAGACCTCTCCTGCTGCCCGCTGCTCCCCTCAGCAGTGTACTTCGGTCTTTCTGCCTGCTCTGCTCCCCGCTCTGGCTCTGGTGAATTCTCTCACCCTCCCGCGCTTCTGACTGTACCCAGTGCTTGTATAAATAAATAAAATAAATAAATAAAAAAAATAAATCTTTAAAAAAAAAAAAAAAAAGATATCACTTCAATACACTGCAAGAGCATGTGAGAACCAACGTGGTGTAGAAATCAGGACAGTGGTCACCATCAGGTGGGGGCGCTGGCGGGACCAGGCGGCTTGCTCGTGTTTCCCATGACCCGGGGCCGGTTGCGCAGCGTGCCTGTGCCTGCAACTCCACATGGCCACCTGCCTCGTAACTCGGGCTCTCAAAACTGGCCCTTCTATGTCAAAGCAGGCATTAAGAATGTTTCTACAATGATAATAACAAAGGACAAAAAAAGCCCAAATGTGTAAAATAGCAGAAGCTCCTGGAAGGCACAGTCTGACTCTCACATCTCGTTCCTTCCTGGACTCTGCACCTAAGGGTGAGCAGGAAGGAGCCATTGAAAAAAGTCAAGAGGCGCCTTTCTGGTGGCGCCGCTCCCCTCAGCAGTGTACTTCGGTCCATCCGCCTGTTCTGCTCCCCACTCTGTCTCTGGTGAATCCTCTCACCCCCCCACACCTCTGGCCTATATCCCAGCTCTTGTATGCATAAATAAATCATTCTTTAAAAAAAAAAGAAAGAAAGAAAAAAGTGACACTGCCACCTTGGGTCCTGGGAGGAGGAAACTGCATGGACAGAAGAATTTTGCTGCCACTCACCTGGGCCTTCTCCCTCTTTGCCCGGATCAGAGTGTCCTGGTAATGCTGGGCCACGGGTGCCAGGACACCCTCGAGCTTGGCTGCAGGGATCTGCAGGGCCTGCAGAGTTCTCTGGGCATCCCCTTCGTCCAGGGCCTCATTAATCAAGCCAATGGCCAGAATCCCTATAGTACGAGGGGACAAAGGAGGAATTTTTTTTAACTAAGAAATTACATAACCAGACATTAAACATGCTCAGTGACCACAAATTCCCCCACGAGTCAAACGTTAAATGATAATTAATGATAATTAAATGATAAGTTAAAAGTTAAATGGTAATTTGCCATCCATGATATTAAATTTTTTTTAATTTAGTGTATATTTCCTTTAAAGCAAACTTCGTTTATATCCACGGCCCTACTGAAACCACAGTCCTATTTTATTTTAAATTGTTCTAATATCCAACTGTAGCTTTTTGAGAGTCTGTGTGTGTGTGTGTGTGTGGAAATGTGTGTCCACGCATTTTTTTTTTCTCTATTTCTCACCCCCAAATGTCTGGGGTAGTATCTAGAACTAGCTCATGGGACCAGGCCACTTAATAGTGGCATATAACTTGAACATGATAAGGACTCTGATGAAACTGACTGGTATACTTACTTCATAGTATTCAGGTTCATTCCAATGTATAATCAAAATCACTCCTGGGGCCTCCCTGGTGGCGCAAGGGGTTAAGTCTCAGCACTATTAAGCTACTGACAGAGCCACTAAAGCACAAGTTTGATGTCCAGCCAGGGAGGTACCCACATGGTGCAGCAAACCTCTCCTATCCCCCCGCTGCTCCCCTCAGTAGTGTATTTCAGTAGATCCAACTATTCTGCTCCCCATTCTGTCTCTGTTGAATCCTCTCACTGCCCCCCCCCACACACACACCTCTGGCCTGCACCCCAGATCTTGTATGCATAAATAAATAAATCTTTAGGGCCTCCCCGGTGGCGCAGCGGTTGAGCGCTGGGTTGCGAAGCTGCCCGCAGCCTCTGCAGCAGTTCGATCCCCGGCTGCTCCCCGGCCACCGGAGGAGGGTCCCGCATGACGCGCAGACCTCTCCTGCTGCCCGCTGCTCCCCTCAGCAGTGTACTTCGGTCTTTCTGCCTGCTCTGCTCCCCGCTCTGGCTCTGGTGAATTCTCTCACCCTCCCACGCTTCTGACTGTACCCAGTGCTTATATAATTAATAAATAAAATAAATCTTTAAAAATAAATAAATAAATAAAAATAAATAAATAAATAAATCTTTAAAAAAAGAGAAAACACTCCTGATTTGAAAGGATTTTTTTTCCCAAAGATTCATTTATGCACACAAGAACAGGGGCACAGGCCCAGGGGCAGGGAGGTGAGAGGATTCACCAGAGACAAAGCGGGGAGCAGAACAGGCAGAAGTCCTGAAATCCACTGCTGAGGGGAGCAGCGGAGAGACAGGAGAGGTCTGCTGCGCCCTCTCGGTAGCTCCCTGGCTGGGTCTCGAACTTAGGCTGCAGTGGCTGCGGACAGCTTCACAGTGCTGTGACTTAACCCCTTGCACCACCAGGGAGGTCCCTGAAAGGATTTAAAGCCACCTAACTTAACACTTCACAGGAGAAAGCTGAGCATAGGGGTGGCTATTGCAGGGTCACAGCAAACAATGGTGAGTGCAGGATCTGCATCCAGGGCTCCCCACTCCAAGGCAAGGCTCTTCCCACTAAGCTGACTAACTACTTCTCACAGAAAATATAAAACTAATTCCCAGGCATGGTGACATGGGAACTCCAGGCTTGCGGCTGCTGGCTAAAAGGAGTCTGGTAGAGGATATGGCTCTCACCTGTGTGAGGCAACCTGACTCCTGGCAGCCAGTGCCAGGACCACTCGTTTCAGATCACGTTCCATTCACCTCCTGGAAAATGTCTTCTAAATACACCCCGACTATAGAAGGGGCCTGGTGTTTTAAAAACTCTTTGTGTGTGTGTGCACGCGCATATACACCTGAATTTTTTTTTTGATTTCTCACCCCAAAATCACCCTCAGGTAGTACCGAGAGCCAGCTCATGGGACTGCCCCTTGGTGGTGGAAAGTCGATTACTCACTCTCATGTTCCTCCTGCACCACCAGGTTCACATGGTCCACACAGGCTTGGATGTCATTCCATGTAATAAATTCATTGTTTTCTGCATGTGCCTGAGCTTTCAGTTTCATCAGCTCATCAATATACCTGCCCCCACCCCCAACAAAAGACAAGTGTTATTAAGGATCACAGGAATGAGAAGACATGGCAGCAAACTACCCAAAGAATCCAGACACCTAAGGGACTGCCTCTCGGTGTGCTCTGAAGCAGCCTTGGGGGCAAGGAATTACCACAAAGTGTGAAAATGCAAGGACACCACTATTCTCAACAGTCTGTCACATGGTCTAAACGCCAGGTAAACTCCACTCTGGGATCAGAGGCAGCAGCTTAGACAACTGCTCTAAAGACAGAAAGCAAGGCCAGACAGTAGCTAGCAAGCACAGAAAGAATGACCGGGCAACAAGGTGTCACTTGGCAACGGCTCCTGAAAGTGTCTACTTAATAAGGGTTATCAACAGGAAGAACGTATTATGTGAATAGTTAATCATCTTAGTGGTGCGAAAGGTGACTATATCAGATGTTAAGAGAAAAGCATATATATACAACGGAAGGGTAAATTGGTCTCCTAACCGACGGATCAATCTTGTTATCTCTAATAAGGCAAGCAAACTTTATATGCCTCTGGATATGAGAAAGCTGAACTGAATCTTGATGAGCCTGTAGAACTAACTGCCAATTTACAGGAAGCGACCAGAACCAGGAGGAGGAATCTCTACTAGGATAACTGGCCTCATGTCTACAGGGTCACGAAGAAAGGAGCAGCTCTGTATAGAAGGACACCTAAGGGACACAGCCGTCAGATGTGACACAGGACAGTCTGGAACGGTTGAGGAAGTATGAGAAAGACGAGATTCAGAGGCTATTCAAAAACAGTACTGATTTTGTCAGGGCAGAGAGTCGTTTTAGTTATGTAACAAACACCCCTGTTTCAGATAGCCACGCTGATACATTTAGGAGTGGAAGTCACCGAATCTATAATTTACTGTGAGACCCTCAGGTAATAAAGGAATAAATGAATGAAGACAGAAAAAGCAGCTCTGAGTTCCCGGTGCCGACAAAGAAAAGTGTCCAACACGCATGGGTCAGGCACCAGCTGTCCCTTGGTGGAACTGCCTCTGGGCACCCACCTCTGACAGTTTTCTTCCTCAATGCTGGTCAGACCTGTCACGGAATTGCTCAGCTGTTTCCACACCGTGCTCACGTCTCCAGACTCCAGTGCCCTGTTGATTAGGGCCACCGACGACAGCATCTCCACAGCAACAGAGAGCTCGGGGTGGGTGAGGCTGTGCTGTATGGGAGGGGACAGGAAAGGGTGAGGAAAGACTGCTCCAGTACCAAGGGGGGGTGGGGGGGGAGTGAGACGTTTCATTAAACCATACTTGATGTCCAAGTTTCTTGTAAAAAATACAAATTCTAGCGACGTGCACCTAGAAGTGGGTATAAATTAGTTCACAAGTGGGAGCGGTTCCTGAGCTCACCTCAGGGCTCTGGAGCTGCAGGGTGGCCAGCTCCTTCTGGTAAAGACCAGCAGCGAATGGGTACACCTGGGGCAGCTGGGCCTCGGGATTCATCAGCTCCATGACCGTCTTCTCAGCGATGCCCTCCTGGATCGCAGCGTTGATCGCGGCCACAGCAGCCAGCCCTGGGAAGGAACAGGCGGTCAGACAGAAGGCCCAGGAGCCTACCAGGAAGGAGGCAAATTTTCACAGAAGACAGCGGCCTTCTGTGGACTAACGGTGGGCTAGCCACAACGTTGGAGGCAGGACTCACGTCCTGACAAGGCAGCTGCCTTGGCACAACAGTGAATGGGATGGCATGTGAACTTGTCTCTACAAAGGGTGTTTTAAAAAAAAAAAAAACCTCCTGTTCTCATGCCTCCAATCCAGCCTGAGGCTACCACTGCTCTCGATCCAAACATCTCTTCCTTGCCTGCACCTGGCAAACAAAGCACCAGCTTCTTAAGTCGTTCTCCAAAGCTTTCCAAGCCTTTATCTCACACAACGCAGGCCAATGTGCTACAGAAATCGCTCCCTAACCAGTGTCCTTCAAAGACACCTTCACTTCAGCACACGCTCACTTCCCCTACGGTGCCCAGTGTTAGAAAGAAACTTCCTTCTCTCTGCTTTTTCACCATGTAGAGCTTGCCAACCAACGCCTGGCCTTCCCCGGGTGGTTCCCCAACCAAGCCCCCAGGACTCACTAGCCGGGTCCAGCCCATGCCGCGCGTCGCCACCTTGCTAAGTGAGGGAACTTTAGCCACCAGAGCACCTGCAGGTGATCATGGCCAGAGGCCCAGGTTGGGGCCAGTAGTGAAAGGTCCTGACCTCAGACCCCCAACGACACAAGGTCACCAAGCTCCAGTGAGATGCCACCCTGTTGAGGACCCTTACTTCTCTGATACTGCTGAGCAGCGCCATTGGCGGCCTCCACACCAGACTGCAGCTCCTCCTTCTGCAGGGGGTCTGTCTGGCCGCCCTGTGAAGACAAAGAATACCACATAGAGACGGCATGTGGCGCTGCCTCAGCCTGAGCGTTCCTGTCCCACAGCAGCCCCTGGGGAGAGCACGCGGGTACGGGGACAGGGTACGGGACAGCTCCGGGCTGCATGCAGACACAGGGCAGCCCACCCCATGGCCCTTGCTAAATCCAGGGCAGCATGACCTAGTTAAAAAATATTTAGTGAAAAGCATAAAAATATTTTGAGATAAGACATATTTATAGAACTAGCAGCATTCATGCTATTTAATCTGGCCAACATATGACAGGAATTTGCAAAATGTATATGCGCCCTTATTTAGACAAAAAAGCAAGCCCCTGTGTGTGCTGTAAAAAACAGCCCACAAAGCCTGAGCCGCATGGTGTACTCTCGTTCACATCAAGTCCTTTCCCAGGGTCGGCCAGGACCAGCGACTGAGTTGAAATTTCTGAAGCAAGAATATAAAATATCCAAGTTCTCCCCACTGGTTTACAGTCTGGGATGAAAAGGGGGTGCTGCAAGTGAAGGGGTGCATGGACGCTGTTTGTTTATTTTAAAAGAGGACTGATAACTCTAAAAGCAGAAGAGAGTTGGACACAATGTGTACTTGACCTGAACCTATTTTAAAAAAACAGTTAGCAGCACTCCCTCTGCCCACCAGTGACTATGCAGCTGCTGCTTCTCACCCACTCTCTCCCTCTGCAGGGCAGCAGCCTCCGGCCTGCCCATGACCTGTCAAGGCCATCCACCTGCAGCCATGCAGGCCTCTCGCAGCAAACCTGTCCCTTTGGGGCAGTTCTTCCTGCCCGTTTGTGTCTATGCAAGACACAACTGTTTAATCCCTTCCCTAATAAACCTGCCCTTTAAACATAAATTAATTAAAATAAAAAATTAATATGAAGGAGAAAAAGTTATACTAGGAAAAAAAAAGTTACACTTGAAATGAAGGCACAGGATTCAAACGGCTGCCAGAGGCCTGCGGGCCTCCCCTGCACCTCACCTGTCTCTTCTGCTGCCGGTCACTCAGGAGCTGCTTGAGGTACCAGTCCCCATTCTGCTGCTGCAGTCCCCGCAGGGCCAGCGCTGGCAACTGCAGGGCCTTGACGAGGGCCAGCACAGATCCTTGCTCCAGAGCCAGGTCCACGTTTGACAGTGCAGAAGAGGCTGGGGCGGGAGAAGGCAGAAGCGGAAGGAAGAACCATTAACATGCAGCCTAGACCCTGAGCCCTCCTCCACGCGGGCCCCCTTCCCAGTGGGAGGGGAAGACACACAAGCACCTTTCTCCCGGCGGGCACGGGAGCCTGAGACGCTGGCACTGCAAGAGCCAAGGTCCCCGAGGCCGGGGGACTGCCAGGCCGCTCACCAGATTTAGCTGACTCCCAGCCACACCAGGTCTATGTACAAGTTTCCAGACAGAAAGAGCCAGGCAGCTATCCAGGCAGCAATCCAGGCAGCCTCAGTCCAGACACAAATCCTAAGTGCCCACCGAGAGGCCCAGTGGTCCAGATGAAACTGCTAAGCGGAAGGCTCTCTTCCCCACAGCAGCTGACCGCATGCTCGGACTGTCTGTCTCCAAAACTGCGAGGCCGCTCTCGCCCAAGAGAGCGGCCGACACAGCCAGCCCCTCCTGCGACAGCCCTGCTGATGAGGGGGTCTGCACCCACATCCTACACAGGGTCACTCTGAGCCCCTCATCACCCTAGCATCTCCTGGCGTACCCCCCTTGGAGCAGTCAGGCCCCGAGCCCCAGGGGGCATCTGGCGGACAGGGAAGGGTGGTCTGAGGCCAGGCTCGCCTCCATTTCGGTCATGCTCATCTCCAAGGGCAGAGCGGGTGTTCTCTCTGAGACCGTGACAGAGCTGCCTTCCTCACGGGGCCGCCGCTAAAGTAAGATGCGACCACCCACATGACAGCTCTCAAGCCACACAGGCGCACGGTTCAAATGCAGAATAAGGTGTTTTCTGATTTCAGAAATAAGAGCCACTGGCAAACCATAATTACCACGTTACTTTCAGATGAAAACCAGAGCTCGCTGTCCCATGACCCAACCAGGAATGACCATCTCATTTTATCACCAAAGCAGCAAAACAAACCAATACTACCAAAGATGACAATATTTGGGGCATAGCAGTACCTGTCCATTTTACATGTTTTCATTAGTAAAATAACAAAAGAAAATAAAAGGTGTTGGAATGAAACAATCTAAGGAAAAATTAGTCTCAAATATACTAGACAATGGGGTGGAGCAGCGGGGAGGAGGAGCACTACTCAGTAAAAGCAGGAGGTGACAGGAGGGAGGCTCTGCGGCCTCACCAGGTGCCTGGGAGACCGTCACTTCTCCCCAGTGACTCGCCTGCAGTTCAGCCCAACAAGTCCCGAGACAGGGCCCCCCGGCCGCCCCGAGAGCTGCCACTCAGCCACGAGCCAGATGGACAAACAGCCGCGCAGTCACGGGCCGTCGCGGGGTGCGCCCATGGGAGAGGACCAGCACAGGTGCCACCAGCTCTCCTGGCGGCAACGCAGAATCTCAGACTACCTAGTAGTCAGCTATGCTTTCACCAGGAGCACACTCACTACTTAACAGACTTGTAAATATTTAAATGAACATTACTAATGTTTATACTATGAAGAAGACAAAGTTTAGAACATTACTTCAACTCTCTCTCCCACGAGGCTCCAACGAACTCGCTCTAATTTTCCTTATTCTACTTAACAAAAATGAATATTTTTCTCATGTTTCAACTACTCGGCCTGCACGTTTCCTCCAGAGCAATGCTAACGGCTTCGCTCACAGGGCTCAGCCCTGGGAGAAACTCCCGGCATCTAGAGTTCCCCCACTGCCCTTGCAGGCGACCTTCCTCACCTTCCCACCCAGCCTGAACCTCCCAGGGAGGCGCGCAGACATGGGAGCCTCCCCAGTGCCTCCAAGATGTCCCTGCTCCCTTCTCTACTCCGTGACGGCATCTCACACACCTTTGGTACCTGTTCTAGCCAAGCTGCCCTGAAATTATCCAGTTTCATGTTCAGCTTCCACTGTACTGAAAGCCGTGTGAGGCAATTCTTCCTGTTGTGCTCCTTGGCCACATGAGAACAACGGGAAGGGAGCACTTCAAAAGCATTTATAACTGACTTTCAAACACCTAGCCGAGTAAAGCTCTAACAGTTGTGAAGTCACAAACACCACAACAGGAAAACACCCCTCAGCAAACCCGTGAGGAATCACGAGTCATGAGTGCCGTGGAGACAGGCAGGCGGCCTGCGTGGCAGCGCCGCAGCTGGCTGTGTTCTGGCAGGTAAAGGAACCGACGCAGGATCTGCACCAGCAGACGAAACAGAAATGATACTTCAAAGAAATTTCTCAAGGGCCTCCCCTGGTGGCACAGTGGTTGAGCGCTGGGCTGCGAAGCTGCCCGCAGCCTCTGCAGGGCCGGTTCAATCCCCGGCTGCCGGCGAGGGTCCCACTTGGCGCGCAGACCTCTCCTGCCGCCCGCTGCTCCCCTCAGCAGTGTCCTTCGGTCCTTCTGCCTGCTCTGCTCCCCGCTCTGGCTCTGGTGAATTCTCTCACCCTCCCGTGCTTCTGACTGTACCCAGTGCTTGTATAGATAGATAGATAGATAGACAGATAGACAGATAGATAGAGAGATAGATAGATATCTCCTAAGCACGTGCCACAAGGTGAAAAGGGGGAGCTGCAGGAGGAGTGGTCTGGAAGCTAAAGCAGTGAGCAGAGGCCTGAGGGTCTGAGCCGTGACAGGGACTCAGGACACAACAGGCCGGGGCAAGCGACGGTGCCGAGCTGGACCCACAGTGCCTGACACGGACATGCTGGTGCCGCACGGGCCACTGGCACTCACGCCAGCCAGGCGTACTCACTGTTGACTTTGTTTACGTTGCCTTGGATCTCAGCCTGCGTGAGCAGCTCCTCGTAGACATCCCTCTCCCGCTCAGAGTTTTCTGTCTAATGGGAAAGGTGAGGAGATGTCAGCTTAGGTCTCTAACAAGATCACAGCAACACCGGGGTGCTTTCCCCACAACAGCAACAAGGGCAGGAAGCCCATACTCTGACTAATCATGAACAAAGCAGAGGCCACACAGCTATAACCAAAACCAGAAAAAGCAGGTTTGCTCGTTAATGTCGAGCTGAGGGATCCCTCAGCACTGGACGGGCAGGAGACCCTGTGGCAACAGGTGACTCCAAGCAGAACAGGCACCCCAGGGACTGTGCAGGCGGCATGGGTAAGGCAGGTGGCTGCTACCTGCTGACAGGCGCTGGGCACCTGTCTTGGGGGCAGGGCCCCGGCTCCGGGGTAAGCGATGTGAAGGTTGCTCTGAAGTAGGGTCGTTGGGTTTTGCCCTCTGGGCACACGCCCAAGGACTGAGACATTTCACCAAAAGGGGAATGA
Organism: Talpa occidentalis; assembly: GCF_014898055.3. Taxonomy (NCBI): domain Eukaryota; kingdom Metazoa; phylum Chordata; class Mammalia; order Eulipotyphla; family Talpidae; genus Talpa; species Talpa occidentalis. Next base: position 995,697 of record NW_023601433.1, read on the forward strand.
ATTCACGCGAACTCTTCAAAGGAGAGCCGCAGGGTGGTCACTTCCAAGTCTACCTCACGCCGCTCCCGCGTGCCCACACAGCAGCGCCGACGCTGCACCCCAGAGGAGCTGGGAGAGGCGGAGGTGCGTTGATGACCCATCTTTCAAAATGGTCTTTTTTAATGATCACACTCCAATTTTATGTACAAATTTTATTTGTACAAAATCCAAGAAGAAAGTAGAAAATGGAATCTAACAGCAGCAGACAACCCACCGTGAGGCCCACCGCGCTGACGGGGAATGCCGGGCAAGGCAAGCGACGGTGACAGAAAACAGACTGGAGGTGCCTGCGGGCAGGGCAGGGGGTGGGGAGTGGGAGAGCCTGACTACACGGGGGAACCTGGGAATTTCTGGGGTGCTGTTTACATTATCAAAGTATGTACTTAAAATGTGTGGCTGTAAACTACACAGAAATAAAACTGATTTTACAGAGAGTCCTATCAAACTATGAAAGAATATTAACAAGAAAAAAGAGAACTTTCGCTTTTACCCTGTTCTTTGCGTTGGTCATCTTGTCCTGCTTGGCCTGGTACAGCACATCCTGGTAAGTGGACGCCAAGAGCTCCTCCAGGTTCACAAGCATGGCGTTGGGGTTTTTCAGAGCCGCAAATGTGTCGGCTGGGATTCTACGGTCCACAGCTTCATTGATGGCAATGACGGCAGCGTGCACTGCACACACCAGAATCAGAGCACAGAACACGGAGGTGAAGGACGCACACTGCCCTCGGGCAAGCTCACAACCCCCTCTGCAGGGAGGGGTTTCTTTTCACAGACAGAAAAATAATGCTGAGTGGGAGGAATGACCCCCAGGCCACGTCTCCGTCTCCCCCTCCTCCTCGGGCAGAAAACCACAGCTGTGCCGGGTTCCAGTTTGGGACGCTGGACTCGGCACCCCCAGGGAAACACACAGGAGCTTCCCAAGGAGCACCTGTTCAGCCATAATCTCTGTGTAATGCCACAAAGAAATAGGGAACTCAAAGAGGCAGTGACATGTAGGACTCACTTTCTAAGTGAAATAACCACTTATTTCAAATAACAATAGCATCGAAGACTATATAGCAATGTTTAAACCTGCATCTACTGACCTAAACTTGCTAGCAAAATTCTGAGTATCTAAGAGATGATCGTTATAGTATTAGTTAATGAAAATGGTAACAACGATCCCATTAGAACCCATAACATTTCCCTCTTCTTACACGCAGCTTCATCCACTGAGAGTTCATTGGCCAGGATGCCCCCAATCTTGCTGAAGGCAGGCATCTGGATCCCATACTTCTCCAGCTCGATCTTCATGTTGTTGATTTCTTCCTCTACAGGAAGGAATTAAGACACAGTCAAGCAACATAAGCTCAGGGAAGGAAACGGCTTCCTCGGTTGCAAAATGGGGTAAAATAGCACCTACCCCTTAGGACTGTGCTAAGGACTGAATGAAATAACATATGGAAATCCCTTACCCCAGTACCTGTGTCATAGTATTACTATCACTATTATCAGGAGCGTCAAAAATAACTAACACGAGAAAGCCCGACAGGAAGCAGTTTCCAGAACTGCTACGGCATTTCCTACACGAGCCCGAGGAGAGCAGCTCTACGGGGAGCTCGACGGGCCAGTCAGTCATCGCCGTCTTGCACTCCAAGTCACGGCTGCTATCAAAGAGTTCATTTCCAGGGCGGAAAGCCAAGTGGTAAGAAAACACATGTGCCTCTGGCCCTTGCCCCGAGTCTGGGGAGCAACTTCCGTGGAAGGAATAATCTCATAGATAAAAGTGCCATTAGCAATTTCTAAAACTCCCAAGCCTTTACAATCACCACCAGTTCCAAAGATGTGGCTCTGTCTTATCCCTACCCAACACTGCACTGGGCTTTCTCCCCAAGCCTCCACCTCCGCAAGCCCCTGGCACAAACACCCACACGAATGAGGAAAATTAGGAAGAACAGACTGTGATGGGGCAGCACCTCCCCCATCTTGCTTTACCACCACAACAGGCATGGGCTGGGCACTGCGGGCTTTCCCCGCACATGAGCATTTCAAAACAGATGAGGAAGTGATACATGTCAGGTTTTAAATAAAATGTCATAAATATTATACGTCAATATTACTCCCAACTGATGTCAGAAAGCAGGATCATTCAGCTCCTGGGTGGTCATACCTGTACAGTAGAGAGGCTGAAACTCCAAGTTCAGCGTTCTTGCTGCCACTCAGAAACAGGGTGCCCACTCCCTGCTCTGCTCCAGTGTCTCTGAAGCCCTGCGTCTTTAAGGTGGGCACTGCTGGCCCTCAGGCTATTTCCACATAAATCAAGCATCTGCTGCCACCTCTGTAACTTACCTGTGAAGTCAACCTTTCCATACAGGTCTTGAATCTGAGGCGCCAGGCCTAGTTTGAACAGGTACAAACTAGAAGACAAACACACAGAAGAGTCAGGTCTCCCGGGCTCCAAGCGTGGATGCAGAGGCTTAAAGTGGACCCAGCACCACTCAGAACAGGGTCCCACAGCCCTGGCCGGGGCCGTAGACACAAGCGCAAGCCCAGGCCCAGCACCAACACAGCGTGTTTAGAAATTAATGTAATTCCTAGAAATCTGTTTCCTTTCCCATGATCAGTAAGTTTTAAATAATAAGACATTTGAGAAAATGATTCAAATAGCAAAACCTAGGCGAATTTAGATTGCCAGTGGAAAAGTTTATTTCAGGTAATTTGAGTTTTAAATAAAGTAACTATTATAGGTCTTTACTTCTTTAATAAAAAAAGAAAACTCTAGACTGTAAGCTCCCTGAAGGCAGGGACAATAAGACGTTTGCTCACCAATGCCTGCCCACAGCCCAGCGTTATTAATAGGCATTAATCTCCACTTCACAAATGGGTGTATGGACACCTGTATGTATGCCTAACTGGGGCTAACTGAATTCTAAGGCCTGAGCAGGTCAGAATTCATAAACAAGAGAAACGAGGGGGGCCTCCCTGGTGGCACAAGGTGTTAAGTCACAGCACTGTGAAGCTGTGCACAGTCACTGCAGCACGAGTTCCATTCTCGGCCAGGAGGTGACCCACATGGTGCAGCAGACCTCTCCTGTCTCCCCGCTGCTTCCCTCAGCAGTGTATTTCAGTAGATCCACCTGTTCTGCTCCCCATTCTGTCTCTGGTGAATCCTCTCACCTGCCCCCCACACCTCTGGCCTACACCCCAGCTCTTGTACGCATAAATAAATAAACCTTTAAATAAAAAAAGAAAAAGAAATGAGGACACTTCACAGGAACACACATGAGCAAGACACTGACAGCCCAACTAAGAGAAGAAATTAAAAACATCTAAAAAAAAAAAAACATACAAACTCAACAGATTGGGCTATAGTTTTTACAAATAATCCATAAACCTAAACCTCAGTATTCTCTAAATACAAATGTTTCATGTATACTGCATTCACAGGAACTTAAAATGTACATAATAAGCCCAAATATATAACCCAAAATTATTAAGTATTATGAAAACACATTAGAATTTATACATCCCAGTAGCTAACTATTTTCTCAGTTAAGTGGAAGTATACACACACACACACACACACACACACACACGTATATATAATTATAAGCTTTACTTAGAGGAAAACACTCAGAATGGAACTATACAAAGCTCCTCTCTCAGAAGATTTTAAATCTATTTAGTGGTTCCCACAGCAAAACAGCGAAGAACTTTCTGTACATGTAACATGCTCCTTTATCTGTCCCCACATGATATGTTCCACCTGTACTCTGAATCAGTAACAACATTTTTCTCCAGGAACTTCTTCCTCTTTTATTCCTACTTTAATGTAGGAAAGTGGCTGCCATACTTGAAGAAAAGTTCAAGAGGGTTGCGCCAGAGCCCCAACCAATGCGAGCTGGCCTTTAGTGTCCTTCAGCAGGGGAGGGGAGGCATCCACCGATACCTCCACAAGGTAGAGAAGGTACAACGTGCGTTCTTTACCTCATGTCAGTCACCGGGAGTGGTTTAAAGAGATGCTGGAGCTATAAATGGAATCACAATGGCCACTTAGCTCCTCTTATCCAGAATCAAAAGTACTTAACCTCAGGGCTGAAACTTGAACACCTGCTGGGAAACAACACTTTCCCATCTTGATTCCTGCTCGCCCTGCCAACCTTCATGAACCTTCAGCTGCCCCTACAGTCAGCTGGTGACGGGGCTCGGGTTTCCTTCTCCCGATGTAAGCTGTACTTTACAGCAAGTCAGAGAAGGCAGTTGTGTCAGCCTATCTGGATTCCTATTATCTTTGCTTATTGTGGAATAACCTGGAAGAAATGACTAAGTGAACCTCAAAGATCACCAGCGAAGTCTCTTAAAGACGGCAACTATTAAGAAACAGAATCTGGTACAGGCCCATGGCCCCTTACCCAAGTTCTTTTGGTCAGATATGATTTAGGATTTCTCATTCTGGAACGGCCGTGCAATACAGACAGCACTATAAAACACTCCAGCAATACTTAGGGCAGTAGCCCTAATAAAATACATTGCTTTTCTGCAGAGAAACATACACATAATCGTATTAAGTAGATAAATATTCTAAATAAGTTCAATTAATTCTGAACAAAGTAAGTTTAAATTCAATTTTCAGGTTTGTTTTTGTTTCATTTTTAGGAGTTTTTTGAACCTAAGCTAAAGGACCGTGGGTTTGCTTAGTCTCAAAGGGAATCCTAAGAAACATAAGGTATCAGGAGAAGTGGGGGAGAGCTGGGGTCTCATCTGAGGGTGGAATATCACCGAGAGAGTATTTAGTAAGGCTAAAGTACAGTGAATATCTCTGGATTGGACAGTCGAGATGTTTAAAAAAACAAACAAACACAGGGAAGGAAAAACTGCAGTGACGCGCCTGATCCAAAGGGTAGCGGGCACCTCGCCCCAGGGCAGCAAGGAGCACTGACCACCACCGTGCTCTCTGCGAAGGGGCTCGCGCCATCGTAAACACTTCCTGTACACTGTCAAGTGTCGCCACCTCACCCTGCAGGAGAAACCCCTAAAGGGTGGAGAGAAGCCATGGCCACCAGCCGAACACGGCGCCATGTGCAGTCTGAGCACAGGCTGCAGACGGCCGGGCCGCGGAGCGCAGCAGCAACGTCCCCTCACGTGAGGACACACATTAGAAGGTGATGGCCACGAGTCCTCTGTCTCTACGTGGGAGAACTTGGGGGCCTGTGACCCAGGCCACACTGCGGAGTAAAGGCTACGGAACTCGCAGAGAAGAATTCTGCCAGCTCAGCCTCGGCGCCAGGCAAATTCAGAATCCTTCCACAGGAGCGGCCTTCCCGAGGCCATTACCACACAGACTCACCAAACACTTGGCCAACCACGATACTCAGAATTCATCTGGTTTTGACTCAGATCACACACATTTGAAATTGCCACATGTGGAAAATTCTCTGATAAACTCCCCATTCCTAATCATTTTTTCTTTTTGTAATTCTCGTGTTACTATCTGTGCAACATTACGCTCAGTACCTTCGAGGGGCAGAGAGAAACGTAAGGTATGACTGCCGTCCTGAGGTGCCTATCACGAGACAGCAGGTTAAGACTGAACAGATGAAAGAAACAATACATGACGGAAAAAGCAAAACCAAAACCCTCAGAAGTCTAAACAAAGGAATGAGCTGGAGTCCCTGGAGAAAATTCACCAAGAGGGAGGGAACTGAGCTAGAGCCTGGAGGGACAAGCAGAGCCAGACACTAGAGTCACCAGCGTCACCTTTCCCTCTCGAGGACAGAAAAAACACCCCTTAGGCCGGAAGGGGGAGACAGATTTGATGGGAGGTATGGTTTTCACATGAACGCTTGCTAGACACCGGCCACACAGCAGCAGGCGCCCAGATAAAGGAAGAGCAACCCGTGAGGAGGGCACAACAAGACCGCGGCCCCAGCGTGCGCTCCTTGGTTTTGACTGCTTTAAGAGATTTTAAAGTGAAAAGACAGGGCCTGTATCCCAAGCGAAATGCATCTCTGGCAGAAACACGGGCTGATCACGAAAGAGTATTCTGTGCTTTAGGACAAAACTGTCGGCTGTTATGGAAATAAATAAACCTCTTCTCCCTAGTCCCTAGGAAAAACACAGCTGTTTCTCACATTCTGTTAGCAGTATCCTGCTTGAGAACTCTGAAGAGAATGCAAAAACATTTTTTTCATGACCAAAAAACTACTCAATTCAGATGCTTCAAGCTTCTTGTTTACATGATACAACTGCCACATAATGAAATGAGTTCAGACGTACAACACAAGTCCACACACGACACACGACACAGACCACAATAAGCCTCGTCGGCCTCCATCACTGCATACAGTACACGCTTTTTTCTAGTGATGAAAACCTTTAAGGCCAACTCTCTCAGCAGCTTTCAAATATACACACAGCAGTGTCAAGTGCAGTCTCCACGCTGCACATGATACCCCCAGGACTTAGATGTATAGCTGGAAGTGTTTACCTTTTAACCACTTTCAACTAGCTGGCCCCTCCCCCATCCTGGCAGGCACTCATCTGTTCTCTGTATCTACATAACTGCTTATTTTACCAAGAACACAGGGTTACCTGAGCGCGTGGATACAGTAGATACATCTTGGCATGTTCTTTCTATCATAGATATCTGTAGTTTCTGGGTAAAAAATCTAAGGAGAAAGAAAAGAAGCAGAATAAGGCACCAACCCCTAGGGTCCAAACCATCAGTTCCCCATCATCAACACAGAGCCCTTGGCCCCCCAGAGACACTGCTGGCCGGGGAGCAGGGCAGCGCACACCCGCCCCACTCTGCAGCGTGAGCACGTGGGTAATCGCCTGTTCTTGTGCTTGTTTTCTGACACCTGTGGCTCACTATAAAGAACTGTGCTTGCTAAGCGATGGGATATGTCAGAATAATCGTTTTTTGATGATTTTCAAAGTCTGTCTGCTCCTTTCCCAAGACTCAGAGGGCTCCCCTCAAAGGTGAGCCTTTGAGGATAGTACAGAACACATTTTAGAAATAAAAATAAGCTTGGGTGGGCAGGATGGAATCAGATCATGGGGACCTTGAAATTCTGGACTTGGCATGCTGACCGCAGGGAAGTCCTTGCTTTGGCGTCAAGGATGAAAACGGAGCCTCTGGAAGGTTTGCGAGAAAACAGGATACAGGCTCTGCTGACTAGTGAGGGAATGGAAGCTGAGGGGGCCAGGTCAGAGAGACACCTCAAGAAAAGAGGCCACTCTGGGGAATGACCACACGTAGGAGCCCACGGTAACTCCAAGGTTTTGAGACTGGACGACGGGGAAGAGGAAGACGTGGCAGCACTTGCTACAGAGGAGGGGACGGTCACTGGGGGAAAGGCAGGCTTCTTCAGGTGTGGGAAACTTTGGGTGACAGAGAGCTACCCAAGGGAAAATGCAAACTGAAGACGCTGTGCTTATCTCACATCCAAGTCTTCCAAATAACTGAAACCCCGCGAAGGAGAATGTTGCTAAGATAAGGACTGCACCCCAAGGCGTGCCCACCAAGAGGCGATGGGAAGGAGAATAGTCGAAGAAATCAAGGGTGTAGTGGAGGCAGATTAAAAACAATTTTTAAAAAATCAAAGTAATAAGCTCTATCATGGAGGAGATGGCCCACTGAACCAATTGTAATAAAAAGTCAAAAAGAACCAAAAAATAGGGCCACCCCGGTGGCACAGCGGGTTGAAAGCAGTGCTGTGAAGCTGTCCGCGGCCTCTGCGGCGTGGGTTCGATTCCCAGACAGCGAGGGAGATCCCCACATGGCGCGGCAGACCTCTCCTGTCTCGCCCGCTGCTCCCCTCGGCAATACTTTCAGTCCGTCTACCTGTTCTGCTCCCGGCTCTGTCTCTGGTGAGTCCTCTCACCCTCCCACGCCTCTGGCCTGTACCCCAGCTATTGTATAAATAAAAAATAAATCTTTAAAAAAAAAGAAAAAAAAAAAAAGAACGAAAAAATAAGCAGTCACGTAGCCTGTATGAACCACAAAGAGAGATCAGGAAGACATCCCCAAAACACTGCCCGTGGGTCAGTCATCACACACCAGGGGCAACAATCTGCTGAAGTTGAAAACCCTGAGTCTATGTTACACAGCAGTCGCTGGACCTAAATCATGGCAGGGGGATATTTCAGGGCAATTGCCATGGTAACAACCCTGTTTGTCCCTGAAAGCCTTTGGGGAATTCTGTTTGTTGCAAGAGTGGTCCAGGACAATGCACTACTGTTAGTGAACAAAAGGGTAATGAAATTAAATGATTAAAAAAGCATTTTGTAGTAACACCACTACTGGCAGTAGCAATTATTCACAAAGCTTAGTATCACTCAAGAGAGGTTAAATTGTCATTGCCACTGGACAGAATACTGGACATACTGCAGCACAACAGCAACACGAAGTTACAGGTGCACAGTCAGGCCAAGTGGCTGTAAGCACTTGACATACTGCGTCTTTTGGCATTTGTGGGGCCTAATTCTTAAACATACCAGAACAAGGAAGAGAACGGCAGCACTCTGCTCTGAAAAAAAAAAACGGTAAGAGCTAGTCTTCTGCGGAGGACTGTGGCTTCAACTCAGCGCCCAGATCCCGCAGGGCTGGGAGCGCGGCACCACCCTAGGCCCCAGGCACCTCTCACCCTCGGTGCCGCTCCACATCCCATTTGAAAAGTCTTTGTCTGGTTACAAGGATGTAGACTCTACAGCAAAGTATAAAGAAAACAAAAACCACCCTTGATCCCGTGACACAGAAATGAGAACTGCGCATCTTTCCAGACGCTCCCTAAGAACCCTCACTTTATTTTCCACAAAAGTAGGGGTCTCATCTCAGCCACAACACCAGCTCTGAAATCCTAGGCCAGTTTGGTTTTGCTTTCGTTTTCTTGTCACTTAACACATCGGAGACAACTTCCTTTGTCAATACAGACGCTAGTGTATCCTTTTTAACGGGCAGGACTAGAGTTAGACGGGCTGGAACACAGCCGAGACCCCCATGGAGGAACGTGCGGCTTGCTATCACCTTCTACCACAACAAAGCTGAAAAATCTTTTTAGATACATCTTTTTATGCTTGTCTGATTTGGGGGGATGGGATAAATTCCCAGTCAAAAGCCACAGGATGGGGGCATGCCTCTAAGGAGAGGATCCAGGGTGGCTTCTAGGTTCAAGGAAGGACTGGGCAACCAGAGATGATGATTTCACTAAGAGCTGCACTAAATAACCCCCTGAGCAAAGCACTCAGGGATTTATAACGCCCACATCAAAACCTCAGCTGCATCAGACTGTACATAGTACAGATGGGTAGTCTGTGTATCAATTAAGCAGCAGTAAAGCTGATAACAAAACATACAGCCTCCCAAAACCAGACATAAGTAAAAGTGGGACCTCCCTGGTGGCGCAAGGGGTTAAGCACAGCACCATGAAGCAATCCGCAGCGTCTGCAGCACGAGTTCGATCCCCGGCTGACCAGGGAGCAACCCACATAGCACAGCAGACCTCTCCTGTCTCCCTGCTGCTCCCCTCAGCAGTGGATTTCAGTCAGTCTGCCTGTTCTGCTCCCCACTCTGTGTCTGGTGCATCTTCTCACCCCCTACACCTCTGGCCTGTACACCAGCTCTTGTATGCATAAATAAATCTTTAAGAAGTAAAAGTAACGATGTGTCTACAATTTGAAGTAAAAAATGACTCTCCATTCTGCCTATATATTTGATTATTTTGAACCTGGAAGGTGATATTTCTATGATATTTCCTAAAGTCAAATTTTAATATGACAAAATAAAGATCTTGGAACTGTACACATTAAAAACATGAATTTCATGGTACGTGAATTTTAATGTAAATCTACAATTTATAGAAAATGACATCATAGGGAATTTCTCTAAAGTGTGGTACAGCAGAAATGAAGAATAAGAAAGAAAAAGAACAAAACTATTTCCTAAAGCAAATAGAAGAGGTTCTTTGGTATTAAAAATATGATCTTTGGGGCCTCCCTGGTGGCGCAAGGGGTTAGGCACAGCGCTGTGAAGCTGTCCGCAGCCTCTGCAGCACGAGTTCCATTCCCGGCCAGGGAGCTACCCACATGGCGCAGCAGACCTCCCCTGTCTCTCGCTGCTCCCCTCAGCAGTGGATTTCAGGCAGTCTGCCTGTTCCGTTCCCCACTCTGTCTCTGGGGAATCAACTTACCACCACCACCACCCTCCCGCCGCCCCCTGCATCTCTGGCCTGTACCCCAGCTCTTGTATGCATAAATAAATAAATCTTAAAAAAATATATGATCTTTGTTTTTAATTCAGTTGAGGATAATTCTACAGGCAGAAGGAGAACTGCTGTCCCAGAAGCCCCAGAGCCACGCCGCGGCGACGCGGGTTACCTTGGGCAGTCCAATCTCGGCCATGGCATTCAGCCACTGGATCACGTTATCAGTGTGTCGGAAGTGAAGGCCGGTTGCCTAGGACAAATGAAAAAGACCCTGAGGTACTGCTGGCAAGACGGGGCAAATGCTCTGTAACCATCTTTGCAAAAGTTTGCTCTCAAGACTGTGCGAGGTCCCCTTAGACGTGAGGGCGCTCCACAGAGCTGTGCTCACATTCCGAGCTACGCTGGCGCCTCCCGCTTAGGAACCCTGGAGCCTTCCCAGGGCCACACCATAGACCGTGGTCTTTGGGATTCACTCGCTCTGCCTCAGCTCCTGCCTTGGCCATCCACTGGCCACACTCTCTTTGATATTCAATCTTTTAAAAATAGAGCTGACAGGAAAGGTCCCCCACAGAAGCTCTGTAGACAACAGGACTTGGTCCTTTTTAACAACGCAGTGTAATTAAGCAGTCTTCTTCCTCCTCCTCGGGCAACAAGACTCTAACCCTTTCATGTGTCTCAATTTTCTGAAATTGGATCACTTTCCTCATTTTACCTTGAACTCTAATATCACAGGGTGATCTTTTGTCTAAAGAAACTATTGTCTTGAATGTGCCAACAAATCTCAGTATTTGGTTAAAATTACATTTAAAGTAGTCACTTCCCTAGTTCCTTCCTCTAGCTTCTAAGAAATAAAAAAATCCTCAGGACAATGAAAACGTCTAGATACACAGCATCCTAAGGATTCTACCAGAAATACAGACAGCCAGAGTTCCTCTACTGCTATAAGCTGACTATTTTCTCCACTCGCCAGGTATTTTGTGAGACTAAGCACACGGACTTCTCAGTGACGCTCACGCGGGGCCGCCCACGTACGCCAACCTTCTCTCTCAGGCCCGTAAGAACGCGAGCGCCAAGCAGGGAAGGACTCACCTTGTATCTGGTCTGCTCCCGGTCATAGATCTTCTTCAGGGACACCACTTTGGGAGAGAAGAAGTTGCCCAGTTTGGCCAGGTAGACCCCATTCCTCAGCCCCTCCTCCAGCTCCGTGGTGGGGGGCAGGTCTTCCCCAAGGCACGCTTCCATCCACCTGCACCGAAGGAGACAGACGTGAGAAAGAGGGAAGAGCTGAACTCTCGGAGCATAAGCTCAACAGCCATCTTCCTCGGAGATGTTTAAGTTGACCATTAAAGTTGAACATGAACGATACCCAAAATGCTAAGATTCAGTCTCACGCGAGGCCTTGTCCAGCGCAGGGAGCCCTGAGGATTTCAGAGGCGGGGACGTGAGGAGCTCCTGGCATAGATGTCTCCACCTTCTGTACCCCGCCTCCCCTGTGGCGGAACAGAGCCCACTGGCCCCCAGGCCCCACTGGGTCCAGAAACCTCAGCACCTCTCCCTGCCCCTGAAGGCCCTCCTCACCACTCCTGAGGAGCCCCCGGCCTGCGCCCGCGCCCACGCCCCGCCAGAACGGCCGCCTGCTGCGGCTCTTTTCGTTCCCGAGCTCAGAAGCCACAGTGCGTTCCCGCGTTCAGCTTTCAAGGTTGTTTGGGGACTAGCAAAAAGTCAACTCTCTCACCGAAATACTGAAGAAAATGCCAGTGGCAGGTTATAAATTCCCGCGTAAGTGCTTCTCAGGAGGACGGAGGAGGCCGTGAAGGGGGAAAGGAAAAGAAAAGTGCGTTTCCCCCTCAGCCACCGCTCGCAGGGCTGCAGGGAGCCCCAGGGGCCGCAGAAGCGCGTTCCCTTCCTGCCGTCAGAGACCCGGGTGATCAAACATCACCTCGGACAACGACTTCAAAGAATGGTGTGCGTCGCTGACAATCCTCTGAACAGCTAAGGGAAGCTATCGCTCCTTCCCCGAAAAAATGTGCATACGCTTAAATTCAATATATAATTTCAGAGATTTCATCGACACCAGTTTAAAAAAGCCCTCATTTAAAGCTGTTCTTCTGGGCCTCCCCGGTGGCGCAGCGGTTGAGCGCTGGGTTGTGAAGCTGCCCGCAGCTTCGATCCCCGGCTGCTCCCCGGACACCGGAGGAGGGTCCCCCATGGCGCGCAGACCTCTCCTGCCGCCCGCTGCTCCCCTCAGCAGTGTGCTTTGGTCCTTCTGCCTGCTCTGCCCCCCCGCTCTGACTCTGGTGAATTCTCTCACCCTCCCATTCTTCTGACTGTACCCAGTGCTTGTATAAATAAATAAATAAATCTTTAAAAATAAAAAAAAAAAAAATAAAGCTGTTCTTCTAGCAGATGTGGGAAGGCTGATGTCATTCACATTCTTCAGATTTCAAGGCGTAGAACTCAAACGTCAGATGGGGGAAAAAACAAGTGAGTTTTCCAGAAGAGGTCCACAGTGACTAAGTCACCGCTGCACAGGCCTGAGTGCTCCCAAGCACGATGTGGGCTAACGCCACATGGACTCAGGTCACCGGCGAGAAAGCCCGTCTCATTTCAGGATTCTGTGACCAGAAAGCTCTTGTAAAGCGGCCCTAGTCCCCACTGGCGCCGAGGCTGCCTTCTGGGGCAAGAGGACACGAGGAATTAAAGATGTCAGGTGACCACTGCAGGCAGGGACCTGAAGAGACCTGGAGAGACAGCCTTTCTGTCATTCATCAAGACACTAGTCACCTAACCTGTTTCTGTGTTTGTGGAAGGGGAGTAACGATATTTTCCGCAATAGGCCCACTGCTGAGGAGCGAAGGAGATCGCCCGGGAAGTGCGAAGGTCACACAGTGCTTGACTGAGTATTAAAAAGTGGGTGCCCGGCCCTCCTGTCCGCTAACATGGTGAGGTCCACTGAGATGCCTGTGTAAGCAGAATGGCTCCGGTTCTTTTGGGTGCCTCCCAGGAGGACTGCAGGGGCCAGAGCGTCAAGGACGGGGCCTGGCATAGAGCGAGGGCTGCCACCAGAGTGGGACCAGCACCCCCTGCGCTCCATCCCCAGGCAGACTCCCTGGGAAACTGCGCGGCAGTCGGCCCGGTCCTGGGCTGTCCCTCCACAGCCGCGAGCCTCAGATTAAATCACTGTATTACACTTTTCCAATTAACAAAAACTTTGATTATTTTTTTTCTGTATTTGCAGCTGCTAAACCCTCCCTCTCCAATCCTGCCTTAGCGCCATTACTTGCGCTCTTCATGATGTGCCTGTGTCTGATTCTGTCCCTGTCCCCAACGCCAGCATCTCGGGGCTCCTAATCCTGCTACCCTAAATATTAACTTGTCTTCTAGTTTCACAGCATCCACCAATTTTAATAAATCTTAAAGGCTGAAAGGCGCTCCCCGAGGGCTGTGGCACGGGCACCTGCGGGCAGAGCAGGCAGGCGAGGGAGCAGTACCGCCTGTGCCAGGAGGCAGAGGACAGGCGGCAGCAGCAGGTGCCGCCGGTCACACCAGGAGACTGCCCCTCACCCTGGTCAGAGGGACGCAGGCGGGCCTTCAGAGAGGGAGGGCCTGATCGCGTGTTTCAGAACATCACTGTGGGGTTTTAAGGTCTTTCTTCATCAGCAAACAAGCACAGCAGCCCCTCTTTTCCTCAGCTGCACACTCCGAGTCTCGTTAGCGGCTGTCCACGGCGGTCCGAAGCACTGCACGCGTACCACGAGGCATCTTGACAGCGACCACAGTCACACAGCCTTCACTAGTGTATGTTGTATAATTACCCTGCTTTACTGTGAGTCACTGCTGGTAACTTCCTACTGGGCCTAACTTATAAATCTGACTTTATCACAGGTCTGCATGTAGAGGAGAAAGCACAGGACACAGTCGTGCGTCGCCTAATGACATCTTGGTCAGCGACACTCCGCCTTGGTGAAACCAGGCGTGTGTGGGAGGAGGGGGCAGTCAAGTCGGGACTACTCAGGGGGTTGACAATCGAGACATCTCCTGACAAGGCATGACAGCTCACAGGCCTCCATGGGGATCCCCTGATGTCCGGGGGACCCCTGCAAAAGGGTTTTAACGAGTAAGTCATTTAATATTTCTGCAGGTGTCGCAGCAGGTGGTGGCTTCAGGACCCCAGGGGCGGCCGGCACTCTGAGCACGGCCACAAGAGCTTCCCAGGAGTGCTGGCCACAGCTCAGTCCTTCTTCTCGCCTCAAGGGATGCACACTTTCTACATCTCCTCCTCAAGTTGGACCGTGGACCGACCTTAGCGAATCTAACCCAGAAGAAAGGCATCACGTGTGAGGACTGGCCACCAAGCAGGGGCGCCCGCCCCTCACTTTCACCCTAAAGCTGAGAGCGGGGTGCAGGCAGGTGGGCACGGGAGCGGTGCTGCACCCCTTCCTCGCAGACCCGGAGGCAGTGGCTCTGTTCTGACTCCAGACAGGGAAACCGAGGCTCCTGAAAAGGGCCTCCCCGCGATGACCCGCCAGCAGTGGGGAGTACACCCCTGAACGCCACGGGGAGATCCGACCCCACAGGCGCTGCCTCCCTCTCCGGGGGGCTGCCACCCCCAGGACACGCCAGAGAGGATTCCACAGCCCATGCAGCTGCCTGCCATGCAGCACCGCTGGGGAAGCCGACGCAATTAGCGCAAAAAAGGAATGCTTGTAAGGGTCTGTCTGCCTTTGCTATATGGCACCAAAACTCTTATTTTAAAAAGGAATTCTTTTTTTAAAAGATTTGTTTTAATTTACTTATATGCATACAAGAACTGGGGTGTGGGCCAGAGGGCACTCTTATATGCCTTTCACATTTAGCCTATTTTTTACAAGCCTGGCTTTAGACATATTTTAAATCAATTTCCCCCACGATTATCTACCCCAACAGCCGCGTTTTCACTCAGGAAATACCAGGAGCAGACTGCCAGCACCCGCCTGCCAGCCCCTGACGGCGCCCGCCCGCCCGCCCACCCCCTCGGGAAGGAGACTCGCAACTGCTGCTGCACAGGACCCGCGGCCGGGCTCCGCCTGTGGGATCACTTGCATTGCGAGAGGCGAGAGTGGGGAAAAGAGACAGTTAAGAGAAAGGAAAGAGCATAAACAGGGCAAAAAGGCATGACGGCAGTGACGCGCTTGGGAGACAGGTCACCGGGCAGAGAGGGGCCACGGGAAGGCCGGCACCTTGGCCTGCCGGGCAGAGGAGCGGCCTGGTCCATCTGAGCAGAGAACAGCCAGGGGGCTGCAGTGTGGCAGCTGATGAGGGAGCGACTGTTGGCGCCGCCTCTGGAATCCAGGTGCGAGATAACAAGCTCTGTAACTAAGACAATGGTAGAAAGAGAAAGAAAACTGCTGAGTAATTACGGAGGAAGAACTGATGCTGGCAGCAGTCTGCTGCTGGGCCTGGGGGAGAAGAGGCTCAGAAGGCACTGGGGGTGATGAGCTCTACAGAGCTGGAAGGGGGAAAGAGTCCACTCCTGGCCTCACATTTTGCTACTGACACTAAACACCAATGGATGAGTGATTTAAAAAACAAAAGAAATAGAAATGAATGGTCGTATGATATGATCATGGGAAAGGCCTTTTCAAAAAGACTAGAGGCAGAAATCATAAAAGAAGAGAAATAAAGGGCTACGTAAACAGCAGTGAAACTTCTACGAGGCAATTAAAATATAAAAATTTGAAAAGAAAGCTAAATGGGAGGGGCATAATTAAGAGCTAATAACCTATATCCTTTTTATGTGTATGTTTTTAAACACGTAATGACAAATATTCCCCTTCAAAATGGCTAGATGGGGCCTCACCAGTGGCGCAGCGGCTGAGCGCTGGGTTGCGAAGCTGCCCGCGGCCTCTGCAGCGCCGGTTCGATCCCAGGCTGCTCCCCGGCCACCGGAGGAGGGTCCCACATGGCGCGCAGACCTCTCCTGCCGCCCGCTGCTCCCCTCAGCAGTGTCCTTCGGTCCTTCTGCCTGTTCTGCTCCCAGCTCTGGCTCTGGTGAATTCTCTCACCCTCCCGCGCTTCTGACTGACCCAGTTCTTGTATAAACAAATAAATAAATCTTAAAAAAAAAAAATGGCTAGGGACACAAACAGGCATTTCATGAAACATAAATGGACAGTGGGTATAAGAAAAAAATTTTTTTAAAGATTTATTTATTTATTCACACAAGCACTGGGGACAGTCAGAAGCGCGGGAGGGTGAGAGGACTCACCAGGGCCAGAGCGGGGAGCAGAGCAGGCAGAAGGACCGAGGTGGGACCTTCCTCCGGTGGCCGGGGAGCAGCCGGGGATCGAACCGGCGCTGCAGAGGCCGCGGGCAGCTTCGCAGCCCAGCGCTCAGCCGCTGCGCCACCGGGGAGGCCGGATAAGAAAAACCTGTAACCTCGCTGCGAAGCAAAGAAATTAGAGCCGGCGGTGCGACCACGTCCACCCGGCGGACTCGCAGAGCTGTGAAGAGGACGGGCGTGTGGCCGGCGAGCCCCGCCTTCCCGCGGGCTCCGGAGCGGACCCGGCCGTCTCCGCCCCCGCAAGCTGCGGGCCCGCGTGAAAGAAAGAGGGTTTGCTTCACAGGGGGTGCGGCGGGTCGGCGCCGGGGGCTGCGGGAAGGGACGCAGGCGAACCGGGACACGCGGGCCCGAGACCCCCGGCGCGACGGCAGCGCACGCCCCGCGGCCGGGGACGCGGGTGCGGAATTCGGGGACAGGCTGCCGAGAGCAGTTCTGGGGGTCGGGCCTGGGCCCCGGCGCGGCCGGCCTTCGGAGGTTCGGAGGCGGGTCCGGAGGAAGGCGTGTCCCGGTCCAGGGTCGGGGAGCTGGGGGGCCGACCTCTGGCAGCGCCGCGGTGGCTGGGGGCGAGCGCGCGAGGCCGGCATCGGGCGGGGCATCCCGGCGGGGCCGCGGGAGGGAGGGGGGGGCTTGGGCGGGGGGGGGGGGGGCCTGGGCGGCGAGACGCGAACCCGCAGGCGCGGGGAGCCGGGGCGGCCTCCGGGCCACAGCCCGCGGGTCCTGACACCGCCCGCGCGCGAGAGCCCCGCAGGCCGGCCCGCAGGGGAGCCGCGAGCAGGGGAGCCCCGCAGGGGAGCCGCGAGCAGGGGAGCCCCGCAGGCCAGGCCGGCCGCAAGCAGGCGGGCGGGGCGGGGCGGGGCCGGGGGAACTGGCCTGGCGGGTTCCCCGCCCCGGCCCAGAGCGGAACCTCCGTGGCCGGAACTGGGCCGACCACAGCTTCGGTTCCGCCGGGAGAGCTCCCGGCCACGCCCCGCCGGGCAGCCCGCCCGCCCCGCCCCCCCCGCCCCCCCCAGACCCCGGCGCCCAGCGCCCCGCGAGAGGCCCCAGAGGCGCCCAGGGTCTGCTTCCCAGGGGGGCCGGCAGGTCCCGGGGTGCGGCGCAGGCCCGGAGGGCGGGGCCCGGCCGGCAAAGGGCTGTGCAGACCCCAAGGCCTGACCCAGGCGTGCAGCGGCGCGGGCTGCCCTGAGAGGCCCCGGGGAGCCAACCAGGCCCCAGGGTGGCGGGTGCTAGAGAGGCCGGCGGTGCCCAGTCAGGAGCGACCAAGGCCTGCGCTCCGGGTCAAGCAACAAGGACAACCTTGAGCCCATCTGAACTGCCGCAGCGAGAAACGGGGCCTTCCTTCCCCTTCTTGGGTGACTCATGTGACCTCTGGGTCTCTTGGCGCCCGGCGCAGGCCTCTCCCTGAGCACACGGCTCCTTCCTGCTGAACTGGACAAGGCAGGCCAATTCCACTTCCCCAAAATGAGCAGCTAAGAGTCACTGTGCTCCAAGAGCGCCCCTGGTCTGCTGAGGTGACAGACAGGAGACCACAGTGGCCGCCGCCCGGCGCGCTTGCGAGGAAATCACCAGGTTGCATGTTAAACATGGGACGGCCTCGCGGCAGGTAAGGTGCACTTCAACAGTTATTTCAACCAAACCCAACCCAACCCCCAGGACGACAGGGACCGAGTGCTCACTCCCTGACCAGGCGCTCAGCAGCAGGGCCCTGCGCACCCAGCGTGTCTCCCTCCACCGCCGCTACCCACCGAAGGCCGCTACCCCTAAATGTGAAGCACATCAGCAAGCAGCCAGCCTCGATGGAGACAGCTGAGCCTCAGCAGCTACAGCCGAGCCCCTGCCCTTTGGGAGCAGTTCTGGGGGGGACGAGTATGTGTCGAAAATCTCCTTTTTATTTTTTTTTTTTAAAGATTTATTTTCATACAAGAACTGGGGTACGGGCCAGATGTGCGCGAGGGTGAGAGGATCCACCAGAGACAGAGCGGGGAACAGAACAGGCAGACCTGACCGAAATAGACTCTGAGGGGAGCAGCGGGCGAGGCAGGAGGGGTCTGCCGCGCCATGTGGGGATCTCCCTGGCCGGCCGGGAATCGAGCCTGCGCTGCAGAGGCTGGGGACAGCTGCACAGCGCTGCGCTCAACCCGCTGCGCCACCGGGGAGGCCCACAAGTCTCCCCTTTAGAGCTAGTACTTAGCCCCAACACAGGAGGAGGAGCCAACTCCGATGCCCACCAAAGGCACAGTCCTTGCCTCGGAGACGCTGGTACCTACGGGGTCCCCTGCTTGTGAAAAGGTGCGCTCCAGAGACACAGGGCAGCTGCAGAAACAAGCAGGGCGCGTCTACCTCAGAGCTGGGGGGCAGGGGGATTCACAGGAGCGTCCCGGAGGAGGTGCTACCTGGATTTATTTTCTCAAATAGACAATACAGAAAACTATTACAAGAGACTGAGTTACAAGGAGGAACACGTCGTGGAGAGCGAAGGCTGTCCATGCTAGCGAGGCTAAGGATGATCAGGAGTGGAAACAGGTGACTTGAGCAAGGGGAATTTCAGTGGGGGGGCAAGTCACACCCAGCGTTGTGAACAGGCCTGGGCCTGAGGGGAGGAGGAGCAGTCCCCCGCGGGGAAGGACAGGCAGCCGTGGAGGCGCACATCTCGCACGGCGAGTTTCCCTTCTCCCCACGCAGAACCCTCCGCGGGACTACACGCGGCTCGCCGCGCCAGCGCGAGTGTCTCCCGGCTGCACGGCTCCTGGCACGCGCCCACTGGCTGTGCCGTCGCACTTTTCAGTCTCTGATGTCCACGGTGCGAGTGGCCGTGCGGGTCTGCCAGCTAACCCAGAGCCCCCCGGACAGCCGCCCTCGCGGTGCCGCGTCCGCCGGCCACACGTCCCGCCAGGGAGGCGCTCGAGCACGCGCTCCCCTTGCCTCGCTGGAGGCGTTTTTCCCGACTTTTTTTTCAGTTGTATCAGAAAAAAAACTGAACAATGAAAGTTTATCAAGTCATTCAAAATAGAAACACAGGAACTGTATTTCAAATAACACAGGAAATGAAAATAAAAACTGTTTTTAAGTAACTTGAGAATGCAGGTTCCTTAGATGAAAACATCAATCTTCGCTCGGCTGTTACTCACCGAACAGCATCTGCAGCTCGGGTTTTCCTAAAGCGGGTTTTGTGTTTTTTAAGTCTTTGGGAAATTTCTTGCTGATCTTTGTAACAGCAAGAACTTTTTAAGATTTATTTCATTTACACATACAAGGACTGCGCGCGAGCCAGAGGTGCGGGGTGACGGGACTCACCAGAGACAGAGCGGGGAGCAGAACAGGCGGATCTACTGAAAGGCGCTGCTGAGGGGAGCAGCGGGGAGACAGGTCTGCTGTCTCTGTGGGTCAGCAACCTGGTCGGGGATCGAACTCAGGCCGCAGCAGCTGGCGATAGCTTCATAGTGCTATGCTTGCGCCACCAGGGAGGCCCAGCAAGGACTTTTTTAATAATGTAGGTAAAACATTAACAGTTGGATGAATTCCTGTACTGGATGACAGGCCGAACTCCTGAGAGTCGAGGCTTCTAGAGGCTCACTAAATCTTGTTTCCACATTAATAACCTTGTGCTTTCAGTCAGTTACTCTTCCTACCTGACTCACAGGCCTTCTGTCGCCCTGGTCACGCTCATCTAAGTGAGTCTCAGCCTCCCACTGACTGGGGACTTCCTGTGGAGGACCGTCAGCTCCACGGGGAAACGGACTCTGCTCTGCCAGCAGTGCCCACAGTGGGCGTGACAAGAAGCCCACCACATTCCCGGCATCCCTCTCTAGACCCACAGGATCTCAAAGTGTGGCTCCCAGCACTGAAGACCAACTTCAGGCGGCCACCGGTCAGCACAGCCCCACGGCTGCCTTGCTGCATATGCCACATCTCTATGAATGACTAATCAGCATCTTGGGTTGTGTCACTTTGTTTTATTTTTCCACGAATTCTTGGTCCCCACAGAAGATGTCACACTGACCACTACTAAATTCATCAACAGACTAAAGATATTTGGAAAGCAGAACGCGACTATTAACTACCCCCCAAGCAACAAGTCAAAAGCAAGTTCGATCAGTCCATCACGGATCCATTCACATGGAGCATGCCCTAAAGAGCTTTCTGTGAATTAAAAGCCTACCGGCTCCTTTTTATATTGAGATAAAATTCACATAACATTAAGTTCGCCACTTTAAAATTAAAAGTGTGCTCTTCAGTGGTTTCTAGGGTATTCACAATATTGAGCAGCCAACTCTCTCCAGAAAATTTTCACCCCCCAGGAAGAAACTGCACACCCATCATGCGGTCATCCTCCACCTAGCAGCCCTTCTTTCAACTGGCTACAAATCTTAACTGCATCACCACCTCGTCCGCGCTCCCCCGCCTGCCTGCGACAGGACCACGGGGCGGGCTGTCAAATGCCTTGCTCAAACCTAGATGGCACCGAGTTTCTCTGGGTCACCATGCAGGTGGCCCCTTGCAAAAGGAAATGAGACCCACGGGACAGGCTCTTCTCCCGGAGTCCTAGGGACCTCTCAGCACCATTTCTTTTCTCACAGGGGTCAGAAGCCATCCATTTGAAAACAGGCTGTGGAATCTTGCTGGAGACTAGTTGACGAGACTAGAATTTGCAATCTTCTCTTGCTTTTTTTTTTTTTAAAGATTTATTTATGCATAAAAGAGCTGGGGTACAGGCCAGAGGTGCGGGGGGTGAGAGGACTCCCCAGAGACAGAGTGGGGAACAGAAAGGGCAGACTGACTGAAATACACTGCTGAGGGGAGCAGCAGGAGAGACAGGAGAGGTCTGCCTCACCATGTGGGTTGCTCCCTGGCCAGCCGGGGATCGAACTCGTGCTGCAGAGGCTGCGGATTGCTTCAAAGTGGGGTGCTTAACCCTTTGCGCCACCAGGGAGGCCCTGGACCTAGTATTTATAGGTGCAATTGTGTGTGTGTGTGCGCGCGCGCGCATGCTGGCGCCTCTGTACTGAATACCTTGCCAAAATCACCTATTCATTCTAATAGTTTATCTGAATTATTTTTGTGTTTTCTACATAGGCAAGCGTGTTGTTGCAAATGGTGACAATTTTATTCCCTCATTTCCATTATTCGTCCTTATCACACCTTCCTTTTCCTTGACTTCCTGCCATGACTAGTAACCTTGTTACAGGGCAGCCCCGATATTGAACGGGTTCCTGGCTGTGGGTCCTCACCCGCGCGCTTAAAAGGGACTTATGAATACTCCACTGCAGGCACACACAAAAGGGTTAATAAAAGGTTTATTGACAAGGGAAAAGGAAAGAAGGAAAATGGACAACTCAGGGAGAAAATAGGGAAATAAAATCTTAAATGCGTCCTACCCGATCCGCCGACCTGGAAACCCAAAGGCACTCTCCGAGCTGGCCGGATGCTGCGAGGTGGCGGAGAGCCAAAATGGGGGACCCCTCCAAAGTCCACGTGTCTGGCTTTATACCAACCTGGCTGCTGAACCCCACCCTCAGGTCCCAGCCACCTTCCCTTGGGTGATGATGGGATGTGGAGTTCCCAGTGTCTTTGGCTTTGGCCTGGGGTGGGGGTGGAGTCCACAAAGCCCTATGGGATCAGCTTCAGGACAGCCTTTTCCCCCTAACAACCTCAGTACAATGTTCAGAAGAAATAATTGTAGGAGACATCCTTGTCTCATTCCCAATTTTTTCTAGACAAAAGGCTTTCAATCATTTATGATCAAGTGTAAATTTTTTTGCTTTTCACACATACCCATTCTGAAAGCAAGGAAGTTCCCATTTATTCCTAGTTTGCTAAAAGACTTATTTATTTACATATTTATGTGTGTATATATTTTTGCTACCACCCTGAACATTTTTAGATTACTGACTACTTTCTGAACATTGACTGAAGTTCTGAAAGAAGCCTCTCTTCTTGCAAACTTTCTTATTCGTGACCTGCAGAGTTGCAGCAAGGGTCAGAGAGGATATATATTTTTTCTCCCTCTGTCGCTTCCCCCTCCCTCTTAACCTCAGAGCCCTCATAAAGAAAAAATTTAATAATAAAAAAAGACCAAATCTACCCAAAAATATTTCTGTAGAAATCCTCAAGTTTTCAAAGGAAAATCTCCAAAGTCAAGCCATTGTCAAGCACGACACCATTTCAAACTGTCAGTGATGAAGAAGCCAAGTCTAGACTAGAAACAGCAACAGGCCTTCTGGGCCAAAAAAAAAAAAAATTGTTGCAACAGTGAGCTAAGTCGTGCTAACTTGTTTCCTTTTAAGCCTTCTTAAAGGTGGGCTGAGGCGTGTATATTGTCTGTAATCTCTGTGGCTGGCGAGTGACAGAACCATGTCTAGTTCTAGTTGGCGTTTATGTCTGTACATTTCTCGATCTTTAATGATCATGGGATTTTTGCCTCGGCAACCCTGCCCTTTCTAATCTTGCCCCCGCCACTCTTTCAAAGCTTCGGGTTTTTGGGAGCATTCATTTATCAACACTGTTCAAGAAAAGATCTTCAGTTATTCTGTTACTGACGGATGACCTCTAGCAGCAGGCTGACACTTTTTACAGTACCTCAGTGCCAGCACCTCAGTGGTCTGCTGTGAAGTCTCCTCATTTTTCTAAAGCCCGTGTTCTCCAATCCCCAAATATCTGCCCCAAGAGAAAACAAGCCATGGCTGGCAGCTGCCTCTCCAGTGTTCCTTCTGCTTTTCGTTATGATTTCCAAATGAGTCAACAGGAAGGTATTCTGAGTAAAGAAGAAATAGAGGCCTTTAGACAGGCTTTCCTCCACCCACACCACCAAAACCACAGTTCCTGCCAAATGATCCAAGGCAATTTCCAATCCAAGCTGCCACTCCTGTCTGCATGAGGTCACTATCTTAACAAGGAGAACTGGGAAGACTGAACGCCTTTTTAGGCTGAATTAAAAGCAGACACTAAGTCACGAGGAAGAAAGCCCACCGGTAGCACCCTAGTCTCTCCAGAGTCACCTGATAAAACTCTCTGCATCCGCTCAGGGGAGACTGTCTTAGTGAGGGGATAGCAAAAAAAGAAGTTATGGGGCCTCCCTGGTAGCACAGGCCGTTGAGCGCAGCGCTGTGGAGCTATCGGCAGCGTCCACGGCATAAATTCAATCCCGGCCGGCCAGGGAGCAACCCACATGGCGCAGCAGACCTCTCCTGTCTCTCCCGCTGCTCCCCTCAGCAGTGGATTTCGTCAGTCTGCCTGTTCTGCTCCCCGCTCTGTCTCTGGTGAATCCTCTCACCCTCCCACACCTCTGGCCTGTGTCTTAGTTCTTGTATGCATGAATGAATAAATCTTAAAAAAAAAAAGTTACGTACACACACTATCACAGACCAGTCACCCTGTTTCTAGACACCTATAACAATCACCTCAGATGTTATGTTTGTCTTATTTCTTTCTTTTTTTTTTTTCTTTTAAGATTTTATTATTTATGGACGTCCCTGGTGGCACAGGTGGTTTAGCACCGCACTGTAAAGCTGTCCACAGCCTCTGCAGCGCGGGTTTAATCCCCGCCGGCTGGGGAGAGACCCACATGGCGCGGCAGACTTCTGTCTCTCCCGCTGCTCCCCTCAGCAGTGTATTTCGTCAGTCTACCTGTTCTGTTCCCAGCTCTGTCTCTGGTGAATCCTCTCACCCTCCCACACATGTGCCCTGTACCCCAGTTCTTGAATAAATAAATCTTAAAAAAAAAATTTTTATTATTTATTTATGCACACAAGAGCTGGGTTACAGGCCAGAGTCATGGGGTGGTGAGAGGACTCACCAGGGACAAAGTGGGAAGCAGAACAGGCGGATCCACTGAAATCCACTGCTGAGGGGAGCAGCGGGCGAGACAGGAGAGGTCTGCTGCACCATGTGGGTTGCTCCCTGGCCAGCCGGGGATCGAACTCGAGCTGCAGAGGCTGCAGACGGCTTCACTAGGTTGTGTCTTAACCCCTTGCGCCACCAGGGAGGCCCATTTTTGTCTTATTTCTTATAAGCAAGTATGCCCAGATCTTTTACCATCAACATTTAACACCTACTTATGTCTACTTATATCTACCAGGACATCATACAGCTCTGCAGTGAATTAAGTATAAACAGAGACCAACAACCTAGCAAGACAGAAACATCTGAGACTAGTCCGAGAATGGCCCCCGGAGTCAGAGCAGCAGGTGAGAGAGGCAGCAATGAGGCAGGCACACTCGAATCCTTCTTGCCCAGCAGACAGTGGGCATCACCAAGTTTCCGGGAACTAGCCGGTAATGCTGGACTAAAATGTTGCCCGTCTGGTGCCAGCAGAGGGTGATGGGGCCAGCGCTCAAGGCACAAAGGTCTGGAATCCCACAGTTACAAGACCTGAGACCAGCAATACTCGTTATCTCCCCTCCTTAAAACAACAGTGCCCGTCTCTGTGAGTACATGTCAGGCTGCTTAATGACTGGTAGTTGCTGCTGCTGTCATTATTATTTTTAGAAGCAGAAGTAGGACAACAGTTGCAGACCAGCCCGGTGGGTAAGAGCAGGGTTTGAGTCCTCGCCAAACCTGAAACCTAGATCTGCCACTTAGTCCACAGGCGGATCAGCCTAGGAGTTTTGCTTTCTTTTGTTAAATGTAGATAAGAACAAACACCTCACAGGACTTGAGAATCACGAATTAGAGGGTGCCCACTCGGTAAGTACTGGCACGTGGTGCTGAAGATGAGGGGCCAGGGAGGAGGGGACCTGACCTCGGGACACACAGGAAATATTTCATATTTGATGTCCTTGCAAATTGCTGGGTTGGTGTTTTGCTTTGTGTTTAACCCCTTTTAGCACGTAAAGGTATCTTAACGATTGAGGTTTCTATAAAAAGCCTTGCTAAAAAATAACAAATTATTCTAGCATACAATTATAAGGAAAATCTGTTTAAACAACATTTAAACATAACCAAGTAAGCATTTTCTTCAATATAAACCATTAACAGATTTATGTTTAAGAATCTTTGAAGCGCACACTATCAAAGCACAGGAGCCCTTCCAGGCATCGAGGCTCTGATCTGACCAGGCATCGAGGCGCTGATCTGACCAGGTTTGCATTCAAGTGTATTTTCCCTCAGCCTGCTCAAAGCCACCGTTTCTAGGCAACGAAATGCGGAATTAAACAAACAGCTCCTGTTCAGATGAATCACTTCCGGATGGTCTCACTTAGCCTAGCCGCACTTTCTTGCACAAATACTTCCTGTGAAGGGGTTTATTAAGCAGCTCCAGTTAGGAGAAACAAGAGTCCACCAAATAGCATAGGTCCTGCTACTAACAGGTATCCCCATATCTCTAACCTGTGAGGCAGAATTGTTAGGGGGAGAGGATGTCCTGAGCTAATTCCACATGGGCTTTGTGGACCCCACCCCCACCCCCACGCCAGACCAAAGTCATCAAGACACTGGGAAAGACAAATCCCGTCACCACCAAAGGGAAGGCTGCTGGGACCTGAGGGTGGAGTTAAGCAGCCAGGTTTGGTACAAAAAGCAGACACGTGGGCCTTGGGGGGGGCTCCTCGTGGCTCCACAGCTCTTGGCTCACCGCCAGCTCTCAGAGTGCCGTTGGGGATTCCAGGTCGGGGGAGAGGGGTAGGATGCATTTAAGACTTCATCTCCCTTTTTTCTCCCTGAGTTGTACATTTTCCTCTTTTCCCCTTCCCTGGTGAATAAACCTTTTATTAACCTTTTGTGTGTGCCCGCAGTGGAGTATTAAGTCCCTTTTAAGCGCGCGGGTGAGGACCCCCAGCCAGGCCACCTGTTTTATATCGGGGCTGCCCTGTCACAGTTTGGCACCCTGCCCTGTAACAGAAGGAGCTATGCAGAAATCAGAAGCAGGTCAGCTGCATGGCAAGAAAATTAAATTCCTAGAACAGGTGCACACAGGCCCTCAAATAATTTTTATTTCTTCATTGGGGGCATTAAAATATATAAACACAATTGTTGCTCTGACCTCCAAGACCAAAAGAAATATTGGCCAGGTTAGGTAAAACTAATGAGCAAAATAGTCCCAATCATTTGCCCAACATTGACTGGTGGGCAGTCAGCCAGCCAGTAACGCTGCTTTCCTGTGGTTATACTCACTCCAACACTTACGAAAATTAAGGCAATTTAAGTTTTTTAGCCCAATTCTTTAGGCTATTTGTCACACTATTCTTATGAACTCCGCAGAGACCATTTAATCTATTAACAAGGATTGAGAGGAAAAGAAGTTAATATTCTAAAATTAAAATTGCAATAGGAAAAAGCAACCATTAACAGAAGCAAAATCAAGGGCCTCCGTGGTGGCACAGGGGTTAGAGACGGCACTATCCAGCCACAGCCAGCCACCGCAGCACTAGTTTGTTTCCCCAGCCAGCCAGGGAGCTACCACACAGCACAGCAGACCTCTCCTAGCTCCCCGCTGCTCCCCTCAGCAGTGGATTTCAGTACATCCGCCTGCTGTGCTCCCCACTCTGTCTCTGCTGAGTCCTCTCACACCCCATCCCCCGCACCTCTGGCCTGTCCAGCTCTTGTAGGCATAAATAAATCTTTTTTTTTAAAAAAAGAGAAAAATCAAGATAGTAGAAAATCAAGTCAGTGGTACAGAAGATGCAGTAAGATGTGCAGTGTAAGGTAACCTAAACAAACAAAATGAAGAAAAACCATAAAGCACTGATGATCTCATCTGGCAATAGGCACCCTACACACACATACACAAGACAGAACTAATCATTAAAGGTATAACAGACAATTTTCTACAGATAAAATAAACTAACAGAAAAGGTATTATAAATTAAGAAGTGTCTCGCCATTACAGGTACAATCACTAAACCACCACCAACTCTAACCTGTAACTTGAGGAAATGTTTAAACATCAAGAAATAAGAATTCCACAATCTTCAAATCACGAAAAAGTGATTTTTCATGGACCTAAAATCAAGCTAACTTTAGATGCTATTTCTCAATAAAAAGTACAAGAAAATAGGGGCCTCCCTAGTGGCACAAGTGGTTAAGTCTCAGCTCTGTAAAGCCATCCACAGCCACAACAGCACGAGCTCCATCCCTGGCCAGGGAGCTGACCCACATGGGGCAGTAGACCTCTCCTGTCTCCCACTGCTCCCCTCAGCAGTGTTAGATGTGCATGTTCTGCTCCCCACTCTTTCTCTGGTGAATCCTATCAGCCCCACCTCCATACCTCTGGCCTATACCAGTTCTTGGATGCATACATAAATCTTAAAAAAAAAAAAAAAAAAAAAAAAAGGCCTCCCTGGTGGCTCAAGGGGTTAAGACACAACCTATGAAGCTACCTGCAGCCACTGCAGCATAAGCTACCCACCAGGGAGCTACCCTGCCAGGGAGCTACCCACATGGCGCAGCAGACCTCTCCTGACTCACCTGCTGCTCTGTTTCGGTCAATCTGCCTGTCCTGCTCCCCACTCTGTCTTTGGTGAATCCTCTCACCCCCACACACACACCTCTGGCCTGTACCCCAGTTCTTGTATGCATAAATAAATAAATCTTAAAAAAAAAAAAAACAATTTCTCAAGAAAAATGAAATCCAGTTCCCATGGCAGAATAGTCTAGAACTAGAACTGCAATTTAATATTTGACAAAGTAGACAGCAACTGCTAATGGTAGTAAAAAAAAAAAAAAAAGTTTTCTGAATACCAGACTTTAGAAACACCATGAGATTTAGATTCTTTTCAACAATGAAATCATAGAATATAAAACTTCAACTTTTAGCAAGTCTTTAGAAAAATTAAACTATCTAGACATTAAATTGATAAAAGAAATTACAAACAGATGAACACTTAGGCGCCATAAAATTTTAAACTTATGAACAGTGAAAATAAGAAATAAAAATGGAAAATCAAGGGAAAACATTTGTAGCAAGTAAGACAGAAGGCTGACGTCCATATTATGAAAACTAATGATCACTATCTAGAAGATAAACGAATGTCACCAGCCACTTTCATAATACAATAATACTGGTAAATGAGCAGATGGGAAACTTTAATATCTCCAGCAATCAAAGCAATATGACATTAAACTGGAATAAGCCTAAATAAATTATGGCCATGACGTACCACTGACAACATAGGACTAGAAGACAATACAATATAAAAACCTGAAGTTGTGGTCAAACTATCTAAAAAGTATGCAGTTTTTTCTTAACCTTTCCTTTTCGCTTTACTATAAAACTCAAGACCATTGTAAAAGGCAGGTTAAACAGACAGAGGCATTAAATAAAAAGGAAAGGTCTTCTCAGGCCTCCACCCTCTTACGCTCCCCAGGGGCATCCTGTTTCTGGTATTTCCTTCCAGACAAGAGCTTAAATCTGAAATGAAAAACTAACGCTACCAATTTTAGGACCCATAAAATTCCCCAGAAAGTTGGGTTCATACCTCAACATCTTCATGTGAGTCTGCTTTTCCCACAGCCCGGGACACAGAACACCCTGACGGAGCGCCATGTGTCGCAGGCCCTGTGCCAGGCCCCGAGTCCTCACAGCAGCCTGAGAAGATGCCCCGTATCACCGCTGAGCGCAGGACAAATTTAGGCTCACTCCCTGAGGCGAAGCAACTTGCGAAACCAGAATCAGTACCGACACCTGCCAAAACTGAAAGTTCTCATTCTTTTCACTTCACAGAGCTCAACAGTCAATATTTTTCTCAGACATTTTAAAGTTCTGGTCTCCTCAACTAGGAGTACTCTGCGACTCCAGTCATAACTTTTCATAGTAATAAGCACAGCGACTGGCCAGCTGACCGCCTACTATGACCAGGCCCACTCTCCACAGTTCTTTTTCTTTTTAAAGATTTATTTATTTATTCATACAAGAGCTGGGGTGTAGGCCAGAGGTGCAAGGGGTGAGAGGATTCACCAGAGAGAGTGGGGAACAGAACAGGCAGATGGACTGAAATCCACTGCTGAGGGGAGCCGCGGGGAGACAGGAGAGGTCTGCTGCGCCATGTGGGTAGCTCCCTGGCCAGGGATCAAACTCATGCTGCAGAGGCTATGGATAGTTCCACAGTGCTGTGCTTAACCCCTTGCACCATCAGGGAGGCCCCCTACTCTCCACATTTCTTAACAATAACTTCTGCTCAGTGTCTCAGCTACAGGGCCTATCACTGGGCTTTTGGTAGCCACACTGGGATGATCCTCCTTTGTCACACTGTTGCCATGTGAAAAAGCCTCTTTGACAGCTCTGAACCACTTGAACAAATTCACTTTTACACACAACCCACCTCTCACCATAAGTCTGTCCAAGGCAGGTGCACTAAGGTAAGTTTCAGGAGAGAGAGCGGAGGTTTCCACCTCTGCCACTATATCCCATTTTAAATTATGAGTAAATCCAGCCTGTCCTCCCCTTGACATGCGCACACATGGGTGTGTCCAGCTCATGTCCCAACACGCCACCTGGTAACTCTGTGTGGTCGCTCAATCACCCTGGGTTCCATGAAGTGATTTAACTAATTTTCTCATCTAAACGAAGAGCTCCAGGCCACCTCCTACAAAAGAAACCCTTAGGCCTCCCTGGTGGCGCAGCGGGTTGAGCGCAGCGCTCTGAAGCTGTCTGCAGCCTCTGCAGCGAAGGTTCAATTCCCAGCCGGCTGGGGAGATTCCCACATAGTGTGGCAGACCTCTCCTGTCTCGCCCACTGCTCCCCTCAGCAGTGTATTTCAGTAGATCTGCCTGTTCTGCTCCCCGCTCTGTCTCTGGTGAATCCTCTCACCCTCCCGCACATGTGGCCTGTACCCTGGTGCTTGTATGCATAAATAAATAAATCTTTTAAAAAATAAATAAATAGGGCCTCCACGGTGGCGCAGTGGTTGAGCGCTGGGTTGCGAAGCTGCCCGCGGCCTCTGCGGCGCCGGTTCATCCCCGGCTGCTCCCCGCCACCGGAGGAGGGTCCCACATGGCGCGCAGACCTCTCCTGCCACCCGCTGCTCCCCTCAGCAGTGTGTTTCCTTCTGCCTACTCTGCTCCCTGCTCTGGCTCTGGTGAATTCTCTCACCTCCCGCGCTTCTGACTGTACCCAGTGCTTGTATAAATA
This sequence comes from Talpa occidentalis, assembly GCF_014898055.3. Lineage (NCBI taxonomy): Eukaryota > Metazoa > Chordata > Mammalia > Eulipotyphla > Talpidae > Talpa > Talpa occidentalis. Next base: position 1,026,301 of record NW_023601433.1, read on the forward strand.
AATAAATCTTAAAAAATAAATAAATAAAAAGTAAAAAGTCCTTGATCTGTTCTGTTGCCCTCAGCAAAAAGACCTGAAAAAAAAAAAAAATCCTTAGATGTATTATTAGTAGCAATAATACCTAATTTCCTAGGTGAAGTTTTTCTCTAAAGACAAAGAAAAGCCGAATCTCTGTATTTTCTGCTTTCCAGCTACTCCCAGGGCACACGCTATGGAATCAGTCCTTACCCTCCTTGGAAACACACACCCACACCCTTTATGCAATGCTCATTTGTCTCCACACTCTCACACTCACACATTCAAATTCACCCTCCCTAGACACTCCTCTTTGCTGGGAAAACCCTACCACAGGCGCAGGAGCAAGTGGAGGCCCTGGGGAGCACAAAGGGGCCACTGTACTGTAGGTGGAGTTTTTGGGGCAGGAGCAGGATTATAAATAGAAGTAAAGAAGGGAACCTTTTCTCCCTTGGATCTCTGATCTTTCTTCCTAACCTTCAAGCTGGTGTAAATTCCAGACCGTGGGGCTCCTCGAGCTTGGAAGGGGTGGAGGCTACGAAGGAAACAGGATGGGCTCAATTCAAGAAGCCAAACTGGGTTTGTGCTACTGGGGGTGAGGGGCCCCAGCACACAGGTACAGCTCACCAGGGAAGGAGACACCAAGGAAGCCCCAGATAATGTGGTTTAATTCAACATTCTTTTGCTATGTATTGATGAGAACAAGGAATCCGAGGAGCTGGAGTCCTAGCTTATACAGGAGAACATGGACTTGTCTGCAGGACATGTGCAGTTTAGGGGTGGCAGCAGGCACAATAAGTGGCAGGTAGGGAACCCTGTCTTTTCTCAGTGACATTCCCAGGCTTCTCTTCCTCGCCTTGTCTAGCTGGGAAGTCTAAATAAGTGCTCCCAAAGTTGATTTTCTCATGTAAACTCTAAGAAAAAATTAATCACTGCATCCAGATTTTATATGACTGTCTCCATAAAACTAGGCACATTTCCATGTGGCCAGGCCAATGGACAGAGTGTACCAGGGAAATATGCCATGACTATGCCCTCCTTTGTAGAGCAACACGTAAAAATACTGTCACCTGGGCCTCCCTGGTGGCGCAAGGCGTTAAGTTTCAGCACTATGAAGCTTTTGGCAGCCACTGCAGCATGAGTTCCATCCCCAGCCAGGGAGCTGACCCATATGGCACAGTAGACCTCCCTGCTGCTCCTCTCAGCAGTGTATTTCAGTAGATCCGCCCATTCTGCTCCCCACTTTTGTCTCTGGTGATCTTCTCACACACACCCCACCCCGCACCTCTTGCCTGGACCCCAGTTCTGATATGCATAATTAAATATATCTTTAAAAAAAAAAAATACTGTCACCAATGTCTCACCACCTCAGTCACTTCCTAGTATGCAAAAGCACCCAACTAAAAATCTCAGGATCATGGCCCACTGGGTAGGTTTTAAAGGAAAAGAGTTACTTTTCTTAGCTGGAAAAAACACCTGACAGAAAAGAACATCTAGAGAATAAGGAAGTAAGTCCTCACTTAATGTCGATAGGTTCTTGGAAATGGAGACTTTAAACAGAATGATGTACAGTGAAGTCAGGTCTTCTGAAAATGTCATTTTGCTCGACACTGGCCAGGATTGCTTTTTCTCATCAATACTATAACAAAAGAATGTTGAATTAAACCACATTATCTGGGGCTTCCTTGGTGGCACAAGGGGTTAAGCACAACACTGTGAAGCTATCCGCAGCCTCTGCAGCAGGAGTTTGATCCCGGGACAGGCAGGGAGCTGCCCACATGATGCAGCAGACCTCTCCTGTCTTGCCCACTGCTCCCCTCAGCAGTGTATTTCATCAGTCTGCCTGTTCTGTTCCCCGCTCTGTCTCTGGTGAATCCTCTCACCCCTCGGCACCTCTAGCCTATACCCCAGTTCTTGTATGCATAAATAAATAAATCTTCAAAAATAAATAAAATAAAATACACAAGTGTCAGGACCTTCTGACCCAGAACTACTGAACCAGAATCTCTGGGGGAAGGCTCCCCAGGTGACTCTAGTGTACATGCCTGGCTAAGAACCTCTGTATAAAATGAAAACCAGTCTTTGATCAAGACAACTACCAGGAGATCATGAAAACTCGGTCCTCAGTTTTCTCACTAAAGTGAGATGGATGAACTAGATGGGGCGTGGCAAGAGCGTGTTAGCCCAGATACCTCTGTAAAGACAGGAATTTTTAAAAAAGAAGGGATTCTACAGGGGAAGCCCAGCAGTCAAACAAAAGCAGCAGTGCTTTGGTGGGGAAAGGAAGGCGCCTCTCAGCTCCAGGTCACCTCACAAAACACTCGCTGGCCTCTGGCGAGGCACAGCCTTCAATCTCTGACTTCCCACAGTTTAAATAGCAGTGGGCTTATTTTTGTTCACAGGCCCTTAGAAACTTTGTATGAGAAGCAACTCTTTTTAATAACAGATTCACCTCCTGCTGCCTAACCTTCTATTTAGAAAGATAAGTGCTATTATCATTCTCCCCACCTAAATCGCTGATAATCCCCCAAGCACCTCCCCAGTCTCCAGGAAAGACTTTAAAAGCAGACTGATTGAGGAAGAGACACCAAATGTTAATCAGTGGTAGCTGTGGGCAGGGAGAAGGCCAGGGCCAGAAAGGGACAGAGGGCACTCCAGCAGTGTGCCGTGAAGAGGAAAAGGGAGGCCGTGAGGGCCACCTTTGGTTAGTTCCAGAATGTGGGAATGTTTGTTGGGTCACACTCTCTCCTTTCCTGCAGCATTTTAAGATTTTCAAAATTACAAAACATTTGTTTTTTACTACTCTTTGAATCACCTTGTTCCCTGTAGACTTTGATGATCACCCCTTGGTGCTCTCTGCACCCGAGCTCACATACAGGATACGTGACCTGTAATAATACATCTAGCAGCCCTGGACCCAGCAAAGGACACAAGCACAGAACAAAAGAAAGGAACTGCATGCAGAAAATGGACACCCTGAGACCACAAGGTCTAGGAGCTTCTGAAAAAGATGACAGCAGTTGTACAACCATCCCACAAAGCATGCAGAGGCACTGCCTCTGGTGAACTGTCTGAATAATGCCAAGTGGAAGAAGGGACCCACTTCAAAACCACCAAAGAATCCGTGAAGTATTGAGGCCAAGGCCCAAAACCCTACACGACTATTTCTCCCCTACAACGGGTAGTCACCACGCCACGCACCGCTGGGCATGAAGCTGAACAACACAAACCTGGGCATCTTTCGATATACATAAATGCCCTTCAGACGTTTCACAGTAAACGGCCATCAAGGCAACTTGCTCCCTGAGGAGACACAGTCTCTGCACTTGCTCCTTCCAACGAGCCTCCCACAGTCACGCCCACAGCATGCTCAGAGAGCCTGTGTGGCTCAGCCCCGCGGCTCCTCTCCCCCAACCTGCTCTCCAGCCAGCCATTACCTCTTGGCTTCCTCCAAATGACAAAGGTACTCATAAGCCACGTTCTGCCGCCGCCTCTCATCCATCTCCTCCGCGGTGAGCCTCTCGTTATCCAGGACGGCTGAAACAGGCGAGAGAGAATGTATTGAACACCAGAATCTGCACCCTTCCTGAGGGCTGCAAGAATGCCACGGCAGTGCATTCCTACGGGTCAGCCGAGTGGGGGTGACCTGCAGGTGTGAGGAGGGCCAGGGTGCTCCAATGGCTTTCCGGGAAGAGTTATGGGCTTTCAACTGCATTCCTCTTAACTTTTTTTTTTTAAGTATTTTAACAGGGGGATCCCCAGGAAAGGGGAAGGTTCCAGGTTCCCTGCCCCACGCAAAAGGAGGGTGGAGCTGAGCAGAGAGAGAAGCTGCTGCAAAGGAGACTGAGGATGGAAGGAAGCAGGATGGAGCCAGAAGGAGACCTGGAGGAGGCACATGGAGCCGAGAGACATGGGGAGAGACATGTCTTTTGGTCGTGGATGGGGTGACACAGATTCAGGTGAGACCCATGGGGAGGGGACCATGGCAGCTTGTATCTTGATTTTGATTTTGTTCTTTTCCTTCCGGACCTGCCTGGTGGTTTCTGACCCTTTTCTGTGGGTCCCCGCTGGAAGATGCTTTAGGCTTGTGGCAGGCTTTGGGGCCTTGCTCTGGGCCGATCCCATATGGATGGAGTTTTACCCACGAGGGGACGGGTCACTCTGGGTGCTGGATTTAGAAACTAGATTCTCTGCCTTTCCTGTGTTGTTTCCTAATTGTATTAAAGTTCCTTTTCATTAAAGTCTCCTATGTTTTGTGTGGATGCGGCGGATGGCAGAACCCACTTAGAGTAGGCAGGTTTGCGGGGTTTGGGCTGCCCCTCTCCCTGCCCTCTAACAGTATGACATGAATAAGTACTACATTTTAGGGTGCCTTGAAAAATGCTGACTTGAGATTTTGGCCCAGATTTGCCCCATAAACCCCGATCTCATCAGGCTGTGGCCCTGTTATTGCTAACCCAGGCAAGCCGAGAACGAAGCGGGGGACAGCGCAGCACTGTACACGCACTTTCTCCCCGCAGCGCCTCGTCCATCCTGTGACTATCGCTGCCGGTTCTCGGATGGGGAAACTGAGGCTGGGGGAGCGTGAGCCCCAAGTCCACTGAGCGCTGGAGCCTGGATTCCGAACCGGGAAGTCTGGGTCTGCCCGGGCGGCCGCCGCGCTCGCCGGGGCAGTCGGCCTCCTCTCGCGGGCACCGGGCGGCGGAGGAATTCCAGACCCCTGGCGTCCACGGCCTGGACCAGCTGGGCCAGGCGGGGCGGCAACCCTGCTCCCTCTCCCTGCCCTTCCCCCACTCTCCATGCCACCCTGCCCCTGCCCGCCGCGCCCGCACCCCTCGAAACCTCCTCCTGCTCCTCCCCGCGCGGGCGGGCGCCCCGCCCCGCCCCGCCGGCCCGGGGAGCCCCGCCGCGGGCGCGCACCTGCCCCGGCCCCTGGGGAGCCCGAGCCCGCAGAGGCGGGCAGCGGCGGGAGCGGGCCCGAGCCCCGCTCCGGGGGCAGCGCAGGGCGGAGGCCGGGCCGGGCCGGGGCCGCGGCACCGAGGGGGCGCCCGGGACGCCTGGACGCGGCGGCGGGGGGAGGCGGCGGCGGCTCGGCGGGCGGGCGGGTCTGGACCGGGGCGCCGCGCCCGCCGCGCGCCGCCGCGCTGGCCACCTCAGCCCGGCCCTGCATGCCCGCCCGCCCGCCGGCGCCCCGCGCCCCCCGGCCCGAGCCCCTCAGCCTCCGCCCCCCGCCCCCGCCCCCCGCCGCCCCGCGCCCCTCAGCCCCGCCCCCGAGCCCCTCAGGCCCCGCCGAGGCCCTCAGCCCCCGCCCCCGAGCCCCGGCGCCCCGCCGCCCCGCGCCCCGCCCGCCCCCTCAGCCCCCGCCCCAGAGCCCTCAGGCCCCCGCCGCCCCGCACACCCTCAGCCCCCCGCCCCCGAGCCCCCGGCCCCCCGCCCCGCGGCCCGAGCCGCGCGGCCCGGCTCCGCCCGACGCCGCCCGCCGCGGCCCGCACTCACAGCCATAGTGTGCGGCCGGGCCACGCCCGGCCGCCCAGCCCGTCAACCTCGTCGCTGGCGGACATGGCGGCCGCGCCGGGCTCGGCTGAGGAACCAGGAGAAGAACCGGGTACGAGGCAGACGGCAGGAGGAAACGACAGGACGGACGCGGAGGCGCGCGCTGCCGGAGCGAGGCCCCCGCCAGCCGCGCCCAGGGCGCGGCTCGCCGGCAGGGGCGGGCCCGGCGCAGGCCCCGCACAGCCCGGCCCGCCCGCCGAGTGCCGGGAGTGGGCGGGGCCGCCGCTGCCCGCCCCGCCCGCCCCGCCCCGCGGCGTCCTCGAGGCCGGCGGGGGGCGGCGGGGGCCGGCAGCGGGGGCGCCGCCAGGGGCGCCGCCAGGGGGCGCCGCCCCGCCCTCCCCTCAGACGCTGGCCGGCGCGGCCGACGGGAAGCCGCGCCCTCCCGAAGCCGCCCGGGGCCTCCCCCCGCGCCCCTGGGCGCCCCGCGCCGCCGCGCGGTCGCCCGCAGGCCGCGGCGCGTCCCCCGCTCCGAGCCCCGGCGCCCGCGGGGTGGCCGCGCCTCGCCTCGTCCGGCGCCCCCCCCCGGCTGCGCGGTCGCCGCCGAGCGTAGCCGCGTGGGTCCCCGTTCGGGCGTCCCTTCCCGCCGCCCCGGGAGCGGGCCGCGCGCCCGGCCAGGCGCGCGTTCCTCCGCCGTTTGCGGCGTTCTCGCTCCCTGCAAAATGCTCCAGGGAACCCAGGAAACCCGCGGGGCCGAGCACCCTCACCGGGCCCGGCCGACGGAGCTGCAGGTGCCGAGCCTGGCAAATTTGACCAGCCCTTTTCAGAACCTGGTTTTTGGTCCCTTTCAAAACCTTCGTTAATTCGCCGTTTTCAGATATTTAAAGCTGTGTGTATGATCCTGACATACTAGGCTTTCCATTTAATTTTTTTCAGAGCAGTGGAGTGGGATGATGTATTCAAGAAAAGTCTGACTGATGTAACTTTTTAAAAACTTTTTTCTAAGATTCACTATTTATGCACACAAGAGCTGGGGTACAGGCCAGAGATGCAGGGGGTGAGAGGAGTCACCAGACACAGAGCGGGGAGCAGAACGGGCAGACTGACTGAAGTACACTGCTGAGGGGAGCAGCGGGCAAGGCAGGAGAGGTCTGCTGCGCCATGTGGGTAGCTCCTTGGCTGGCCGGGGACCGAACCTGTGCTGCGGAGGCTGCCAACAGCTTCACAGCGCTGTGCTCAACCCACTGCACCACCTGGGAGGCCCTAACTTTTCTTTTTTAAATTATTAATCATCTAACCAACAATCTTTTCAAGGCTTAGTAATCCTTATCAATCAAAATATTTACAAATATAAAGAATCTGAAGTTTCTTACAGTTCCACCTGTAAACAGTAAGATTTAAAGTCAAAATTTAAATTAAAACTCAACAATGGGCCTCCCTGGTGGCGCAAGGGAGCAATGTACTATGAAGCAATCCGCGGCCTCTGCAACATGAGTTCAATCCCCAGCCAGCCAGGGAGAAACTCACATGGCGCAGCAGACCTTTCCTGACTGGTCAGCTGCTCCCCTCAGCAGTGTATTTCAGTCAGTCTGCCTGTTCTGTTCCCACTCTGTCTCTGGTGAATCCTCTCACCCCCTGCATCTCTGCCTGTACCCAGCTCTTGTATGCATAAATAAATAAATCTTTAAAAATAAAAAAAAAATTAATTAATTAAAAAAACTACTCAACCATGGGCCTCCCCTGGTGGCGCAGCAGTTGAGCACTGGGCTGCGAGGCTGTCCGCAGCCTCTGCAGCGCCGGTTCATTCCCCAGCCACCGGTGAGGGTCCCATAAAAAAAAAAACAAAAAACAAAAAACTACTCAACAATACATTTAAAATAAGAGTTATAAGGCTGTCACTCTAATAAGCCAATTTTTCTGAAATATTGCAAGTGCACAAAATGTTAACAATGTACAAATTTTTTTAACCCACATAGTCTCCTATTAGTTTTACCTCATGGAGTCTTCCTATATATAATTGTAAAACTTCTCTGAGTTGGGGGCCTCCCTGGTGGCACAAAGGGTTAAGTCTCAGCACTATGAAGCTATCCACAGCCACTGCAGCACGAGTTAGATCCCCAGCCAGGGAGCTGACCTACATGGCGCAGCAGACCTCTCCTGTCTCCCGCTGCTCCCCTCAGCAGTGGATTTCAGTAGATCCACCTGTTCTGCTCCCCACTCTGTCTCTGGTGAGTCCTCTTAACTACCCCCCATCCCCCTGAACCTCTGGCCTACACCTCTGGCTTCAGTTCTTGTATGCATAAATAAATAAATCTTTAAAAAAAAAATCATGACCTTAGCCTCTGACTACTCTTAGATATCTAAGTTCTACCCAATTTACCTTTGATTTGATTTTATATTTCTTGACTTTTCAGATAGATACATGTTTTTAATTTTTTTAAAGATTTCTTTTCATTTATTCATGCATACAAGAACTGGGGTGTAGGCCAGAGGTGAAGGGGTGAGAAGATTCACCAGAGTGAGGAGCAGAATGGGCAGATTTACTGAAATCCACTGCTGAGGGGAGCAGCAGGGAGACAGGAGAGGACTGCTGTGCCATGTGGTCAGCTCCATGGCTGGCGATCAAATTCATGCCATAGTGGCTGGCAATGGCTTGATAGTGCTGAGACTTTAACTCCTGCACCATCAGAGGGGCCCACATGTTTTGTTTTGTTTTGTTTTGTTTTGTTTTGTTTTGTTTTGTTTTTAAGATTTATTTATCCATGCATACAAGAGCTGAGGCACAGGCCAGAGGTGGCAGAGGGTGAGAGGATTCACCAGAGACAGAGTGGGGAACAGAACAGGCAGACTGACTGAAATGCACTGCTGAGGGGAGCAGCGGGGAGACAGGAGAGGTCTGCTGCGCCATGTGCGTAGCTCCCTGGCCGGCCAGGGATTGAACTCGTGTTGCAGTGGCTGCGGATAGCCTCATAGGCTGCGTCCCAACTCCTTGGGCCACCAGGGAGGCCCCAGGCCCACATGTTTTTAATTTTAATTCTTTTTTTTTGGGGGGGGACCCTCTCCAGCAGCCGGGGAACGAACTGGCACTGCAGAGGCTGCAGGCAGCCTCGCAGCCCAGCGCTCAACTTCTGTGCCACCAGGGGAGGCACTAGTTTTAATTCTTAAGATTTTTTGTAATGGATAAAATCTAAATATGTAATGTATTCTCTGCATTGATAAAGGCTGTGAGCCTAATGGGCTCTTGCATGGTTTCTTATTCCCGTGACCACACAATTTTTTTTTTTTTAATACAAGAGCTGGGGTACAGGCCAGAGTCGCGGGAGGGTGAGAGGATTCACCAGAGACAGAGCAGGGAGCAGAACAGGCAGATGGACCGAAAGCACTGCTGAGGGGAGCAGCAGGCGAGACAGGAGAGGTCTGCTCGCCATGTGGGTTGCTCCCTGGCCGGCCAGGAATCGAACCGGCACTGTGGAGGCTGCAGACAGCTTCACAGCACTGGGTTCAACCTGCTGCACCACCGGGGAGGCCCGTGACCACACAATTCTAGCAGGTATTCCAGTCAATATCCCATTGGGTATCAAATGTCTCACACAGCTTTACCTGATGGACACAGATTGTCACCCTTCATAACTGTAATAACTGCAATGTATTGAGGCTGCATCAGAGTAAGTGTTTTATATTTATTTTCTCATCTGAGCATCATAAGACTTCTACAAAGTAAGAACTGTGACTATCTCCAATTTACAGAGGAGAAAATGGAGAACTAAGTACCTAATTCAACTGTAGCGGCATAGCAAGAGTCAGAGCTGGAAGTCGAATTCAGGTCTGGCTAATGACAAAGTCGACATGAACAATAAACACAAGCTTCAGAAAATGCATGTCCAGATCAAACTGACCACTTTCGCTTCTTGGCCATCTGATAGCAACATCTTATTTTGTTCCTCCATGCCATTTGTCACAGGGTGGAAACCAACCCCTCCTGCCCTGGGAGCTACGAAGTGATACAATCTTTCTGCAGTTCCTTCTGGCCCTACACTGAGATCCTTCAACCCAGGGATTCTATGTCTTGCAATGTCTCTAATGAAATTATTTCTAACCTGCAAAAATGCATGACGGAGGTGCTCCATGGCAATATGCAAATGTTTATCACCAGGCTTGCAGTCAGTGATGGTGGTCGATGGCCTTCACGGTGAGGGCTTACGGGCCTGCTCAGGCTTCGCTGGCTACCCAAACAGAGTTTTCTCTCTGCAGGAAAAAAGGCCAGAGGGAGGCATGTTCATGAAAGATATACATGGACCAGAACAGGAGCCAGATCATCCAGGACTGGAGGAAGCCTGAGGCAAGGCTCGACCCTCAGGCAACTACTCTGGAGTAGGTTGCTGTCCTCTGCCGCCCCTGACAACCAGCTTCCTCTGTTCTAATTTTTTCTGCTCCCTCACGGTTCTGGTTTCTATCTAGCTTGCCGTGGTCTGCCTTTAAGGCACCGTAGCACCATCAGCTCCATTGAGGATAATGTCAGTTGCTCGGTTCCATAATCCAGAGACCTATCATTAGCCCCCCTCACCTTTCCACCATGGGCATCCTCTGAGCCCCAAGGAGGGCTCCCTTCAATCAAACAGCAGCCCTTTACTTCAGTTAACTTCCGGCAGGACATATGGCCAGTGGGGGGGCGGAGGGGGGGAGGCGCGGGGAGGTGGGAACAGAGCCGCCGGTTATTTCCTTGATGGGAGTCTGGGTAGGGAAACAACAGTCAGTCCACTAAGTCCTCACTTAACATCATGGACAAGTTTTTTAAAACTGTGACTTTCAGAAAAACGACATAAAATGAAACCAACTGACAGCAGATCCATGAATATAAACGATGATGGCAGCAGACCTCTCCTGTCTCCCCGCTGCTCCCCTCAGCAGTGGGTTTCAGTCAAAATCCACCTGTTCTGCTCCCCACTCTTTCTTTGGTGAATCCGTTCATCCCCCACACCTCTGGCCTGTACCCCCATTCTTGTATGCACAAATAAACAAATATTTAAAAAAATGAAGCACCAATAGTTTAAAAAAAATTAAATGGCAAAATAAGCAGCTAAGTGGTCATTTAGAGAGGCAGAATTGCCTCAAGGAATTTATCGACTCCTGGAAGTGAAGCAATGTTAACAGGATTGCTTCAGATAAGCACCACCCTGGAGGGTTCTCTTGACCTTTCACACCTTTTAGCCCTTTATCTGCCTGGGAAACTCTTACTCAACTTTCCAGACTAGATTCAAATGTCACTTCCTCACCCAGCAAAATTCAATCACTTCTTCATTAATTCCCCAGTAGCATTTTTAAAGCTTGAATCCCAAGCTTTTTACAGTCTAATACTTCTAAAATCAGGATAGGATGCACCATCATTATTGAAAGACACTAGCCAACTACCATGTAGAGAAATAGATGAGAAATTAACCTAATTGCCATTGCGTCACGTGTGCCCATTTTACTAATTTCTCAGAAGAGGTCAGAGAACTCTCAGAGCTGGAGCTGACAGGCTCACACTGTCGTGACCAAGCGCATCCAAACAGAGTGGGACTCTTTACAAAAGGCCGCTCCACGTGTGATTCAGAGAAGAGGTGGTGACGGCAGCTGACCCTGCACAGCGCTGGGGAGCGGCGCACTGGCCACCCCCCAAGCAACCAAAACTCTGCTTATTACTCGACTCCTCTGAAACATAACCACAGTCTTCCTTGGGTATCTGCGGGGCATTGGCTTCATGAGCCCCCAAACCGGCTAGAGGTCGCTCCAGAAGTGGAGTGTGGACGAGCTCACTGGGCCTCTCGGGGGATTACAGGCAAACCAGGGACATTTTTTTTTTTTTTTTTTTTTTTTTTTTTTATAGAGGCATGCTTTATTTATTTGTTTGCTGGTTTGTTTGTTTGTTTTGTTTATACATGCACTGGGTACAGTCAGAAGCGCGGGAGGGTGAGAGAATTCACCAGAGCCAGAGCGGGGAGCAGAGCAGGCAGAAGGACCGAAGTACACTGCTGAGGGGAGCAGCGGGCGGCAGGAGAGGTCTGCGCGCCATGTGGGACCCTCCTCTGGTGGCCGGGGAGCAGCCGGGGATCGAACCGGCGCCGCCGAGGCCGCGGGCAGCTTCGCAACCCAGCGCTCAACCGCTGCGCCACCGGGGAGGCCCAAACCAGGGACATTTTATCCCCATTTGTTTTGCCAGCAAAAAGCCACGTAGGGCAGGAGACATCAAGGTTAAGAGGAGCCTAACACAGAACCAGAGAGCTTGCGCTCCTGTTCCCCCCAAGATTCCCAGCGGTTTACTGCCTGCGTGTCCAGTCTGGTGGGAAAGGGCCTGATCCTAACCCTCTCGCAGCCCAGAGCTGGCCTCTGCAAACCACAAGGGCCAGGCCCCCGTCCCACTCGGTGGCAGCCAGGGCACCGCCCTCGCTGATGGGTGACTCACGTCTTGTGTGGCCTATTCCCATGTGAAGCCTAAGCAAAGCTGATCTCATGCATCTACTCGTCTACTCATCCTTCTGCAGCGGCTGCCCTGAAGTGACACCTCCTCCAGGGAGCTTTCCTTGTGTTTCGAGATGCCCCTTTTCTGGATCCCAAATTCTCCTTTGTATTGAAACCGTGTCTGCCTACCTTCCCCAAATATCCTCTGTGCTCTGGATATTTATCCTGTATCCCAGCACCTTGGACTGAGCCTGGACATATCTGGTGCCTAATCACGTTAACTGAATTAAGTTGAAGAGGTGGGAGGGATTCCGTGTGTCAGGCCTCGGACTCTGAGGAGGTAGGCCCGGCTGTCAGGGCCCCGGCTCAAAGCTAAGGTGCTGAAGTCAGGACTGAGGATTCCTTCAGTGGCTCCGGACACCTGGGTAAAGAATGTGTGTATTATCCCAACACAAACAACAGAGTTAGGGCAAAGCCCTGCTGAGTAATAAAGCAAGCTGCTGGCTTCAGAATCCCTACATTTTCTCTAAAAAATTTGACAGGCAGCTAGCTTAGGTGGGGTCGGCCTGCAATCCAGACTGCAGGGAGGGAGGCCAGATATTTGTGAACTGGAACGTGGCTACGGACAGAGAGTCCAGTGTCTGGGGCAGAAGGCAGGGTCAGGCTGGGCGAAGAGGCAGGAAAGGAAGTAGGCTCCAGAGCCCATGTGAGATCCTAGGTTCTACATTAAAGGGGTTCAAGTCTCTGCTGTAGACAGTAGGAAACTCAAGATTTATAAGCGGGGAGGAGTATGATTCAGATCAACCAAGATTTATGAAATGTTTACTTTGCACTCACTACTAAGGGGGCATGAAGTTGGGCAGAACAGAGTCCCTGCCCTTTAGACCAGTACACAAATGACTGTGCAAGAGGAAATAAGGGCTAACGAAACCCAAGATGAAGAAAGGGTGATAAAGGCCCAAAGGTGCTCCACCGCCCTGAAAGAGTTCTGGGAACACTGTGAACAGGAAGGGCCTTAGAGGCCTGGGAGATGCGGCCTTTGGGGACCTAGAATGCCGGGGAGGAGACAGGGGCCACCACCCAGCCTGCGAGGTCGTGCAACTTGCTCCTCGGGGGGAGATGAGCATGAAAACCACTGCCAGGTGCCTCTTCACACCTCCCAGACTGGAAAATGCCACAGCACCACAAAGCTCAGGGGTGGTGAGGACCCACAGTCACAAGGCTAGGTGTATGCTGCGGGTGACAAGGGGCACGGCACAGTCGCGCAGAAGTATAATCTGGCCACACCTAGTTAAAGATGCAGTGACCCCTGAGCTCAGACTCCCCCTCCCGGGACACGGCCCCTAACACGAGCTCAAGGAGACGCGCCCAAATGGGCGCGCGTAAGTGCCCGCAGGTCAAGCCAGAAATGGCCCAGTGACCATTATTAGGAAAACAGCAACTGCAGCATGAAGACATGGGGACACGGTGATAACATGATAAAATGATTTTAATAAAATGGAGGTGAGAACCAAAAAAAAAAGAATTTTCACCCTAATGTTTCTTCAACTCGTGTAGGAAGTTTATGGAACAGAACAGGCATGCTTGTAGGCTAAATAAGCTAAAATAGTAAAAAAGAGTAAGGTACATCATTTTGAGTAACAGGATCCAGTTTTAGGTTCAGTTTCTCTATCCCATATTGCAGGAGTTTATTCTATTGCATTATAAAATTAACAAGAGTAAGTGTCAACTCAACTTCATAATCACCATCAAGGTCCATGATAATGTTCTTGGTTTCCCACAATGGTAGCCAGGATATAACATGTATCAGATGTGAAAGCTCCTTTCACAATAAATTAATTCCATAAGGAATGACAGCAAAAAAAAAAAAAAGACATGGGGACACGGAAGCCAGGAAGTGAATGCAGTATGACCCACGCACCCATGAGTGGGGACCCCACAGATGCAACCCCAAGTGGGAGCAGTGTGGAACTCACAACATACAGCCTACCCAGGTTTATTTATTTATTAAAGATTTATTTATTGTTGCATATAAGAACTGGGGTGTAGGCCAGAGGTGCAGGGGGTCAGAGGATTCACCAGAGAGAGCGGGGAGCAGAACAGGTGGATACACTGAAATCCACTGCTGGGGGGAGCAGCGGGGAGACAGGAGAGGTCTGCTGCGCCCTGTGGGTCAGCTCCCTGGCCGGGGACTGAACTAGTGCCACAGTGGCTGCAGACAGCTTCATAGTGCTGAGTCTTAACCCCTTGCACCACAAGGGAGGCCTTTACACAGGTTTATGCAGCCAACCCTGTGCACTGCCTCGGGGCCTATACCACATCTCCACAAGGGGGGCTAATAAAAGTGAGGACGTGGCTCCAGGGCAGTGGGAGAATTGCCCTGGAAGTCGTTCTGGAGAGAAGCAGCTCCAGGAGGCAGGTCGTGTCCGGGTACAAGGTGCCACCGTCCCCCTGGCCAAGTAAAGGGTCAAAACAGCAGCCACTTGCATTTCTATAACTTCCTACACTTTATAAATCACTGTCATGTACAACAGCCCTCCTGCACCTCAGAGACAGGAGCCGGTGGGGTCAACAGTTTTGTTTGGGAAAATGTGTAAAAAGACATGCCATGAGCGGTGTGGGCATTTCTAGAAGGGGGCCATAGGTGGTCTTTCCTGCCTTGTTTAGCTGTATTTTCTGATAGTTCTAAGATGGACGCGTATGACGTATGCGGTCAAACAATAGTGCAGAGAGGGGAGATGGGAGCGGGGAAAGATGCCTGCCCCAAACGCAGACCGCCACAGCCTCGCTGGTGGCACAAGGGGTTGAGTGAGCTCTCACCAGACACTGCAGCACGAGTTCCAGCCCCGGCCAGGGAGCTGACCCACATGGTGCGCCAGACCTCTCCTGTCCCCCCGCTGCTCCCCTCAGCAGTGGATTTCGTCAGTCTGCCTGTTCTGCTCCCCACTCTGTCTCTGGGGAATACACACACACACACACACACACACACACACACACACACACACCCCTGGCATCTCTGGCCTGACCCCAGTTCTTGTATGCATAAATAAATAAAATAATAAATCTTTAAAAATAAATAAATGCTTTAAAAAAAAGGTCATGTGGGCCTCCCTGGTGGCGCAAGGGGTTAAGACGCAACCTATGAAGCAATCCGCAGCCACTGCAGCACGAGTTCGATCCCCCGGCCAGGGAGATAGTCACATGATGCAGCAGACCCCTCCTGTCCCCCCGCTGCTCCCCTCAGCAGTGTATTTCAGTCAGTCGGCCTGTTCTGCTCCCCACTCTGTCTCTGGTGGGTCCTCTTACCCCCCACATCTCTGGCCTGTACCCCAGCTCTTGCATGAATAAATAAATCTTTTTTAAAAAAGTCATGTTTTAAATTCAGGCCCTGTTCTCTACGCAAAGGCAGATGAAGACACTAGTGTGACAGCCTCCTCCCTGTCTGTGGTAATCACAGAAATGCAAGCTGAAATGATCTGTGAGAATCGGGTCTAAATTACATCAAATTAGCCAAAAACAGGCAGCTGCTTCTCAAGGGTGAGGGTCAGGGAAAGGGGCGTCCCCGCAGCTGGGACTTGGGCACGACTGGGCGGCGGCCTGCTAGGAGAGCCGGAAACCGTCCCCCCGTGGAAACAGTGGAAAATGTGGAAACGGCTTCTTGCTGGAGACAAGTGTTCCCCAGGCGAGGATGGCTGCAGCCGCGCGTCCCGGGCAGGCGGGCCCAGCGGGGCTTGCCCAGAGGGCCTGGTGCCCGCGCGGACCGGGAGGGAGCGGCCGGGGCGGTGGGGGGCCTGTGGGGGGGGTGTCGGGGCGGCTTCACAGGATACAGCCAGGTCACCACCCGGAGCGCGGCGGGCGGGCGGCTGGCAGTGCTCTGCGCTGGCACCAGCCCGGAGCGGCTTCCCCCGACACGGCTCCCCGGGAGGGCGCGGCCCCGCCACGCAGTGACAGAGTCACCGGGAAAGCCGGGCCGGGCTTCCGCGGCGCCAGCACCCTCTCCCCGCGTGGGAGCTCCGAGCTGAGCCCGGCGGCCCCGGTGCCGGTTCGTCTTCACGGCCTCTGGGCCCGCGGGCGCCTGTCCCGGCCTGCGCCCCGGGGCAGCCCCCCGCAGGGTGGAAGTTGGGGGGAGCCTGGGGGGGGCCTCGGCCTGGGGTCCTCGGTTCACGCTTTGAGAAATATTCTTCTGTCCCGCCCCGTCCCCGTCCCCGAGCTGCTCTCAGCCAGGCTGCTCGTCTCCGCGCGCCTCCCCTCCCCAGAGGCTCCCCATCTTTCCTCCCACAACCTGCACTCCTCAAGGCCCTCCGAGGCGCGGTACCCCGAGGGAGAGCCGGTCGCTACCCCGAGGCAGCGGGGGCGCAGCAGGTGCCAGGCGGCCGCGGGCTCCCCGCCTCAAGTAGGCGCAGGAGCCCCCTTTGTCGTAGGGGGACACTGCAAGGCCCGGGGACGCCCCAGCCTGATCCCGGGCTTTCTCCTCCACGGGCACGCTAGGCCGAACGGGGTCCCGCCGGGCCTGGTGGGCACCTCGCAGGCCGCGTGCCCAGGAGGAAGCTGCACGTGGGGCGCGGGTGCACTGAGCACGGCTGCAGGGCAGGGGATGGGGCGCCCTCGGCGAGGCCCCCGCACAGCACCATCCGCTGGAGTCACCCCAGGCCCGGTGCGGGGGCGGCGGGAGCAGAAGAGAACAGCACAGGATGCACAAAAACCACGTGGGTGTGTCCCCCACCATGTCCCCCACCCCGCGTGTCCCCCACCCCACATGCCCCCATCCCCGCGCCCCCCACCCACGAGCCCCCACCCCCGCTCTCAAAAACTAGCTCCCTGCAGCTAGAGAGGCTGGCAGCGGCAGCTGAAGCTGCAGCAAGTGAAAACGTGGGAGGGGGCCCCCCTTTCACTGGGACTGTCTCCATTTCAGACAGTATGGCCAGGACAGCAGCCCCCCGTCACCGTCCACCTTGTCCTGCAGCCCCAGGGCCGCGTGTCCGCGCGGGTGTCCTGGGCACCCAGCCAACGCTGCGGAGCTGAAGTGAAAGGAAGGTGGGGGAGCCAGGCCAGGCCGCGGCGGGTGGGAGGCGGCGGCGAGACAGGAGTTTCCCGTGTGTCACTCTGGCACGTCTGTATTTTCTGGAAACTTCTGCCCAAAGCATGTGATCTTTCACAGTTAGGAAAGAGGCCGCGTGGAGGCCCCGGAAACGGGGAGCCACCCGCGCTGGCCAGGAGGCCCGGGGCAGGCGTGGGGGAGAACAGTCCCTGCGGGAGGAGAGTCGGGGGGCTCGGGAGACCCTGGGTTCCCAGAGGGGTCATCGGGGAGGGGCCCGAGCAGAATCGTGGCGGAGACATTCGGGGAGCCCGTGTTCTGGGGGCGGCTGAAGCCCTGGGCGAGCAGAAGAGGGAAGGAGGCTGGAGGGCCGGGCCAGGGGGAAGAGCAGGACGCAGGGGAGGCTCGGGCAGAAAGGAGGGAACCAGCTCTGCCCCGCTGAGGGGAGAGGGCACCTCGAGAAGCACTCGTCGGGGGAGCCGAGGGCACGACTCACGAGAGGCCGTGGTGAGGGAGGCCGCGGGCCTGGAGCCCACCGCCCCGAGAACAGCCACCCGTCGGCAGACATTGGACAAAAGGGGGGGTATGAAGGCCCAGGAGGCTTGGGGAGACTCATCCCGAGGCAGGCGTAGCCCTGGCCTTTCCACCCCATCCACCGGGGCGCAGGGCGACCAGTTCTCCAGGGCCCGCGGCCAGCCCGGCCTCTGCCGCCCTCCGCGGCTCCGCTCAGCAGGCGCCTGACCCAGCTTTGCCCTCCTGAGGGCAGAGGGCACCTGGAGAAGCACTCGTGGGGGGAGCCGAGGGCGCGGGGGCTGATCGCACGCGTCTCTGGGGAAACCGGAGGTGACTCCCCGTTTCCCAGACACTGTCCAAACTCTTCAGCTTGGCGATCGAGGGACTTCTCGGGGAGACCCTCAGCTTCCAGCGTCCCCTCGCCCCGGCGCCGGGCCAGCGAGCCGGGTTCGGGTTCCCGCCCGTGGGCACCACTCCCCACCCGGCGACCGGGGCACCTACCGAGCACCTGCCGGGGCGCAGGGAGAGAAACGGCCCCTCCTCTCACCCAAACCCAGGCGCGCCCGGAGGAGACGGGGGCGAGGGATGAGGGTGAAAGGGCGCGTGATGGGGTGACGGTGAGTTTAGGCTGGAGCCTGGCCGACAGGTGGGAGCAAAGCAAGGACGAGGTCCGTGACGTGGGAGCTGTCCCGAAAGCCATTCCCGCACCCAGGACACCCCAAGGGCCGCTCGCCCGTGTGGGTCCCCTGGTGCTTCAGCAGGTCCGAGCTCTGGCCAAAGTGCTCCCTGCAGTCTCGGCAGCTGTAGGGCCTCCTGCCGTGTGGGCCCGCGGGTGGGTGAGGAAACTGGAGCTCCGGCTGAAGCTTCTGTGGCACTCGAGGCATGAGTAGAGCTTCTTGCCCATGTGGGTCCTCTGGTGCACGACGAGGTGGGGCTTCCGCCCAAAGGCCTTGCCGCACCGCGGGCACCCAAAGGGCCGCTCCCCCGTGTGGGTCCGCTGGTGCTTGGTGAGCGTGGAGCTGCCGCTGAATCTCCTCTCGCGTGAGTGGCACTAGGTGGCTGGTGAGGTCTGAGCTCGGCTGGAAGCCTTTCCCACACTCCACACACGCATAGGGCCCCCCGCCAGTGTGGGTTCCTGGGTGTCTCACAAGTAGGGCCTCTGGTTAAAGCTCTTCCCGCGTTCTGCACGCACAGGCTTCTTCCTGGCACAGCCTCCCTGGAGCCTGCTGGAATCCATCTCCCGTGCAAAGCGGGGCGCCTGCCCCAGGCCTCGGGAAGGGCTGCATGTGGCTGTCCCAGCCCCAGGCCTCTCTGCGGGCCCCGGCTCCGGCTCCGAGCAGGACTAGAGGGCTCTGTTTCCGCCCCTTCCGCGGATGGTCCGCGCCGCCCTGCCGGCTCGGAGGTGTTCTGGCCGAGTCTCGCCGCCTGATCCTAAAGTCTGGAAACTAGCAGAAGACACAGGGAACGCGGCGATCAGGGGCCGGGAGAGCAGGTCAGGAGCGGAGAGGGAAGGTAAAACGCGTGTTTTTACTACACTTGACTATTTTGGTTTTCACTTTGGGAAGTTTTTCGAAGTTCACTGAGCCTCAGAGAACATGAGCCCTAGACCCTTTCTGAGAAGGTCAGGTGACCTCGAGGTGACCTCGACGCCCTTCAAGAGCAGCCATGCGTTGTCAGAATCGGGTTGCCGCTCTTGACGTGGCCATGCGGCAAAGTGAAACGCGTATTTAAATGAAGACTTCGCGGACGGCCCAAGAAGTCAAGTTTAAGCTTCTGACAGAACGTTATAGGACAGGGAGAGGGGCAGCCCAAACCCCGCAAACCTGCCTATTCTACATGGGTTCTGCCATCCGCCGCATCCACACAAAACATAGGAGACTTTAACGGGAAGGAACTTTAATAAAACTAGGAAACAACACAGGAAAGGCAGAGAATCTAGTTTCTAAGTCAAGCACCCAAAGTGACCCGTCCCCTCGTGGGTAAAAGTCCATCCAAATGGGATTGGCCCAGAGCAAGGCCCCAAGGCCTGCCCAAGTCTAAAGCACTTCCAGTGGGGACCCACAGAAAAGGGTCAGAAACAACCGGACAAGCCCGGAAGGAAAAGAGCAAAATCAACATCAAGATAAAAGCTGCCATGGTCGCCTCCCCATGGGTCTCCCCCACATCTGTGTCACCCAGTCCACGACCAAAAGACAAGCGCAGTTTCTTCACGTGTCTCTAGGCTCCATGCGCCTCCTCCAGGTCTCCTGGCTCCATCCTGCTTCCTACCTCAGTCTCTTCTTCAGCTTCTCCTCTTCCTGCTCAGCTCCACCCTCCCTTTCCTGAGGACCACCCTGTTACAAGAACAGGACAGGGAGCTCCCCGTTCCTCCTGACACAGGGGCCACGCTGCTCACCTGTGTGACCTTCCCTCAGGCGCTTTCTCAGCTCCGAGGCTTGCAGTGGCAGGCCCCGGGGTGCTTCCTTCTGCTCCAGCTGAGAAATCACACTGGATCTAGAAATCCCACCCAGAAAAAAGCGAAGCTGGATGTTAGTCTGGTAACTTACACAGGCCTGGCCGAAACCTGTGGTGGGAGGGGACACCGGGAAAGCCATTGTGCTTGGTCTCCCTGAAGGGCAGCCATGATGAGTCATAAAACAGGGCGATCTCTCCAAAGGCTCCTGCCATAAAAGAGTGAGCACCTTCCTTAAAAAGAAATCAGACTTGGGTGACAGAAACTTGAGAGGAAGCCCAGCAACTCATCTCTGACGCGGCGAGGCTGAGTCCGACTACAGATCATTTTATCAGAAATCCAGCTACTATGACCTCACCCTTAGGAAGAATCAAGGAAGTGAACGCTAATGCAGGCCTTCAAAATTTCCCAGAAGGGAAGTAGCCACTAAAGGCACAAGAAAAAAACACACACTTGTTAGGGAAAAAAAATTAAAAAGGGATAATTATATTTGAGTCATGTGAAACGACTGCTTTGTAGTAAATAATGATCAAAAGTGGTCAAATGTATGGTTCAATATAATATAAATTATTGTACTTCATACAACAAAATACCAACTGGTTTATTTTTTTTAAAGATTTATTTATTTCTGCATACAAGAGCTGGGGTACAGGCCAGAAGTGTGGGGAGGGTGTGAGAGGATTCACCAGAGACAGTGGGGAGCAGAACATGCAGATCCATTGCTGAGGGGAGCAGCGGGGAGTCAGGAGAGGTCTGCTGTGCCATGGGGGTACCTCCCTGGCTGGGGATTGAACTCCTGCTGTAGTGGCTGGAGATAACTTCATAGTGTTGAGACCTAAACCTGCACCACCAGGGAGGCCCAAATTACATATTCTTTTTTTTTTTTTTAAGATTTATTTATTTATTTATTTATACAAGCACTGGGTACAGTCAGAAGCGCGGGAGGGTGAGAGAATTCACCAGAGCCAGAGCGGGGAGCAGAGCAGGCAGAAGGACCGAAGGACACTGCTGGGGGGAGCAGCGGGCGGCATGCCATGGGGGACCCTCCTCCGGTGGCCGGGGAGCAGCTGGGGATCGAACCGGCGCCGCAGAGGCTGCGGGCAGCTTCGCAGCCCAGCGCTCAACTGCTGCGCCACCAGGGGAGGCCCCCAAAGTACATATTCTTAAAGAACTATACATGCATGTTTCTATATTACGCCTTTCGCTACATATGGGGAAGCACAGCGGCTTGTCACTAGTGGAGGGGTGACCTGGTCCACTTTGTCTTTGAGGAGACAACTCTTTGTAATCGATGTGAGGAAAGCAGGGAGAGGGCATGGCCGCGCTAGCATAAAAAGAGCTCTGGAGCATTTTCCTTTTCCAAGGGACGGGGGAGAACACCATCGTCCCACAGAGACCCGAGCTGGGCTCACCTCGGCAACCAGCTGTGGCTCCCACGTCCTGAGCTGGCAAGGGGGTAGATACTACCCCTCAACTCGGCAAGACACTAATACGGCAGAGGCGCCCAGGACATCTGCAAGCCGGACGTGCCAGAAAGCAGGTCATTCCTTTCCTGCCAGTGACCGGTGGAGAGCTGGAGCCCCGCAGCGCAGCCCCCATCCGGGGCCTCTCCCAACGTTCAGTCTTAAATCCAAAGGAGAGGGGCAGGCTTACCCTTGGAGAGCCCACGCTGGCGGCTGCGCGGGCTGGCGTCCCTGAAGAGGGGTCTCTGAACAGGGTCCAGGTAACCGGCTCTCCCCAGAAGTCTCCAGCCACATCCTCCAGGGTCCCCTAGGGCGAGAGGGCTGGTGTGCATCACTAGTTTCTGCCCTTCCCCACCCAGGACAGAGCCCACCGCCGCCCAGCGGAGCCCAGCGCCCCCTCCTCGGTGGGGCTCTGAGCCCAAGCTGGCCAGCAGGAGGATCGTTTTCTCCTGTTACCGCGTGACCTTCCCCTCAGCCCCTGTCCTGTCACCAAGCCCTGCGCCTCCCGAACACACCTGCAGAAGCCTCAGGCCTGGACGCCTGACTGAGGAGCAAACCGCCCGCCGCGGACAGGATGAGCAGAGCGTGCGGGGTGACTTGCCTGCCAGAAAGCTCTGGCTCTGCACCCGCCTCCGCCTCGGCGGCCACGCGGTGACCTTCGTTGTGGTCACACTGGTGGGGGCACCAGCTGCTCCTCCTGGCTTACAGATTTGGGGTGAGCCTTCCGGGGCTGCACAGCGCAGAGCCCCGGGGGGCAGGCCCGGTGCCGTCCGCCTCGGGTTTCACGGCGTCGGAAACGCGCTGGCGGAGACGCGGACTGAGAACCGCGGCCGCCCCCCGCCCCCCGCCCCCGCCACGGCCGCGGCGGGGGGACCCGCATGTCACTCAGCCGCCGCGGGCTGCGGCGTTCGGGCACCGGGCCTGGGGACCCGCCTCTCCGCGCAGCGCTCCCCGGGGCGCACCCGCAGGGTCCGGCTGAGGCGCCACCCGCGGCCGGGGAGCAGCGGCGCCTCACGCCCTCCGTCCCGCCGGCCCAGCCCGCGCCCAGGGACAGCGGCCGCCGGCAGCTCCTCCGCGGCACCCGCCGCCCGGGGCCGGCCGGGAAGGCGCCGAGCGCGGCCGCCCCGCAGCCCAGCCGCCCGCGCGCCGCGCCCCTCACCTGACGGCCCGGCCCGGCCCGCCCGCCGGAAGCCCCGCCCCGGCCTCGCGCCATTGGCTCCCGCGTGCCCGGCCGCGGCGCCTCCCCCGCTCATTGGCCGCGCGGGACGCCGGTCAGCGCGCGGCCTTCTGGGGCGTGTAGTCCCGGGCGGCGCCTCGGCCGCCGGCGCCGAGGGGTGACGCGCGCCTCCCCCCGCGGCCCCCCCCCCCCGAGCCGCCTCTCGGGCCCACGCGGGCGTCGCGGGCTGCCGGGCGGGGGTCCCGACGCGGACTCCCGGCCTCCCCGGCCGCCGCGGGGCCGCCCGGGGTCACCGGCTCCCACGGCCGCGACCCGCGGCGGGGGGGGGGGGGACCGGCCTCCGCCCCGCGCGGGCCCAGACGGCGCCCGGTGCCGGCGAGCCCGGCCGGGTCTGGGCGCCGCGCCTGAGCGGGGCTTCGCCCCCGGCCCGCGGGGGCGGCGGGCGCGCGGCGAGAAGGGGCGTTCGCCGGGGCCGAAACGCTCAGTCACCGGCCAGCCCGGCCTGGCCCGCCCCGGACGCCTGAGAGGCCGCCCGGGCGCTGGGGCCTCCCCGGGTCACGGCCCGAGCCCGCAGCCCGACGGGGCGGCCGCCCTGGGGAGGTTAAAGCCCCGAGGAGCGTTTGCCTTTTCTCTTTGCCGCACAACCCGGGCACTTCAGTGTTTCTCACTCACCCCGCAGGCCCCCGGGGCACGGTGGGGGTCTGTCCACCGGTCTGTCCACCGCAAACAGAACAGCCCGGCTCTGCTCAGCAGAAAGGCTGCAGTCGGGGCCTCCCTGGTGGCGCAAGGGGCTAAGCGCCGCTCTGCGAAGCCACCACAGCCTCGACAGCAGAGGCTGAACGCGAGTTCGAGCCCCGGCCCGGGAGCTACCCACAGGGCGCGGCAGACCTCTCCGGTCTCCCCGCTGCTCCCCTCAGCAGTGGATTTTGGTCCGTCTGCCTGTTCTGCTCCCCGCTCTGTCTCTGGGGAGTCCTCTCACCCCCCCCCACCTCTGGCCTGCACCCCAGATCTTGTGTGCATAAATAAATAAAGCTTTAAAAAAAAAGGAAAAAGAAAAAAGAAATGTTTTAGTCAGGTGGCGGTAGGGTCGCTGGCACTCTCATGGGACCCTAGAAACCGGGAGGCGCACCTGGGGCGCCCCGGACGGAGCGCACTTCAGGAGACAGGACCCCTGCACCCCTCGGAGGAGCCGCTCCTGGCCCTCTCAGAGGGGGTGGGAGGGCGGGGACAGGACAGGCACCTAGTCCCAGAGGCCCACGTGGCGCGGAAGCCTGGTCTCCAAGGACAGCGGTCGAAGAGGGGCCCGCCTGGACCGCCGGGGCTGCCAGCGCCCAGGTTCCGCCTGCGTTTCTGCCGCCAGGAGCCTGCCCCCCGCGGTGCTCCTCCGAGGTCTGGGTGTGGCTGGGCCTGGGCTGGGCCGCTCATCCGGAGTCTGGAGGGGCGGACACCCTGCTTCCAGCTCATGCCGGGCTGTCTCCTAGCCAGAGGCCTCTCCTCACCGAGAGGGAGCTCATCCCCCAGGAAGAGAGAAGCAGAAACTCCCCTAATCTGATAAAAATACCCAGAAGGAATGCATGTCAGCATAACAAAGGCTTCTCATAAAGGCCACAGCCACCTTCATGCTCCCTAGTGAAAGGCGGAGGGTTTTCCTCTATCATCTCCTCCCTCCTATTCAACACAGCACTGGAAGTCTGGCTAGAGCAATCAGAGGAGAAGAAGAAATAAGGTGTATCCAGATTGGGAAGGAAGTAAATTTATCTCTATTTGCAGATGACATTGTATATACAGAAAACCCTAAAGACCCAAAAATCATTAGATCTGATCAACATATTTATTAAAGACGCACACTGGAAAATGAACATGCAAAAATCAGTATCATTTTTATACACCAACAATTTTCTGGAAAAGAAAGAAATCAATCCCTGGGATGGTATCACCCAAAGCAATAAAATACTTAGGAATAAATTTATTTTTTTTAAAGATTTATTTATTTATGCCTACAAGAACTGGGGTATAGACCAGAGGTGTGTGGGGGGTGGTGGTGGTGAGAGGATTCACCAGAGACAGAGTGGGCAACAGAACAGGCAGATTGAAATACACTGCTGAGGGGAGCAGTGGGCGAGTCAGGAGAGGTCTGCTACGCCATGTGGGTAGCTCCCTGGCTGGTGTGGGGATTGAACTCATGCTGCAGAGGCTGCAGAGAGCTTCATAGGTTGCATCTTAACCCCTTGTGTCCCCAGGGAGGCCCATTTAGGAACAAATTTAAATAGGGAGTTCGCTCCTCTGAAAATTACCAGACTTTGATGAGGAAAGAAATTAAATAAGACACAAATAAATGTTTCCATTTAAGTTTACACGGCTGTAAAAGGTTCAGATAATTTCCAAAGGAGTAAAATTAGAAACAAAATGAGCATCCTTGCTAATAATAAAAAGTAGAAAAATTATTTTGAACACTTTGAATCTGAACCACTTCCAGGATAAATGACCAAGTCAACTCCTTTTTGGCACAGATTCAAAATGCAGCATCTTGGGCCTCCCTGATGGCACAGGGGGTTGAGCACAGCACTATGAAGCTATCAGCAGCCTCTGCAGCACGAGTTCAAGCCCCAGCCGGCCAGGGAGCAACTAACATGGCCCAGCAGACCTCTCCTCTCTTGCCCACTGACCCCCTCAGCAGTGTTAGATCTGCCTGTTCCGCTCCCCACTCTGTCTCTGGTGAATCCTCTCACACATAGCCCCCCTCCACCTCTGGCCTGTACCCCAGTTCTTGTATGAATAGATAAATAAATCTTTTCAAAATGCAGCATCTCACACTCAGTTTAAGTGAGAAAAAGGGCCCAGCAGGGATCTCGTAATGGGGCAGCTCTGCCCCATGTCCTCATTTGAAGGGGGGCCTGTGATATGCAGGGACCTGCCCACCACCCCCTGCTGAGATCGGGAACAGCTTGTTTCCCCACCCCTTGTGCCCCTCTTCCCTTATAAAGGACTTTTCTGTGTCCTGTGAGCCCATGAGGAAGTCTTTGTGACTCTCATTGGCTAATTTTTGCAAAACAGAAACTCTCTTGACAAATGCATGTTGAAACGACATATTTCCTCACTGTGGGGAGTTTCTTATTTCCTCTAAAAACACATTTATTTTTATAATTATAAAAATCATATATAGGCCCCCTGGTGGTGCAGGCGGTTGAGCGCCGCGCTGTGAGCACCGCGCTGTGAAGCTGTCCTCAGCCTCTGCAGTGCTGGTTTGTTCCTGGCTGGCCGGCAACAATCTCACATCGTGTGGCAGACCTCTCCTGTCTCGCCCGCTGCTCCCCTCAGCAGTGTGTTTCATCAGTCTGCCTGTTCTGCTCCCCACTCTGTCTCTGGTGAATCCTCTCACCCTCCCGCGCATCTGGCCTGTACCCCAGTTCTTGCATGAATAAATAAATCTTTTTAAAAAATCATATATACTCATTTTGAAAACATCAATATAGAG
Source organism: Talpa occidentalis (assembly GCF_014898055.3). Lineage (NCBI taxonomy): Eukaryota > Metazoa > Chordata > Mammalia > Eulipotyphla > Talpidae > Talpa > Talpa occidentalis. Next base: position 1,052,359 of record NW_023601433.1, read on the forward strand.
GAATAGACAGAGAAAAAGCCATTGACTTTTTTGCTACATCTGTCACATGTGTGAGTGTGTATTGCGAGTGTGTGCATGACAGAAAATTCGGGCTGTGCTCAGCCGTCTCTAGCGCGGGGAAGCAACTTGCCCTCGCCCCTGTTTGGTGTGATTCTCCTGTGCGTTGGCACCTGAGCTCTTTTCTACTTTTTTTGAAAGGAGGAGGGAGGGGGTCTTGGGGAGCAGAGGAAAAAGGGGAAGAGGTTTGGGGGAACTGCCAGCGTCTGGTTTGTTTCTACTGCTACCGCGTGACCCCTTATTGAGAAACAGGGAGACCAGCTCAGTGGACCTGGACAGAACCCCAGCGCGCCTGGTGGGGAGGGCAGCGCCCCGAGACCCAGAAGGAGGCTCTCAGGTGAGGCCTGGATATCTCTCCTGGGAAGGCGGCCTGGCAGGCCCAACACTGACCGGTGCCCACAAACACCTCCAGTGCTTCCCAGGCCACACGCTCCACCTCCAAGAAGCAACCCCCCAGGAGGGCTGGGATGTGACCATGAGGTCCCCGCTTTCCCTTGATAGGTGGTTTAACAGGGAGAGGACTTTCGGTCAAGGTCACCAGCTCAGGGGCCCCGGGCGGGCGTAGTCAAGTTCTTTCACCCAGGAATGTGGTGGACCCGGCTGGACAGGCCCTGTAGGGCAGGGACAGGCCAGGATGGGGAGCTGAGAGAGCCGGCCCAAGACAAAGGGCCGCCAGGACTGGACAGCAGTCAATCGGGAGGCCGTGAGCAAATGCCTGAGGGTTGGACAAGCCAGGCCGAGAGCCCCACCCAGTTGCAGGGCTGTCCTCCCCTGCCAGGAGACGCAGAACCGTGTCCTTGTGATCAAGGCCTCAGACAATAACGGCCAGATAAAGACCTTCCGCCTGCCTCCCACCATGCACCCCAGGGAAGGCTGTGGATAGCCTGTTCTGCTCCCCACTCTGTCTCTGGTGAATCCTCTCACCCCGGCACCTCTGGCCTGTACCCCAGTTCTTCTATGCATAAATAAATCTTAAAAAAAAAAAGACTTATTTTGTTTATTTATGCATACAAGACAAGGGGATGCAGGCTGGGGTCTGCCCAGAGTCTCTTTGTTGCTACAGGTTTTGTGTTTTGGGGCTTTGGGTTGTTTCTAAATGGCCCCACACTTGGGGCTGAAGGACCGTCTGGTGGTCCAGGACCAAGAAGGCTGCGATGTGGGGGGAGCGTGTTACATGAGCTCGGGGCCCCGAGTCTTCGCGTCCCTGGCCGTGAGTTGTGGGAGCGAATCAATGGGGCACATCCGGGAAGAGGACTTCCCCAGTCTGTACCTGAGGCTGCTCCAGAAAGGGCCCCCGGTCGTTCAGCTGTGGGATGAGACCAGCAGCAGCAAGAGGGAGGCTACATCTGCGCAGCCCGGAGGCGACAGGCAGCGAAGGAGCGAACGCAGGGCACGGCTGTGAATCCTGAAAAAGAAGTTGTAGTCACGCTGGGTCAGGAGAGGGTTCATCCTTTCAGCTGGTGTGGCTGGCGCGAGACCATGGGGACGATGCAGCCAAAAATGTAGAACACTTAAAAATGCTGCCGTGCAGATCAGGAGGCTGCGGGAGAATTTTTAAAATACCTGCGAAGAGTTAGAAGAAAAGGATCGCAGGGAAGGGCAGGCTGACAGCACCGGGGGGCTGGTTTGCTTTACAAGGACACAAGCACCCGCAGCTGAGCCTGCGTGACGCTGCCCCTCACAGTGTGTTTCAGTCAATCCGCCTGTTCTGTTCCCCGCTCCGTCTCTGGTGAGTCCTCTCACCCCCCACGCCTCTGGCCTGTACCCCAGCTCTTGTGTGCATGAATAAATAAATCTCTTTTAAAAAGCAGCTGAGATGGCGTCTTCCCGCCTCTGAGGGCCCGGAGCACGTGGGCCAGACGGGAGGCCAGGACCCAACTCGCGAGCACGGCGGAGACACGGCAGGAGATGCTCCCCACGCGGCCCCGACAGGCGCCCTGGGAACGGCAAACATACTTCTTTTCATTTTCCAAGCGTAAGAAGTAATCCCATCTCTGCTTGGTCATTCACAGGGAGGAACATCAGTCTTAGCTCTTTCAAATAAAATTTGTTTGACCTTGAAAATCAGCTGCTGGGCCTCCCTGGTGGCGCAAGGGGTTAAGAGGCAGCCTATGAAGCTGCTCACAGACACTGCAGCCCAAGGGCGAGTGCGATCCCCAGCCAGGGACCTAACCCACAGGGCGCGGCAGACCTCTCCTGCCTCCCCGCGGCTCCCCTCAGCAGTGTGTCTCAGTGGATCCACCTGCTCTGCTCCCCACTCTCTCTGGTGAGCCCTTTCACCCCCCCCACACCTCTGGCCTGCACCCCAGCTCTTGCGAGCACAAATTAATCTTTAAGAACAGCAACAAAACGAAAGCAGGCAGCTGAACATGGAAATAATGACCCCCTAGTCACAGGTGAATCAAGACGCACGTTGTCTTCACCCTCCACTAAGGGACCTGCCAGTCTTGTCCCGGGGCCTTGACACATTTGGGGGAGAGGGGCAGAGGGAGCTGCTTGAAGGCCTGGCCCCCCAGGAGGCAATCTGGCTCTCCCGTGGGAAGGTCAGGGCCCGGCTCCTCTTCTGCGAGGGGCGCTGGGTGGGGGAGGTTTGGGCTCCCCGGGACCCACTGGAGGCCCCCCAGGGGTGGGGTGGCACGTGCAGCTCTGGGCTCCGGGAAGGAGGTTGAGCAACTGGGGGCAGGAAGGAGGGGGGCCTTGCCTGCAGGGCGTCCCTCAGAGCTGATCCCTGCCTGCTGCAGGGGCAGCGGGCGCCACCGTGTGGTGCCCAGGGGCCGCTGCAGCGCTGCTAGGCCCGCGCCAGGAGGTGGCCTGGTGGACAGGTGCGCGCCAGGGGCAGCTTTTGGCCCGGTGTGAACCAGGTGTCTGGCCTCTGGTGCCTCCTTTCCAAATTTTCTTCTCTTAATCCCCACCACTAGCACACACATTAAATGTTTCTTTCGTTTACAGTTTTCACAAAGCGCATATGCCACAGACACACCTTTCTGTGCTTGGCTCGTCCACCCACCTGACCAGCTTTCTACATTAGTATTTAAAGATGCTTTTTAAAAAAAAGATTTATTTATTCATGCACACAAGAGCTGGGGTGCAGCCAGAGGTGCGGGGGTGGGAGGACTCTCCAGAGACAGAGCGGGGAGCAGAACAGGCGGGTCTACTGAAATCCACTGCTGAGGGGAGCGGTGGGGAGACAGGAGAGGTCTGCTGTGCCCTGTGATACTGTAATGTCAGGTTTTCAGGCCTAGTCTCCCAGCCAGGAACGGATCCCAGGCTGCAGGGGCAGCGCTGAGTCCCAGCCACTAGACCCCCACGGGTTGGTGTCTCAGGAGCCGCAGCAGGAACCTCCCAGACACTCAGGCAAGCAAGCGAGAAGAGGCAGATTTGTTTAGAGAAAGAAAAAGTTTATTGAGGGCCTCCCTGGTGGCGCAAGGGGTTAAGACCCAACCTATGAAGCTTCCGCAGCCTCTGCAGCACGAGTTTGATCTCCGGCCAGGGAGCTACCTGCATGGCGCAGCAGACCTCTCCTGACTTGCCCGCTGTGGATTTCAGCAGTGGATTTCAGTCAGTCCTCCTGTTCTGCTCCCCACTCTGTCTCTGGTGAATCCTCTCACCCCCACACCTCTGGCCTGTACCCCAGTTCTTGTAAACGTAAATAAATAAATAAATCTTAAAAAAAAAAAAAAGAGTAGAGAAGCTGGAAAGGAGGTGCCACACGACCAGAAACCTGCTCTCACACTGTGGGGCTGCAGGCGGGGGAGGAAGTAATTATGGCCGTCCTTACCCCAGCTGCAGAAATGAAAAACCCTCAGGCGCCAGCTTCTAGATCCAGCAGCTGACGCAGACCAGAGGTGGCGAAAGGGAGACAGAGGCCATTGTGGAGAATCATGGTCCTTGGAAATGCAGAAAGTCACACCCTGGAAGGATTAGCGCAGCCACTGGCCAGCTAGGGAGAGGACAATCCTTCGCCTTGCGAGGAGAGCAGGAGGTGCAGGCCCCAGCAGGTGTCAGACGCGGTAGCATGTCAGGGGTGCAGGCCAGGGGGCACGTGGAGACGGAGGCCATGCAGAATCTCTGGTCCTTTTCAAATTCTAGTTATTCCAAATCCACAGAGACCACTCCACAGAGGAGTGAGCCCCCCCAGAGAGAAGACCGTCTCAGGGCAATGTCTGCCCCGGCACGGGCAGCAGCCTCCTGCCCACCGACACTGGGGCGTCCCTTCACCAACCCCCCTTTGCAGGGCAGCGGGAAGCAGCTGCCCACCCTCCCCCTGCCCGGCCCGGCCACCTGGGACCAAGCAGGCCTCTCCTAGCAAACCCGTCCCTTTCGGGGCAGCCCTTTCTGCCCACGGGGGTCACGCGGGCGGCCTTCTCCCTCCTCTCCTTTCAGAATAAACCTGCCCTTTCCATACAGCTGACCGTGCGTGGGGCAACTCGCTGGAGACCAGCTCCAGCCAGAAGTCGTGCCAGGGGTCTCAGGGAGCAGAGGACGGCGTCGGCTGAGTTTTCCCTCAGAGGGCTGAGGGGAAGTGGAGCGCGGTAGGAGTGAGGAAGACACAGACGCCTTATTTCGTGCAAGTGTCTCCTGCTGAGGGCCTCAGCGGGTCTTTGTCTATACCTTAAGGCGAGCGGTGGGACGACATCAGCGTAAGCACTGAGGCAAAGACAACCAGTACATATTTCCTCGTGATCATGTAAAGACTCCCTTGGCCTCACACCTGTAGGCCGTTTCTTTGGTAACCTAAGAAGAGTTCGTTTCCTAGGTGCAGCTCACTGACTAGCAGGATCACTCGTACAAGACAGCACAACGTTTGGCAACAATTAAACTTTCCCAATTACGAAAGTGGGTGTAAAATTCCTATTCTACATTCAATTACTAAAATCAGTCTATCTCCTAGCACTAATTAACTTGGCTAATATATTGATTACTTCAAAGTGGTGTAAAACAACTCATCAAGGGCCTCCCCGGTGGTGCAGCGGTTAAGCACTGGGTTGCGAAGCTGCCCGCAGCCTCTGCAGCACCAGTTCAATCCCTGGTACCCAGGTGAGGGTCCCACATGGCGCGCAGACCTCTCCTGCCGCCCGCGGCTCCCCTCGGCAGTGTCCTTCGGTCCTTCTGCCTGCTCTGCTCCCCGCTCTGGCGCTGGTGAATCCTCTCACCCTCCCGCGCTTCTGACTGTCCCCAGTGCTTGTATAAATAAATAAATAAATCTTTTTTTAAAAAAAAAAAACAACTCATCAAATCTATGTGAGTTCTACCGAAGTCTCACGCTGAACTAGAAATTCCTCACCTCCACGCGGCCTGCAAACTCCTGACCTCTTGCAAACACCAGGCAGGTGATGTACTGTTGCCGAAAGCAGGTGCCCCCCAGGTTAGGCTGTGGTTTCCCGGCACAGCGGGTTCAGGGCAGCTTGTTCTCCATAGCTCTCAGGGCCAAAACATTTCTTTCCTGACTATACCTTAAACAAGTTTTCTTCTTTTGTGATAGTTCATGCGTAAGAACAATGAGCCAATTGTCACCTGGGCCCCAACTAGGTTTTCACAGGCCAATGAATAACTAACTTACTTCAGCATTAACCAGGAACAAAGAGGGGAGCTCGAGCAGGCGTTGCCATGGAGACTCCCTAGTTCAGATCTTCTTTGGGAAGTGCAAGAACTTCCTTCTTCTGGGAAGGACAACTTTCCCTCTTCGGGGGAGCCCAGGAACTCCCTGCTTCTCAGGAGTCTCCCCCCATGCCCGGACCTCGTCAAGGGACAGCATGGGAGGCGCAGCCTGGTGCAGAAACTCGCGGGTGCTGCTGACAGGGGCGCTCTGGGGACACTACCCAGAGCGAGCCCGAGGACCCTGCACTCGGAACCGACATCTCCAAACCAGCTTCCTCAACTACTGTGAGTTGTCACCCTGTGGCCTCCTGGCCACGCTGCCGGGAACGTCGGTGTTTTGGCTTTGATTTGCATTTTACAAATGAGCAGTGAAGGTGAGCGTCTCCCCCTGAGACCTGCTTATTCTCGTCCTTTGCCCATTTTCCTGTCGCTCCTTCGTAAAAACACAGCACGTCAGAAATCACCCATCACAGAAGCGCCACCCCCACCCCCGCCCCCGCCGCACTGGGCTTTTCCCTCCCTTCGCTGGCGCTGGCGTTGGCGCTCCCGGCGCCTCCACTCTGTGTTGGGGGCGTCCGTGTTCTTCTTGAGTTCCGGGCACATTTGCTCTGTAACGAGTTCAAGTTGCTCGGGGTGTGTGTGCGAGGCGAATCACACACACACAAAGCTTCTCCGGCAAAGTCTATGACCCCAAACCACCCCAGGGGGGCCCCTCCGGGTCACACAGGGGCAGCCGCCAGGACCTGCCTCGGCCTCTCAAGGGCGCCGCAGGCTTTGGCCGGGGCTGCTGGGCTGTTCGCTGTGCAAAGGTCGACTGAGTGTCGGTGCAGGTTTGCCCCGGGGGCTGCGCTGCGTGCGTGCGCGTGTGCACGTGTGGACACGCTTTCCTTCCCTTCTCCTCCATCTTCCTCATGAGTCTTTACCTGTAAAAGCTCGGGGAGACAGGGGACTGTGGAGCCAAATTCTCTCTACAACAAGCCGTTCTCAAGCCGGCCACGGCGCCCGGAGCCTGTGTCCAGGTGGCGGCGCCCCCCCTGGCATCCTGTCTTGCCAGAAACACCCTTGAATAGAGCAGGGCAGGACAGGCCTGGGGACTGGCTGGCGGCTGCGAGCCCACTCCCCGCCTCCTCCTCGGCACCAGGGGCTGGGGCGGCCCAGGCCCGCCCGGAAGGGGAGCCGGAGCCGCAGGGCCCCTGAGGCTTCTGCCTTGTGCTGTGCTGTCAAGGTGACACAACCCTCACAGATGCCAGGGGAGACAAGGGCGTGGGGTGGGGGAGTGGCAGAGGGGGAACAACCCTGCTCTGCAGGAGCCGCTCCAGCCCCGGGGACTGCCGCTCTTCTCAGTCCCCCACCCCTCCTCCTGGCTCTCTGACTGCCTCCCCATTGCTCTCCCTTTTGGGTGCTTCTCCCCTACGTCCCCTGTGCTTCTGCCCGTGTCCTTCGGACGCCCTTGCGGCGTGGGACGGCACTGCCCATTGAAATGATCTGTTTGTTTTCAAGCGCGGTTAGAGGTCCCGCCGTGGAAGCAGAAACAGCGAGAGTGGGTCACATTTGTCAAGCCTCTGCTGTTTCGCCAACAGGTGGAGGTGGCGGGTGTTGAATGGGGTGCTACCTTCGCCCCAGCGCCGTGCACAGCTCCTCAGGGTTGTTGGCCCTGCCGGAGGCTGGTGTCCCGGGGGCAGGTCCTGCCCGGGCCCTTCTTAGCATCTTCTTAGCATCTCCGTCCACTCTGGGTGGCCAGGGGCTCCTCAAGGCCTCAGGCTGAGCATTCCTGGGTGGGTCCCTTCTTGCTCCACAGATAAAGATGCATCAGTGACACGCCTCTCCTGCCCCGCGGTGGAGAGCCCGCCTCGGCGAGGGGTGTCCGGCAGGTGCGCTCCTCTCACCTGGTGGGCCCAGGGACTGGCAGGTGTTTAGATTCACTCCAGGGAGTGCATGTTCCCTGGGTCTGGAGCCTTGAGCGGCCGGCAGGCAGAGGCTGGGCCTGGCCAGGCTCCAGGTGGGCAGGCTGGACTGAGAGACCTGCTGTGGTTCTTCAGGTCTTGTCCTCTGCATCCTGATTCCCAAGCATCCTTAAGCCTGCTCCCTCGGCTCCCGCCGCCTCTGTGGGGTCTCTGGTCAGTCAGCCAGAGTAGCTCTCTGAGGTTTTTGACTAGGAGAGCTCCTGGGTGCAACAACGCCTCTGCCAGTCACCCCTGTGGCCTGGTCCACGCAGAAGGGCACGGCCTGGCAGAGACCCCAGCTGTGTTTCTAGGCTCCTCGCTGTCTCGGGCCAGTCTGCAGCCACTGGCTTGGTGCCTCAGTCAGCAGGCCCACCAGGCCCTGAGTTATCTTTAGCTTGACTTGCCAGGATGGATACCATTGGCTGGGACCAACTTCCCAGAGAACGGCATAGGTGGCCGGCTCCAGTGACAAGACAGTGCCAGTTTCTTGCTGTCAAGGGTCACCTTGGATAGGAGAGGAGCTAAATGAACTCTCAGGCTGCTGGAAGTCAGCTGGGTCCCCAACAATGTGTAAATTTCCATGCCAATAGCGGCAATGGAAACGTGGAGAAACACATTCTTGCTAATACAAGATCATCCCAGAGAACTACCCTCAAGACCACATTAAGGATCCTGCTATCTAGGGAACTGCATAGGGGTGATGGCCGCGCACCGGCCTCCAGGTGCTTAGCCCACCTCACAAGCTGCTGGGAGGGGTGCTGCGCGTCATCTGGGAGGGGGTGCTGTTTGCAGGAAGTCAGTGTGGCTAATGAATTCAGATGCTACCTGGGAGGTAGAGTTGTTAAAGTCTCAGCACTATGAAGCTATAACCAGCCACTGCGGCCTGAGTTCTATCTGCGCCTCCCATGCTGTCCCTTGACGAGGTCCGGGCATGGGGGGGGAGACTCCTGAGAAGCAGGGAGTTCCTGGGCTCCCCCGAAGAGGGAAAGTTGTCCTTCCCAGAAGAAGGAAGTTCTTGCACTTCCCAAAGAAGATCTGAACTAGGGAGTCTCCATGGCAACGCCTGCTCGAGCTCCCCTCTTTGTTCCTGGTTAATGCTGAAGTAAGTTAGTTATTCATTGGCCTGTGAAAACCTAGTTGGGGCCCAGGTGACAATTGGCTCATTGTTCTTACGCATGAACTATCACAAAAGAAGAAAACTTGTTTAAGGTATAGTCAGGAAAGAAATGTTTTGGCCCTGAGAGCTATGGAGAACAAGCTGCCCTGAACCCGCTGTGCCGGGAAACCACAGCCTAACCTGGGGGGCACCTGCTTTCGGCAACAGTACATCACCTGCCTGGTGTTTGCAAGAGGTCAGGAGTTTGCAGGCCGCGTGGAGGTGAGGAATTTCTAGTTCAGCGTGAGACTTCGGTAGAACTCACATAGATTTGATGAGTTGTTTTTTTTTTTTTAAAAAAAGATTTATTTATTTATTTATACAAGCACTGGGGACAGTCAGAAGCGCGGGAGGGTGAGAGGATTCACCAGCGCCAGAGCGGGGAGCAGAGCAGGCAGAAGGACCGAAGGACACTGCCGAGGGGAGCCGCGGGCGGCAGGAGAGGTCTGCGCGCCATGTGGGACCCTCACCTGGGTACCAGGGATTGAACTGGTGCTGCAGAGGCTGCGGGCAGCTTCGCAACCCAGTGCTTAACCGCTGCACCACCGGGGAGGCCCTTGATGAGTTGTTTTACACCACTTTGAAGTAATCAATATATTAGCCAAGTTAATTAGTGCTAGGAGATAGACTGATTTTAGTAATTGAATGTAGAATAGGAATTTTACACCCACTTTCGTAATTGGGAAAGTTTAATTGTTGCCAAACGTTGTGCTGTCTTGTACGAGTGATCCTGCTAGTCAGTGAGCTGCACCTAGGAAACGAACTCTTCTTAGGTTACCAAAGAAACGGCCTACAGGTGTGAGGCCAAGGGAGTCTTTACATGATCACGAGGAAATATGTACTGGTTGTCTTTGCCTCAGTGCTTACGCTGATGTCGTCCCACCGCTCGCCTTAAGGTATAGACAAAGACCCGCTGAGGCCCTCAGCAGGAGACACTTGCACGAAATAAGGCGTCTGTGTCTTCCTCACTCCTACCGCGCTCCACTTCCCCTCAGCCCTCTGAGAAAGAGAAGAGAAGAAAACACTTTACCACCGCAGTCCTCTCCTCTCTGAGACCCCCGGCACGACTTCTAGCTGGAGCTGGTCTCCAGCACGCAGCAGACCCCTCCTGTCTCCCCGCTGCTCCCCTCGGCAGTGTCTGTCTGCCTGTTCTGCGCCCCACTCTGTCTCTGGGGAGTCCTCTCACCCCCCACACCTCTGGCTGCACCCCAGCCCTTGTGTGCATAAATAAATAAAATAAATCTTTAAAAAATAAATAATTAAAAGGGCTAGTTGGTGAAAAGCGATGACATTCAAAAATCTTTGGAGTGGTGCAGAGAAGTTTCTAAAAATGACACAAAACTCTGAATCTATAAAAAGGCAGGACGGGGCGCCCCGGTGGCGCAGCGGGTTGAGCGCCGCGCTGTGAAGCTGCCCGCAGCCTCCGTGGCGCCGGTTCGATTCCCGGCCGGCAGGGGCGATCCCCACACGGCGCGCGGTGCTCCCCTCGGCGGTGCTCCCCTCCGTCCGCCTGCTCTGCCCCGCTCTGGCTCTGGCTCTGGCTCGTCCTCTCAGCTCCCGCGCTCCGGGCCGGCGCCCGGCTCTTGTCTAAGTAAATAAATAAATAAATAAACGCGCAAACACAGCAGCCAAAAGCCCCAGGACGGCAGCGGCGTCTGGCCGAGCCCCGGGCGCTCCCGCGGGCGCGCTCGGGCTTCCGCGCGGGGAGACGCGGCCTCGGCCGGCACAGCGCGGGCGCCCCGGGCGCGGGTCACCGCCGCGACGCCCGGGCGAGGGGACGCGGCCCCGCGGGGCTCGGACGGCGACAGGCGCCCGCCGCCCGGGGGTGCCCGCCCGCAGGTGCCGGGGCGCGGCGGCCCGTCGGGCCGGCAGGGGTCCGGCCGGCGCCCCCGCCCGCGGGGGCTCGCCGGGAACTACAACTCCCACAAGGCCCCGCGCCCCGCCCCGCCCCGCCGCCCGCCAATGGGCGAGCCGGGCCCGCCGGGCCGTGCTCGGCGGCCAATGGGCGCGGCGGGGGGCGGGCCTCGCCCGTCCATTGTTCTCGGCGCCCCTCGGGCCGGGCCGCGGCGAGGCGCGGGGCGCGCGGGCCGGGTGCGCTGGCGCGGCCGGGCGGGACGCGGCGCCCGACGGTGAGCGGGCGGCGGCGGGCGGGGTCGCGCGCGGGGCGGCCCGAGGGGGAGGAACGGGCCCGGCCGGGCGCGGAGCCGGCGGGGGGCGCGGGCCCCGGTGGACGGAGCCGCGGGGGACGCCCGACCTCGCGGGCCCTGGGGCGCGGGGGCCCCGGGGCGCGGGGGCGCGGCCCGCGCTGGGGCCGGAGGGGAGGCCGGGCCTCGGGGGGCGTGTCCGGCCCGGGGCCCCCAGCCCGGCCGGGGGCGCCGAGTCCGCGGACAACCCCGGTCCGCCCGCTGCCCCCGAACCCAGAAGCTCCGCGTCCCCGGGCGGCTGCTCCGGGGGTTGGTCTCGGTGGAAAGTTTCCCCCTTCCGTGCCCGCGTCCCCGGAGGCCGTCAGGGCTCGGGGGGCGCTCGAAAATGAGCCTGTTAGTCCCGAAATCGCCCGTCCTGCCGCCGCCCCGCGCCTGCGGCCCCTTCCAGTGCCCCCTCGCCCCCGCCCCGTGCTCGGCCCGGCCCGGGCCTGCTTCATCCTCGTGCTCGCAGCCGAGGCCCGCCCGCCTCGCCAGGCCCTGCGCGTCCCGCAGCAGCATCCAGCAAACCCCTGAACCCCGCAGCCCCCCCACGGGGGCAAACCAGGCCCTGCCGGCCCGTCCTCCCTCGGCGCGGGGCTCACGCTGTGGATTTGCTGCCGGGTGTTTAAGGTGTCAGATTTTTTTTGCAACTGAGAAGATACCGCTTCCCAAAGCTGGGGGATGTTCAAGATAAGATCCCGAGGGGCTGAGGCTGGGCTGGGGAGCACTTTAAACTCGGGTAGGGTAACGGTGCCCTCGGGGCGGCCTCTCCCTCCTCCAGGCTCTGGGCGCCTTGACCTTTGACCCACGGCCAGTCCTCCCTTGTCCCAGAGATAAGAGAGGGTGTTCCTAGCTCTGCTTTCTGGGGGGTCACGGAGGTCGCGGAGCTGCTGGATGTGAGGTCAGGGTCGTGTCCTCTGCAGCAAGCAGAACTGACGGGGAGCAGCAGAATTCCGTCCCGTTATAAAGAGCTTTGACTTTCCTCCTGTCCCTTTGTGCTGTGATTGTTCCGTCTGGCCATGGAGATGTTCCTCGTGTTCCTCGGGAACAGGCTGTTTCCTTTAAGAGGGGCAGGAAGCCTGTGCTGGTTTGCGGATGTCAGACTCCCTTGGTTGGCCCCGGGCTGCTGTGGGGCTGCCGTGAGCATGGCTTTTCGGACCGTCTGCTCAGGAGTCAGCTTCTCTTTCTTTTTTCACAGGGCTCCTTGTTGAGGAGGGAGTCAGTCGACTTCTCAGAGCTGAAGTTCCAGTTGAGGAGGCAGAGCGATTGCCCGAGAACGCAGATGATGGCTGCCGAGGTGCCCAGAGTGGCCACTCCTCTCAGCCCGGTGGTCCAGGTGCCTCGGGAGGACGCTGGCCAGGAGGAGGTCACTGCCGCGATCCTGGAGGATGACGCCTGGGTGCAGGAGGCTGTCCTGCAGGAGGATGGCCCTGAGTCTGAGCCGTCTTCCCAGAGTGCCGCCAAGGGCAGTCCCCAGGAGGCAGGGGCAGGAGGGCCGCAGGGTGCGCTCAGCAGACTTCGAGAGCTGTGCCGGCGCTGGCTGCGCCCGGAGGTGCACACCAAGGAGCAGATGCTGACCGTGCTGCCCAGGGAGATCCAGGCCTGGCTGCAGGAGCATCGGCCCGAGAGCAGCGAGGAGGCCGCGGCCCTGGTGGAAGACCTGACCCAGACGCTCCGGGATCGTGGTGAGACAGAACCCCAGAGGGGAGGGGGCGCGCCTGTCCAGTGGAGGGGAGCGGGTGGATCTGGGGTGAGCCTTACTTGGCATACATCTGGCAGCTCCAGAAGTTCAGTTCTGGGGGCTGGGGGACGGGGCGTTCACAGGTGCGCACAGCGCGTGCTCTGGCTTCCTCCGGAGCGCCCGGGAAGCCCTGAGGGGTGCGGGGCAGGGTGCTGACAGCCCTACAAAGCCCCTTGGTCCCTTCACCTGGTTGTGCAACAAACAGCCAAATATTTGAAGTTCTGGCGATTAGAAAAACCAAATAGTCCTGTTTTTAAGAAGTGACTGTTTCGGGGAGCCAGGGTGAGTGACAGGGAGCCAGCTGACGCGGGGGCTCTGTGGTGTGAGGGCCCCGGACTCTTACAAGAGTCACTGGTGGCTTGAGCTCCCTGCGGGGTGGCGCGCTCGCCCCGTGCCGCTGCCGCGTGTTCGGGTGGGATCCGGACTGCTCCGCCAGCCCCCGGTAAACTGCACTCCGCGGTCACCAGCCTCCCCCGGAGCTGCCGTGCCATGGCGGGTGCGGGACGCCTGTGGGGCGGCAGAGGCTGGGGAGGTGGTGACGGAGAGTGATTTTAGGAGGTGGTGGTTGGGGGGGAGGCGCGGGCAGAGGCTTGAGCTGAATGCCAAGTTCTTGAACTAGGCAAGCTGAACTAGCAAGTTCTGAACTAGGAGCCGCGGGGCGCGGGAGGAAGCGGCGTCTGGCAGCAGGACGGTGGGTTGGTGAGTGTGGGGAGGCTGAGGCAAGGGCAGCCAGGAAGCCGCTGAGACGGGGTTGGGGGGGGCGGGAGGGCTGCAGATGGGGCCGCTGAGGTGGGGCTGCAGGGCCGGGAGCAGATGGGGCACCAGGGAGAAGCTGGCACGCGCCGTCTCTTCCTGTGCGCCAGCACCCCCCGCGGGCGCTCACCAGCCTGCCGGGCAAGGAGAAGCAGGCTTGCTAAAGGCAGAGACTGAGCGAGTCCCCTGCCGGGGTGCAGCTGGATTGAACCCGGCCGAGACCGCATTTCCTTCCTGGTGGATGCAGCCAGAGCGCTGGGGGCGCCGGAGGTGGGGGGTGCCGCAGGCGGAAGGACGGAGGCCAGGTGACTAACTCAGAGGTGTCTCTTCTGGGGGATTCAGAAGACGAGGGAAGAAAAGGGCGGTTGGTTTGGGCAGAATTGTGGCAACACCCCGCATCGTGGGGCAGCGTGGGGAACATGAGTAACGGTGTCCTTTGGAGAGGGCGAGTGCAAGCTCAGCCTGCCCCGGCACGTGCAGGCGCCCCTCCCCCCTTGCTGCAGCCCCGCCAGCCACAAGTGCTGCTGAATCTTCATCCCCTCCCCGTGCCATGAAGTCCTGGTCTGTCCTTGGTTAGTATTCAGCGGGCACCACCGTGTTTATGTTGTCAATAAAGACATGTTAAGAAATAGAGAACATTTCTCCCTGGCGGCGCAAAGGGTTGAGTCTCAGCACCATCAAGCTATCCCCAGACTCTGCAGCACAAGTCCGATCCCCGGCCAGGGAGCTACCCACAGGGCGCAGCAGACCTCTCCTGACTCCCCGCTGCTCCCCTCAGCAGTGGATTTCAGTAGATACCCCCGTTCTGCTCCCCACTCTGTCTCTGGTGAGTCCTCTCACGCCCGCACCTCTGGCCTGCACCCCAGCTCTTATATGCATAAATAAAAAAAAAGCTTGTTTACAAGGAAAAAAAAAAGAAATAGAGAATGTGTTTCTGAGTATGGGGGTGGCTTTCCCATTCCTCAGGTCCCCAGGCTCAGGGACCGCCTCCTCAACGGGCTGTTACAGCGAGCAGGTGGCCTGGGTTTCCTGGTGCGGGGCCCGTGCTCGGGTTGGCAGCGCACTTTCGGTGGCACCAGCTTCGGATTTGGAAGCAGGTCCAGGCAGCCACGCCCCTGAAGGGCATCTGCCCGCAGGTTTCTCGGCTGGTGTGTGTCGTGGGTGGCGACAGACCACTGGCCTGGGGGGTAGTGGGCGCTGCTGGTCCTGGAGACCCCTGCTGTGGAGAACTGGCTGCCGTGTCTCCCAGGCGTACTGGGAAACCACTTAGGAAAAGCGGGCCTGCTCTCTGTGGCTTGTTACAGGTCACCCAGGCAGAGCCCACAGCTCTTGGTGGGCTTTTCCCCTGGTGATGTGGAGCATGACAGCCCCGATTTCCCGGGACAAATATTCTAGTAAATCATCAAAATATCTGCGCCTCAAGCAGCTGGCAGCCAAAGCAAGTGTCTGGGGCTGACTCATAAAACTCTAAGTGCCCTGGGGCCAGAAGCCACTTCTCAAGCTGTATGGCCCAGTTTGGGGTGAAAGCAGAGCCACAGGGGTCTGTGAGGTGAGCAGGGCAATACTGTTAGAGCCTGGACATCTCCCTAAACTAAAGGTCTCGTGCTGGGGCTGGTGTCCCTTAGAGACGCATGACGGACAACAGACTCGCGGTCACAGCCACAGCACCCCCTCCCACCCGCGCCCTCCAGACCAGCAGAATTGGGGTGGAAGAGGAAATCCTCCTAACAGACACTTTTTATCTCATGGGGCCCCCATCCTAAAAGAAACTGCTGGCATCAGGGAGGAGCAAAGGTGCAACAGTGGAGCTCAAAATGGATCAATTCCTGGCTCATAAATCCTCTGGACGTGAGTCTGTGTGTGGTTCCTGGACCGGCAGCCTTAGCGGCATCTGGAAATGTGTTAAAGAGATTCCTGGTCCTGGCCCTGGACATACTGAACTTTGGGGGTGAAGCCCAGCGCTCAGGTTGCTAAGCCTCGAAGGTGATCTAGATTCATGGTGGGGGGGGCGCCACTGCATCTCTGGTTCTCAATCTAGCTGCGTATCGGAAAAACTTGGGGCTCTGGAGCCCACCGATTGGAACCCCGGCTGTAGGGCCTTTTGCTCAAAGTGTGGTCCTTGGACCAGCGCATCGGCATCACCTGGGAGCTCGTTAGATCTGCTGTAGGGCCCGCGGGCCCGGGGACCTGCAGGTGATGCGCCTGCAGTCCCAGAGAGGCGCTCCTCGGGGCTCGAGAGGGTGGGGGTTGTCAGGGCCCCATGGGGAGCCGGAGTCACGGCCACCCTCCCTGTCACCTGGCTGTCTCTGGGCACAGCTTACCCGTTTTGAGCTTGCTTCCCCAGGGAAAACGGCCCTTTAACAACAGCCCAGCGAAAGGACTCGTTTTCCTTAACAAGGTGGGGAGGCGCCTTTAAAGCTACGGATCTCGGCTCAAGGCAGGCCGGCCGCGCGGCTCTCCCAGCGGATGTCGCTATACCCAACACTGGCTGTCCCGTGTCCACGCTGACCTTGGGCAAGGCATCTGCACCCCGCAGCTTTCAGGCGGACGAGGTTCCTGCCCTGTCGTCTGGGGCAGAGACGGAGGTGCTCTCTCCCCCAGGCCGCGGGCTCCCGGGAGCGCGCTGTTTAATAGCTGGAGTGTTTTTTCTTAAGATTTACTTTATTTATACATATAAGAACTGGGGTGCAGGCCAGTGGGGGGGGGGTGAGAGGACTCCCCAGAGACAGAGTGGGGAGCAGAACAGGCGGATCTACTGAAATCCCCTGCTGAGGGGAGCGGCGGGGAGACAGGAGAGGTCTGCTGCGCCCTGCGGGGAGCTCCCTGGCCGCAGTGGCTGGCGCTGGCTTCACAGCGCCGAGCCCTAACCCCTGTCCACCAGGGAGGCCCCACATCTGGGGTTTTGTTTCACTGGCCTGATTTGCCCACTGATGCTCTGATTACCGAGATTGTGCGTGTTTCGGCGTCTGGCGCGCGGTCTGCAGGCGCTGGGTGTTACTGTGGGGAAACCGAGTCCCGTTTTCCTTCTCGCGTCCGGGACGCCATCTATCAGCTGGTCCGGCTCCTGAGCCACGGCGCTGGGTGAGCGTCCTTGGCGGACAGTGCGCCTCCCCAGGGTGCTCACAGCCTGGCAGGTTGTATCCTCTCCCTCGTGGCACGCGCAGGTTGATCGCGGGGAGGCAGGAGGGACGCCTGCACGGGCGCGGGCGGGCTTCCAGGGCCACGCGGCTTTACGGAGTCCGGCTCTAAGAGTTCGGTCTTCGCCGCCGCCCTCCTTCGAGAGCCCCAGTTTTGCTCTGGGCTCCCCGTGGTCTGGCTCGCTCCTGGGAGTCTCTTCCACCCTTGCGAGGTCTTTCTCTGCATCTCATGTCTTTGCTTTTCCCCTTCCAGTCCTCTTTCTCCTTCTTTGCTCTCCAAGGTGCCTATTTTCTTTTGGGTTCCTTCCATTTTGTCCTCATTTCCTGGACTCTCGACTCCTTCCCGAGCTCTGGCAGCCGAATTTCAGCTCTTCCTGTTGTCTCGCTGCGGGCCTGGCTCACGGAGGCGGTGCCGTGGTATAGCCTTTCCAGGGGTGACAGATGGTTACTTTCCTGACGACATCTCCCACGTGAGGCAGAGGCGCCTCTACACCTACACGGAAGGCGGCCGTGGGACACGTGACTCTGCTCCCGCCCTCGCCGCTTCGGCTTCTCTGTACCCCAGTCCTGCCCCCCACCAAATACACATTGCCTTGGAGGGCGAGTCCCTCACCTTTAGGGGGTGAACTTCTGCCTCAGCCTTTGGAGATCGCCTGGACCCCGCCCCTCACTTTCCACACTTGTTTCCTCACATTTTGGTGTCTGCACATGAATCGTTCTCCTAATTTCATTGAAAATGAAGTTTGTGGGGCCTCCCTGGTGGCGCAGCAGTTGAGCGCTGGGCTGTGAAGCTTCTGCAGCTTCTGCAGCGCCAGTTCAATCCCCGGCCGCCGGTGAGGGTCCCACATGGCGCGCAGACCTCCCCTGCCGCCCGCTGCTCCCCTCAGCAGTGTCCTTTGGTCCTTCTGCCTGCTCTGCTCCCCGCTCTGGCTCTGGGGAATCCTCTCACCCTCCCGCGCTTCTGACTGTACCCAGTGCATGTATAAACAAATTGATAGATCCAAAAAAAAAAAAAAAAAAAAAATGAAGTTTGTGTTTTTGTTTTCCTTGTTGCTTCTGAAATCTTCCCAGAACATGCCAACTCTTTGATCTTAAAGCAGTGAAAGCCTTCTTCGCTCATGTCCCTATTTGGAAGAAGGCGATACGAAAGTCATCCAAAAAATGTTTTTGGTGATGGTTGCTTGAAGAAAAGCAGCCAGGGCCTTGGCTTGGAGGTCCTTCTAGAAGTGATGTGACAGCACAGCTCTGGGCTAGAAGCATGCAAAACACTGCAGGAAGTTGAGGAAGCGCAGCTGTCCTGTTTGCTTTGTGCCCCCAGGCCTACGGGGGTGGGGCCGGGGGCAGTTCCTTGTGCCCACAGATGACCAGGTGCTGCAGCGTGAGGTGTAACTATATGCTTAGTTGCTGGTTTACAAACTCCCTGACTAAAGGCACGAGCGGAGCCCAGGGTCTGCCGTGGCGGGGTCAGGTCGGCTCTGCTCACGTGGAGAGTGACGCTGACTGACAGGGAGGAATCGCCGCTGGGGCTCTGTCGTCATCACTGTCTTGCCTGCTATGGACGGAACCGCTTCCTCGGGTGGCCTGACGTGCGTGTTAGCAACAGCCAGGCCAAGGCTTTTACAAATGATTGATTGCTGTCTGTACTGAATTCCAGAGAAATTACAATGAAAGAGACAGTGGCAGGGGAAGGATGTAGTGAGCCCAAACCGCAGGCTGTTAAAGCACCCAGGACGCCTGCTCTGAGCTGTTGGCGTCACCCGTCCCAGAGGGCAAGCAACGCAGGAGCCGCCGTCGGGGGCAGGAGGCGGACAAGTGGTCACTGGAGAGCCGCTCTTGGCCGTGTCTCGGTCAGGGGTTTCTGCCTTGGACTCACCTCGAGGACGCCGTGGTGTAAACAGTGTCACAGCGGCTTCCTGGCAGCAGTGTCATGTTCCTGACAGGCCTGAATGCCTAACGGTGCTCCCGAGGGGTCGACAGCCTCAGCCAGAGCCACCCGGTCCGCGTGCGTTCAGAGCACAGCGCTGCACGGCGGCAGGGCCCTGGCTCAGGCTCACGCTGCTCTGCGGTTCTGACTTAATCTGGGGTGGATGCAAGCACATCTGAGGAGGTTCGTTCTCGTCCACCAGACCCTTCATTTCTTCCACCCAGTTCCTTGGTAACTGTTGGCAGCAGGGAGTCTGCCGAGGTCTGGAAGGCAGCTGTTTGGTATCAGGGTGGAAGGCTTCCACTGCAGAGAAACCGGAGGGCCCTTTTGACTGCCCACATGCTGTCCCCGCTCATCTGTGGCGACTGTAGAGTGCTTGTTGCGGGGCCCCCTTCTTCCCAGTGTCCTGCCTGCCTCTCAACCTATGAGATTGTAAACCTCAGGCGTATTTTGACGCAAGAGATTGTTATGTAATTTCCTTTGAAGTGGAGTTTTGGGGAGATAAAAACATACATGTGCTCATCACATTTAATTGCGCGCCTGCTGGGTATCCATCGGGCACCATGGTCAATGTGAGGGGTCATTGTGGACCCCAGCGCTTTCCCTTGGTTAGTATTTTCAGATTCCCGCCTGACCTCATTTCCCAGTGGAGAAATGGTAGACACAGAACCCGCATCTTTAAGACTCAGAAGTTCCAGGTGAGTATCACAAAGGTCTGAGGCCCGGCAACCAGATGACCGGCTAAGGAGGAAATAAGCCTGGCTTTGAGATTTTGAGGATTCTTTATCCTCTTTATCTTCACTAGACGCTTACTCTTCTACATTTCCCTTTTGGCTTCCTTTTTTCATCATTACAGGAAATTGGATGTAAACTTTACCCTTTTCTTCATTATTCCAGATTTTGAGATCCAGCGTGAAAACGGGGAAAACTGTAACCAGGACCTCTTTGAGGACATGGAGTCCCATGAGATGTTCTCAGACACGCCCGAAGGGGAAGGCACTCAGCAGTCTGATTGGGAAAGTGACCCTGAGAGGGACTGCAGCTCCAGAGGACCCCAGGGAAACACCCCAGGGGAGGACAAGAGGGAGATGCCCTCCCAGGGCAGGGAAGTCGGACAGCTCATTGGCATTCAGGGCACCTATCTGGGCGAGAAGCCCTATGAATGCCCCCAGTGTGGGAAAACCTTCAGCCGGAAATCCCACCTCATCACTCACGAGCGGACCCACACAGGAGAGAAGTACTATAAGTGCGATGAATGCGGAAAAAGCTTTAGTGACGGTTCAAACTTCAGTAGACACCAAACTACTCACACTGGGGAGAAGCCTTATAAATGCAGGGACTGTGGGAAAAGCTTTAGCAGGAGCGCAAACCTCATAACCCACCAGAGGATCCACACCGGGGAGAAGCCTTTTCAGTGTGCCGAGTGTGGCAAGAGTTTCAGCAGGAGCCCCAATCTCATTGCTCATCAGCGAACCCACACGGGAGAGAAACCCTACTCGTGCCCCGAGTGTGGAAAGAGCTTTGGCAACCGGTCCAGCCTTAATACACACCAGGGGATCCACACAGGAGAAAAGCCCTATGAGTGTAAAGAATGTGGTGAGAGCTTTAGTTACAACTCCAATCTGATCAGACACCAGAGGATCCACACAGGAGAGAAACCATACAAGTGTCCAGACTGTGGGCAGAGGTTCAGCCAGAGTTCGGCCCTCATCACCCACCGGAGAACTCACACGGGAGAGAAGCCCTACCAGTGCAGTGAGTGCGGGAAAAGCTTTAGTCGCAGCTCCAATCTGGCCACACACCGGAGGACCCACATGGTGGAAAAGCCCTATAAGTGTGGGGAGTGTGGGAAAAGCTTCAGCCAGAGCTCTAGCCTGATCGCTCACCAGGGCATGCACACGGGAGAGAAGCCCTACGAGTGCCTGACGTGTGGAGAGAGCTTCAGCTGGAGCTCCAACCTCATCAAGCACCAGAGGATCCACACGGGCGAGAAGCCCTACAAATGTGGCGAATGTGGGAAATGCTTCAGCCAACGCTCGCAGCTCGTGGTGCACCAGCGGACTCACACAGGCGAGAAGCCCTACAAATGCCTCATGTGTGGCAAAAGCTTTAGCCGGGGCTCCATTTTGGTCATGCACCAGCGAGCCCACTTGGGAGATAAGCCCTATAGGTGTCCTGAATGTGGGAAAGGCTTTAGCTGGAATTCAGTTCTGATTATCCATCAACGAATCCACACCGGGGAGAAGCCCTACAAGTGCCCCGAGTGTGGCAAAGGCTTCAGCAATAGCTCCAACTTCATTACACACCAGAGAACTCACATGAAAGAGAAAGTTTACTGAGGCAGCAAGAGAACATGAGGGCCTGGTCCTGGAGAGGGAGTACCATGCCGCCCCCCAGTAGGGTTGTCTCTTTAAAAGAGCCACTCTTCAAAAATGCTCTTTGGGGATTTCTGCCAGCATCTTACCCCTGCTTCTCACCGCTAGGATATCTTCCTCTTAGTGTCAGAGCAAACCCTGAGAACAGAGTGTAGGTATAGAAAGTCGGAAACGTGGATCTTTTTCTAGTATGTTTCACGACTTGATCGGCTGCCTCTCTCCTGGCCCTCTGCCTGTTTTCCGTGTAGAATGGAAGACAGCATGGCTCATGGCTCAGGCTGAGTCCTCAGAGAGGTACCAGAGTCTGTTGGTGTGGTGGGGTGATTTTGTGGCCACATTGTGGGGCTCAGGTGCCTTTACCCCAAGCTGCTGGTGTGACAGGCCCTGCCCTTGTCAGAACTGGCTTCCTGTCTTTGTGTTCTGGGCTATGGTTCACTTCAAGGTAAGGGCTTGTCCATTTTTGAGTCATCAACATGAAGGTAAAATTCTTTTCTGTTTCTAGAAAGTGCCAGGAACACTGGAACATGAGGCTAGGGTGTATACGGCCTGGGACCTGTGCCCCAGCAGTCCGCTGTTGGTAAGGGTTGAACAGAGCCTGCCAGGGAAGGTTACATAGCGATTACATTTTGCTTCCTGTCTTATGGTAAGTTAGTTGCCAGGGGAACAACTTGTTTTTGTGGGGTTTTGTCTTTGAGTCTGAAGTTAAGTCTTTCCCAACAGAGGTATAGGCATCACTCTGTTCACTTGTCAGTTCCCTGTTCCTGGTTTTTATTCTGTATGTGCAGATCTGGGGCTCTATACAGCAGCTTTTCAATACCAAGAATATTATTTTGAAGGAACTGAGGACACATTCTTCCCCTGAAGAGATTTGGGAGTTAGGAATTTGTCACTTTTGATCTTGGGATGCTACTGGGGCTTTGTTCTCGGGTCCTTGAGCCTTGAAACAGGAAGGACCGGGATGATAGCAGGTGAAGGGATTCACTTTGAGGGAAAAGAGAATAGATAAGGTACTTCTGGGAAATGTTAAATCTTCTCCTGGGTGTGGGGCCTGGCTTAGAGTGGGCCTTGGATCCTATAGGAATGATGGACACTTAATATTGCCTAATAAAGTAATGTCCCATTCTTCTTTAGTCTTTTTTTTTTAAAAGATTTATTTATGCATACAAGATGAAAGCCAGAGGTGCATGTGTGTGTGTGTGTGTGTGTGTGTGAGAGAGAGAGTGAGAGAGGATTCACCAGAGACAGAGTGGGGAGCAGAACAGGTGGATCTACTAAAATACACTGCTGAGGGGAGCAGCGGGGAGACAGGAGAGGTCTGTGCCACGTGGGTAGCTCCCTGGCCAGCCCGGAAATGAACTCGTGCTGCAGTGGCTGGCGAGAGCTTGATAGCGCTGTCTTTAACCCCTCGCCACCATGGAAGCCCCTAGTGTGTTAAAAACCTAAACTTGGGGGCCTCCCTGGTGGTGCAAGGGGTTAAGTGTCAGCATTATGAAGCTTTATCAGCAGCCACTGCAGCGTGAGTTCAATTCCCCGCCAGGAAGCTGACCCACATGGCACAGTAGCCCTCTCCTGTTTTTCCCACTGCTCTCCTCAGCAGTGTATTTCAGTAGATCTGCCTGTTCTGCTCCCCACTCTGTCTCTGGTGAATCCTCTTACCCTCCTGCACCTCTGGCCTGTACCCCAGTTCTTGTAAGTAAATATATCTTTTAAAAACCCAAAAAGGGCTTCCTGGTAGCACAAGGGGTTAAGATGCAGCACTGTGAAGCTGTCCGCAGCCACTGCAGCATGAGTTCAATCCCCCACCAGGAAGCTGACACACATGGCGCAGCAGACCTCTCCTGGCTTGCCTGCTGCTCCCCTCAGCAGTTTATTTCAGTAGATTCGCCTATTCTGCTCCCCACCCTGTCTCTGGTGAATCCTCTCACCTTCCCACACCTGTGGCCTGTACCCCAGTTCTTAAATGCATAAATAAATAAATCTTTAAAATAAAAAAAACCCTAAATTTGACTCGCTTCCCCATCAAGCACACACCTCTCTTGCCCTGGACTGAAAGTGACCCACATCTCGGGAAGGAGAAACTATCAGATAGCAGAGAACACACCGGTGCTCAGTGAGCACATACATCTCTCTACTGCCCTGTGCCAACCGCACATCAATCTGCTGACCAAGACTCGGAACAGCAGCTTCTGCGGAGGAGCCAGATGGCCTCTTAGCAGATGATTCCACTGGTAATGATGCAGAATTTACAAAACCAGAAAGAATGTGTCTAACTGAGGCAGTGACACCTGTTCACCCACACCACATTGGCTGTGCCATCCGCATCTTTGACCCCATTCCTTCAATTATTTGGCAAACATTTACTGAAGACTTACGTTCTATGCTAGGTGCCAGCGAAAGGCTGTCAATAAGAAACCCCATGACCTTTGTGAAGTTTTGTAGGAGGAAGATTCCCATCTGCCTGGATGGCTTCCCAGGTAACTTTATAAAGTTCTAGAATTTGTGGTTTTGGTATTAAGAAGACAGTGGATCTCTCTTCCCTTCACATCTCAACCTGAAAGAAACTGATAGTAGTTTTTGAGATGACCAGTTTCCTTTTCTACTCCTCCCTATCTAGTAGAAACAAAATATCTTGGAAAAAAGGAAACAGCAGCAGCTCAGAAGTCCTCCCTCAGGCTCCCTGTCTCCTCCAAGCCCAGTCAGGAGTTCTGGTGTAGAGGATGGGTGCAGTGCTGGAACTGCCCAGAATTGGTTCTCCACAGGCTTGTGCCATGAACTATATACCCACAAAGTCTAATTTTCGTTAGAGGTTTCATAATGTGAGGCAAGTCATAATGAGGTTTCCTCCTCTTTTTTTCATGCACTTTCCCTTCCCTTTGGGTTGCATTTATAGTTTACAAAGAGCCATAGTAGCTTCTAGTAGTAATTTACAGCGAAGTTACCAAGCACTGGCACTGCCAGGTTCACATGCCCCTCAGTCTTGACAGCACCCTGGGATGTAGGTGCGTGTCCCTACCTTACCTTGTCACCACTTGAGGAGGGGCCAGACTCAGAAGACAGGTTCATTAAGTCACTTGCCTAGCAGACCTGTAGCTTAACCCCTTGACTCCTGAGGTCAGGTAAGTCCACTGTTATTAAAGTCAGGAGACAGTACCTGAGGAGCAAATGGAGAAATCATTAAAATGAAAGTGACATTGGCAGCTGGCTTTAGCCTTCCCTGCGGGTGTCAAGAGCACCCATAACGACAGTGGGCCCTTCCTGGCGGAGGAGGGCTGAGCCCTGTCCCCCGTCTCTCCTGCCGGGGTTGTTTCTCCTACAGGGACTCAGGCGGGGACCCTGGTGGGCCTCAGGTGGGCCTGCAGCGGGCCTCGGGTGGCCTGGAGGCTCAGGGGGAGGCTGCGCCAACCCCAGGCCCTGCCTGCGCCTGCTGAAGGATCCCGTCTCTGGACCGGGTCCCTGGTCTTTCCTTCCCGTCACCCTCTGCCTGGAGAAGCCAGGCCACGGCCGCGGCGGCGGCGGACGCAGGTCTCCAGGCGGGACGACGAGACCCCAGGGCCTGGAGGAGGGGCCGGCCCCCGCAGCTCCCCGCTTCCTACCGAGTCCCGCGCGCGCGGGCCCGGCCTCCGGCGACCAGGGCCTCCCCGCCCCGCGTGCTCCCGGCAACCTCTCGGGTCGGGCCCCGGGCTGGGCGCACACCCGGCACGGCCACCGCAGCCGGCCCTGGCCTCGCGGGGGCGGACCGGGGCGGCTCCCGCCGACCCCGAGTCCAGGGAACCGGAGAGCCCGGCGCCCCCGTCGCTCCATCTCCAGGGCCCCGGCCCAGGCCACCCCGGGCTCCGGGCCCCGGCGGGGCTGACGGCCGGCGGCGCCGCGGGCGGGCAGGTCGCGGGCGGCCCCGGCGGCGCCTCAGCCCCCGCGCCGCGGGCGGAGTCCGGCCGGCCCGAGCCCCGGCCGCTCACCTCGGCTCCGGGAAAGGGCCCCTCGGCGGGCGCCCCGCGCGGCCACGCCGGCTGACAGGGGGCGCGTCGGGCGCCGCCCTGGTCCCCGAGCCAGGACGGCGGGCGGCGCCCTCGGCGGACCCGGCCGAGCCCGGCGCCCCGGAGCGCGGCGCGGAGGACGCGGGCAGCCGGAAGAGGCCCCTCAGCCCGCGGCGCCGACGCGCGCGCCCCGCGCCCTATTGGCCGGCGCAGCTGTCAGTCTTCGGGGCGGGGCGGGACGGGGCCGCTGGGACTCGCGCTTCCGCTTCCGGTGTCTCGGGCCGGGACTCCGGCCCCGGCCTCGGGGTCCTGGCGCCCGGGGGCGCCGCGGCCAGGCCGAGTCCCCGCGTCTCGCCCCCGGCGGGCGCGCCCCTCGTGCTGGCGGCGCCCCCCTTTCCGCCGCAACGCTTCCCGGAAGCCGCCCGCCGCCGGGGTCGGTCACGCCCAGGGCGGGGCCTGGCCCCCTTCCTGCCCCCAGCGGCTGGGCGGCCTCGGGCGAGCCCAGGGGGTCTCCGAGCCGCAGCGGCCTCGAGTTTGGGGGCGTCGAAGCCCGAGCGGCCTCCGCTTTCCCAGGCTGCCGCCCCGCGAATCTGCGATTATGGCCCTTGCTCCTAAGGCCTGTAACCCGCACCGGTGAATGTCCGTCGGGGAGAGTGGCGCGGCCAGTACTGGGGAGACCCCACCCCCAGCCCAGGGCCGAGCACCCGGCCCGGGAGACGCCTTGGAGGCGCAGCCTTGAAGCTCGAGCCGGCGCCGCCGGCCGCTGCTCTCCAAGGTGCTGCTCCCCAGTGCGCAGATCCGACCTGTCCTGCATATTCACTCCGGGGTGCGGTTCCGAAGACCAGGGGCTGGGGGCACGGGCAGTTATGCTGCCCTGTCCCCACCAGCCTCTCCATCTTTATCCCCCAGTGTGCATAATTGGCGTTTCCTCTGCTACGCAAACATCTTCGAGCTGCTCTCGTTACCCACCAGGTCAGCAGCCCTTGACCCCATCACCACACTTGTGGAGCTGCCGCCCCAGTAACTGAGGCTCAGACCACCAAGCCATGGAGAAGAGGGGCAGGAAGCCCCTTTTCTTCACCTCCATCCTGCAGGGTGAATACTCTTGATTTCCACTAGCGTTCACTCTAATGTGTGCTCTGGCTTTGCAGCTTCCAGGTCTACTTAGTGAAACCTACTTGCAAGTGGCTTCTCAAATGGGGAGGGGGAAGGAAGGGGTTTGTGCCCCGGAGCACAGCTGCAAGGTTCTCCTGTGGACTAAAGGATGGCTGCGGTGGTGGAGCAACAACTCCAGATTCCTTCAGCGCAGAGGAGCGCTTGCCACCTTGCCTATAGGATTCTAGAAGCCTCTCAGGAGAGTGGAGCAGCTTAACCTCTCAGCAGGCCTGGAAAACCCAGAGAGAAAAGCCTGGAGACCTCGAGGAGCTCTACCTGAAGGTACAAATGTTGCAGGTGAGCCTGGTGGGAGCATCCTGTGACATGGCCCCCAAGTTCTGAACAGCCCCAAGGCTGAATGTTGAGAATTCAAGTCCCCTTGTGGCAAACCCCAACACAGCCAACCAGAATTCTACTGGGTTCTCCTCTTGAATTAATGCAAAAACAGATCAAATATACTGGAATTAGACTTCGCTTACAAGTGTACTTTGCTGTACAAGTTGAAAGAACGGGGATGAAGGCAGAGAGAAAATGATTTTAATGTAGTTTCTCTTGTAAACAGTTTGGAGAGGTTTCTCTCTTGCTCAGCCTGCCTGGCTACTTTCCAGAAATGGAGGACCCTAACACACTGGCCGCTGCCGTGTCCTTTGAATACACGGCAACTCCAGAGAAAACTCCTGAGGCCACACGCCAACACCCAGACATCTGTTTTTCATCATCGCAGAAACACTGACATTGAAAGTGGGGAACTAAGGGGAGCGCTAGATGGCTCCCTCATTGAACTCTGGGCTCCAAGTTGCAGATTTCCAGACCCCACCCTGTATTATCTCGATGGTGGGTGGGGTTTTCCAGACTCCACCCCCTGAGAGGGGATGGGTGCGCACAGGAAGAGCGGGGCCTTTGGGCAGTTAGGCTGCTGGTGAGGGCTGTCTGTGGAGGAGCTGCCAGCTCGCCAGCGCAGCTTGGGCTGGAACCAATCTCTGCTCAGCTGACACAACTGGAGTGGCAGAAGGCACCAGGCAGTGTGCTCGCCTCTCTCTGCCTTCTCTCAGCGCTCCCTTGTCACAGTTTAAGTAGATCCTGTTATTGTTGTTCCTGGCTGTACCTACCTTTGGGTCACATCCTGCAGTCACGAGCATGTGGGCCATCCTCAGTGCCTGGGGCTTGTCCTGTTTCAGTCACACCTGGTTCAGGTGAATACTCAGCCTCTGCTCCCTACACACAGGACCCCTCCCCACTACAAGTGCCCCCTTAGCTGTCTCAGGAGTGGGGCCTGCTCGTAAACCTCTGTGGTCGTACACCAGTGTCCTTACACATAGCAGCGACCCCTCCTCCCA
The DNA here is from genome assembly GCF_014898055.3 of Talpa occidentalis. Taxonomy (NCBI): domain Eukaryota; kingdom Metazoa; phylum Chordata; class Mammalia; order Eulipotyphla; family Talpidae; genus Talpa; species Talpa occidentalis. The sequence goes on from NW_023601433.1 coordinate 1,079,692, forward strand.
GATGCTGGTGTCAGCAGGCGGTGTCGGGGTCCACCCAGTCCCACACATGCAGAGAGGCATCACTTGCGGCTGATAACAAAGTCCTCGGTTTCTGGGGGTGCCAAGTGTGGGTGGTGACCAGCGGAGCAGTGTCCACCCCATGGCCGTCCAGGAAGATGTGACCTCTGTGAGTGAAGAGCGGTTCCACTTGGCTCCCTGTTCCACCCCAAGACGTGATGTTGTAGACCTGGACGGTCCCATCAAAACCTGAGGAAGAACCAGAGGGCAGAGTTGGAATCTCTATGGCATCAAAACAGGCGACAGGATGAGGCGCTCGTGGTGACAAGCTACTAAAAGGTCAGCAGATGCCCGTGACGTCTGTCCTGAGGGCACGTCATATCGAGTAGCTGCTGTGGGCGGGGCTGATGTCAACCCCAGACTGGCAAGACCCCTCGGACCCCCACGGCCACTGGTAGGAGCTAGTCACGTTCCCTGCCCCTCTCCCAATTCCAAGCTTCCACCTCTGGAGCCTCCAAGAGAGCCCTGTCTTTGACTTGGGGGGGAAATAGGAGCCTTTAGAGGTCACCTCAGCACCCCATAACCTACCCATGCCCACACCCACCCCTATGCTGTCTTCCTGTCACCAAAGAGCCCATCCCTCTAGACGAGCCCGGTTCTTCTCTTCTGCTCTTTCCAGGTCTTGCCACTGCCAACAAGCCAGTCATGTCTTCTCCACTGGCCTTTCAAACTCTTCCCTCCTCAGTGGTTCCTTCCTGCTATCTTTTTTATTTTCTCATTCGACTGGAAACTGCCAGGCTGGAGCCGGGCTGCCGACCCACTGGTGTCGTGATTCACGAAGCCAGGAGGCTGAGCATGCCTGAGGCCTCCCCCGTCCTCTGGCCCAGCTCCTGCTGCCCCATCTTGCTGTCTGCGGGCCTCTCCACCAGCCAGAGAACTGACCTCCCGTGGAACAGGCAGAGTCTGTTCTGCATGTGGGGGTTCAGGGACCAGGGCGAGAAGGACCCGCTGAGGACCCTGGAGAGCGCATCTGGAGCTGCTCTGGGGCAGCTTCGGGGGGCAGACAGACTATGGGGCTACCACCTCCCTCCTGTTAGTCTTGACAGACACGAAGTCCTGCTTAGCAGTACCTGAGATGGCCAAGCAGTTGTCCAGGCCTGGGGCCCAGGTCACTCGCAGCAGCTCAGGCTTGGGGCTGGGTGCGGGCACCGGGCACTGGACTGTGCTCACGGGGTGGGACAGATCCCGGGGGTCGTGGAGGCAGAGCTGCCCATGTGAGCCAAGGCTGGCAATGTGGGGCCCGGAGCCCTGGCCCCCAACCTCTGCACACCACCTCCCCCCACCAGGCCCCTCGCCAGAGCTGGGGTGGTGGCACTCTGAGGGCGCCCACTGCTGGCGAGTGTCAACTAGCCCCAGGCGGCCTGAGGCACAGCAGAAGGCGAAGGTGTCTGCATCCAGGACCTGCAGGCTGCTCAGCGCCTCGCTGTCACTGATACCTGAAGACACAGGGATGAGAACCACGTGGGGTCAGAAGGTCTGGCCCCTTGGCTGGGCTGGCTGGTCCCAGGTCCTGCCCCCAGGAAGCCGCCCACCCAGGGGGAAGAATGACCCGGTCGTCTGTACTTGCTGCCCCCACCCGAGCCTCAGGGAGCCCATGTGCCCAGTTTGGCACTGAGCATGGAACTCGGGTTCACATGTGGCCGAGCTATGCCAGAAGGGCCAGGCCAGGGGCAAGGCGGCCATACCTGACATGAACTTGGTCTTCTGGGACTCCAGGTCCACGATGCGCAGCCTGCCCAGCCTGGCCCCGTGGAGGACCGCGGGGGACGCCGCTGAGAAGATGGCCACCCTGGGCCAGAGGCCCTCCTCCTCCTCAGGCACAGCGATGGCGCCGACGTCTTTAATGACATCTGTGGGGGAGGGCGCGTTAAAGGAGGCCTGGCAGGCAGTGGTCACACGAGGCTGCGGCCGCGGGCAGGGGGCAGGGCAGGATGAGGAAAAACACGCCCCCGTGCCATGGGCACAGTCTGGAACAGTGAGCAGCACCCCGGTTTCCTTTTGAATTTGCCTGACAGCCTCTTCGCAAACGGGAGGCAACGGATCGCAGCAGGCCTCCGGCCTCCAAAAGCAGGTTCTGGCTTTTTATAGTTTTGTGGGGATTAAATAAAGGAAGAGAAAAGGAAAGGACACTCTGATGACGTCATTCACACCTTAAGTGACAAATCACAGGTACGGAGCTCCCGAACTGTTATTTCCTCCAGCACATGTTCCGTGACCTCAGCATTCTGCAGAGGCCTGCGGGTCGAGGCTGCGCTGCTGGAGGCAGTGCCTCAGAGGTGAGCTGAACGACAGGCCTTGTTGGGAGCCAGGGGCATGTGCTCTTGGGGCAACAGTCCCGAGCCCCCCGCCGAATGACCTGAGGTGGCAACAGCCGCTCGGTCACGAGGCATAGAAAGAGGATGTCTCCCCACTGTCACCTAGAACACTGAGGTCAGCACAGGCACCACTTTGCTGGGGCTACCTCTAGCTCACACTAGGGGGTGGGGGAAGGGGATGTACCAGGCTTTCCTATAACCCCACCCAACATGTCCACTCACCGCTGTCCTCGGCCACCTGCCACACCTGCACGTAAGGACCCGGAAGGCCACTGGTCACCAGCAACCTATTGAGAATGAGCAGGATGTCTCAGGCAAGACAGGGGAGCTCACTGTGCACCCCCCTCGCTGCTCACCATCTGCTCTCGGCCCACTCAGCATGGGACACCTACACACCCGTCTCAGGAAAGGTCCCTGCAGGAAGGATCACCGAGATAAGTCATCCCGTTTAACACATGGGGTGCACCCTGCTCTAGGGCAGGACCACAGCTCCCGACAGTCAGGGGCGGAGCTTCCACGTGGGTTCGTGCTTGCCTGGAAGACACCAGTGGAGGCTGCCCCAGACTCCCAGCCTGTGCTGCAGGGCTGGTAGCCCCAGTGTGTCCTCACGGGCACTCTGAGCAACTCTGTTCTTGTCCTGCAGCAACTCTGGCCACCTGCAAGGGACAGGAGCCCAGGGCCACAGGGGACAGAGACCGCCAAGCCACCAGCAAATCTTTCTGTCTCTAGATCTGTGTGAGTGTTGGGTATGTGCTGAGAGGGCAGAGGGAGGATCCCCTGAGACTTCCAGCCACTCTCTCTGAAAGGCAGGTCTGGGTCTCAGAGCCGACCGTACCTGGTGTCTGGGACGTGCCTCAGATCAAAGACAGACCTGTCTGAAAATCCTCCATGGCATACCTTGAAATCTCTTTCTGGAAATAAGCCCTAAAAGATAAAGCGGCAGCCAATCAGACAGAGTCCCCTCTTCAAAGGGGTGTTTCAGATGAGCGCAGGAGCCAGCTCCCGGCCTGCAGGAGCTATAGAAACCACTCAGCTGCAGCCGCTGCCGTCAGTACACGTCTCAGCGGCCGACACAGCAGTTTCCTTCTTTCTGGCATATCCCAAACCCCCTTCCGGGCCGTTCACCAGCCCTTCCCACTATGTCACAAGTGTCATATCCCAGGCCGTCTTAGAGTCGCCTTCTCTGGGACTCCTTCTTCAGAGAGTACTCCTTCCTAGTGTCCTGTGGGTTCATCTTCTACTCATTCCTTCAGTGTGTCTCCTGAGGATCGAGGTTCTGCCCTTGGCTATCTCCCCTTCTTCCTTATGCACTCTGTATCCACCCAGGCGATCTGAACCGCTCTAAAGGCTTTGACCATCCCATGCTCTAGTGGCTCCCTAAATCTACTTTAGACTGACCTCTCCCTCTAGCCCTTGTAAACACAGAGCATTCGGAGCACTTCCCTGTCTACATGCTTGCTTCCCCTTCTGGGCCAACCGCCTCCCCCCCAGGACAATCTCTAGGAGAGGCAGGAGCTGTGCATGCACTGAGGTGGTAAGAACAGACAAGCTCAGCATTTACATGTCAAGTTACCTGGTTTTCCTTCACAGAAAGTCTGAGAGGTAAGGTCAGGTGAAGAATCTCATTTTTTCTCAGGCTTTCATAGCCGGCAACAAAGACTCCTGGAAAAAGCAGCAGAATTAGCTGTGACAATTGCTAGAAAGATTCTGACCCATGGCTGGGTGTAGAAGTGACACCAACCCTCCAAAGCACAGATAAATTCCTCTGCCGCTGGCAGGGACCGCGGCCATGTGCTGAGGGCGTGAGAGACCCAGATCTTAAACGGGATCTTGGCGCGCAGCACAGGGAATTGCCACGAGGGACCAAGAGGCCAGCAGAGTGCTGGCCCGAGGAGCGCCGGTTTCCTCTGGCCGAGCTCCTGAGTTCCGGCCCGAGAGCGGGATTCCACGGCCCTCCGGGTCAGAGGGGGCACCGCACCTTTGTCACCGACCCATTCAAGGACTCGCGTGGCTCCCGAGAGGTCGAAGGCGTGGAAATCCCGGTACCTGCGGGCAAGCACGGGCGTCACCGGTGTCCGGCGAGCCCCCAGGCCTGCGCCCGGGCGCGAGCGGCCGGGCCGGTGAGGTCCTCCCCGAGCCCGGCCCGCCTCTGCTAAGCGCTGCTCGCGGGCGCCGGCCTCCCCGAGGGGCGGAGGGCCCCAGCTCCGAGCTGAGCCCGAGGCCGCCGCAAATAATTGCCGCCCAGGCCCCTGCGGGCCCGCGGGCGGGAGCCGCTTCCCGGCGGCTGCGGGTCGGGCCCCCGCGCCCGCCCGCCCGCCCGGCCCGCCCGGGCTCCCCCCGTGCCCGGGCCGCCAGCCCCGCCAGCCTCGCCCCGCGCCGGGCGCGCCACTCACAGGCGCAAGGACTCCACGAGCCAGTCCTCGGCGGGATCCATAGCAACGGCCGCTTCCGCCTCCCACTTCCGCCCCGAGCTTCCGGGGCCGGGGCGTGCTCTCGCGAGGAGTGAGCGCGGCCGCTGCCCGGGCGGGGCCTCACGCCGGGGCGGGGCCCAGGGCGGCGCCGGGAAGTGACGTCAAAGCGGGGCTGCCCGGGAGGCCCGCCCGGCGCGGCGAGCGCCCTGAGGCGGGGCCGGCGCCTGTTCCCGCGTGTCGGGGCGGCCGCGGCAGGTCGCCTCGCACGGGAGGGGTGCTCGCCGCCTCCGGCCGCCCCCGCGAGTCAGCGGGCCCCGGCCGGGGGCCCCTCAGAGCCCGGGGGCCGCGGGCGCCCCGGCAGAGGCAGAGGCGAGGGGCCCGCCGAAACGGAGCCGTCGGGTCGGGTCGGGTCGGGTCGGGGCCCTCCGGGGCCGGGACCAGCCGCCCTCCCTGGCCTCCCGGCCCGCCCGGCCCGCCCGCCGCCGCGCCGCAGGAGACCAGGCGGTCGCTGAGGGAACTGGGCTTTATTCACAGCTGCAGCCGGCGCGGCGGCTCCGGAGGGAGCGTCTTCCGGCCGCGTCCTGGGGAGGCCCCGGGCCAGCAGACGGCGCGGACTTGAGTCCGGGATTCACACCACTCGGCCCGCCCCGAGGCCCCGTCAGCACCTCCGGGGGGGCCGGTTCAGCGCCTCACCGCGCCTTCCCCGGCAGCGACGTCCCTTCCGCAGCGCCCGCGCCAGCTGCCTCTGCGCGGAGGGGACAGAGCGTTGGCCGCGGCAGAGGGAGCAGGTGCGGCTTCCCGCCCGCCCCGATGCCGGGCCTCCTGAGAGGCAGGCGGGGCAGGCTCGGAGCAGAGGCCGCGCCCCTCCTCGGCACTTTCTTCCCGGAGGGCCAGCGGGGATCAGAAGTGCAGCAGCCCAGCCTCCCCCTGTGCTCAGTCAGAGGAACACCAGGAGGCCAGGCGCCCGGATGGTGCTGGTGCTGTTGTCTGCTCCTCCCGCCCCCGCCCCAGCCCGGATCTCACCTCTGAAGCTCCCACCCCCACCCTAAGTACGGCTTCCTCTGGGATTCCTGTCGGGCCTGCTTATTTCCAGTCTTCAAGTCAGCAGCCCCCAGGTGACATTAAGTTACCTTCCTGCAGGCTGGACCAGCCCCCCCATCCCCCCCCCCCCCCGCTGACACCCGAGGCCGTGCTGGGAATCACGGGGGTCAAGGAAGCCGAATGAGGCTGGGGTTGGACCTTCCCCTTTCCTTCAAAGCACAAAGAGCTGGGCACAGAGGGGACACACACTGCAACGGTGCTGCCCAGGAACCCCAGGCTGCGAAGCGTCCACCTCGCCAAGAGCTCCCAGTGCCAGGCTAGTTGCTGAGCATGAGACGTGTCTCCTGTAATGCAAGCCGGTGCCCTTGCTCCCATTCCATGCACAAGGGCTATGGGCCAGAGAGGGCAGGTCACGTGTCTAAGGTCACACAGCTCCTGGGGGCTAGGTTGTGAGCCCAGGCTGCCTTCACCAGCACCTGCACTGGGGCCCTGGCACTGCCCTGGGTGCCCAGCCACATGCAACCAGGAGCAGGGCACCGAGAAGCTGCCTCTACCAGGCTGGTGACCAAGGCTCCTGCTCTGAGGTCCCGAAGCCCAGAGGTCAGTGGTTTGCATCCAGGTGTGATTTTAGGCTCTGTCCCTGACTCCCCCAAGGCCACCGGCTATGTCTTCTGGCTCTCACAGTTGTGGGGGGATGCTCAGGTGGATCGAGACCAGGGGTGCTGCTAAACTTCCTGCAGCGCAGCCCAGAACGGCCAGAGTGCCGAGGTCAGGAACCTGCCATGCGTCCCCGCGACAGGTGGGAGGGTGGGGGCACCGCTGGGCAAGGCCAGCAGGTCTCAGGCTTGGCTTCTAGCTGGCTTTTCTCTCCCTGGGTCTTGGGGTCCCAACTCTGAGCACAAGTGCATGAGGTTCGGCCAAGCCTGACCCTTGACCCTTGGGGCAGAGGTGAGGACAGCTGTGGGCCCTGGGATAAGAAGGTCCCAGTGCCACGGGGGGGGGGGGGGATGCTCAGAGGGCGTGACCACAAGCTGAGCAGCAGGGAGTCGCCTCCCTCTGAGCCCCGGGTCCCCGGGGACGCCCGGCACCTGGCTCTCTGGGGTCCACACCCATCATGCCCTGCCCTCAACGCTGGGTCCAGGGGCCGCAGGATGCGGGCTGGCTTACCTGGGGGTGAGGTGCTGGGCGGCCGGGCCCCCGCCCAGAGCCTGCTTTAGCAGGAGGATCCTGAGCAGATCATGACTCAGCTGCAGCTGCTGGCCCCTCAGGGAGCGGTGGGGAGCGGCCCCCAGCGGGACGGAGCTGGGAGGCTCCAGACTCTTCTTGCCCATGAAGTGACCTGGAAGGAGGTGGCAGGGCACAGGAGTCGGGGAGCAAGGATCCTACCCCCGTGGGAGGGTCCCCATCTGCCTGGGTGCGGGGAGAAAGAAACCTCTTTTCTCAACAAGGAGCCCGAGACCCCTGGGTGGCGGCAAAGCCTGACCCCTGGCCCCCGGGGGGCTGGCGCGGAGATGCACCGCCGGAGGGGGCGGGTGGCCAGGCTGGTCAGGGCAGGGAGGGAAGCAGAGAAGCAAGGGGGGGTGGGGGTGCGGAGGGGACATCCAGGAGGCCAGCGGCGGCTCGGGGGCCCCACGCGAAGGCGCCCCAGCCAGCGGCAGACGGAGGAGGGGGAGCCCCGGCTCTGCTTCAAGCTGCCGAGTGGCCTCAGTCTAGTCGCTCGCCCGTCCGGAGTTTCCCATCCACGAGATCAGGTGGGTCCCGGGGTCCCCCGCCCCCCCCAACGCGAGTGTGCGCCGCGGGGGGCGCGTGGAGCGGGCTGCGGGCCCCGCACGCCCGAAGACTCACCGGTGGCCCAGAGGCTGCCCCGCGGGTGCACTCGGATCCCGCCGGCTCGGCTGCGGGGCTCCGGGGGGTCCCGGCCGGGCGGGGCGCCGGCGGCCAGCAGGGCGAGGAGCAGGAGGCCGCCGAGCAGCGGGGCGCGCCCCGGCCCCCGGGCCATGCCTGCGCCGGGGTCCCGGCTCCCCGGCTCCCGCCCCGGCCGCGGCTGCGTCTCCCGGCCGCACCCCGCTTTTAAGCTCTCCCGCCGCGGCCGCCTCCCCTCCAAGCCCCCCCCCGGGGCGGGGCCTCCCGGGAGCCCGCCCGCCCCTGCCCCCCGCGCGCGCCCCGCCCGGCCCCGCCGAGGCCGCCCGCCGCTCCCCGCCTCCCGTCCAGGGGGCGCGCGGGGCCGGCCGCCTCCGGGCACCCCGCCGCTCGGCCCCAGCTCGGGGCGGTCTGGGGAGCTCGGGAGGGGTGCAGGGGGTCGCGCTAGGAAGCGCCCCGGGGCGCGTGGCCGGAGGGAGCCCGGCCCGAGGCCGTCTGGGGGTCGCGGGGCCGTGCGCGGCCGGCCTGGCCGCGCCCCTCCGCCGCCCTCGCCCTCGGGACCCGCCCCGCCCCCGCAGCGCGGACGGGAGGATGAGCTGGGGGGCTGCGGCCCACCCTGCGCGGGCCCCCGAGCCCCCGCCGCCCGCGGAGCTCGCTCTCGCCGCCTCCCCCCGCAGCCGCGCCCCGCACCCCGCGCCCGTCACCCCGGCGGGAGCCCGCGGCGCTGGCGTCGGCGGCGCCTGACCAGGTGCGAGCAGCTGCCCCGCCCCCCCCCCCCGCTCGTCCAGGCGGCCCCCCGCCCCCCCCCCCGCTCGTCCAGGCGGCCCCCCCCCCCCCCCGCTCGTCCAGGCGGCCCCGCCCCCCCCGGGCGGCCCCCGCCCCCAGGGCCGGGGCGCGCTGCCCGGGCCGTGGTCCTCGGGGCCTGGGCTCGCCGGCCGGGCCGGACGAGCCGCGGGGGCAGCGGCGGCCCCTCCCCGCGCCCCCGGCCGTCCCCGCGCGTCCCGGCCCGTCCCTCCGGAGAGCGCGGCCCCGCCGCCCGCCCTGCGCGACCCTCGCCCGGCCGGGCCGGGCCGGGCCCCCCGCGCCGCCCGCTCGCCCCGGGCCCGCCCGCCCGCGCTGCGCGCTGCCCTGTCCCCGGCCGGGCCGGGCCGCCACAGCAGAGGGGCCTGGGCTCCCCGACCGGCCGCGGCCCCCCCCCCCCGCCCGGCCGGGTCCCGGGTGCGCAGAGGCGGCTGAGGACCCGGCGGCCCGGCCCGGCCACCCGCCCGCGCCCGGGGGACCCCGCCCGGGCGGCCCTGGAGGGAGAAGTCGCGCTGCGGGCCCAGCCCGAGAAAAGGCGACACGGGAGTCCTTAAAAACCAGCCGTTTAATCTCATTCGTCTCCGGAAAAATACACGCTTGAAATGAAACCCCCGGCCCGGGCGGGTCCTCGCCCCGTCCGCGCCCCGCCCGAGCCCGCGGGGCGCCCCGTCCGGTCCGCGCTGCGGGGAGGGGATCGGACTCGCGGCGGGCGGGACAGACGCCGGGGCCGGGCCGGGCCAGGGGCTCCGCTCCCGCCGCCCAAGGCCGCTCCCCGGACCCGGGCGCGCGGGTTTGGGAAACTGAGTTACAAGCGTTGGGGGAGCCGAGCTCTGACGTCGTCGCCCCGGGCGGCCGCGGGCGGGGGGGGGGCTCTGGCTCCCGGAGAGGGGCCCGGCTCGGCCCGGACCCCGACAGAGGCTCTTCCCAGTGCGCGGCCGCCGAGAAGCTGGACGGGCCGCTCGTCCGCCCTGCGGAGAAGGTGCCGACCCGGGCCCGGCGGGCGCGGGGCCGGCGCGTCGTGTGGATTTGGTCACCGGCATTTCAAGGGCTCTTTGGTTCTGAAGGACTTTTAAAAATTCATAGAAAATACTGATCTTCTAACAAAATAAATAGAACATTTTAATCATTGATATTAATCAACGTCAAAAATTTTTTTCATCTTCTACTCAAAAGAGGAGTCGCTCCCAGCAGTGTCCCGCGCCCGCCGCGCCTCCGGGAGGCGGGAAGTGGCCAAAGCGCCCTGGCGGGGCCTCCCTGCGGCTGGCCAGAGCCTCTGCCCCGCTGACAGGAGGCGCACGCCGGCCGGGGCGCCGCTCACGTCTGCAGACCCGAGGCCGGTCCGGCAGGGAAAGGCCCGGGGACCGGCGAGGCCCAGCGACCGCGCGGGCCGGGGCGCGGCACTATTCGGGGGGCGGCCGGAGGCTCCGCAGCTTCATGTCATCCAGTCTCTTCCAGTACTTAAAGTTGTGGTCCAGGTGCCGCATCAGGTCGGGCAGGTCCACAAAGGCTGCAGAGAGAAGTGAGCCCTTCCGCGCCTGCTGCGGGCCAGGCGTCCGAGGAGAGGCTGGGGGGGGGAGCCCTGCCCAGTGGCACCAGCTGTCCAGCCTGCAAACGAGCGACTCGCTTCTCTGCTTGGGGACGGGGGTGAGCCCGTCCCGCCTGGCACCTGCCTCCTGCCATCTCCCACCTCCACATCCGGAGGGGGACCAGGCTGTTTACCCAGCAGAGAAGGGGTGCCACAGGCCTGAGCCCCAGAAGTGTGCGCCAGGGAGCCTGCAGGCTGCCTCCACCACCCAGCTGCTCAGCGGGCCTCCGAGCACCTGACACGCCCCCTTGCGGATCTGCAGCCCCCTAGACCGAGGCCCGACCCCCAGGGCAGCCCAGGTGGCCCAAGCAGGCACCGGCAGAGAACCCTGTCCCCAGGGAAGGCTACCTGGCGTGAGAGTGGAGGCCAGCCGACCCCCGGCCGTGAGGGAGGCCTGGGGAAGCCGGGGGAGGCAGACCACCCCAGGGCGGCCTGCGGGGGGCTGGTGGGAAGAGTACCAGGGCGCTGGCTCTTGGGCGCCTCAGGCCCCTCCGCAGCCCACCCCCGAGGCGCAGACTCTGCCCCGGCCAGCGCTTACCGTCCCAGGCATCGAACATGTCCGTGATGAAGTAGTCGATGAAGGAGATCTGGGACCGGGGGATGCTGCAGGTGCTGCGGTCGAAGACGGGCATCACCACGGGCAAGCCCCGCAGCTTCTCCTCGTCTGTCTGCAACGCAGAAGGGCCGGTGTTACCTGGCCAGCGCCGCCCCACGGCGCTTCCGGGGAGGAGCAGGGGCAAAGGCCGCCGGGGTACAGTGCTGGAGCCCAGCAGGCCCAACTGCCCCACTTCCGCCCCAGTGGGGTGTCGCTCTAGCGGGGAGGGGCTGCGGCGTGTCACGCACACTTGAGTCTGCAGCCTCGAGGCTATGAATGTCCCCGCGGCCAGGTAAAGGCCTAGTGCTGCTCGGTGGCCTCTGTCCGCTTGTGCCTTGATCTGGTGTGTCCGGCGACTGCGGCGTGTCGGAGTCTCCAGCGCCGCGCCGCCACCGCCTCTCGCGTCCACCTTCGCGCCGCTGCACCCTGCGGCCCTGCCGGGCGCTGGTCCGCAGCCCCACCCGCTCTGAGGCACCCGTCTGGTGATGCTCTCTGGCTCTCCCCACCGCGGTCAGGGTGGCCGCTCCCGTCTGCACTGGACCTGCCTGCTCTGACGCTCCCGTCACTTCCCGGGCGTCAGCCGCGCAGTGACTCGGGCGTTGCTGTCAGTCTCTGCCGTGTCCTGCGTTCTGGTTCCTTCTTTGTTCCTGTTCTTCCCGTGGCCTCTGCACACATCACAGCCCCGCCAGGTGTGCACTGCCAGGGCCTCCGGCGGCGCCACGCGCAGCCTCCTCTGCATCTCCGAGCGCGCTGACGTGTCCTGTCAGACTCGGGCCCCTGGGCTCGTGCATGCACCCCGAGGCCCGTCCTGCTAGGACAGCCGAGTCTCCGGGTGGGTGTGACGTGTTCGGGGAAATTAAGACGAAAAGAGATCATAGCTCGGGTCTGTCTGGTGCCACCCTGGGCTTGCGGGCGTCCGGACGTGGCCTGCGCTGCACGTGGCTGGTGGCATCCATCGGCCCTTCTTTGCTGGGTGTGGGTGTCGATGCCACGTGCTCTCAGGACGTCCCCAACGGGTGCGGGTTTCACCCCGCGGCCGCCCCTACAACACCTGCTGTCGGCGCCCGTCTTCCGGCCTCGCTGCTTCTGCTGGAGGTCAGGGACAAGGGTCCCGCCATCTAGCGAGGGCCGTGTCGCCCCTGTCCGGCTGCTCAGTCCTTCTGTCTGGGCTGGGGCGTTGCCTGGCTCGCGGGGTCAGGCCCAGCTGGCAGCGTCCACACGCCCTTCCCCGTGTCAGGAAGCTTAGCTACTGCGCAGCCTCCTGCGGGGCTGTCCCGTCATGGAACCATCACGGCTTCTAATTTTTTTGACCCAGAGAGACCAGCTGACGCCGGGGGGCAGCTGACACCACAGTAGCGGCGTGAGTCCCTGTGGGAGAAAACCGCCAGCCCGGGCCGCACCTCCAGGAAGAGGCTCTGCAGGAGGCCGCTGCCGCGGGTTCTCAGGCGAGGAAACTTGCAGAATGCCCGACCAGCGAGCTCCCCGACCCAGAGGCGGACCGGGCCGGCGGCCTCACCTGTGCGAAGTACTCCTCGGAGATGCGGGCGGCCCACTCGACGCACTGCTCCAGGGGCCGGCAGGGGTTGGCCACGTCGGCGCACTTGATCAGCATGCGCCTGACCAGTGCCCGGTTCTCGGGCGTCCTGAGCATGGCGGTCACGGCTTCCTGCCCCTCGCGCGTGTCCTGCAGCGCGAGCAGAGTCAGAGTCATCGGGATGGTCCCTCGGGCTGAGCCCGGTCTTGCCAGCACGAGCCGCTGCTGGGATCTCCCAGTTCAGGGTCTCACCCCACAGCGGAGGACCCTCCAGCTCTGAGCCCTTCAAAAGGGCCAAGGGGCTCGCGAGATGCCAATAGGGGGCGCTCACCCCCTCCCAGCGCTGCACCCCTGGGTCCGTCTCCCCTGGCAGCCACATGGGACTCAGAGGGACCTGCGGACACTTGAGCCAGACCAGTTCTCCTGTGCCCCCAGGAGAGTCTCAGCCCGGGCGTGGGCCCTCCAAGAGGGGAGCTGGGGTGCAGGGCGCTGTCGGGGACGGGACAAGCAAGGCTGCGGGCCCTGGGTCTGGCCCCGCCTGGGTGGGTGGTGGCTCCCGGGGCCTGGCTACCTGCTCTCCTGGGGAAGGCCAGGGTGCCGCCCCAAGGCTGCTCTGGAGGCTTCCTGCGCTGTGTCCACTGCCAGCCAGCTCAGCGCCAACTGCCACCCTCCCCCCGCAGCACCATGACTGGCCTTGGGTGGCACTGGGCATTCATGTCCAGGCGCAGAAATAACCTCAAGTGTGGGCAACGTGAGAAAGCTGACCACCGAGTGCAGCTGAGCCGGGAACTGCCCACCCAGACAGGAGGCCAAGCCTGTGAGGAGCGTGGCCTCCTCCTGGGGCGTGGGGTCCGCTGAGCAGCAGTCTGTGTGAAAGACCAGCTGATCTGCTGGGGGCAGGGGCTGCTGGAGCCTCTGCTGACGGTGCTGGGAGGAGGCTGCAAGGAGGCGACGTAGCAGAACAGGGCCACGTGGAGAGCGAGGTGACAGGATGGGGCAGACACGCGTCCCCCAGTGCTACACCCTCCTCAGCCAACAGGCCCCGTGTGGCAGTGCGCCCGAGGCCAGCTTCCCCCAGCCTGGGGTGGGCTCAGCACTGCCCCTCAGCTGTGGCCTCTGGCCCTCTTGCCTGAGGAGTGGTGCCCTGAAGGCCTCACCTCCAGAAATGTGGGCCACTGCGGGTCCTCCTGGCCCCACCCTCTGTGACACGGCCCCAGAGGCTTGGGGGTAGCCCAGCGCCCCAGGGGGGGTCCCCGCTCCTCGGCCCCTCCACCTCACCCCGTCCTTCTCCAGCGCCGCCAAGGGCTTGTTGATGCTGTTGACGAACTTGCTGACGTGCTCGAAGTGCCTGGTCATCTCCGTGGCCAGCACCATGTCGATGATGCCCTGGCGCAGCGCCCGGTACTCGTTCCTGCCGGGCAGGGAGTGAACAGAGGGGCTGACCTGACAGCCGGGCGGGCCCTGCAGCGAGCGGCCCGGCCAGCGCAAGGGCACGGGGAGCCGCTAGCCGGGCCGTCGCGGGGCCTGCTCTGGGGCCGGAAAAGCCGCGCCCAGCGCAGGGCAGAACCCGAGGCCATTGGGTGCCAGAGGGGCTGCCGCCACCTCCACCTGTTTCCGGGGACATGAGGCCTTTCATGAGGAATTCAAAAGGTGCAGCGCGTGCAGGGGTCGGCCCCTGCCCCCGGCCGCCCCGCTCCTCCCGGGACACAAGCGGAGGTCGGTCTCGCGTGTGTTTTCTGAGACGGGGGATGTGCCCACAGGCCAGCGTGAGTGAAACGCCACTGAAACGGTCTCATGTGGCCAGGGGTGGGGGCGTCTGTGAAATCGGGACTCTCCTCCTAGAGCCCCTCAGAGCCCCTGGGTGCGGGCGGATGCTGCTCTGGCCTGCGGCTCAGCGTCGAGAAACGGAGCTGGGCCTTCGGTGCGGTGCCGTGGGGACGGTCACCTGAGCCCGGGCCCCTTTTGTGCCAGACCCTGGAGAGGCCGATGGTGGCTGCCCAGGGCCGGGGGGTGGCCTGGGAGCGGCTGGAAGCCAGTGGGGACGAAACCTGACCGCGGTGGTCTCAGCTGCAGCCGTGACCAGCCCGAAGGCCGGCGGCCGCGCCCTCGCCCCCCGAGCCCTCACCGCTCCATGTTCTTGAAGATGTTGCACTGGTCGTCGCCCATGGTCAGCCGGAAGGCCAGGGCCGCGTGGTGGCTCTCCAGCACGGCGGTGTCGTTGTAGAGCACGGCCAGCGGGCTGCCCGCGTTGCACAGGAAGGAGTTGGTCCTGCCGGGGTGGTCCACGTCGTGGATGGTGGCGGCGATGAGGGCGGCGGCCTCGTCGACGGGGTCTAAAGTTTGCTGAAAATAAAGTCTTCTCAAGAACTGGGCGCAGCCTTGGAGGCGAAGAGGCCTCTGCTGTCTCCGCCCTGCCTGCAACTCCAGGGTGAGGGACAAGGTGCGCCTCAGCACCCCGAGGGTGCAATCCTCAGCCTCAGACACCTCACAGGCTCCCAGACTGCAGGGTGTCCTCAACAGACGGCCACCGCCACACCTGCCTCTCCTGAGCTCACAAAAGGCCCCAGCGTCGAGGGTGAGGCCAGCGGGAGCCATAGCAGCGCGCGCCACACTCCTGCCCTCGCTCCTGCTGTCCTGCCACCTTTTCAAGCGTCTGAACAGGCTCGTGTGTGTGAGCTGCATCCTTGGAGGGTGGGGTGCCCACCTCATGAGGGTGAGGAGCCTGGGGGTGCTGGTACGCGTGCAGAATGCCCGGCAGCCGTCGCCTTCTCGTCCCCAGACACAGCCAGTGGCTGGCAGAGCCAAGCACCCCCTGGCACAGGGGGGCCAGTCTGGCTGCCTCAACAATTTCCCTAACAAGATGATTTACATGAGCTTTCGCAAAGCCCGGCCCGGAGTGGCCAGCTCTCCCCAGGGCCTGTACCCTCCCCCTGCCTTGGGGAGGAGCTGCAGGTGGAAGAGGGGCCACCTGACTCTGGAGCCCCAGGAAGCCCTGAGGGATCGGTGCCCCTGCTGCCACCGCCTGGCTGGGACAGGCCCTGGGCTACAAAGGGAGCTCAGGGCCTCCTGGGGTGCAGGGCACAGGGTGCGCTCTGCAGGGCCAGCTGTCGCGCCTGGCGGGGGCAGCCTGCAGCTGCACAGCACGTCGGCAGGAGCTGCAGACGCTCCAATGCTGAGCTCTGGTTCAAGTGGCCAGACGAGGCCTGGCCTGGGGCCGGCGCGTTCCTAGGAAGCAGAGGGGTCAAGCTCTCATTGTGCACCGGCTGGGTGAGGAAGGAGGGGCCGGAGGGGATGGCAGCAACAGTGGGCGGGTGTATCTGGGGTTCAGAGTGAGAGCCCCAGAACTGCCCCATGTGGCTGCCTCCTCCGGCCAGGGCGGCCTTCCCGCAGGCGGCAGGCGCTGCAGGTCCCCGGTCCCGCCTGCAGGCCAGGTGCACACTCGGCTCACCTTTATCCTCTCTTTGCAGAGAAAGTAGGCAGTGGCGTGCAGCACGTCGGCAGAATGGGTGGAGTTGTGGTAGGGGTTGGAGGAATGGTAGTTTGTTTCGATAATTTGTAACCACGACCTCAGCGTGGCCTCCGAGCAGTTCAGGAATTCGCAGACTCTGAACCGGGCAAATGTTTTGAGGCCAAGATAAACCAAAGGCCTGCAGAGAAAACAACCCACAGTGTTAAAAGAAAGCAAAGGTGGCAGCCACGCGCAGCGGCCCGGGGCGGGTGCAGAGCCAGGCAGGGCAGCCGGGCAGGCGCTGCCTCTGAGCTGCTGCCCTGTGGCCACACCAAGCTAGGCCTGAGCAGGTTCCAGCCCCAGCCTCTCAGCTCTGGTGGGGCTGCCCCCTCCCCTCCGGATCAGGTGGCCCTGGGAACAAGGGGTCCTCAAGTCCATGTGCTCCCAGCTACTCTTGCCCCTGGCCTCGCTGGCCGGATGGCCCCAACGACAGGTGAGCCAGACATGTCACGTGCTGCCGTCTGGAGGGGGGACAGTGCAAGGAGCTCCCCCGAGAGCGGCCAAGTCAGGCCTGTGACAGGACGTGCTGTGTGGACATGAGTGTGCAGACGCCCGAGCGCCACGGGGGGATTCCTCCTCCGTCCTCGCGGGGGCTGGGCACGGGGCAGCAGGGCTGGCCACCCGAGGGCCGTCTGCTCTGACCGGGCTGAGACCCGAGGAGACCCCCACGCCCAGCGGCGCGCGCTCCTGCCGCTGCCATCCGCTCGCCCTCCCAGCCAGCCCCGCACAATCATGGCCCAGGACGGCTGGACTTGGGGCACCCGCACGGCCACCCCCAGTGCCCAGGCCAGGCCAATCACTGCCTTCCAGCACAGGGCACCTCCCGGCGTCACTGCCTCCGTGGAGCGAGACTGCCCAGCTGTCCCTGGCTCCTCGCCAGGCCCAGCTGCTGCCCCCCCACCTTTTATGGGTGACGGTCTCCAGCTCAAAAATATTGAAGTCCCAGCACCCCTCGTTTTCCATGGCCCGAGCGATGGGTGGCGGGATGTCGTCGTGCGGGGAGAGCGGGGCGAGGACGGCGCCAGCGAGGTGCTGCAGGCCCGCGAGGCGGGCGTCTGGGGAGAGGAACAGGCTGCCTTGGGAACAGGCCGGAGTGGGGCTTTTACGACGCGGAGAAACTTAGGAGAGAAACTATGTGAAAACTTGTACTTGAAACCTGTTCGTCAGCTGCGCTTGACTAGAACGCGAGCTGCTGACGTCAACAGACACAGCGGAGACTTACTCTTCGTTGAGAGGAAGTGCTCGTTCCCCGACAGTCTTCGTAACCCATCCTGACCGAAACCAAGGAAACAAGAGGAAAGTTACGGCTCCTTACGGGGCCCCAGAGGCAGCGAGGGGCCCTGGGGGCAGGTCGGGGTGCGCAGCAGGGACAACCCCCGCAGCCCACTTCCACCCTTTTCTTGCCTTCCTCACCCTGGGGGACGCCCCAAGCTTCCTCTAGAAAACGAGGTTCTTCTGGCCTGAGCCGCCCGCCCCAGGTGGCTTGGGGGAGAGCTGCTCCCGGACCAGCCTCGGCCGCAGCCGCTGCCCCAGGGGCCTCCCCCCACCGCCTGGCATGTCTGTCACGGCCCAGAGGAAGCAGGGGTGGCGAGGGGATGTGAATTCTGTTTCAGAGCAGAACAAAAGGTGCGAAGGCCGAGGTGCCCCCTGCTGTTCCTCAGCGCCCGGCATGAGGCTGTGGGTGCCTGCTGGAGACCAGCCCTGCCCGGGGCCTCTCTGACCAGTCAGGGCCGAAGGACAGTCTGCTTGGTGATTTGGCTTGGAACGTCTCAGGTTTTTCTCCCCCAATTTTCAACATTTTCTAAACTAGAGTTGATTTAAATAACCTGCAGGTGGGGCTGGCTCAGGGGGGTGGGGCCGCGTCCTCGGGTGCTCTGAGAGGTCCCGGGGCAACACGCGGGCCGCTGAGCTGAGAGGGGCTGTGCCTGCGGCGGGCCAGACACTCACCGACACGAGGCCCCCCACGAGGTCACTGGCGTGAGGGTCGTCCTCCTTGGCCCCGAACTGCGGGGAGTACAGCTCGGTGGTCCTCAGGATCTCCAGCACCCGGTCCAGCGCCTCTGTCACGGGCATGGGGCTGCTCTCCTGGGCCGCGCTGATGATGTTGATCACCTGAGCGGGGGCGGGCCAAGCATCAGCGGGGGGGGGGGGGGGGTCCCGGAGACGACCAGGCCGCACACCTGGGAGCGCCTCTGGGCGGCCAGAGGCCCTGCGCACTCACCTTGGTGATGGGCGCCTCGATGGTCATGGAGTGGATGCGGGCAATGGACGAGTGGCGTCGCGGGGTGCCGGCTGTGGAGAGGGGGCGAGGGGTCAGGCTGTGGCCGGGAGGCGCTCAGGACCCCCCAATTCGAGCTGGGTGGGCAGCGCCCAAGCCGCCTTCTTCAGTTCTAGGCACTGGAAACAGCCCTCAGGTGGGACTCCACGGCGTGTGGAGAGCAACAGGACGCGTCCGGCCCCGAGCTCAGACAGCGCTGCCTCCGCGCCTTCACGGTGAGGCTGTTGGGACACGACTGGCCGCCACTGCGCAGGGAAGGCTCCGGGATACCAGGTGGCTGTGGCCTGGGCGGCAGGAGCCATGACAGGACGCACCCTGGCCCAGACACGGGGTTCCTGTCCAGCATGGGCGGCCCCCAGGGGTGGGGACGGTGAGGTGCACGCCAGGAGGCGGCAGCGCCTCGGCCAACAGCGGTACCCGCCTGCGTGCGTGGAGACTCAGTTCCTTGGGGCCCGGGGTCTGGGTAGCGGCGGCAGCACAAAAGCCTCCACACCAGGCTCTGCCTGTCTCATGCCAGGCCAGTGCTGTTTACCAGCGAGGGAGGGGACCACAGCCGGGCTCCAGCCACTCCCATTTGCCGACCTCAGGCCTGGGCGCACCTCCACGCAGGGTGCTCGGGGTGTGCGACAGCCCTAAGCAGATGGGTGCAGACGCCTGGGAACTGGGGGTGGGGTTCGGCCTTGATCAGAGGGCACAGCAGGGCCGTAGGCTCCACCCCAGCTGCGCAGGAGGGTTGCAGGGTCGGTCGGCTGATCCAGGCGGGAGGGCGGGCGCGCTTTCTGCAAGCAGGCGGGGTGCGGCCACAGGGCTACCCAACTGTCCAAACGCACTGACCTGAACACTCAGCACCTGGGTCTGACTACACGGGGCAACCAAGGACAAGACATGAAAAGGTGTTAAACTCCTAAACGTGCAGACGTGGATGAAGGCACCCACGGGAACAGGAGTGACAGCGCGTGACGGCACGTGGTCAGGCGCCCACACCCTGCTCGGCGGACAGCAGCGCGGGTGGGGGGTGTCGTGGCGTCACGTGGCACCAGAAGGCGCAGAGGAGATGGGCTGTGCCCCTTCTGGGGGCAGGGCCCGACGTCCCGCAAGCGGGGGGCGTGTGAGGGCAGCACGGGGTCTCCCTGTGTGACCTGAGCTGCCACTGGCAGGGCCCCTGTCCCCCCCAACATGCAGCCAGCACCACCTCTCCAGAGGTGCCCTCACATTTTCAAACATTCCAGCTCCCTCCCAGAGGCGGCCCGGCAGCTCGGCCACGCGGTAGCGTGGGAGGTCCCTGGGCGATGCGTCCGTTCTCCCCTCCCGACTCCCTCCCGGGGCTCAGAACGGAGCCGGGGCAGGGTGAGCGCCACTGGGCCCCGGAGGACGCCCGTTCTGGTCCCGGTCACCTGCCTTCGCTTGCTCGAGAGCCAACGGCCTTGACGTCCAGCGAGCTCTTCCTCCTGTCCTTGTGCTTGCCGGGCGTGTGCTCTGCAGGGAAGGAGGCCGCCGTCACCGCTCACGCACCGGGCTGCCGGCGCAGCGTATTTTGGAAGCCAGAGTTGAAGAGCTGGAACAGCCTTTCGGAGGCCACGGACCAGGGCATGAGGCGCTCTCCCCGCACGCCGCCTGGGCGCCTGGGACGCGCTCCCGGCGAGCACCCCCAGAAGAGAGCGGCGCCCCCATCACCTCCCCGGGGATGAGCGAACAGCGAGAACTGGCCAGCAGCCCCTCGCCAGAGGAAAAGACCCGGTGCCCGGATGGGGTGGGGCTGCCCCGGAAAGGCGGACCCGACGGCTCGACCCCTTCTCTGGGCTCCTCGCAGGGCCCTCTGACCCCCACCCCTGCCGGGCCTGCTTTCCTGTCCCTCACACCCGGAGGGTGTGCGCCCGGAGCCCCTCCACTGCCCCAGTTCACAGACGAGGAAACTGGGGCGCCCCAGGCCCAGGGAGCACGGCCTCACGGGACCCTCTGCCTCGTCTTGGCTTCCCCACCCGGGGTGCCTGCTCACAAGCGGGATCCCCGCGCGGGCCTTCCGTCCCCTCCCCAGGGGCCCCGACAGACCCCCTGGCTGCCCCCAGGGACTCGGCTGCATCCTCACCTGTCTGACTGGCCCTGCTGCTGGGCCAGCGACGGCCCCGCCCGGCTGCTGTCCTCCCGCTGGTCCCCCCCGGCTCCTCCTCCTCCCGCCTTTTCCCAGGCCCTCGGGCCTGCCTGGCTTCTCAGAGCAGCCTCTGGAGGCCTCAGCCGCCGCCTGTGCTGCCACCCGGCCCCCGCGCTCCTGCGCAGCGGAGCAGACCCCTCGTCCTGGGCGCCCCCGGGCCACGGCGCCAACTCACCGTCTCCTCCGGGGCAAGAACGGCGCGGACACCTCGCTGGGGCCCAGGCACGCCAGTCCCCGGGGCGGGCAGTGTCACAACACCCCCCCCCCCGCCACCCTCTCCCAAAGGCAGCGCGGGGGCCCCCCGCTCAGCGGAAACCCCATCATGAGCCCTGCTGCTTCCAGGGGGCCTTGGCCCGCGGGCGTGCGCTGTTCAGGCTGGGCCCCGTGCGAGAGACAGCCACCTCCACAGCCCCCCAGTCAGGGGTGCCCCCTCCCCCGCAGGCACCACGGGCCCAGCTCAGGAGCTGGAGGCCGAGTTGTTGGCCTGCAAGGGCACCCCAAACCCACCCTGGCAGGGAGGCCCTGAGAGCAGCTCCCCTTCTGATGGCACCGGCTCCCGCCTGCCACTGTGAGGCCCACGCCTGGCGGCGCCCATCTCGGGGGAGCCCCATCTGCCCCCTTCCGGGAGACCCAGAACGAGCTTCTGGCCTGGGCAGCCCCCACCCCCATGCACGATGGGTGCTCCCCCAGCCCGTGAGGTCTGGCCCCTGCACACTGGGATGCCCATCCTCTGGGGGCCTCCGGAGGGGCCAGCTGGTCTCTCCCGGTGGGCCAGGTCCTGCTGCAGGAGGAGGCGGTGTGGCTGGGGGAGGCGGCGGGTGTGCAGGGCGGGGAGACTGCGGGTCTCTCATCTTCTGGCCCTGGGCCCTTCCGGCTGGGATGCGCTGGGGGCAGGGATGGTTCTCCACACCGGGAGGGCGGAAGGGAGGGGAAGCTGGGGTCTACTCCCCACCAGACGGCAGGCCCCTCAGGAGCCTCAGCCTCTGAGGCCCAGGCCGGGCACCTGCGATGTCCCGTTTCCCTCACTCTGCTCACGGGCTCAATGAGGCCCGGCAGCGTCTCTGGCCTGCTGGGTAAGTCCAAGGCCCTGTACGACATGGGGCACAGAGCCTCGGCACCACGCCCTCTCGGGCTGGCAGGACAGGGGCTCAGGCAGTTGTTCTGAGAGCCCGGCAGGGGGCTGAAGCCTCTCCCACAGGCTCCAGGGGCCAAGCCCGGGGACACGCCTCGTGTCACCGCAGGCCTGGGTCACTGCTGGCCCCAGGTGCAGATCGGCAGCTCTGGTGCTGCCTCTGCCGCCCTCTCCTGAGAAAGCCGCTTCCCCACCTGCAGCCCATTGGACCCCACCGGCCTGGACCGACCCCCCCTGGGGAGGCCTCCCCTCAGCCCTCCCCTGCGTTCAGGGGCAGGACCCCACCCCAACATGTCTCTGTGTTGGGTCCATCCTGCCTTGCCGCCTCTCCTCAGGAGAGCTGGCCAGCCCGGGGCTTTGGCTGGCCCCACAGGATGCTCCGGGCAAGTTGCGTGTGTCCAGGTGGCGTCGCCCTCTTCCCAGGGCCACGTCAGGAATCCTGGTGGGGCCCCAAGCACTGCTGCTCAGCCTGCCCCTCGGCGCCGGCCCTGTCCTCCACACCTTGCAGGGACTCCCGACATGGCCCCTCGCGTGCATCGGTTCGAAAACCACCAGGGCCACCTCTGCCTGAGGGGAGCCCTGCACTGGCCGGCCCGGCGCCAGGACCTCGTGGGGCTGCTCCTCCCAGAGCGCCTGCCTGAGCCCCGCGCCTGCACACCAGTGCTACCACCATCTCGGGGCATCCTCAGGCCAGCCCGGGCACCAGGCAGTCAGCACGGCCCATGACCCTCCCCCGTGGACAGTGCATGATGCCCTCGCCCGCGTGCTGAGGCCCCGCCCCGGCCAGGCCACTCCAGGCCGCAGGACAGACAGTTGTCCCCATGGCTGTGCGGCGACTTCAGGGACATGGTTCCAGCAGAAGCACCAGGTCGGGGGGCGGGTGCACACTGGGACGTGGCCCCCCCAGCCGCGAGACGCCACACCCTTCCCACGACTCCCAGGGCGCGGAAGCCAGACGTGGTCTGCCCAACGGGAAGAGGCGCCGGTCCGCCCACACGCCCTCCCACCTGGGGCAGGACAGCACTGAGGCAGCCCTCCCTGGCAGCACCTGCCTCCTGCGCCCACCCCAGGCGGAGGAGAGCGCCCCTTGGCCCTGCTCCCCTCCCCGGCCCTCTTTCAGTTCTCTCATCTGACCTACAAGGACCAGTGGCCCTTGTCCCCCAGTAGAGCCAGTGTTGTCTGGCTGAGGCCGGCTGAAGAGCGCCCCTGCTCTCGGAGGCCGGACGCGAGCCGAGCCCGGCCCTGGCGGGAGCTGGCGCTGCTGCTGCGGTGGCAGGGAGAGCAGTGGCCAGCGGCACTATGGGCCGGGGCAGGCCGGGCGGCCCAAGGGGGTCGGGGCGGAAGGGCCGGCACGCCCTGGGCTGGTGGCCTCGCTGGCCCCTGCTCCGTGACTGCGTGCCAGACTGGCCCGCAGCCTCGAGGTCCGCTCCCGGCTCCCTGACTCCGGGCCGCCAGGGTCCCAAGCCCCGGTGCTCGCTCATGCTAAGGCACTGACAGCCAGTCCCCTCACGAGGCTGTTCCGAAACCAGAGAGTAAAAGCCATGTCAAGCGAAGGCTGTTGCCTCACCCCCACCCCCCCAGCCTGCCTCCGCTCCTTCCCGTGTCTCGTCCTGGGAAACCCCAACACCTCAGTCCCCTCCCCGTCCCGGCTCCGCTCACCCTTCCGCCGCGGAACACTAACGCTCGCGGGCCAGCAAGGCTTCCGCACGGACGCAGCCCCGCACAGTGCAGAGGAGCAGGGCTCTGGCCCAGCGGGTACTTGCTGCCAACTTCTCCAATGAACAGAGGTGCACGCCCCTCCCCCACCCCCGCCCCAGGCCCCAGCGCTCCGGGGCATCTTCCTGGCCCTGTCACCGCAGAGCTTGCCTCCAGGCTTTCCTCTCAGGCCCGGGCCGAGTCACCGTTGCCTTCCGCCCCCTTCCCGCCCTCCCACCTGCTCTGCCTGGCTCGTGGCCTCCGCTCCAGACGGTGGCGATGGTGGTGCTCATGCCTCGGCCCCCCTTCCACGCTGTCCGTGCCACACACATGCCCTACAAGCTGCCACGGCTCCCACATCCTCAGCCTCTGCCCACAGGTGGAGACCCTGGTCACCTACTGAGCACCTAAATGTCCCTGGACCCCACGTTCTCTTCCACACCAACGCTGGGTACCGCCAATGTCTCACCCTTGGTTTCTGAACACACTGTACCCGGCCCCCGGGGCACTTTTCATTTCTGGGGTGCTCTTCCCACACACACCCATGCTCCCCCTCAGCTGTCCTTCTCCTGGGGCCAGCAGCCTTCCTCACGCACAGCGGTCACCCGCTGTGTTCCTGGCATGGGTGTGTGCTCAAGGAGGGGTGCCTCAGCCCCCGTAGGAGGCCCATATGACTGTCCTGGCATCGCTCATGAGCTGGGCCCAGCCATTCTGGGTCCAAGGGCCCTCTGCCACTTCCCAGGGGCCCCTGGGGCACAGACCCAGCCCCGGTTTCTCGCGGGGTGAGCCTGCCAAAGGACTCGAGTGCGGCTCCGATGCTCTGCCTCTTAAAGCTCCCGCTAGGCCACCAAGCCACGGCTCCAGCGTCTCCCTATATGTCCAGGTGAGTGGGGAGACCCCTACAGTGGGGCCTGCCCGGCACCTGTCACCACGTCCAGGCAGGGGGGCGGGGGCAGCCAGGCGTCCCACATGGTCCCGCCTGCAGCGTCTGACTTGCCTTTGCAAAAGCTCAAGAACCCCGAGGGTGCACGTGGGGCGTCATACCTGTGTGACTGTCAGACTGAACACATTCAGTTATTTTCTCAGCCTAAAAATGAATTTTAAGAGCCATTAGTTCTGATTGCCTCTCACGCCTGGGGGAGTCTGGGTGCAGGCCAGGGCTCCCCGACTTACCTTAGTGCTGCCGTTGCACATTCTGATAATGGACACATAGTGTCTAATTTTTCTGCAAGTAGAGAACAGTGCGTTATTTCTCCCCTGGCCCCTCGCCTCCGGGGTGCAGCTAACCTTTCTCTCAAGGCCCACGGGGCTGGGAAGGCCACGTCCACCAAGGCCTCGAGTAAACAGGGGTGCACAGCACCCCCAGGTCCCTGCAGATGAGAAGTTGACTCTTTAGAGCATCAAAGTCCTTCTGTGTCCTGACAACATACGAAACCTCCTGCTTACACGCGCGCTGCATGTCAGCCGCCCGGGCCGTCAGTGGGGGATGCGCGTGTCTCCACGACGCTTCTCAGCTGCCCTGCACGTCCCGAGCACCCGCTGCTCAGCCGTTGGGAACCACCACGCCAGCCTTGCGGGCCGGACGCCGGGGCCAGGGCTTGCCCTCCAGAGCCGTGGACCTGCCCCGAGTTCCCACGTTTGTCTGGCGCCCCCTCGATAATCAACCCCTGCACGTTCATCGCAAAATATTCTGAAGGTAGAAGGGCTGAGACCTGGGACGAGAGCCCACAGACTGTCGCGGAGGCGAGTGCCTGCAGGCTCTGCAGGGCCCACGGCGGCCGGACGCTGAGCCGGAACCTCCATGGGCTTGGCCTCAGTGTCCTCATCTGTCAAACGGAGGCCGCACCGAGCTGGCATCACAGGGCAGTGCATACGTGACGTGACATGGACCGGGCACCGTGGGGGCTCCTCAGACAGCGTGCCACTGTCACCACTGCTCGCCGGGCACCTACCCCGAGCAGCCTCCTGTGCCCCATCTCTGTGGGCACCACTGCGAGCTGCTGCCTGTCTCAGTGCTCTAGAATTCAGCTCCCGCAGCTGACGGCGCATGGTCCCACATGCTGGGTGCCTCAGGTGCTGCTTTCCCGCCTGCGGTCACACCCGTTTCCCCCACAAACATTGGTGTGTGTAGGACTTCTATCTAATTCGACAGCCCCACACAGAAAAAAACGCAGCGACTATCAAATTAGATGGAAATCTGGTAACCAGAGCAGCCCCCGCCAGAGTTCTTCGCACACAGCTTAGAAAAGTGACATTCTGGCTTAAATACTCGTGTGTGTCCACACAGCCCCTTCTGCAAGGCTGTCCGGGTCTGGGGGCCCTGGGTCACCAGAGCGGGGTCGGGCCGCAGCGCGTGGAGGCCACCGAGCAGGCCGTTCCACGCGGGCACCGACCTGGCTGCGACGCCAGGCTCTGGGCCCGCTGTCCCAGGCCCCTGGAGCCTGGCTTCCGCAGGCCCTGAGATCGGCCAGGCGGGGCGCGCCGGCTCCAGTGCTGGCCACTCACCCTCCCTGTCCGACGACAGGTATTATCTTCACATTCTGCTTTACATTATCCCCGTTCTTCCTCTTGGCATAGTGAATGCCCTGCCATTCCTGTGGGAGGGACAAAGCGGCCTTTACTCTCTGTTCAAGCACAGCCCCAGGAACATCCTTCAGCTCAGGTCCGATCCACTTCTAGAGCTGGCAGGGCAGGAGACTCCCCCACCCCAAGCACAGGTTTGGGTCACCTGACAATTCCTTCTCAACCTCCAAACCCCACCTCCCCCGGGGCTGCTGGCGAGCGGCTGCCACAGCCTGGCGGTCACGTGTTCTCCCGCTGGCTATCACGCGACTGACTTTCTTGGCCTCCTGGGCAAAACCGGACAAGGGTAAGAGGACCTACGACCTGACGACCTGCCCTGCGCCTGCCGCAGCGGGCAAGACTGCCAGCAGATAGGACAGGCTGGCCCTGCACAGGAGGGGCAGCGGCGGCAGCGGTCACGGGCCACACCTCCTTCCCGCCCCTTGGTGCCAGACCGGGAGCAGGGCACCCACCCACCTTGCCTATCCTGATGTAGGAGTTTATGGTGTTGAGCAAGTCGGCCTTCTTTTCATTTATCGGCACCTCTGCCAACTTCTTCCCTATTAGTTCACCCGACTGACAGCCCATTGTGGTTTCAAACGCAGGGTTTGCATACTGGGAGGAGACAAGATTGAAAATCAGTGAATCAAAAAGCAGCGGACTTCCAGCACCTGCACCATCCCACTCCCCAGAGCTCAGGGCCTGGGCCCCGTGGGGTCTGGCACCCAGAGGCTCCGGGGCACAGCTGCCCACTCCAGCTGGAGACACAGGGGTGGGGGGGCGGGGGCTGCCCGGGGACTGGCGAGGCCACGACAGTCTGAGTGAGCACCTCACACGGGCCGCAGCACCCACACCGACGCCCGGCCTGCTGCTACCTCGTGGGAGGGACCGCCCCCACAGCCAGGGAGAAAGTGCCAGCCCCCACGCCTTGTGGTGACCTTTCTGAATAAAAGTCTGGCCTCGCTAAACAAAGAGAAAGCGAGAAACAGCAAGCGCAAACTGGTATTTCTGCAGTGTCTTCTGGCACCTCGTGTGGCTGCCAGTGTCTCTCCTTACCCACTTCAAATCGCACCCTTTATAGACACGACCTTCTGACCCCAAGGAGACCTGGGCGCTTGATCTTCAGGAGAAGCAAAACCGCCCTGCAGGGCTCAGCCCCATGTGAGACCAGCGAGAGACCCAGGTGGGCTCCCCAGTCACTGACCTGTATCACGTTGTCTTCACTGGTAATGTCAATCGCCTCCTGGCTTTTGTCTAATGCGGTAAATATCGAGTTACAGGCCCTTGACGGGAGGAAGAAAAGGGAAAAGGGAACAATTAATGTAAACGCACAGACTCTGATAAAGCCTTGGGGGTCACGGTATCTTCAAGCCTCTGGTCTGTAAAGGTCATGGGTGTGAATGAAGAGAAGGGTGGGTAGGGCAGAGGTTAAAAAAGTGTAAAGAAGAAACTTGGGGGTCAGGATGAAGGCGATTTGGGGTCTCTCCTTCCAATCTTAGGACCAGGGGGCAGTTCAGCGCTGCCCCTGCCAGTGGCAGCCCTGGAGCATGGCACAAGCCTCACCAGGAGCCCACACGGGTCTGGGGGACGGGGAAGGAAGCGTGAGACATCCCTGCTCTGCCTCAAACAAATGTCACAGCATAGGGCCAGTGGGTTGGCTGGCTCCCTTCCGTCCTGTCACTTCATTTACGGTGTGAACATTTCCTCACGGCCTTTGTGTTTGAAAACACAATTTAACTGCACAAATGGCAAAGGCTTATTAAAAAAAATAGAACATATAGATAAAAGTAAATGAGATAGGGGCCTCCCCGGTGGCGCAGCAGGTTGAATGCAGCGCTGTGAAGCTGTCCGCAGCCTCTGCAGCACCGGGTTGATTCCCGGTTGGCCAGGGAGATACCCACATGGTGAGGCAGACCTCTCCTGACTCGCCCGCTGCTCCCCTCAGCAGTGCACTTGGGTCCTTCTGCCTGTTCTGCTCCCTGCTTGTCTCTGGTGAATTCTCTCACCCTCCTGCGCCGCTGGCCCCTACCCCAGTGCTTGTATAAATAAATAAATCTTTTATTTTTACCCCTTCGAGCTGCTGAGCCCCAGGCTCGGCCCGGCCTGCTCCTCTGACAGGCACAAAACACTTGCCCCTCTGGGGTGATGAAGAGAAAGCATGCTCTGAACTATGTCAATGACAGTCGCCCGTCATCACTTTTAATCGCCATGTAATATTGTAAATGCCCCACGACTAGACGTACTGGGAGTTTCTGGTTTTCTTCTAGTTTTCTATTTTTTTTTCAGGTGAGTTAGAGAAGCAGCTTTATTGTTGGTGAACATACGCTCAGGAGGGAGCATGGGCAGGTTTGGAGGAAAATTGAACTGTGCAAGGAACCTTCTAGAGAATGGAGTGGAGAGTCACTCCTCAGAAGAGAAAAAAGGAAACGAAAAAAAAAAAAATCAACTTGCTGCTTATTCATACAATGCAGAGAGAATCTAAAGAAAACTAGGAACTGCTTTCCCACATTTAAGTGTTTAGCTCGCCGGAGTTTATTCTGGGTAGGGTGTGAGACTGGCATAGAACTGAATTTTCTTTCCAAATAATTAACAGCTGCCACAACTCTACTCACTGGATAATCCGCCCCTTTCTGTGTTAACTGAAATCACCAAGTGGATCATATGCTAACTTCTCGGGGTGGGGAGCAAAGGGGGCCCAACGGGCTGTGGAGGGCTTGGGTGGTGAGGGGGAGACATCTCTGAAGAGGTGAGGGCTTGGACCCCTGAGCCAGATAAGTGCGGTAAACCAGCGCCACTCAGTCAGGAAACACGACAAACAAACAAGCTCTTAGCACACCCAGGGCTGTGGCCAGCTCGCCCCACGCCGGAGTCACACTGAAAACACAGCTGCTTGTTAAACATGGCCTTGCACTGCATTTTAGTACCACATCCAGCAGAACTAGTCTCTGTTTCTCCCCTTCCTATTCCCACCTCCCTCCCAGTCTCTGCTGCTCTCAGAACATGCAGGCAGGTGAGGGCAGGGAGGGAGCAGAGGGTGGACTGCGGATTCTTCCCTGAAGGCAGGGGGGAGTCAGCGCAGAACAGAAACACCAGGGCGCTGTGTGGAGAGGTGGGGCAGGGACAGGAGCCAGGGCTTGACTGGCCAGAGCAGCTGACACAGACTCTGTGGCATGGCCCACGGAACCCCAGGAAGCACAATCAACAGGCCCCGGCTTAGGGAGGCATGAGGGGCCTCGGGCTATGGCCGTGGGGCGGGTGATGGCTCAGCTCAAGTACTGAGAAGACTGTGTGACTTGGACTGAGGGGTGCAGGAGATGTGACTGCAGTTGTGGAGATGGGGGTGGCGCCCTAAAGGCCTGCCTTGCTTGTGCTGCTGTGAGAGCTGGAATGGCAGTCTCCGCACCTGGCTGGGTGACGTGAGCTCTGTGACACCTCCTGCTCCAAGCTGCGTCCTCTAGAGGACCCCTGAGTGCAGAGGGGGAGCTGTCTGCCTCCACCCCCTCGCAAAGTCCGGCAACACAAGGGGCCTCACTGGCAGGAGCTGCTTGGAGCGCTGCCCACTGCCCTGTTGGCCTCGGGGGAGGATGCGCCCCTTCCCTGCACGCAGGTCCTGACACTCCACCTCCTGACTCCCTTGGATGCCTTCAGCTTGGCAAAGGGAATGACTCCACCCCACAAACCTGGTAAAGGACATGGTGTGGACACCCACAGAAAAAGCCCCAAGGACGGGGAGCTACTGGCTTTTCCTTCTGTCAACCTTGAATGATTTTACCAATTTTTCGGTATTTCTTAATCTACAAGGAACTAGGTCTGTACTCATCAGACTTCAAAAAACTCCCCGAAGACCCTGTTCATCAAGAGCAAATCGTAAAATGCTTATTGTTGGTAAAACACGTCACTCGCCAGAGGACACCAAGGTCAGCAGCTCGAGTCTGTGTCATTAAGTCTTTTCTTAAAAGACAAAGCACGTCACTCAGCAGATAGGGCCTTCTGCTCGGCTGTTCCACTCGCTGCCACGGGGAGCCCGGGGCAGCCTGGGCAGGGAGCAGGTGTCAGCAGGAGGCCGGGGCCCAGCAGCCCCCTCCCTCCCCGCGGGGCCCGGACTGGGGGGATTACCTGAGTTTCAGCTGAGACCGCACCTCCCCGAGCTCCAGCTGGCGCAGCTCGTTGTAACAGGCCATGAGGCTGGGGCTCTCCACATAGCGCTGCAGGCAGAAAACCCTCCGTGTTATGTCCGCGGATAAAAACCATCTCTTCCTCAGGCTTCGCAATTGGGCAACTGGAGTCTGGCAAGCACTTTCTGTCTAGGGGCCCAGCCGGACAAGCGCCGCTCAGCCTCCCACGCGTCCTCGCCGCCCTGACTCACGGGCTCGCGGGCAGCCGCTGACCACAGCTGTGGGAGCAGGGCCAGGAGCGGAGGGACCTTATCCCCAGGACCCCTGAACCCACGGCACCCTACAGTCTGACTCCCAAGGATGCGCCCCTGAAGGAGGTGTGAGCACATCTGCTGCTGGGGGTCCCCACGGGTTCCGGAGTGAAGCCCTATGGTAACAGCCTTTCCGTCAAATGCCTTCAAACCTTTCGCTGGCCCTGAGCTAGCAAAATCATCTCTCACGCTGAGTGACACGCTTGCGTCACAGAGAAGTGGCCACATACCCGTGTAAAGCCGGCAGCCAGGAGGGGCAGCACGCAGGCCTCTTCTCGATCGGTCCTTCAAGACAACAGAGTAAGTGCCTGGACATGCAGCCCACGCCCACCCCCTCCCCGCTGCCAGTCGCTCCCCCCACACTACCCTGGCCTGGGAGCACTTTCAGCTGAATTTAATAAACGCACAAGCCAGAGGCCAGGCCAGCCTCGGTTCCGTTTCCATCTAGCCCTCAGGCAACGTCCAGAGCGGTGCTGGCCACCCGGAGGTCACTCCGGTAGTGTCACGGGAGGGACCGAGGATCTATTCAAACCAAATTTAATTCCTTCCTATTTCCTTTTGTTTTTAATTCATATTAAAAAAAAAAAAAACCCTCTCCCCCAAAGCTGGGGAGAACATCCAGAGGACACAGAGACATCATCCGGAAGGACACAAGCCAGGACCAGCTGTCCCCGCTCAGGCAGGTGGGCCGCTTCCGGGGCCTGGCCACACCCCTTTTCTAGGGCAGCCTCCTGCTCTGCCTGTCCCAAAGCGAAAGGCTGTCCGGGACCACAAGGTGCCACAGAGGGAGACCCCAGCCACGAGCTAACCGCTGCCGGGGAGGGGGGGTGCCGGGGGGCGCCCTGGGCTCAGCCACGGAAGCAGCAGCTCACCTGCGTACCACGCCGACGATGACGGTGTTTTCTGAGAACTTCGACGACCTGATGGACCTGGACAAAAAAAGTTTCTAAATAAATTCAAGGCAATTCTTGAAAAAGAAATATGCGTAAACAACTGTGCCAGAGCAAGGGAATCGGGAGGGGCAGGAGAGCAGAGCTCCTTCTCCACTGGGGTCACCCCTTGCCTCGGGGCTTCTCTGTCTAGTTCCTCTGCTGTCTTCAGTCCTGACTCTTCCTCGGGCCGAGGCAGGGGCCCAGCTCCAGACAGCAGCACAGAGCGCGCCGCGGCCCTGCCGGGAGCCTGCCTGCCGCTGCCGCGTTTCAGCTGCCAGAATCACCAAGCAAGGGAGCCGCGTGCTAGGGGGCGCATGCCTGGCCACAGGCTGGCAACCGTCTCCTGGAGAGAGCAGAAATGGGCACTGGGGACACACAACTTCCGTGTCAAGACATACCAGGGACCAGGGGTGCCGGTGATGACACCTCACCCCAGCCGCAAGGGCACGCCGAGGGGCTCGCGCCAGCACAGGCAGACGCGGACTCCGCTGCACGACGGCTGCTCCCGCACCTCCCCATTGCCAGTTTTGTTTTTTGTTAAAGATTTATGTATTTATGCATACAAGAACTGGGGTACAGGCCAGGAGTGTCAGGGGGCAAGAACATTCACCAGAGGCAGGGTGGGGAGCAGGACAGGAGGACTGACTGAAACACACCGAGGGGAGCAGCGGGGAGACAGGAGCGTCTGCTGCGCCATGCGGGTAGCTCCCTGGCCGGGGATCAAACTCCTGCTGCAGAGGCTGCGGACAGCTTCATAGGTTGTGTCCTAACCCCTTGCGCCACAGGGAGGCCCCCCATTGCCAGTTTTTGCCGCCATATGGCACCAGCGCCAGGAGGGAGGGCGGGACGGTGGAGAAGGGCTGCGGGGCGAGGCCAGCCCGCCACCCAGCGGAAGGCAGCGGCGCCAGCCCAGTCGTCTTCTGCCCCGCCCCCCCACAGGGTCCCCAGGGAAGGGGAGGCTCCAGGCTCCCGGCCCCACCCAAGGGAGGGTGGAGCTGAGCAGGGAGGAGGGGAAGCTGGCGAGAAGAGGAAGAGGAAGTGGGCAGGAAGGAGGGAAGACGTGGAGCCAGAGACCCGGAGGAGGCGCCTGTGAGGGAGCTGCCTGGCTTCTCGCTCCCGAGGGGCGGAAACATGTGGGTGAGACCACGGGCAGGAGACAGTGGCAGCTTTTATCTTCATTTTGATTTTGCTCTTCTCCTTCCAGACGTGTCTGGCTGCTTCTGCTCTTCCCGTGGGTCCTCACCAGGAGGAGCCTTAGAAGGTGGCCTGCTTTGGGCCACCCCTGTTGGGCTGAGCATTGACCCATGAGGGGACGGGAGACTTCAGGTGCTTGATTTAGAAACTACAGTCCTTCCCTTCTCTTCTCTCTGTCACCCACTGGTTATATATTTTTTTTTTTAGAGCATGCTTTATTTATTTATTTATTTTATTTGTTCGTTTGTTTTGTTTATACATGCACTGGGTACAGTCAGAAGATCGGGAGGGTGAGAGAATTCACCAGAGCCAGAGCGGGGAGCAGAGCAGGCAGAAGGACCGAGGTACACTGCTGAGGGGAGCAGCGGGCGGCAGGAGAGGTCTGCGCGCCATGCGGGACCCTCCTCCGGTGGCCGGGGAGCAGCCGGGGATCGAACCAGTGCTGCAGAGGCTGAGTGCAGCTTCGTAACCAGCGCTCAACCGCTGCGCCACCGGGGAGGCCCACTGGTTATATTAAAGTGCCTTTCCATCGAAGGTCTACGCACTGATAAATGTTTGGTCTTGATGTTGTGGATGGCAGAACCTATTTAGAACGGGAAGGTTTGGGGGTTCTGGGGTGCCCCTCTCCCTGCCCTGTAACAGCCTGAGCGATCACCATCAAATGTCAGATACACTTAGAAGTGACCTTGGAAGCCAGAGTTCCAACTGACCCCTCCCGGGAGAAGGCAAAGGCACCCCAAAGCCAGCAGCCCATGGGCACCCCAGGTGCCGGGCCTCCCTCCCTGGCTGCTTGCCCTGAGCAGGGCTGCAGGGGCCATGGCTCGGCCCACAACAGAGCAGAGGAGAAGGGCGTGAGGGGCAGCTCTGTGGGGCAGAAGGTTCCCCGGACAGCCACCCAGTCTGACTGCCCGGGGTGGACTCACCAGGCACCTCCAGATAGCCTTTCACTGTGATGTCATTTTCTTGTCAGTTTTTTTAAAGATTTTATATTTATTTATTTATGGACACGAAAGCTGGGGTACAGGTCAGAGGTATGGGGTGAGAGGATTCCCCAGAGTGGGGAGCAGAACAGGCGGAGCTATTGAAATACATTGCGAGGGGAACAGCGGGGAGACAGGAGAGGTCTGCTGCGCCCTGTGGGTCAGCCACCTAGCTGGGGACAGAACTCGAGCCGTCAGGCCGCAGTGGCCGGGATAGCTTGATAGCACTGAGGCTTTAACCCCTGCGCCACCAGGGAGGCCCCTCTTGTCAGTTTTTAACCCTTGTTGTATTTGGTTTAGATTTTTCTTATCTCCTAAAAGTCAAGATTATGAATGTCCTTAAAATTAATGCAATGTAAAATTTTACATTATGTTAAAATATTATGTCTTCCCTGATATAAAGTTTTCTATTCAAGTGTACATTTGACTTTGCCTTGTTTCCATCCACAGCAAATTACTTTCCCTAAAAATCACTTTTCTTACCTTTACATCTGGTACTCAGAGCCTCTCACGCTATTGATATTCTACAAGTGTTATAAAAAAAGGCACATTCACCTAACAAAAGACTATTTTCAAATCTTTTATCACTTGGAAAACTGTAATAACCCTCGCTGCAGTAAGCAGGTAGCAGCTGCGGTTAAGAACAGACTGGGGGCCTCCCCGGTGGCGCAGCGGTTGAGCGCTGGGCTGTGAGGCTGCCCACAGCCTCTGCAGCGACGGTTCGATCCCCGGTCACCGGCGAGGGTCCCGCATGGCGCGCAGACCTCTCCTGCCGCCCGCTGCTCCCCTCAGCAGTGTGCTTTAAAGGTCAGTCTGCCTGCTGTGCTCCCCACTCTGGCTCTGGGGAATTCTCTCGCCCTCCTGCGCTTCTGACTGTACCCAGAATAATCTAAAATAAATAAATAATAAATAAATAAATCTTAAAAAAAAAAAAAAAAGAACAGACTGGGCCTCCTCTTAACCCTGAGTGTTCTCGTGCATATTTCTTGCTGTTTCAAGAAGAGCCAGATGAAAGCGGCGAGACCGTCCCCTGGAATGAAGGCCGCCGTCCGGCTTATCTGACATCCACGGAAGACAAATGAAATAGACCGAAGTCTAAGGGGCCTCTCCCGGGGGGCTGCACTCACTCACCTGCACAGCGCCTCCGCGTCCAGCTGCCGGGGGTTCCTGTGGTCTATGATGACGATGTCGTGGTGTCTGTCCCGGAAACAGGCCAGGGCAGCCTGCGCCTCCTTGGCCACCGTGCACGTAAACCCTGCCTTTTCACACGCCCTCCAGAACCCGTTACACTGGCTGTCTTCCTTGGTAAACACTAAAAGTACCTGAATCAAAAAAGAGCCAACACTTACAAAAGTCATAACGGTTATTTCTTAGCTACAGAAAACTGCTAAGTGCTTTCAAGGCCAGAACACAGACGTGAATGTGACATCACTGACCCCCGCCCCACCCCCCGACATCTGCTCCCTGGAGTCAGAGCCACTGCTGTCTGCTCTGGGTCCAAGTCCAGGCAAGGACGCGTCTATCTTTTGCTAACAAACCCACTGGTAAAAGCCAAGAGAGGCTTGATTAAGCATGTTGTCCTGAAACTAAATTAATAGCGCGCACACAGACTCATTTTAGTCAACGACAAAAGTTAGCAAGTCCTCAGACTGTAAACACTAGTATTTCTGTCAACCCACTAAAATACTTAACTCTCTATAAATAATGTGCTTACATTTTTGACTCCAGGTTTCACGTCATTCCTTCGCGTTAAAAGGCAAAGACTGGCGAGGAGAGAAGGCCCAAAGTAGAGCGAACGTCACCCGTCCAGGCCTGCGGGCGTGACAGGCGCGGCAGGGGTGACCGGAGCGGGCGGGGCCTGCTCTGTGGCCTCTCACTGTTCAGCTGGGCCCTGGGAGCGCTGGGCACCTCCCCTGCACATGCAGACTCAGGGGCCACCTGGGAAGCCGAGCAGGACAGCCCGGAAGAGACAGACCACAATGCTGGCAGCCCGGGCCATAGCTCGGGGCCTGCAACTGGCACGCGCCGCAAGGCCAGACGCAGGGACAGACACAGGGAGCGTGCTCCTGCTGGCGCTGCCACACTTTGCGGAGGTGATCCTGAGCGTGTCTGTGTGCAAGAGGCTACAGACAGCTGTGCAGCTGACTTAATGGGTCTTGTCCAATGCTTTGGATTAGGCAGCTGGCAGGTAACTGCTCCTGAAGAGCTGAACTGGCGGCCTAGAGGAGACTTGGGCATTTTTCAGCTTGGAAAACGTCAAACCTACAGCAATGTGGTGACTGGCCACGCCGCGTGCATGCCCTTCTGCCAGGCTCGCCCGCCCATGTGAACGCCGGCTCCACACCCTCAACGCCACATGCTTCCCCTCACTGCATGGAAAGGCCGCAGCCCTCGCTCTGCTCAACACCCCGCGGTGTGCCTCTAAGAATGCACACGCCCTCCTACAACCACGGCGCTGCCACCGTGTGCAGGAAACAACACGGATCCAGCACGGTCATCTACACACAAGACTTTTTAATGTCTAGCTTCAGACGCATCTTTCAAGATAATCAGGTACCTGGAGTTGATCTGGGTGAAATCTCATGGGGCCAAACTGCACATCAGTTACTGCTTCCTGGAAAGAAAAAGAAAAAAGATTTGCTCAAATATAAAGATAAGCTTGCTCAAAACTCTCGAATCAGCGCCACAGAAGGAGGTGAGCGTCCTGCTCGGAGAGGAGTTCCGTAAAGGCCCTCCCTAACACAGGACCCCGGGGCTCCGCAAGTCCAGGCGGGCGGGAGCGGAGGAAAGAGTGTCACCAGCCCCCACCCCCCTGCGTGAGAGATTCTGGGGGCTCCCTCAAGCCCACATTCCGATTCGCCACACAGATCAACGAGACGACAACATCGAGGGCTCCAGGGACCAGACGCTGAGGGGCAGGGTTCCTTCCACACCTCTGCCCGCCGAGCCCCGGGACGGCGCCACCTTACGTCAACAGCTGCGCGAGTGATGGAACCAGCAGCCGGACCGGGCGCTGAGGGAGAACGGACACGCCGGTTTACACGGGGCAGGCGCTTATCAGGAAGCCTGTCTACGTGAGCCCGCCAGGCTGGGGGCACAAAGACTGACATTCCCAAGCCCCGGCGGCGACAACAGCCCAGGGCTCAGCAGAGGGGGGCCACATCACAGGCTCACGGCCTTGCGGGGTGCCCGGCGGGACCACAGGCCGCAGCCCAGGGGCAGCGCTAGGATTCTGGCCTGCTTCGTGCTGTCCCCTTCACGCTTGTCCCCAGCCACAAGCTGGACGGGCGGGGCGGCGCCCCAGACACAGTCGCTTGCGATTGTCCCCGAGATGCGAGGGCACGGACCCCCCGCCACGCTCCGAGGCGTGAGCAGGCCAGTGCCTGACGGGGAGCCCCCCAGGAACCGTGGCCAGAGGGGGCCCTATGAGGGGAGCCCTGTGGCTTCCACAAAAGGGACGTGCTCAGCTTCTGCCTCCCTGGGGGAGACATGGTCTCTCAGGAGGCACAGAAACAAGGGGGTGAGGGGAGACGTGGGCAGCAGGCGTCCGGGGAGAGGGGACGGCCACGAACTCGCTCCGCGGGGACAGCAGGGCTCGGAGACGGGCCCGCCCCACCCACCGGCTTTGTTGTATTTTCTCAGCGAAGGTTAGAGCAGTGAGGAGCAAAGGCAAGGAAGGAGGCAGGCCGCCGCCCGGAGGCGCTCAGGGCGCCGGGAGCAGGGAAGCAGCCCTCTGCGGCGCGCCGGAGGGGGAGGCAGAGACCCGGCCGAGGACGTGGGCCAAGCACGAGGGGCCCGGCGGGGGCTGGAGCCTCGCAGGAGCCCGTGAAAGGTGCTTGGCGGGTTCACATAGGGAATAACACGCCTGAAAGGGGGGAAAGAGAATGTGCGTGAACGCTGTAAAGACGAGAGATGCCGGCAGGCCACGGGGAAAGCCTTAAGCCACTTCCGAAGGTAAAGGTCTCCCCTGCCCAGCCACAAGGCAGCCAAACCAGGAATTTAAAAGGCAAGTTAAACAAAACGATAGCCCCTCCCCAGGAAATTTAAAAATATGACCCAATGCTGAAGCAGAAAGGGAAATGTAAACTATTTCTACAGATTACCTGGAAAAATAACACAAGAGCGGACGCCACGCCATGAAGCGTAAGGAGGCCGCGGTACTGTATTCGGAGGCAAAACTCAGTCTCACAGTGTTCGTCAGGAGCAGAGATACCGAACTCTGAAATCACTCAGTTTCGTAAAGTCAACAGCACAAACTTAAGGAAACTCGGAGGAAAGTAAAGTTAAAAGCAATAATCATAAACATTTAATGAAGTGGGGTGGCAATTAGTGTGTCCAAAAACAGACAGACAGACAGACAGACTTCGTTCGTTCTGGCCACTGCCTGAGGGGCAGGATGCAAGCGTGGGCTGGCTCCAGGGGAAGCCTCATCCCTCCTGGAAAAACAGATCTGAGCTCCTGATACACGGTTCAGTTTCCCAAGCGAAGGGCAGCAACTCCCAGATGAAGGAAAGCCTGCCGTTAGGATCTCACCCTACGGAAATAGTCGCCATTGCATCTGTTATAAGAAATAAAAAGCTACACATGAACTTTGAAAAGGCTGAGCTCTGCTGCAGTATCATCTTAGCAAAACCCTGCAAAGCACGGCGTTGCAGCCATCCGGCGCCACCGCTGGGCCCAGCTTTATCTACTTAACTGGCCTGCGTCCTAACACTGCATCCTGCCTGCGGGGCACGTCCGGCTCTCAGGACCTCCGTCCACATAGTCGTGTCCCAGAGGAGCCGGACAACCAGCACCGCCCCCTCCCCACCCCCCCAAACCACCACCAGGAAATCTGATGACATGACTCAGCTGCGATGTAGCAGCGGGCGCGGGAGCAGCAAACAGCCCCGGCTGGGGTGTGGGCAGAGCTGCCATCCCTCCCTGCGGGGGCACCTCGGCCGGGCTGGGACACAGTCCTCTGAACGGCATGTGGCTCCCGCTCCCAGTCAGGAGGGACCCGCATTTCCAGACCAGTTACAACAGCACAGCTTTGACGGGATCCTTAGCTGCCAAGGCAGCAGCCACTTTTAGGTGGCAACAACGTGCCCACGGGCAGGCTTCCCGGGGGACACGTACTGCAGGATTTTAAAATACTTAGGTATCTATTAGCATTTGTTCAAGAGAAAAAGATACAAGGATGATGCCTGAATTTTAATATTTCCGAGTAATTTTCTGTAAATATGGCTGAGAGGCGCGGGAGGTGGTCACTAGGAAAGTGACGGACCGCGTCAGATTTCTTTCGTTTGCTTAGCTGACCTAACGTGACCTGGAGGGCAAGGGTCGGGGAGACGCAGGATTCCAACCTGTCTAAACCAGCCCCGCGCCTGCCTGCTGGCTGGTGACCCAACACCACGAGTGTGCCAGGCCCTGCCTTGCCGCCGTGGCTGCCACGAGAAGGCATGTTTTATGAAGCAGGCATGCCTCTGCCTTGCTCCCTGCTGCATCCCAACACCCAGAACCACGCCGGGCACGCGGCAGGCGTTCAAACCATATTCTGAACCACTGTTTGTGCAATACCTAAGCCTCTTGAACCAAATTCACCCAGAAGTCACACTCATAGCAGCTCTGCGGACGCACGGGGGCAGAACGCAGCTCTCCCGGGGCCAGAGCACGGCCTCTTCGCCTGATTTCATTGAGAAACGAAGGACCGAGGCACCGTGTGCATCGTATGAAACGCCTGAGCACTCGAGGTGCCACAGAGCATTCGGTGATCTCCCCACCCTCACAGACGCCGCCAGGGTGACACCGTCACGTGCAAGCCCAGGAACTGCGGCCCGGGCAGAACCAGGCTGGGTCCGCAGCCACGAGGCCCTCCCGGGCATCCCTGGGCAGCTGGTTCTCTGGCAAGGGGTGAAAACCTGAGGCAAGGACGCAGCCAGGACCAGGGTCAAGAGGCACGGGGGACCCCCTACAGCCCGTTACAAGCCAGGCACAGAGGCAGGTAGGGGTGGCTCAAGAACAAGGCCCCTCACCCAGCCCTGGGGCAGAAGGGACAAGGACGCAGGGCAGGGTGACGGGGCGCAGCTTTAGCAGCGAGAGGAGGCGGCTGCGGCGAGCCAGGCACTTAGCCGCGCCTTCATCCTCCGTTCTGGGGTCCAGGCAGCCGCCGGCTCCATCTCGCGGCCGGGGCCTGACGGCAGAACTCTGCGGCGCAACCGCCGTGAGAGGCAAAGCTGGGGAGGGACCCGGTTCCGTGTGAATTTAAACCCTTGCTTCCCAGGGAGAGACCTGAAACCACCCGGCTCCGACCTAAGCCGGCCGGGAGACAGGAAGCGGTGCCCGCAGGGAGGGAGAGCTGCCGCGCCAGGACGAGACGCTCAGGTGTTCTGTCTCAGGAAAAGCCACCAGAGCGTCTTATACCAGGAAGTCACAGAAACAGTAAAATCAAAATAGATTTTACTTTTTTCAAGACCCCTTGAGCTGCTGGCAGGAAAGGGCTGCAGGAGATAAACGCGGGTCAGGGGGTGTCCATGACGGCGGGGCTGTCTGGCCTGGCTGGTGGGGGGAGGTGGGACCCACCCGTCCCTGGACCCGACTGGCAGGTGTACCCCAGCCACACGCCAATCTGGGGTTCCACAAGGCCTTCCCGAAGAAGCTGCCCTGGGCTGCTGGTGCTCCCCAGACCCGCCCACCAGATGGCAGCAGCACACACCCCAGCAAAGCTCCCCTCTTCGAAGGTCTGCTCCCCACCTCAAATCTCTGCCGGAACCCAATGTCCCAGTCTCTCCTTTCTCCCCTCACCTGCTCCCGATTTCGCCATCGCTCAGTTCAAACAGCAAACATTTACACGCTACCCCAACGGAAGATCAAAATTTGAGTCCCGTGCCAGGGAGAGACGACTCAGGTCCTTTCCGTCTCAGACCCACAGTGTCAGGCAGAAAACGGCTTCCGGACTGGATGAGCGAATCAAAGGGCTTGACGCCGCGTCTCACACAGAATGCAGAGGACCCCTCCAAGGAAGGCTGGCTATGAAAGCAGCTGATTTCTCTCTCTCGCCCTCCCCCCACACTCACTCCTAAAACTTCCTCCCCAGAGCCACACTTTCAGAGCCTGCGCTTACCTCTGAGAACCCCCCTTGCACGGGGCCCAAAAGCACACGGATGCACTTGTGCTGGGGACAACAGTGTTTTCCAGAAGCCCCGACACAAGATGCCTCCCAGGGGAGGCTGAGAACTGGCCTGAGACCCTGAGAGGGGTCGAGAGCTGCTCCCAGCGCCGTTTCTCCAGTTCCTGCCCTCAGAAAAACAGAAACCAGCAGCCGGGGGATTGGGGTACCACCCCTGCCTCCCACTCTGGCAACTACCGATCTTCTAGCTGTCTCCACAGTTTTGTCTCTTCCAGAATACCTCACAGGGGCGCAGTCTGGCTTCTTTCATGCATAGTGTTTCTGAGGCCCCTCCACAGCCTTTCAACTTCCTTTTTGCAACGACAACACTGCAGGCCCTGCTGAGCGGAGCCCACCCAGGCCATGCTGCAGAGCCCGGGGCTGCTTCCAAGCACTGCAGCTCTGCACGCGGCTGCGTTGGGAGGGAGCGTTCCACTCCTCGGGGTGCGGCCGAGGAGGGTGATTGCGGGGCGGCAGGGTGCATGTGCTGGGTACTGCGACCGTCAGCCCGACGGCGCCCCTCCGCACCACTCCCCCCTTGGGCAGGGTCTGCCCTGTCTTTGCTTCTCTTACGGATTTAACAAGAGTGGCTCGTTTTCTGGTCTGTTCCGCCTCTTCGTTGCTGTCAGCAAGGAGTGTTGACTGCCCAGCTCCTCGCAAGCAGAACCAGGGGCTGGAAGTCCGATTTTTTTTTAAATAACAAAACGTCCAGGAAGTGGCAGATCACACCCCAGAGCCACTTGCTAGGATGTCACGGTGGCACACTGCACTTTGGAGATACCCCGTGGGGTATCCGTGGGGCCGCCCCGCCCTCCGACCGGGCCCGGGGCTGGCTCTGGAGGGTCGGAAACCCCCCTGAAGTGTTTTCAAGCAATTGTTTGTTAATAGCCACAGCTTTAGTGACCAGAAAGAGGTATCTTAGCCCTCTACATCCTAACGGGGCAGGCAGACTGTTAGTCACTGTACAGCGTTTCGCTAAATTACGCTTTAGGAAGGAGGTTTGAGCCTTGTAGTCGACCTAAAATGAACTGTAGCTTTTTCAAACTCAAAACAGCAAGAAACGGCTCCTGGTTGAAAATTTCACTACAGCAGTGATGGGGCCGTGCTGGGGCACACCCCGCGACGCCGAGGGAGACGTGGGTCCACGCACAGGGGCCTGAGGGCTCACGGGAGCTGCGGGTGTCTGGGAATGTCTGACTGGAAAGCTGTAGTGCGGTGCCTCTTGAAAGCAGGCCAAGCAGAAAAAGCAGGAAACAGCGAGTTCTGCACCCATCCCATGTGCCCCAGCGAGCACGTCAGCACTAACACACACGCTGGGAGGACACGGGAAACCCACCGGGAGGGTGACTCACGTACACGGCTGTTGGGGGGGTGGGCACAGAATCTGATCAAAATGGAGAAGGCCTCGGGAGGCAGGCGAGGGAGCCTCACACAGACGCGGGAAGCAAGGGAGGAGGTCGCCCATGGGATATTTAAAATGAAGGATCCTGTTCATCATGAGACACAGGGCAAGCTAGAAATTAGGCAGTTTTAGGGACAGTGCAGGAGGGGACCCCTGAAGAATTTAGGGAGGCTTCAGAGATAAGGACAACCAAGGGAATATAACCAATTCCATTAGGAAAAGCAAACACCCCAGGACCACGGACAATATTAATACTGTTAACGAGGGTCCTAGTTTTCTTCAGGTGATAAAGGGAGGTGGAGGCTAGAGAAATGGAGAGTGGTTTAATGTATGGACAACTAAGAAGGGCAGCTGTTTAACGTCAAGGCAGGGATGCCCATCCAGAGGACTGGGCCATAAAGATAAAGATGCAACAAATGGGGAAAGACAGACCCGTTAGATAAGGAATGTGAAGATCCCCCGCTCAGTAGCAAATTCAGTGAGACAGCCGGGAACTCACCAATCACAGAGAGACGGGCGGAGCTGTAGAATAATGAGGGGAAAAAAGGTCTATGTTCCCTGAGACACGACTCCACTTTGGCTTCCTTGCCCCTCCCAGGCCTGGTCCCCTGGCCTGGGAGTCCCACTTTATTTCTGTTCTTTTTCTCCTCAATAAACTTTTTCTTTCTCTAAACAAACCTGCCTCTTCTCGCTTGCTTGCCTGAGCGTCTGCGAAGTTCCTGCTGCGGCTTCGTGAGACACCCACCCGTGGGGGTCTAGCGGCTGGGGCTCAGCGCTGCCCTGCAGCCTGGGATCCGTTCCTGGCTGGGAGACTAGGCCTGATAATTCCGGTAGCAATCAGAAGACCCCGGCAAGGGGCTGGAAGGCGAGCAGAGCAGGGGAGGCACCTGCAAAGCAGACGCACACAAAGGACTCACACCCTAAATGCCCCAGAGCGGTGGGGGATCGGTCAGGAGAAGCCCCCGGGAGAGCCCTGCAGAGGCCACAGCAGAGGAGAGCGAGGAGAGGGGTCAGCCCTGCCCGACCCCCGCCTGGCTCAGCCAGGGGCGTGAGCTCGGCGACGGCTGCTACGCTTCAACACTGTGTAGGAGCGTGTGCAGGCCGGAGAGTGGGCAGGCCTCCGGCGCCCAACACGCGCCATTCTCTTTATTCTAAGGGCTCCGGAGAGAACGGCAGAGCGGCCGCAGCGAGGGTGGCTGAAGGGGAGACGGGCCTCGCGCAGCAGCGGCCGCACAGTAGGGAGCTTTGTCTCACGGGGATTATGACCCAACTGATTTCGGCCTTAAATTAGAATATTCTGATTTGAATGGAGAAATGATCTTTTTGTCTAAATGAATGGAGTATTCAGCGAGCTCTGCACATCTGCTGATGTCATTTCCTCTTTACTTCAGAAATAATTAAAATGAGAACAGCCAGCGCAAGTCCAAAAGGGAATGAATACCCCCCAATTTGGCAAGTGCCTGGAAATATGGGGAATGACATATTCCCGCAGGATGTACAAGGCCACCGGCCTTGAGGAGTGAAGGGGAAACATTCCAAGGCCTCTGCGCGCTCCAGGCCGCACTGGACACTCTCCCCGGGCCCGCATCCGAACGTCGACGCGAGGCCGGGCGGGTGTCCTGTGACGGCCGCCTGAACACAACAGGTGACCGCGCACAGGGTGGGCGCCGGGTGCGTGACAGCGCAGCCCAAGCAGAAGCGCCTCAACGCTGCATTGCAAGAGGGATGAAAGAGGAGCTGCCAAAGCAGCGTGTGAGGCCCTCGGGGCTCCTGGGGGCGGAGCCGGGCCCCTGGGCGGGCGTCCATGAACGCCGAGACCCCACAAGCTGCGTGTCACTCGCTGCCGGGCAGGGTCGCAAGCCCGAGCACGGCGGTCCCGGCTGTCCTTGCCTCCTTGTCTCATTCCTGGTCGTTCCGTGAGGTGAGGGAGCTCTGTCCACGCCCCTGGCCTGGCGCCTCCGGGCCTCAAGACAGCCGGTGCTTATCTTCGCCCCAGTGGGCCCGAGGCCCCTCGGTTCTCTGTCACAGACCCAGAGCCCAAGCAGCTGGTGGCGTAGACTGCTGGCGGCGGCGCTGTGAGTGCCTGGAGCCACCAGTGCATCCTCGTGCTCTGATGACAAATGTCCCCACAGGAAAGGACGAAGGAAAGAGGCGACACACCGGTGTGGGGCAGAGGGAGCCCAGCAGGTCTCGGCCGGACTCTGCGCGGCCCAGCGTCGCTGTGAGCGTGGACTCGGCCGGGCCACTGCCGGGGTGTGCGGGTGGGTCCCCAGGGGGCCGCGCCTGCAAGGGCCCGAAGGGAGCAGGTGGAGGAAAGGCAAGCAAGGCTGGCTCTGGCAGAAGCAGCACCACGTAAGCAAAGGCGTCTGGGGGGTGAACCGAGCGGCCCCCACAAGGAAGGCAGGCCTGCCCCGCGCCCTCGGGTCAGAGGGCTGAGCTTTCCAGTCCCGGCCCCTCAGGAGCACCCGGGGGGCCTGGTCTTGGTGTGGGTTTTTGGCCTTGGGCACCGTGTGGGGGATCGGGAAGGGGGTTATGCGCCACGGCAGGGGTCACGGGAAGGGCCCAGGTGCTCTGGCGCCGGAGAGCTACAACCCACAGCCGCAGGGGAGCCTGTGTTGTCAACGCAGTGGCAAAATGGAATTCGATGGCTCTCCACTGAGAGAAGATAAAGCAGAGCCGGCGCACCCCACTGTCTGGTGTATCGGTGCTGCCTTTCCACAAAGCCAAGGCCCAAATGACAAGCAAGGCTTTGGTTGCGAGGGTGAGACAAGGGCCGTGCACGAGCGGGAAGGGAAGAGGACGGTGACGCGTCAGCGCTTCAGACACAAGGGGTCACGTGACAAACCCCACCATGACTCTTCAAAATAAATAATTACCCCCCTTTTTGCTTCATTCATTTTTTTAAATCTTTGGATTTTTAATTTCTTCAAAGGAATGAGGCGAACCAAACTCCAGCGCCGC
Source organism: Talpa occidentalis (assembly GCF_014898055.3). NCBI lineage: Eukaryota > Metazoa > Chordata > Mammalia > Eulipotyphla > Talpidae > Talpa > Talpa occidentalis. Next base: position 1,124,257 of record NW_023601433.1, read on the forward strand.
CTCTGTAGTCGGCTGAGTGGAGAGAAGATGGGTTTGGGGGCCCTGAAGTCGCCCCCAGGAGGACCCAGCGCCGGCTCCCACTTAGTCTACTGCAGGGCGATGGGGCCGAGTCCGAGCCGGGACCCCTCCCGAGCCGGGCTGCCCTGTGCTGACGCCTGCGCGGCGCAAGCTTGCTCTCGTGACCACCCGCGACGCCCGTCCCTTCGCGTCCCCGGACAGCCCGTGTCACCCCCACCAGCAATGGTGGCGCTGAGGGGCTTCCTCCGCACGCGCTAACCCTCCTGCGCCCTTTCAGTGGCCACTGTTGGCCTTGGTGCCTCTCACACCCGCACCCCACCAGCCTCTGCCGGCTGTCCCCACGCCGAGGCCGAGCCACCGAGGACACCCTCACTGCCTCAGCGTCCGCCCCTTTACCCGCAACCCCTGCGGGTGTGTGGTCGCACCCGGCAGCTCCTACCACCCTCACATTCTGCCTCGCAGCACCATGTCCGCGTTTGCCCCGGGTCTGCTGAGGCTTCTAGTTACCTCGTGGTGGCCTGAAGCTAGTCCTTGGTTGGATTCCTCAGAAGGACTCGGGAGAATATTCTTTCTCGATTTCTTCCATTTAAAAGCATGCTTGGCCTTTTAATTTAAAAAGACCTTTCATTCCGTATAGACTCTTTGGGTCAAACGTACTGTCCCATGCTGGGGAGCAGCCAACACCCCCCTTTGAGAAGCTGCGTCCTGGCCAGATAACGCTGCGCATGTGAAGGTCGGGAGCAACAATCTCTGCCTGCCCCGCAGTCACTCTTCCCGGTACAGCGTGTCCTTCTAACTGCAGCTTCGAGTTCTCTCATTTCTGGGAACTTTCCCTGATTTATATCTTAAATTTTTTTTTATTGGTTTCCTTCTTTAGGGAGTTGGACTTTTCATCCAGACCCCCCCCCGACCCTGCTAGCTCCTTCATTCACGCGGCTCACCCACGCCACTCCCGTTGCCTGCGCACTTTTAATTTGCTTTCATTTCTTTGATAGTTTTCATTTCCCTTCACCTCCGTGCCTGAGCCTGGGTCTCTGTCCCTCCGGCCTGCCATGTCTCCCCGGAGCACTCGGGTTCTTGATGGAGGCGGCTGGCTTTTCTTTTTTTAACATGTAAAGTGTTTGGTCATGATTTTCATTTGCTCTGCGCCAGGATTTTCTGAGTGTTCTTTGCCACCTTTTTGCTTTTCATGCTTCCTCATCATTTTCTTCTGATGCTGGCTAAGATTCCAAACAGGCCCACGGTCTGATTACATAACGGGGCTGAAGCCCAAGACTGTCAGAGGAGGCGCCCCTGGAGGGGTGCAGTGAGGATGGAGGGCCGGGGGCATACACCCCGCAGGAAAGAATGGGGGGTTGGGGACCCGGTATCTCCTCAAACTCGGTTTCCTTTCATTGGCTGAGGGAAACTGAGGCCGGGGCTCGGCACCCCGAGAGGGACATCAGGGCTGCAGAAGCAGCCCCCGGCCAGCCACTCTGGGGCAGCCGTCCCCGCCGCCGGCCTGGAGCAGCAGAGCCGAGCAGCCGCGGGGCCGAGCGGCCGAAACTGTCCCGGCCGCGGCTGTGACGCCGAGGGGACGCGAGGACCCGGCCGGAGCCGCGGGAGCGTGAGTGTGGCTGGGCGGGGGGCTCAGCGCTCTGGTTGCTGTTCCCGGGGTCGCCTGTCGGGGCCGCGTGGGGTGCCTCGGCGGCTCGGGGAGCGTCTCCTGCCGTGTCTCCGCCGTGCTCGCGAGTTGGGTCCTGGCCTTCTGTCTGGCCCGCGTGCTCCGGGCCCTCGGTGGTGGGAAGACGCCATCTCAGCTGCTTTTCTTTAGGACTTGGAAACACTGGACACTCCTTGGGGTCAGCTAACCAGCTACTTGTGGCCTCGGTGACTCTGTTTTCCCTGGTTTGCTAAATAAATGTCATCGCTGTGTCCCCTGACCTGAGTGGTCTGGAAGGGTGTGAGGGGTGAGGACTCAAGACGCTGACTGGTGAACTACCGGGGCACTGTCCTTAGCCAGTTTAGTGCCCTCACTGCCCAGTATTAGTGACTCGTCTCTGAAGGAAGCTGTGCCTTGGACAGCTGTTTGCAGAAGATTCACGTGGGAGAAGAGTTAGCGCAGTTCAGGGGAGCAGGGAACCCTTCTTGGCTGTGGGGGCAGCCATTCCTGAGCTCTCCCTCCCTCCACCATCAGGGCAGGTGGCGCTGTGCACCCTGGGGTGGCTCCATCTGCCATAATGGGGCAGACCGTCCCTGCAAAGGCTCTGGAGTCCTCCCGGCTCAGCCCCACCCCCTCTGCACCCTGAGATCCCACGGGAACAGGGCCCAGCCTTCAGGGCACCCCAACTCCCACTCCTGCAAACGGCAGGGGCCTCGGGAGAAGGCCGCTTGCTGGTTGGGTGCTTTCCCTGGTCCGCAGCCACTCGTGTCTTCTGCCCACTCCTGCTCGCTCGGGGCTCCGGCTGCCCTTCGGGAGCCCTCTCCTCTGACTTCCCGCTGGGGTTTCAGACGCCGCCTAACTTCTTCAAAGTCAGACCTTCCATTTCTGTCCCCCACCCCTGTGCGGGGTGGTTTTCGAGGGGGCTAGAGAAAGGCTTCTTTACCAAACTTGACCTGAACTCGCCTGGCCAGGAGCTCCTGTGCACGCCAGCACGTTCCCTGCTGCAGACGACCGACCTCTGCCTGCTGCCGTCGCTCCCTCCCCCAGCAAGCGAGGCATTTTCTTGGACATGTGGATCTCAATTACAATTTTAAATAGCAACATGATATTCCCAAGAACTTCCTTTTAACTAAGAGTATCATGAGACACCGAAATGTTTAAATTTTTAAGTAAACAATCCCACATAAACCAGAAGTCATGACCCTGAAAAATCAAATTTTCCACATTTTTGTTCCCTTATAAGTCAGGAAAGATGAAGGGCTTCTTCCACGGATTTTTAGAAATAAAACAAGCAGGCCAAGGCTTTCAAAAGCAGGTGACCAAGGTTCTTTTTAAAAGTAACTGTTTCCACGACCTTTGATCCCCCTATAATAAATACACTCTTTCCTGGTTTCTCATTTATAGGACTGAGAAAATGCAAACAACAAAACCAGCCAAGTCCCACACCAAGGACAGGCAGCCTGGCGCTCTCGATCAGAAAGGCGGGCAGGAGAATGACGGGCTCCCGTCCAGCAAGCGGAGTCTGCGGGGCGCGGGCAAACTGCTGTGGCCTGTGAGTCTTCACTAAACCGTGTCTTCTAATTCGTTCCTTAACTAATTGAGACAGAGCTACACAGACACTGGCCCTTGAGCCTCCTGTAACTGCAGCGGCAGTGAAAACCTGTTCCTCCAGCGGACCTTTGAGACAATAACATTTCTCAACGCGCACCCCCGAGGGCGGGCACTGAGCACCACCACTTCAAAGCCACTGTCCTGCACGAAGCCGACCAGCAGGTGCGCGAGGCTGCCGGCCGCTACCTGTGCTCCGGGGTCAGTGGCCCCATGCTGGGCCAGCCCCGGCCTGCAGAGGCTTCAGCGCCTCGAGCCCAGCAGACAACACCCAAGTGCTCCCGGGACCAGGGAGGCTCTGCTGCTGGTAGCCTGGAGATGGGCTAGGAGCAGCCCGGGCTGGGCCCCTGCTCGCCCAGCAAGTTGGGGTGGGCGGCTGGGCACAGAACGCAGTGAACCCCGGTGCGTTAGCCAGCTAAGGGGCCCAGACGCGGGAGTGTGGCTGTGGAAAGCTTCGGGCGGGGCTGGGCAGGGCGGCCGGGTAGAGGCCCTGTGACCAAGTGCAGGGGCGGGGCCTGCGGGGTTCAGGCAGGAGGGCGGCTGGCCGGGGGTGGGGGGGTGCCAGTGGGGTGGCAGGGCTCATGAGGGGCAAAGAATCCCAAGTCTGGTCCCGGCCGCCCCATCCGCGTGGCTGCAGGCCAGTCTGTGATGGCAGCACGGGCAGCAGGTGTTGGCCAGGGGACGGGGCGATGCCACGGCTCCTGGGACTCCGTCTCTGACAGGCACTGACTACCCGGGTGGGGTGTGAGGCGGTGGCCACCAGCAAGGCGGGGCGCACGTGTCCTCACGCTCACCCCAACGTTGTTTTTCACGCACTCAAACCACACAGCCGCAGTCACAGAAATAAAAATATGGGCCCCATCTTCCAGAAGCTAAATATAGAAGAGCAGAAAAATACACACAATTACAACACTTTGTGAATGTTTAACAACAAAAGCTTGTACAGGGCGTGACTGAGAAGTGACTGATTAACTCTGCCGGGGAGGTGGGAAAATCTCGGAGGTTTCCAGAGGAAGACACCTGCCGAGGTAAGTCTTGAAGGAAAGGTGGGCTTGCCAGGTGACGAGAGGAGGCGCATCTAGAAAGGGAAAACATCGGGAGCAGAGACACGGAGGTGTGAGGCCGCCCCGCTGCCCCAGGAGCAGCAAATGCCGAGTGTGGGCCACGCGGGAGCGTCCACCGTGGATGGGGCTGGGTGGCCAGCAAGGCCCAGCACTTAGCGCCTCACTCAGGTGAGCCCAAGTGCCAGGTGCACACACCAGGCTATAGGGACACAAGGCACTCGGGTGAGGCAGACGCAGGCCAGGGCACCGGCCCAGGCCCCTGGGTCCAGGCCCACACCGCGCAGTGCCCGAGTCTGTAGGGATGACGAAGACAGGACTGGCCGGGACTGGGAAGGCCACCTGGATGGACCCAAGGGGGCTGCAGTGGTCACCAGCGCAGGGAACTGAGGTTTCCAGGCAGCAAGCCTCCTGGGGGGCACTGGACTGGGCGGCGTCATGGAGGAGGGCAGAGCTGGCAGCAGTGCCGGGCCAGGCCGTGAAAGTGGATCCAAAGAGGAAAGGCCTTTCCTCTGTCCTCGGGCAACGACAATCGCTCCCTCAGGCCTTCAACTTTACGAGTGACCAAGAGCCACACAGCCTGACCAGTAATCGAGGTATTAAACAAGATTTCGTGTTCACGAACCAATGAGATGTTGTCACAGCTAAGCAGCTTTAGCTGTCGTCGTCCACAGTGAGAAAAGCACGTCCCCGCATGAGCCGGGCACGGCCACACGTCACGGGGCAGCCGCCCAGCGCCTGCTGTCCCGCGGGGCTCGCCGGCATTCACGTCCCATCTCGTTTCTAAATGACAGGCGAGTGGCCGCTGAGACAGCGGACGCCCCCCCACGCCCCTGGGACCTGGGGCCGCTGGCAAGGCTTCCACCGGCAGGAGCGCTCGCGGGCACACAGCCTGGCTCTGACGGCCACGGGAGTGCACTGCGCGCAGACCAGCACCCCCCCCCCCCCCCCCCCCGCCTGCACAGGGCAGCCGGGCGAGGCCAGCTCAGCTTCTCGAGCAGCTCCCGGCTGCCTGCGGCCCAGCACCACGGAGCAGTCAGGCTCCTCGCCCCACCCTGGCCTGAGCCCCGGCCAGCCCCGGCCAGAACCCGCAGCGGGAGGAAAGGGCACCTGGGCCGGCTCGCAGCCCGCAGCAGCAGTGAGCGGCAGAGCCAGCGGCAGCGCCTACAGATCATGTCACGGCCCGTCAGTGGACACTGGACCAACAGTGGCTTGCAGACAGCCCTCGGGGTGCGAAGCCGGCGCCCCACCTGCACACTGAGATAGGTGGGCCAGGGAGAGGGCTCAGGAGGAGGGCATGTCTGGGTCACAGCTCGAAAGGCCAAGACTTGGCTGAGCCGCGGGTCATGGGCTGAGTCTCGCGGTGGCCCGGGCTCCTGAGGGCAGTCACGGTGCCTGCATGACTCTCTGTCGGTACCCCAGCACCCCGCACCCCACGAAAAGGCGGGGCCTGGTGTCAAGGCTGCTGCCTCAGCCCCGCCCGCTCTCGCTGCAGCCAGCCCCATCGGCAGCCTCAGACCTTTCTGTTAATGGGTGACTTTCACCTAAATATAAACTCAGGTCAACCCATGAAGGACTAGTGGATTCTTTTTTTTTTTTTTTTAAATATTTATTTATACAAGAACTGGGGTACACGCCAGAGGCGCGGGAGGATGAGAGGATTCACCAGAGACAGAGCGGGGAGCAGAGCAGGCAGACTGAAGAAATCCACTGCTGAGGGGAGCAGCGGGAGAGACAGGAGAGGTCTGCTGTGCCCTGTGGGAATCTCCCTGGCCAGGAATCGAACCTGCACGGCAGAGGCTGCGCACAGCTTCACAGCGCTGTGCTCAACTCGCTGCCCCACCGGGGAGGTCCAGGACTAGCAGATTCTAAAAAGGACGGGGAGAAGCGTTCTCAGGGGCCGGAGTGCCCGCAGGCTTGGCTCAGAGTACGGCAGGGCGGTTGGTTGATGGGTTTTGGTTTCTTTCTCTAAACATCCCTGCCATGTGGGGGTCTTTGGCCCAGAGAGCAGACAGGAGGAGCACGACTTGGACAGGACCCCCCGGGAGAACAGCTGGAAACTGGGACAAGCTCACGGCCTTGTAGACTGAGGCCGCTGCCTGGAAACCGCTGCTGCCTGGCAATCTCTCCACGAGCCCAGGCAGATCTTACGCGCCCATGGCCCTGTCCTTGCTTGATGGTATCCTCGAGAGCTGCCCCCATCACGCTCAGGGCACCGCCTTGCCGCAGCTCATAAAGGGAAACGAGGCGGTCGGTCGGGCAAGAACTCCCGAGCACCTGGGCTCCTCCCACCCTGAAGTCAACGGGGCGCACTGCCACGCTCAGTTCCCTCCTCTGGTGTTTCCCCACAAGAAGCGTCCCTCCTCCTGCCCAGAGGCAGCCCCACCACTGGGGCACCTCTTCAAGGCCCCACCAGCACCTCTGTCCTCACCATTCCTGTCTCTCCGCCACCGACGCTGTCCCACAAGTGTGACCTCGCTGCTGTATCTCCCAGGTCAGTAAAACGAACAAATCAGCCTTGACCCCCCAGAGACGAATCCCGGACACATAGCACCCCACAGGCACTTCTGAAAAAAGCAGCCACAACTGGCCGTCTCCAGTTGACGGGACCTGTCACAGACGTCACACAAGCCACTCCCCGCACGCAGGTCCGGCTGCCCGCCCACAGGCTGGGGGGCGCTGGGAGCCCAGCGGACGGCAGGGAGGCCACAGCGTGCGGCAGCGTGAGGACGGGCCCACCGGGCCCTTTCTAAGCAGACAGGACGGGGGCATGTGTGGGGACCTCGCCCCGCTTTTGCATGGCTGCTGCCCACCCCCACCCCGAGGCCCGCGTCGGCCTCCAAAGGCAAGTGACACTGGGAACATGTGCCCAGGACTGGGGATGCGCCATCCTGTGACCAACAGCGCAAGAACCACTGTGGAGAAAAATCATCCAGAATCGGCTGGTGGAGGTTCAAGCAGGAGAGGGGTGTTTACACAGCCCCGGCGCGCCCACCCACTGGGCCTCCACTTCACAGGGCAGCAGCGAGCGAGCCCAGCAGCGCCCTCACCGCGCCCACCTCGGCCAGCGCCGGGCATGGGACAGAGGGGCGCGAGTCGCCCGCGGCATGTGAGAGGACACAGGCCAGCAGGGGCGTCCCCGCCCCGATGCCTAACGCCAGTCCCCTGTGCGGGAACCTCAGACTAATCTAACTGGGGAAAATTCTATAAAATAACCGGTTTGAGTTCCTCAAAAACGCCAGATCCCAACAGCCCCTCAGCAAGGCATCATCTCAGACCAAAGAGCAGCGAGCCAGGACAGCCGGCCGGGCCCCCAGGGCTGGACCCCGGGCTAGAAGCGCTTCTCTTCTGTTGCGGAGGAAATGAGAGGGCAGCTGTGAGACCCGGACACAGGCGGGCGGCAGCTGCAACCACGACGTTAACATCTGGACTGTGACGACTAACAGCTGCAGAAAATGCCCATTTTCAGGAACTACCCATGGACCTATTTAGGATAAAGGGGCATCAATCTGCAGCTTACTTTCAAGTAGTTCTGAAAATAGTAGTAATAATACAGAGAATAGGTGAGAAAAGTCACACAGTAAACTTGACCTCTGGGCAATCTGCGGAGAGTATGCAAGAATTCTTTGCACTGCATTTTTCCCAACTTTTCTTAAAAAAAAAAAAAAAAGATTTATTTATTTACGCATACAAGAACAGGGGTACAGGCCAGCAGTGCAGGGGGTGAGAAGACTTACCAGAGACAGAGTGGGGAGCAGAGCAGGCAGAGCCACTGAAATCCACTGCTGAGGGGAGCAGCGGGGAGACAGGAGAGGTCTGCTGCGCCCTGTGGGTAGCTCCCTGGCCGGGGATCAAACTCGTGCTGCAGTGGCCGCGGACAGCTTCATAGGTTGTGTCTCTACCCCTTGTGCCACCAGGGAGGCCCCACTCCAAAAATTTTAAAGCTTTTTTGAGAGCCCAGCACTATGAGGTACACAAGGAGCAGTGAGTCTAAACCCCGGTGCGGGGCAGGGAAGGCCTCCCCGCAGGCAGACAGTGCGCCTCCAGCACGCACACTGGGCCTGGGGGTTAACGCCTGATTTAATGGTACGCCAGGACTTCTAACTATGAGGCAACATATATTATCTGCAAGTGACTGTGCCCAACACAGGGGCAATAACGGGCTTCCCTCCCGGGCCCTCCTGAGGTTGCAGAAGCCGAGGGCACACCTCACCACCCACGGTAAGGCAGAAAGGGACGGGAAGACGCTGGGCTAGGGCCTCAGGGACTCAGCCTAACCCAGACAGAGAGTAGCCATCGCCCGAGCAAGACCGGTCCAGCCCACACCGCCACACCACCCCTCCCGGCCAAGGTATTTTAAAGCAACTCACTGGTATTTCTCACCCCTAGATATTTCTGCTCGGGGGTACTTTTCTACCGAACCACAATTCCATTATTATAACAAAATTAAAAACGAATCCCTAATATCATCCATCACCCACACAAACCTCCCTGACACAAGAGCTTTTGAATCCTAAGCTCCTCCGGCCAGAACCTTCCCCCGAGGGGGGGACCAGGGAGGGCCTGGACCACCAGCCTATGCCCGGCTGCGGCACCAGAAAGAATGCAAAAATGAGAAAATCTATTTTTAAAATGGGGAAAAACAGAATCAAAGAATAGATGTCCGCAATAGAGGGACCCACACCCTGAAACAAAAATCATCAGAGAACATAAACGACCAGTAAAGACAAAAATTTTAAAATACACATGAAAAGCATCGCGGCTCACTAATAAATAAACGCACGCGCAAATATGGACTCGCTGGGCCTCCCTGGTGGCGCAAGGGGTTAAGCACCGCACTATGAAGCTGTCCCCAGCCTCTGCAGCACGCGTTTGATCCCCGGCCAGGGAGCTACCCACATGGCGCAGCAGACCTCTCCTGTCTCCCCGCTGCTCCCCTCAGCAGTGTGTTTCAGTGGATCTGCCTGTTCTGTTCCCCACTCTCTGCTGAATCCTCTCACCCCCGCACCTCTGGCCTGCACCCCAGCTCTTGTATGAATAAATAAATAAATCTTAAAAAAAAAAAAATACGGGCTTGCTACCAGTCATCCACATTAGTAAAGACTTTTTGGGAAAAAAAAATCAATGCGACGAAAGCTCCGAAAGCGGCCCAGCCCCTGGAGAGCCCGGCTGCATCTGTCCTGACTGCAGGGCCACGAACTGCCCCAAAGAAAGCCTCACGAGAGTGCACCCAGCAGGGAAGCAAGCCCAGCACAGGTGCTGGCCATGGGAAGCCCGTCGTGGAGGGAAGTGCCCCCGAGGCTGGGCGCTGCATGGAGCAGCCCTGGCGCGTTCCTGGCCCCCAGTGTAGAAAAGAGTTTAGCCAGAACTGAATCAGTCACAATGACCGCAAGCTGCTCTCCATGAAGGGTCTGTGTGCCCATGCCACCTGGCACACCAGGCCACCAGGCCAGCCCGCCGACCTAATCCCACTCTGACTGAAGAGACCCCCCAAGTTCACCCACGCCCACTGCTGCGGCCTACCCAACCGCCGCTCCGACCCGCAGGCCCAGGAGTCTCCGGCGAGCCGGACACTGCCACTCTGGGGGACCTACAGCCATCGCCCCCACTCGGGACACACACTGACTTTTCCCAGCTTTACTGAAATGTAAAGTGATCACTTTGAATGACCAGCCATCACGCCAGGCTTATCCAGGCTATGCTGCAGGCGTATTTTAAAATCTTGAAGAAATCAACAATTTTCTGGGAACAATCTGAAATTTATAAAACTAGAATAATGCCAGAGCAGGCTGAAAGAGTAAAGGACTAGCACCCAGAAGAAGGCTGTCCCGTGCGACGGCCCCCTCGGTGGGGACTGCCTGCCCGGCCACCCCTGCAGCCAGGCCCGCGTGGGCTCACCCAGCAGGCTGAGCGCTGGAGCCCCGCAGGCTGTGCCCCTGGGGCCCTGGCTCCCACCCTCGGCAGACCCAGACCCAGACTCCAGACCCAGACTGGGGCCCAGAGGGCGGAGCCCCCACACGCTCCTTTGTTCCGCCCCCTTTCATCTTCTTCCCCAGGCAACTGTTTTCAATTATTTCCAAAATTAAAACTATACAGTAGCAGCTTTCTACGGTTCATCCTTTTAATGTAATAGTCAATATTTTCCTTGTCATTAAACTGTTGAAAATAATCTCATTGACTATTGACAAAATGCTCAAGATATTATGCTGCAGAGCTGAGTAGAGAAAAATTACATTTACTACAATGATTGTGTCTCTCACCCACTCTTTGAAAAGAAGCAAAAACCCTTTCTCAAATGTAACACCCCTTTACTCAACGTAAAAATCTGCTCAATAGTGGCCTCTCTGGTGGCGCAGGGGTTAAAGACAGCACTATCAAGCCAGCCCTGCCACTGCGGCCTGGCCTGCGTTCGATCCCCGGCCAGGGAGCTACCCACAGGGCGCAGCAGGCCTCTCCTGTCTCCCCGCGGCTCCCCTCAGTCCGCCTGCCTGTTCTGCTCCCCACTCTGTCTCTGGGGAGTCCTCTCACCCAGTCCCTGCTCCTCTGGCCTGCACCCCAGTTCTTGAATACATTGATAAAAATAAATCTTAAAAAAAAAAATCCGCTTGCCGGGCCCGCTCCCCCTGCAGCAGGCTCTCCGCAGACACAGGCCGTGAGGAGCGAGGCTACAAGCGGCTCAGATGCTCCCGACCTGGGGGACCGGACGTGGCCACTGCGGGCAGGCCCGCCGAGGAGGGACACGGGCAGCGGGCCGGGCAGTGGGCCGGGCAGTACGCGGCTCTTCAGCGGGAACGTCCAAAGCGCGGCGCATTCGCGGGGTCGGGAGGGTGGGGCCGGGAGGGACGCGGGACTGCAGGGGGCCCGGGCCCCTTGGAGAGGATGTTCCAGAACCGACTGCGGAGATGGCTGCACAGTCTGTGACTTGACAAAAAGCAAAACCTGCCGATTTATGCACTTTGCGGGGTAACTGAATTTCATCTCAATTTTTAAAGAAAAACCAAATTCGTCCACATACAGCCACGGAGTGATGTCGGGGCGCTCCCAGGGCCACGGGGAGAAGGGGGCGGGGACACCCGAACGAGCAGCGCACAAGGCTGAAGCCCACCAAGTACTCAGGAAACCACCAGTGCCTAGTGACCCTTACAGACAGAAGCAGACGCCCCGCCTGCCCTCGCAGACGGCCTCTCCACCGAGACGAAGGCCCCGTGGTCAGAGGGGGTGGAAAGCGTCGGTGTTGGTGAGTTAAAAACCAGCCGGCCCTCCTGCCCCGAACCAGGGCCGACCCGTGCGTCGCCGGCCACGCGCTCCCGACGAGGCCGAGGGGCACACTCGCCTCTGCCTGGGCCTGCAGGGCCGCGTCCTCCGGGCGAAGCCAGTCTCCCTGTGTGAGGCCACCATGGCCCCTGACGACAGCTCAGCCGCAGAGCTGGCCCCCAAGACCACCAGCACCCGCCTGGCACCGTGACTGAACCCCTGGAAGGCGTCCCCTAGGGCGGGCCACACCTGGCCGCGGCAGGGAGACCGACCCAGAGCGGCGGCCACGCCGCCCTCTTCTGACCCACAGGACGCAGGGGGACGTGCGCAGCGACAAGGCTGGACCGCGCTCCGGGCGCGCTGCGAGCGCTCCACGGCCCAGCATTTCAAGGTCAGGAGCCAGCCGCGCCAGACGGTCCTCGGCGCACAGCTCCCACTCTCGCCGGGGCAGGCCGGGCGAACGGCAGGCAGGAAGAGCGAGCCCATGGAAGTTCCCTCCTGCGCCGGGGTCTCGCTGCCCCTGGAGGCCCATCCCCGTCGGGGGCAGCTCACAGCCCGCCCAGCTCGCCGCTTCTCCAGCGGGCCGCGAGGCCCACTGAGGCCCGAGGCTGGGAGACCTGCACGTCCCTCCCGTCACCGTCCGCCGCGCCCCTGCGCTCCAGTCCTCGCGACAACTGCAGCCTCACGGGGCAGAGTCCTTCCTGCAGAGCAGCGGGGGGAGGGCCAAGGCCTCCGGAGCACCGGGCGCTCGCTGGGGCTGCCCCCCGGGGGAGGACGGCCAGAGCCAGCCTCGGCCAATCTCCAGAACACTCTGTCACCCCTTGTTCCCAAAGCTAACGGGGGAGGGACGAGGGTTACACAAGCCAACACAATGGTCCCTCCCCTCCTTTGTTCTCGGGCAACTGCACAACCGAGCATTGTACCATCGCTGCTAAGCCCCACGGTGAATTCCCAAGTACGCGCCTAAAAGAAAGCGCCACCTCGCAGCACCTGACAGCGGCTACCTGTTAAGACCATTCCTTTTCTGACGTCGAGGTGAGCCCTTCCATTTTAGGGTAACTGCTCTTGACTGGCTGTTTCTAATTGTGTCGTCAGGAGCAGGCTGCTCATGCTCCTGGTTTACTCCCTGCTGACAGCTCCCATTTCACACCCCAAACGTGTCACCCAGAGAGCTGGCGCTTTCTTAACTGGCGAGGGCCAAGGCAGGTGTCTGGCCCCAGGCGGGGCTCCTGGCCTTCTCCCCAGGGAGGGGTCTCCCCAGTCCAACCAGGGGAGTCTGGGTCTGACGCGTTCCCTGACTCTTCCTCCCCCCAACCCGGGCAGACCTCCTGGCTGCGCTCAGGCTGGAGGGGAAAGTGAGGGCGCGCCCTTTCCCGACATCTGTGCGAAGAACTGGACCGCAAAGAAAAACCAACACAGAGAACGTTTACGTTACCTCCATAGCTGTTTCTAAGAACAGGTGTTGGGGGGGGGGGAGCGTGTGAAGACAGCCAAGATTTTTCTACCAAGAAAAAGGGAACAGCCCAGGGGCCAACTTCCAGGAGAGACGCCTCCCTGAGAGTCGGCCTGAGCTCAGGGTCGCGTGAGGAAAGCCCAGGACAGCAGCGGGGGGAGGGCCTGGGTCTGTCAGTCACGGCTGGCACAAGGCCCTCCACCCCGACGGAGACTCCACCCAGGCCAAGACTTTGGGGCGCTTGGGAGTTTGTGACAACTGCTGGCTCGTCCTGATGGGTGAGAATCAAGCTCCCAGGGCAAGTGAAGTGCACACGTCAGCAACGGAGGGAAGGACACGGCCCGGGAAGCACAGCTCCTCCCGCTGGGGACAGGGATGCGGGGGTGGGGGATGAGGGGGAGGGAGAAGCGGGTCAGAGTCCCTGCTCTGCCCTCGGCGCCCGGCGTGGTCAGGGAGGCTGGCTGGCACTGCAGAGAGCAGGGCCTGAGGTGGAGCGGGCGGGGGCAGGAGCCACCCCGGGCTAGGCTCTGGCGCTCAAAGACAGAATCTGAATTTGGCAGCAGGAAGTCACGGAGGTTTCAGGCAGGGGATGGAGGGATCAAGTCCCGCTGGTCGGCTGCTCCCCCCGGAGCCTCCGCTTGTGGGCAGCAAACCCCACACCTGCGTGGGTTCTGCTTATCTGGGAATGAGAGACTGAGCTCCGGAGACGTGGTGTTTTGGGTTTTTTTGGTTTTGTTTTTTTGGGAATAGTTTAGATGGGATGAAAATTCCATGAGGGAGAAATAGCAAGCCGGTAGGTAACGTTAGCCACCTGGCTTCCCAGCTGTAGAGAAGGCGAGGACACCGGGGCTGGGGCAAAGCTCCTGCTGGCCCCGTGAGAAACTGCTGACTCCGAGTCAACCAGGTGGAGAGAAGCGGCCCCAGAGAGCCAAGCTCGCGGCTTTGGCTAAGCGACAGCCTGCACACGGACAAGCACTCAGTCCCTGACCAGAAGCCACCTCCAGCCGCCGACACGGCTTCACTCCAGTAGAGACCGAGTGCAGTCAGCGGGCGCCGTGAAGTAGCGAAGCCAGCCCGCCACCCCTGCACCTAAGCCCACAGCGAGGGATCACCCGTGAGCTCCAGCACGGGCGCTGCGGCTGCCCCACGTGGCAGGGATATTCTTGGCACCCAAGACAAACACGGCTCTGGCACTGCACACTGTTGAGTTTACAGGCCAGAAAGCCAGTGGGCCCTGTTTATTTTTCCGTTCTCTGAGTGTACTCAGCATAACTGAAGGGTCACAACGGAGCTTCCTTCTCTCGTGGCCCTGGCGAGAAAATAGTTCTGGTTAATAAGCAAAGAGAATCAAGAAAAGTCTGCCACCCCCGTGGTGCCCGTGGTACCCGCAGATCAGAAGCCACCTTCCCACACCGTCCCGTGGCCTCTCACACAGCAGGCGCTGGCTCACAGGCCAGGCAGCTCCGGGCCCCGAGGCCAGCTCAGCACCAGGCAGGAACTGGGCTGACTTGGCCCTCTCTGCCTGCCGCACGGGCCTTGGGGGGCACACTCAGAGGTGAAGCTGGCTTTAAATGAATGCATCATCTAGAAAGGAGTGCTTCCTTTTTTTTTTTAAGATTTATTTATTTATACAAGAACTGGGGTACAGGCCAGATGTACGGGAGGGTGAGAGGACTCACCAGAGACAGAGCGGGGAACAGAACAGGCAGACTGACAAAATACACTGTTGTGGGGAGCAGTGGGAGAGACAGCAGAGGTCTGCCATGCCATGTGGGTTTCTCCCCGGCCGGCAGGGATCGAACCCGCGCTGCAGAGGCTGTGGACAGCTTCACGGTGTGGCACTCAACCGCCTGCGCCACCAGGGAGTGCTTCTGATTCATGTTCACGTCACCTGTCAGTGTCTGAGCAGGCCCCAGCCCTTGGCAAGCCCCAGAGAAGTACCTGCCCGGTGCAGACACACTTTGCTGTCCCATAAAGAACGCACAGCCCCCACCAGGTAAACTGACCAAGCTGGAGCTCTGCCGAGATGCAACGGGGCACACTGACACCCTTTCCAGCACAGCCGTCCCACTAGGGGTCAGAGTCTGAGGGGAGAAGGGGGTTTGCCAGTCTGCTTGCTCAACCAGCTCTCAAGGGTGACCTACCAACACCCCGCTTCAGCGCTCTGAGCTCGTGCGGCCAGGCCCAGCATGGGCCAGCTGTCCGCGCCATCCCATGCCAGGCTCTCTGTGGCTCTCACCTCACTGGGAATCTTTGGCTTTTGCATCTTAACAGAATGACAGAGAGAAGACATAATGGCGTAGGAAGGAACAGTGCAGCAAGACTTCCTGTTTTCACCTAAGAAGGCTGGGACAGTAAGGAGGCTGGTCAGACATGCAGCGAACAACCATAACAACGCCATCAGGCCCATGCCTGCCGACTCCTGCTCCATGCCCAGGCCCCACCGCAGGGAGCAAGCAGGTGTCCGTGCGCGGCCTTAGGAAGAAAGCAGGACCCTTTTGCTGCTCTCAAGCAGGCCCACCAGGGCTACTTGGGCTCTGAGAGTCCAGGTTTTCCATTTCTTCGTTGTTCCGTGACACCAGGCGGCTATTCAATGAAGAGACTGGAGGGCATGATGCTCTCGGCCTGCTTTCTCTGACAGAAAGGCACCAGGCGCAGGGGCATGTGCTCGGACAGCCCTTGTCCCAGATCTGGTGACACCTACAGAGTGACCGTGGCCACATCTCCAAGTCTCGGGATTCGAGCTCCTCCCCACGCGTGAGAGCCGGCTCGGGCAGAGCCCAGGGCGCTAGGGTTGAATGTCTAAGAAGATGAAAGATTTCTATGAGTAAATGTAACTTATCTGAGCCAAGTTTATTCACAGAATGTATTTTCATCTTAGACTGGCCCAAATATTCTAAAACCTGCCTGAGTAGAATTGTTTTTTAAAAATCAAGACTTAAAAAAGTGATTTAACTTCTAAAAAAAAAGCTTAAGAAAAGTATCACAGTTATGAATAAAGATTCATGTAAGAAGGGGCCTCCCTGGTGGCGCAAGGGGTTAAGCATCGCACTATGAAGCAATCCACAGCCTCTACAGCACAAGTTCGATCCCCCGCCGGCCAGGGAGCTACCCACATGGCACAGCAGACCTCTCTCTCCTGACTCGCCCCCTGCTCCCCTCAGCAGTGTGTTTCAGCCAATCTGCCTGTACTATTCCTCAGTCTGTCTCTGGTGAATCCTCTTACCCCCTGCACCTCTGGCCTGTACCCCAGCTCTTGCATGCATAAATAAATAAATCTTTTTTTTTAAAAAAAAGATTCATGAAGAGGAACATCTATCATTAGCATTGTCATGTGAGTTATGTGAGGAAATTTTAATGGTACAGGGAAAAGGTGCAATTCATTATTAAATGTAAAAGTCAGTTTATAATGCTATGCAGAAGTGTTTATTTAAAAATTTACATTAAGGGCCTCCCCGGTGGCGCAGCGGTTGAGCGCTGGGTGGCGAAGCTGCCCGCGGCCTCTGCGGCGCCGGTTCGATCCCCGGCTGCTCCCCGGCCACCGGAGGAGGGTCCCACATGGCGCGCAGACCTCTCCTGCCGCCCGCTGCTCCCCTCAGCAGTGTCCTTCGGTCCTTCTGCCTGCTCTGCTCCCCGCTCTGGCTCTGGGGAATCCTCTCACCCTCCCGCGCTTCTGACTGTACCCAGTGCTTGTATAAACAAAAAAAAAAAACAAAGAAAGAAAGAAAGAAAACATGCCTCTATATATAAAAAAAAAAAAAAAATTTACATTAAAAATTAAAATTTGGGGCCTCCCCAGTGGCGCAGCGGTTGAGCGCTGGGTTGCGAAGCTGCCGGCGACCTCTGCGGCGCCGGTTCGATCCCCGGCTGCTCCCCGGCCACTGGAGGAGGGTCCCACATGGCGCGCAGACCTCTCCTGCCGCCCGCTGCTCCCCTCAGCAGTGTGCCTTGGTCTTTCTGCCTGCTCTGCTCCCCGCTCTGGCTCTGGTGAATCCTCTCACCCTCCCGCGCTTCTGACTGTACCCAGTGCTTGTGTAAACAAAAAAAAAAAAAAAACAAAGAAAGAAAGAAAGAAAACATGCCTCTATAAAAAAAAAAAAAAATTAAAAAAAAATTAAAATTTCCCGGGCCTCCCCTGGTGGCGCAGCGGTTGAGCGCTGGGCTGTGAAGCTGCCCATGGCCTCTACAGCGCCGGTTCGATCCCCGGCTGCCGGGTGAGGGTCCCACATGGTGAGGGTCCCTCATGGCGTCGCAGACCTCTCCTGTCTCTCCCACTGCTCCCCTCAGCAGTGTACTTCGGTCTTTCTGTCTGTTCTGCTCCCCACTCTGGCTCTGGTGAATTCTCTCACACACACCCCGCCCCCACCGTGCTTCTGACTGTACCCAGTGCTTGGATGAATAAATAAATCTTAAAAAAAAAAAAGAAAAATTAAAATTTCCCATGCCCGCAGAGGAAAAAAGAGTGCAAGGAGTTAATACGTGTATTATGTGCACATTAGCGTGGCAGACGTTAATAAGGGTGGTTGCTGGGCTAGGAGTCTGTAGATGACTATTTCAATTATAACACAAGCTGAACTCAGTGCTATCTTTTAAGGCTATTTTGTAAAGTTATCTGTGACAAGCAGAATTCTAGGAATGCACATTTTTTAAATATGAAAAATCAAAGCAGGCCACGTCACATCAATAATTCCAAGAAAAAGCACGCAGTTACCTTAGATGCGAAAGAACAGAGGGGTTCAATAAAATTTGATGTTTGTGATTTTAAAAACCACATCACGGGGACTGGAAAACTATTTCCTTGATGTGACTAAACCTATCAAAGCACATTGTTTTAAGACCAACTGCCAGTGCCGTACTGGAGGATGGCGGATGGACGCATTCCCATTAAACCACAGCACAAAGCCGCACACCAGCTCCATTACGGATTGACACCACGCTGGACAATCCAGTAAGGAAACAGATCAAAATGTATTGCTTTGGGAAAGGAAACCGAAACCATCAGTCAGCTAATCACATAAGCACCTATTTCAAAAGCCCAAGACACTACATGTGAGATCTGTGTATTTCACAATAAAAACAGACAGTGGAAGAACTGTAAGAATGTTCAGTAAAACTGAACAACATTCTTTTTTTTTTTTTTTAAATGGCACATTCACTTTGGAAAAGTTTGTAGGATTTTTTTTTTTTAAAGATTTATTTATTTTTATACAAGAGCTGGGGGTATAGGCCAGAGGCACAGGCGGGTGAGAGGATCCCCCAGACAGAGTGGGGACCAGAACAGGCAGATGGACCAAAAGCACTGCTGAGGGGAGCAGCGGGTGAGGCAGGAGATTCCTGGCCGGCCGGGAATCGAACCGGCGCTGCAGAGGCTGCGGACAGCTTCACAGCAATGCGTTCAACCCACTGAAGTAATTACTTAAAGAACTACCCTTAAAAAAATGAAAATACTATAGTATTAATAAATATAAATAGCACCTTCACTGACAGAAAGACTAGTACAGAGCTAGCAAGTCTTCCCAAATTCCAATACCATCAAAATGCCGCAAAAGCTGGTGAGGGAAAAAATTCTGACATTGACATGGCAGACTAGACAGGAATGGGTTAAGAGAGTTTTTTAAATGGAACATAATGAGGAAAAGGATTTACCTCACCAGACACTATCAAATCATACACTAAAGCTATAAAATGAGATCAGTGCAATCACAGTACAAGAAAGAATAGATAAGCAAAACCAGACAAGTCGAAGATGTGATAAAGGTGAAAGAATAAACCAGTTGGGAATAAAAACACAATCTGCATGGAAGGTGGCTGGAAGGACCATCTCAAAGAGCTAAGTTCCTTATCTCACACCCTAGTCCCCAAATAATTACAAATGTGAAAAATAAATGTTGAAAAATAAAGAAAATAAACTTAAAAACCTCTGAATGAATACATAACTATGTCAGGGCTGGCGGTGCTGCTGAGACCAGGAGAAGGAAGCGGAAGGACCCTGGAGGCCGTCTGAGGGCGCCCGTACGGGCCAAAGGTGATACAGTTCGGTCTTCAAACAAACTCCAGCACACCGGCTGATGGGCGCCCTGCATTCGTAAGTATATTCGAAAACAACGACACTCAGGGGGAAAACAACATATTCTTTACCATTGGCGGCAATAACTCCTAACTATTAAAACGGATGAAGGGAAAAGTTGAGCATTTTTCCTGCCTTTCCAACGGGTGCTGTACCCGGGACAGCAGTCAGCCAGCTCCGGCCGCTGCGGGAAGCGCCAACCGTGCAGAAGGACAGCAACGACTGCCTCGGAAAACATTTGTTAATCCTACTTGGAATTGTTCTTTTAGATAAGGCTCATCAGTTAATGCTAAAAAAGAGGAGAAAGCCTTAGGTGGACTGTCCTCGGGGAACCAAGCACACGGAGGGCCAGGGCCTCACTGGCCCCGGAGGGGAAGCCAGGAGAACCAGGGGGTGGGTTGGGCACCTGCGACCAAAGACATGTCGCCTGCATCTTATATTCAGCGTCGAGCTACAGGAAAGTCAGACCTCTTTACCGAGTCAGTGTGGTAAGGCTGGGGAAGACCAGGCCAGAGGATAGGGAGGGGTCATGACAAGCAGAACGAAGCACAGAACATTCTTGGACCACAGCGCACTGGGCACGACATGGTAGGGGCGTCAAATAAGACAAAACAAACCGCTGAGCTGGAAATGTGCAGATTATTGGCTGCAGAAAGCCCCTTGCAAAAACACCCCAAGTATGTGCGCATACACCCCAAGAAGAGATCTGAGCATCCACGTTCCCAACACGTTGTTCTTGTTCACCGAACAAAGCAACCCACACGCCTGTCAGGGTGACACGGGCCATTCGCGCAGGCAACGGAGTGTCACTTGCCTTCAAACTGAACTCCCACTTGGACCTCCCTGGTGGTGCAGCGGTTAAAGACGGCGATATATCAAGCTACCGCCAGACACCGCAGCACGAGTTCCCTCCCCGGCCAGGGAGCTACCCACATGGCGCAGCAGACCTCTCCTGTCTCCCCGCTGCTCCCCTCAGCAGTGGATTTCAGTAGATCCACCTGTTCTCCCCACTCTCTCCCTGGTGAGTGCTTTCATCAGCCCCCCCATCTCTGGCCTGCACCCCAGTTCTTGTATGTATCAATAAATAAATCTTTAAATTAAACAAAAACAAAACCAAAATGAATTCCCGCTCTTGTAGGTGGGCAGCAGGTCACAAAAGCTCAAAGACTCTATGATTCCACTTACAAGAGGTGCCAAGAGTGGTCAAAAGCAGAATGGGGTCTGCTGCTGGTAGGGGCACCAGTGACTGCTTGGGGGAAGTGTCCATCTGGGATGGTGAAAGGCTGGGGAGGTGGGGAATGGATGGCCCCTGACAACCTGCACGCACTTCAGGCCGCAGACTTCAACATGCAGACTGCAGATAAGAGCTGTAGGGTTAGAAATGCTTAAAATGGCCAGTGTACATTCAGTGTACTTTGCACTGCTGTGAGGAACAATGTCCTATGTAACCTAATATCAGTGAAAAAACACACATATGTGTATATGTAAAATCTGGAAGGAAACATGTTCTAATAGGTGATCTCTAGGTAGTGAAAACTTCATTTCAGCATTTGCTGATTTTCTGTAACACGTGCACTGCTCTAATAAAAGATCCTGCTGCAGAGTGCACATGAAAATAAAAACATAAGCGGGAAGAGCACCAGATTAGATTTCCTAAAAACATAAAACCATTTGAAAAATAACATATCCAAAAGGCTAGAGCGAAAGATTTGCAATAAGCATGAGAAATCAAAACTTTACAACCAAATACATTAAAAAGCTCTCAGAAGTAGAAGAAGTTTAACGCTAAAACCCAAGCAGAGAAATTGGCAACAAACACGCAAAACACTTCACAGCAGGGGAAGCGCGGGTGCCCGGACATACTTGGGGGGAGGAGAGGATAAGAAGCAATAAATTAAATCACTTCAAATCCAAGCACACCCCTGTGCTTGGCGCAGACGACAAAGCACACCAGGCCCGCTCCTGCTCGGGTGGCACCGCCGTGGGGTCACGACGGGGGCCAGCATAACTACCCACACGGGCCCTCGGGCCGGTGCCCACGGCTCTGCCAGCGAGCCTTCGGGAACGGGAGCACCGCCTCCGTCAAAGAGCGCACAGCAGATCACCCCACGGCGCGCAGGTCTGGACGGGCCGGGCCGGCGTGGGAGGGTGCACGTAGGAGAGACGGCGGAGGTGCCTGAGGTCCCCCTCTCTGGGGTGAGGGTCCGCTCATACCTTGGGAGAGGTCTGGGTCATCTGAGTGCACATGCCTTCGTCAAAACTCAGCAAACGTGCAAGCAACCTCTGGACGGTTTCACTGTATGTAAATGTTACCTCAATAGAAAAACTCTAAACAAATACTGCACCTGAATTAACAACACGCCTGCTGGCACACTCAGGGCCACGTACTAACATCTGCGATTACTCTAAGACGCACAGCAGAAAAGGAGATACCAGACGGACAGACGCAACGTCCCATGGAAACAGGTACTGGGCTGAGGGGCCACTGCGACCTCCCTCCAGGGAGGCTGTGCCGTGGAAAGTACTGAGAATCAGGCCTAGCCCCGAGGCAGCCCCGGGAGCGCTGGGAAGCGCCTACTTGACATGCCTGCAGCAAACACGCTGGAAAGGACGCTCTGCTGGCTGCGTTTCCACAGCAGGCACACAGTGATGGGAACAGGACTTTGACGTGTGTATAAATAATACCCACCCAGGGCCTCCCTGGTGGCGCAGCGGTTGAGCGCTGGGCTGCGAAGCTGCCCGCAGCCTCTGCAGCGCCGGTTCAATCCCCGGCCACGGGCGAGGGTCCCACATGGCGTGCAGACCTCTCCTGCCACGCCTGCTGCTCCCCTCAGCAGTGTGCTTCGTCAGACCTGCCTGTTCTGTTCCCTGCTCTGGCTCTGGTGAATCCTCTCACCCTCCCGCACTTCTGACTGTGCCCAGTGCTTGTATAAATAAATTTAAAAAATAAATAAATAATACCCACCCAAAGGTGGGGGACCCCCTGTGCCCAAAAACAGGAGCCACAGTCAAGAAGAGAGCAAAGCATCAGCCGTGAAGACAACAATTTTGCGATTTCACCCCCGACGGCTGGACAGGGGCGTGGACCCTGAGGACTAGCAGGGCAGCCGGGAGCCAGGGCGAGGGCACGGGCGTGGAGTGGTGGGCGCCCTGCTCTGCAGGGAGCTGCCGAGGATGACGAGAAGATGGCCGGGAGCCAGCGGCCGAGGAAGTAACAGCTAAGTGTTTCCTGGGACGACAGGAAGATGGTCCTGACCAGGCCTGCGGCGAGCGCGGGCGGGTGGAAGCGCGGGCCGACAGCTGCAGCTTGTGACCGTGCAATTTATGGGATCCTTGCTCCTCGCCATGTTTTTCAAGTCTTCTGGAATAAACATCACTTTCACAATGAGGAATGGTGAAAGCCTACTTTCCAAACAGGAACCCAGAACCAAGAGACAAGAAAGCCTCTTTAGCAGCTCCTGGCTCTCCCCGGGCTGGACAAGGACCCTGTGTCCCTGAGCGGGCGCCGCAGGCTCAGGCCGGCTGTGCACTCGCTTCTGTTTCTGCTGCTTCTGGTCGTCATTGGGGAACCTCCAAGGGGAGGAGGCGGAAAGCGGCCCTCGCCCACCCGCCAGCAGGTACGGGGCGCGGGGTCATCACAGTCTCCCAGGCTGGGAAGCCCCGGCCTGAGTCAGCCCCGCTTCCCTCATCTCTCTCCCTCCCACCCAGAGCCACCACACCGGCCAGCTGGACGGGTCAGACCCTGGGCCGGAACCACAGCCCTAGCCCCCTGGGGAGAGCCCCGCCTGGAGCTTTTCCTCACCCCACCCTCAGCAATTTCCTCCCGAAACTTCATCTTCACAAAATGTCTGTCCTCGCATGCTGAGAATGAAAACCTCTGGACGTTCTCCAGGTTCAGGGGTGGACGTCACCCTGGCTTTCAGGCCTGCCCTGCGGCCCTGGTGGCCTCGCGCACTCCCCGCGCTGGCGCTCCCCCCTCCTCAGCTTCCCCTCCTCATGTCTCTGAACACCCACTGCACCCTCAGGTGCTCTCAGCTTCCAGGCCCCTCACCCTTCCAGCCGGGATGACCTGCGCCCAGAGGGCCAGGCTGGGGTCGCCTCCCCCGCCCTCCGCGCCAGGGTCTCCACAAACCCGCTGTCATCGCTGTCCCTCCAACAGACCGTCCTCCACCATCTGGGGTAACTGCGTCTTTGGCTTTCTTGGGAGCTCGACACCTGCGTGCGCGGTACTACGTCTCTACGCAGCCTCCGCTGGGGAGCCGCCCGTGAGACGCGCCCCTGCTTGTAAGTTCCCTGTCACTTCTGTCAACACTAAGCTTTTGAGACTGGCCCCGGCGACACCTGCAGCGGTGCTCCCTGTGCATCTCCGTCGCGGCACGACTGGGCCTCGTCAGGAGGTCCCCTGTGAAAAGCGACACAGCTCCTGAACCTTCTCGGACGTGGCTCCAGGTCACACATCTCAGGGGTTCCAGGCGTGAGCCGGCCTCGCACGTTCGCCGCCATTTGGGGACATGAAGGTTTCCCCAAGTTGCACCTTCCTCAGAGCACCGCAGAGCACCGCCAGCGATGTCAACGTTGTGGACGAGGGGGGTGTTCTGAGCCATTCCCACCCCCCAAGGGAGAGCATCTCCACACCAGGGTTCTCTGTGGTGACATCTGTCTGAATCCGCCTCCCCCTCAGAGGAGCGGCCATGGGGCCTCTCCAGCCTGCCGTCCGGGGCCGCGCTGGGAGCGCACCTCGGCTCCGGCCTTTCCTCCTCCTCACTGCCTCGGTGGCTCTGGGTTACTGTGGCTGCCGTTGCCTTGAAGGAAGTGCCCCGTGCGGCTTGTTCACTGAGAAACACGCCTCTCCCCA
The DNA here is from genome assembly GCF_014898055.3 of Talpa occidentalis. NCBI lineage: Eukaryota > Metazoa > Chordata > Mammalia > Eulipotyphla > Talpidae > Talpa > Talpa occidentalis. The sequence continues at coordinate 1,148,215 of NW_023601433.1, forward strand.
CACATCATGACAATGCTCACACGTCCCGTTCATTAAAGGGTTACAATAGGGGGCCTCCCCGGTGGCGCAGCGGGTTGAGCGCAGTGCTGTGAAGCTGTCTGCAGCCTCCGCAGCACCGACTCGATCCCTGCCGGCCAGGGAGATCCCCACACGGCGTGGCCGACCCCTCCTGTCACACCCGCTGCTCCCCTGAGCAGTGTATTCCGTCAGTCTGCCTGCTCTGCTCCCCGCTCTCTCTCTGGTGAATCCTCTCACCCTCTCGTGCCTCTGACTATACTCCAGTTCTTGTGTAAATAAATAAATCTTTAAAAAGTAAATAAAGTGTTAAAATAAAGACTTTTAAGTTACCTGCATGATTAATAAGCGTGTGGAAAAGCACTCAAGAGTATCAGTCACCAAGGAGACAGACATGAACTCCGCGCAGGAGGCCGCGACACCCCAGCGAGGCGGGGCCCAGCAACCCCGGGCCCGAGGCGGCGGCGCCTCACCAAGCTGCGGCAGGGGTGTGGCCGCGTGGCCAGCAGGGCGAAGCCAAGCAGCCTGAAGAAGGCACCTGACGTGGAGCGATGCAAGTAGACACCATTCTACTTGCGGTGTCTGCCCGCGAGAAGCGAGAAGCGCCAGATGGCTCATGCCAGCCGCGTCCCCGCCGCTTCGCTCCTCACGGCTGAAAATTAGAAAGAGCCCCACGACCCATGGACAAGAGAGCGGACAGATGAGCTGTGGACGCTACTCCGCGAGAGAAAAGAGCAAACTATAATAGCATTTGCTTAAGCAAGCCGGCACGCCAGGCGCTGAGGGAGAGAAGTCTTCCGGCAGGAGCCTGTTCGTCAGCGCTCTGTTTACACCAGCCCAGAGTCAGCCGAGAAAAAGATATGAAGGAAAAACCCGGAACAGTGGTCTCGGGGGGCGGGGGGGGGGCCCGGCCACTGTCACAGCAGGCCTGCAGCTCCGCAGCACGGAAGGCCCAGCTGGGGCCCTGCTGTGAGCGGAAGCGGGATGGCCTGGTGGGCGGCCAGAGGCCGCGTGGGCGCAGAGGACAGAGCGCCTCGGGGTCCCGGGCAGGCACTCGGGTGGGGGCAGCGGCAGCTTTGCTGTACGTCTGAAATTTTTTACAATAAAGTATGATGATTTTTAAAAGGAAGAGAGAGATTTGCTCAGAAAAACGAGCAGAGAGCTGAGCACGGTCTGCTGTGAGGCGGTTGAGAGGACTCATCAGTGGCTCCAGGTGACAGGAGTGGGGTTCCCAGGGTACCTTCCAGTGGATGGGCCCCGCAGCCAGCCCCGGCCCGACGCCCACTTTGTGTCTGAGGACACCGGCGGTCAGCACTTGACAATGTCACAGTCCGCTCCGGACTGAGCTGGGCCTCAAGGAACCATCCAGGCCAGCTGCTGCCGTGTTCGCGTGCACACCTCGCTGGGAGGCGCCATCGAGCGCAGACACACCGGCCCGTGAGGCTGGCCTGAAAGCGGGGAGGCAGCGGGGCGGGACAGGGAGACACCCAGGGGCATAAATGAACAGCCCCGACCTGTATTCCAGCCCTCGGGGATAAAGCCCCAGGCAGCCCCTCCCTGCTCTTGGAGCCCACCCTCCCGTCGGGGAGCTCTGGCTACCCTGCCCGGCCGCACGGACGGGCCAGCGCAAAGTGGGTTCGGAAACAGCAACAGCAAACTTGTCAAAACAGCTCTGACAGGATATGCCTCGCTCCTCTCCCAGGGCAGACAGAAGCAGAGGAGAAGGAGGGGCCGAGGGCGGTGGCTCAACACTGACACGGCCAAAATTAGAGGCAAGAGCTTCACGAGTCACCCCACAGATGAGTCACTGGCTGCAGGGTATTTTGGGTTTTTGTTCAAATACATTCAACGCACTCCAACAATTTTTGTCAACATTAAACAAGGAGACAGACCCACGAGACGTGAATCAAAGCCCGTCACCTGCGAGACTGACGCGCTGCTGCCACCTGACCTCGCGGGCCGACCGCCGTGGGGGTCTGCCGGGAAACCAGGGTGCAGCCCCGGCCGCGGCGCCTGTGATCCAGCAGGCAGCTCAGGACAGCACTCCTGGCCGACATGGCTGCAGGGGAGGTCCCAAGGGCAGAGAAAAGCGAGCACGAGAAATATGTCAGCTGGACCTCGAGTAACCGGAGGGAAAGGACATGGGCGGGGGGGCATCTCGGCGAAGGTGGACAGGAAGAGCCGCTCCTGGGAGCTCTGGGCCTGAGCCTGAGCAGCAGGAAGGGAGCAGCAGGGAATCCCCAGGGATGCTTGCCAACTCGCTACAGAAAACGAAGAGGGCAGAGCAGAGGGCCTGCTGGCACGCACGGGACGGGGCGGACACGGGCCCGGCTGGAACCCACTTCCCCATAAGGTTTATGGGCTTTAACAGAGTCCAGATAAGAGACTTGGGACACCTGCTGAACACCTGGCGGAGGCCGCGTGAAGGCCGGAGGCGGGAGCTGGAGCCATAGCCGGCGGTTAGCAGAGCTGGGAGCCAGCGAGAGGGGCGGGGAGGCCCTGGGTGGTCTCTAACCTCGGCGTCTATGGGAAAAGGAGAGACAGCAGCCGGCTCTCAGGGAGGCAAGGACTCACCGGGTCCCCTCGGTGGGGCGGCAGGCGGCGTCTAAGAGACGGCGGCTGTCAGCGCCACCCGCGGCCCGCGCTCTAGGCTCGCGGGGCCCACGCCTCCTCCCCTCGCTGTCCTCAGAAACCAGGCCGAGGCCTGTGACCTTGGACGGGACGAAGGGCTCACTGTGTTCTCAGCAAGTTCTCCTTCTGTCCTTTGATTTTTCCCCATTAAAAGGATATTCTGTCGGGCCTCCCTGGTGGCCTAAGAGTTAAGTCTCATCGCTACCACCTCTACGGCCCCCCCCCCTCCGGGGCAAACTCAGTTCAACCCCTCACCAGGGAGCTACCCACAGGGTGCAGCAGACCTCTCCTCTCGCCCGTGCTCCCCTCAGCAGTGCACGTCTGTAGACACCGGTTCTGCTCCCCACTCTGTCTCTGGTGGATCCTCTCACTCGCCTGCACCTCTGGCCGGTACCCCAGTTCTTGTATGCAAAAATAAGTTAACTAATCTTAAAAATATATACATTCTGTCCCTCAAGGCACTTTAGGTTATTCTGAGCTGCCTCACCCTGTGGCCTCGCATCACGAACCCTCCCCGACTAAACACCCAGTTCCAGAGGGCGCGCCGTCCAAGGGGAAACCTGCGTCATGAGCCACTTCACAGGGAGCACTTGTGCCAGGAGAAGCCGCGGCCCTACCCTGGCCCTCGCTGCCAAGAGAGCGTCAAGGCCGCCTCGGGCAGGCCCTGTCACTCTGCCTGCCCGCACACTGCTTGGGAGAGGGCACGACGCAAGGCCGTCAAGAACACGGAAGCGGCAGCATCTTCCCAGGCGCTGGGCCTGGCCAGGCAAGTCCTAAGAACACAAAGAGGAGAGAACTCGCCGCCCCTGTGCTCCGGAGAGAAAATACAGTCGCTTATTTCAGCAACAGAAAGTTGGACCTATTTTGTCCTCCGCACTCCAGGGGAAAACTTTCAGTCGCTCACATAATCTGCTGAGGGGCAGCGACACCCGGGGCGGTGGGGGAGCATGAGACTGACCGGGGCGGGCGGGGTGCGGGGGCATGAGAATGTGACTGACCTGGGGGGGGCACGAGAATGTGACTGACGCACTCAACAAGTTATGAGCAGGCAGCAAGGAGCAGAAGAAGCCGGTGAACTGGGGTTGATCACATGGCTGGCTGGGCCAGTTCTGTGGAGGACGGGGGGCCTGCAGGGTCAGCCAGGAGGCAGCCGGAGAAGGGGAAGGGGCAGGTGGTGGGAAGCAGGAGGGGACTGGGTGGGGGAGCAGGGAATGGCAGAAACAAAGACCAAGAATAGAGCGGAGCGGGTCTGAGGGCGCCCGGGCGGAGGCTGGCATGCAGGTGGCCAGGCCTGGCTCCCGGGTGCGCTGCCCAGCGGCTGCACTCAGCCAGGGGCCCCGGGGGAGACCCACACCGCCCACCATTATCGCCTGGTGCAGAAGCTCGGAAAGAGCAAAAACCTGGGATTCTGCACAACCAGATCCAAATCCTAGTCTCCCGCGAGGTGAAACCAGGTTCCACTCCTTCCCGACAGGGCTGGGTGGCCTTCCCTCTTCTCCACAGTCTGCTGCACATAAGTCAAGTGGCTTGTGGAGGCCAGTGGGGTTGGGGGGGGACACAGCAGGGAACAAAGCAGCCAGGACCGTCCCCCTCAGAGAGCTGGGGGTGGGGACATCAGTCATCACAGTGGGGGGGACAAGTCCCCGCGGGGTCTGCTCTGACATTCCGGCCCCCACATGGGATCTGTCAAGGGCAGCTCAAGTGCTGGCTAATAAAGGCACCGCAAGGGAGTGAAGTCCAGGGCTGACAAGAAAATACTGAAACGTTACAGTTTAAACTGGCCTGACTGGCCCCAAGAGGAAACCAGGCTGGCCATGACCCCACGGTCTGAAAGCGGGGCCTGCCAGTCAGGAGAGGAACAAGCGGCGTCTGAGAAACACACGTTCGTCACGATGCCCGGCACACTCTGCGCCCTCCGCTGCTCTGGCGTCATTGAGAAGAAATCCCGGCCACTGGGCTTTGCCGTTAAGAATATTTCTTGGCCTCCCTGGTGGGGCAGCCGATTGAGCGCAGCCTGAGAAGCTGCCCGCGGCCTCTGCAGCGCGGGTTCGATGCCCGGCCGGCCAGGGAGATCCCCGCATGGCGCGCAGACCCCTCCTGCCTCGCCCGCTGCTCCCCGCGGCAGTGTCTTCGGTGGGTCTGCCTGCTCTGCTCCCCGCTCTGGCTCTGGGGAGTCCTCTCGCCCCCCACATCTCTGGCCTGTACCCCAGGGCTTGGATAAATAAATCAATCTTTAAAAAAAAATTTTTTTAAAGGAATATTTGAATGCAGGGGTCATGGGGGGAATACAGGGGCCGACTGTGTGGCCTCAATAAACACACTCTCAGCAAGCAGGCTGAGCCCCTCTGCATGTTTCAGGAAATTAAGTTTTCTGATGAATCCTGCAGAAGGACAGCTCAGTGAGAAGCTGAGCGGCACGTTCTTAAGCAGAGGTATTTTTAATTAACTGAAACTGGATCTTGACATCTACGTACACAAACTCAAGTCTATAATTTGATTTTACTAAATTGCTAGACATGCGTCTTATTTAAACACGTACTCTCAAATTTCCAAGGCAGTTTCAGTATCTTAATTTTAAAAGGTTCTCTACCCCTCCCTGTCCGCTGGGGCCGGAGGCCTCACCATGAAGAGCAGCTGGCGCAAACCCGCAGACAGCACATGTGGAGGCACCGAAAACAGAGACTCCCTTAAAAAATACTCACCCGAAAAGCCCAGAACTGACCTCAGCCCCGCGCCACCCCGCACGCCCGGCGTCCACCCGAGACGCGACGCGGCCGCACCGGCTCCACGCGCGGCTCCGAGGGGGGCGGCGGCTCTGGCCGGGCCCCACACGCTTCCCCGAGTCCGCGGTACCCCGCAGCCCGTCCGAACAATAACGGGTACCCCAAACGTGTGCGCTGCGCCCGGGGTACCCCACCGTCCATGAGCACGGCGGCGAGCCCCAACTCCAGACAGGCGTGCGGCGCGGGGGTGGGAGCCCAGAAAGGCAGCGCCCCAGGCGGCCTGGAAGCTGCCCAGCCCCCCCCCCCCCCCCCGCACCCCGTCGGGGACACCCCCCCCTTCCCGAGCCCCCGGCGGCGGCGGCGGGACTCCGGCCCAGGCGCGGACAGGGGGCCCCGGCCCGCAGGGGCCGGGCAGGAGCCCAGAGCCCGAGGCCCACTTCCAATCCCGGGGCGCAGCCCAGACCCCGCGGGTGTCCGGGGGCGCAGGGAGGGGTTCCGCCCCGTGGGTACCGGCCGGCCCCTGCGCCCGGCAGCCCCGGGACACTTTCCACTCTCGGCCGCCCCGCGCCCCGGCCCGGTCCCGCTCCCCTCGGGGCCTGTCCCGGCCCGGCCCGGCCCGGCCGGGAGGACACGCTTGGGCCGCCCCGTCCGCCCCGTCCGCGGCTCAGCGACGCGACCCGGCCCAGGCCCCGCGGCGTCCCGGCCGCGCCCCGAGGCCCCGAACCCCGAGACCCTGCCCCCGAGACCCCGGCCCCGACACCCCGAGACCCCGGCCCGACACCCCGGCCCCCCGGCCCCGACCCCCCGGCCCCCGACGCCCCGGCCCCGAAGCCCCGACGCCCCGGCCCCGACGCCCCGGCGCCCCGCCCCGGCCCCCCGCCCCCGGCCCGCCCGCGCTCACCGTCCGGCCGTCGCCGCCGTCCCCGGGCGCGGCCCCCCCGTCCTCGCCGCCGCGCCGCGCCGCCCGGCTCCCGGGGAAGGGCGCGCTGCGGGCGCAGCCCATGCCCGCTCGGCGCCGCCTCAGGCCGGCCGCGGCGTCGGGGCGCGGGCGAGTCCTCCCGGCGGGCGGGCGGCGGGCGGGCGCGGCCGCCCCTTTTAAGCCGCGGGGCGGGGAGGCCCGGGCGGCGCCGCGGCCGCCCCTGGACAGGCCCGGGGGGCGGGGGGCGGGGGGCGGGGGCCGCGCTTCCGGGGCGGCGGGGCGGGCGCCGGGAGCCGCCGCGGGAAGCCCGGCCGGGCCCTGAGGGGCGGCGCCCGCGGGGGGGGGGGCGGGGTCCCGCTCCGGGGCCGCGCCGGGTCTTGCGGCCGCCCGCGCGCCGCCCCACTGCGCAGGCGCCGCCCCTCGGCGGGCGCGGCCGGCAGCGGCCGGAGGACGGGCCGCCGGGCGCCGGGTTCGAGTCCCGCCCCGTGGCTGGGGCGCGGCGGGGCTCGGCCGGCCCGCGTGTCTGAGCCTCGGGGCGCCCTCCGCGGGAGGACGGGGCCCCGGGCGGTGGGGCCCCGAGGCTGCGCGTCCCCGGGCCCGCCCAGGCCCAGCGCACGCGCCCCGGCCGGCGGCCCGCGAGCTTCCCGGCCGGGCGCGCGGCCTCCAGCCGGCTCGGGGCTCCGCGTGAAGCCGGGAGCTCGTCCCGGAGGCCGTGAGCCCGCGGGGAGGGCGGTCCTCGCGCCCTCGGCCCCTCGCCCGCCTGGCCGCGAAGTCCGGCCTCGGGGGCCCGCGCTGGCCCGGCCTCCGCTGGGACGCGCCGCCCCGCAGGGCCTCGCGGGCTCGGAAACGCTTTAGCTCCGCGCTGGTCCCGGGCTGGGGGTCCTGCCGAGCTGCCGAACCCGAACCCGAACCGAGCCGGTCACTTCCTCGCCCTGACCGCCCACCTGCCGCGGGCAGCGCTGGGCTCCGCCCCGCGGAGATCCGGGACGGGAGGCAGGAGGTGACGGGGTCGCTTTGCCGGCCCGAGCGTGGGGAGTGCTGCTTGGAGAAGGGGGTGTCAGAGCGGACCCCACCAGCGTCCATGCCCAGGACCTCAGCCTGGGGTGCGCCAGGAAATCCCGGGCGCCCTCTCTCCGCCTCAGCCCGACCTGCTCCGCCTCCTCCCCACCCGGCTCCACTGGCCTCAGTGACCGTGGGCACCAAAGGGGTCTCGTTGGCAGAAGGAACCAAACCTCCCTGGCGCGTGCCACCCACTGGCTCTTGCAGGATGCCCAGGACCATCCCAGACCTGGCGGAGGAGAGGGCACCACGCCCGCCGCGTGGACGCTGCTGAGTTCTGTGGTGCCCAAGGAACACGGCGCATCGCCACCCCGTCCAGGGCCCGGGGAGGGGCCCCACGCAGGACAGCTTGGCCCCTACCCTGCTCCAGTGGGAGCTGGGGTCGAGGCCTTACTGCTGGGGCTCAGGCCCTGCGAGGTGTGTGTTAGGGGTGGGGGCAGACGCCGCCTTCCAGGGCCCAGCCCCCTCCCGCAGTCCAAGCCCCGGGGACTTCCCTGTCCTCGTCCTCACAGTCACTGCCCAGATCATCAGGGCCCCTGAAAAGGCAGGACTGGGCACAGTGCAGGTTTTCTGATCCCATGCAGACCAGGTAAAGGAGTCAGAGTCCTCAGTAGCTTTGCAGGTTTTTATTGGGGTTCAGCGGGTATGTGGCAGGCAGGGGTGCTGGGGGGCTGGGAGGCTGGCAGTCCTCCCAGCCCCCAGCAAATCTTCACTCTATCTGGGCTCTCTGGCCTTCTCTGCTTCTGCTTCGGCTTCTCCTTTAGCTTCTGCTGCTGGCGTCCCCGTGACGCCGCCCTTAAAAGCCCAGTCTCAGCCCAGGTGAATCCCATCTCCCTAGGCCCACACCCCACTCCAGGTGCCGCCATCAGGCCTGCGTTCAGGACAAGGATCCATCATCCATCCTGATGGCGGGAGGGCAGAAAAGCCTGACATTTTCTTTACCCTACAGCCCCGCACAGCTTGTTCATCTGCAGCCCAGAACCAGTCTCCACAACCTTTCCCCTGAAGCAGAGCCTTTGTGAGCCGGTTCCCCCTCCCGGCTCCCTCCTGCACCTGGAGCCTGGCTACTCAGAGGCTGCCCCGCACCGCACAGGGCCGCTGGCCCAGCGAGCTGGGCTGGGAGCAGCACTGGCAGAGGGCACCTGCAGCCCTCCCCGCCCTCCAGTCCCCACCCAAGCAAATCCAGGATTAAGGGCATCTGCCTCAGGGATCCGCTGAGCTCTCTGACGTCAGATGCCCGCAGGAACCGCCGAGCCCTGCCCCCTCTGGGTCACTCAACTCCACCTTCCTCCCGACCGACCCCAGGCTGCTGGAAACCTCTAGAGGAAGTGAAATCAGGGCCATCTCTCTCATTTGCAAAACTTTGCAAAATGTGGTGTTTCAGTGACTTCCAAATTAAACATTCTGTCATTTACACGGCGCGTGTGCTGGAAAAGAGTCCAAGAAATCAAGCTGAGCAGAAGTGTGGACAGTGTGCAGAGGTAAAGGGGCGCCTCCCTGTCCTTCCTCTGCAGAGTCCTGCCGTCCGCAGCCGGGACCGCATGGTCAGGTCTCTGAGTTAAATGCGGCACCCGCACCCCCCTCCCCAGCTGGTACAGATTGAGTATCTCTGCAGCATGGACTCCAAAAATGGAATTTCTTGGTCAAAAGCCGGGTACCCCCGCCCCAGCGCTCCAGAAGGGATGAGGGGTGTAGCGGCGGGAAGCCACAGTGCAGGTTTTCTACTCTCCGAGCAGACGGGTAGAGGAGAGTCCTGGAGCCCTTGGTGGATTTTTCCGGCTTCATGGAGTTTCGCAGGCTCACGGCAGGCAGGGGCGCCCGGTGGGGGGTCGGGGGGCGCTGGGTGCAAGTCTTGGCTCCTCTGGGCTCTCTGCGCTCTCTCGTGGTCTCTGCTGCGCTGCTGGTCCTGCTCTCGTGCCGCTGCTCTCCTCTCCTTGTTCCGGCCTGTGACGCCGCCCTTAAAGCCCAGCGTCAGCCCAGGTGTGCCCACCTATGCACGCCCACACCCCGCCGCAGGGGCCCCCCAGCAGGCGTGCATGCAGGCCCGCAGGCATCCACCATCAGTGCTAATGGAGGGAGCGCGGAGAAGCCTGATGGTTTTTCACTTGCGCTACAAGGGGAAACGCGAACAGCACACGTGGCTGCGGCTGAGGGGTGGAGAAGGGGCTCTCGGGACCCCACTGTCCCTGCAGGAGGGGGTACAGCCAGCTGCTGATGCGGGGCCTCTGCTGACCTGCATCGTCCTGGGCCCCCTTCCTTCACGTCTCACGGTGTTCCTAAGCCTTTAATAGAGTGTGTTTGGAATGTTCCAGTCTTCTTCAGATAGGGAGGACTGAGTGACCATCCGAGATCAGAGCTGTGAGGCGGGAGCGCCTCGAGGCCAGGGGGAGGCTGGCCCCCAGCACTGCCTTGCCTCCAGAGTTCAGGCTGGGCCTGGTCTCCATCCGGCTCAGACCTTGTGGCTCCCCCAAAGCCAGGGTGGACACCCCAGTGTGGACTCTCCTCCGCCAGGAGGTCTTATTAAGCCTGTGGCCTCCGACTCCTCCCACCCACAAGGGGCTCTACCTAGGCCTGCCCACAAGCCGGTCACGCCCTCGCCCACCTGCTGGAGGAAGTCTCCCCTCACACTGTGTCTGGCTGTAAACGGGAGGCCCCACCCGCCCGCACCGGCGCTTGTACTTCCGTGACCCACCTGTGGGGCGTTGAACAGCAGCGCTCTGGAAGACCCCCAGGCCGCGGCTTGGCCGGTCTCCTACAGAGCGTCCCGAGACCGAGGCCACTGACCGGGGCAGGTCAGCCAGGGTAAAGCAAGGGCCGCTCCCCCTTTCATGCCTGGGTGTCCGGAGCAGGCAGAGACTTGATGAGAACGGAGAGGCCAGGACTAGGGCCCTGGGGCTGAATGAAAGTTATCATTAGCAGCAGGTGACATGACTTTATGTCCAAGATGCTTGAATCAACTTGAGTGTTATTAAGATGAAAGATTTCTCTAAAGTGGCCAAATTCACAGTAAAAAAAAAAAAGCAGTAGCGGCAGCAGCCACCAGCTGTGGCTACTGTACGCTAGCGATGGCCAAGCAGACCAGACAGTGACAAATGCCACACCAAGGGCGGGCCCTGGCATGGGCTGGCTCCATAAGGAAGCCAGTTTCCCCGCCATGGCCATACCCACATTTTCCCAGCTCATCCTCTTGTTTTTTTTAATATTTTATTTTATATAATTCTTACATCATTTTTCATTTTTGCACACTGTATGCATTTTCATTTTGGTTATATTCCCCATACATTGCACCCCCCTTATTTTGACCCTAATCCTTCCTGTCACCGACCTCCCCCCACCCCCCCGTAGTGTGTCTCTGGCTTATAGTTGCTTGTCGCTTTTGATTTTTACTTTGTATTGATTAGTCTTTTTCCTGGTCCCTTATTTAGGTTTTCTAAATTTCTGCTGAGACCATCCAGTATTTTTCTTTTTCTTTCTGGCTTATTTCGCTGAGCATGATCCCTTCCAGCGCCATCCATGTTGCTGCAAATGGCATGAGTTTATCTTTTTGATTGCTGAGTAATATTCCATGGTGTATATGGACCCCATCTTCTTGATCCAGTCATCTAGTTTTGGGCATCTGGGTTGTTTCCAAAGCTTAGCTATTGTCAACAGTGCTGCTATAAACATAGGGGTGCAGGTGCCCTTTGGAATTAATGTTTCTGTGTCATTTGGCCACCACATCCCCGAGACCTCTTCCAGACTGTCCCCAGAGCTCCCGGAGTGACTGGTACAGCTCTAGGTCAGAGGCCTGCGTTCAAGAGGAGGACGAATCGAGCTGCCCCCAGAGATCCCAGAGTGACTGGTGCAGCTCTAGGTCAGAGGCCTTCTCTTGAACGCAGGCCTCTGACCTAGAGCTGCACTAGTCACTCCAGGAGCTCTGGGGGCGATCTAGAAGAGGTCTCGGGGCTGTGGCGGCCAAGGCCTGGCGTGCACGGTCCCTCTGGGCCCGGCACATGGACAAAAGGCACACTGTGGGTGACCGGCACACCTAGGTTTGTCCAAGACGCTCCCAGCTTCTAACTCAAGGCCCCATGTCTGGAGGCCCCGTGGTGGGTCTCCCTACACCTCCTTTGCCACTGGCGCCCTAGTCACACGGCTGGGTCCTGTGTCTTTCAGGGTGTAGCAGCAGGATAGGCCAGAGCAGGTTCTCTATGACCCAAGCAGACAGGGTAAAAGGAGTCCTGGAGCCCTCGGTGGCTTTTGCAAGCTTTTATTGGGATTTACCAGGCACACGGCAGGCAGGGGTACCTCCCAGCCCCCAGCAAGTCTTCACTCTTTCTGGGCTCTCTGGCGTTCTCTGGTTCTCTCTGCTTCTCTGCTCTTAGAAGCCCAGTCTTAGCCCAGATGAATCCCATCTACATATGCCCACACCCTACTCCAGGTGCCCGCCGTGAGGCATGCATTCAGGACCGCAGGGTTCCGTCATCCATCCTAATGGCGGAAGGGCAGAAAAGCCTGATACTTTTTCACTTACCCCACAATCCACCCCTCAGGGTTTTCTGCCAGACAGTCGATATTCAAGTTATATACACGTTTCTCTTGGCAATATGAACACTGCAGCCACGGGCCAGAAAAGCAAATGAAATACATAACAAAATACAACAGAACACAAATAAGTCCAGGCAGGACACCAACCTAGTGGCAAAAGACGATTATTGGCACCAGCAGATGATCCAACAAATCTGCTGCCGAAGGCACTGCTCACACGAGGGAGGGAACCACTCGGGCATCTGCCATCACACGCCAGGAGCCGTCAGGCTCCCTGCCCTTCTCTGGCTGTAGTCTCAGCTACAGGCCACACACCGCATCCACCCCCAGGATGCGCTCCCTCTTGGACTGGCAATTCTATACTGTTGGGGGTCATCGCCCAACCCTCAGGGTTTCTGCCTGCGGTTGCTCCAACACTCGGCTTTCATAGTCACCAATGCGACATGCAGACCCTGCGCTCAGGCCAGCCCACACGCACATGGGTCAGGATCCGTGGATACAAGCTCCACATGCGGCCTCTCTGGGTCCCCTCTTCAGCTGCAGGCTCCACCACAAGCCACGTTCCCCACCCGTTCCCCAAGGACAGTTCCTCAGCTCCTCAGCCTCACTGGACAATGAGCAGGGCATCACCCACAGGTGATTTTACGAGACTACCCGGACTTCTTCAACATATTCAAGCTGCTTAACAGCCAATCTCAGCTTCCCAGCTTTTGCCTTTCTAAGTTGGCTTTTTCTCTGCCTGGCTGCAGAGAACTTGGCGAGGGCTTCCTCCCTCAGCCAACTGTGGGCTCTTATACCAAGGCCCAAGGGCCATGCCTTGATTTTTATCTCCTGGGGTTTACAAACGATACCATCCACCCCCAGGGTCCCCAAAACATATCAACCCGCCAAGGTCCTCTGCCTTCTGGCGAGATTGTCAGTCCATTAGTCCAAGTCCACCAGTTTCCCTGCTCAGCACTGGCGAGCTCCAAATTGTGGTCCTTCTTCCCCGACGATTCTGCTGCTTCAGGGGTCCTGGGCTGGTTCTCTCGGGCATCTCCTCCTCCAGGCGAGGTTTCGTCCCGCAGCTCCCGGACCTTGTCCACCTCCTGTGCTGCCATGGCACCTCCAGCGTTGTCACAGGCTCAGTCTGGTCCTCCTCAGTCCCTCCCTGAGGTCTTCAGAGGGCTCCCCACCCATCTGCTTCGGATCATCCTGCCAACTTATGCCAAATGTAAGGGGCAGGAGGACAAGGAGCAGGTTCTCTATGACCCGAGCAGACAGGGTATAGGAGTCCTGGAGCCCTCGGTGGCTTTTCAGGCTTTTATTGGGATTTACCAGGCCCATGGCAGGCAGGGGTGCCGGGGGGCCGGGAGGCTGGCAGGCCTCCCAGCTCCCAGCAAGTCTTCACTCTATCTGGGCTCTCTGGTGGTCTCTGCTTCTCTTTCGCCCTCGTTCTCTCTGCTGCTCTGTTCTTATAAGCCCAATCTCAGCCCAGGTGAATCCCATCTACCTATGCCCACACCGACGCCAGGTGTCCGCCATCATGTATTCAGGACCGCAGGGATCCATCATCCATCCTAATGGTGGGAGGGCAGAAAGCCTGATACTTTTTCACTTACCTTACACAGGGCTGGTGTCTAATGGGAGAGGAACTGGGTGCTCAGAGGCTGACTCATGTCTCCTGGGCCCACAGCAGGTGGGGGGACCGGGTGGCCCAGTGCCCAGCCTGCACTGCGGCCATGAGGCGCATGGGAACCGAGGAGCCAAATGTCACAGAGGCCTGAGCAATGGGAAGCCCCCAGGGCTGCTCCCCCCTGTAGGGTAAAGAAAATGTCAGGCTTTTCTGCCCTTCCGCCATCAGGATAGATGATGGATCCTTGTCCTGAATGCATGCCTCATGGCGGGCACCTGGAATAGGGTGTGGGCATAGGTAGATGGGATTCAGCTGAGCTAAGACTGTGCTTTTAAGGGCGGCGTCACGGGGACGCCAGCAGCAGCAGTAGAAGCAGCAGCACCAGTAGCAGCAGTAGAAGCCGAAGCCGTAGCCGAAAGAGAAGCCGAGAAGCAGCAGAACGAACGCTAGAGAGCCCAGATAGAGTGAAGACTTGCTGGGGGCTGGGAGGCCTGCCAGCCTCCCAGCCCCCCAGCCAGCACCCCTGCCTGCCATATGCCTGGTGAACCCCAAATAAAAAACCTGCAAACCTACTGAGGACTCTGACTCCTCCTTTACCCGGTCTGCATGGGATCAGAAAACCTGCACCATGTCCAGTTCCTGCCCTTACACCCCCCCGCCCAGGACCAAAGTGGAGCAGAAAGAGCAATAGGACATGCCAGATCCTGAGGTGCTGGGCCTTTCAGTGCCAGCCATGTGGTTGAGAGTCCCTTCAAAATCTTCTTCCAAAGCAAGATCCTTTCCCAGGCTTCCCTCCTGCTTCATGGAGGCCCTTCTGCTGGCCTGATCCCCCACCCAACATGCTAGGCTTGGCCTCACAGGCCCCTGGGACTGCCGTTCTCTTCCTGGGGAGGTGTGTCCTGGTGACAATCCCCACACCTGCCTGTGGGGGAGAGGAGGCTTTCGGAGTGGGGTGGGATGGAGAGGGGGGTTCTGGTCTAAAGGACTTTTGCAGGTGGCAAAAGTCAAGGTGACAGGCTGACTGGGGTCCCAGCCAGGTCCCAGGGGCACCCTTTCCTGTCTGGCCTCTGGTGGGCATCCGGCAGGACCTGGGCCCACCCGAGGCCCTGGTGACAAAAAAAGCTGTGCCCCACAGGGTCCGTAACATGGGCAGGAGGTGGGAGGCACCCAAGCTCACAGGGTATAAGTACAGGCTGACAGTCGGGAGCTCAGTGCCCATTATAGCGGGAGACGACACCATCTCCAGTAGGGGAGAGTCAGCCCCAGGGGATGTGCCCAGAGCCAAGACAAGAATGGGCAACTGCTTCCCCGGCCACAGAAGTTAGAGGAGGGCACATCAGCCAGCCCAGGGGTAATGCCGTTGACGTCACCCGTGGAGTCCCTGATCAAGCCGAACCTGAAATCAGACCGCTGCTTGGACTCTTTGGGCTTATCAACCAACAATTTCTGCTTTAGCTCAAACCTCTCTGAGTCTGGTGTTTGACCTCTTGCAGCCCAAAGTGGATCAGGAAAATGAGTCAGAAGTAATGAGATAAAAATACAGGAAAGATGGGTCTTCCCGGTGGCGCAGCGGTTGAGCGCTGGGTTGCGAAGCTGCCCACAGCCTCTGCAGCGCCGGTTCAATCCCCGGCTGCCGGCGAGGGTCCCACTTGGCGCGCAGACCTCTCCTGCCGCCCGCTGCTCCCCTCAGCAGTGTACTTCATCCGTCTGCCTGCTCTGCTCCCCGCTCTGGCTCTGGTGAATTCTCTCACCCTCCCGCGCTTCTCACTGTACCCAGTGCTTGTATAGATACATAAATAAATCTTTAAAAAAAAAAAAAGAATCTGTTAAATTAAAAAAAAAAAAATACAGGAAAGAACATTTCAGGCCAAGGTGAGAGAAAGTGCAGAGGACGAGGCCCTGAAAGAGGAGGAGCAGGGGCTGATCGGGAGCCACGGCCTTGTCAGGTGCTGGCCACTGCGCTGCAGTCCTTCATACTCACTTTCGCGGGGTTTTCCCAGCCCCAGAGGTGGGCATGTTGTCTTTCTAGCACCAAACCCAGCTAGAGACCAGCCGGGGAGGTCTGCCGGCTCTGGCCCAGCGGACACGGTGGTGACGGACTTGCTCTGTGTGTCTGGAGGGCCGCCGTGGCGGGTGGAGGCTGGCAGAGGCAAGGGCTCGCCTGGGCTCCTGAGAATGTCATCAGACTGGCCACGGACTTGTGAGTCTGGAGGGAATAGTTCTCACAGATGAGGTTTCCGTTCCGGACTGGAGTCACCTGGAATCAAAAGCAGCAAGTCATGACGAAACAGCCGTCCAGAAGGCAGCGCGGCCTTCACGCCCAACTGCCCAGGGCCTGTGGGAGCTGATGGGGGCAGTTCCCCCTCGGCATCATCCTCGGACACGGTGTCCTGCCAACACTTGCCCCTTCCCGCTTTCCCCGTGCTCCACCCCACCAAGCCCCAGGGGCCGGCCCCCCGCCCCGTGCTGGGGATCCGCGCAGCCATGGGTGGGGACCGGATTCGCAAGGACGTTGGTGGGAGTGCAGGGGCCTGGGATACACTCCAGGGCTGCTTCTGTCCCAGGGCTGCTCAGGCCCCAGGGCCCCAGGGCTCAGGGTTCGTTCAGCAGCTGGAGGCCTGTGGCACCACCCCCAGGAAACCCCAGGGACCCCACCTGCTGCACTCAGGGGCAGGTGGCATCGACATGGACATGACACATGGCTGGCTGGGGGGGCCACCGGGTCCCGCAGAAATCACCGCCTGTGCCCAGCACAGAGAGGCTGCGGGGAGAGGCGGGGCGTGGAGGGACGCGGCCCCCTGCCTGAGAGCCTCCAGGGAGTAGAGAGCGCACCAGGCCACGAAGGACACAGCCCTGACAGAAATCTCGATGCAGGCTGGCAGGGTCCCCAGCAGGGTGGCCTCGCAGCCGCTCCCGTGCCTTGGGGGCGAGGGTTTGTGTCCACCCTCGACACCCAGAAGCGGGCTTTATTATTCCCCAGTGAGGCAGCGGGAAGTGGCAGAGGTGGGGCCTGACAGGGGCCTCTCCTCAGGGCTGGGTTGCTGGGCTCTGCTGGTGCCTTCCTAGTCCCCCACAGGGGTGAGGGGCCAGAGGGAAACCCTGGCCACAGGCCCACTGACTGCGTATCCACCTGGCCCGGCCCGGCCTGCCATCATCCCGTGTGGGCCTGAGCAGAGGGCCTGGGTCCGGGGTGCTCAAGACAGGGGTCCCTGCCCCCAGTGCACACAGTGTGGGTGTAGGAGAGGAGCGGCGCTTCCTCTCTGTTCACCGATTTGCCTCGCTGTGAACAACAAGAGGCTACTGCAGGCTAAGCCAGGAGCCGACCTAGCCCACGGGCAAGAGCGACGGCCTCGCCGCGGTCACTGTGCGGGAGGGCCTGGGACGGCCGAATCTCACAGCAGCTTGTTTTTCAGAAGAAGAACTTCCTTCCTCCTCTTCTCCACCGAAATGGAACGTGGCCCAGCCTTAACCTAGCTGGCGAGGACCCCTCCCGCCCTTTGGCTGGGGCCATGGAGGCCTCATCAAGATGGTTGAGATGCAGCCTATGGAGCCGTCCACAGCCACTGCAGCACGAGTTCGACCCCTGGCCAGGGAGCCACCCACATGGGGCAGCAGACCTCTCCTGGCTCGCCTGCTGCTCCCCTCAGCAGTGTGTTTTAGTTGATCTGCCTGTTCTGTTCCCCACTCTGTCTCTGGTGGGTCCTCTCACCCCCCACACCCCTGGCCTGCACCCTAGTTCTTATACGCATAAATGGATAAATCTTTAAAAAAAAAAAAAAAAGATGTTAAGTACAATGTACTGCTCTGGAGGGAACAGCGGCTGCAAAGACCCAAAGTCATCTTCAAGGTGGGGGAGGCTCCAGGCTCCCCACAGCCTGGGTGCAGAATCGGGCCCTCCTCCAACCACGCCCCTCCATGAGTGCCCCCCCACCCCGACAGCCCTGGACACGCTGCCCTCTGCTTCCAGGACGGTGCCAGGCCTGAGCAAGTCTACTCTTCACAGCCAGCGGGAGGCTCCGAGGTCCCTATTACCGTCCTGGCGAGTCTGGGACCAGAAAGACCTGAGGAGGGAAGAGCTGCTGACGTGGGCGCTGGTAACCCTGGCGTGGAGGAGGCTTGTGCGCCGAGCAGAGGCTGAGCCGGCCGGCCTCTTGCGCTAGGCCGTGAGGCCTGTACAGTCAGGGGCTTGCTCTTGCTTGCTTGCGTGGGGAGGCCGACAGGAAAAGAAAAATCAAATATTTTGCATAGCGTTCAGGCCTCATGCCCTCCAAAGAGGGAGAGGGAATGGGGAATTTTAAGCAACACCAGGGTGGGTGGAGGGTGGGGCAGGTAACGATGACAAGGACAGAGAAAACTGCCCAAGACATCGCTCAGCTCAACGCTGTTGAGTGGACAAATGCAGGCCCGCGGAAGAAGACGGCGGCTCTGCGTGCCTCGCCTGCGCCACGTGGAGGGCTGAGCAAGGCCACCAGCCTTGCTCTCTGCACCCCCTTCCTTGCTCACCCAGTGTCAGAAACCAAATAGCACGTTCAGCCGGGCTCTTGCCCACACCACGGCGCGAGGGTAGCTGGGGAGTCAGGTCCCAATTTGCTGTGCGGTGGGCATGGCAGGCGGATAGAAGGTGGGCTTGAACCTGACTTGAGTCTCCAGAGTTCGGTTCAAAGACCTCAGGACCCCCAGATCTACTCTACCTGCGGAAGGGTCTTCTGTGAACCAGGGGGACACATGGCTCTAACTGCGCCCGGCCACCCTCGCTCTGGGCAGGTGCTACCTCCGTCCCTCCGGCTTTCTGTTTTGCTCTGTTGGGCCGACGCCCCTAGGAGGACGCTCAATGAGGAGTGGGCATGCCTGCCCCATCCGCCTGTCTCGCCCTGCAGGTCACGTGTCTTGAGGGCCACACCTGTATGCGCTGGCAGTCAGACACCCCATGTAGCTGTGTCATCAAGAACGCATGTTATCATCATGCAACGAAGTGGAAACGAGGCAAAGCTGTAATAGGGAACTTGCTAGAAACGTGCCTCTTTATGAAAAGTAACGTGGACACTCCTGCATCAGGGATATTCGGCGCGTTGGCGCCCAGAGCCCTCCTCCCGAACCCCACAGCTCTGGTTGCGGTGCTGGGACAGGAGAGCCTTGCTCCCCACGGGGCGCCCCTCCCGGGCACAGGGACTGTCAGCGGTGGGCTGAGCTCAGATGTCCAGAGCGCGGGGCTAGGCTTTGAAGGGAACGGTGCCCCCAAATCTCCCTCGCCCGGAAGTCCAGTTAGGAAGCGCAGGCAAGTAAGCAGGTGCCATCCGCCACGGCAAAGACCGGCACACGAGGGCAGGGGCTCGGCCACCGGGGAGATGCAAAGAGGTGTGCTCCCTTCCCTCTGCTGTGAGGAGGGGTGCAGAGCGCCAAGGAGAGCTGTCTAGAGACAAGGTCACCTGAAGGACAAGCGTCCATGGCGGAGCAGCGGGTGACGGGGCTGGCGGCTGACTCCAGCCAGACGCTGGGAGATGCTGAATTCTTATTATCTTACTAAATTCCTGCACGCCATGAAATGAATGTTGTCACCATCATTTCACAGATAAGGAAACAAAGTGTCAGAGGTGACTTGCCCAAGGTCACCTAACTAGTGAGAGACAAGGACGAGCAGGCCTAAGCCCCGGAGCGTGCCCCCCCAACGCAGCCCTTCCTCCACCCCTACTCCCACCACCCGCCGCCCGCCTTCTTTGCCACTTTCTTCCTTTTCATCAGAGGCACTTTGTGACTAGAACTTTGCCCTCACCGTAAGCCCCGTGAGCACCAGGCACACGTCCCCCCGCAGCACACACGCTGGGGCTTACTCACTTAGATCCAGAACCTAAGACGGTTATTTTGAAAGTCCGAGTTTTCTGAAGTCAGCAGGGGAATCACGTGAGCCCAGTTCTCTGGATTTTCAAGATGTTCGAAAAAACAACACACCAAGCTCCACAGAAGCCCCCAGGTGAGTGCTCAGAACCCCGAGGCACGCGGCGAGAAGAGAAATCAGCACAAACCCAAACGTCCTGCTCTCCATCTCAGAGGCTGGATTTGCTCCGACACTCCCCGGGGCTGGGCCTGGGCCCGGGCCCCACAGGAGGCCCGTGCGCGCACAGGGGCTGCCGTCCCGTGTGTCCCAAGCCCCTCGTCTGGATGCCGCCCTGGCAGAGTCCTCATCTGAGCCTGCGTGTCCTTCCCCAGGCCCGGCCAGATCCCTTCAGTGAGCAGCGTGCAGGCTGGCACCAGACAGGGACCCACGGGAGACAGAGGAAACAGAGTGGACCAGTGAGGCCCAGTCAGTTTCTTCAGGGGTCATGGCACCTGCCCGCCCGACTGTGTCTGTGAGAAACCGGAGCCCCCACCGTATTCCCAAAGAGAGCGGCTTCCCCTTGTCCACATGGTCACCGACGGGGCGTTCACGACCGTCAGGGGCGTGGGCGGCAGGTGCCTGTCCCATGTCAGTGGCCGGGGACTGGAGAGGAGGAAAGGCTGGCCGAGGCCTGCTGGGAGGCTCCTGACAGCTCTAGTCTCATCAATGAGGCTCGCTAGGGAACGGGCGACCAGTGAGCTCATTTGAAGGACTCGGTTCAGGCAGAAAAATATGAGAAATCAATTCATAAAACCATTCAGAGAAAGTCCGGAGTCACTGGGGAGGCGTCTAAGGTGTTAACTTCAGTGGAGAAGTTTTCTCACAGAGCAAAACTGACAACAGTTTTAGAATAGGTTGAGACTCTTCATGCATATGGAATCATCTCTCTGCTGAAAACACACATTCTAGGAACACATGGTAACGGGTTGAAATAAAAAATGAGTGCTTGTCGGGAATTTTAAAACAAGCTAGTTGTGGGCTGGTGCTAATCTGGGCACAGCACGGCGCCCGGGGTCTCCCCGTAGCTGTGTCCTCATGATGCATACGTGCACACGACACCCAGCCCCTAACGTGGCACGGCCACGACCAGCTTGGCGTGGCTCAAGCACAGAAGATGGAACAGGGAACGGGTCCCCAAGGGCAGAAAATCCACAAAGACAGGCCCACGACTGTGGGAAAGTCCAGGACAGGGGCTCCTTCGTGAACCCCACAAGTTCCCCAAAGTTCATTTCCTCCCTGCCTACGCTGAGGGAACGTAGGCAGCTGAGGGAACGCTCTCAAGCTGAGCTTCTCCAGCTGCCAAGTTCCCCGTGGGAGGGGGAAGGACACGGTGCCTGCAGCGACAGTAGTGCCCAGAATCTGGCATGTCCCATCTGTTCCCTTGGGAGTTCAGAAGAGTGAATGTCCTCAGGAGGTAGACCCAAGCGGCTTGCTCCTCCTCTGGGTCCCAGGCCAGCTCTGCTCAAGGGGATGGAGCCTGGAAGGCTTCCCTGACCTGACAGCCCACCCCTAGCGGCCGGCCCTCCAGGTCCAAAATCCTCGTTTAAAACTGTGCTTCATCTTTGCTTCATCTCATTTCCATAATATAAACCCAAAACGATACTAATGGGTTGAGAGAAAGGCGACAACTGGTATTCACCCGCCGTAGGTGACGCTCATGCAGCCACAGCAATCCTAGAAGAATCGGGGTGATGATTCTAGAAGGTTAAAAAGAGGTGCAGGAAGGAAACAGTTCTGTGCCACGTGGCTCCTGAATGCACACGGGACCGTCACGGCTGAACAAGCACCAGGGGACGGAGGCTTGGACCAGAAATTGTGATGCCGCCAGGTTGGGAGCTGAAGGGAGCGGGACGGGGCTGGTGCAGAAGAGCTGTCGCCTCCTCTTCCGTGATGGGAGCTGAAAGGGCATCTGCAGTCAGCAATGTTCAACAAGCAGCCAGAGTCCGTTGTTTGGAACTATGCTGCTGAGATCAGAGGTGACAGAAAGAACCAAGGGGAGACTTGCGGCCGGAGAGGGCGAGGCGGGGCCGCTGGGGTCTGGGGCCTGCGTCGCGGCTGAAACCCTGGTCTGCTTGACTTTTAAAATCACGTCTACCGAGCCCTGGTTTGAGTGGAAAGGAAAAAAGGAAGGGAGGAGGAGCCTGGGGAGGCCCTGGGTCCCAGCCAGCATCACCTTCCTTTGCGTGGTTGTGTAGTTGTGCAGCGGTTGCTTTCGAGCCACAAGAGCAGAGGCGAGCAGTGGCAGCAGAGGGAACAAGACCCACAGAACCTGAAATATTTACTGTCTGGCCCTTTAAGAAAAAGCACTCCGACCCCTCCTCTCAGGGGTGGTCCTGAGGCTGGGCTTCTGCTCACACGCCATTGGTCAGACCTCGGTCATGTGGCCACCCCTGCTGCAAGGCAGGCTGGGAGCTGTAGTCTTTATGGGAGGTGCCCATTGGCCACCTAGACTGTAGGTTACCACTGAGGGGACGGGCCCTCGGCGGGCACACAGCACGGGCCGCGCTGGGCCGCGCGTCCTCCGTTACTCTCAGCCCTGCGCCAATAAGCAGGGTCCTGATCTTCAGGCCCAACAGGTGGATGTCTCGGTCGCCTCCGCCTTGTCTCCAGTGTGGGGACCTGACGGCTGCAGAGCCACAGGTCCGGGCAAGGCTGACTGTTCTCTCGGGGGCTCCTTCCTGAAGCGGCCTTCGAGTGGTAGTAAGTGTCCGGCGTGTCCGCCTCCTCGTCGCTTCCAGCCACGGCCTGTGACCCCGGGGCTCCGCGGGCGCCGTCCACACCCCGTCACACCTGGTCCAGAGCAGACGTCCCTGCCCTCCGGGGAAGGACTTGTGTTCATGTGCCTCCCGTGGAGGCCAAGGGGTCCCAGCGATGTCCCGGTGGACGAGGTCCACTCGGCCTTCCCTGCGTGTCCTCCCCCGGCCCTCTGTGACCTGAGCCAGGAGGGCCTCCTGCCCTCGCCCGGGTCAGCTCCTCCTCCCATGTCACCTCCGCAGGCGAGTTTCCCCGCCCAGCGCCCCGAAGCCACGCAGTCCTCCTTTGCCCTCCTTCCCTCGAGGTCTGCGCCCAGCGAGTGCCCCCCCAAGGTCACGTCCAAGCTCCAGTCTCATCACATCATTTGGTTACACCCATGAGATCACGCGCACGCCCTGTGTTCTGGCTGCAAGCCTGGCCTTGCTCGTGACTCACATCCTCAGAACGGCCGCGAACCAGGTCTGGGGCCACGTTGGAACCTATCAAATGGGAGCACGCAAAGGGGAGGCCAGCCTGGACGGTCCCCGCCTTCAAACGGCGGCGAGAAGGGCAGAACCTTCCTGTGAAGTTCCTATAAGACCTGACTTTGTAGAAATAATGAGCAAGGATTCTTTGGTAAATAAAAAGGAACAACAAAGACAGGCACACGAGATGGGACTTTCCGAATGGCCCAGCATGGCACATGGGGGCTGATGGGGGAGGCTTTTCAATGGAAAATTACAGACCCCTCTGGGAAGTGGCACCATCCAACGCGAGATGGGTCTCTGGGCCGGGGCGGGGTGGTTTATTCTCACTGGGTGGTCAAGCGCGGGGTGTCCTAGGTGGACCGGGGAGTCTCACAAAGTGGTGGCTGCCTCTTCTGCTGCCCCGGCTTGGTTCAGCACCAGGTGGGACCTGAGCCCCATGACCCCGACGCTGCCAGAGGACAGGCAGGCGCAGGACAGCTGCGCGAGGGGTGTGCCTGGAGGCAGACTGGGGCGTCAGCTGGCCCTTGGCCCATGGCGCCATCGGAGGCCCCACAGTTGCAGGGCTGGAAGGAAGCTCCTGGGTGCGTGTCCTACGGTGTGTGGGTCTCTGGCTCCACAAAGTGATCACATTCGCTCAGGTTAGAGGAGGTTTCTGGAAGGAAAGCAGCCTCCGCGGAACCAGGACATGCCGAGCAAGTGGGCTACAGCAAGACAGGGAGGCACTGAGCCCCAGCTGACCCCCACGGCAGCTCCCTACGGTTCTGTTCCTGGGGCCCTAAGGTCAGGCTCTTTTCTAAAAGGCCAATGGCGAGCCCGAGGGCCTGGCTTCTCTGCGTTGGGTGCAGTCGGCGGGGCCGTGGGGTGGAGTCTGGGGTTGCAAACAGAAAAGCACAGAGCTGGAGCCGTCCACACGGTGGTGCAGAAATTCTCAGAAAAGCTGGGAGGGGCAGACACCCTGGCCACGACGTCTTGGGCTGTGGCCCAGCTCAGGCGCACCAGTTCTGAGTGAAGAGTAATTTCCAGCAGATGATGTTCTTCACGTGGTTAAAGAGACCAGGATGGATTCGAGATCAGCTAAAGTGAGGGCTTGGACTGAAGTGAGGGGCTGGCAGAGGGCAGGCGGGAAGGCCGTGGGGGGAAGCAGCAAGTAGAGGTGGCCGCTGGGTAACTCACAGGCCTCACAGGCCGCCTCCCGGGGTTCCCGCAGTTTTAGGACAGAGCCGCAGGGCCGTGTCGTGTCACGGCCCGCCTGGGTAGCGCGGGCCTTTTCCGTACTCTTGAAATGCTAAGAAAGGCCACACAGATAGCACAGAACTCCCAGTTTGCCCTGGTGTTAAAGTCCACACCACTGTGGGCGCTGCTGGGCGGATGAACCGACGCCCACGCTCTCGCCTAAGCTCCAGGCTTTGTTTGACTCCCGCTACCTTTGCCCGAATGTCCTGCTTCCCGGAGCCCGTCGCTCCGGGCCCATCCCTCCAGCGCCTGGGGCAGCTGCTGACCAGTGCCCGCCACGCTGGTGGTCGGTGCCCCCCTTACCGCCCTGGAGCCAGAGGCCCACACACCCTAGGACACGCTCCCGGGAGCCTCCCTCCAGCCCCGCGACTGTGGGGACTGCGGTGGCGCCATGGGCCAAGAGCCAGCCGACGCCCCAGGCACACCCCTCCTTGCGCAGCCGTCCTGCGCCTGTGGGTGTCCGCCTGCCTGTCCTTTGGCAGCATCGGGGTCATGGGGCTCAGGACCCACCTGGTGCTGCTACACTTGCTGCCACATCCTTACCCTAGTCTCTCTCAGGCCTGCCAGAGAAGGCCGCACTCCTGGGCACTGGGGTGGTGTGGATATACCTGTTGGAGGACGCAGGTCCCACCGCGCCAGGCTTCATGGCCTTCGGTTCCCAGGAATCCCCAGCCCCTCGGGAGGGCCAGTTGCCCAACTGTCCTGAGGGGCCCATAGGCCCTTGTCATGATGATGCCTTCCCTTCCCCTGCGACTCGCTTCTATTGTCTTATGCACAAACGTGGTTTGGGACGGGTCGGGGAAAGGGGTTCAACAGCGTGGACCCCCATGTGGGGCACACATGTGTGGTGTTCCGGGGCCTCCTCACCCGTGCGGCAGGCGGGAGGAGAAAGAGAGGCTTGGACCCGGCGAGGGCCGCTATCAGGGTCTCAGGCCCAGGGCTCACGGCCGTGACCTCTGCCTGCGGAGCGCACCTTCCCGCCTCCCCCGGGCAGCACTCTGGCGGCTCCTCCTGTCTGTGCTCAGCCCGTCTGTCCGGGAGAGGCACCGCCCCCTGCTCTGTGTGTCCAGGCCTTTCCACGCCGGGGCCCAGTCCACTCACTTGGCCCGGCAGGAGCAGGGGAGGGCGGGGCCTGCGTCCGACACGCTCCCGGGTAGCCTGTGCTGCCTTCTCCAGACGGGCCCGTCCTTCGCAATCACGTGACTGAAAGGGGCTCCTCACCGGACTCCCACCCCACCCCCCCAGGGCTTAAGTTAAAATAATAAATCTTGTGTGTAGTTATTACACTAAACACCAAAGGGCCAGAATCCACCCATTTCAAGAAACCTGATTTATGTAACCCCCTGCAATCCCATCCAGCAGTTCACAGTCAGAAACGGCAGCCCCATCTGGCCAACCAGGCCCGGCCTTCCCAAGCCGCTGACGCTGAGACGTCTGCCCCCCACGAGTGTGGGTGGGGGTCTGTGAGTAGTTGGGGGCGTCCATGGGCAAAAGCACCAGCAAACTTCCAGCGCCCAGACGAGGTGGCTGGGCCCAGAAGCACAGGGTGCAGGGGCAGAACCAAGGGCGGGAGGGACAGAAGACTGGGCTGCTGCTGGGATAAGTAGAGAGAGGAGGCGGCAAAGGGGCCCCTGAGGATTCACATTTGAGGAGGCAGGAATGGGGAGCAGGCGAGGGGTGTCTCTCACGGAGCACCCACTCGCTCTGTCCATTCACCCACCACCCCGGCTGGTGACGGGGTGTGCCGAGCCTTAGACGTCCGGAGCGAGAGGGCAGGTGGCCTCGTCCTGGGGAAGGCAGCCGCGGGCCTGACTACGGACAGACTGTGTGATTGTAGAACCGACAGCAGTTGGCCAGGGCCACTGGGGTGAGCTCAGGGCTGGGGCTGGAAAGAAACACAGCGGCCGTCGCGCACCGGGCCTGCCCCCGCCTCTCAAGGCTGTGCAGCCCGGGAGTCGCTCCGTGTCTCTGGTGCAACCTCCCTTCCCCAGGTGGGTCTGCCAACCCCACGTACTCCTCCCTGGCCACGTCAGCTGGAGCTGTACCCCCACCCCCCGCGTGGCGCAGCATCGGCCCGCTCACCTCTGGAAGAGCTGGCGGCAGCACTGGTACACCTCGAAGCTGCTGCTGCTCAGGGTCTGGTTGAGGAGGGAGGCGCAGTCCACCTCGGGGCCCCGCGGAACGTAGAGGATGCCTGTGCAGGGAAGCAGCTGGCAGGCAGGGCACCCCAGAGCCCTCCGGGACCCAGCACCTGGCCTGGGTAGGGGTAGCTGGAAGACGGGGGCGGGGTGAGGGGCGGCCTGGACTCCCGGGCCTGCACTCACCTGCGACACAAGCGTTCGCCAGGGACACACAGGCACCCGTGAGGAGTGCCCGGAGCACGATCCGAGAGAAGTCACCCTTCCGTTGGGGGGCCATGGAGACTGCAGGGACAGAGGGCTTGGGCTGGGAAGCTGGCACCCCTGGCTGCATCAGGGACTCCCCACCCTCCGTGGGCGGTCAACGGGCCTGCGTGCTCCGGGCTGCTTGCTGAGATGGGAGTCCTCCTGGGCCTGGCCCAGGCCCTGGGGTGCACCCCACACGCCCCCAGGTGGCAGATGTAGGAAAGGAGTGTGTGGGGTCAGGCAGGCCGGGCCAGACGCTTGCTAGCTGAGTGGTCTGGCCCTCACGCCACTTCTCCAAGACCCCGCTGCTCTCCCGGTTAGGGGGGCGAGGAAGCTGGCAGGCAGGACTGCAGGTGGAGTTTTGGTGGCGAGGAGCTGAGGGCAGAGGCTCCCTTCCAGGGCCGCCTGCCTGGGAGTGTGGAAACTGGCCACGCAGCCTCCGGGGCCAGGCCAATACTGTCTGTCACCCCCAGCCCAGACCTCTGAGCCCACACAGCCGAGGTCCACCCCCCGCCCCGCTCCGAGCCACCTAGCAACAGAGAAAACCCGGACTCCCAGGCTGGAGGTGCCTCGGCCATCTCGCTCAGGCCTCACCAGGCCGACTGCACAGCTGGGCCCCTGCAGGGGCTCAGCATCAGGCCCAGAGCCCGAGCCCCGACACCAGGACCCTGGGACGGCCCCCACGGGACTCACTCAGGCCTCCCAGCATGATGCCGATGGAGCTGAAGTTGGCAAATCCACAGAGGGCAAAGGTCGTGAGGGTTTCTGCTCTGACCTGAAAGACAGGACGGGAGGAGGGGCTTCCCGCAGGGGCTACCCGCGGGGCCCCACACCACCAGCACCCCGGCCTTGATGCTTCCCACTCCCACGCGCCTTTGGCCTCTTCACACAGGCTGCGGCCCCTCCGCAGGCCTGCAGGAGACCCCCCTCGAGCACTGGCTGCCTCACCCCCCACTGCAGCCCCTCATCCACCTTCAGGCCCCTTGTCCTGATGGCCAGCGGGGGCCCCGCCCGCCCGGGCCTTGTGGACCCTACTGCGCTCTGATCCCGGAGCGCTCGGGCAAACACCCTCCCTCCGACATGGTCTCTGCTTCTGTTTACTGCGGAGAGCACCTCGGGGTGTGCGGCCAGGTGGGGGCAGGAGTGGGCCTTCAGCGGGGAGCAGCATGGAGCCCACCCTGGGCTGGGGCACGTGCCCCCCTGCAGCCAAGGCACCTTTGCAACTCAGACGAGAGAAAATATTCCACGAGACGTTCCCAGTAACCCAGGACATGCTCGCTGAGACCAGGAGCGTGAGAAGTCGGGAGACTCTGTCTCCTCAGAGGCAGCCCCCTGGGGAAGCTCCTGGCCCCCGGGGCCTCCTGCCTATGACTCAGCCCGAATCTGGGACGCTGGGCGCTGGGGGAAGCCCGCCCACTGGTGGGAGAGAGAATAACGGGGTTAACAGCCCGCGGGGGGGCTGGTCACCACGGCCAAGGCCGCTTCCTGTGGTCAGTGTCGCCTGCAGAGCCCGCGACACGGCTCCTTCAGGGAGAATAAAAGGACTCGGGCAGCGCAGAGCTGCTGTTTTAGGGCGGTGGGAAGACGGGTGGTGGGCGCGTTCTCAGCAATGTTACATGGACAGTTTACATTTTCTAAAGAAATAAAAAACTGAATTTAGTTTCGAGAGCTTCCATGAGTAAGTGGACACTGGCCACCTTGCTGTGTTGGACAACAGGCTGCTGCGTGTTTGAATAAAGACAAGATAAAGACGGCGGTGGCTCTGCGGGGCTGCAAACTTGGGCCTGACAGCCGCGTTCTGACTCAGGGCGTGAGGGCGGGTCCTCGCTCCATTTCGTTTCTAGAGTGTCTATAGTTCCTCACTTGTTTCCATGCCCCACGGGGGCTGTGGTGGGCGCGTGTCTATGGGGTACGGCCGACTGGGCCCCTGTGCTCAGCCCCGCGTCTTCGGGTCCGGCCCAGGATGGGTCGGCAGCCACTCAGGGCCTGCACCCAGGACCCCAGCCAGACAACGCGTCCTGAGACCGGAGCAGGCCACCCCCTCCACCAGCCCGCCAGGAGACCCGGCTCCAACGTGACGGCTTTGATTCCTTCAGGAAGATGCATCTTCTGGGCCTTTGTAGCTCTTTGAAGGAAATTTTAACAGAAAGAGCCAATCCAGACAGAGTCCAGCACACTGTTCGTGAATGCCAACTCTCCCTCCCTCGCTCTCTGTGGCTCTTTCTCTCCCACTCTCTCTCTCCAGCTCCCCGCCTCATTGAACCCCGCATCTACCTCTGGAGAGAGTCACGCAGGCACCACCCCAGTTCTTCACCAGGAGAGACGAGTGTGGTCCCCAAGGCCACGCCGGATGGCAGCTGGTGTCCGGCTCCCTGTCCTGAACCAAGCTCCCTCCCACTTGCCTTCCCTGAGCCCCCCAGAAAGCAGCGAAGCCAGGACCACCCGGCCTGCCAGGGAGAGGGCGCGCATCGCCCTGGTGTCTTGGGCGTGGCTGCCGCAGGGCGGGGATGGGCACACTCACGGAGATCCACTGCTTCTTTCCACCCAGCCACTCCTCGGCTCCCGCCAGCCGGCGCTGCTTGTACTGGGAGAGCTCCTGATAGGCCACGAACTCGTTCAGGAAGAGCTTGATGCCCAGCAGCTCGGCCACCACTGGGCAGTCCTCCCAGGCCACGCCCATCAGAAAGGCCACAGGCCGCAGGATGTAGGAGCAGAGGAGCTGGTACCAGGTGAGAGGGCTGCTG
Source organism: Talpa occidentalis (assembly GCF_014898055.3). NCBI lineage: Eukaryota > Metazoa > Chordata > Mammalia > Eulipotyphla > Talpidae > Talpa > Talpa occidentalis. Next base: position 1,177,158 of record NW_023601433.1, read on the forward strand.
GCACCGGAGCTGCCCAGGCTGGGAACCCCACCAGGCCCCGGCCCCTCCTAGCCCCATGGGCCTGGCCCCAGACCTGGAAGCTGAGCCCCTGGATGTCCACCATGTTGCCCAGCCAGGCAAGGGCGGCGTTGATGAAGGCCAGCACGGCCAGGAAGGCGATCAGGTTGGCCGCGATGTTGGCAACGACCTTCACAGAGATGGCGGCCCCACTGCTGGCTGCTTCCAGGAGGTTCTGAGCCTCTCTGTTGTCGGAGCCAAGGGATTGTTAGGACTCTCGTGACTCGGCACAAACAAGAGGGTGCGAGATACTCTTGGATAATTTTTCATATTGACTACGAGTTGAAATGATAATATTTGGGGTATATTGTGCCAAATAAGATCTTTTCCTAAAGTCACCTGGTTATTTTTTATTTTTAAAAAGTGACTCTAGAGCATCTCCAGTGGCCCTGCGGTTGACACCCGCTCCCCAGGGCGGCCTTCACATTGCTGAGGCTGGGGCCCTTGGATTCCCAAGCACGTGGGTCCAAAGTGCTGCCTTTCAACGTGTCTACAGGAACAGGACCCCTGGGAGTCCCGCCCCAGCGCCCGGCGCTGCTCACCCGTAGGAGAGTTTCACTCCTTCCTCGCTCTTGAACCTGGACGCCTCCACCTCCGGGTAGACCAGCTTGGAGAGGGCCAGGGCGCAGGGGGCGGCCATCACAGAGGCTGCGATCAGGGAGGCCGCGTCGATCTGCAGAGTGAGAATGCGGTCGGGGGAGACGGTGGAGGGAAGCTGGGGCCGGTGTGCCTGCCCCGCGGGTCACTGTCATCAGTGTCACTATCTGTAACAAGAAGGCCCTCGTGTGCAGAGTCACCGGCTGCGGGCACAGACCACACGTTCCCTTCGGAACTTGTGCAAGTAGCCGGGGCAACAGCCGGGGTGAGTGGCCGGAGCAATACCTGGGGCAAACCGTCCGCTCCACAGGCGAGCAGACCGAGGCCCAAAGGCTTCACCTAGGACCTGCCCGAGACAGAGGAGGAGGACTAGACCCGAAGCATCTGGGCCCCAAGTTCAAGGTCTTCCCTTCTCCTGAACCCCCTGCCTTGGGCCTCCGACTCCAGTGCTGGCTCTGAGGGCTTGTGACAAAGCTCACAGCCCTGCTGGGCAGGAGGGCCCTCCCTCTGGGGGGGGGTTGCCTCCTTGGCACTCACCATGGCCAGGCAAGCCAGACAACTCAGGAGAAGCGGCCTCCCAACACCTGGGCCGTGCCCCCCAGCCGCGCTCTAGAAGCTCCAGGACTCTGAGACCCGCCTGCTGTCCCTCTTCTGTTCTCAGCCCCCACATGCTTCTTTTCAGAGCTCAGCGGAGGCCCCTTAGACACGGCCAGCAGCCCTGAACACTGGCCCAGCTCCTCGTGGGACCTGCCTGGCCTCGTTCCGGGGGACCCTGCCACAGCTGGCATCTTGGGATTTCTCCTCCGGCCACCAGGACTTCCCCTCCCTCCCGCATGGAGGTGACTGTGAACGGGAGGCCCAGCAGCACACACCCTGCTGGGCCGCCTTCCTGGCCACGGGCCTCTGGGTGGCCTGGGGATGTCCACAGCCTCACCCCTGCCCTCCCGCCCCGCTGCTGCTCTCAGCCCTGCCGCCAGGAGGCCTGCACTAGCCTTTGTGCTTCAGGGACCACTCTGGCCCCACGACGCCCTCTGGCCTCTGCCCGACAGTGTCTCGGGCGGAGAGGGAGGGGGTCAGCGACCGCCGCTTGCCTTCTCAAAGGCGCCTCTCTGAGGAAGAAACGAGGTCCCCACCACGGCACAGCACACGCCAGCCCCATGTGACACGGACGCGCTCCAGGCCGGGAAGGAGCTGCCACTGGCGCCTGCGCTGAGTGCTTGCTGTGGGTGCTGCCCTTGACCCTGAGCCTGCGGGAAGGGGTCGGCTGTCCTGCCTGCATCCCAGACAGGGAGACCGAGCAGAGGACGACCCCCGCCCCCCCCCGGCCTGCACAGGGCCCCACAGACCCGATCCGGCCCCTGCCCGTCGCCTCTCACAGAGCCCCTGAGCCAGAGCAGGGCCGGGAGGGCAGGGCTGGGCGGAGAGAGCTGGCGCGCGTTTGGGAGGCGGGTGGAAAGGCAGACGTCTGCGGGGCTCCCAGGGAGAGATCCCGTCGCGGGGAGCCCAGACACCAGGGGCCGGTCTCCGGGGCGGGGTCCCGGCCAACGCGGGGAGAGCCAGGCCTGCGCCTGTGCGGTTTCCGGCCGCCGATTACAGAGTTAAAGCAAAAAGGTTAAATTTTCATAAGGCATTTGGTTTAACCCAATCTAGCTAAAATATCATCTTTCCACCCACGGCCCCGGCACAAACGTCCTGGGAAAATGTGTCGCTGCTGAGGGCAGGGCTGAGAACACCAGGAGGGGCTGCCTGGAGGAAGGGGGGGCCGGGTGGGAGGGGAGGAGCGGGGTGAGCCCCGGGCTGCTGCAGGGCTGCCCAGGGCCAGGTGGGGGCAGAAGGGAGCTTCTCTGGAGCCAGAGGCCGGTCCCCAGGGCTGGGACGGAGGGAAGGACCCGGGGAGGAGGGAGGCGGGAGGGAGGCCTGGGAGGTGCTCTTCATCGGGGGCTCCGAGGAAGGAGCCCAGCTTGAGGCCAGGCTGACCCTGGCGGCCTCTGCAGAGCCAAAGGGCGTGGGTGCGGGGGCCCTGGGGCTGGAGGCCCCGGCCAGCGGCCGGACTGGCCAGGGCAGGGGAGGGGGCTGAGCATTTGGCAGACGTGGAGAGGGGCGGGGTCCTTCTGTGTTCAGCCCAAAGCCACTCCGGGCTCCCAGGCTGGGAGGGGAGCCGGGCGTGGGCCTGGACTTGGCCGGCCTGTCCACCTCCCTCCAGGCGGCTGCTTTACGGTGACCGCTCCTGCCGGAATTTGCCCTGGGAGGCCTTTTGTGAGAATACCTGTGTCTCACGCTCTTCCTGATGGGACCAGAGGGAAGGGGTATTTGGAAGGTGACTGGCCGATGTTTTCCCAAGAGGTTACAGGAAAGCGAGGGTGAGCTCCGCTGGGGGCGGGGCGATCACCAGAGCCGAAGCAGCACTCAGGACTGTTGACCCAGCACCAGTGAGCCTGGCTCTTTTTATGGGTGGTTCCCTGTTCCCTGCTGATGGGCCATTTACACGTTTTACAACCACAGCTGCCTCACACAGGGCTCCCTCGAGCCCATCAGCTCTGTCGGACTTTCTCTTTGTCCTTCTGGACCTTATGTCACCTCCAGAATTCTACAAGGGCAAGTTGCAGAAATATCTGGCTGGAATGACCTCATGAGCAGCGAAGCCGGTGTGTGTGTCTGCAGGTTCAGGTGCTTAGGGGAAGATCTGAGGTGACACATGTCAGTGGCTCCCAAATTGAGTGGGCAAAGGAAGCATCTGGAAGGCTGGACATGGTGTGCTCTGGGCCCCTGCCCTGAGTTTTGGGTTCAGCAGGTCAGGGTGGGGCGCAAGAATTTCCCCTTTCACAAGTCCCAGGTGAGGCTGGGCTGGAAGACCCCATTCCACACAGCCAGACGCGGTTTCCCCGGCAGAAGGAGTGGAGGTGGTTTTGCTTTTTCACTTCATTCACTTTTGCAAGAAGCATGAATTTCTTTGACGACTTTGAAAAAACTAAGAGGGTTCAACGGTCTCAGGTGACGGCACAAAGAAGCCCAGGGCGGCGCAGGAGGGGAGTGGTCACTGCAGGGCCGACTGAGGCGTCCACTCGCTGCAGGCCCTTCTCCCCAGGGTGGGCGGGGGGGGCAGGAACAGGACACATCTCAGGGGGCCCCAAGCTTGGGGCGCAATTCCTGCCTTGGGGATCCCATTTCCTCCCTGAACCTCAGTTTCCTCACCTGTAAATGGGCTATTCAAGCACCTGCCACTCTGCCTGGGCGGCCTCTTGGCAGATGGGAACCGCTGCCCCCCAGTCATGCAAGGAGACGAATGGTCCAGCTGCTGCCCGCCTGGCCTGGTGCCGCCGCCTCCCACCACCCAGCATCGGGCTCAGGATGAGGGGCCCTTGGGTTGCTCTTGTGGGGAGCCAGGGTGGGGGTGCTACCACAGGTGAGCTTCAAGTTCTCAGTTTTCAACAGGGGGTGACATACCCCAAAGGAGATGTAGGCGCCCAGCAGGCTGCCGGCGATGGTGGAGTAGCCTCCGGTCATGACCACGTGGATTTCGGACAGCGTCATGTCTGCCAGGTAGGGCCGGATCAGCAGGGGGGCCTCGGTCTGCAGGTGAACCAAAGCCTTTGGTCAGCGGCGCCCCCAGGGCGGGCAGGTCAAGGGTGGCTGGGGACCCTGGGCAGGAGGTCAGCGGGTGCGGTGAGCGTGGGCTAGACCCAGCCCTCCCCCTCAGCCAGCGTGTGGCCTGGCCTCCTGCGGCCACCCGCCCACCAAGCCAGAGGTCACCGCTCCTCCGTCCAGGTTCTGGAGGGCCGTGGGTGGGAGGGATTCCTTCTGTTCGCGCCAGGGGGCGGGAAGTGGAGTTGCTGCAGCCCTGGGGCCGGGGGCCCTGCGGGGCCTGGGCAGGGGTGGGTCACTCGGCAGTTAGTGGCTGCTCTGCAGAACGGGGCTCCTGGGGCAAGTGGGAGAAGCCCCCGCCCTGGAGGAGCTGAAGGCCTGGGGCGGGGCAGGGGAGGGGCGTCGCAAGGAGCCCAGGGAACGTGTAACTGCAGGCAGTGGTGACTGGGTGACGGGAGGCCGAGGGGCAGCGGCTGGCAGTTGGGGGCGTTGGAAACTGAGTGGCTGGCGAGGCCTCGGCAGAGGGGCCCTGGAGCTGAGAGCCCACTCTGTGGTCTGGGGGCCCCACCCTGCCCCAAGGCCCCCGCAGATCTAAGCTTGGAAGGGGAGGACCCCCAAGCCGGGGTGGGAGGGGAACCCGGAGGGGGTGGAGGGCAGAGCAGTGGGGGTGGGGCTGCAGGCGGGAGACGGGCGGCAAGCGGAGCAGGAGGCCGAGGCCTGGGGCCTGTTTTCTCAGTGAAAACCATGGGGCACATGGTCCAACGTGTCCTTCGGCGCTTTCCCACGGCCTCGGCTTGACCGTCCCGACCACGGTGGATGCTGGGCCTGACGGCAGGTGTGACGGCACACCTGTCTAATCGGCTAAGCAAAACACAGAGCAAACCCACAGCGTGACACGAACGCATCTGCGTCACGGCAAAAAGACCCAAGGGTTCCGGAAGGTCCCGTCGAAGGGTCTTCTCCGGTGTCTCTCACCGACCCAGATGTGGGGCAGATGGGCCGTCCGTCCCCTGAGTCCCAGCGCCTTTGTGAGGTCAGGGCTGACACTCACTCAAGACGTGTCTGCCGGGGAGAATGCATCCTTGGAAAGGGGGGCACAGAATGCCTGGCTTTTCTTGGGGGACAGCAGCCAAGTCCCCCCGCGGTGAGCCCCCGTTTCCGCGGGCAGCAGAGGAGAAAGCAGGGCTTCCTACGGCACGCGCGGCCCTTGAAGAGCATGAGGCAAGAGCGGCCGAGCCGCAGGACAGCGCGCCTGGCACCAGCCACCGCATACGGAGCGCCCCCCGGGCGGCGACCTTGGCAACTCCGGGCAGAGGTTTCAAAGACTCCGCTGCCAGTTGAGTCTGAGGGGAGGGACCCAGGGCGCCCACCTCCGGCGGCGCGGCACCCACCTGGCTCACGAAGATGTTTCCAGCCACACTCAGCGTCTCTGTGGCCGTGGTGCCCATGGTCACCTGCATCAGCCAGGCGATCTGGGAGGAAGAGGGGTGCGCGGACGCCCCGTCAGGGAGGAAGGGAGCGGCCCCGGGACCTCAGCACCTTCCTCTGGGCTCCCAGCCCGAGCAGGACCCCCGCATCTCCTGGGTCCACCCAGCCTCCCTGCCGCACCTCCCTCAGCGGGGCGCGCCCTGCCTGAGCCCCCACCTCCGAGAGCAGCGCCCCGAACGTGCTCCCGTCCCCGCGGAGACCCGGTCAACGCACTGGAGTCACTGTCCACTGGGACGTGACCGGCGCACTCGCCCGCTGAGCCCGGGGTCTCGCCTGGCTCCCGGGGCCGCCCGCGGGTCCCTCCCCACCCGCGCTGAGGAGATGCCCAGCAGCCCAGCCCTGCGGGAAGGCGGGGAAGTTGGTCCTCCAGGCACGATGGACGGCTTCCCCGGAACCTCCCCGGCGCAGCGCCCAGGGCCCTGTCCCTCGTCCTGCCCCCCAACGGCTGCCCCAGCACACACCCCGCCCCCCCAGGCCTGGGCCTGCTCCCTCCCGCCCTTCTGGGGAGCGGGAGTCGTGGCCTGGCGCTGCCACCTCAGCCCAGGGCCCGGGCCGCAGCAGTCACCAGCCTGGTGCCCCGCGGGGGAGGCGGGTTTGCATTCCTGGAGCCCCGCGCTGGACTCCCGCTCTCTGCGCTGAGGCCCGGCCTCGCCCCAGGCCGGCGCCTCCTCCTGCCCGGCTAGGCCGCAGGCCTGACGCACGCACCGGGCACACACCGGGCATCGCCCCCGCTGCGTCTGGCCTGGCGGCCCTGCCCAGGCCGCAAGCCTCTGGGTGTGCGCCCCCCGCCCTGGCTCCCTGCCTGGCTGCCCGCCCTGAGCCCCCCGCCCTGAGCCCCCCGCCCTGGCTCCCCGCCTGGCTGCCCGCCCTGAGCTGCCCGCCTTGAGCCCCCCGCCCTGAGCCCCCCGCCCTGAGCCCCCCGCCCTGGCTGCCCACCCTGAGCCCCCCGCCCTGGCTCCCCGCCTGGCTGCCCGCCCTGAGCCCCCAGCCCTGGCTGCCCGCCCTGAGCCCCCCGCCCTGAGCCCCCGCCCTGGCTGCCCGCCCTGAGCCCCCCGCCCTGAGCCCCCCGCCCTGGCTGCCCGCCCTGGCTGCCCGCCTGGCCGCTGCTCAAGGCGCCTCAGCTCTGCAGCGCCCGCCCCGCAGCCCAGGGGGCGCCGCGCGTGTCCCCGGGGTCGAGCCCGAGCGCCGGCGGCTGGGCTGTCCGGGCGGCCCGTCGGGAGGGGAGGCCCGGCGGGTCCCGCGGGGTCGGCCAGGACTCACCTTGAGGATGACCCACTGCATGAGGCCCACGTAGTAGAGAACCGACATGACGCAGCTGAAGAAGACGATGATGGGCAGCACCTGGGGGCAGGCAGGTGGGGCTGGAGCGGGGCGGGGCTGGAGCGGGGCGGGGCGGGGGGGCTGGAGCGGGGCGGGGCTGGAGCGGGGGAGGGGCTGGAGCGGGGCGTGGCTGGAGCGGGGCGGGGCTGGAGCGGGGCGTGGCTGGAGCGGGCGGGCTGGAGTGGGGCGGGGCTGGAGCAGGGCGGGGCTGGAGCGGGGCGGGGCTGGAGCGGGGCGGGGCTGGAGTGGGGGAGGGGCTGGAGCAGGGCTGGAGCGGGGGCGGGGCTGGAGCGGGGGCGGGACTGGAGCGGGGGCGGGGCGAGCACAGGGGTGGAGCTACAGCAGGGGCGGGGCTAAGAGAGGGGCGGGGCTAGAGCAGGGGGCGGGGTGAGCAAGGGACGGGCTACAGCAGGGGCTGGGCTAGAACGGGGCAATCAAGGGGCGGAGCTAGCACAGGGGGCGGGGTGAGCGAGGGGCGGGGCTAGCGCAGGGGCGGGGCTAGCGCAGGGGGCCCGGGTGCTGGGCAGGGCCTGGGAGAGCCCAGGAGGGCCAGGACGCACTGGCTCTGAAGTCGTGCATGAAGCCACAGGGGTTCCCCTGGAGCCCCCGTCCCCTCCAAGGCTGCCGTGCTCTCCCTCCCCACACCTGAGGCCTGTGCTGGGTAGCGCCTGGCCTCCTGCCCAGCTGCTTCCCTGCCTGTGCAGTGGGCACGCAGTGCCAGGACAGCACCCACGCTCCAGGGCAGCGCCTGAGCGCAGGGCAGCCCCAGTAGGGCCCAGGGCCGCTTCCTCTGGGCACGCAGCTCACCCACAGCTCAGCGGAGAGGGGCTTCCAGTGCCCCGCCAGTGCCCTCACCGTTGGCTCCCGACTGGCCACACACCCAGGCTTTGTCGAAAGGCACAGCCGGGGCCCCCTAGGGCTCGGGCGCAGCAGGTCTGGCTGGGCCTGAGAATTCAGCCTCTCCAGACACTCCTGGGGCCGTGTGGACACCACAGAGACAGCCACCCCCCAGGCAAGGCCCTTTCCAGTGGGAACCGGCCCGCAGGCAGGCCAGAGGCCAGGACAGGGCCCTGCCGCCACCTCTCCCCCAGAGGCTGAGCTCCAATCACGTCCCTGGCCCCCAAGTTCCACAGACAGAGCCTGTCACCACCAGGCCACGACAAACCCCAAAACCCCAAGCTGGAAGATCTTCACAAGTGCCCGCTGCCGTGATCCCCCAAAATCACAGACAAGCCGAAGAGATGAAGACCAACACCCCCGACATGCCTCTGGAGCGCCTGCCGCCCGACGCTTCCCAGTCACTGGGCCCCTGTGGGAGGGTCACGGCCTCACTGGTCATGAGGGGAACCTCCCATGGGCCTCTCCGTTCAGCACACGCCCAGTCTCCCCTCACTCCCCGTGCCCGCCCTGAGGTCATGCTCATCAAGGAACTGGTGACCCCTTAATTGTGAGATTCTAAATCCAAGGCCAGGGCCTCCCTGGTGGTGCAAGGGTTAAAATGCAACCTATGAAGCAATCCACAGCCTCTGCAGCACGAGTTCAATTCCGGCTGGCCAGGGAGCAACCCACATGGCGCGCAGACCTCTCCTGCCGCCCGCTGCTCCCCTCAGCAGTGTCCTTCGGTCAATCTGCCTGTTCTGCTCCCCGCTCTGTCTCTGATGAATCCGCTCACCCCCCAAGCCTCTGGCCTGTGCCCCAGCTCTTGTATGCATAAATAAATAAATCTTTAAAAAAAATTAAACAAAAACAAAAATAAATCCAAGGCCATCTTCCCATCATTCCCTATTTCAGCTTTCCCCAAATAAATTTAGTCCTGGCGCCCAGAGGCTGCATCAGGCAGACACCCAGAGACCCTGGGAGATGGAAAAGGCATCCCTTCTCCCCAGGGGCTCCCCAGGGAGTGAGCGGAGCAGCCCCACCCAGCCCACGAGTGGGGATGCAGAGCTAGGGTGCGGCGCTGTGGGCGGAAAGTTTCCAGACGAAGCTGGAGCCAAGGTGGGTGACTCATCAGGACGACACTGCCGGGAGGACCGCCACGTAGCTGCGCTCGGCTGGGGAGGGGAGCTGAGGGGCCGCAGGGCCGCAGCTGTGGCAGGGTGGGTGGGACTCCACCCAGGAGCAGCTTGGAGCCTGCAAATCTGAGCAAGCTCAGGGGAGTTCCCAGGGCTGACTCAGGCCAAAGATCTGGGACTGGGGCCGTGATTCACGGGAAGGGAGAGCAGGAAGCGCTGGGTCCTCCCTTCCACCCGGCACCAGCAGGCCCCCCCCACCTTGAGGACAAGCCCTGAGCCTGGCAAATGTTCATGCATGTTCATGTGTGTGTCGTGCTGTGCACACGTGCGTGCATGCGAGTATACTGCAGTGTGCATATGTGTGTCGTGCTGTGTGCACGTGTGTATTGTGCGAGTGTGTTGCGTGTGTGATGTGTGTGCGTGTGTGAGCACACATGTGCGTGCATGCATGTTCCTTCTGTGATGCAGGGAGGGAGGGTGTGAAGGGTCTTGGAGAGGAGCGCATGTTCTGAGAAAGGATCTCGGTGCCGGTAGCCTGCGTCTCCAGCCCTGTCTGGCCCACGGTGCCCGGTGCCCGGCAGGTGGCTGCGGCCAGGAGGAGTTGGTGCAGCAGGCGTTGCACCGGGAAGCGCCAGGCTGCGTGAGGATGCACTGGCAGCCTCAGCCTCAGCCTCAGCCCCAGCCTCAGCCTCAGCCCCAGCCTCAGCCTCAGCCTCAGCCTCAGCCAGCTCGCATGTGCGGAGGTCATTATCGTGGTCAGGCAGGAGCTTTGGTATTTGGGAGGGAGACGGTGGCGCTGGTGTCGGTTGATGGGACGACCAACGACCGGTTCCAGCCTCGCCCTGCCCAAGCCCAGTCAAGCCCCTTCCTGCTCCAGAATCTTCACTAGCCCCATTTCTTGGAAACAAAACCAGCATTGATGATGCTGCCAAGATGCAGCCCCCCTCGGCGGGTGCCTTGTCCCCCAGCCCACATGTGGCCCCAGCGCCTGTAGGCCCATCGGGCAGCCTTGCCCTGGCTGCCCACACCCTATGTGCTCCACACTCCAGCCTCTTCTGTCCCGCCCATGTGTCCGCCTGTGTCCACCGTCCCTGTCCATCCTGTCCTGAAGGTCCACATCAAGAGCCACCTCCCCAGGCGGCTGCCTCACTTCCCTGTTTAAACCACCTCCCCTCCAGGCTTCCCCAGCTCCCACGGACCTGGGTGGTGGTCGGGCCTCCCTGTCTGTCTTTCTAGAACATGTGCAGTGAAATGCACCATGGGGTGGACACGCTGCCCGGTCCCTCAGGACCCAAGACCGAAGCTTCATTAGCTTGCAGTACCCACAGGCCCTGTGCCCAGGCCCGGTTATTCAGACCCCACTAACTGGGCAGTGGCTTCTGAAGGCCCCGCGGGCCGAGAGTGAAGCTGACCTGAAAGGCAAAGACCTCCTTGACCAGGGTCTCCCCAAACACGAAGCTGGAGCCGGCCTCGGTGTAGCTCAGGAAGACCTGCAGAGAAGACGCAGACTCTGGTGAGGCCGGGAGGGGGGCGGGGGAGAACCTGCACTGAGAACCAACTGAGGGAGCTGGAGGGGACCTGGGGCACAGAGTCCCAGAGACACCCCGGCCCTCCTGGCTCAGGCAGGTCGGCCCAGATGCTGGCCCCCTGGGCCCAGCCCCCCAGCCCCCAGCCCCAGGGCCCCAATCCCAGGCCCTGCTCCCTGGCAAAGTGCCAAAGTCACATTCACAGGCCTTGTCCCTCTGCGCACACCCCCCAGGAGACGCCTTTTCGGTACACTCTAAAGACAGGAGAGTTGCTCGGACAATAGAGAAGCGACAACGGAGGAAACAGGAAAGCGAGGTGCACGGAGCCGGGGTGGTTCTGTGCTGCTTGCTCCCGCCCACAGCCCCCCCGTCCCGTTCACGGCCTTGATGCCCTCCGCCACCCCTTCTGCAGGAGACATGGCTGCAGCTCCGGAAGGAGTCACTGCCGGCCCCAGCCTCAGGGCTCCCCACTATAGAGTAGGGGGCGGGGTCAGGCACACCCGCCTTCTCGACCGGCCCCCTCAGGGCGGCATGGCCGCCCTCCCCGAGGCACTGGAGCCCTGGACGGAGGGAGGGAGGTGGATACCCCTGACCTGCGTTGTCCTCATTACATTTTACAAAGGAAATTGCGATGGTTACCCGGCGTCTGAGTGACTCTAACGACGCCGAAAAATGGTAAAAAATAAAAATAAAAAGTAAAATTGGTGTCATACGCATTACCACAAGTTTTAAAAATGGAATTGAGAAAGTGTGACTTCAGCCAAGTGAACGTTCTGTCACACGCAGGCCATCACCCAGGCTTTCCACACTTTCAAGCGTGTCGGCCCCCTGCCGAGGGGCGCCCGCGCGGGCCTGGTACCGGGAGCCTCCCCGCCCGGACTCCCGCGCAGCCCCTGCCCAGGAAGGCCAGCTTTGGGGAGGGGACGCCAGCCGAGCGCCCGGCCTGGGGTCCGGTGCCCCCCCAGAGGCCCCGGCGGCGGGCCCGGCGGACACACCTGGATCTGGTCGCCCAGCCACTGGAATGCGATGAATCCCTGCTCCGTCCTGATGACGAAGAGTCCCAGTGCAAACTGCAGCCCGAGGCCCCAGAACACGGCCCGCCAGGACACCTGCTCCCGCAGACAAGGCCGGGGGGAGCGGGGCGCTGAGTCCTTGGAGACCCTCGGGGCCAGGGGAGGGCGAGGGCAGGGCTGCTGGGGGAGCGGCCTCTGCAAGCCTCGGCCTGTCTGGAGGATGGGGCTGGCCGGTCTGGGCTGTGCCCCCCGCCCCCGGAGTCTGGGTATGCCGGGGTGAGGCCTCCCCACAGCCCCGTGTAGGACAGGGCCGGCTCACGGGCCTGGGGCCTGGGCAGAGCCAGAGTTGTGGCTGGACCCTCCCCATCCAGCGGGGCTCCCAGCTGCCCCCACTGCTCAGTGCTCCCCTGCCCTCCAGAGGGGAGCTGGATCCCTAAGCCTGGCCGCCTCTGCATGTGAGGATCCCAAACAGTGACCCCAGAGCCAGAGCCCCAGCAGCTTGGGAGCCTGGGGCAGGTGTGGCCACACTGAGGGAGGGTGCTGACAACATGGGGGCAGGGGGCTGAGGAGGGGGTTCAGAGGCCACTCTGGTCCAGGGCCTGCTCTCACCTGGCGGTGGTGCTTCGAGACGGCGAATAGGAGGCCGAGGATCACGCAGATGCCAGCAAAGGAGACCAGCTGCTCGGGCCGCTGGGCGGTGTCCAGAGCCAGCCACAGGACCAGGCCCAGCAGGGCCGCGAGGGCCAGACCCCTGCGGGAGAGAGACCAGAAGGTGTGCCTTCAGCGTCTCCCCCTTGAGGGCGGGGTGCTCAAGGCAGTAGGAGGAGAGAGCGGGGAGCCCCCGGGCAGACCTCCAAGCCTCCCAGAGCCTCGTCTCCTGCTTGGGAGAATGAAGCCTAAGACCGCCGCTTCTCAGGGCCACAGGGGGTGAAACGAGAGGACACATTTAGTGAGGGGCCTGGGGCTGGGCTCCACCTGGGGCAGGAGATGTCACGCTGCCTTGGGGCTGGCTCAGCCCTGCCTCTGGCCTTGCCAGCCGAGCTGGGCCCGGTGCTCCCCACAGTCCTGCTCCCCAGAGTCTGCTCCTGTCAGTCTGGACTGTGGAGCAGACACACGAGAGCAAGCCCCGGGTGCGAGCTCACAGCAGTGTCCCCTCGCGGGACAAGCCCTGCCTGGCCGGGGCAGCCTGCGTCTGAGAGCCCCACTGGGGCACTGGGCACCACAGCTCGTGTTGTGTGCCGGGAGCCGCGCCCGGCGTTGACAGACCCGCAGGCCACCCTCACGTCAGAGAGGAAGGCGCTGCAGCCGGCGACGTGCCCGTTGAACGGCCTCCAGTTTAGAAAGCAGCAGAACTGAGGTTAGCCCAGGTCCTCTGTCTCGGCCGTGCAGATTCTACACTCATCACCACCTGGGGAGAGGCCCTCCCAGGACCCCGACTCAGCAGGCTGGCTCCAGAATCTTCCATTTCTGTCTGTGTCTCCCGAGTCTCTAGCGTCCCAGCTCCGGGCTGACCATTTCTCCCGTGTCTTGTACCACGTGTGTGTCTCTTTACTCGCTCTTTTTCTTGGTGAAGTGGCTTTATCAAAATTCAAAAGCACGTCTGTTTTTAATAGCTTTAGTAGCGACATGAGGGGCACATAATAAAAACTTGTAAGTGTACAATAGGCTAAGGGTTGACGTACCTGCACACCTGGAAACCATCCCACGGTCCAGTCAGCGAGTGCACCCTCGCCCCCCAGATTTCCTTCATGCCCCTCTGTAGCTCTTGCCTGATCCCTCCTGCTCCCAGGCAACAAATGATCTCTTTTCTGTCACTCAATTAGTTTTTATTTTCTAGAATTTTCTGTACGTGAAATGACAGCGCACTTTCTTTCCTATCCGACTTCTTTCCGTCAGTGTAACTATTTGGAGAGCCATCCATGTTTTTGCACGCATCCATCATGCATTCTTCTTCAGTGCAGAGTAGTATTCCGCAGAGTGGCCGTGCGTCGGCCCATCCATCCCCTGCTGGTGAATCTTAGGCGTTTTCTCCTAGCCCTGCGATGCACATCGCCGGTTCGTGGCCTGTTGTCCTTTTTACACCTTGTTGCATCTGGTCTTCTAAAATTTTCTTAATGACTTATACATCTTTGTTCAGGAGGGGTTTTGGTCTGTCCACTTGGTGTGGTTATTGATACGGGAGGAGGGGTTAGATCTATCACCTTTCAACTTATTTCCTATTGGTCCCATCTGTTCTTGTTCCCTTTGTTCCTGTTTTTCTCCCTTCTTGCAGATTAACTCTCTGCAAGTGACTGTCCTTTTGAAAGCCCGGCTTGCTGGGCTGCTTGGCCGTATTCTTTCAGTGGTTGCTTAGCGCGGACGCTTCCATCCCTCCCTCGGCCCGCCCTGGCTCCGCTTGACCGCAGGCTCTGCGCCTGTGGTGGGGAAACCCCAGGAAGGCTCGCGCAGGCTCCCCCGCAGCCCGTGTGAGGCCCCTCTATGGGGAACATAGCCTCACGCCACCGCATTATCACTCTTGCTGGCTCAGCGGGCTGCATGTTGGAGCGCTTGGGAGAAGACGGGCGTAGTGCTCCCCGATGGCCTTGCCGCTCCCTCAGCTCCTGCTCCTCGGCGCGGCCCCAGCTTCCCAGGAGTCTCCTCTCCCGTCTCCTGCCGCGCAGGCTGCGAGCCCCGTCTGAGAAACCCCCGGTTCTCCTTTACTGGAGGCAGGTGAAGAATTCCAGATCGACGGGCTTGTGGTTTCCACCGTCCCACTGTTTGCTCGACGGTGTTCTGGGGACCAGGTGTGCTCTCCCCCACATCCTTGCTCCTCGGGCTTTAAGGTTTTCTCTTCTGCCCGGGCTGCGGCTGGGCGCCCCGCGGCTCGCGTCTCCTCACGCTTCTCGTGCTGAGTCTGGACTGCTCAGAGCTTTGGGCTTATCGTTGTCTTCGAACGTGAGATTTTCGGACACTCTGTCTTCACGGGTTTTTTCTGCTCGGCCTCCCCTCGGCACTGGCCAGCACGTGTGCCCGCGCCCGCTGACAGGCGCGCCGTGGGGAGCGCACCCGTCCCACGCCCGTCCAGTTCTGCCTGCAGGCTTGTCCGGGGCCCAAGCAGCCTTGGTCCAGCTTCACCCTTCCCCCTGCTGACCTAGGCCTCTCCTGGCTCGCTGGCCATGCCCACCCTGCTGTGGCCACTGAGAATAAACACCCCCGGCCCCGTGTGGGATTGGGGGGGTTATTCCCTCTTTCTGGGGCTGGGAGTCTGGTCAGACTCAGGGAGCACCCTGGAGGCCTCCCTCGGCTCTGCTCCTCCTTCCTGGGCCTTCGCAGTGTCAACTCCAGGCTTTGCTTCCCTGGATTCCCCGGTCTGTTTCCCCAGCTCAGGGAATCTGGGGCCCCTTCCCTGCCACCTGCTTTTTCAGGCTCTAGGGAACCCCTTTAAAACCCAGCGGAGCCCAAACTGTTGTCCAGGCACGTGACTCACCACACCCGAATCCCCTGGGGTTACCTAGAAATACCCTCAGCGACCCCCCCTGCCCCCCACCTGCTGAGTCAGGAGGCGCCACCAGGCCCTCCCCGTGCAGTGGGCGGGCAGCTCTGAACCTCGGCCCTCCTGGGTCCTGTCCTTAGCTGGGGGTCACCGCAGAGAGACCCTAGGGAACTGGGTGCCAGGCACCAAGAGACAGCGTCCTCGAGGCCACCCGGCAAGCTCTTCGGGCCCTGGAGGCTGGAGGGTGGGGCGTGCCTGCCAGGCGCAGGGATGGGATAAGGCTGATCCCGCTCTCCCCACCCAGGCTGCGGCCCCCCAGCTGACTCAGAGCCCGCCCACCCCATGGCTGGCGCGAGCACACTCACCTCTTAAGCCAGAGGCGCAGGCGGGAGCTCCCCAGAGGCCTGGCCCAGCGCCGCAGCTTTGGCCCCAGCAGCTGCTTCAGCAGGCTGTGGACCGGGAAGGACAGGACCACGGAGGAGAGGATCAACAGCGCCAGGGCCCGCTGGAAGTCCAGGAGGCAAGCGACCAGCAGGAAGGCGGCCCAGGCTGCAGCGGTGGGAGCAGAGGGACTGGGTCGCTGGCTCTCAGACCCTGCGGCTGCCCCCGCTCCTCCCGACTCCCCCAGGCCTGGAGGGCAGGACGTCACCCCGAGGGGGGGTGGCAGCGATGAAGCCATCAGGCAGGACTTCTAGTGCCGTGTGAGCAGGACAGAGGCCTGAAGATCGCTGCCCACGGGGTGGCCCCTAGAGCCACTGCCCCCCGCGGGCCGGGGAGGGCGAGGCTGAGCTGACAGGGCTGAGGCCACAGGGACCGCTCTCCCCGCTGCTGCCTTCCCTTTGCCTTTTCCCCTTCGAGCGGCCACACAGGCCTGAGCGCCGCCTCCGGAAAGCCCTCAGGACTCTGGCCAGAACCCCGGCAAGGCACCCCCTTCCTCCGAGACCCCAGGCGGTCAGCTGCACCAGAGGAGGAAGCGCCCAGCAAGGACGCCTGAGGCTGAGAAGAGGGGCTCGGGGCCCAGCAGACCAAGTGCAGCGAGGCGGAGGCCTGCCAAGGGGACAGTGAGGACAGCAAAGAGCCGGGGCTGACACATGTTGCCCCGACGCGGGCTGAGAGAGGCCCCACCGCCATCATTAGCTGAAGACCAGGCTCTTGCGGCCCGGCCAGGTGGCAGCGGGGAGAGCCCTACGGGTTCTTCAAGGGCCTCCCTGGTGGCACAAGGAGTCAAGTCTCAGCACTATGAAGCCGTCCACAGCCTCTGCAGCACGAGTTCCACCCCCGGCCAGGGAGCTCCCCACAGGGTGCAGCAGACCCCTCCTGTCTCCCCGCTGCTCCCCTCAGCAGAGGATTTCAGTGGATCTGCCTGTTCTGCTCCCCACTCTGTCTCTGGACAGAGATAGCCCCTGCACCTCTGGGCTGCACCCCAGGTCTTATATGCATAAATAAATCTTTAAAAAAAAGAGAGAGAGAGAAGCAAAGCTGGATTAGGTGAGGGGGCGCCCAGGAGGCCCTGCCAGGGGAATCCCCAGCCCGGACAGGCCTTCCAGAGGCAGCTGTAAGGAGCCAGAGGGGCTGCCCGTGGCCCACTGCCCTCTGCCTGGCCTGTCCTGCTGCCCTCTGTCCAGCCGGCTCTGGGGTCTCTGCATCTTCTGTACTCGCCTCCCCTCCCCCACCAGGAGGGCCTCCCCCTGTGCAGACCTGCCTTTGCCTGGCCCAGGGCTGCCCTGTGCACAGCAGAACTGGCTCCTCCTGGTCCTTCGCCCTCTTTCTAGAAACTTCTGCCAGCCGCTACGTAGCCCCTCCCCACAGACACGCGCCCCTTCTCCACACTGTCACCTGGCGAACACCCAACAGCTCTCAGTAGCTTTGTCTGCAGGGCGCCTGCCCTAGTGTCTGCCTCACCCCCACTGCAGCCCAGCTCTGCCCGCGTCCTCCGGGCAGCACCATCCTCGGCCTTACCTGCACTCCGCCTGTCCCCCTGCCCTTCGCTGCACCCACACCACCCAGCGTTCCTCCTGGGCACCCCTGTTCCTGCTCCCGTCTGCTCTCTACCCCGTCTCGGCTTTCCAGGGCCCCCCCGCCAACTCCCGCATGGCTGGTGCCCGGCCACTGTCCTTGACCAGTGTCTCCTTTCTTTCTCCACGCCACCCACAATGGCAGGGAGCATCCTGCCTCTGCCCGCCCTTCGCAGCGGAGGGCTCCGCCTAGAACTTTACCCTCCCAGTGAAGCCTTATCAGCCCTGCCCCGCCTGCTACGCCTTCACTCCTGAGGTCCTCCCTCGGGGCGACTTCTCACCTTTTATCATCCTTCCCTCACCTCCTCCGTCAGCCCTCCCCGGGCACCCCTCCCTGCGGCTCCCGGGACATGTGGAAATCTGTGCTCCCCTCCTCACTGCCAGGGAGCATCCTGGGGGAGTCCAGGGCCTGGACTGAGCGGCCAGGGGTGTTGGGGGGCTATGCAGGGGTGGGGGGCTGGACCCACTCACCAGTGCACAGCAGGCCCGTGCGGATCCATCGAAACAGCTGCGCATGCTCCCGGCAGAGGTGCCTGGCTCTCAGGGCTGGCTGCAACTTCCTCCTGAGGGGATGGCAGGCTCCAGAGCAGGCACCCAGTTCCTACCGCCCCACCCCCTTGGGCCTCCTCCATCTCCAGCACGAGGCCATGCAGTCACATCCCCCAAAAAGTGGCAGCGTGGGGTATCCGGGTGCAGGGCCAACCCCAGCCCCAGGCAAAGGGAGAACGGCCAAGGCCTCTGCGCCCACCTGCCTCTGCCGCTCCACCCAAGGGGTGCCCCTGCCTCCCTGGCTGGGACAGGAAGGAGACTCCAACACACAGAAACCTGAGCAGGCTGCTTGCTCAGGCCAGCCCTGTGCTCACCCCCAGGGCCTGGACTTCTATGTCACATGCCCGCTGCCCAGTGCAAAAGCCGCGTCTGGCCGGGTATGTGGCCACTGTCCGCCTGGAGGAAAGGCTGCCTCCTCAGGGCCCTCAGGCCAGCACGGGAGCTGCCCCAGCTGTCTCCCCCCACACCCACCTCCTGCCTCCTCCAGCAGGGTCTGGCCGGGAGGGCCCCCAGGGGTCTGGGGGTCAGGGGCCTTGGCAGGCTGGCCGGTCCCTTTCCCTCTGGGGCTTTGTCTCCACGTGAAAAATGGGGGGGCAGACCAGTTTAGGGCTTTGCAAGCTGAGGCTGGAGGTGCCTCCGGGTGCCCCAGAGCTCAGTGGGGGGGCAGGGATGTTGGGCTGCTTCAGGACCCAGAGCCAACTTCAACCAGACCAGCCCCACAGTAGAGCTAGGGTCCCTGATGGCGGCTTCCCTCGGCTAAAGCTCCTGTGCTCCTCTCTTCAACCAAGGTTTGGTGTGCCCCCCTGGGCACCCAGACCACCCAGCCCCTCACCATCCTGTGGGTTCCTGGCTGGCCTGGCTCCGGCTGCCTCCGCCCTCTGCAGGGCTCCGGTCGCTGAGGGGGCTCCGGCCTTCCTCCTAGGGTAGAGCCATCAGGTGGGCTCCTCCGTGAGCCCCAGGCTGGAGGCCCGGCACGGGGAGGCCCACGGGCAGCTCGGGAGGGCTAGGAGGGGGCTGGATGTTTGCCCAGGATGTCGTCAGAGGGCAGCTTAGTGAATGCCACCAGCGCAGGTTAAGCGCTGACTGTGTGCCGGGCTTGGTGCTGGACACGTGCTGCCCTCAGGGAACCCAGGGTCTGCGCTCAGACCCGCCGTGGCTGGTCGGGCAGTGCCAAGCAGGCCAGCCGTCGACACGGTCCCCGGCAGGTGACAGAAGCACCTGGGGTCATGCAGGGGGGAGGGGTGTGGGGAGGCTGGTGGGAAGGGGTGTCTCTGGGTGGTCTGGCTATCCCAGTGAAAGACAAGACTCAGGCCCCTCAAAGCTGAGGCTGCCCAGGGGGGGCCCCGTGCGCACAGACTGGCTCTCCTCATCCTCAGGTCCCAGCTCAGTGCTGGCCCCGTTGAGGCCTCCCGCCTTTCACACCAGGCGGGCTGTCCGGGCAGAGCAGCCCTCAGCCAGGCCCTCGTGAGGACAGAGCCGGGCTGCCGCATGCGAGGCGCCACCCCAGGGCTCCTAGTTCCAGCAAAGAGGTGAAGGGGGGCAGAGGTGGGGGGGTGGAGGGAGAAAACAAGGCAGGCCCTCCCTCCAGGGCAGGGGGCGGGAGCAGGTGAGGGACAGACCATGCTCTCCAGGAACTCAGCGCCCATGTTCTCAAGACCGTTGGCCACGGAGGAGAGCGAGATGGCCTCTCTTCGGCTGGATGCGTCGTCCTCCATGGGCAGCTCTCTGCTGGGACAGCCAGGGCCCCAAGTCAGGCGGGACCAGGCCAGGGGCCTGGAGAAGCCAAGAGGACAGCAAGGGACGCGGCGGGGATGGCAGCCCTGCCTGGAGCTGCTGACACCCCCGGTACCGCGCTCCGCGGCCAGACAGAGGGAGGCGGTCGTCCTGCGCTCACTCCCGAGCCCCCGGAGGGCAGGCAGAGCGGGGAAGGAGGGACGGACTCGGGCTCAGCACACACATGGGTCCGAAAGGGGCTTTTTTGGGGAGAGACACCCCAGAGGTCGTCACGCCCCACAGCAGTTTAGAACCATCGCGCTTAGGAGGTCCCAGCGCCATTAAAGCACGAGACATCACCGCTCACCCACCGGCATGGCTGCGTCAACAGGCTCAGCGATACGAAGTGTCCACGAGGAAGTGGGGTGATGGGAACCCTCACTGGAAAGTGCTGACGCTGCTTTGGAAAACGGCCTGGCAGCTTGTCAACCAGAATGAATGCAGACCCAGAGACCCAGGCTGTAGGACCCGGCAACTCTACTCCTGGCTCTCCAGGAGAACAGAAAACGCGTCTGCACGGAAACCGGCACAAGAATACCCCCAGCGGCACTGACTCACAATAAGCAAAAAGTGGGAACAACCGAAATGCCCACCAAGTAACAAATGAGCAGGTCAAATGCAGTGCACCTGAATGGAGGAAGATTATGTGGCCTCAAATAACATCCCGGTGCGTGCTGCGCGCGGGGAGACCTTGAAAGCATGATGCTAATCGAAAGACGTCAGTCGCAGTAGACCATCGATTATGACTCCGTTCTTAGGAAACCTCAGAACAGGAAAAGCCATAGAAACAGAAAGTAGGTTCCTGATTGCTTAGGGCTAGGCAGGTGGGGACAAGGGGGTAGAGGAGCTATTATTAAAGCCTATGGGGCGTCTATCTGGGTGACAAAATGCTCTAAAGTGGATTGCTGGGCCTCCCCTGGTGGCACCACGGTTGAGCGCTGAGCTGTGAAGCTGCCCGCAGCCTCTGCTGCGCCGGTTCAGTCCCCGGCAGCCAGCGAGGGTCCCACATGGCGCGCAGACCTCTCCTGCCGCCTGCTGCTCCCCTCAGCAGTGTACTTCGTCAGTCCGCCTGCTCTGCTCCCTGCTCTGGCTCTGGTGAATTCTCTCGGCCTCCCGACTGTGCCCAGTGCTTGTATAAATAAATAAATAAATAAGTCTTTAAAAAAATTAAAACGGACCGCGGTGCTGGCGTGGCTATCTGTGAGTAGCTAAGAACACTGAAGTGTGTACTTTCAAGGGATGAATTACATGCTGTGTGACCTCTCTCAACAAAGACATCAAATTCAAACAAAGTCACACCTTCCTTGTATTCTCCGTCCCCGCCTCTAAGGACGGAGACACAACATTCTGACGCATCATTCCGGCTCCGGCATCCAGCTCTACCGAAGCTGGCCCTGCCTTTGGGCTTTTTGACTACAAGGGCCAGTACGCACCAGTGCTTGTGCCGCTGGTGTTCAGGCCACAGGCTTCACTCACCTGAAAAAAGGTCCCTGAGTAACACTCCTGGCTCCCCGCTCCTGTTCCCTCCTTCCCCTCTCCCGACTCGATCAAAACATCAGCCTGGTTAGGTTGACAAACCCAGGTGAGCACTTACACACACCCACGCACACATACACACACACACGTAGAGATACAAACTCACACACCTACATAGACAAAGACACACACAGATACATGCACACATACACACACACGTACGCCCAGCCCCACAAATATATAAACATAGACACTCAGATACACACACGCGCGCGCACGCACACACGCGTGTGCACACACACGAGCAGAGCCCGAGCAGGCCCAGCTCCCTGGGCAGGGTCGGGCCCAGGATAGGCAGCCCCACGTGCCAAGGCGACACACAGTTATTCCAGATCGGGCTGCTCTGAGGCTTCGAGGAGCGTGAGACTCTGGCCCGCCCTGTCTCCTAGAAGCTGGAACTGGACGCTGGGTGAGGGTGTCCTCCTGCGGCAGGGAAGGGCTGAGGTGTGTGGGGCCGCTTCTCCTGTGAGTGAGATTCCTCTTCCCTAGCCCAGTGAGCTAGTGACCAGCACCAGAACGTCTTTGTCCTGTCAGTTCTCCTAGATTTAGGGGGCAGCCCGCCCTTCGTCAGCTCTTTGAACCTCTCTGAGAAGCTCCTGCCTGTACAAATCAGATGGCTGGATTTTTCCTCCTGTTAATCTGTCCTGTATTTACAGGGCTGCCTCAGCGAAGAACCAGGGAGCGCAGAGAAGTTGTTCTCCCCAACAAAGCGGAGACGCTGCGCAGGGAGGCCGGGGCCTCTTCTACTCACGTTCGTGGGAATGAGTCGCCCTCGGGAACAGATGGACGCGGGATCCGCGGGCACAGGCTGGAGCCAACCTGCTGCGCAGTGGCCGGCTCCTTGGTGTGATGGGAGTTTCAGGGCAGAGTCCAGGGTTGGAGGAGGCTGGGCCTCCCCGCTCTGCGCAGTCATCTCTCCAGAGCCCAGGGCCACGGTCAGGGCAGGGACTCCAACCTCTTCCAGGGAAAGATAGAAGCAGGGCAAGAGGGCTCCCCAAGAGGCCTGACCCAGGAGCCCCACCTGGAGCCACCTTCCCCACATGAGAAGCCGTCCTCATCCAGGAAGCCCGCTTGGATCACTCTCCCTGCCTACATCCCCTCCCGAGCCGCTTTCCACCAGCCGTCGGTGCCCGCTGGGGTGCTGGATGGCACATTCTCTTTTCATTTCTGTCTCGCCCAGCCTCCTCCCCAGCTGCACTGGTCGTCACAGCAGCAGCCTCTTTCCCCACTGGAGAGTGAGGGAAGCCACCACGAATCCCAGCGATGGCTCCGGTCTAAGCACCATGAGTCAAGGAAACAACAAAATTACGCAATTTCCCCTTTCGTTGTCCTGGTTATTGAAGCACCAGCCGAGCGAGCGTGTGCGCAGTCAGGGCACAGACGCCTTCCCGCGTCAGCCACAAAGTAATCATTAAGCTTCTCTGGGGAGTGACGGCGCCTCCTCAATGATTAATCCCAGGCTCTGGGGACAAACTCAGGGAAGCTGCTCCTGGGCCCCGGCTCCCCCCGCGGGGCGCCCCTCACCCACTAATGTGGCTGCACCAGGTCCACTTTGGGGCAATCTGCTCTTCAGGGCGGGAGCGCCCCCTGCCCCACTCGTTCCGGCTGCCGCGCGTGGCCTCCAGTGGGCAGGCGGCATCCAGCGCCACCGCGCTCACTCGAGCAGGACACCTGCCTCCCGGTGCCAGGGCTGCCACCCTGCCAGCAGCACCTACAGGACGGGGGAGCATGTGGGCTTCTGGGTGTCCAGGCCTTCCCGCCCTCCCCTCCCCTCCGCACCCCTCCCCTGCCCTCCCCTCTCTCCTCCCTGCGCTGTTGCTCATGACTTTGACGTCGCCTTCCTGGGCCTGGAGTCTGAACCACGGACAGGACCAGCCGTGAGTCATGGGCGAACCCTGAGCTTGGCGCACAAAGGTCTAGGTGCAGTCCTCACCCACAGCTCACCTGCTCCCGGGTCCTGCGCCTTGGTCAGGGTTCTGGGGTGACGGAGCCGTGCCTGTGCAGGCAGGCTGCTGCGGAGGCGGCGCCCCCAGGCTGGCGGGTGCCCCCCACCGCAGTCGGGAGGCCGTGGACCCGCTCCCCTCCTCCAGCAGGGGAGGCCCACGGTGGACCGGGCGGAGCCCAGCGCTCATTCTGGGGTACCCAGCAAGAGCCCTGGCCGGGTGGGCTGAGTGGGCGGAGCCCCAGGGGGAGGCCCCGAGCCAAGGGACCGTGTGGCGCTGCTCCCCGCAGCCCGCTCCCGAGGTGACCTGGGGCGGCCACCCGCCGGGCTCTGGGCAGAGAGGGAGGCAGGGACAGGCCCGGTGTCCTTTCCCAGCCAACTGGCTGCCCCTGGAGGGGCTGAGAGCGCGGGGCTCCCCTGCCCTCCTGCCCTTCCGCGAGGCGGCGCGCTCCCTGGCCGCCTGTCCTTCTCGGCCCCTCCGTCTCGGGGGCGCCCGGGTCTGAGCCTGATCGAAGGGCCCAGCGCAGGTGGAGGGGGCACCTTCGATGGTGAGGGAGAGCCTCGACCTGCCCGCAGCCCGCCGCCCCTTCCCTCGGTCTCAGGACTTTGCCCGCCGCCCTTCGCGGCTCTTGGCAGGTGGGGCTCTTCCCGCCCCTCAGGTGCCCCGCGGGGGCCGGGGATGCGGCCGTCTGCCTCGCTGGACGTGGCTTGGTTCTGCAACCTGCCTCTGGGCCCGGGACGCGGCTTCCTTGCCCCCGGCTGGGGAGCAGCTGCCTGTCCCCTACCCTGGAAATAATCCCCCGGGCTGCACCACTTGTGTCCAGGCGTCAGTCCCCCGCGGTGTCCAGCAGTCGCCGGCAGAAGCACCCTCTCGCCTCCGGGCAGACACCCCCCAACAGCGAGAAGGTCCCTGCTGGCGCTCACGGCCCCCCAAGCCCAGCCCCCTCCGGCGCGGCCCCCCCCCAGCCGTCCGCCTACCTGCTTTGCGTTCCCTGGAAGGGGTGGCTGCTGTCCACGCCCAGGCTCCTCCCTGCCCGGCGGCGCCCCGCACCAGCCCCCGCAGCGCCCCGCCATTCCTCTGCGTTGTGAGGGTCCCGTTAGCTCTTCATGCAGCAGCGCCACGGTGTTTCCTTTCCCCTTGCAGGCTGCAGACTCGGTCACGTCGCCCTGTGGGGCTCAAGGACACGATCCTGGTTTTTGCGGGTTCAGCCCCCAGAGGAGGTGCCGGGGAAGCATCCATGTGGGTCTCTGGCCCAGGCGCAGTCGATGCACCGGCTAATCAATTATCCAGGGAAAACAATCCCCCATCTTGCCCCTCCCCCCCCAGGAGGGCCGACCTGTCCCGGCCTCACCTCCTGTCCCCCCACCCCAGCCTGTCACCCAGGCCCTGTGACTCACCCCCAGAAGCTTCTGCTTCCAAAGGTCAGTCCAGTCCCCTTCAGCTCTGTGACCCCACAGGCCTAGCGGGCGCTGGTGGGGCGGACCAGACTGGCACGGTCCCCTCTGCGGCGGGCACTGTCAGAGGTCTCTGCCCCACCTCCAGGCAAGGGGAAGGAGCTGGCACCCAGTCTGCACAAGAGGAGAGCCCGGGGCCGGCGGCGCCAGGAGGCGACACCAGAGAGCGCCCTGCCCGAGGGCCGGCTGAGTTACCTCAGCCAGCCCCACCGCCCAGTGAGGTGGCTTCGGTCTGCCCCCAGCCGCCACGCAGCTGAGTCGGAGGGCCGGGGGATGCTGGGCGCACAGCTAGACCCCGCCACGACTTGGGCCCTCCGGCCAGACGCCACAGAACCAGGGACCCCGTTTCTTGGGACGACTCCAGCGTGACCCGGGCTGGCTCTGCTGGGGCGGGGTGGCTGGGCAGCCAGCCCTCACCCTCCAGGAGCAGACGCCGTGCCCTGGGAGGGCAGACACTGCCCGTGCCTGGGCGTCCAGGCAGAGTCCTCAGCCCTGGGGGAGGGGAGAGAGGAGCGGCATGGACGGGCAGGGCTCAGGCGCGAGAGCAGGTCTGGGGGCCCCCTGGAGTCTGCCTGAGTGTGACCCGCCGGCCCTCTGCAGCACAGATGCCCTACGTGAGTCCCCCCACGCGGCCATCCGTCAAAGGCCAAGGGCTGGGGAAGGGGTGGGGCCTGCTCCCTGAAGGGGGGCTGCCCCAGCCTCAGAGCAACTCCTCAGCAGGGTGCAGGGCGCTAACCCCCCGCAGCTGGACAGTCAAGTGGGCACCTCAGGGCCAGGGGAAGGTCCTGCGTCCTCTGAGCTGTGTCCCCTGAGGCTGGGGTGGTAATGGCTGCCCCCTGCACCCTTGGAAGCACAGGGGCTCTAGGGTAAGGGAGTGCCCTGTCCCGGGCTGCTGCGGATGTTCCTGCCCCTCTGGGCTCCATCCAGCTCGTGTCTGCCACTGGCACCACCATGGCACGCGGCTTCCCGCTTGCGGGATTTCTTACTGGTCCAATGGACGAGAGGTAGATCTTAAAACGGAGGGGCCTGGGATCCTCCGAAGGCCTTTCTGTTTCACATAAGGTCCAAATAAGTGCCGGTCAGGGGGTGTGTAAGGGAGAGGGCCAGGGAGACCCTTGTGTCCAGCAGGCCGTGTTGCTTCCACTGTGGGCAGTGACCTCTATAAATGAAAACAGGCGGCGGGTGGGCGGGTGGACACATCCAAGGCTCCCACTTTTCGTTTCCAAGCCTAGACGCCATCTCCTGACTCCACTCTGTGCAGCGAGGCCTTAGCTGTCACATGACCGCTGGGGTTCGCCTCCGGTGACGTCGCACTTAGTCGGCCCTCACTCCTGCTTCCGCTGGCGGCCTGGAGCCGCCTCCGGCACCCGACAGCCCCGGATGGCCGCCCAGCCCCACGCCAGGCCTCCTGCTGCCTGCAGATTTCTTCCTGAGGAAGACGCAGCTTCGTGGTGCCCAGGAATGTCACCGGAGGGCTTGTCCTCTCCATCAGCTGTCCCTGGGCCTCCCTGCTCGTCACGCGGACGTCCCGGCCCCTGCCGGGCCTCCCTGAGCCTTCCGCTGCCCACCACCCCCAGCTCCCCTCCCCCATGGCTGTCTCCGCCGCCCCGTCCGCGTCCTCTGACCAAGATCCTTGAGCCCTCAGCGCACCCATCACACCGAAAAGGCGCCTGACATCCCCAGTCTAACCCGGGCCCAGGCCCTGCTGCAGCTTTCCCGGGGAATGACCTTGGGGAACTGCCTGCTTAGAAATAAAGATGGAGGGCCTCCCAGGTGGCGTGGCGGGTGAGCGCTGGGTTGCAAAGCTGCCCGCGGCCTCTGCGGCGCCGGTTCGATCCCCGGCTGCTCCCCGGCCCCGGAGGAGGGTCCCACATGGCGCGCAGACCTCTCCTGCCGCCCGCTGCTCCCCTCAGCAGTGCCCTTCGGTCCTTCTGCCTGCTCTGCTCCCCGCTCTGGCTCTGGGGAATTCTCTCACCCTCCCGCGCTTCTGACTGAACCCAGTGCTTGTATAAACAAAACAAACAAACAAACAAATAAATAAAAAACATGCCTCTAAAAAAAAAAAAAAAGAAATAAAGATGGAGCAGGAGGCGAATGCTGCACCACACACAGGTGAATTTGAAAGTCATCAAATGAAGGAATTCCAACACAGAAATTATTTAAAAATACATAGATTCATCCTAAACCTTAGACCAGGAAGGGGAATAAAGACACGACAGCCAAGATGGCGAAAACATGCATACTGTGGCACTTGCACAACCAGAGATGAGGTTTTCCGAGAATGTTCAGAAGCCGTGGGGAAAGCTCAGGCAGGGCCGGGAGGTGCAGGAAGCGGAAGGCAGAGCCGAGTCCCGGCGGCTCAGGTGAGCGCTGAGGCCCGCACACCTGTGTGAGCGCGGGGCGAGCCCGCGCAGGCGCCTCGGGACGTGGCCTCGCGGCCCAGGCCCGTGGGAAGCCCAGGGGGTCAGGCTGAGGACGGCCATCATCCGAGCGTTTGCGCTGGGGCGGGGCGGGGGTGCAGGTGGCCCTGAGGTGCCTTTGAGAGGCGGCAGCCTGCAGAGGGGCGAGGCCTCCCGGCCACGCCGATCAGACCTGAGTCTCCTCTGAAGGGACACACCTGGCCAGGTCGGCCCGGAGGAGGCCCGGCTTCCCCCGCCCCCGGCCTCCAGGGCTCTGCTCAGGGGGCACTGCCGCCGCGCTCCCCAGCCTGCCCGCCTGAGAAGCCTCCGCCAGCAGCCCCCACCAGTTCCCGCCCTGCTGACCTCCAGCCGCCCGCCTGCTCTTCCACGGGCCGCACCGCCCTTCCTCGCGCGGGGAGCTGGCGCATGTGCACAAGCAATTGCACGTTTTAAGCACTAAATGGCCCATGGTGTGCCCTGATGGGCCTCCCAAGGAGGGGGCGGGGGTGCCGCCGCGAAAACCCCTCTCCACTCGTCTCCTTCAGCTCGTGTCTTCACATCCCAGTTACTTTGCTCTCAATGCTTCACCAAAAATTATAATAATAATAATAAGGAACAACATAAAATTCCTTGCACACCTTGTTCCACCGAAAATGTTGTGCGTTCATCACTGTAACACCAAGGACAGCGTTATAACGTTTTACACGCAGGGGTTATGTGCAGGCAAACTGTCTTTCAAGGGGGATAAATGACAAGAAATGAGTCCTAGACAGTTTCTCTCCAAGTGAAAATACGCTTCTTGTTTAAAAGGGAAATCAAAGCACTCCAGAGGGCTGAGCCGCCAGCGCCCAGGCCAGGGAGTGGGCCGGGGCTCAGACTCATGGGAGTGCAGCCTGGACGACAGCTCTGGTCAGTGGCCCTGGCCTTTCCCTTCAGAAGGAGCGGAGCATCCCCTCCCAGATGGCTGCCTTTCTTCCTTTCTTTCTTTCTTTTTAAAGATGTATTTATTTATACAAGAACAGGGGTACAGGCCAGATGTGCAGGGAGTGTGAGAGGATTCACCAGAGACAGAGCAGGGAACAGAACAGGCAGACCGATGAAATACACTGCCGAGGGGAGCAGCGGGCGAGACAGGAGAGGTCTGCCGCGCCATGTGGGATTCTTGCCAGTCAGCTGGCCGGGATCGAACCCGTGCTCAGAGGCTGCGGACAGCTTCACAGCCCCGCGCTCAACCTCCTGCGCCACCAGGAAGGCCCAAGATGGCTGCATTTCTGAGAGGTAGGTTTTGCTGTGACTCCATTTTCTCCTGAGTCAAGCACCTGAGGCAGGGTCCCCTGGCCTGACCCTCATCCCACTCTGACCCCAGGACCTGCACCCACACTCGCTCTGAGCAAGAGCCAGGCAGGCCCCTGACCCGCTAACACACGCCCCCAAAGCAAGGCCAACTTAGAAGCTTCAGGGCCATGACCCAGTAGCTTTGGTTCAGGCTGCATGTGCCAAGCTGTCCATTCACTGGAGAGGCTGCCTTTGGGGGAGAAGCCCAGGGCCAGACACAGCTCTTACCATTTGGGGGGGGGTCAGATAATACAAACCTGGCCCCGAGGTTGGCTCTTGCTAAATTATATTAAAGATCAAACACCCAAGACAGGCCGGAACGCAAAGGTTTTGGGAGACGAGGCTTTATTGGGGCCCAGCACCCCCACCTGCACCCTCCCTCCGCCCTTCAAGACCCAGCTCCCTGCTCCTCCTGACTCGGAGGCGCCCGGCTAACCCCCCAGGCCGCACTGATGGTGGGAATTGCTGCTGTGGAAGTGAGCCCCCAGGCCACCAGGCACCTCCATGCCGAGCCTGGGGGCGGGAGTCCCAGGCTGCTGTGGGGGAGCTGGAAGCCCCACCCTCCATTCCAGACCCAGGGAGGGCACACACCTGAAGGGAAGCCTCACATTAACACTGAGGCATCGCATGAGCCCCCCACCGTCTCCCCAAAGGGGCCTGTGTCCAATTGTCTGGGAACTATCGAGGGGACACCCCAGGGAGGAAGGGCGCAGGCTGCCAGCTCTGTCTGTGTGCGGCTGTCGGTCAACAGTGGTGGGTGCGGGCAGGCGGACCCCAGGGTGCCAGGGGAACCCAAGTCCCGGTTGCACTGATCACGTCTGAAGTGGGCGTCACTCCCACCCAGACACCCTGCCTGGGGCCGAGCCCCGCTAGACGGACGAGGGGCCCAGACATTAGCCGTGGCCACGGGAGCCTGACGCTGGACTTCAGTGCAGCAGCCAAACGTGCTTCCACTTGTCCCTGGGGCGCCTGAGAACCCGCCTGGAGAGGCTCCCTGACCCCGGCGCACCCAACCACACCAGACGAGGGCCAGCAGGAGACACAGTTGCTGCCTTTATTGCATTCCAAGGGGGGCAGGCTGGTGTCAGCGTCCCCACCTCAAGCCTGAAGGAGGGGTGCTAAGGAAGGACCCAGGGTACTGGGCCAAGCACAGCAATTCCTGGGGCCCACAGACGGGGGCGGGGGGTGCGCCAGAGCTGGAGCCCCAGGAGCGAGAGCGAGGGGTGGAGGCAGGGCCCTAACTCCAGGCTCAGGGCAGGGAGAGGTTACACCCCCCTGGGGCCCCAGCGCACTCCCCTCAGAGGTGGAGAGGGGGTGCAGTTCAGCATGGAGAGTGGGACCCTCAGCACCGCCCAGCCTCGTGCCGGCTCCCCACAGGCAGCGGGCGGCAGAGGCCGAGGCAGAGGGGGAGCACCGCAGCCTCACTGGGCGTGAGGGCGGTGGAGAGCCCCAGCAGGGGACAAGCAGTTTCGGCAAAGGCAGCAACTGGGCCTGGGGCGCCTGCGAGCGTCTGCGCGAAGGAGGAGAGCCACCGCGGCGCGCAGGCCAGGGTGGGCTCGGGAGGGCCCTGGAGGGCGCAGGGACAGCAGGCCAGGTGGGCAGCAGCCTGAGAGTCAGCAGGCCAGACAGGAGAGGCCTGCAGCCCCGAAGGGGCCCGACGGGCCAGTAGGGGAGCGGGCCACCCACACTGGGCACAGGCCTTGTGGGGACCCCTGTAAACTTCAGGAGGGCAGGCGCTGGGCATGGGGAGTAGGGAGTCCTGGGTGCCCTGGGCGGGGGCCCTGCACCAACACCCGATAGGGAGCTGGCCGGGAGGGGCCGCTCCAGGGCCCCAGGCGCCAGCAGGGCCGCCTCCGCTTAGTTCCACAGCAGGAAAGTCTCCACCGGTTCGAGCTGCTTCCTTGTTGTCTGCTGCCCGGTGGAGGCCCCCAGCCTCCCATCGGACTACCGTGTGCCCTGGGCCTTGGAGCCCCCCTCATGGGCGGGAGGCTGTCCAGATGCGCCGGCGGCCATGGCCTCCAGGGCCTGAGGGGTGGCCTTGGGGCTTGGGGCATTCCTCCGGCTGCCCTGGGGGCTGGGGAAGCCCCTCCTCTGGGGCTGAGGACTCAGCTGGGGGCCCTTCCTGCCAGCAGATGGACTCTTGGAGCCTTTGGCCTTGGCTTGTGGGTGCGTGACCTCAGGGCTCTTGAGGGGCTTCAGCCCCAGCATGTCACAGAAGGCGTTGCACTTGTGGGAGGAGACAAACTGGTCCAGCAGGGCTGGGAAACAGCTCTCCTTGAGGCCTTGGTATCTGCAGAAACAGCAAGCACTGAGCGGGGTCCCCCACGGCCCCTGAGCCAGAGTCCCGAGGGGCCAACTCAGGGTGGCCGAGGCTAGGGGTTGTGTCCAGGGCGCACTCTACCCCTGGGGAATGCCAACCCTAATTCCATGCCCAGGTGTCGTGTACTTGGCACAGGCCTCCTCGTGAGCATGGTCTGGGTATCTAAGAGCCACGAGGGTAGACTCGGGCTGCCCTCTTGGCAGGCCCTGCACGCACGTGTGAGAGGGGAGGGGCCCTGGGCACCCAGGGTGGCGGGTGACCCTGCTGTGGGCCAGGCAGGAGGAGACCAGTGGCCCCGGCTAGCCCCTTGGAGCCCCGAGGACTCCCGCCCCAGGGAGCACTCACCCCCGCAGCTTGGCAGCGATCTGGACGTCAGTCATCTTCCAGTCCACGCCTGCCAAGAGAGGTTAGGAGATGAGTGGGGGCTGGACAGGGTCTGCGTGTCCCCGGAGGCCTGTCACCTTAGAGGGGCGACTCGGGCACCCTCTGGAGCATGTGGGTGTCTCCACATTGAAGCATCCACGCTGCTCCCACGGGCAGGCGAGGAGAGGGCTGTTGGGAAACACTGCTCGTCCCCCATGCAGAGACGGGGCAGGGCCATGCCCAGGGGGTGCTGAGGCAGCCCCCTTCTTCCTCCTCCGCCACACTCCCCCGGGCTCTCTGCCTCAACTGGATGTTGTTTTCTTTGAACTGGTGAACTTTTTATTAAATCCACAGGAGTAAAAAGCAAATGGGGCCTCCCAGGAGCGGTCAAGGCCTCCACCACCCTATCAGGACAGGTTTGAGCGAAAGCCCAGGTCTAATGATGTGAAGAGCACACCTGTGCCCAGATCTGCACAGCCAGAAACAAACTGGGGGGTGGGGAATGGCGCCCCAATGTGCTGCTGGGGGGAGGATACACGGGTCCAGCCTCTAGGGAAGACAGCATGGAGGCTCCTCAAAATGCTAAAAATAGATCTACCACATGCTCCAGCTATTCCACTCCTAGGTCTCCACCCAAAGAATACAGAAACAGGGGGCCTCCCCCGGTGGCCTAGGGGTTGAGTCTCAGCACTATAACTGCCAAGGCACGAGTTTGATCCCTGGCCAGGGAGCTGACCCACAGGGCGCAGCAGACCTCTCCTGTCTCCTGACTGCCTGCTCCGCAGTGTGTTTCAGTAGATCCGCCTATTCTGTTGCCCGCTTGTCTCTGGTGAATCCTCTCTCACCCACCCTGCACCTCTGGCTTATACCACAGTTCTTTTATGCAAATAAATAAATAAGAACACAAAGCAGGAATCTGAAGGAAAAGATTCCTCCTATATCCATTGTAGCACTCTTTACAATAGCCAAGCTGTGGAAACAAACGAAATGGTCCTTGGCGGATGTATAGATCAAGACTATGTGGTATATATACTGCATGGAATACTACACAGCTATGAAAAAGGTGATTTATGCCAACAGGGATGGAAATGGGGGGACTGCACCATGTGAAATGAGCCAGAAGGAGAAAGACACACACCAGATGGTATCATTCACGTGGAATGTGCAGAAAAAGAAAAAAGAACTGACAAAACCAAACCAAATTAACTCCTAGAAGTAGGACTGCCAGACTGAGGCCGCTCGCGTGGGAGCAGGGGCAACAAAGGGCGGAGGGGTTCAGGGTGGAGGACTGTGGGTGCTCGGATGGTGTGGGTGGGGTGGCAGTGCACATCTGAGGAGGTGTCACCCTGTTCCCCTCAGTCACACACGGTGTTGTAAACCAGTGTTTACGATAAAGACAAAAACGCCTGAGGAGGAGGAGACAGAAAGCCGTGGGCTGGTGGAAGACGCTTGCTGAGGAAGCCTGCGCGGAGCCGCAGGGCAGGCAGGAAGAACTCCGGAGCGATGTGGAGGGTTTCCAACAGGGCCCCTGCAATGTTCTTTGAAACGGAAGCCTTTACAGTTGAGCGGGGCCTGCACTGCAGCTGCTGCGGCCTGCGTGGCGCCAGGTGGGTGCGGCTGGCACATCTCCACATCCAGCCTAAGGTCCAGGCTCCACCGGGTCACGTGAACGCAAAGGAGGCCAGTGGGAGGGTGCCCCTGGGCCAGGGCTTGGGCGCCTGCGGGGTCCCTACCCCCTACCTGCCAAGTCGGTGACGAGGAAGCTGCCGTTCGTCCACTGATACAGCCAGTGCTGGAAGGTCTGGCACTTCTGCCGGGCCTCAGAGCCATCAGCCACCGCCGGGGCCACAGCACTGCTCCACTCCCGGGAGCAGAAGGTCTCCAGAGGCCCGCCCAGGTCCTCCTCCAGGGTGGCGTAGGGGATGTTGTTGGCGGGCCGGTAGATCAGGTACAGGGGGATGATCCTGCAGGAGGCCAGCCCAGTGAGCAGAGAGGAGGCCCCAACCCGAACCCCTGCTCGGAACTAGACGCGGGCCCTGGGGCGGGGGCTCAGACCCAGAGGAGCAAAGTGAGCACTCCACGCCGAGTCCAGGTCGGGAAAGGGCCCTGAGGTCAGCAGGATGGACCCCCCCGGGGCCCCGGGAGACTGTGCTCAGGGGAGGATTCCCTCAGACGGAGGCTCAGTGCCAGCTGGACCCCAGTACTCAAAAGTCAGTGTTCAAATTCCAACCCCCTCCCCCACCCCCTTCAGCAAGGCCCAGCTGCACCCAGCAGACTCGGCAGGGGCGGGGAGGAAGGTGGATGGGAGGAGGCAGAGCATTCCTGGCGCTGGGCCTGGCATCCTGAGCCCCCAGACTAGGGGGGCCTCTTTCTGGGCCCAGCCTGGCCGGGCTGTGGCCCGTCTGCACACAGCGGCACTCAGGGCCCTGCCCACGCAGAGCTCCAGGTGCGCCTGTGGCCCTTGGGCAGGCCCCATGCTGGCACTCACTCGGGCACCTCCCCGAAGCCGGGCACAGCGTGGGCTTCCGCCGCGAAGATCTTGCAGTACTCCCGACTCATGTTCTGTGTCTTGCAGCTCTGCGGGCAGCAGCGGGCATGGGTCAGAGGGAGGCCCGGCCCTTGTGGTGCCCACTCCAAGGGAGGGCCAGGTGCCGGGGCTCCCCCCTTCATGTCCCCTACTCTGCACCTCATTTTCCTCGTTTACAAACAAGAGGCTTTGGACATGTTTCCAGCAGTTTCCCCAGAGGCCCAATGAGAGTACCAGGGCCACTCGGAGAGGAGGGCCCCTGGAAGGGTGGGGCAACCCCCCAGTCACCCTTCGTGGCCCCATGTTAGGGTGCCATGCCAGGGCCACACGAGAGGTTTCTGCTGCAGAAACGTGATTTGGAAACTGACCCCAAATGGCGCTGAAGCTGCAGTTCCCAGAGCCCCATGTCGCCTCTGGGGTCCAGCCTGCTGAGCCAGAGGGGGCCCCGCCCGCCAGGCTCCCCATGGCCTTTGCTGGCTGGGGGAGGCGGGCGGAGTGGGGTACCTGGATGGTGACGTCATAGTTTCTGCCCACGAGCGAGGTCTCGCTGCTGGGCCCGAACACCAGCAGGCTGGACACCTTGATGACGCACGTGCGGCCCGACGCGAAGATGGGTTCCAGCCCGTAGATGATCTGGGCCCGGGAGGCCTTCTGCAGGCCGGCCCCGCGCTCGCACCCGCGAAGCTCCTCGGTCACCAGGCGCCCGAAGAGCTTGTCCCCCCAGCAGCCGGAGTCAGCCAGGCCCTTAGCAAACACCATGGGGGTCATCTCGATCTCTTCTCCAACTGGGGGGACAGGGAGAGGTGGGAGACTCGGAGCTCCTGGCTGCCCCTGCCACCCCGTCTGACCCCTGCTGACCAAGGTCTGTGCCACCACCACCAGGGAGCCTGCTGAGCACGCGCTGCTGCTCAGTCTCCCCGGAGAGGGCCTGAGGGTGTCTGCGGCCGGTTCCCCACACAGCTCCACACGGGCCACCAAGAGCCGCTCTGGGGGATGGGTGGGCGTCGGGGAGGCTGTGCTCTGGGGTCCCTCATCCCTCCTGCTGTGGCCCTCGCTGCAAAGGGAGCAGGCTGAACGAGCCCTGGAGGAAGGGCCATTTCACCAGCTTGCCCGAGGCTTGTGGACAGGGGCCGCAGGCCTCGCGGGCCCAGGGGAGTGTAGCGGGACCGGGCCAGGCCTCCCAGGAGGTGGGGGGGCCCTGCCCCCCAGGGCACGTACCTTCGCCTTCTTCTCTGGAAACGAACCTGGACAGCACTGAGGGAGAGAGAGGGGGCTGAGCGCCGCTCTGCTGAGGCCCATCCACACAGGCCAGCCCCCGGGGCGGAGGGGCGCTCACCCTCAGGGCCGAGGTGGAAGTCCGTGGAGGCCTCGCCGTGCTGGTTGCGGATGGTGCAGCGGTACAGGCCACAGTCCACCTCGGACGCCTGCACGATGGCCAGGGCGGCCGGCCCCTCGTCCCCTGCACTGTCGGAGGAGACCCTTCCCGTGAGGCGCCTGGCCCTGCAGCCGGGCAGCGGCGGGGCCTGGGCCAAGGACGGGGCCTCTGGCTCATGTCCCCTGTGCCATGGAGCCGCCGGCCCACGAGGCCCACAGGGAGGGTTAAGTGAGCGGTGGGTCCAGAGCACCAGGACAGAGCAGGCAGGACCACGGCGGGCGGGGCCTGGGCTTACCTCCTGCCCACCTCGCCCACTGGGTGTTGGTCTTTGGCCCAGGTCAGGACAGAGTCACTGAGGATGTTGAAAAACTGGCACCAGAGCTTCAGGCTGCCAGAGGCATCAGGAAACTGCTCCACCCGGATCTTCCGGATCACCTGCGGGGCTGAGAGTGCGGACCGCTGAGGAGGGGCGTGCAGAGACCCGGGCAGGGCCTGTCCAGGGCGGGCCCTGACCCCCACAGCACCGGTCTCGGCCGGGAGCCTGGAAGCCGGGGGACCAGGTCTGCATTTGCCGCATTCCAGGCCCTGCTTCTGCCTGCAGAGGGGCTGGGGTGAGGCAGGGGTGGCTGGCCCAGGGCAGCCCCGTGGCAAGAGCAGCTCGGTCACTGGCCCAAGGGGCAGGGCAGGACATGCAGCAGCGCCACCCCTCCCCACCCCGGCCCCCGGCGCCCAGGCCAGGGAGGCTCGCACAACCTTCATGAAGGGGCTGTGACAGACCCAGGGTGTATGCCGGGGTGGGGGGGGTGCAGCCCTGCCCCCACTGCGTACCTTTCAGCAGGTCCTGGGCTTTCTTGGGCTTGGTCTCCTCTGGGGCCAGCTCTGCATCCGGGTCTGCAGCTGGGGGGCTGGCGCCCGGGTCTGCAGCTGGCTCCTCCTCGGCCCTCGGCACCTGCAGCGTGTCCGCCTTCCGGCCTTGGGTCGGGGAGCGCTTCTCCCGCCCCGGAGGCCCCGGGGACCCAGGCGCCAGGCCCTTCCTGGACCCCCGGGGGGAGACGGTGGGGCTCTCCCTTTCTTCAGGCTTGGCTGTCTCCCCATCTCCTGTGGCTCTGACCTGAGGGAGAAATCTCTTCCTCCGGGCCCCCAGAGCTAGCTCCTGGGGTGTGGCTGCGGGGAGGCCAGTCAGCGCCTCCTCACGGGGGGGCTCTTGGGCTCCGCTGGCTGCTGGGAGGGGTCCCGGCCCCCCCGCCACCCCGGGCGGCCCCCCACTGCTGCTCTCTGGGGAGGTGCCCAGGGACCCGGGCCCCTTGGAGAAGACCACGGCCCCCTCCCCACCGGGCCCCTCCACAGCCAGGCCGGGGCTCCCCTCCCCCACCACGATGGCGGGGACGGCGAGGGTGCGGGGCCCGGGGCCGCGGGCAGCACCCAGCGCCTGGCGGCCGGCCTGCACCTCCTGGTCCAGGAGGCCGGTGAGGCGGCGGGAGGTGCAGGGGCTGAGCAGCAGGGTCTGCGCGCTCTGCACCAAGTGGTTGTTCTCCACCCGCTCCAGGATGCGCCTCGAGGTGCGGGGACTCAGCCCGGCCACCTCCATCGCAGGGGCCAGGGCCCCGGGCGCAGCTCCCGCCGGGCACTCTGGGTCTGGGCCCCCTCCGCCGGCCTCGGTGCTGGACAGCTTCAGCAGCAGGAGCAAGTAGTTCTTCAGGGAATCTATGAGGCCGGGGTCGCAGCTCAGGGGGCGCGGGGGGCGGCCGTCTGGTCCCGGGGCCCGGGCCCCCTGGCTCCCGGCCACCACAGTCTCTGTGGGGCAACTCTGAAGGGGGCCCCCCGGGCCCAGGTGCAGTGAGGGGGCAGAACTCAGCAAGGCCTGGTCCCCAGAGGGCAGAGAAGCCGGGGTGCTGGACAGTCCCTCCTGGGAGCGACTGGCCCGGCCAGCTCCAGGAAAAGGGGGCAGAGCGGGCACCCCTGGCTGCAGACCGGCTGGGGGAGAGCCGCCCCGGGCCTCAGACAGTGCCTCGGCCCGCTGTGCCTCCTCCCGGGGCAGCTGCGACAGGCCGTCTTCTGGCCTGTCCTTGGCCTGGGCTGGCCTCACGGGCTCTCGACCAGGCTGCTCCACGCCCGCCTCGGGGGGCCGCTGCCCCGGGAGCACGAGGCTCCCAGCCAGGGGACCCAGCGCGTGGGTCCCCTCAGGAACCTCAGGGTTCCCGGAGGCAGCCACAGCCACCTCGGCACATCTGAGCGTGAATCCCGGTTTTTCTGGGTCAGACGACCCTTCTGGGGTCCGTTCACGACAGTCAGCCATCCAAGGGGTCTTGGGGTCCTCTGCAGGTGGGAGCTCAGGGGCTCTGGGCTGCAGGCTGGGTCTGCACCCCGACTCCTCCTCCAGCTGACTGTTTACGGCTGTGGGTATGCCGTCCTCGGCCTGTGTCCTCCTGTCCTCCCTCGTCCTCTCCTCAGCCTGTGTCCCCGCCATTTCCCACATCAGCGCACCCTCCGGGGACCTCCTGTCCGGCTCTGGCTGCTCATTCTCTCGTGTCACAATGTCCACTTGCTTCTTCCTGTCTGCCGGGGTCCTCTGGACTGTCCGTGCTCTGTCACCCTGTGTCCTCCCATCCGCCTGCTTCTTCCCATCCATCCCTGTGGTCCCCTGGCCTCTGGGCCCCTGGTCGTCAGGTGTTGGCCCATCCACCTCAGACTCTGTCTCCATGGAATCGGGGCCGCAGCTGCCGGTAGGTGAGGCAGAGGCCGCAGGCACCTGGGACTCCTGGACCTATGAACACAGAACAGAAACAAGAGTCTAGCGGCGTGAGCCAAGGGCCCCGTGCGACTGCAGCCAACTGGCCCGGCCTCGTCCAGAACTCTCGATGGGAATCCCACCGCCTGCTTTCCCAGGCCAAGCCCCTCAGCCCCCCACCCAGCCACCCTAAGCCCTTGAAAACATCCTGCCTTTCCTGAAAGACCCTGCCCAGGTGTCATGTAACCTCTGACCCTGCATCTAGGGAGTGCGTCTGCTCCACAGGCTTCTGGACAATCCCCCGGCTAAGCATGCGGCTGGACCATGGGTGGGGCAGGAGCATGCGTGAGGGCATGGGACAGGGGCCCACGCGGGCATCACTGCCAGGGCAGAGTGAATGGGGTCCCCTGCCTGGCCACTGTGGGGGACAGCACGGTGCGTCCAGAAGGGAGAGCAGCTGCACATGACACCCACAGGCCAGCAAGCCCTGTGAGGCTGCTCTTTGAGCCACTGTTTCCCCAGTGCTGTGCTGCCCCAATTGGGGCTCCTGCCTCACAACTAACAATGTGCCATGTTAGCGCTGTCCCCACTGCAGAGATAAACCCGCCATGTGATTCATCCGGTGTCAGATAGAAATTAAGTGCAGGGTTTGGAAGCAGGTGTGTTTGGTTTCAAATCCCACACTCTTTGCTCTCCTATCACTTAGGTACAATTAAAGGGCCAGTTTGGGGGCCTCCCTGGTGGCACAAGGGGTTAAGCCCAGCACTGTGAAGCTGGCCACAGCCTCTGCAGCATGAGTTTGATCCCCGGCCAGCCAGGGAGCTACCCACATGGCAAAGCAGACCTCTCCTGTCTCGCCCGCTGCTCCCCTCAGCAGTGGATTTCAGTCAATCTGCTGTTCTGTTCCCCACTCTCTCTGGTGAGTCCTCTCACCCTCCCGCACCTCTGGCCTGCACCCCAGCTTGTGTGCATAAATAAATAAAATAAATCTTTAAAAAATAAATATTCAATCAGCATTTAAATTTCCCTCACTATTTCCTGTTTTAAATAGTTGGCGTCCTAAGTCAGGAAACAGATAAAGTCCACATTCATCCCGTCTGGCCAATGTGTCCAGCCAGGTCACCTTGGTCCACAAGCGTCTCCGTCCTTCGTCACCCTTGCAGTCTTCTTGGCGACCATCCGGTCACCTTGTAGAAGTCTCCATCTGCGTGTTACGGTTTCATGTGCCCCGCGCCACTCGTATTTCCCATAAACTTATAGTTGAGTTTGCCGTCATGAGCTATTTCGGATCTGTTTCCGTAACAGGAGTGTGGGCTCATATTGCATCACAAAATAGTAAAAATAACGCAGCCTTCAGTGGGTCACTGAAGATTTTGGTCACCGCGCCAGGAGCGAACGACCCATTCAACATCTCAGTTTGCTCTCTTTGCTCTTCCTCAGTCGGCATAAACTCTGACCCCACGCTCCCGCCTGCGGGCCAGCAGAAAAGTCAACCTCACCTCAGCAGAGTAAAGAATTTGTAGTCAAAATAAAGTTTCTTGGAAAGGGAAGAAATAGTTTGGCGACTATCACGTTCCCCTCCGACTTTGACGGCCGGGAAGACACTGACAATCAAAGTGCTTTGACGCCAGGAAGCCAAGAACCTTCTGTTAGCGCCTGACTTCCCAGTGCGAGGGGCTCTTAATGCCAGCATAAGATGGGCACACTTACGCAGAAAATGCTGACTCTGCACGGGCGCCTGCTGAAAACAGAGCTTTAGCGAAAGCTGTTTCCAGCCCCTGCCACCCAGGCTGCTCAGCCCCGGGTCCCCGGGAACCCACTGTCTCAGAGTCTCAGTGCCCATCTCTGTCCCCACTGCCGGCTCCCTGAGCCCAGCTGCCAACAGCTGCATCACGCCTGTCGCCAAGAATCCTAAGCGGTGCCCACGACGCCGGCCCCGCCTCTGCTGACCAGCCGGCTGCAGCCAGCAGCCTTTCCAAAACACCTCTGCCTGCGACACGCCCCTGCTTAGAAACCTTTCAGTGGCTTATCAGCACTCAGGGGATAAGGCTAAAAGCCCTCGCTGACAGAACAAAACGTCTACACACATTCTCCCCCGGTCAAGGTATGGGGAAACAGCCCTGGCGCCGCCTCGGCAGATAGCACCTTGGACTCAGCTGCTGGAGCTAAAAATACTTCATCTCTGTGACCCAATGATTCCACTCCCAGGAATTCATCCTACAAACAAACTTTCACAAGCAAATGGACTTACATGCAGGGACATTCATGGCAGCGTAGTTCGCAAGGGCAAGAGGCTGCAATCACCCCAGCTCCACCTATGCCGCGCGGCCCCCCGGCTCCCAAGGAATAAAGGAGACGC
Organism: Talpa occidentalis; assembly: GCF_014898055.3. Lineage (NCBI taxonomy): Eukaryota > Metazoa > Chordata > Mammalia > Eulipotyphla > Talpidae > Talpa > Talpa occidentalis. The sequence goes on from NW_023601433.1 coordinate 1,216,901, forward strand.
CGCCCATGAAAGCAAAACACAAGATAAAAAATGGAGCGTGCAAGCTTCGTGGGGAAAGCACAAAACACGTGATCCGCCTGTGCGTGAGCGGAGAGCGGCCCCGGGAGGCCTGCGGAGCTGCCCGAGGGCCACGCGGGGACGGGAGGGGAGGGGAGGGGAGGCCCCGCTTGCTCAAGCGCAGGCCTGCTGGCGAGCAGCCCCCGAGCAGCCCCCTGCTCGCCCTTCCTAGGGGATGCGTTTCCCCGTCAATCCGAATGATGTTTTTGCTCAGTGTAGACCTAGAGACTCTCTCTCTCTCTCTCTCGACGGTTGGGCCTTCGTTGCGCTTTCACGCCACGGTTTCTGACAAGAAATCCGCGGTTGTGTGAGCGTCACTACACGTAACCCGCCTGGTTTCGCTCACTACTTTGGAGACTTTTGTCTTTCGTTTTCTTCAGCAACTTGATTGTGATGGTTCTCGATGCGGAACTGGGCGGGAAGGGATTTATTTGGAGTTTGCTGAGTTGGTGTCTTTTGCCAAATTGGAGACACGTCTGATGCCTGCAGCAGCGATATTTTCTGCGGCACCATCCCCCACCCCCGCCGCCCCCTACCCCGTCTCAGGAGGCCGGCGCTGGGGGCCCCTCTCTGCTATTCAGAGTGAGTAATTCCTGGCGGCCTGGCCTCAGGCCATGGACTCTCCCCGGTGCCTTTAGGGTCATCACGCCGGCCAGCAGGGCTATTTCAGTTACTGCATTTCTCAGTTCTAAAGTTAATGTCCGGTTCTTTGTATCTTGTATTTCTTTGCCAAGACTTTCTACCTTTCACTTATTTCCAGACGTACCCCCTACTCATCACGTCGCTGCAGGAGCTGCTTCCGGGTCAGGCAGGTGCAACACCCGTGTCACCTCGACGCCGGCGCTCCTCAGCCGTCCCCCAGTGAGTCCGGATTTTCCCTGATGTTCCACATTCCAAGTCATTTCTTTTGAATCCTGGACATCATGACTCTCAGGAGACTCCAGTCCGTAAGTAACCCCACGAGGGGTTGGTGCTCCTGGCTTTGCCCCCGTGGTCGTGGTCGGGGTGCGCGATCCTCAGCCCCCCGCGGCAGTCACCTGGATGGCGAGTCCGTTTTCAAAGGTGTCTTTTCCCCAGGCCTGTCCTGTGTGTGCCACCCGTGGTCAGCTGGCACTTGGATGGGCAGATCTCAGACGCAGGTTTGGGTCACCAGGTCAGAGTGAGCTCTCCGTCCATTCGGAGCCTCTTAAAGTCTGGGGTGGGCTGTGCAGGACCAGGCGGCTGAACAGCTCGGAGGACCCTTGCCTCCAGCCTCCTCCCTCTCCAGAGCCCCTGACTTCCTGCTCCCCGGGGCTCTTTCTCAGACTTCGGGCCACATGCCCCTCTCTGCCAAGACCGTCAGAGGCGAGGACCGTGTGCTAGGGCAAGGTGGAGACTTTTTTTTTAAAGATTTATTTTTATTTTTATACAAGAGCTGGGGTACAGGCCAGAGGCGTGGGACAGTGAGAGGATCCACCAGAGAGACAAGGCGGGGAACAGAACAGGGAGACAGACCGAAATACACTGCTGAGGGGAGCAGCTGGCGCGACAGGAAAGGTCTGGTGCACCCTGTGGGATTCTCCCTGGCCTGCCGGAAATCGAACCGGCTGCAGACAGCTTCGCAGCGCTGCGCTCAACCAGCTGCGCCACCAGGCGAGGCCCCCAAGGTGGAGACTTCTTTCCGAGGAGAGCAAAAGGGTAACAGAAGTCCCTCGTTGGGGCCACAGGTCCTCGAGGGCTCAGACTCCTGCGGCCTCCACCCCTCACTCGAGAGAGCTGTTTCCTGGCCCTCACGCCTGGACTCGGGGGCCTCCCGAGCCCCCTCCCCGACTGATGGTCACGCCGCTCTTCCTGTGTTCAGTCCAGACCGGGGCCACTGCAGGCGGCTGTTGATGGTGGCCACTGCCAGTTCAGAGGCCTCTGGATCCTGCACAGCTGTCTGCTGCTCTCCGCTTATGGAAGCCACCCCGTGCCTGTTGCTATGTTTCCAGCGGCCTTTGATGGCGGGTGCAGGATGGCGCTGCTTAGTCATAGTGACTGACCACGTCCGCTCCTGCGTTTTCAGCTCCCGATTCCCAGTTGGTTCACTTTCAAGTCTTAGCATTTTTTATAGCTTCCAGTTCTCTGCTGGAATTTTTAATCCTGTCTTGTTACCTTTTTGAATCTATAGTTTTTGTTACAGACTTCCTTTCATATTGAAAAAAATGCTATTTCTACTTTCCTTACTATGGTACGTCCAGTAATAAATCTTACCCACACTGCCAACCAGTCTGGCCTCTCCCCAGGTCCTACCCTAACACCCCGCCCCCCTGCCTGGAAGTGCACTTTGGTAAAAGTTAGTATATAAAGAATCACCTAGGGCCTCCCTAGCGGCCTAGGGGCTGAGTCTCAGCACTATCACCACTGCGGCCTAGTTCGACCCCCAGCCAGGGAGCTACCCACATGGCGCAGCAGACCTCTCCTGTCTCCCCGCTGCGCCCCTCAGCAGTGGGTTTCGGTAGATCTGCCTGTTCTGCTCCCCGCTCTGTCTCTGGTGAGTCCTCTCACCTCCCGCTCTGTACCTCTGGCCTGCACCCCAGTTCTTTTACACAAACACACAAAAGAACCCTAAATTAGTAGACAAGGGTTGAACATCCCACGAATGACCTTGGGGAACTGCCTACTTAGTAATAAAAATGGAGGCGACGAATGCTACACCACACACACAGATGAATTTAAAATCATCAAACGAAAGAATTCAAACACAGAAATTATTTAAACCATACAGATTAATCCTAAACCTTAGAACAGGAAGGGAAATAAAGATACTACAGCCGAAATGGCGAAAACACGCATATTATGGCACTTTTTACAACCAGAAGATGAAGTTATTTTTTTTTAAAGATTTATTTTATTTATACAAGAACCGGGGTACAGGCCAGAGGCGCGGGAGGATGAGAGGATTCACCAGAGACAGAGCGGGGAGCAGAACAGACAGAATGACTGAAATACCCTGCTGGGGGGAGCAGCGGGGAGACAGGAGAGGTCTGCTGCGCCGTGTGAGATTCTCCCCGGCCGGCGGGGATCAAACCGGCACTGCAGAGGCTGCGAACGGCTCCACAGCGCTGCACTCAATTGCCTGCACCACCAGGGAGGCCCCCAGAAGATGAGGTTTTCAGAGAATTTTCAGAAGCCGTGGGGAAAGCTCAGGCAGGGCCGAGAGGTGCAGGAAGCGGAAGGCAGAGCCGAGTCCCGGCGACTCAGGTGAGCGCTGAGACCCGCACACCCGTGTGAGCGCGGGGCGAGCCCGCGCAGGCGCCTCGGGACGTGGCTTTGAGGCGGGTTTGTTCTCTCCCCTTTGAATGTCCAGGTTCCCCACGTGCCCCCCACCACACTGCTTCTTTCAGAACCAGAAAAACACGTGGGTTTTTAAAGAACTTTTGGTAGAATGAAAATATGAAGAACCAATTAAACAGCTGTTACTAAAAAGCAACAGTTGCAAAATAAGCACAGGAGTTAGGGGGCTGCCTCTTTCCCAGGAAGCATTTCACAAGTTTAAGTACAAAAAAAGAAACCTGCAGAGGCAGGAACCAGGTGGACCCCGGGACCGGGAGGGTGATCCCCCGAGGCCCAGAGCCGGATCCTCTCCCCTTGGCGGCCAGCCTGGGCTTGCGGACGCGCTCCCCGGGCCCAGGAGGCCGTCCCCGCACGAGGCCCCGCGGCCGGCCAGTGTCCTGCCAGCCGAGCCAGGGTCTCACCACCCCAGCAGCCCAAAGTCCAAGGCCAAGCAGGAGGGGCTGGTCACCCACAGACTCGAGAGCCTGGCTGGAGGAGCACCCCACGCCAGAGCCCCTGCACTGCTGCCCCCTAGATTAGTTCCAACACCCACTGAAAAAACCACGTCCGCACCCCCATACACTACCCCACAGGGTTCCCCACAGAGCCCCTCCTCTGCTCCTCCGCGCTGCCGTAGGCCCCGCAGTCACCCGTCCCTCCTGGCCCCTCCCTGCCCTGCATGTCCCCGCGTGTCCCGAGGGGCCGGCCGTCCCATCCACGCCGTGCCGCCCCCCTGCCCTTTCTCCGGCGTCCGGGGACCCAGGCCCCTGCTCTCTCCAGCCCAGGAAACAGTGTCATCCCCCGCGAGCCCCGGCCGTGCCGCCCGGGCGGCCCCATCTGGCCACAGGAAACACAGGACCCCAGGGCAGTGGGAATTTGGATCCGCAGCCACTTCCTACCCCAGCACACCCCAGGGTCTCACCCTCGCCTCCCGAAACACGCCGACGTCCTCGCTGGGGCCCACGGCGGTCACTCTGCCCCCCGGCACAGGAAGTGCTCCTCCACGCGGTCCTCCTAGCTGCTCGACACCGTCACCCACGCGCCCCTCTCGAAGCGGGGTACCCATGGCCCCGTGCCCTCTGTTGGCCCTGGTACCCAGCGCCTCCTGCCCCAGCGAGGCAGCTGCCTCTTCACATCAGGGGGACCCCTGGCCCCTGCCGCTGGTGACTTGGTCCCTGGCAGGCCCCGCCTGTGCTCAGCACCCCAGCTCCGCCCTGGCCCGTGGTTGCACCTCCTGCCCCAGCCCCCAGGGTTGGGGGGGCTGCAGGAGGGGTGCGCCTGACTCCAAAATTTTAGATGAAATCCAGATTGACCCAGACTTCCGCCCGCAGACACTTGCTATCTGTGAAACCTTCTAACCGAGACCCGCCGCCACCACAGCTCTCCCCGATCCACAGCCCTCACGCCCCGCTGCTGCAGGGAAGTCACGGAAAACTCTCCTCTGGCCCCCCAGCGGGACAGCAGGCTGCCGCCCATACCTGGTATGTGGAGCCGGGGGAGCAGGCCTGGTCCCTGCTCCAGGCCACCACCACCTTCCCTCGCACCCACCCTCCCAGCCTCCTCTAAGTAGCCTGCTGCTCACTGGCTGCGAGAATCCCCACGAGGGCAGCTCCCCGGCGGCCTCCAGGACCCCAGGACCCACACGTACCTCTCTTGGGGTCCTGCGGCCTGCTGGCCCCTGCTGGGGGCTGTCTGGAGGGCCGTGTCTCCGTCGGGTGGGGGCGGTGGGCACGACGGCAGAGGCCTGAGGGGGGGCCCTCCCGAAGCTCTGGGCCCCAGGCTCTGGAGCATGACTTGGAGGCGCACTGGGCTGGCTGGTGGTGCCCGGCTCCCCTTTGGGCTTGGGGGGAGCAAATCTCTTCCTGTTGAAAGGCCGAATCGGTGGGGGGGGTGCGGCAGGTGTGGGCTGTCCAGGGGCAGCAGGCCCCCCGCCATGTCCGGCCTCACTGGGTACCTTCCCCGAGGGCCCCTCCTGATCCTGAGGCCTGGCTCCTCGGGTGCTTTCCACATACAAGTCCTTCAGGGAGAAATACATGTCCTGGCCAGGGCCAGGGGCTAGAGCAGGGGCTTGAGTAGGGCCAGGGGCTGGGACTGGAGCTGGGACTGGGGCTGGGGCAGGGACTTGGGTAGGGGCAGGGACAGGGGCAGGGGCAGGAGCAGGGACTCGGGCAGGGACAGGGGTGGGGGCAGAGACTGGGGCAGGGACTCGGGAAGTAGGGACAGGGGCAGGGACTCGGGCAGGGACAGGGGCTGGGGCTACGGCAGGGGTAGGGGCTAGGGCAAGGGCCTGGGCAGGGGCAGGCCCTGGGGCAGGGGCAGGAGCAGGGAGGTGGGCAGGGGCGGGGGCCCGAGCAGGGACAGGGCCATTCTGGGCCTGGTCTTGAGCGCCCACAGCAGGGCCTGGCTTCCTGGCCCTCTCTGCTTCAGCGGCCCCGGGAACCTGTGCGGCCCTGCCTCTGGGCTGCGTCTGAAGTTGCCCCATGTCCCGGGGCCCCTGAGGCCCGGCGGAGTCAGGCTTGTCTGAACCAGGGACACAGTTTTCAGAAGGGCGGCTTCGCGCTGTCTGCTCCGCCTCTGCCTTCCGCAGACCTCGCTCAGGCTGCTCAACCTTCTTTTTCTTCTTGGCCCCGGACTCCTTCTGGGGGGCTCCCTGAGGACCCCGCTCCATGGTCTCACAGAGGTACGTCAATAGGCCCCCGTCCGCAGCCTCCCCATTCTCAGGGGTGGCCTCCCCGTTGGTGGTCACCCCTCCGGAGGCAAAGCTGTTGACCAGGCCCAGTCCTGGAAGCTGGCCAGGCTCTGTCTCTCCCTCCTGCCGGGCCGCGGGGGGTCCTGCATCGGGCTCCCTGGGGCCGGGGGGCCCTGGCGCCGCCGCCCCGCTCAGCCGCCGCTTGCGCTGCAGGCGGTCAGGACTCAGCTTGCGCAGCGAGTCGGCCTCGCCCACGGCCTCCCGGCCCTGCGTCCAGCCCTGCTCCAGCTCGCGTAACTTGGCCGTGGCCTTCGTCTTCAGCTTGGCAAACCAGCGCTGGTGGATCTTGTACTCGGTCATGGTCCCCACCTCCAGCACCCCCGAGCAGGACACGATGCCCTTGATGTTGCGGGCAGAGGCCTGGTAGATGGCGGCGTCTTCTTCTTGACACCTAGAGGCAGGGGCGTGAGAGCGCTCCCCTCGGCCCACAGCCCAAGCCTCGGGACAGGACATGCCTCCCCGCCCCAACCCTGCCGCTTTCCGGCTGACGATGTCACCACCTGAGCATCCCCCCATGACAGCAGAGGAAACTGAGGCTGGGGCAGCCACCAAGGTCGGGCTGTCCCAGGAGGGATTAGACTTGGCCCAGGAGCGCTCTCGGCAGAAGCAGGTGACCGCACGGCCCCTGCTGAAATAAGGATGACACGGGAGCTGTTTCTGGCAGCTGACCTCATGGAAAATGCTTCTCTGGGTCAGGCCCTCTCTGGTCACCATCAGCTGTCTGGCTGTCAAGAGTGCTCCCTCCGCCGCCCCTCGTGCCCCAGACACGGGCAGCTGCGGTTCACCAGGTGGTCAGCTCAGCGGCACAGCCCCCGAGCTCCAGGCCGGGCTGCGTGTCTGGCTGTGCTGCCCTGGGGTGGGCTGGCCGGCAGGCGGCCCCTCACCTGTAGAGCTGCAGGCTATGGCGGTTGCCCTGGTGGGTGATCTGGTACTTCGGCAGGCCGCAGTACCGGTCCAGCTCCTTGTCATCCTTGTACCAGGTCACCTCTGGCTCCGGGTACCCTAGGAAGGAAGAGGGACCGGGCTGTGGGGAGGCCATTTCCACACCAGTGGGGGGTGAGACCAGATGCCAGGGCCTCCCCAGGCCACTGGGGACACTGGACGGCTCCGTGACGGAGTCGGGGCTGGGCAGACACGCCAAAGGGCCCAGCCTCCTTCTAGAAGTCAGCCCCGTCTGGCCAAAACTCCCTTTCCAGCAGCTGGAAGGTAAAGATGGAAGAGACACTTCCTAGCCTCCTGGCGAGAAGCGAGGAGCTCCTAGCAAGCCTCGGATGGGAGTGAAATGCTGCTTTTTTTCAGTGGCCGGTTCTCTGTCCTCACTCTGGTGACAGCTGTGTCCTCCCGCCCACACGCTCCACCTCCACCACCAGAGCCCTCCTTTTGCCCCATGTTTCTGGTTGTTCTGTCATTTCACGATACAACTAACATCCGTTCATCCACCCATCACCCATCTAGCCATCCGTGCACCCCATCCATCATCCCTGTACCCCCATCCATCATCCAGGTACCCCCATCCATCTGTGCACCCCCATCCGCATCCACCTTCCCATCAAGTGTGTCTGCCCAGCCCGGCTCGGGGTCTGCCAGCCCTGCCCATAACACGGGCACCAGCTGTGGAGAGTCGCGTCTCCTTGCTTCCCTGGCCGCAGCTGGCCTGTCCAGCCAGGGACACCCAAATCACCTCATCCAATTCAATTCTCTCACCCAGAATTTGGGGACTAGGCCTGCCCTGTGACTGGCTGTGGAACTGTGAGGGGCCAGAGGAGTGGCCATGCCCTGCCGCGTGCAGACAGCCCTGGCCCGCAGTGAGTGGGGAAGGCAAAGCTGGTGCTCACGACAGAACAAGGGGCAGGAGAAGGACGCGCGCCCAAAGGCTGCTCCACCCCTCGCTGGGGCTGCAGTAGTGGTCAGGTCCACCAACAGCCAGCTGGCCTCTCCAGCAGATGTCTTAAGCTGAGTCCAACTGATATCAGTATTTATTAGAAATCAAAGATTCCTAACACGCTCGCCCTGGAGGACCCGGCGTCTGCTGACCTGCCAGCCGAGGGTGTTGTCCCTCGAGAGGCTCCACAGACTGGGTTTCTGCTTCCGGAGCGGGTGTGCAGCAGGAATGAGGACACAGGCCCCTCACAGGCAGGCGCCACCTGGCCCAGGCCCTGCTGTCTACAGGCAGAAGCAAACAAGCCTCCCGAGCCCCCCACCTCCGCAGAGCCCGCACAGCCCACCCCCTCTCGCGGGTGCTCTGCCACCGCCCTTCCAGGGATGGGGATCGCATCTTCCTCCCGCTCCCGCCCTCACGCTCCGCTGCCTCCTTCACAGAAAAAGGTTTCAAAAGAGCTGTTGGGCCTCCCCTCCAACCCCAGCTCCACTCCCTCTCTGCCAGCGGGCCTCCTGCCCACCATGGCTCCGAACTGCTCTGGTCTACACCGCCTGCCTGGCACCAGCAGACCCGGTCATTCTCACACCCCATCCGCCCAATCTGGCCGCACCTACCCACTTCCCGAAGCCTGGCCCTCCTCGCTCCCGCACGCCACTCCTTCCTCCGCGCTCCCTGCACCCTCACCCCTTGCCCTGGCCCCTCTCGGCTGGCCACTCCCCACTGAGGTCTGGATATTAGGTGCCCGGCCTCAGGCAGAACCATTTTGCATTGTCTCTTTGCCACACAAAGGGGGCTAACCCTGCACCTCCAAATATGCGTGTGCTCATGATTCCCCTCCCTGTTGTCATTCGAGGGCACCCCTGACAGTGGCGCCTGCAGGCCCAGTGGCATCCAGGCGACCACGACCCGAGTCAAACTCCATCCCTCTCCACACTGGTTCCCGCGGATCTCAGCACCAGCAACTGCCAGACACACAAGGCGGCCCCGCGTTCCTCTCTTTCCTCTCGTCCACCCAGTCAGCCAGCCCCGCAGACCCTCCCTGCACAGGACACTGGGAGGCTGGCCACTTCCTGCCATTCCCACCACCTCCCTGGCGGGTCTCCTTCGGAGCCCCGCAACCTCCTCGCACTGGCTGCCGTCAGCTGCTCTGCGGCCCTTCCTCAGAACAGCAGCCAGAAGGGCCTTAGAAAATGGGGGCAGGAAGGGTGCTCCTTAGCTCCAAAAACCCCAATAGCCCCTCCGTGCTGAGGCCTCAGGGTCTGAGCCCTGGCACCCCACTTTATCTCCTCGGCCTCCACCTTGCTCACTGCTCCCAGCCACACGGCCCTCGCTGCCTCGGGCTCAGCCAGGGCATCTGCTGAGCATCCTCCGGGCAGCCTCCCTACTGCCCCACAGCGAACAGCACCCTCCTCTTGGTCCTGCCCCACGCGCTTTCCTGCACGCGCATGTGGTGTCACGCAGGCATCTCTCCAAGGCCGCGGGGCTGCACCCTGGGCCTGGCTCAAGAACCATGTGCCTAGGCCAAGTTCACATGCATGAAGCTCCCCACAGAAGTGAGGGAGGGCAGCCTGGATGGGGGTGCAGGTGGGGGAAGCACCTCTGGGCATCTGAATGGCCCTGGAGGCTGGGCAGGATTTCCAGACACGTGGGCTCCCCGCCTGCACCTCCTTGCCCCTCCTGACCCCACAACTGGCTGGTGGTCTGCTCCCCCGACCCTTGCTCTACACGGGCAGGAGCCGTCCCTCCCCTGCAGCTTCACCCCTGCCACCTGCCTGGTCCCTGCTGCCTGAGAGGGGCGGGCCCACGGGATGACTCGGTGAGAATCCGCTGGCTGCGCCCATGGGTGAGGGAGGAAGGGAAGGAGGGAGACGCCAACAAGAGGTGGGTGGGAATAACAGCGGGGCGGGGAGGAGAGGGAGGCGAGGCTGCAGCTGGTGGGCCGGGAACAAACTCTGGGCAGCCCCCACTGTAAAGTGAGCCCATGTTTCCACTGTGAGCTAAAGGCCCTGGTTACATCAGCGCGCGTGGCCGGCGGCACAGGCGTCCTCACTGTCCCGGGCGATGAGCTCATCTCTGCGCGGGCCCCCTCGGAGGCCGGTCCAGGGCCTGCCCCCAAGGGCCTCGCCTCCGGGCCATCTGAGTCCACGAGGCTGAGTGGAAGGGGGCAGGGCAAGGAGGAGGACACGAGGGGACCCCCCACGCGGCTGGGCCCAGCCTCCATGTCTCTTCAGGAGTGGGGGCCCCGCTCGCAGCTGAGGGCTCCGAGGCAACAGCAGGTGTTGAAGCCGCTGCTCGTGGAGATGTGTCCTGGCCCCCGGGCAGTGCAAACTCTGTTTCATTGCCCTGTGCGGGCAGCAGACGTGCTCGCCCAGGAGCGCCTGGCGGCGGCGGGGAGCTCATGAGCACACACGTGTGCACGTGGCCGTGGCCGGAGAACCACGTGGTTCATGTGGTCCTGGAGCCCAAGACCTTGCCTCTTCCTTCACACACAGAAGCAGACCCGAGTGGGACCAGCTCGGAGAACTGCAGCTTCACCCCCGACCCCCACCCCAGGCCGGAGAAGCCCAGACAAAGGCAGTGACGAGTGCGTGTCCAGCGGTCTCAGAAACCATCTAAAGAGAGCCTCCCTCTGGCGAGTCTGACAGGCCTGTAAAACAACTGCTGAGCTCCCTGAAGACTCACACGAGCCGGTGTGAAACCCAGCATTTTCATGTATTGTCTCATCTAATCCTCACGAAAAATCCCCCGGGGAGGGTGCTGTTAAGAACCCCAATTATGGAAGAGGAAATCAGCCCAAAGCCATCAGCTGGTAAGTGGAGGACCCAGGCGCCCACCCCTCTCTTCCAGGAAACAGGCGAGCTGGCATTTGGTCCCCACTTCACACCGACGGAAAGGGAGTGACGAGGTGGTTCACCCAGGCTCACGAGCTGGCACCTATCTAACAAGGCCCTGGCTTCCTTACCCGTCTGTCAGCGCTCCTCTCACTGGGGGTTCAGAACCAGTGCGGATGTGTCTGCCTCCAGCGGTCATTACATTTGATTTCTTCAGCAACTTGGTTCTGTCTAAACACTCAGAATTGGGTGATACCATCTGCCCCCAACAAGTGCTTTATGCTGAGAGCCCATCTAGCCCCCCAATCCACATCAATCCCAGAAAGCCTTTCCCTCCAGTCAAGGCCTGGAAGAGCACCCACAAGGGAGGGGAGTGAGTCCTGGAGGAAGGGACAGAAAAACTCTCTCTGCCGACAGTGCCACCCAGTCACCCCACAGCAGACATCTGAGTTCTGAGCCCTCCTCCTCACCATAACTTCCACTTGGCTGCTTGGTCTCTCACATTAACCCTTATCTGACAGTCCAAGATTCCTAGGTAGCTGAGGAAAGCCTGTGAAGAAAAGATTAAGCACCAAAACAATTAACTAGGAAGAAGGTGATTGGAAGAAACATGGGCTGTGCAGGGAGAAGGCACATTTAGTCTCAGGGAGCTAAGAGAAGAGATTACATTCATGAAAAGAACGGGATGCTACAGAAAAGGATTTTAAAAGCACACTCAGATGCAACCTTAACAGAGTCCGAAGTAGAAGCTTGCAATAATAACATAAATAAATGCTGGGGATATGATAATAAAGTATAGAATGGGGGCCTCCCCGGTGGCGCAGCGGTTGAGCGCTGGGTGGCGAAGCTGCCCGCGGCCTCTCCGGCGCCGGTTCGATCCCCGGCTGCTCCCCGGCCACCGGAGGAGGGTCCTACATGGCGCGCAGACCTCTCCTGCCGCCCGCTGCTCCCCTCAGCAGTGTACTTCGGTCCTTCTGCCTGCTCTGCTCCCCGCTCTGGCTCTGGTGAATTCTCTCACCCTCCCGCGCTTCTGACTGTACCCAGTGCATGTATAAACAAAAACAAACAAACAAATAAATGAATAAATAAATAAAACATGCCTCTATTTAAAAAAATAAATTAAAAAAAAAAGTATAGAATGGCAACTACAGTTAACAATACTGTATTGCATATTTGAAAGTTGCTAAGAAAATAGATCGTAAAAGTTCTCATCAGGAGGAGAAAAATGTGTAGCTATGTGTGGTGGTGGGTGTTAATCAAAACATTCCCAATATAAACAAATATTCAGTCATTAGGTTGTAGGCTGAAACTCATGTTATGTGTCAGTCATACCTCAATTTTTTTTTAAGATTTATTTATTCATGCATCCATACAAGAACCAGGGTACAGGCCAGATGCGCGGGAGGGTGAGAAGATTCATCAGAGACAGAGCGGGGAGCAGGACAGGCAGATCTACTGAAATACACTGCTGAGGGGAGCAGCAGGCAAGACAGGCGAGGTCTGCTGTGCCATGTGGGATTCTCGCCAGCAAGCCGGGATCGAACCCATGCTGCAGAGGCTGTAGACAGCTTCACACAGCACTGCGCTCAACCACCTGCATCACCAGGGTAGGCCCCATACCTCAATTTTAAAAAAGAAATGAAAATTTCAGTAGAAAGGTTGAAAGGTAACACTGAGGAAATCTCCCAGAAAATAGAACAAAAAGACAACTACATGAAAGGGGAAGAAAGGATAAGAAAATAAAAGAACAAGACAAAGGGAGCAGATAATACCTGACAGGCTTCCAGAAAGAGCAGAGGAAAAGGACAGAAGGAGTCAGCATCAGCCATCTCGGGTGCCCTAGGACAAAGAGCTTCTAGAGTGAAGGAGTGCAAGATGCTAGGATATGAGACCACTTTGAGAGGCATCCTTGGTTGTAACAGGTCAGACACTGTTACGAGCTTCCAGATACAGAAACCAGGCTCATGAATCAGGACTCCAACTGCCATCCTGCTCTGGACAGCAATGGGAAGCAGGAAGACAATGGAGCAGTGTCTTCAAAATACAGAAAGAAAACTCAGAGTTCTATACCCAGCTAAACACCCCATCAAGAGTAAAGAAGGGGGGAAAAAGGCATTTTTCTAATGTTTTTGGACAGCTAAAAAACAAGAATTTAAACCGAGAGAGAAAAAAATGTGGACTATAAAAATTCATCACAGGCCCAAGGTAAAGGGGACCCATGGGATGAAGGTGAAGAGTCCCCAGGATGACCTCTGTCCCCAAGACAGAGGGCAACTGAGTCACAAGGGACAGAATGACTCAAAGGAGGGGCAGGTCGAGAACTGGTCCCCACAGCTGTTCCTGCATCATCTTTAGGACCTGAAGAAATCATCGGCGGATACTGGAGTTCAATAAAAGCCAGAGAGTGAACCAAGAAGGAAGACACAGGGTTCAGGAGATGGGTCAAATCCCCGAGACAGGCAAAGTAAAGGGCCGGGACACCAGTTGTGCCTCCAAGGCCGCAGTTCAGGCAGAAGAGGTGAGATCTCCAAGGCGTGACTCCAAGGAGAGCAACTGTACTAAAAGGTTCATAGAAAGTATAAGAAAAGGTAGCAATGGAGGCTCAAAAGCTGACTAAACAAAGAAACAAGGAAAGTACTAACTTTAGGGAAAACAGAAATAAGAAATAAAATCATGGTGGTGACAATGTTGGGTTACGAGTATCGCATAAGCACAATAGGGAAACAGTAAACACTGATTTGAGCAAAAATTATGAACTATTGAGAAGTGAGGGGCAGGGGTGAAAATGCTGGTAACGAGCGCTAATCTCCTGCCTACCCTGCAGGACTGGGGAGCACCTGACCTTGAAGACTCAGGAGCCAGCAGCAGCCACAGAAACGCCACATGCTGGAAGAAACAGCTGACACAGCCCAAAGCACTTGCTTCTGGGATGACAAACTGGCAAACAACTGTATTTTGATATATGCCTGCAAAGTATCAGCTGAAGTCTTGAACTACATGCGTGTGTTAACTTGCTGAAATAAAAATTACTTTTCTTTAAAAAGGAGAATTCAGGAATTTATAGAGGAAATAGCAGAGTCATGAGCAAGTCGAGATTTTCTAAAAAGTCCTCAGAGCCACAGTAACCCTGGAGATGCGGGCACAGCGGGCACCACAGACCCGGCAGGAAGCAGGCAGCTCCCCTTGCTGCTGCAGACTGGCAAGCGCCACACGGGCTCCAGTCTCTGTAAAACCCAACTAATAATAGCACTTGTTTCACAGTGTTGTGCAAGAATCCAGCAATAATGTCGGGGGCACCGCACACACGGCATCACGCACAGGCTGGGCAGGCTGGTGCCTGGCCCTGAACAGCCGTGTTCTTAGGCTGGAGCGCAGCGGTCTAGAACAGCGGCTCCAGAATCGCGCATGGGAGCCGTCCCTGAGCAGGAGCAGGGCCACAGTCAGGCCCAGCAGCAGCAGCTGGTCACCTAGAGGCCGAGGCGCCCCCCAGAGAGGGGATTGCCTGGGCCCCTGCACCTGCTGCTAGCACAGGTCCCCAGCTGAGGGCCCTGCAGATCCTGAAGCAGGTCGGGTGGGCATTTAGAGACTGGGGCACCTTCCCAGCGTCCTCGCCCTTCCTATTCCTCCAGCCTGAAGCCCCCGCATGGAGCTGAGCGCCGTGGGGACCTAATAGTCCCCCTTCCCATGGCCCTCGGCACCTAACCTTGCAGGACCGCCCTTTGCATGTCCTTGTCTCCGTCTCACTACTGCGCCGCTGTCACATCCTTGACAGACAAGCCGCCGAGAGGTGACATCACCTGCTTAACACTCCGGCGCCCAGGCCCAGCGCCCCTTGGCACCCACTGCACTGGAGTGGCCTTCCCCTCAGGCCCCAAACCACGTGGTCGCAACTTGGGGCCACCTGGGGAGGAGCTGGGAGCTCTCACTTTGGAAAGCTGCTCCCCTTGGAACATGGAGCACCGTGCGTGCCAGAGCCACCACCTGCGAGATGTACCGCCCATGCAGAGCACCCCTGGGGGCACACAGACACTCCCTCCGCTCCTCCAGACCCCTGGGGCCTGCTGCTAGGGAGGAACCGGCGGACTCGTTACCTGTAACAACGCAGGTGAACTTGACGTCGCTGTCCTCAGACACAGCCCGGGACTTGAGCGTGGTCTCAAATATCGGCTGGGTCTCCTCTGTGAGCTGAGCGATGATGGAGCAGAAGGTGCTCCTGGAAAGGCAACGGGCCATTCAGAGCAGCCCTCTCCCCATGCCACCCCGGCGCCGCCTGGGCAGCCGCCCCCTGCCCGCCCAGCCTCTTCCCGAGGCCGCGCACCAGCACCAGAGCAATCCTTGTGCCGGAGCCTGGGCTCAGGGCCAGGGCGGGGGCGGGGCCAGTTCCCCAGGGCTGAGTGGGGACCCAGACCCATCACAAGAGGCGGGGGTGGCACCTGCACAGCCCAGACTGCCAACCCCCATCCCCATCCTGTCCTGGGGGCTGCGCGTCACCCTCCACCCCGATCTCCAGGAAGCGCGTGCAGGGGAGACACTTTGAACAGGCCCAGCCTCCAAGATGGAGACCCCAGCATGGCAGAGCCTCATCTCAGGTGAGGGGGCAACCCCAAGGACATTTGGGGCCAGGGGCTCAGGGGCCTCTCCTAAAGCCCCTCAGCTGTCCGCACAGGCTCGTATAGACAAAGAAGCCAGCCGAGGCCAGGTCTACACCCAAAGGCGCTCTCTTCCTAGGGGATCACACAGGAGGCTCCCATGAATTCTGCCCTGAGCAGGGCGGCATCTGCAATGGGCATGGCTCCACCCCACTTGTCCTGGATGGCACTCGTCCTGGGTCTGGCTGCGGCTCCAGGACCCACCCGGCCACCAACCACAAGCAGATCGGCCTGCAAAGCCAGGGTGTCGTGCCCACGTGCCCGCCACCCAGGTCCTGATCTGCCCACCCCTCGGCCATGGTGCTCAGTGCCTGGGGTGCTCTCTTCTGGCCGTGAGCAGGCCACCCTCCACAGACAGCAGGGACAGGTGCCCGGCGTGAAGCTAGGCCACGAAGCCAGTGACAAGCCGTGCCCAGCCCACTGCCATCTCTCCCCCACGGAGCAGTGGGGTGCATGCAGGGCAGGGTGGAGAGCAGAGGACCCATCCACGGGGCTGCCTTCTCCGAGCCTCGGCCTACCGGGCCAGCCCCTGCCTGCAGCACCTTTGCCTCTGGGCCCCATCCCGCCCTCTAAGCCCCTGGGGCATGGGAGGGACTCCAAGCCCCTGCCTGCAAGGACACCCCCGTGCAGAAAAGTCTGCCCCCCCCACCTCCAAGTCCCTCCAAGCCTGTAACTTCAGGGAACCTTGGCCTGGTCACGGGGCTCAAGAGAACACCGGAAGCAGCGGCTTCTCTGGGCTCTCCGGGGCCAGCCCTGGCCTGGCGCCTCGCCACCCCTCCAGCCCCCACACTCTCCTCCTGGACCCCACCTTGGATTCGCTGTGAAGCCCTGTCTCTGCCATGAGCCCCGCGGGACAAAGATTCCTCAGCGTGCCCCCATCAAACACCCACAGACAGGGTGGTGCCACCGCCCCTTGGACGTGATCAGCTCTTCGAGATCTTTCTCTGTGGCGAGGGGCTGCAGCCAGCTCCCCAGCTCTATCAGTGTCTGGGTGAGGCTTGAGGGGTCAGGAAATGTCCCCACTGAGGTCACCACAATCAGCTCAGCCTGGGGTACAGGGCAGGCCCCAGCAGGGGAGCAAGAGGACCTTCTTCACTCAGCGGCAAGGCCCGCAGGCCCGGTGAGACCACCCCCCACCCCCACCCCCCGCCCCGGTCTGCCGTGGCCGGGGGAGCCCGAGGAAGAGGAGATTCAGAGAAAGAGCTGGAGAGAGAACTCCAGGGGCCAAAGGAAAAGAGGCTGTAGGGGCTGCCACCGTGGTCAGAAGAAAGGACCAGATCTGGGTGTGCGGGCACAGAAACCCCGGGTCCAGGGCGGGGGACACCGTGGGCTGGTCCCGCGGCCTGTTCCCGGGCGGGCACCTCGGGGACCCCGCCTGTCCCTGGGTCTCTGCCCTCTTTCAAACAGCCCATGCAGCCCGGGCTCCCCCCGCCGCCGCCCCTCGCCCCATGCAGCCTGGCTCATGCACCAGCCACCACCCAGAGGCCCCTCAGCACCCAGGCCCAGAGAAAAGCAGTCCGAGAAACAGAATGTTCGCCTTTACCTTCCAGAGCCGGGGGGCGGCAGCCGGCTGCTCGGTAAGCTAAGCAAAAACAGCAAATGGAATCATTAGGCCGAAAAGCGAGGAGAGAGGACGCGGGAGTGGCCAGCGTGCGGAGCGGCAGCAGGCCGCCCTCGGGCCCGGAGGCCGCGCTAGTGAGGGGGCCCAGCCGGCCCGCCGGCCGCCGGGAGCAAGTGGCCTCTGCACCGGACGCCAGCGCATCTGAAACCAAGAGCTCGTTAAACGCAGCAGATCCAGGAAGGTGGTTAGGCGGGAAGGAGGCCCCTCGGGGCTGCGCTCAGAGAAGGGGTGCCCCGGGCACGGGGGCACAGTCCCCCAGATGGGGCTTACCGCTGCCTGGCCCGTTTCCCCAGCCCAGGCCAGCCAGCCTGGGGGCAGCTCCTGCTTCCACCGTGGGCCTTGGGGAGCGGAGTCCCCATTCCTGGAAATCCCCTAGCGGATGGGAAGGAGCCGGGTGGCTTGGAGGAGGCCCATTAATGTGTTAACGTCAGGTTAAAGAGCCGCGCAAGGCAAACCAGCTAGGGGTGAAGACAGGAGAAAACAAAGCAGTTAATTCAGCAGGAGCCGGGAGGTTCCCGGCTCCGTCAGACCAGCCGCGCCAGGCCTGTGCCCGTGGCCCTGACCCCTCCTGCCCGGGGCAGCTGACCGTGGGCACCGCCAGGGCCGGCAGAGGCCCCCGCCGCGCGAGGCCCCACCGCAGACCCTTCGTGGAGACCCGGCCCACCAGGCAGGAGTCACACCCCTCGCCTCTGTCTTTCGGGAGAGGTGCCTCAGGGGGATCGATGATGAGGCCCCCACCGCCCCCACGGCCCCCACGGCCCTCAAGAGCCACCCCACCACACTGCCCCCAGGGGAAGGGCTCTCCCGCTCCGCCAGCCGCCGGCCTGCTCCACGCTC
The DNA here is from genome assembly GCF_014898055.3 of Talpa occidentalis. NCBI lineage: Eukaryota > Metazoa > Chordata > Mammalia > Eulipotyphla > Talpidae > Talpa > Talpa occidentalis. The sequence continues at coordinate 1,234,818 of NW_023601433.1, forward strand.
CCTCAGCACCTCCGCGCAAGGAGCCTCCCGCCAAGCGGGCTCTCCGGGCCCGTCTCCTCCGCCGCCCCGCTCCTGGGTGCACGGGCCGCACCAGCTCTCCCCCAAGCTCAAGGCCGCCATTTCGGACTCCCCTGCCCCCTCTAGCCCAGAGTCCAGCCGCAGCTGCTGGCCCTTCTTCCTCCCTCTCCCCGCGCCCCTGCTACGGGGCTCCGGGCCCGACCCTCACCCCTCCTGTCTCACCGACGGCTGTGATGTCTCCACCACCTGACGGGCCGTGAGGCCCCTCGCCCACGCCCGCCACCGCTCTGGCCCCCCCGGGGGCATCCACTCTGACAGGCCCGACTCTCCCGCTAGGGCCACGCCCCTTCCCGGCCTCAGAGCCAGCCCTGGTCCTCCCGCTCCCAACGTGCTCCTCCTTCCTTCTGCTCCACCCAGTCCTGCCCTCTGGGCTCCACCAGGCTCTCCGGAGCCTCTGGGCCCCGGCTCAGGGCGCTGGCGTGGGCGCTCCGCCTGCTCCAGGGAGAAAGAGAACAGGGCGGAGGAGGGTGGGCAGGGCGCGCACCTTCCAGCAGGACAGCCTTGCGCCGGGGAGCTGCTGTTCCCGGAAGGATGGGGAGGAGCGGAGAGTGCAGCGGCCTCTCCGGGGTTCAAAGCCCCTGGAGGCTGCCGGGAGCCCCTGCCTGAGGCATCTCCGCCCCTCCCTTGGGTCTGGATACCTCCCTGGGAAGGAGGGGGAGACTCAGCCCCTTGACTCAGGCGGGAACCCAGGGGCTGCAAGGGGGCTGGGCCATGCCCCGGGCCTGCTTTCTCTAGGCAACCTCTGCCGGCGGCCAGCGGCCAGGTCAGGTGGAAGGCGGAAGACCTGCCTGGCACCCGCTGACCGACCCTCAGGGGGCAGAACCAGGGGCACCAAGTTTGGGGCTGAAAACCTGAGAGTCCTTCGTGACACCTGCATTCTACGGAGCAGGAATCAGGGCCCAGAAGGGAGAGAAGGGGTTGGGGGCTGGCCTGGAGGCTGGGGCCTCTCGTCTCTCCTGCTTCAGATATTCTGGGGCATAAAAGGCCCCAGAAGCCCTGGCCTGATGCCCGCCTCCAGCACGCCAGGGACGCCGTCTGGCCCCACCGAGCAGAGGGGCTGCAAGCGGCCAGGAGCGGCCTCCGGGAACCCTGTCTCCACCTCCTGGGCCTCTCCCACCCCTACAGGCAGGTTGTGGGGGTACCTGCTCCCAAGGAGTGGCTGGCCTCACGGGATAACCGGGCCTGTCCCCTCCCCTCTCCCCGCCCCCTCCACTCATGGCCTCCTTCTGCCTCTGCCCAGAGCTCTCCTGGAGGCCAGAAATGCCTGGCCTCTGTGTCCCTCAGGACCTGGGGGTCTGTGGCCAGCTGGCAGGAGCAAGCCCAGTCTAGAAAGCCCGCCCCCGCCGGCTCTCCACACGCGGGGAGGAAGTGCCTGAGTCTGGCCTGCGGGCTCCTCGCAGGCACCCGCCGTGCTCCAGCAACGTGTGCCACTCAGTTCACACTTTCCTGCCGCCGGACCGCCCAGTGGGGGTGGACGCGACGGGGGTGGACACGGCTGGAGGGTGGATGTAGCGTCCCCCGCCTCCGTGCTGATCCCTGGCCTCCCTGTTCTGTCTGGTTTGCTGCCCAGGCCCTCTCAGCAGGCCGCGTCCCTCTGACGTGTCTGCTGGGGCTGACAAAGGCCAGACGCGGAGGCACAGCCCTGACAAGCCCGTGACGGCGCGACAGCGTGAGGCTCCCGCCGGCCGGCCGCGGCGGCCTCACCAAGGCCTGAGCAAACACCCGAGTTTTGTTCCAGGTTCCCAGAGCCGTTGGTGGGAGGAAGGGCCTGCTCCCTGGCAACCCGGCTGTGCAACTGACTCAAGCACCAACACAGCCCTCAGCTCTCCCCAGACATGTGACACCATTTGACGAGTTTTAGGCAGAAACCGGTTCCGGTTACATTCGAACTTTTCCAGCTCCAAGGTCAAGAGCTCAGCCAGTCCGCGGGGAAGCGCCTGGGACTTTTCCTGAACGTCCTTGGTGCCTGTTTAGTGCTGCTCTGGGACGCAGGCGAGTCTCCAGGCGGCTTCCCAGAGGCGTGGCTGCTTTCGGGGTAACCCGCCACGGCTTCTGGGGCACAACCTCTCCCAGCGTCACATTTCCTGCTGGAGGAACACCGGGCTGCCGGAGCGAGCGGGATGGGCCGTCGCCATGGGGATGCGTGGGCCAGCGCCTGTGCCCGGGGCCTCCTCTGTGGTCTCTGCCTCGCCGTCTGGGGGCAGCCTGGCTCCTCAACAAGCTTCCAAGCCCCTCTACCTCTCGGGGAGAGAAGTGCCGGCCCTCACGTCCACCCTCGCCTGGCGTCCCTCTCCCCACAGGCCAGGGCAGTTGGCCCTCTCGCACCTCAAGCTGGGGATCTTCAGACAGGGCCAAGCAGCCCCTCACCAGCACCCCAAGAGACCCTGGGGGACCAGTCCTGGGACGAAGGAGAACCTAACTGGCACAGGCTCACTTCTGGTAAATCCTGGGCCCTTCTCCCAGCTAAGCAGCCTCACCAGGGCGACCTTCCCCAGCACCCCCGCCCGGTGAATGCTCCCCTCCTCCCAGCCAGGGAGGAATTCCAGTCCCTCTGGCCTCCTTGTTGCTCACTATGGAATCCGAGGAAGCAGGGAGTAGCTGGGACTGTGGAAGCTGATGGGGAGGGGGGGTGGCAGCCAGCTTCAGACCCTGTGAAGCCACCCAAAGGAGGGTCATTCTCCTCTGCCGAGCCTCCCTAGCCAGAGGCCTGCGGCCCACGGGTCCAGGCCCTGCCCTTGGCCTGGGGCCAGTGTCTCACAGTCCATCCCGGGCCTCACCTGGTCTCGGGCCGCACGCTGAGCAGGTAGCTTCGGCTGGCTGGGCTAGGAGTCCACACCGGCCCCTCATCCTCTCCGTCGCCCCCCGACCCGGCCCTGGCCGCCCAGCTGCGGGGCCCCTTCCGCGACCCCATGCTGCCGCACCCTGCCAACCCGCCGCCAGCCTCTCCCCCTATTTATAGCCGGGCTGCCGGTCACCTGCTGCTGTCCCTCCCCCGCTGGCCCGCCCCGGGCCCCGCGGCCCGCACCGCCCCCTCCATGCAGGCCTCGCCCCTCTCGTGGCCTGAAAGCCTCCTGCACCTGCCCGCCTGGCTCCCCACCCGTGGCAGACAGCTCACCAGCCTTCCAGAAACTTCGCCGAAGAGAAAGAGCAAAGGAGCCGGGGAGCAGTCCCGAAAGCCTGTGAGGCCAGAAGAAAGGGGGCCCTGAGGCGGGTGGACACTCGGGTGGGTTCCAGTGGGAGAGCAGGAGGGCGCACCCTCCCCTGCTGCCTCACTGGCCCTGGCCCTGGCCTGCTTCACCCACACACTTCCATGGCCACCGGGGCCCTCGGCAGCCAGAACTCCTCTGGATGGCTGTCTGTGGCCCTCTCCGGGATCTAGCATGGATTCGGGCTCAGTAAACACCCTACAGTAACTGGACCTGCGTCTCCACCCCTCAGCCCCTGTTCCCCAGCACCTGAGGGGGATGAGCTGAGCCCCAACACCCCCAGAAACTAGTCAGTCATTCAACAGTTTCTGAGAGCAAGGTTCTCAGCATGGTTCTAAATATGGGGAGTGACCTCAGTCTGTTTATCCATCTTGCTTCTCCTACACCCCCAAGAGCATCCAGGAGGTACCTGGTGCTGGGCGGCTAGAAGCATTAGAAAGTTCTAGAAACTGCACCCACATGCCCCCATCTTTTAGGAAAGGACTCTTCCCCCACTCTAACTTGGTGGTTCCCATGGCAACAGCCTGACCCTGCCCACCTTGGGCTCTGACTCCGGAGGGTCCCCACCAGGAGGAGGGGGGTCAGGCCTCAGCAGAGCCCAGCGTCGGCCTCGGGAGGGGCGGCGGGCGAGCTCCTCTCTTGGTGACTGTGGACGCCTTTCAGCGCCGCTCTCCTGGCCTGTGACGCTCTCACAGTGGCTTCGGCTGCTGCGGGCAGGCCTCCCTCTGCTTCCGGTGCCATGTTCATGAAAACGGCTTGAGCCTCCTGCCCTGACACAACCCAACCCCGCGCCGGCCTGTGTGTGGGGGCAGAATGCCGGCTGGCGCCCCCGCCTGCACCCTGGCCCGCCTTGGTGGCTTGGTGGGGGGGGACCCCCAGGCGCTCCCAGGGCAGAGGCCGCTGTGTAACCCGCGCCGGCAGCAGGACTTCGAGATGGGGCTTTGCTCCAGTGCCTGAGGGTGCGTCTCCACACGCTGTGGTGCGGGGATGGAGGTCAGAGGTCAGCAAGAACTTCCCTAGGTAGCATAGCAGCTACATCCCGGCCTTGGAGCAGCAGACCAGGGCCCGTCCCCACGCAGGGAGCACGGAATCGACCCGCACAGGCCCGCCTTCCACCCCCGCGAGCCCTGAGCCTCGGTCGACAAGCCCTGGCGTCCAGGGGCCCTGCCCTCCCCGGGGAGAAGGGTCTTCCCACAGCCCCCAAGACCCTATCGCCAGGCCTAAAAAATCGGATGCGGTGTCGGGATCTAACCCGCTCCTGGTTCGCTCTCCTCCCCTCCCCTACCTGAGGACCCTCCCCTGGTCCCTTTTCGGTGTTTGAACTCACACCCAGAGCCAGCCTCAGGGCCAGCCTGAGGCAGAAATGGAAAGCGGGGCCTCCCTGGTGGTGCAAGGGGTTAAGACGCAACCTATGAAGCTGTCCGCAGCCACTGCAGCACCAGTTCGATCCCCAGCCAGCCAGGGAGAAATCCACACGGCGCGGCAGACCTCTCCTGTCTCCCCGCTGCTCCCCTCAGCAGTGGATTTCGTCAGTCTGCCTGTTCTGCTCCCCGCTGTGTCTCTGGTGAATCTTCTCACCCCCCCACACACATCTGGACTGTACCCCAGTTCTTGTATAATAAATAAATCTTTTTTAAAAATACAAAAATTTCTTAAAAAAAAAAAAAAAGGAACGGGAAGCGCCTCCTTAGAAGAGCTTCTTGGAGAGCAGGACCTGCCTTCCCGCCCCCTCAGACTCCAGTCCCATCAGACCCAAGGGGTCTGGGGCAGGGCGGCAGCTAAGAGGTGTACAGGCTGCAAAACCCCAGGGAGATGGGAGCTGTGTGCCAGGCAGCCAAGAAGGAGGTGCCCGACAGTGGGAGCAAAGGCTGTGGGATCAGGGTTTTGAAGTCAGGCCCAGTGGATTCTAGGTTCTGTGGACAGTGGCTCTGAGGATGCCACGGCCTCCCCTGTCCCTGGGCAGGCCGAGAGGGGTATTCCCAGGGAGCACTGATTACGTGGCTTTACCATAGTTGTTGCTGTTTGTTGGGGGGTTTTAGCATCCTTGTGTTAAAATTAAATTTCAATTTGCAAGTAATAAAAACTATTATTGAAAAATAAGAGTATTTTTAAAAGGCGTGTGCAGGACAGGATGAACTCGCTCAAGATCCTTCTGGACCTGGGTCCCAAAAGAAAAGAATTCTGGGTAGCAGGACTTGAAGCTGCTGGGAAATCATCCAGTGAGCAACTGCACTGGGAAAGGCTTGACCAGAAACAAAAGCAGCAGGTCCTCAGAAAGCGAGAACTCCGACAGGGCGTGACAGATACAGACCGTAGCATCAATAAATGCAGACAAAGGTGACAGTGCTTGGAGGAAGGGCCGAGGAGAGGCCTTCCCACGTCTCCACGCGTCTAGGCCAACAGCCAGTGAATAAAAAAGAAAGCCGGCAGCAGTTCTTGCTCTGGGAAGGCCTCCACCATTCTGACACAAACAGAGCAGCGAGAAGGTGAAGCGCAGGCAGGCTCAAGACCCCCAGCGGCACCCCCACATGCCAGCTGAGCGCTGTGCACGAGGCCAGGAGGCGGGGACCGCCACCGGCTCTCTCCAGCCCCTCACACCGCTGGCGAGACCAGCCAGAGCCACAGGGACAAAGTCCCGCGGAGACTCCTGCAGAAGCAGCAACCATAAGCCCAGCGCGCGGGGCGCGGCAGCGTTAGATGTCAAACAGGAAGCGGGTAAACGAATCATGTTGGTTTGAAAGTGGTTACAGCTCCGGAAAAACGATGATTTCAACCAGAAAGTGCCGGGGCCCCAAGACCAGTAGGGAAAAGTGGGTGAGCAGAGGGGAGCAGGGCCACCTGCTCATCCCAGCCCTGCCTACACCGCTCTGTGGAGTAGGGGATTCCTTGGCCACACTGAACCTCCAAAGGCACGATGGTCACGTCTGCTCGGGGGGCTGTTAGGAAGTTTAACAAGAGGATGAACGAGAACAGTGTGTCATCCAGAAATGTTCCACGCTGACCACGGTCATCACCATAATCGCACCATCAACTCAGCTAGGAAGGCGCCGAGCTGGGTTGAAAAATGACATGCAAAAATGAAAACAGCAGCCAAGGTAAGACTGGATTATAAATATGCATGTTTTTAATTTTTTCTAATAATCTTATATAAATTTTCCAATAAGAAAGTATTCTAAATAGGGAGCCCCCAGCCCCATATCTGGGACCTGGGTCTTAGTCTGCTCTTCCCCCCCAGAGGACCCCAGGCTCCCCGCGCCCGGGGCTGCAGCTGCTGTGCATCTGCGGTGCAGAATGTGGACAGCGGGCTGAATCTTGGAAAGGACAGGGGACGTTCTAGAATCTAGAAGCTTCTCTCTTGCTCAGACCAGACCCTGAGAGAAGGGATTTACTCATTCACACGTGCACTCACACCACACACGCTCTCTGTGCACACCCATTCTGCACACTCACTCTGTGCACACCATTCCACACACCTACTCTGCGCACACCCACTCTGCACACCACTCTGTGCACACCCACTCTGTGCACTGCCATTGCACGCACGGACTGTGCTGGGAGTTCCAGGAGAATGGGGCTGACCCACGGAACAAACCTGGCACAACCTCCAGCGGAAGTGAAAAAAGCAGGCTTCGAAACTGCGGATAGAATGCTACCATTTGTATTAAAAATAGATATATAAATATACATATTTATAAACTCATAAATGCATAGAATTGCTCAGAGAGAATACACAAGATACCGATAACAGTTATTAACTCCGGAGAGGGGACAGGCAGGGCTGACCGCCAGAGCGAGGCCTACTTTCTGACGTACTCGCGTACGGTTTGCATGTCTTACCATGTATATGCATTCATTTTTTAAAAAATTTTCTCTTTCAATTTAAAAACAAGTGAAAGCGAGTGTGCCCGGTGACCAGAAAAGGGGGCTTCCTCGGCTCGGGGAGGCACGGGGGCTGCCCTTGCCGAGCCACACGTGTGACGTTCTCGCCAAGCAGACTGTTTACATAGGTGAAGGGAACGCTCCCCCGCGCCAAGTGGCTTCCAGGACCTCAGCGCACTGTTTTACAAGATAGAGCAGCCAGAGAAGAGACACTCGGTTCGTCCGGCCTCTCGGTGCTGAACTGCACTGTCTCGGGGGGCGGGGGTCTCGCCGCGGGGCCTGCCGGGAGAGGCGTGGGCGGTGGCCGAGAGCTCGCTAGAGCAAGGTGCTCTGAGGCCAGCAGCGGAGCCACTAAAAAGATCTTTAAAAAGACCAGGAGATACTGGCCCAGGGAGTCGTGCTCCCCACGACGGGCAGGTGACCTTTCTGGGATGGTCCCCCAAAGGGGTGGGTCTTCCAGCGGCCAGATGAATCCCCCCAGACCAGAAGGCCACCCAGACACGTCACCCACCCTCCTCGGTGACAAGGCACAGGCGGACTCCAGAGAGCCTGGCACTCAGGGGCACCCCAAGTGCAGGGGAGGTAGGAAAGCAGTGGGTGTCTGGAGGCTGCAAAGTGCTGACGGGGCATTCTGCCCAAGCAGCCGGCCTCCAGCCAGAGAGGCTGGCGCCTCGGACCTGGGGCCAGACAGCCGAGACTCAGCACAGCACTCGAGGGGGCAGCACGTTTCCCACCCCCTGGGCCTCAGCTTTCCCTGTGAACACAGGCACGCCGGGCCCTGGGCAGGGCTGCGAGCACTGTCCCCCACTCTCGGGGACCCCCTACGCCCAATCCCACGCAACAGCGACCTGGCCACACTCCCCTCCTCTAAAGTGGTGTCTGCCAGCGAGAAAACGCCGCCTGCTCACCCCACGGGGCCCGCGGAGTCACGAGCGGGTGTGTTTTCCGGGGGTGGGGCGTGGGCGAGAGGGCCGGTAAGAACAGGCGTCCCGGGCTGTGACCCGCGTTTCCTGGCGAGCAACCTGGCAGTGGCCTGAGGCTGCGGAGGCCACTCGGGAGCGAGACGGCCCCAGGGTCCAGGGGGAGAGGAGCCTGGGCTGCCTCTTCCTCTGTACCCCCCGGCACCCACGGGTCCCGGCAGGGAGACCCCGGGCCCTTCCACCCCGGCGCCTCCAGCACCCTCTGCTCCTGCCACCGCAACGCCAGCGCCAGCAGCCTGGAGTCGGAGCAGGACGCGGCTAAGCTGGGCGGCTCTGGCCCTGCAGGCTCCAGGCCCAGCGCCCCCGCCTGCCTGGGAGGGGCCAGCAGCCTGGCCAGGCGCGGCCTCATTAAACAGAGTTGCCCCGAAACTAGCCTGTGCCCCTGCCTCGGCATTTCCACCAGCAAGCTGGCATGATGACAGAGGAAGAAAAACCATTTTGTTTTTGTTTCCCCAATTGTGGGAAGGTCAGGCCTAGTAACGTGCAGCGGGTATGGAGCCCCTCCCTCGAGATCGCCTCTGAGAACTGGTCAGCGCCCACTTTCCTGGGGGACACCGGCTCCCACCTGGCCGCTGCCGCTTGGGTCAGAGGTCAGAGTCACCTCCACGGCCTGTCCCATCTAACCCGGGGCTGCCACACCGGCTCTGGGGGCAACAGCGAGAAAGCCGCGGCCCCTCCCGCTCCCCGGCCCCCTCACCCACACAGGGTTTTCGTGGGTTGAAAATCCACTTGTGGTAAAGACAGAAGTGCCCAGAAAACTCCAGCGTGCCCTAGAGCAGGTGCCACTGGCGGGACCACCCCCGAGACCCTCCTGTTGCTCCTCGGCTGTCTCTGGAGACCCGGGTTCACGGCCTCCTGACCTCGAGCTCCGGATGCAGAGAGGCGCCCCGGGGAGCAGGGCCAGGCTCACTGGAGAGGAACACAAGAGCCTACCTGCACGGTAAGAAGGTTTTTTATTGGAAAGAGTCTGAGCAACACGGGTGCGGCCGAGGAGGAGGGCTGGCGGGGCAGCCGCTCCAGGGCCACAGGAGCGGGAGGACACACGTCCCACCGAGGCCCACCCGCAGGACAGGCAGGGACAGCGGCACCGGGCACGCCGCTCCCCGGGGGCTGCCCTCTGCGGCCTCCCTGTGGCGCCTGCTTCCCAGGCTCCAAAGAGCAAAGAGCGACAGGGGCGTCCCCCACACAGACGGGACAAGCCAGGGCTGCTTGGGGGGAAGAGGCGGAGAAGACAGGAAGGCGGGGCAAGATGACCAAGGGCTCCAGCCAGGCCGGGCGGGCAGTGGCCCCCAGAGGGGCCAGCCCGTGCCCCGTCCCCCGGCTGCTGGGCCCAGATGGGGCCCTGAGCGCCTGGGAGAGGCCTGGCTGGAGCACAGGCGGAGCCTCCCGGGAGCACACGGTTGAGAAGGGGGTTCAAGCCGAGGTGACAGCTGTGGGGCCGGGCCACTCAACAGCCTGGGGCCGGAAGGACAAAGGCCAGCGTCGGGGACCAGAAGCAGCACAAAGCCATAAATAACAGAAGCAGATTCTGAGCCGTGAGGAATCCAGGCGACCCGCCTCCCGGGCAGCAGGTTCCAGGGCCCAGCTGGCCACACCCCTGGGAACGGGCCCTCTTCTCCCGCCGTCCAGGCGCCACCGGCCACGCACGGCCCCAGCTCCGGTCACACCTGCGGGGACGGGGCGCGGCTGTCCTGGTCCTGAGAAGCCTGTGCTGGACTCGGGGCTTCAGGGGCGCTGTCCTCCTCGGCGGCCGGGCTGGGGGGTCGCCGGGCCTCGGGGTCGCCCAGCGAGGGCTCGCTGGCACAGTCTTCCAGCCCGTTCTCCTGGGTCGGCAGGAGCAGCTCCTCCTGGGAGCCCTGCCCGGGCGGCGCCGCCCCCGCCTCCTCCTCCTGGTCCCGCACCTTGTGGACGATGAAGAGGTGGCGGCCGAGGGAGCCGGCGGAGGTGTAGCACAGGCCGCAGAGCGGGCACTGGGCCGTGGAGCTGTCGGCCTGGTGCTGAGGTATGTGGCTCTGGAACGCGAGCCCCGAGTCCGAGGCGAAGCTGCACTTGGCGCACTGGAAGAGGGGCTTGTGCCTCTTGGTGGCCGAGGCGGCTGCGCCGTTGCTGGTGCCCGGAGCGTCCCCCGCTCCGCTGCCCGGTCTTTTCAGATGGTTCACCTGGCGCAGGAGAGAGCGCGTCCCGCGTGAGCAGGGGACCCGCGTGGCCAGGGAGCCCGCGCCCGCCCGGCCGGGCCCAGCTCGCGCACTGGGCAGGCCGCCTTCCTTTGGGGACTTCTCTTTGCTCCCATTGGTTTCTTTTAGGGCGAGGCGTGTCAGCGGACACACGTCAGCCTCCCAGAGATGTGGGGAGGGTCGGGAACACGGGGCAGGGCCGGGGCGGCGGTGCTCACTGGACAGAAGTGCCAGCTTCCGCACAAGGACGCCCCTTCTCTATGCTCACCCACAGGGGGCGCCTCCCCACCAGAGCACCGACGCCCTCCTCCGAAGGCCGCGCACTGGTCATCGGGGGACAAGCGAGCCTCAGGGAGTGCCCAGTGCGCGTCCGATCTGAGCCCTGCAGATGTCCTTCAACCCTCTTCCCCAAGCCCAGGTCAAAGGCATCTGACAGAGACCCCGGATCACAGCATGTGCACCAGAGGGGGAGAGCACCAGGTGCCCTTTAATCGCAGACAAGTGTCACCAAGATGCCAACGACACCCCACCCCTGGCAGCCAAGAACGCCCCAGGACTGCAAGCAGGGCTCAGACGCCGCCCTGTCCCCAGCACGACAGTGGGGTCACGAGGACGGGCAGCAGCGGGAACAAGAGGCCATTGGGCGCTGCCCCGTCCCCAACCCCCCAGAGCCACAGGGCTGGAGCGTCCACTTGCCCGCTGGGGCCACCCCGCTGGCCCGTGACCGCGGCCTCTGGCTGGCAGCGCAGGAGCAGGGCCACGCTCACCTGAGGGGAGTGTCCACCCGGAGGTGTGACCTTGGACGTCTGGCTCAGGTCAGGGTTTCTGATGCCGTGCATAAGGCTGATGTGGCTCTCCAGGAGGGAGGGCCGTGGGAAGCTGGGGCTGTCCTCCGTGCAGTACCTGCCGGGGCACAGCTACCGGTGAGGCCCGGAGCCGGGCAGGCTGAGGCAAAGGCTGCTCCGGTTCTAGGGTGCCTAGGGCTCCCCAGAGCAAGCCACGCAGGAAGCCAGCCTAGGAGTCTGCACCAGCCTGAGCCGGCTGTCTAAGCTCCCCGCCACCACCGCCCAGAGCCCCGGCTGGCCTTGAGGTGGGCACCAAAGAGGCCTGCACTCCCCAGCGAATGCCAGATGGTGCTGAAGCCTCGGGGCCCTGGAGCCCAGTCACCCCAGCAACCCGTCTCTCTGACGACCCTTCACCCACGCACGGTGGGGCAGTGGGGGAGGCGCTAGTAGCAGGTGGGGCTGGAAGCTGGTCCAACTTGCCCCACCCCACCTGCCCCCGGCAGAGACAGGCCTGTGGCCCTGCCCCCAACAGAGCCGGGCCCTGCCTCGGGTGCCCTCCACACTCACCCGCAGGTGTACACCCGCTTGGCGGTATCGTGGTTGTTGCGGATGTGCTTGCGCAGGCTGTTGGGGGTGTGGAAGGACAGCTCGCACTGCCGGCACGGGTACCGCTTCAGCGCCTGCAGGAGATCACGGGTCACAACCAGGCGGCTCCGGGCCTCTGCACACCCCCCGCCCCCACCTGGGACCTGGAGCCCCCAACCTGCCCGGAGCACAGGCGGCTGGGCCAGCCCCGCCCAGGCCAGGCCCCTCACGTACCCGCCCATGGCTCTTCTTCATGTGGGACACGTAGCTCTCCCTGTCAGGAACCCACTCCTGGCACTCCTGGCACGTCCAGCCCGTGCTCCTCAGCCGGGGCCTGGCCTCTGCCCGGCGGTGGGCCTCGGCCCTGCCCCAGCGGCTGGAGGGCAGGGAGCTGCCCCGGGACGCCACGCTGGGCACGGGGGGCTCTGTGGGCACACGCGAGCCGGGGCGGCTGGAGCACGGGTCCCCTGGAGACTGGAGGCTCGACAGCTCATCCACGTTCCGAGGAACCCCGTGGGTGTTCTGGGGATGGGGAGAGCGGTTACTAGCGGGCAGGGGAGAGAGGCACAGTCAGAGCCGGGCCTGAGGCGGGCGGCCCTTCTGCCTCCTCCCCCAGGCAGCCCACCTTGACGTGCTGCATCAGCTCTGGCTTCTGCAGGAACAGCAGTGGGCACTCGGGGCACTTGAAGACGCCCACCTGCGCCTTGCTGGCATTCTGGTAAAAGTGCTGCTGGATGTGCCGCTTCTTGTTGAAGACCATCTCGCAGGAGCACTTGTAAATGAGCCTGCGAGACAAGCCTGCAGCTGAAGGACAAGGGCCCCCGCTGAGCCGCCCGCCTCCCCACTTCTGCTTTCCCCGTAAAACCAGAGCACATCCAGCCTGTGCTCCTCAGCGGGGGCCTCGGGCCTGCATGGGAGGCTGCACAGAGCCGGGGGGACGCTCCCTGCCTTAGGAGGCCGTCTGTGACTCCAGGCGTCTGCTCCCCGGTTCAGCCCTCCGGCCCCCACGTCTCTCCATTCCACCCCGCGGCGCCCCGCACTCACTGTGAGGGCCGGTGGGGCTGGGCGGGGTGCTGGGCGGAGCTGTGGTCTGCGGTGCTGCTGGCAGTCTTGAAGGCCATGGGGCAGAATGCACATTTGTGGAAAACCTGGCAATGTCGCTCCTGGATGTGGCCTTTCAGCAAGGCCAAGGTCAGGTGGACAACACCGCAGTGGATGCACCTGGGGGGTGGGGGCGGGCTCAGTCCCAGAGGTGGTGCCGAGAAGGGAGGGAGGCAGGCACCTGCCATCTCAGGAACCCCCCCCCCACATTCTCACTGCCCACTGCCGCCGTCCAGCACACTGGCCCCCCGACCCCCAGCCCAAGGCTACACCCAGCAGACAGGGAGAAGCCCCACCCACCCCTCGCTGGTAGGATGTTCTGCAAACCGGAGCGCGCCCAGCTGAGCGGCCAGTGGGTGGACAGGCAGGGAGGCTCGGGCAAACACAGTTCCACCGGGGTGACTGCCAGGTGGGAGGCAACTCGGGAGGGGCACGGAGGAGTGGGGGGCACTCAGCAGACAGAGCCTGGTGAGCAAGCACTCCACTCCCAGGACACCAGGAGCCCCAGGGCCCAGGCAGACACTCAGAGCTGGGCGGGAAGAGGCCAGGAGCCGAGCTCAGCGGCGCAGGCTGGCCCACAGGGGTCGAGGTGGCCTGGCGCAGGCCGCGCCCTCTGGGCTGGGCTCTGAGGCCTAGCCCTCTTGGTGTGACCGGGGGCTTTTTTCCTTTTCTCCCCACCCATCTGCTCTCTGAGTTCTGCTTGGTGACTGTATCTCCTCATGAGGTGCTAATAAAGGAGGTAACGCGCTATCTTACGCCGTTTTTCTGAACTGGAGCTCAGGCTGGGCTCTTCTCCAATCCACATCTCTGTAAACACGGATTCCTCTTCTCTGGGTCCAGGGAAAGATGCTCCCCCCGGCCAGAGCCACCCCGTCTACACACGGTCTCCCTGGCTCTGCCCTCCCCTCCCCTGCTCCCAGCTGCTCCTCCAGGCAACCCTGACCTCCCTCCTCCTCCCGCCCCATGACCGTGAGGCGGCGCAGAGGGACAGACACCTGCGCTCGGGATCCGACGCCTTCAGCCACCAGCCCCCACCCACTGTCCACACGATCCTGGGGTGTGTGCTGGGGTAGAGTGGAGAACGGCCTCTGCAAACTTCATTAGCAACCAGGGGCAGAGCAAAGAGAAATCCAGAGAACTGTCTGCAGTGACCGTCACTGGGCACCGACACTAACCACACAGCGTCCACACGTCTCACGCCCGTCACAGGCGCCTTCCCCTCCTGAACAAGAGCGGCCAGCTCAGGGGCACAGAAGCATTTCCACACCACGAGGCACTGAGATGAACCCCACACACCTCCAGACTCACCCAGAGAGGCCCTGCGCCTGGACGCGAAAGACCGCCGCGTCCCAGTTGGCCCTCGCCGCGCCCAGAGCCCGGGGCCGCCCGAGCGCCCAGCCGGAGCCCATTCTCTCCCCCCGTAGACACCTGAGGGCTGAGCCTGTCCCCCTAAATCACATAGTGTTGCCAGACGATGTTATAAAAAAAAAAAAAACAGCAAATACGATAAAATAACTAAGGACAAACGAAGCACCTGACCAGACGTTCCCTCAGGAAGAGCCAGGGCTGGCGAGCGCACATGCGCAGACCCTGCCCCCGGCCGCCCGGGAACATCAGACCCGGTGGAGGCGCCACTTCACACCCGCACGGGCTCATGGACCCAGCCAGCCGGGCGTGCTGCAGGCACACGGCTCCACACGGGCACAGGCCAGGCGGGGCTCTCGGAAAGAGCTGGGCCTCCGGGGCAGAGGTGGCCACATGCTGCTCCCAGCCTGGTGGCCACCAGGGACCCGGCCCCGGCGCCCCATGTGCACGCTCCTTAGCAGCACTATGCACCAGTCAAGAGATGGCAACACCCCGATGTCCACCTGAAGGGATGTGCCAGCTGCAGGGCACCCTCAGGCCTGGGAAGGGACGAGAGGCTGATGGCCATCGCGCGGCGACTCCCGAGGACCCACGCCAAGAACACACACCTGTGTGAAAGGTTCATGTCTGTGAAAGGTTCAAAGAGGTGCGTCTGGGAGACAGAGAGTAAACAGACGGAGGGGGGCCGCACTGCCACGAAGCAGCCCGAGGTTGCCATGGCAACCGGCGCACAGCTGAGAACAGCTGAGCTGTAGGCGCTGACCCCGAGGCCGCGCTGGACCTGTGAGAGGCACCCGCAGCTGCAGCCGCAGTGCGATGAGGGCCGGACGGCAGAGTGGGGGCTGAGTCCAGCACAGACCTGGAGCTCGGGGGGTCGCCCTGGTTGAACCCTGTCTGACATTCTTAGAAAAAGGCCTGATAAACTGAATGGCTTTGGAGACGCTCAGCTTTTCGCTCTTACAGAAGAGAGTAAACTATTTTTAAAAAGAGAAAGATGCCATCAATCCCCCTGTGCTCCCGACATCTTGGATTAAAGACAGACAATGCCAAGTTAACGTGGATCGAGCTGCCCCTGGGTTGGATTCGATCTCGGTACAAGCAGCAAAGTTAGGAAGGCAGGTTCTGATGGCACTGGATCAAGTGTTGCAGAAACTCATCTAAGTATTTAATTTAGAAGCACAGCAGGGCCCCGCCAGGCAGTGTCCTCTCGCAGCCTGCCAGCGCGGCCGTGATGCCGGGTCTGGCCTGAGTCTCACGCTGGAGTCTCGGGAGCGCTGTCCCTGGTCGGAACCTGGGGGTTACACGACCCCCTCCTCGCCCCCACGGCAGCCTCCTGACCCCACAACGCCACTTCTGCCCTCGCTCAGCGCGACCTGGCCCCACACAGCTTCCCCAGCAACTGGCCCCCTCCCAGCCGGACGCACAGGTCCAGTTTCAGCACCCCCGACGCTCACCCCGCGCCTGCCATGGAGCTCGGGGACCGGCCACCTGGCCCTGCCTGCCCTCACCGCCCCACTCCCAGCCCTGCTGTGCTGGCCCCTGCCTGTGGCCACCAGCCCTGCCTCCTGGCATCTCCTCGGGCATGCTGCTGCCCGCCTCGCCCTGGGGCTGGCCACCCGGACACTGATCGCTGTCGGCACGTGCCAGGCCTCCCCTCCTCCTGCGGCACCGGGCACAGACCTGCCAGCCATGGCGAGGGCTCCAGTCACCAGAGGAACTAAGGCAGGACATCTTTAGGAAACCACAGAGAAAAACACCTTGCTAGATTGGGGCGATGATAATTTCCAGAAGCACAAGAAGGGAAACTACCAAAGATGCAGAAACTCCCAAATGGAGAGGGGGAAGGGCCGGCACATCTTGGGGGCGTTTTCTGCCCCAATTCGATCTTTTCCCTTTAAACAAGCTCTTGTGCGTGTGCGTCTGACACGGGGAGACTCAGCCTGCAGGAGAGTTTCCTGGTCTTGGCGGCCGGCCCCTTCCCGCCTCAGGTCTTGCCATTCTCACAAACTGACGGGTCAGTCGCCGTGGAGCCCCTGCAGCCTCGTTGCCGGCGAGGGCGAGGGCGTCTGGACGAGTGGCAACACGGACGCCCAACAGGGCCACAGACGATGGACGCCCCGGCCTCCACAACCCTCCCTCTGGGCTGTTCCCACCGTCTGATTTGTCTCCAACGCCTAACTCTGTCCTCGGCTCTTGCTGTTCACTACAAAGCAGCTACGGGTCCGCAGGGACATCCTTGCCCTGTTGGGCTGGAGGCCTCTTAAGACGCAGCTTGGTCTGAAGCAAGTCCTGGCTCAGGAAAGGCCTGGCTGCCGGGCGAGCTCCAGCCAGCCGGGCGGCAGCCTCCTGCAGCGCAGCCCGCCGTGCGGGCAGAGCACCCACCTGTAGCCCACCTTGCGGGCGTAGTGTAGGCAGTTCTCCTTGACGTGGGTCTGGAAGTAGGCAGAGCGACAGAGGACCCCACACTCTGGGCAGCAGTAGGGGGACTTGTGGGCGTGGATCCGCTGGTGGGCACAGAAACTGCACTGGTTGGGCAGCAGCATCTGGCACACCTGGCAAGTCTGGGAGAGAACACCAGAGAGCAGGTCACGCACGCCGGCCAGGCTCTCCTGGGCACCCCAGCCCCAGCAGGCTCCACGGAGCCACGCCGCTCAGACCCGGGCTGCTGCCCCAGAGACAGCCCGCGCCAGGACCCCCGGCTGGGGGTCAGCGTCCCTCTTGGGAACCTGAGGCACGACTGTCTCCACTGTCGGGCCTCACTGCATGCCACGCCTGCTGGCCTCTGCCCGCCCTGGCACAGTTGCAGCCTGAGCTCCCCTCACTGCTACTCAGAAGTCCCTGGACCAACCGAGGGGCCTGGCCAGTTTCCACGCCCTCTGCCGGGGTGCCCTGAGCCACAGGTGACTAAATACACCCACAGGAGACAGTACAATGGCTCCCTGTGCCCAGGCCTGGAGAGAACTGGGAGAAACGAGTCCTACGGGGCCTGACAGAGGCCTCGGGCAGAGCCCAAACAGGCCCCATGGCAGCCTGAGTCCGGGTGCCTGGTCAGGCCCTTCTTAATAAAAAGGGCGCGACTGTGCCACGTACTGGGGGGCCCCGGCCTGGGGGACAAGGAAGGCCTCTGCTTTAATCAGCAACCCCCAGCGGAGCGGCACCTCCGGGGCAAACAACAAATAAACCGCAAATAAAACACAGGAGAGGGACGGAAACTTAAAGGCCGGCAGAGACTGAAGCGAGGCCGCCCACGAGGGCCCACTAGCGTGCCGGGTGTGGGAAGGTGGGCCGGTCAGAGACGGCGCAGCGACGCGGGGCAAGCCAGGCAGACCCGCAGCACGAAGCCACGCGGGCGGCGCGGCGTCGAGAGACTCTGTCTGCTCTCTGAGGAAACGCCTCTGAGCCCCTGGGACGTGCTGGGCTGGGATTTAAGCCATGGCGGGGCGGGGGGAGGTGGTGAGGAAATGCACGAAACAGGAAGAAAGCACAGCCGGGCTGCGGCGGTGCCCGCCCCAGACACGCCTGCCCGGCCTGCCCATGTGCACTTGGGGCGCCACGTAGAGAGCTGGCTTTCAATTATTTTTAAGATTTATGTCATTCATTTACGCATACAAGAGCTGGGGCGCAGCCAGGTGTGGGAGTGAGAGCACTCAGAGACAGAGTGGGGAGCAGAGCAGGTGGAGCCGCTGAAATCCGCTGCTGAGGGGAGGGGAGGCGGGAGAGGCCTGCTGCGCCCTGCGGGGAGCTCCCTGGCAGGGAATCAAACTCAAACTCAGGCCGCAGTGGCTGGGGACGGCTTCACAGTGCTGAGGCTTCACCCCTGTGCGGCCAGGGAGGCCCCAAAGCATCACTTCAGGTGCAGGACACTAAACAAGCTGCTGCCTTCTTCTGGGTGAGCAATGGGGGAAGAGGCCACACACATACCCCATACACACTCACACGTGCGCTCATGACACACGCTCGCGTGCGCACGCACACGCCTGCAAACACAGTGGCACGGAGCCGTGAGCCACAAGGGCACAGAATGGCTCCCCCAGAGGCAGGCGCGCCCAGTGTCCGCCGGGCGGGGGGGCAGCGAGCGTGTGCCCGCAGCAGCCTGTCCCCTGCGCCGCGGCCACGAGGATGCTGGAGGCAGGTCGGGCTGGCTGGACCGCGCCCCGGGTGCCCGAGCCGCGGGCTGCGCAGAGGCGGGAATGGGCTGCCGGGGTGGGGCACGAGCTACGGTCACGAAGACACTGACTCACCGCCGTGAAAACCGCGGCTGAAGGGGACGAGCGGTCGCCCCGTGTTCAAGAGAAAGTGTTTCAGGGCAAGCGAGGGGTTCGCCAGAGGAGGGGGGCGCCTCCTGAGAACTAGGGCTGGTGAGTGGGGAAGCCACGCAAGAAAGCGCGCGGCTGCGGCACACCCACCGTCAGGCGAGCGCAGGCGGCACGCACCCCTCACAGCATCGTCGGAACCGGCCAAGCCTGGCCACGAGAATGCTGCGCTCCTGCGCCCTGGGGTTGGGGATCCCGGCGCCTACCCCCCCTCCCCAGCCGCCTCGGACAGCAGCCCTGCAGCGAGTGAGCGGCACAAGGTGGTGGCTGGCGCGGCCAGAACCGCCGAGGAAACCCAGGACACTGGCCCCAGAGAGACAGGGAAAAGGTGTGGCCCCAGCTGGTGGGAGGCTTCCCGGACCCTGCTCAGCAAGCCCCGCTGCAGACAGCTGCTGGGTGGCAAAGCCTGGCGTGGCTCGTGCCGGGCAGGACCCAGGCTTTGGCATGACAGTACTGGGCGTGGCCACGCCGTCTGAGTTGAAAGAAAGCTAAAAACGAGAAAAATCGGTCTCTGGGCAGACACCATGCCCCAAAGGGGCAACTTCACATCAAAGGGGAGGCCCGAGGGAGACCTGTCCCGGGAAGCACTCCCAGAGGAAGAGGCTTTCTGGGGGGCCACTGCACCCCACCCACCCACACCGTCCCCGCGTGGCCTGGGCCAGCGGCAGGGCCCATGCTCCGGCCTCTCTGTCCCGGGACTCAGGGGAGCCCTCATCTGCTAGCTCCCAGCAGAGAAGACACAGTCTGAGCAGGACGCCACCAGGTTCCGCCCGCTCAGCCTTGGGAGAGCAGGCGAGGGCGGCGCAGGGGACAGCCAGGGCAGTGCAGCGGGATGGCCGCCAGGCCCACAGCAGGACCAGGAGGGTGCTGGCTAGAAGGGACACCTAAGCCCCCAGGTCAGGCCCAGCGGCCACCCTCCACCGGACTCCTGGACCACAACCAGTGGGGAGGAGAAGCCGCGCTCCCCTGGCACCCTCTGAGGGCTGCAAAAGCCCCACAGGCCGGCCCATCACCAACACGCCTGAGGCCGGCCCCACTAGGCAGCCCTGCTCCTCCGTTCTCCCCTCCCCAAACTTGCCCTTGCCTGGACACCTGAGCTGCCCAGTCCATGCAGCGTCCTCCACCCCGGCCTCACAGAGAGCCGCAGAGCCCTCTGAGCCACCCAAGGCCGCTCTTAGGTGGCCAGCCCCGTGCTTGGGGGCTGCCGCGCCTGGGGGCCTCCATGCACCCCATGCACAGTGGGGCAAGGGGCCCAGGAGCAAAGCCCGTCAGCCACTAATGGGGACCGGGACCTGCTGCCACCGGGCGTGGCGCGGGCTGCTCAGAGCGGGACAGGCCTGGCCAAGTCTCCGGCACCACCTGGGGAGGAGGGAGAGCCCCGGGGCCCGAGGGCCATGGCCCAGGAGCCTCCGCCAGGGGCCCTGTCCACACGCGACGCCTTTAAAGAACAGCTACCACCAGCTCCATGGGGCACGAGCCAGTCTGGCCAGCGGCAGGTGGAGCAGCTTTCCTGCAGGGGCGAGGACGTGGGGCTCACACGGGCGCACCCTTCCTCCCGCAGCCCGGGGGCCCTGCTCAGCCACGCAGGTTGGCACAGCTCTGCACGGCGTGCTTCTGGGGGCACGGACGGACGGAGCACGCGCGGGTGGCGACTCCCCACCTGTGCCCAGAGTTCTGCGGCATGTGGGGGGCTGTGGGCAGCCACGGCCCCAGGGCAGCACCCCAAGAGCTGGCCAGGCCTGGCCGCGAGGCCTCGACAGCCAGGGTGGTGGTGGGCAGGAGCCGAGGCAGGCACCCTCGTGGGGCAGCACCGCGAGCCCAGGTGGGCACAGACCAGCGCGCAGCCCCGGGGCTCCGGCTCCCAGATGCCACCACGGTCCCGAGACGAGCTTCTCTCCAGGCTCCCCCATCACCAGGCCAGGGCGCCCAACACCCCCAGGGACGCCCACTCACCAGCCCCTCCGTGTCCTCCGCGGTCCTCTGGAAGTGCGCCGCCATGGCCACGTAGTCGCGCATCTGCCTGTGACACTCCAGACACTTGACCCCGTGCCGGATGAGCCTGACGGGGTCGGGGTAGAGCGGCAGGGCCGGCAGAGGGAGGCTGGCGCTGCCCGCGGGGAGGCTCTGCTGGGGTGGGGAGGGGGCGGCGGGGGGCGCCGGGGTGGGGGAGCCGGCGGGGGCCGCCGCGAACATCTGGTCGGCGGAGATGGGCTTGACCAGCAGCTGGGAGCACTGCATGGCCAGGCCGCGGCTCTTGTGGTCGCGGGCGTGGCGCAGCAGGCTGCACTTGTTGAAGAAGAGCAGCGTCTGGGCGCAGAGCGTGCACAGCACCTCGATGTGGACGCTGCGCCGGCCGTAGTGCTGGCTGAGGCTCTTCTCCAGCGCGAAGGCGTCGCCGCACTCCATGCAGCAGTAGCCGCTGGCCGGCACGCGGATGCTGCTGTCGGCGGGCGGGCTGAGGTTGGGGGCGTAGCGGGGCACGGGGTTGGAGCTGTGCAGGACCTTGTGGAAGACCTCCACAGCCGGGGGCGCGGCCTTCTTCACCTGGTGCACCAGGGGCACGGACATCTGCGGGGGCGGCGGCTGGCCCCGCCTCTGCGCGGAGGACTTGGCCGTGACCGAGGCGGCGACACTGTGGGGCACGAGGTTCAGGTTGGCCAGGTGCACGGCCTTGGGCAGCAGGTTGGCCGGGGCCAGGGGGGACGCCTGTGGGCCCGGGGGCGGCTTCTTGCCTGCCTGGGCCCCCGGGCCGGCCCCCCGGGAGCCCTGCCCCCCAGCACCCCCGCCGGGCGAGGAGGCCACCTCGCAGGCTTTCTTGGCCCTCTCGTCGGCCCTCCTGTCGCCCTGGGGGCTCCCTGAGTGTGTGGCCGCCTCGGGAGCCGGCTCAGCCACGGGTGGGGCGGGGGGCTCGTCCCCTGGCCCCTCGCTGGGGGCCTCGGCAGCAGTGCTCCCCAGAGGAGACCCGACGGGGGACCTGCTGGGGTCATCGGGGTCCGGCAGGATCCGGGTGACGGTCCGTTTGATTTCCCCTGACGATGTCTTAATGGTTTTGATTCTGACTTTGGGAATGGCTGGCGGGGAGCTGGCGGCCACGGAGGGGGAGCCCCTGCTGCTGCTGTCGCTGCAGACGCTCCGGGGGCTGTCCGGTGGCTTGGTACTCTTCCTCGTGGCCTCCAGAGGGCTCCGGGGACTCTTTGGTGACTTAGGCGTTTTGGGGCTGCCCTTGGAGCCCTCTTTCGGGGGCCCCGAGGGGTCCTTGGTGTGGCCAGGCTGCTCCTCCTTAGTGACACCGGCCACTCTCTTGGCCTGCAGGGCCACCAAGGCCGCCACACAAGAGGACAGTCTGGAGTGAGCTGGCTTGAGCCGCTGCCTGGGGGGCACCGCCGAGCAGGAAGCAAGCTCCGGGGCCGGCCCCCGGGGCTCCCCGACACTATTGCCGGGGTGGCTGCCGAACTCCAAAGCGTCTCCGAAGAACCGACTGGCATCCAGCTCCTCGGGGGGCTCGGCCACCTTCTGCCGGGCCTGCTCGCGCTCTGGGGGGCTCCCCCGCAGCCCGGGCTCTGGCTTGGGCTCTCGCTTGCAGAAGTGATCGAACATGTGCAGCTCCGGGAACTTGGCCAGCGCTTCTAGCACGGAGCCCCCCCCGGGAGGGGGGGAGAAGTAACTGTCCGAGGGCTTGGGCTTCACCCCAAACCCATGGTCCTTGATGGCCTCCTCGGACTCGGGGCTGGAGATGGGGCTGAACTGGCTGAAGGTGTGCAGCGGCGCGGCCCTGGGCGGCTCCAGCTTGCCAGGGAAGCTGCGGGCGCGGTCCCCGTTCATGAAGGCGGAGTCCACCTTGCCGCAGCCGTGGCCGAGGCCGTGAGGCTCCGGAGGCAGATCCGGGCCCCGGAACCCATTGTGGAGGAGGCTGGGAGACACGTGGCCCTTCTCCGCCTCGAACGGCTCCTGGCGGCTGGTGTTCTTGACGATGACGCTCACGGCCGGCACGTCGCTGCCCGCGCCCGCGTGGGACAAGGACACGCCCTCGTCCACGCACATGCCTGGGGGCTTGAGCGGGCCCTCGTTCTCCTCACTGGGGGCCTGGATGGCCTCCTTGGCATCTAGACTGGTGGGGTCGGGGATGTCAAAGGCAGCCAGAAGGTCATCGAAATCTGGAGTTTTCATATCCCCCATGGCTGGGCGCTGGCAAGGGCTGAAGAGAAAGAAGGAAGAGAGTCAGAGACGCCGGCCCCGCGGAAGCCCAGGCCCACCCCGGCACAGGCAGCCTGCGTGCTGGCGCTGACACCCCCACGGCGGGGAGGCACGCGCCCAAGTTTTACCCCAACTGGTCTCCACCATGCTGGGGGCTTCGGGGCAGGGGTGGAGGGAGAAGTTCATGTGGTGAGCGTGCCCGCAGGCCCTGGGCCTCAGAACCCGGAGACTCATGCTGGCTGCACAGCAGAGAGAAGGCGCACTCGCCCCAAGACCTCAGCACCTCTGGACGCCCTCCCGGGGCACATGGCTACAAGCCACCTAGCCCTAGAGAAGAAGGAACGTGTGGCCCAGCTCCTCCTTCCTTTAGAAAACTTCAGGTTCGGGGCCTCCCTGGTGGCACAGGGGTTAGAGACAGCGCTCTCAAGCTATCGCCAGCCACTGCGATGCCCAGCCAGGGAGCTACCCACAGGGCACAGCAGACCCCTCCTGTCTCCCCGCTGCTCCCCTCAGCAGTGTGTTTCAGTGGATCTGCCTTTTCTGCTCCCCACTCTGTCTCTGGTGAGTCCCACCCGCCGCACCTCTGGTCTACACCCCAGTTCTTGTTTGCATAAATAAATCCTTAAAAAGAAAAAAGAAAAGAAAACTTCAAGTTCATGGTGGAAACTTGCAGTAATTTACTCCTAGTAATTAATCATTAACTTTCTTTTTTTTTTTTAAGATATATTTATTTGTGCCTACAAGAACTGGGACAAAGGCCAGAGGTGCGGGGGGTGAGAGGACTCGCCAGAGACAGAGCAGAGAACAGAACAGGCAGGTCCACTGAAATCCACTGCTGCGGGGAGCAGCAGAGAGTCAGGAGAGGTCTGCTGCACCATGTGGGTAGCTCCCTGGCCAGCCGGGGGTTGAACTCGTGCTCCAGAGGCTGGCAGTAGCTTGACAGCGCTGTCTCCAACTAACCCCTGCGCCACCAGGGAGGCCCGATCACTAACTTTCTGTACTGCTTCCTTGACTACAGGAATTCAATCAAATCCAAAGTGATTTGCTGCAACCAGGACAGAGGCTCACTACCTCATAAGTAAACTCGAGAGACGTGCACGTTTTCCCTAGCCAGCATCTATTTGATTCCTTAGTTTTCACCTTTAAAGCATTACTCTTTTGGCAAAAGCAGTACTCTGAAGGTTAATTTAGGGGAAGCCCTAAATTTTATTTTAACTCAATACACAAAGAAAAGAAAATGCACCTGTTTCCTCCCTGATCTGGAGAAGCAGAGCTATAGAACCAGTGTGACAGGGGAAACCCAGAAAGGGGCTTCTCAAAGGAGGCAAAGCCGGCCAGCCCGGCCCTTGCTCCGCTGACCCTGGTCCTCTCTGAGCGCAGACATCAGAGATGCAGCAGCGGCTCAGAACCAGGCCAGGGGGCTCCCTGGAGCCAGAGAGACGCCCAAAGGACAAAACCTACACAGAAGGACACGGGGCATGAATAAAACAGCACAAAAGCAAGCCACACCCACACAGAAGGACTCTGAGCGTCCACGGCCGGGGAGGGGGTAAACGACAGCAGGGCGTGCTGCGGGCCGCGAAAGCCCTCGCCCTCTCCCTCTCCCTCGCCCTCTCCCGGCGGCCACACGGCAACGCGAGAAGCTACTTTCAGCGCTGAGTTGTTTTTTTAAAAGAACACAACGTCGTCTGACTGGGGTGTGACGCGAGCCTCGCGCGCGCTGGAGACCGAAAGCAGCAGACCCGTGCAGCGTGCTGGGGTGGACTCGCGGCTTAGTCTTCCAAAACTCGAGTGTTGACAGACTGTTTTTATCATTTTGAAAGAGCACATAAAGGGAAAACCACTTCAAGCCGCGAGGGAGCGGGTGGCGTGGCAGAGGCGTATCCGTTACACCCCGCGGGGCCAGCAGGCTTGCAGCTCTGGTTTCTTGCCCACCCCCCGCACCCCAGCCAAACACATCTGCCCACTACAGAAAATGAAAAACAGCCGCCGCTGGGAAGCTGTGTCAGCACGGTGGTCAGTGACCGCACGAGCCGCGGGTCACCAGGTGAGCGGGGGGGCAGCTGCCCCCCCCCCCGAACATAAGGCGGAATTTCTGGACAGCAAACACTTGTCTCCTGGAATAGGAAGTGTCAGGGCCCACGAGAAGGGGCTACACGAGGTGGCAGAGAGCACACGGAGCCCCCCGACACCAAGGCAAGAGCGCAGACGGGTCCCTGCCAGGAGGAGACACCTGGGTTTGCTCTCTGAGTTTATCCTACTCACCCCGCCACCACTTTTTTCTTTTTTTTTCACTGTCTAAGAGGCAGAAAAAAGATTAGGGGAGCAGGGCAGAAGAGACCGGCCCTTCAGTGAGGGGGAGGGTGTGGCGAGGGAGCGGGCGCTGAGCGCAAAGATGGGCAGGGGCCACTGCTGGGGTCCCAGGGGCCTGAAGCAGAATGAGACGGTGCCAGAAGTCGTGTTCTCCCCCCACGCCCCAGAAACCCCAGGGATTGGCTGAGGACAGCCAGGGCTAAGGCAAGACAGCTCTGCTGGGGAAAAGAGAGCTAAGGAATGGTATGGCAGCAGAGACCCGTACAGCCTTGGGGGTTGAAAGGCCAAAGTCGAGGATTTTAAAAGCCAAAGATCAAGCCCTGATTTCTATTCAATCCTGATAAGCAAAATAAAAACAGCCTGAGCGTGACCAGTGAGTGAAGGACTCGCGCGTGTGTTTCTTTAAACCTTGCTCTAAAGGAAGCATCTCACAGTGTATAAGCACAAAATACAAAGTAATCAAAATGTACCGTTAGAAAAGCACAAGAAGACACTGTAAAGAAAAAGACCTTCAAGAAAAAGTTGCATTCATCAAAATCCACCACAACAAAACTAAAAGGCAAACGAGGAAACAGAGGCCCGTGTGACGGGACAGGGCCCGATCTTGCCGTGAGGATGCTCCCTCCGTGTCTGTCAGGAGCCCTTCCCAGGCATAAGGAAAGGTAATCCGCCCATTAGAGGAACAAATAAAGG
Source organism: Talpa occidentalis (assembly GCF_014898055.3). Classification (NCBI taxonomy): domain Eukaryota; kingdom Metazoa; phylum Chordata; class Mammalia; order Eulipotyphla; family Talpidae; genus Talpa; species Talpa occidentalis. Next base: position 1,260,484 of record NW_023601433.1, read on the forward strand.
TAACTAGCGCAGGCAACTACAAAGAAGAAACACGAAAGGATAATATGTTTTTAACAGTTGCAATCTCAAAAGAGAAATACAAACTAAAATAACAAAAAACCATTTTTGGCTTATCAAAGTGGCCACAGTTTTCAAAAAAGAATAATCACTGCTGTTGAAAGAGATGTGACAAGGGGCCTCCCTGATGGCCCAAGGGTTAAAGACAGTGCTAGTTCGATTCCCGGCCAGGGAGGTGGCCCACATGGCGCAGCAGACCTCTCCCGTCTCCCCGCGGCTCCCCTCAGCAGCATGTTAACAGCAGATCCACCAGTTCGGCTCCCCACTCTCTCTGGTGAGTCTCTCACCACCACCCCCCCCCCCCCCGCACCGCTGGCTTACACCCTAGCTCTTGTATGCAAAACTAAATAAATCTTTAAAAAAAGAGAGATGTGACAAAATAAGATTTCAAAGGCAGGGCCTCCCCGGTGGCGCAGCAGTTGAGCGCTGGGTTGCGAAGCTGCCCGCAGCCTCTGCAGCGCCAGTTCGATCCCCGGCTGCTCCCCGGCCACCGGAGGAGGGTCCCTCATGGCGCGCAGACCTCTCCTGCCGCCCGCTGCTCCCCTCAGCAGTGTACTTCGGTCCTTCTGCCTGCTCTGCTCCCCGCTCTGGCTCTGGTGAATTCTCTCACCCTCCCGCGCTTCTGACTGTTCCAGCCCTGGCCGAGCCCTCAGGCTGGTCTTGCACCTGCCCTGTGGGCTGCTGGGCCTCTGGGATTGGTCTTTGTGGACACGATGCAGGCCCAGGTGGGGGGCCGCTGTCTGGCTCCCCGGCCCAGCTGTGCCAGCTGCCTGCTGCAGGTTGCCGACACTGGGTTTTTATTTTGACGACACCTTTTATTTCAAGTTACTCTGCTGCTTTTCTAGCTGTATGTATAAATAAATCTTAAAAAAAAAAAAATTAAAAAAAAAAAGATTTCAAAGGCAGCATTTACTGATAGAGCCCACTGAAAGAGTGACCTAGCAATGCATACATACAGCCTCATAATTTCACCTGCAGAAATGCACCCCAGGGGGAGAGAGGTGCGCAACAAAGATAGTCATCATGGATTTACCGCCAATTATTTAGTAATTAAAAAACCGAGACACAACATAAAGTCCCACCAACAGATGAGTGGTCTAGCGACACGATTCAATACGAGGTGCGTTCTAAGTCAGCACCTGAGGCTATGATACATGCTCCTGATATAAAACGAGGAAGAGTGGAGACTTAAGTGTACATACAGCACAATTTATTGAAAAAGTTTTGAATATATAGTTTTACCCGAAAAGGATAGAGTAATACTCTAAAGTGTTAAAAAATACTTCAACAGCTGAAATTATTTTATTTTGTTTATCTGCATTTTCAAATCATCTTTTCAAGTGCTTAACTTCAAATTGTGTTGTTTATATAATTGGGCTAAATTATACTCTTAGTGTACAAAAGAAGAAATTAGGCAGGCCAAGAAATCTGAGGCGCCTCTTACAGAGGACTCTGCGCATCAGTCACACTAACTCCCGGCAGCCTTGGCATCGCTCCACGGACACAGCAGCTAGAAAAGCAGCAGAGTAACTTGAAATAAAAGGTGTCGTCAAAATAAAAACCCAGTGTCGGCAACCTGCAGCAGGCAGCTGGCACAGCTGGGCCGGGGAGCCAGACAGCGGCCCCCCACCTGGGCCTGCATCGTGTCCACAAAGACCGATCCCAGAGGCCCAGCAGCCCACAGGGCAGGTGCAAGACCAGCCTGAGGGCTCGGCCAGGGCCGGAGAGCCTGGGCTGCACGCAGAAGGCCAGCTCGAAGCTGCCCGTGGCCTCAGTCTGGTTTCCCTGCCAGGGGAGCAGGGCAGCCAGGCCACCACACGCAGGATGGCAGGGGTAAACTTCTATTTGCAGAAGGTCTGAGAACCAGAAAAAGGGGCTATAAATGCCCATCTTTTACTCCAGTCGCCCAGATGCTTGGCCAAACACTTAAACACACACCAGCCGGGCGAGGGCAGGGACACCACGATCGGAAGGGCCCTCACGCCTGGTCAGCAGGGTAACAGCTCCCTGGCCATGGCGGACGAGCCGGCGAAGAGCCCCCACATCCCACCAGACAGCCATTAAAGACTGAATTCCACAAAACTCGGGAGAATGTACAGGTGGGCGCCTGTGCTTGTCACTGACGGGAGCCCCGATGTCGGAGTTTACAACCACCGGCTGGTCCTGGACTGGACCTGAGGGCTCCGAACAGAGCCGGGAAGGCAGCCCCTACCCACAGGGGGCGCCACTTCACACCCACATGCAAAAAAACCACTACTGGAGGAGAACCCGAGCTGCAAAGGAGGCCTCGCATGCCACTGCCCGGGGAGTCAGTGACCCGCAGAGGCCCTGGCTGGGGAGAAGCCTCCACCTCCCCCAGCCCCACGCGGTGGACACTCGTGCTCCCGTCAACACGGCACGTGGCCTCAAAGCCACCCCAAACCAGCACGTGAGAGCAGAGCCAAGCTCGCGGGAGGAGCAGGGGGAACCGGGGGAGGGGCAGGAGCAGCTGCGGGCTGCGCGCGCGGGGCCTGCGCCACCTGCCCAGCAGGGGCGTGGGCGTCACCCTGGGGCTCCCCGTCGCGGCCCTTGGGGGCAGCGGTCAATGAACAGCCCCGCGTCGCCTGCCCAAGACCGCAGCGCCCACAGCCAGGGGAGCCGTGCGGCCGGACCCCACCCTGAGAGGACCTCAGAGAACAGGGGCTCCTCAAAACCCCAACAGAACTGCCAACCGCCCTGCAGCTCCACTCAGGGCACCCCAGGCAGTGAAGCGGGGACGCGGACGGCCGACAGCGAGCCCCGAGCAGCGTGCGCCCCCAAGGCGGAGCACCCCAAGCGCCCACCAGGGAGAGCGAATGGACGAGCACGCCGGGCCGCCCGAAGCAGGGACGGCGGTCTGACCCCGCGCCCCGCGGGACCCCGAGGCGGAGCCACGCAGGGTGGGCGGCTGGGGCTGGGGCTGGGGCTGTCCTTTCCCGGGACGGGGAAGCAGCCTGGGAAGGCAGAGGCCCCGAGGGGGGCGGCGGGGTGGCCGTCGACTGTGAACGTGCTGCCGGCAGCGAGCCACGCGGGCTTAAAAATGGCTGAAATGGACAATTTTGTTATGGTGTTTTTTTAAGTTCAATCTCATCTAATTTTTTTTTTTAAAGAGGCATGTATTTTTATTTATTTATTTGTTTGTTTGTTGACACAAGCACTGGGCACAGTCAGAAGCGCGGGAGGGTGAGAGAATTCACCAGAGCCAGAGCGGGGAGCAGAGCAGGCAGAAGGACCGAGGTACACTGCTGAGGGGAGCAGCGGGCGGCAGGAGAGGTCTGCGCGCCATGTGGGACCCCCCCCCGCCCGCTCCGGTGGCCGGGGAGCAGCCGGGGATCGAACCGGCGCCGCAGAGGCCGCGGGCAGCTTCGCAGCCCAGCGCTCAACTGCTGCGCCACCGGGGAGGCCCCTGTTATGGATCTTCTAACACAAGTTACCATCGAGAACATTAAGAAGTTCATGGTGCCCCAACTCTCAGCTCTTCGGGACCAGCGGGACCCCCAGACATCCTACCTCAGGGAGGGTCTCAGCACAAGGGCGGGGGGCGAGCCGCTGTGGGCGGAGGGCTGTGCGGGAGGCGGCGGCTGCCCAGGCCCATGGTCTAGTCTCCAAACACCACCTGGGGGAGAGAGAGCGGACAAGGTCACCGGGTCTGCGCGAGTTAGGACGATGATGGCAGCAGCCGGGGTGGGCCAGCCCGAGAACAATCCCCGGGTGAGTCAAAGCAGGGCCCCTGCCCCTCCCCCGCCGAGGCTGCGCTCACACCCCAGGTCTGCTGCGTCAGAGCGCCCCGCAGCCTCCCGCACCTGCACCCCGGCCTGGGCTCCCCCGCGCCTGGGGCTGTGATGGGGTGACGCGCCTACCACCCTGCCTTAGGTGCCCACACGCGGCTACCAGGCCTCACCGGGGGCGCCCAGAGCACCCTGGAGTGCTGAGCCCACGAGGGCAGGCAGCGTGGAGGCCCGGACGGAGACGAGGCGTGGAAGGGCGTCGACCCCTGCCCACTGCTCACCCACCCTGTGCCAGGAGGCCCGGGCAGGGGCAGGGGCCAGGGGCCGAGGGTGGGCAAGCAGGGGAGAGTCACGGGTGGGGAGAGGCAGGGAAGGGCAGGCCCCGGGGCGGGGCGGGGCAGGAGAGGAGAGGAGAGGGGGGGCGGGGGAGGTGGCAGGACCCATGTTTGGAGCGCGGGGGTCCTGAGCTCCAGCAGGACACCAGCGCCACCCCAGGCGCTCTGGAATTGCTGAAGGCCTGGCCCGGGCTCCCCAGCGCCCGCGCTCAGGGGCGTGCCTGGGTGTGGGCCCCGCGCCTCTCGCTCACCCTCGCCCGCCCCTCGGACCTCACTCTGTCCCACCTCTGAGGAGCAGCATCTGGCCTGGGCGCTCGGCAGAGAAGCCCGTGCGCGGGCATGCAGGGAAGGGGAGGGAGGGGCCCCCCAGCTCGGCCCCCAGGAGGAAGGGGAACTGCTTCCGGCAGCCCTTCCTCGCCTCCACGCCTCCAGCGCGGCGCAACGGGCAGACCGCACCGTCCCCAAGGACCACGCCGCGGGGCCCCGGGCTGGGGCTTCCATCGGGCCCAGGTGTCAGGGCCACGCCAGTGCCAGTTCCGCGGGCCTCGGGGACAGAGCGAGCAGCAGCGTCCCTGCCCAGGCCGCCGCCCAGGCCCTGCCTCCGGCGCCCACTCCTCACACTCCCCGAGCGGGATGGGGAGCCGGGTCAGGTCCCACGCCGGGTCGGAGGCCCCAACACAAGTCAGGGGCAGCCACAGGCGCTTTCAGACGAGCCCGGGAGCCCTGGCGGAGACCCTGCTCGAGCCGCCGCGAGACCAGGGCTGTCAGGGCCCGGAGCCCAGACGCCTGGAAACATGAGGCTCTGACGTCGGCCCTACCCCGCTGGACCCTCCCAGCGCCGCAGCCCCCCCTTCCGGCTCTGCTCCCGCCTCGAGCTCTGCATTTAGGAGAAAGTCGGCCTCCCCGCCGGACCCCTCGCCCCAGGCCTCGCCCGTTCTCCCGCCTGGCACTCCCCAGCCCTCTGCCCCTGCTCCGCGGCCACCAGCTAGAGAGTGAGCCATGGAGGGGGGTCTCCGCTTATTTTGTCCCCTGTACCAAGAGTGCCCAGAACAGTGGTTGGCACATCACAGGCTCCCAAATATTTTTCTAGGAATTAACGGCTACACCGGCACCGCCAGCCTCAATACCCAACTGTACCAAGAAGTCATAAGAAGCTGATTATACCAGAATCGCTTCTCCGCTGATCTAATCTTGGCAAAGCCTTTTTAAAAACACGCTAGAAGTTTAATGAAACAGAAACCTTTTAGAAATAAGTATTTCCAGTCAACTCGTCCAATCCAAATGGGTTTGTGAGTCGGACGGTTTGTACCGAGCCACAGATAAAACTGGGGGGACAAAAAAATAAAATAAACTGCGGGGACAGACGAAGCTGAAAGGTGCATGATGCGGCTTCTGGACGCTGACCCGGCGGGCGCAGAGGAGGGCAGGCCCCCCACAAGCCTCAGGGGCTCCTTCCTCCCCTTTCTCCTACCTGGACCCGCTTCCAAGGCTCACTTGAAGCCACTGACACCCCTTCTGCTCCCCCATGCGTGCCCTTCCTGAGGTGCCGCCACCTCTCCCCACATGGTCACCTGAGACCCATCTCCCAACACCACCTCGCCACACCACTCACCGCTGAGTGCCGGGCGCCTCCAGCTGCTACCTCGTGCCCACCCCCGCCACGGTAGGGAGAGGCCGTGGGCTCCAGGCCAGGCAATCTGCACATTTTCTGTCCCGATACAGCCGCCCCTTTCCCTGCTTCCAAGCACCAGCACTGCGGGGAGGGGAGACCAGAGCAGCCTGAGCCATGTGCCCAGGGCCCGCCCCTGCTGAGAGCCTCCCGCCCTCCTCCCCACCTCGTCCACCCTCCTGCCCTGGGGCCTCTGACCACCCTGTCCCTCCCCAGCCCACACGCACAAGCCCACCGGCCTGCAGTAGTAGCTGGGCACGCCTGCTGTGTACAAGGCCTGAACTGGCCACTATGGGCACCACCAGACCCAAACAGACCAGGCCCTGCCCCACGGAGCTCAACGGTCCCGCCAGGGGATGCCAGACCCAAGCCCGCGGGCTCACACCGCCCTTCTGCAGGGCCTGAGCTGAAGCAGAGCGCAGGCGCGCGCATCCCCCTTCCAAAGCCAGAGCTCCTGCTGCGCGTGGGGAAGAAGGGTCGCAGGTCCTTCTGCACAACGAAGGTGCAGACGCAGGAAGGTGCATTCGAGAAGCCCAAGCCAGAGCAGGGGGTTGCCGGAGATAGGGGCCGACTCCTCGCAGGTGGAAGGGCTGGGCAGAGGCTCGGCTGACTCTCCCTTGGAGGGGACTTGCCTCTCCAGACACTTCGGCCCTGTCATGAGGGACTTGTTTTCCTCTTGAATGTTCCAACACTTTCTAAACTGACTGGTTATTATATTTTAAAGATTTTATTTATTCATACAAGAACTGGGGTACAGGTCAGAGGCGCGGGAGGGTGAGAGGATTCACCAGAGACAGAGCGGGGAGCAGAGCAGGCAGACGGACCGAAAACACTGCTGAGGGGAGCAGCGGGCGAGGCAGGAGAGTCTGCGCGCCACCTGGGACCCTCACTGGCCGGCCGGGAATCGAACCCTGGCTGCAGAGGCTGGGACAGCTTCACAGCGCGGCGCTCAACCCGCTGCGCCCCGGGGAGGCCCCCTATTATATTTTAAGTGAAGCAAAGAACAATCTTCCCAACCACTTAAGACACAGCTCAAATGCCACCTCAGCCACGAAGACCCCCCGCCCAGTCCTGACCCGCGACACCCCTGGCTGCAGCCAGCAGGACCACAGGGCAGCCCCGGGCAGCGAGGAGGGGCGGCGCCCTCTCACCCGCCGTGCAGGAGAGGACCCTTCGGACACCTTCCCCCAAGTGCCTGCGGGTCCCAGCCTTCCGCTTGGCCTGATGAATGCCCGGTAATTAAAGCTACTCTTGGTGATGAACAGGAGTCGGCCTCTCTGGGGGAGAACAGTGTAGAAGGGGCCTCTACGTGCAAGTGCGGAAGCCTCAGACTCGAGGACGGGCGTGGCAGCGGTGGACCGAGGCCACGGGTGCCCACTGGAGACAGGCGGCCACTTCCCAGGGAAGCTGCGGGAGCCTCCAGGCGGGGCGCGGGAGACAGCAGAGCCGTGAAAGATGAGACCCCTCCCTCCTCCCACACGGCCATTCAATCCAGGTCGGGTACCAGAGAATGCTCCCCAGAGGTAACCCCAGCCACCTCGGAGGGGTGACCTGCGTGAAGGAGCCGCCACCCCAGAAAGGCCCCAAGACACTTCTGGTCTGGAAGCAACTGCTCCCTAATTGCTTTCACGGGGCCTGTTCAGGGCCAGGCTCAGCTCTCTGATCCCTTCTGGCCCCTCGGAGCACCCACCCGGGTGGGGCACAGGGGCGGCCTCTCCCCAGCAACCGTGGGGGGCTCATCAAAGAATGCCCGGCTGACAGACGGTCAGACATGCGGGGAGTGTTGCGGTGACGGCCAGGCAGGCTGACCGGCCCTGGTGACAGCCAGCAGGCCGCCGAGGTGTGAGGGGGAAGCCGTGCCTCCTGCCGCAGCCAGTTGCTTCTGGTCTGGAGTCCAACAGGCTGAAGCAGAGCGGCCCCTGCCCACAAGGACCAGGGCCCCGGCTGGACCAGGCCCCAGCAGCACCTCCCGCACGGCCCGCTGCCCACCCTGGGCTCCCTCCTCCTCTGGAAAGGCCGGAGGCTGCAGCCACTGGGGTAGGCCCTGGCGGCCCCTGCAGACTCAGTTACCTGGGGCACCTTGCGGAGCCTCTCTGTTCACCTCTGCCCAGGGCCGTCTGAAGGAAAAGCGCCAACTTCAGAAACGGAATTGGCAGAAAAGAGCAGAAAGCTGGGAGCTGCAGCAAACTGGGGGTGGAGGTGGCGCCCAAGCCCATCCGCCGGGTCAGCGCGGCCCCTGCTGCCAGGGCAGATCACGCCCGTGCCCAGGTGAACATGGGGAAGGAGTAGGCCCCCGGCCCCCAGGAAGGGGACAGTCCCAGGGAGGCAGAGGGGGCACACAGGGGCGCTGTGCCAGGCCACGCCCGAGGAGCGCACCATGAAGTACCGCCATGAAGCCAGAGGCCAGACACATGCCGCCATCGGCTCCCTGGGTGCAGCCCAGGCTCCAGACCAGGGCCCAGCCCAGCCGGGAGTCCAGTCGCCTTGACCTGTGGCAGGGCCCCAAGAGCAGCTGGGGGGCCGCCGGCTCCCACACCAGCCTGTGCCCAGAGTGACAGGGCTGCTCCGGGCAGTGTGAGGTCTCGCATTAGGCTGCGGATGCTTATCTCCAAAATGAAACTAGATTTACCTGTTATCTGTGTGCTTTTGCAGAGCAGATACATGAACTACAGGATACTCTAAAGACAGGGGAAGATACGGCAAAAGAAGCCCCCGCACCCCCCCTCCAGGCAAAGGGGAGGAAATCCTGGGGAAGCGCGGAGGGCCGTCTGCCCCAAGGGGGAGCCTGGCTTCTCGGAGCCTGTGTGGGTTTACTTTTAAGACAGACCCCTAATGTCACCTCTAAACTACCCAAACATTTCTTGGGGGGGGGGGCTCCAGCAAGTCTGCCCCACGCACACCCCAGCACAAGGCAGCCAGGGGCTCGTCCGTTCAGCGGACCCACCTGGGCGGCAGGAGGGGCCCGCAGGCCTCATTAGACACGACCCCTTAGGAACCCAAAACAGAGACAGTCCAGGACTTACCCAAAGTCTCAGAGTCCACAGCGGGGAGCCCACCACGCTGCTGGGGCCACGACTCTGTTCACCTCAACGCAAAGAGTGAGCACTCGCTTTGCGAGGAATCCCACTGGGGATCGGCTGTGTCACACACGTACCCGCACTCTCACACGTGTCCCTCTGTCAACAAGCAGCATGTGGTCGGCTGAAGGGGTGCGGAGTCCCCGAGGACACTCCTGCGAGGCAGCCAGCTAGTGGCTGGCCCGGCTGCCCGCCCAGAGCTGCAGGGGGAGGCTGACCAGCCCCAAGAGCGAGCTGAGCAGCCCCTGGGGCCAGGCCGTGGCTCGTGGGCTCAGCACCCAACTCTCTCGGCTCCCCCCAGCTCCCCCGTGTCCAGGAAAGCAGAGGAAACAAACTCACAGCACAGAGCTGGCGATACAGGTCTAGTCAAGACGTCACTTTAGGTTGTGGGACTCACGAGTTCTGTTTCCTCAGTGTCCTTGTCTGTGTTTCCTGAATGTTCTATATGAACATGCTTGTATAATTCTTGTTAGTTTTCAAAAGAAAATAGTGAGCCCACAGTTCATCCAGGCTAACCTAGGCGAGCATCACTCCTTCAAACACTTGAGCGAGTCCACCTCTCCCCAGGGCTGTACGAGCAGAGTGCAGACGGGACTTGGGCCTCCCCAAGACCCCAGCAGCTCCAGGTCCCGCAGAGCAGCAGGCAGGGTGGACATCGTCTCTCTCCTGTCTGCGGAGGGCAGGAAGGACAAGATCCTCAACCCTCTCTCCTTCAAGTGCAACCACGGCTCCCCAGCCCTCTGCTCCCAGAACAATGCCCAGTGATCCACTCACACCACCCCTTAGCCACAGAGTGACCCACACCGACCTCTGCCATCTGCAAACCTCTCCAGCAGCCCAGCTCCGGGAACACCCCTTTGCAATATCCTGTTTCTGAAAATTATTTCTCTTCTTAGGTTTCACCAATACGGAATCCCACCCAAAGAACAACTCATTCTATCAATGAGTAGTCACTGCTGACCTCACTGCACAGTTTGAGGAAACACTATTAAAAGTAAGGAGGGAAGGAGGAGGCTTTTCTGTCACAAAGCCTCAGAAAAACAAACAGGAATTGGGGCCTCCCTCGTGGCGCTCCCCACTCTGTCTCTGGTGAGTCCTCTCATCCCCATACCTCTGGCCTGTACCCCAGCTCTTGTATGCATAAATAAATCTTAAAAAAAACAACAAGGTGGCGCAGGAGCGCCGAAGCTGCCCGCGGCTGCAGCGCCGGTTCGATCCCACCAGAGGAGGATACATGGCGCGCAGACAGCAGTGTACTTCAATTCACCCTCCCGCGCTCTGACTGTATGCTGGGCCGGGGCCTCCCTCATGGCGCAAGGGGTTACACACCACACTATGAAGCTGGGCCGGCCAGGGGGCTGCCCACAGGGCGCAGCAGACCTCTCCTGTCTCCCCGCTGCTCCCCTCAGCAGTGGATTTCAGTCCATCGGCCTGTTCTGTCCCCTGCTCTGTCTCCGGTGAATCCTCTCACCCTCCCCGCACCTCTGGCCTGTGCCCCAGCTCTTGTACGCATAAATAAATAAATCTTAAAAAAAAAACCAAACAAACAGGAATTGAGGAGCAAGTCGCTGGTCGGTCCCAGTTCTAAGCAGGGAGGGGACGAAGACAGGGCTGGAAGGGGTGGGGGAGAAGGTAGTTCCGTCATCCTGCACTTTCACCTCCCATGGGGAGTAGTTACGATCCCGAGGTCAGGCACAGCCCCTCCCCAGTCTGCTTAGTGCCTGTGGCTACCTGAACCCAACCAGCCCTGAGCACACTGCAGAAGAACTGAATCTGGGGTCTGGGACACAGAGCCAGATCCTGAAGCCTGGCGGTGCTGCAGGACGACATCTGTCTCCACTCGACCCGCCGCGCCGCACCCACCAGGAGAGGTATTTGTCCTGTCTGATTCCGGGAGGTGGGGTAAAAGCGTGAACCCGGGCCCCTGAAATGGTGCTGGGAAGCAATGCTGAACATAATATTGAAAAAAGAGAAATGACAACGACAGTTCCCTGTGGCTTACAGGCTAAGATCTCAGCTTCTTGACCTGCCTTCCAGAGCTCCAGCTCGGCTTGCCAGCCTCCACCCCACGGGCCGCGCCTCTCGGGACCCCAAGCCTTCCCGCAGGCTCCGCTAGAGCATCCCCTGCCCAGGCCCGGCGCCTGGACAACTCCTGTGCTTTCTCCAAAGCCCAGTGCAAAAGTCACCTCCTTGGGCCTCCCCGGGGCGCAGCGGTCGAGCGCTGGGCTGCGAAGCTGCCCGCAGCCTCTGCGGCGCCGGTTCGATCCCGGCCGCCGGCGAGGGTCCCACAAAAAAAAAAAAAAAAGGGAACCAAGTCACCCCCTTGAGGATTTAGCTCTTACTTCTCGAGCTGCGCCTAAGTACACGCAGCGCCGGCTCCTGGACACCCGCCCCCGACACACGGCGCCGCCCGCGGCCGCGACGGCTTCGTGCCCAGTCCCGGCGCCGCCTCACGAGGGGACCAGGGCGAGCGACGCGCCTCCGGGCCGGGGCATCGGGCTGCCCGGCGGACACGGGCGCGGGAAAGAGTCTCACAAAATTCGAGAATCAAATCTTGTACTTCACCTCACGCGAAATGACCGCCCGTGGCGGGGGAGCAGCGAGGGCGCGGGGAGCTGGGACCCGAACCCGGCGGCAGGTGCTTTCCAGTCTCCATGACGGGGACAGGTGAGGCTGCTCCCAACAGGAAACTGAGGCGCAAGGGAGGCAGGTAAGCGCTGGGCGGTGGGGGCGGGCTCGGGGGCGCGGGCCTGCAGACGAGGCGGCGCGGGGAGTCACCTGCCCGCTGGGCTCCCGCGCGGCCAAGGGGCGCGGCTTCTCTGGGGCGCCTCGGGGATGCCCGCCCCGGCCCCAAGGCCGCCGCCCGCCCGCCCGCCCGCCCGCCCGCCCTGGTTAGGCCCCTCGGAGCGGCGGGGCCCTGCCCGCTCATCCCAAAGTCCATCCCCGAGGCCAGAGCCTCTCCAAACGCCAATGTCGCGGCTCCTCGCGGCAGGCCGCCTCCCGGTCCCGACGGGCCGCGGGGCGCAGTCCAGACGGCCGGGAGGCCTTGGGGACCCGCGCGGCACCCCCGCGCCCCGCCCGCTCCCCCCGGGGGGCCGCCCACTTCCTCGGGCCCCGCTGGTCTGGCCCGGGCCGGCCTCGGCTCTCGGGGGCGCGGGTCCCCCGGCCCTCCCGGCGCTCGGCAGCTGGAAGCGACGCGCCCCCCACTGCCCTCAGCGCCGGTTCAGGAGACGCCGGCCCGGCCCGGGCCCCTCCCGCTCCCGTCCGCGGGGCGCGCGGCCCGGGGAGCTCGGGGACCCCGGCCGGCCCCGGCTGCCCGCGTTCGCCGCCGAACGGGCTCTCGGGCGCGCGTGCCCGTCGGGGGCGCCGCCTTCCCGCCCCCGGCCCCGGCCCCCGGAGAACTTCGGCCGGGACGCGCGCCGCCCGCGGCGGGAGAAGCGGACGCGGCCCGCGGGGGGACCTGCGCGCCCCCGCCCCCCCCCCCCGGCCCGGCCCGGCCCCCGCCCCGAGCCCCCGCCCCGAGCCCCGGCCCGCCCGGCCCGGCCCGAGCCGCGGAGCAGAGGCGGCTCCGCCCGGCGCCCGGCGCCCAGCCCGCGCCCGCCCGTCCCGACGGCCCCGGGGCGCCCCCGGCGGGGCTGGGCCCGCGCGGCCGCCGCCCGAGAAAAAGGAAGAAAGTTGGGAGCGGGGGGCGGCCCCTCCGCCTCGGGGTTCCGGGGCGCCCGCGGCGCGGCCCGGCCCCTCCCCCACGTGCGCGCGGCGCCCGGAGGCCCCGGTCGGGCCCGGGCCGCGGCCACCCGGGGCGGCGGGGGCGGGGGCGGGGGCGGGGGCGGCGGGGAGGCCCGCGGGCCCGGCCCCGGCCCCGGCCCGACCCCGGGCGGCCCGCAGGGCCCGGGGGGCGGCGGGCGGCGCGCGGGGCGCGGGGGTCCGCCCAGGCCGGCGCCGGCCCCCGGGGCGGCGGGGCGCGCGGCACCGTTATCCGGGGCGCGGGGGCGGGCGCGGGGCGCGCGGCGGCGCCGGGCGGGGCGGGGGCGGCGGCCGCGCGGGGGCGGCGGGGCGCGGGGGCGGCGCGGCGGGGCCGGCGGCGCCGGGGGGCGGGGGGGGGGGGGCGGGGGGCGCGGGGCCGGGCCGGGGCCCGGGCGGGCGGGCGGGCGGGCGGGCGGGGCGGCCCCGCGGGGGTCCGGCCGGCCGCGGGGCGCTTACCTGGCGGCGGCGGCGGCGGGGCCTGGGCCGGGCCGCGCGCGTCCCCAGCGCCGGCGGCGGGAGCCCCAACATGGCGGCGGCGGCGGCGGGCGGGGCCGGCTCGGGGCGGGGCGGGCGGCGGCGGCGGAAGGCGGCGGGGCCTGGGCGGCCCGGGGCGGCCCCCGCGCCCTCCCGCCCCGCCCGCCCCGCCCGCCCCGCCCGTCCAGCCGCCTCGGCGCGCGAGCCCCGGGCGCCCGGGAGGAGGCGGGCGCGGGGCGCCCCGGGGCGCGGGGGTTTGGGGATCCCCGGGGCGCGGCGGGGCCGGGCCGGGGCCTGCGCGGGGCCGCGCGGCGGGTGGGGAGCCGCGGGGCGTCCCGGGCGCGTGACCCCGCGAGGCGGGAGCCGGGGCGCGGCCCACCCACCTGGACGCCGGGCGCGGGGGGGCGCGGGGGGCGGCGGGGCAGTGGCGGGGCGCGGCCTCGCAGGGGAGCGCGGGGGCGGGAGGCGAGCTCGAAGGGGCGCCGCTCCTCGGGGTGTCCGGGGCGCCCCAGGGGGGGTTTCTTTCCTCGTGGCAGCGCGCGCGCCCCGAGCCCGGCTCTGAGGTGGGAGGCGGGCGCCCCGACCCCGCCGGCGCCCCGCGCCTGCCCCGGGCCCCGCTTCTAAGCCAGTGCGAGCCCGCCCAAGCCCAAGCCCCGCACCCCTCAGCGCCCCCGGAGCCGCGGGTGCCCCAACTTTTCTCCCAGTCGTCTCCGGCCCCGGTTCCTGCTCCCAGAAGGCGCGCGTCGTGCCCTCTCGGGAGTGGGGCCCCGGCCCGGCCCCCACCCCGCTTCTGCTCCCCGGAATCCCGAGCCCTGTGGGAAAACAAGCAGAACGCCGAGTGCGATGGGATGATTAAACGAGTTGTTTTGTAATCATTAAGAATAATGATGCAGAGCATGAATAACATTGGAGAATACATGTGATCACAAAGTGCATCATTGGATGAGGAAATACCGGCTTTTAACACGTAAACGTGCATGAGTGTCCGTCATGCGTCCGTCAAAAACTTGCTTTCTGTGAGCTCTGTCTTTTCTTATTTTTACGGGACATGAATATTTCCCTTGAGATCAAGGAAAGGGGTATTTTAAAGTGTTTTTAAGGAAGGTATTTTTTAAAGCAGATATTTATTGCATTCAAAAGAAAGGTTGAGAATCGGGAGACTGGAAATGGGTCTTTGGGGTGTTATAGAGCAACCCCGATGTTAAACGGGTTCCTGGCTGTGGGTCCTCACCCGCGCGCTTTAAAGGGACTTATGAATACTCTACTACAGACACACGCAAAAGGGTTCATAAAAGGTTTATTTACAAGAGAAAAAGAAATAAGGAAAATGGACAACTCAGGGAGAAAATAGGGAAATAAAGTCTTTCATGCGTCCTACCCGATCCGACGACCTGGAAACCCAAAGTCACTCTCAGAGCTGGCCGGACGCTGGGAGCTGGCGGAGAGCCAAAAATGGGGGAACCCCAAAGCCCACGTGTCTGCCTTTTGTATCCACCTGGCTGCTTAACCCCACCCTCAGGTCCCAGCCACCTTCCCTTTGGTGGGGATGGGATGTGGAGTTCCCAGTGTCTTTGGCTTTGACCTGGGGTGGGGGTGGAGTCCACAAAGCCTGTATGGAATTTGCTTTGGGACTGCCTTTTCCCCCTAACAGGGGGACAGAGGGGCCTGGGCAAGCGGAGGGGCTAGGTGGGGAGGCTGCCCAGGCAAGGGAGCGCCACTGCCTGAGGTCCCAGGAGCACCACCCCTGTGGCCAGAGGGCTGCTGAGCCCGTCTGGAGAGAGAAGACAGGACAATGGCCCCGAAGGCCAGGCTGAACCCTTTGTAAGTCGCAGGCCAGGAAGAGCCCCTGAAGGGTGCATTTCAGACTGTTTCCCTCTTCATGAGGCTCCAGGTCTCAGCCCTTCCTTCGGGAGACTTGGACACTTGGTTTACTCAGAGCAATGAGGTAGGCCTCAGTTTTTACCTTCTAGCTGTAAGCAGAGTGAGAATTGGCCCTTGCTTCTCTGCTTATTAGTTACTAGAATATTCATTCTGAACGCAGCAGAGTGTCAGAACAAAGTGGCAAAGGTCGAAAGTGAAAGAAAAAGAAATGGACACCATCAACCGGGGCTTTGCAAATATTTCCTTTCCTGCAACTTTCTTTGAGTTTGGCATTTTAAGAGCCTACAGATAGTGAGATCATACAGTATTTCTGTTCTTTTTTTCTTGCTTTATTTTTTTAAAGATTTATTTATTTATACAAGAACCAGGGTACAGGCCAGATGCGTGGGAGGGTGAGAGGACTCACCACAGACAGAGTGGGGAGCACAACAGGCAGATTGACTGAAACACACTGCTGAGGGGAGCAGCGGGGAGACAGGAGAGGTCTGCTGCGCCATGTGGGTAGCTCCGCAGCCGGCCGGGAAGGAGCCCGCGCTGACGAGGCTGTGGACAGCTTCACGGTGCGGCGCTTCACTGCCTGCGCCACCAGGGAGGCCCTCTCTTTCTCTGTTCTGACTTAGTTCCCTTAACACGATGCCCACGGGGTCCATTCATGTTGTTGTTAATGGCAGGATTTTCTTCTCGTTTATAACTGAATAATGTTCTTTGTAAATCTTTCTTTGATTGTGACCCTCCATAAGAAACATAGTCCTCATCTCCAGCTAGAACACGCATGTATGCACAAATACACACACCGCTGAATCAAAGGCCTCAGAATATTACCCTTCTTTTATGCAATACAGGCTGAGACTTCAACTTTATTTTCATTTCTTTTCAAATACAGCTCAGGACCTACCACATTAATTTTTATGACCCAATACAGGCTCCCAACATGTTTTAAAAGATGTTGAAAACTAGGTCCTCCCTGGTGGAGCAAGGGGTTAAGCACCGCACTATGAAGCAGCCTCTGCAACTCGAGTTCAATCCCCGGCCAGGGAGCAACCCACATGGCGCAGCAGACCTCTCCTGTCTCCCCGCTGCTCCCCTCAGCAGTGGATTTCATCAGTCTGCCTGCCCTGCTCCCTGCTCTGTCTCTGGTGAGTCTTCTCACCCGCCCCCTCATCTCTGGCCTGTGCCCCAGCTCTTGTATGCATAAATAAATAAATCTTTTTTTTTTTTTTAAAAAGGCAAACATACACTTTACCACTTCATCTGAACTTCAGACCTGTACAAAACGCCCAGTTGCTGACCCGCCTGTGTGAGGGCGGACCTGTCCCCCCCGCAGCAGCACTGACCAGCGTCCTGGAGCAGCTCTCTCAGGCAGGCCCGACCCATGGCTGTCCTCGGTGCTTTCTAACACACCTCTTTAAAGAGGATGGAGGACTCACCGCTTCTGACAAGGCAATAGAAGCAGAGGCTCCTTCTTCAGGGAATGAGAAAAATCCTTTGTAATGATCTTGCCCACATCTGGTCTGACAGTAATTTCCAGCTGCTCTAGCTAATGCTGCCACCACCTACGGCTGGCGTTACAGAGAAGCAACTTTTCACGCTATGTCCCGTCAGTTTGTGTCACTTTGCGCTACGCTGCACTCCTGCAGCGCAGTGAGGCAGGGCTGGGGCTGCACCCCACCGACCCTGGTTGGCGCCTCCCCGCTGGCAGGTACCCCCAAGATGGACTCACTGGTCCACAGCCTGTTTGTTTAGAGGGAATAGGACACCATGAACACACAGGCTGGCACGCCCCGCTCTGCACAGGCCCGGAGGCTTCTCCCCCAACTCACAGTCTACGAATGCTTGTTGATGTTCGGGATGGGGACTTGAAGAAGCCAGCAGAAGTAGAGGAAACTGACCTGTAAACAGGATAAAGAGGCTGTGTGAGAAGGAATGTTGGGGAGGGGCCTCCCTGGTGGCAGAAGGAGTTGTCGCAGCACTATGAAGCTACCTGCAGCCTCTGTAGAGCAGCAAAAGTTCAATACCTGGCAGGCCAGGGAGCCGACCCACACGCCCGATGGGAGCAGTGTTTCTCATCCCAGTGCTCACGGTGGCACAGCTGGGACATCCACAGAGGCTGAGGCAACGTGAGTGGGGTGGTCCTTTCAAAAAGTGACTTGAGGGCCTCCCTGGTGGCACAGGGGTTAAGTCTCAGCACTATCATGCTATTGCCTCTGCAGCCTGAGTCCGATCCTTGGCCAGGGAGCTACCCACAAGGTGCAGCGGACCTCTCCTGTCTCCCGGCTGCTCCCCTCAACCGTGCATTTCAGTAGATCCACCTGTTCTGCTCCCCGTTCTGTCGCTGGAGAATCCTCTCACCACCCCCCACCTCTGTCCTGCACCCCAGTTCCTGTATGCATAAATAAATAAAAATGAATCTTAAAAAGAAAAAACAACTTGACATTCATCTTTCTGAACAACCTGACTCGCTTGACTCCATGCCACTCCTGGAAATTTCTCCTGGAGAAGTCACCCTCCAGGGAAAGAACTGCCAGGGCTGTCTGCACTGCAGGGGTGGTTCTGGATGGTAACTAAGTCTTCACTCTCAGGTTAGTTACTTCCTGTCCCCGTAGCAACCACAAAGGTAACTTGCCAAACAGTTGATTACATATAAGTGAAAAAAGATACAATGGGCTCCCTCAGAGGAGACCAAGGCCTCTGACTGTGAATTCCGTGAACTGTCACCATTTGGTTGAGAAAATTTCTTGGTTTTGCTTTTGTACGGACAGGACCAAGGGCCTGAGCTGCGGAGAGTTCTTGCAGAAATGCTGTGCTGAGCTGTGGCTGCAGGGAACCCACAAGGGAATAGCAGCGCCCCCAGGGCCAGCATCTGCTAAGATGCCGCTGTCACCCTCAGGCCAGACGTGGCCCAACGCCGCGTGAGAGCAGCGGCTGAGGGCTCAGCAGTACAGCCCTGCCCTGTCTCCTGCCCTCCAATCTCCCGGTTCTCCCCACTGGCTGAACCCAGAGGAAGCAGGGGAGCCCACAGGACACCCTCCATCAAGGCCGGCCTCTAAAGGAGGCCAGAGAGTAGACCTGGAGGAACTGAGGCAGAACTGAGCAGGTGTCTGAGGTGAGCCCTGCCCAAGCATTCGGCCGGAGCCTGGAAAACCCGGGAAAGTCTCTTGTGGAGGCAGCTGGGGCGGGGCGGCTTCCCATACTCAGGAAGGACCGAGCTCCTGGGGGGCGGCATGAGGGCCAGAGAGGGAACGTCTTACTGTTTGGTGAAACGCTGGACGGAGTCTGCTCTGGAAGAGGCCGACGGGAGGCCTGGTAAGTTGGTCCCGAGCTGGCAAAATTCCTCCCCGTTGGCTGGCGCCCTGTGTCGCTACTTCCCAGCAAACTTCATGGCCTCAGCAAATAGTTGTTTAGTCCCCAGCAGGTGCCAGGAACCGTTAGGCCCTGGGGGTTGGGGTGGGAACAGAACGCGCATCCTTGCTCTCATTGACGCGACAGACCACACAGCGGTACCACGTCCAGGGCAGAGGCACAGGAACAGCGCGGGCAGCAGGAGCCCTGAGCACCCACTGGCCTGCGCCCCGCGCACCCCGGAGCCCCAAGTAAACCCACCTGCATGAAGGTCGAGGGTCATAATCTCCAAATTGACCTTCCTGCCTCCAGCACCTCCATCTGATGCCCCCTCATTGAGAACTCCCCAAAATTAATCCTGTCCTTGCCGGCACCTCCTGGGCTGTCAGCCCTGTGCCCCATCGACTCGCATCCTCTGCTCCTGGGCCCAGGGGTGCCCGTTCCCTGTCACTCTTTTTTCTTTTCTTGAATAAATGTTATCGAATTACAGCACTGCGTGCACCCCGGGGTGCAGCTTCACCCCCATGTGTGTCTAAGCCTAACCCCCTCACCAGCATTCCAGGGCTTCCCTGCCCCCCGCCCCGCCTGGCCCCCCTCAGCCCCCCATCCCCCAACCCTCCCAACCACTGGTTTTGTCGTGGCTTGTTCCCTCCTTCGCCCTGGTTATTTATAGGACCAAAGGAGAGAAACCCTCAGTACTTGTCTTTCGCTGTCTGACTGAGCTCCCTTGCCATCGTCCCTCAAGTCCCATCCGTGCGCCACAAAAGTCGAGTTCACCTTCTTCTACAGCCAGTGGCCCCCCACGGCCCCCCAGTGCAGCACCTTCATCACGTCCTCTCTGGGGCTGAGGACCCCAGTCACCCTGCTTCCCTTCCCGCCAAGTCGCCTGCGATCAGTCTCTTGGGGCCCGCCTCAAGGCTCTGCCCAGACCTCAGGCCTTCACTGTCCAGGGCATGGAATCAGGGGTCAGAACCCCACAGTCACTGGTTCCTGTGGGACCCCTCATTTTTAATTTATCTTCCACCCTAAAACCCAGACTTAACAACATACACAGGCTCCCCTCCAGCCAGGGCTGTGTTACTTACCTTTTTGCTCTTAAAAATGTATCGAGATTTAATTTAGGCCCTCCCCTGGTGGTGCAGCGGTTGAG
Organism: Talpa occidentalis; assembly: GCF_014898055.3. Taxonomy (NCBI): domain Eukaryota; kingdom Metazoa; phylum Chordata; class Mammalia; order Eulipotyphla; family Talpidae; genus Talpa; species Talpa occidentalis. Next base: position 1,279,956 of record NW_023601433.1, read on the forward strand.
CGCTGGGCTGCGAGGCTGCCCGCAGGCTCTGCAGCGCCGGTTTGAACCCCGGCCACCGGAGGAGGGTCCCACATGGCGCGCAGACCTCTCCTGCCGCCCGCTGCTCCCCTCAGCAGTGTCCTTCGGTCCTTCTGCCTGCTCTGCTCCCCGCTCTGGCTCTGGTGAATTCTCTCACCCTCCCGCGCTTCTGACTGTACCCAGTGCTTGTATAAATAAATAAATAAATCTTAAAAAAAAAAAAAAGATTTAATTTAAAAATTACCCCAGGGCCTCCCAGGTGGCACAAGGCGTTAAGTCTCAGCACTATGAAGCTGTCCCCAGCCACTGCTGCAGGAGGTCAATCCCCAGCCAGGGAGCTACCCACATGGCGCTGCAGACCTCTCCTGACTGGCCCGCTGCTCCCCTCAGCAGTGTATTCCGTCAGTCTGCCTGTTCTGTTGCCTGCTCTGTCTCTGGTGAATCCTCTTATCCCCCCACCCCCACCCCGTACCTCTGGCCTATACTCCAGTTCTTGTATACATAAATAAATAAATCTTAAAAAAATATAGTTTGATTATCTTGCTTTTTTAAAAAATATTTATTCATTTATTTATACAAGCACTGGGTACAGTCAGAAGCGTAGGAGGGCAAGAGAATCCACCAGAGCCAGAGCTGGGAGCAGAACAGGCAGACTGAGAAATACACTGCTGAGGGGAGCAGCGGGCGGCAGGAGAGGTCTGCGCGCCATGTGGGACCCTCGCCAGTGGCCGGGGATCAAACCAGCGCTGCAGAGGCTGCGGACAGCTTCATAGCCCAGCGCTCAACCGCTGCGCCACCAGGGAGGCCCTCTTGCTTTTTTTTAAGTTGAGGTTGAAAGTGCTGATAGATATTTATTAGCTATCCCTTTCCTGTCTTGTGAAGTATCTGCTCATATCTTTGTGTCCATTTTTTTCAGTTCGTTTCCATTGGTTGTCCTTTTTCATTAATTTTCAGGATTTCTATGTTCTCTTGATAGTCACTAGTCAGCTTTTCTCCCTGGATATCCAAGTCAAAAGGAATTTTTTTATATTTTCAAAAATATATGAGCATGTCTACATAGCTTTATCCATTCATCAGGATGTGTGCATGTATCTGAACACGCGAGTGCGTTCCCGAAACATGAGTTGCCTTCATTATTAAAAGAGGGGCATTCCCTAGCTAGCACCCGGGCACGTCTTTTCCCCTTCCTGCCACAGCACTTGGCTTCCCTTCAGGTTTGTCCAGCAGCTGAGTTTATCTGTGGTGGCTGCGTCAGCCGCTGCAGCGTGTGTCTGTGCTACTGCGAACTTGTCCCTATCATGGGGTCTTTCCTGCCCCGGGTCCTTCCCTGTCCCCCGCAGATTTCAGCCAAACCTCAAGGGAGGCCCCAGCACCTGGCAGTTCCCCCTGGGAGCCCTAGGCCTGGGCTGCTCTGTTTTCTGTCAGAACCTTCTCCCGAGAAGAGCCTTCTCAGCCCTCCTCTCTGACAGGCATGGCCCGAAGGCAAGTCAGCCTCTGTCAGCGGGGCGTGAGCCAAGGGGGCGAGCCCAGCCTCCCAACCTCACAAGGACGAGGCTGCAGGCATTTCATCACCCCTCAGAGCTTGCCACCGAGTCACAGTCCATGCTCCGGCTTCTCCCCCACCTGCCTGCCTGCGTCCCCATCCTTCACGTCCCAAAGGAACACCCTGCACCTGAGTCCTGCCCCACCTCTGCTGGGGATCGCAGACTGACACAGCCTATTACCTGTGTGAGCAGGTGTTGCTGTGTGAATGTGCAACTGAGAGTAAGAATCTCCACGGGCGCCCAGGGTGAGGGTTCTCTTGTGTGTCTATACAGGCTTAGAAAGGCCGGGTCAGTGGCCTCCCCGGTGGTGCAGCAGGTTGAGCGCAACGCTGTGAAGCTATCCACAGCCTCTGCAGTGAGGGTTTGATCCCCAGCCAGCCAGGGAGCTACCCACATGGCGCAGCAGACCCCTCCTGTCTCACCCACTGCTCCCCTCAGCAGTGTACTTTGGTCTGTCTGCCTGTTCTGCTCCCCACTCTGTCACTGGTGAATCCTCATACCTCTGGCCTGTACCCCAGTTCTTATAATCATAAATAAATCTTAAAAAAAAAAAAAAAAAAAAAGAAAGGCTTGGTCAAAGGCCGTGGGAGCTCACAGACAAGATAATTCCACACTCCTCCCCACAGGGCTTCCACGCGCCAGTGCCCTGGCTACACCGCATGGGAGAGCTGGCGGCCTCACCCCCTCCAAGCACTGGCTGGTGCCAGATCTTCTCGTCTTCACACCCAAAGTGAGAGCAGCGGGGCGCCCGCAAGCTTCAGGCCTGCGGGGGTCTGAGCGGGCCTTCGTGCACTCACTGACCAGCGATGCTCACCTTCCGGGAAGGTCTTGTCTTAGCTTCTGCCCCTTCCCTTTTAGGTGACTCTTCTCCTCTCGATCGTTACCCACTCCTTGCCGGCCACGGCTGCCCCCGCCTTGGGACGCGGGGGCTTACGACGCAGCGAAGCACACCCTCACCACATAGAGCTGTTCTCCGGTCGCAGGGTCAGTGCGCGCTGCTCCCCCGGGCGCAGGGAAGGAAACGGCGTGTTCAACTCACGGCCCCTCGGCCCCCCGAGCCAGAGGAGCTCCCCGGATCACCCCTGTCCCATATGTTGGGGTTTTGTTTGCACGTATGTTTCTCAAGGGCAGGAGCTGCGTGGGGTTCATGTCTGTCCCCAGGCCTCGGACCACGCCTGGCACAGCTCGGGAATGCGACGTGGTGGTACTGACCGGACTGCTGGAAGGCGGGGGAGCACCGAAGTCCGGAGTGGCAGGAGGCTCACTTTGACACGCCGGAGGATTCCAGCAGGAGCCTGGGCGCTGGCGCTGGTCAAACAGGCTGGGGCTTTTGCTCCAGGTCTCAGCTGTTGGTCCAAAGTGTTTGATTTTTATCTCGGAGGCAGCCAGCCAGGGAGGCCTTGGAGACTTTTCAGGTGGGGGGAGGTTATTTGTTGCTGTTTTTTCTCCAGTGACAGAATTAAGACAAAACGCTGACAATCTAGAATCTACTCAGCCACAAGCAACATGCAGGATGGAGGGAGGAGGCTGGGGACATGGACCTGGAGACAGAAGAATGAGATGCAAGAAGCTACTAACTTTCTTTTGAAGACAGACGCCTAAGAAAAACTCACGAAACTCTTCCTTCTCTCAGGAAATAGACAACCCCAAGCCCACGCTGGCCAGCGGGCCATCTGCACGGTGAGAGAGCAGGAGCCTGCGCCCTTGGCAGTGTGCTCCCTGGTCATGGCTGACCACCTACTGTGTGCAGGTCCCGGCCGAGGCCGGCAGACACCCCCCAGTGAGAGTGTGGGACTCCAGAGGGCCAGTGTCCGGGTCCCCAGGCCGAGTCCAGCTCCTGCCTTCTGACTCCTGACTGGACAGTGATTCATCAGCGCTTATGTCCTGGCGGGATCCCCAGCACGTAAAGCACTTAGAATTCCAGGCATGCAGGGAGCCCCCAGCGGAGCCAGGAGGCAAAAAGGAGAGGGGACAGCAGGAGGAGGAAGCAAAGAGCTGGGCCGGGTTTCGGGGACTTTGGCTGAAACAGAGGCAGGGCCAGCAGCAACTAGAGGGAAGTGAGGCTGAGAGGGGTTATTTTTAACTATGTGGCGATCCCAAATGCACACAGGGAGGATGTGGGCGCCTGGTGGCCAGTTCTCTGCCCTGAAGGGGCCCAGATGGCAGAGGGTGGGCTGGGCAAAGGTGTGGGAGCGGCTTCCCTGTGAGCTGGAGGGAGGAGCCGGACTTGGCAGGGTGCTGGCCGAAGGAGCCAGAGGCCGCGGAGCCAGCGGGAGGGCGGGGAGGGAGGAAGAGCCTCCACAGACCACGGCAGAGACTGCAGCTTAGAGATGGGGCCACGGGGCCAGCGGGTGCAGGCCACAGCCTCACAGGAAGGCCTGTCTGGTTGGGTGCCCCAGGAGCTGCCCAAGGAGAAGCAGCAGGGGGGCCAGCTCCCAGCGTCCAGAGGTGACATGGGAGTTCGCGGGCACAGCCAGGGCGCTGCTGGCAGCCCATTCCCAAAGCCACATCTGCAGGTCACGGCGGTGTCCAGGCAGATGACCAGGTAGAGAAGGACAGGGCGGCGAAGCACGGAGCACCGGCCAAGACGGAAAGTAAGACATTAACCAGCATGACCAGGTCGCGCAACTTTCTTTCTAAAGGTCAGGGAAGGCGGGGTGCGTGTGCATGCGTGCGGGACACAACCTCCCTTTGTGTATGCCTTCCCTGGCCAAAAAGAAATATATGTAATTTATATGTACATTATATATAATTTACGTATAATTTTAAATACATATATATGTTTATATTTACAGTGTTTTTTTTTAAGATTTATTTTTGCATAGAAGAACTGAGATACAGGCCAGAGGTGCAGGGGGTGAGAGGACTCACCAGAGACAGCGGAGAGCAGAACACATGGCTCTACAGAAATTCACTGCTGAGGGGGCAGCGGGGAGCCAGGAGAGGTCTGCTGCGCCCTGTGGGCAGCTCCCTGGCTGGGCTTGAACCCAGGCTGCAATGGTGATAGTCCTGAGACTCAACCCTGGACCACCAGGGAGGCCCCGATTTAGTGTTTTAAAGCAAAGGCAGCCATTGCAGGTGCTGGCAGGAAAAAGAGGAAAAAGACCTTAAGAGCCCTGAGGTGAGGTGCCGGCATCCCATGGCAATAAACAGCTCCGGGGGGCCAGGAGTTTTCCATGAGACTGTCACCCCCAATTCACAAGGAGAAAACTGAGGCTCCGATCAGTGAAGTCCCTTGCCCAAAATCACACTGTGGCAGAGCCAGGGTTTAAGCCCAGGTCATTCCACTGCAGAGCTCAGTTCCTTCCCCTCTGCCACAGGGGACAGAGCTGACCCACAAGGGGTGGGACGTGTCCCCACACTAGAAGGACGGAAGGAGGCCTGGAAGGGGTGTGTGTGCGTGTGGCTGGTGTCTATTTAGAATTCTTCTCTTCCTGCTCATGTGTACACACACGACTGCGAAAATCACTCTGTGTGGAAGAAAACTCAGGCCAAGAGCTGAGGGAGCTTCGTGTTATGAACAATCAACGGGGTGCCCAAGAAAGTGACCACTGGGCCTGGGACACTTTGTGACCAGTGGATTCACCCCCAGCCTCGCCTCCACCCAAACATTTGCTTCTCCTCAGCAGCAAACTGCCTTCACCCAAGGGAGAGGAGGGCACAGGGCCAGTCCTGACCGGGTCGGCCTGAGCATGTTTCCTGAGAGATGATTCAAAATATCTGCCCGAATCATAGCCCATCTCCGTGCGCTTTTCGTCTGTTCTTTTCCAAGCACCCACCTGCCATCAACACAGAGAACCGAAGCCCAAGCAGAGGCCAAGGGAGGTGTGGCAGCTGGGCCGGGGCAGATGGGCCAAGGGAGCAGGCAGGCCAGTGGGGACGAGGGCGGCAGGAAGCGCAGAGCCTGTTGCCACACCAGAGGTCACACCGAAGGTGGTGGACAAAGTGCCAAGGTTCAAGGGCATCTAGTAGGCCAGGAAAGGACGAAAAAAATGCAGATCTGAGCAGAAAGGAGGCAGCCATCTGACCCAGGTTGCAAATTAACATCTACATGCCACAAATACAATTTTTAATGATCTAGTAGCCTTGTTAAAAACAGTGGGGAAAAAAAAGTAAATTTGCGCCTCCCTGGTGGCCTAGGGAGTCTCAGTACCATCACCGCCACGGCCGGAGTTCAATTCCCGGCCAGGGAGCTGACTCACATGGAGCTGCAGACCTCTCCTGTCTCCCCGCTGCTCGCCTCAGCAGTGTACTTAAGTCAGTCTGCCTGTTCTGCTCCCCGCTCTGTCCCTGGTGAATCCTCTCACCCCCCACACCTCTGGCCTGCACCCCAGCTCTATGCAAAAGTAAATAAAATCTTAAAAATGTCTTTAAATTTAATATTTTATGTAACTCAGTATCTCAAAAGTATTAGCATTTCAAGTTGTAATCAAGATGACTGATCCTTCACATGTTTGTTTTCATACTAAGTCTCTAAGATCTACAGTCAATTTTATTCTCGTGGCGGTTTCGGCCCCACCCCATTTCAAGTGCTCCGTGGCCCATGTGAGGGGCAGGCGGGGTGGGGGGGCCAAGGGGTGATTATGTCACCGCGGGGGCCTAGAAAAAACCACAGTTAACATTCCACCATGAAATACTTTGTCTACTTTTTTTGGCCCATTTTTTCCCTTTCTTCCTTTCAAATATGTGGGTAGCGATGGATTTTGGAAAAAGTGGAAAAAACTCAACTTCTGGAAGCCTGTATTTTGAAATTTCCACTGTTTCAGTATGGTTCTCCCAGCTGATTTCCTTTCTATCCCTGAGACATGTGTGTATATATATATATATATATATATATATATACATATATATATATATATATTTTTTTTTTAAGGCTTGGAAAGAGAACAAGGCTGGGGAATATGACACAGGTACCTGTTATCCAACATTTGTTTCTTCTAGTCCTTCATTCATTCATCCCTTCTCTTACCCAGTACTTGCTCGACATCAGGTGTGGCCAGGGACTGTGTGGGGCCAGTTTCACAGGCATAATTCCTGGCTTGTGAAACCTACCATTTAGCAGAAAAGCCAAGCAAATAACCAGAATAAACACAGCAGGTGCCGGGATAGGGGAAGTGTGAGGAGCTGGGTGGTCGCTGAGAGAGCAGTGGACTATCCTGGGGGGTCAGGGACAAGGAGAGCTGGAAAAAGCTGGAGGCAGAGGGACAGCGTTGGGCGAGGTCCAGAGACCTTTGAGGGCACTGTGGCTGGGGCTCCATGGTGAGGGAGCCAGTGAATGGTGGGGGTCTGAAAGCAAGACTCTGACAAACCTGGAAGAGGCAGCCCAGCCCAAGGAGCGTCCACCCCTCCCCACATATCACTCACCAGTTCCCGCTCAGCCGTTGCAGGCCTTAGTGGTTGGAGCTGTCGGGTAGACAAGCAAGACCCTCTCCTATGTGGCAATGATTCTCTTTTCAGATTATGCCAGGTTCAGATTGCTATTTTTTTAAAAAAAGATTCATTTATTTATGCATATAAGAACTGGGGTACAGGCCAGAGGTGTGGGGGGTAAGAGGATTCACCAGAGACAGAGTGGGGAGCAGAATAGGCAGACAGACTGAAATATACTGCTGAGGGGAGCAGCAGGCAAGACAGGAGAGGTCTGCTGCGCCATGTGGGCAGCTCCCTGGCTGGGGACTGAACTCATGCTGCAGTGGCTGCAGATGGCTTCATAGGTTGCGTCTTAACCCCTTGTGCCACCAGGGAGGCTCCAGATTGCTATTTTTTATCCACATTAAACCACCTCCAGGGACCTCCCTGATGGCCTAGGGGTTGAATCTCAGGCTATCACTGCTGTGGCCTGAGTTTGATCCCTGGCCAGGGAGGTGACCCACAGGTGCAGTAAACCTCTCCTGTCTCTACGCTGCTCCCCTCAGCAGTGTATTTCAGTGGATCCGCCTGTTTTGCTCCCCACTCTGTCTCTGGTGAATTCTCTTAACCCCCGCACCTCTGGCCTGCACCCCAGCTCTTGTAATGCATAAATAAATAAAAATAAACCTTTTTTTTTAAAAAAAACAGAGAAAATTATATTCATAACCAGTCAGTTTCAGTAGGGGTTCCCTGCCTCAACAGACACCCCGGGGACCCAGAGTGCTTCAGCTGTCAAGAGGAACCGGTCCGGGTCATTTCCTGTAAGCAGCAGAGTTCCCACAGTACCAGAGGAGGCAGGCTAAGGGGACCCCACTTTGAGCCACATTCTCAACCTGGCTGTCTCCCCTCTCCAGAATTATAGAACAAACAGCAATGCTCCTTTCCTCGCTGAGCAAAGCAGTGTGGCCAAACAGGAAACTGGTGCCCCCCACCCCCCGCACACACACACACACACACACACACACACACACACACACACACCAGCAGCTTCCTTCTGCTGGCTGCCTGGGCAGCTCCAGGACTTTCTAAAAAGAGCGCTCCCCAGATGGTCCAGGGAGACTAGAGGGACTCTAGTAATTGCTCTGTGTCTCTGACTCCTGGGAATGAGATTTACCCCGACTCCCAAGCGACACAGAACTGCTGCCTCTCTCAGAGCCGTGGCCTCTGCCTCCACCCCACAGGGAGAGGGAGCAGAAGGCCCCTCTGCAGCCCTTGACCGGCCCAGGGGGCTGGCCTGATGCATCCTCCCAGCAAACCCAGACCGGTCCTTTGGGAGGCGACACCAGGGAGGAGCTCGGCTGACCTACCTCATACCCGGGCTGCTTCCCTGCCTGGCGGGGCGCGAGGGCCCCTCTCCTTCCACCCGCTACTTCCTTCACTGGGAAGGTCAAGGACAAGCTCATGGAAGCACGTTTGTTTTGAACAGGGCTTGACTCCACTTCTTGACCTCAGCAGTTGCCAGGGCTCCCCGCCCACGTGCCACGCGTCCCCACGGTCTCCGTGACGGGCCCCGCACCCCAAGCCCACTGACGCTACAAAAACCTCATCATCCGCACCTTTATCAACACGTAATATACTGTTCAATCTTCAAATGATGTCAATTATTTTCATTCTCACTTTACACATCAGAAAACTGAAGTTAAAAGACAGTTAAATGAGTGGCTCAAGATCACGCAGGGAGCGCGTGGAGGCTGATCTGTGACTCAACGCCGAGAGCATCGGGCTGACTGGCTCTAACAAGGCCTTTCCTCCAGCAACCTACGTCTGAAGAAAATACCAGACGTGGGCCTCCCCGGGGGCGCAGCGGTTGAGCGCTGGGTTGCAAAGTTGCCCTTGGCCTCTGTGGCGCCGGTTCGATCCCCGGCTGCTCCCCGGCCACCAGAGGAGGGTCCCACATGGCACGCAGACCTCTCCTGCCGCCCGCTGCTCCCCTCAGCAGTGTACTCCGGTCCTTCTGCCTGCTCTGCTCCCCGCTCTGGCTCTGGTGAATCCTCTCACTCCCGCGCTTCTGACTATACCCAGTGCTTGTATAAATAAATAAATCTTTAAAAAAAAAAAAAAAAAAAGAAAAAGAAAATACCAGACATACTGTTGTGGTTGGTGGCATCTAAAAGACTTAAAAGCCGTGGGGAAGGTGGGCAGCCCTCTGAGAAAAGAGAGTGTCAGAGACCCGCATCTGGAGAATTCAATTCCTTAGGCTTCATGTCCTTACAGAGTCTGGGGTCTCCTAAAATAAGTACCTGAATTTTTTCCTAGGAGACATTGTTTCCACCCCAGCACTGCAGGGAAACCTCATTAAGCCTTTCCAGATCCACCCAGTTTATAGTAATCTCCCCCATCCTGTTCCTTTCTCATGCAATCTTTTCACCCCAATTATTTCAGTCTCTCTTTTCCTCCATAAAGGAAATCTGGGTGTTAGCCTTCTCCCCACATCTAACCCCCTTTCTACTCTCTGCTTAACTTCATGCTTCCTCTTTTATCATGCAAAGCTGCCCCCAAGTCTCCTGTAACTAAGGCAAGGCCTGAGGAGGTACCCTCCTCTCGGGGCTTCGGCAGCATGGACAGCAGACTGTTTCCTTCCATAAAGATATATATATATATTTGCTGCTGCAAATGATTTTTGAAGCTGTTTGAGGACAAGGGCTAGATCTTCCGCTTCTTGATAAATCCTCTTTTATTTATTCATTTTTTAAAGTTTTTTTTAATGCATACAATGAAAGGTTCGGCGCGGTAAAGACAAGGAGAGCCAGGCTACATTTCTCAAAGGGAGGGAAAGTTTATTGCGCCCTGGGCGGACCTCACAGACCCAAGGCGGGGGTCTGTGGAGTCGCGCACGGTGTTAGGGGGAAGCAGGGTTTTATAGGGTGAGGAGAGGTCGGGTGGGTAGTTGGGCTCCTACGGCGGGAAAAGTTTGTAGGGCAGGTAGGTTCTTTGTCTGAGAAGAGACTCGTAGGGGAGGCTCACTGCCTGAGTCCTCCAGGCAGGTATCCGCATTCCTGCCCCCCAGGTGGGCTTCCTGGTTGGCTCCTGCGTTCAGGCCCCCTGCATGGACCTTTCATACAAGAACTGGGGTGTAGATGAGAGGTGCTGGCTGGGGGGGGAGGGGAGGAGAGGACTACCCAGAGACAGAGTGGGGAGCAGAACAGGCAGATCCACTGAAATAAACTGCTGAGGGGAGCAGCGGGGAGACAGGCGAGGTCTGCTGCGCCATGTGGGTAGCTCCCTGGCCAGGATTGAACTTGTGAGGCAGTGGCTGGCGATAGCTTGATATCACCATGTTTAACCCCTGCACCACCAGGGAGGCCCAATAAATCCTCTTTTAGCCTTGAAGACACTGTGCCACCATCCATGCTGATCTGAGAGCCGCACATCCTGTCCTTAGAGGCTGCACTTGATAGAGCCCTCTCAGGAGGGCTGGGCCTCCGGGGCTTCAGTGGTTCTGTTCCTTCATTTGGGAAACTTTTCCTTTTTTTAGTATTTATTTCATGTAAGAAGCTGGGGATAAAAGATAAGTAAAACAGACCCTTACTTCCAGAAAATTCTCAGTCCAGTGAGAGCAACAGATACATAGTTAGATGGTGATAGGGTAGTGGGAGGAGGGCAGTGACTGCTTCCCAGAGGAGGTGGTACAAGAGCTGAGGAAGAGGGGTGAGGAGGAACATACAGCCTTGGGGCGAGATGAGGGCTTTGCAGGTAGAGAAAGCAGCTATCACACAAGTGAGAGCAGGCGGCACTCAGGAAGCCGCTGGCTCTGAGACTATTCAACAGAATTGGAAGCCCTAGCTCATTAGGCCAGAGAAAGAAATAAAGGGAATTCAAATTGGGAAATAAGTAAAACTATCATGATGTGCAAATGCCATGATAATATACACAGAAAACCCCAAAGACTCTGCCGAAATTATTAGAAACAATAAAGTGTCAGGCTACAAAATCAATGTACAAAAATCTTTTGTATTTCTATATGCAAACAACACACTAGAAGAGAAAGAAATAAAAAAGGCGATCCCACTTATAATCTCATCAAAAAGAATAAGGACCTGGGCCTCCCTGGTGGCGCAAGGGTTTAAGACACAACCTATGATGCTGTCTGCAGCCACTGCAGCAAGAGTTTGATCCCGGCCAGGGAGCAACCCACATGGCGCAGCAGACCTCTCCTGTCTCCCCACTGCTCCCCTCAGGAGTGTATTTCAGTCGGTCTGCCTGTTCTGTTCCCCACTCTGTCTCTGGTGAATCCTCTCACCTACCTGTACCCCAGTTCTTGTATGCATACATAAATAAATCTTTAAAAAAAAAAAAAAGAATAAGGACCTGAAAATAAATTTAGCAAAGGAGGTATAGGACCCATGTAATGAAATCTATATGATTGTTAAAAGAAACAGAACACATCTAGAAATGGAAAGCTATTCCTTGCTCACGGACTGAAAGAATTAACATAGTTAAAAATAGCAATATACAGATTCATTCATAATCCCTTTCCAAATTTCAATGACAATCTTCAAGGAAGTAGAGTAAAGCTTACTGGAATTTGTATGGAACCACAGAAGACCCCAAACAGTCAAAGTAAACTGACAAAAAAAGAGGAAAATGAAGGTTTCATGCTCCTGCTCCCAGACTCCCAGCTAGAGTAACAGTATGGTAGCAGATAAAAATAAACACACAGTTCAGTGATAGGGAACTGAGATTCCAGAAATAAGCCCAGGCTTATAGAGAGAGTTCATGACAAAGCAGCCAGAGCATGAAATGGAGTAAGGACAGACTCTTCAACGAACGGTGCTGGGAAGACCCTATAGTCACATGCAAAAGAATGAACATGCACCCCTATCTCCCATCATACACGAAAATAAATTCACAATGGATTCAAGATTCGGTTGTGACACCTGGAGCCATAAAATACATGAAGAAAACATGGCAGAGCCTCCCTGGTGGTGCAAGGGGTTAAACAGCACTGTGAAGCTGTCTGCAGCCACTGCAGCACAAGTTTGATCCCCGGCCAGGGAGATTCCCACATGGAGCGGCAGACCTCTCCTGACTCCCCGCTGCTCCCCTCAGCAGTGGATTTCAGTCAGTCTGCCTGTTCTGTTCCCCGCTCTGTCTCTGGTGAACCCTCTCACCACCCCCCCTCTGCACCTCTGGCCTGTACCCAAGCTCTTGTATGCATAAATAAATCAATCTTAAGCGGAAAAAAAAAAAAAAAAAACAACATGGCAAATAACCCCATGGCCTCGCTTTAGCCATATGTGGAGGCCTGACTCCAACAGCGAGGAAACAAAAGCAAACATAAACAAATGAGACCACATCAAACTAAAAACGTCTGCACAATGAAAGAAAATATGATTGAAACAAAAAGACGCCCTGCTGAATGGGAGGGGATGTTGGCACTCATGCCCAATAAGGAGCTCCGCCCCAGATCCTACCGACAAGCCCAGAGTCTGATACCAGGTTTTTGAAAAAAGGAAGATGCTTTATTGTTAATTGATTGGCAAAGAGAATAGAGATAAACTCCGATCTGCCTCCCCTGTTAAGAAAGGAAATGAGGTTATCTAGGTATTTGGGTTCCATCATTGAAACAAAGGAGTTGTGGGGCCTTCCTGGTGGCGCAGGGGGTTAAACATAGCACTGTGGAGCTGGCCTCAGCCACTGCAGCACGAGTTCCGTCCCGGCTGGCCAGGAAGCTATCCACATGGCACAGCAGACCTCTCCTGTCTCCCTGCTGCTCCCCTCAGCAGTGGATTTCAGTCAGTCTGCCTGTTCTGTTCCCCGCTCTGGCTCTGGTGAGTCCTCTCACTCCCCATCCCCACACCTCTGGCCTGTACCCCAGCTCTTGTACACATAAGATTTATGGGGTACAGGCCAGAGGTGTGGGGGTGGGGACTGAGAGGACTCACCAGAGCCAGAGCGGGGAACAGAACAGGCAGACTGATGAAACACACTGCTGAGGGGAGCAGCATGCGAGACAGGAGAGGTCTGTTGCGCCATGTGGGTTTCTTGCCAGCCGGCTGGGATTGAACCCACGCTGCAGAGGCTGTAGACAGCTTCATAGCACTGTGCTCAACCGCCTGCGCCACCAGGGGAGGCCCAATAAATAAATCTTAAAAAAAAAAAAAGAAAAAGAAAAAAAAGGAGCTGAATTTTATAGGCTGAAAAGTTAGTTGTAGCAAAGAAATGTGGAATTTTCTTTGGCTGCTTACAGGTTAGTCCATACATAGACAAGTAAGAAGAGCCTTTCCTTCACATCCCGGGAGTTTTAAATGTCTGTGGGGGTGGGGCCCTTAACTCTGGGGGGCCCCTCTGCTCTGCATTTGCAGGCTTCTGTCTCACACCAGTCTCCGAGCTCAGCTCAAGATGAATTGCTTCTGCTCTGCTCAGGCTGAGCCTTCTGTTAATAAGGTCCAGGCTTTGCTCTGTGAAGGCAAACCTCAAAGACAAAGTTAGATGAGGGTGTGTGTGTGTGTGTGTGTGTGTGTGTGTGTGTGTGTGTGTGTGTGTATGCACGCGCTCTAGGATCTGAAACCAATTTAGTCATTGAACCTTGGTTACAGACTCACACAACCCAACTACAAGGAAACAAATTACCCAATCCAAAAAAAAATGGGCAGAGAATCTAAATAGAGACTTTCACAAAGAAGATAGAGATGGCAACAGGCACATGAAAAAATGCTTCTTGTCACCAATCATCAAGGAAATGCAAATCAAACCACAATGAGACACCACCTGACAGCTGTGCTGTGACAGGGTCTCTAGCAAAAAGACCAGGACTAAAGAGTGTCGCGAGGTGGGAAGGAAAGGAGCCCCTGCATGCTGCCCCGGGAGCGTGGACCCGCCCGGCTGGTACACTACCACATAATCCAGTCATCCCACTCCATGTATCTGTAGGGAAAACGCAAAAACACTAACTTGGAGACAGGTCACTCTGTGTTGATTGTAGCTCTGCTCCCATCGCCCAAGTAGGGAGCCATGGCAGCACAGGAGAAAGAAGACTTGGTATGTTGCTTATCCACCGAGCAGCACCACTTATTTTGCTAGCAAGGAAAAAAAGATCAACTTTATTTTATTTTAAATTTCTTAAAGATTTATTTATTTATGTATACAAGAGCTGGGGTACAGGCCCGAGGTGCAGGAGGGTGGGAGGACTCACCAGAGACAGAGCGGGCAGATGGGCCGAAGACGCTGACGGGAGCAGCCGCGAGACAGGAGAGGTCTGCTGCGCCATGTGGGACTCTCCCTGGCTGGCCGGGAATTGAACCTGCGCTGCAGAGGCTGCGGACAGCTTCACAGCACGGTGCTCAACCTGCTGCACCCCCGGGGTGGCCCCTAAATAAATCTTTTAAAAAATTAAAAAAAGAAACATGAGAGGAGGAGACCAGCCTGCAAGGTAGGTGGGGCTGGATCTCCCGACGCCTCCCAAAGCGCCCTAAGGAATCCCACCAGATTCCGAGTGTCAGGAGGAGCGGAAAGATTTTATCTAAGGAAGTAAACGTTGCGGGTAAGTGGCCCTCGCGCACGACAGGTGTGCAAGCCGGGCAGGGCTGCAGGCTGCAGGACCGGTTGGCAGCTGAGGGCAATGCTCAGGATTCCTGAGGCGGTGACAGTGGGGGTGGAGAAAGTGGTTGACTAACAGACAGTAAGGAAGTGGAATAACAAGGCCAGATGACTAAGTGGATGAGGAAGGTGCAGGAGAGGGAAAGGCAAGGACAACAATTAGATTTCTTACTTCTGTGACTGGGTGGCACCTGTTATGGAGATTTGGAACATCACAGAGGCGGAGAGGAGAGGACGGGCAGACGTGACATTCCAGGTGTCTGTTGCACATGCAAGCGAAATGTGCAGAGGTAGTTGATCGGAAGGCCTGCTGTCCTCCCGGGAGGTGACCGGTGCTATAGGTAGCTGGGAGCCCAGTGCACAGAGGAGGTGGCTTAAGCCTGGAGAACAGGCCAGGTCACCGGCAGAGCCGCAGCGCGAGGTGCCAGTGCCAGTTCCACATTTAAGGAAAGGGTTAGAGAGTCCCTCAAGGAAACAGAACAAGCCAGAGAAGTGGGCAGATTGGAATAGGGGACCTAACGGGATCCCAAGCTCCTGTTTTATGGCTTTCAGCTGTGGAAGGGGGACGAAATCAGCATTCAGTGAGCTGAGGCAGAATGCAGCTTGGGTCATGGATGTGTGGGTCTGTTGAAATTCATCAAACCGGACACATGTTACTCAGGTATTTTACCTTATGTAAATTATATCTCGATAAAGCACTCAGCACAGAAACGATGTGCAATACGTGAACATCATCATGCGCCGGGGCAGGAAAGTCAAGGAGAGATTGAGGATGAGAAAGAATGTTTAAAGGGGAAAGGTTCTGAGGAGACAGAAGAGATAAGCTTTGGGCAGGTGGAAAGATGAGCCTTATTTTTCTTTTCTTTATTTTTTAAAAAGATTATTGATGCATACAAGAGCTGGTGTACAGGCCAGAGGTGTGCCAGGAAGGTGGGGTGGGGGGAGAGGATCCCCCAGAGACAGAGTGGGGAGCAGAACAGGCAGACTGACTGAAACACACTGCTGAGGGGAGCAGTGGGCTGCAGGAGAGGTCTGCGCGCCCTGTGGGTAGCTCCCTGGCCGGGAATCGAACTCGTGCTGCAGTGACTGGCAATAGCTTGATATCACTGAGACTGAACCCCTGCGCCACCAAGGAGGCTCCTACATTTTTTTGTGTGTGATTTAAAAGTGCCCAACATTCCAATTTACTTAACTTTCATTTAATCCATTTTTGTGAATTGAAAAAGAATGTGAAACATTTAAGTTTCAATTTCACACATTGGACGTATGGAAACAACACACCCGTCTAGACGAACTACGGTCTATCGGCTGAACGTTGGCTGAGACAAACGACACGGTCAACGCAGCACAAACTTTTAAAGCAAAATGACTATTGAGACGGTCACCTGACCTCCTCCAGCACGACCCGGCGAGGTGTGTGAGGAAGGCGAGGTGTGTGAGGCGAGGTGTGTGAGGAAGGCGAGGTGTGTGAGGCGAGGTGTGTGAGGAAGGCGAGGTGTGTGAGGCGAGGTGTGTGAGGAAGGCGAGGTGTGTGAGGCGGGCGAGGTGTGTGAGGAAGGCGAGGTGTGTGAGGCGAGGTGTGTGAGGCGAGGTGTGTGAGGAAGGCGAGGTGTGTGAGGCGAGGTGTGTGAGGAAGGCGAGGTGTGTGAGGCGAGGTGTGAGGAAGGTGTGAACAGTGAACAGGGCTTTCGCCCCCAGGACGTGCACGGCGAGGTGTGTGAGGAAGGCGAGGTGTGTGAGGCGAGGTGTGTGAGGCAGGCGAGGTGTGTGAGGCGAGGTGTGAGGAAGGTGTGAACAGGGCTTTCGCCCCCAGGACGTGCACGGCGGGTGACCGGCTCCTTTCACGAGTCTGTGTCCAGGGGCCCGTGTCACCGCAGCTCTCCCCGGCGCGCGACACGACCCCGCCGCGTGTCCCACCACGGGTCGCCTGTCCCGTCACCCGCGGACGGTCGGCGTGGCGCGCCCGGACGCCGAGAGCACGCGGCGGGAACGTGGAGCACGACGGCGTGTGGGGCGCTCCCGGCCGGCCCGTCCACCCCGGCGCCCCCGGCGCGGGGCCGCCGCCACCCCGGCTTCGCAGCCGCCCGCGCGCGCGCGCGCCCGTCTCCCGCAGCCCCGGCGGGCGCTCCGTGTGGAGCGTTCCCAGAGGCGCGCGCGGAGGTGAGCGAGCCCGGGCGGAGCCCTCGCGGGGTCTCCCGCCGCAGCGGGAAACCAGGCCCAGCAGCGGGCCCGGCCCGGCCCGCCCCGCCGCGGCCCAGCAGGCCCAGCAGGCGCCCGGAGGGCGGGCCGGCCGGGGCCGAGGCGAGGAGCACGCGGCCGGCCGCCCCCCGCGCGCGCAGCCTCCCGCGCCCCGCCCCGCCGCGCCCCGCCGGCCACTCAGGGGCCGCGCCCCGCCCCGCCCCGCCCCGCCGTGCCCCGCCGGCCACTCAGGGGCCGCGCCGGGCACGCACGCGGGGGCGCGGCTGCCTATTGGCCGGGCGCCCGAGGGCCCGCCCGCCGGCCACCCGGAAGCGCGGCGCCGCGGCCCTCCGGTCTCGGGCTCGGCGCGGGCCGCGGCGGGGCGGGCTCGGGTCGGCCTTCGTCCTCCGCGGGCCGGGGCCGGGGCCGGGGCCGGGGCCGGGGCCGGAGGCGCCCCGCGGCGACGCCAGGCCGGAGCGGGGGCGGGGCGGAGCTTCCGCCGCGGAGGGGCGGGGCCGCGCGGCCGCCCCGGAAGCGGAACCGCGGCCGTCGGGCCCGTCCGGTGCGAGCTCGGCCCGCGCGCCAGCCGTTCCGCCGCCGCCGCCCGTCCGCCGGCCGCGCCATGCTGTCCCTGGACTTCCTGGACGATGTGCGGCGGATGAACAAGCGGCAGGTGAGGGCGGCCGCCCGGCGGTGCGTGCGCCCCGACGCCGGCGACGCCCGCTCCCGGGGCCGCCGCTGGGGCCGGGCCGGGCCGGGCCGGGGGTGGGCGCGGCGGGGCGCGGGCCCGGCCCGGGGGCCGCTGCCGGGGGCGGGGGGCGGGGGGCGCCCGCGGGCGGCGCCGGGGCGGGCGCTGGGCGCGCCGCGGGTGCCGGGCGGAGGCGGCCGTCCCCGGGCCGACCCTCGAGCTCGCGCCCTCGTGCGCCCCGGCTCCCCGCGCGCGGCGCTGGGCGCGCGGCGGCGCCCGTCCCGCCCGCGTCCCGCCGAGCCCGCGGCGGCGTCCGCCAGCCCGGCCGTGGCTTCGGCCTCCCCCGCCCCGGGCGCTGCCCTCGGGTCGCGCGGCCTCCGCCGGGCCGGGAGCCGCCCCGGCGCTGCCGGCGCTGCCTCGGGGGACGCGGCGGGCGGCCGCCCCGCCCGGCCCCGGCGCCCGCCCTCGCCTCCCCGACGGCCTCGCGCCGGCTGCGGGTCGCGGTGCGCGGCGCGGTGGCGTCTCGGGATCGCGCCGCAGGTTCGCGCCCGCCTCGTGCCGTCTCCCACCCTCGGCTGTTTCCGGGCGCCACAGACGTTCCTCTGGAGAGAGACTTCCCGGGGCCTGCTGCCGCCTCCCGGGACACTCCGCGGCGCGGGGGCGCCCGGTGCCCGCGGTGGGGAGCGCCGATCCCCTGGGGCGGGGAGAAGTCGGGGCCCGGCGAGCCGCGGCGGAGCGCGGGGACTCAGAACCGGGCCCTGGAGCGGCACCGCTGGGATCCGAAGTCACTGTTGCTAGCTGGGACCTGGGGCAGAGTGTGCCACCGTTTTGCCAACCTTCATTATCTTCTTTGTTGGGCTAAAATGTAACAGATTTTGCGTTTTAAGTGACTGCTTCGTAAGTTGTGCCGCACAGAGCGGAGTCTTGTTAACGGTTGCTGCTGTGGTGCTGGAGTTAGAGGGACCCGGTCTGAGCCTAAGGAAAAGGTAAATCGCAGGGCGGGGCTTAGCGCTCAGGTCTCACTCCAGCGCCCGAGCCCCTGCTTGAAAAAGGCTGTGACAGTGCTGGTGGGCGTGCCACCTGGCCCAGCACCTGGAGAGCTGTGTGGAGATTCCTCAGCCCGCCGAAGGTGGAGCTGCCATAGGATCCAGCAATTCCACTCCTGGGTATTTGCCCAAAGGACACAGAAACATCCATTCCAAAGAGCACCTGCACCCCTCTGTGTACAGCAGCACTGTTTACAATAGCTAAGCTTT
The DNA here is from genome assembly GCF_014898055.3 of Talpa occidentalis. NCBI lineage: Eukaryota > Metazoa > Chordata > Mammalia > Eulipotyphla > Talpidae > Talpa > Talpa occidentalis. The sequence goes on from NW_023601433.1 coordinate 1,298,588, forward strand.
GGAAACAGCCCAAATGCCCAAAAATAGATGACTGGATCAAGAAGATGGGGTCCATATACACCATGGAATATTACTCAGCAGTCAAAAAGATAAACACACGCCATTTGCAGCAACATGGATGGCGCTGGAAGGGATCATGCTCAGCGAAATAAGCCGGAAAGAAAAAGAAAAATACCGGAGGGTCTCACTCATAGCAGGAATTTGGAAAACCTAAATGAGGGGCCAGGAAAAAGACTAATTATAATAAAGTAAAAATCAAAATCAACAAGCAACTGTAAACCAGAGGGGGGGGAGGGGTTAGGGTCAAAATAAAGGGGGGGTGGGAATTGTATGGGGGCTATAACCAAGATGAAAATGCATACATTGTGCAAAAATGAAAAATGATGTAAAAATATATAAAATTAAAAGAAAAAAGAGGGAAAAGAAAGGGGGGGCTGTGGCAGATTCTAGGCTTGGTAGGGAAGGTGTCAGGGAGTCCAGGCAGGGCACCAGGACACTTTCAAGGAGGAACTGGTGTTTCAGCTGGAACTTGGAAGACCTTTATAGCATCATCTTTGCGAGTTGAATTTAGAGTATTTATTTCCTTCGTGCTTCGTGTATTTGTACAAATTTTAAAAACACTACCAGCTTGCAGAATTCCTGAAAATTCAGCAGACTGTGTCCAGCATACCCCTGGGTGTAGGGGAGTTTTTCAGTACCCATTGATTATATACGGAATAGCGTGTTTGGAGTTTTTTCTTTTTATCCAAAGATTCACTTTTTTTTTTTTTTACTTTTTTTTTTTATATAGAGGCATGTTTTTATTTATTTATTTATTTGTTTGCTTGCTTGTTTTGTTTATACATGCACTGGGTACAGTCAGAAGCGCGGGAGGGTGAGAGAATTCACCAGAGCCAGAGCGGGGAGCAGAGCAGGCAGAAGGACCGAAGCACACTGATGAGGGGAGCAGCGGGCGGCAGGAGAGGTCTGTGCACCATGTGGGACCCTCCTCCGGTGGCCGGGGAGCAGCCGGGGATCGAACCGGTGCCGCCGAGGCCGCGGGCAGCTTCGCAACCCAGCGCTCAACCGCTGCGCCACCGGGGAGGCCCCAAAGATTCACTTTTTATTAATTTATGCATATGAAAACTGGGGTGCACTCTCCCCAGAGCGGGGAGGGTAGGGGGTATGAGAGGATTCATCAGAGACAGAATGAGGGCCAGAACAGGCAGATCCATTGAAATCCATTGCTGAGGGGAGCAGTGGTGAGACAAGAGGTCTGCTGCGCCATGTGGGTAGCTCCCTGGCCGGGGATTGAACTCATGCTGCAGTGGCTGTCGATAGCTTGATAGCGCTGAGACTTAACCCCTCGTGCCACTAGGGAGGCCCCTGTTTGGGGTTACCTCAGCTTTAAAAAATAATTCAGTGTGTAAAAGCTAGAAATTTAAAACTAATTCTTAAAAACTGAGAAATTTAGAAAATTAAATTTTAGACATTTAAAACTAGTTCAAAAATATCCTTTTTTAAGTGATTCAGTAAACACCCTTGCATAATAGTCTGGGCTGCTTATGTTCTCACACATTTCAACACTGTGTATAAATAGTAAAGTGATTAAAAGCATAAGCACAATAATAGATTGTACATTTAAAATTAGAATTATAAAACCTCACTGTTACTTCAGTGGGTTAAAAATATCTAAAATACTAAATACGCATATAGCCCTTAATATAAAATGATTAATGGTATATACGTAGTTTCTGTTTTTTTTTTTTTAATTTTTTTTAAAGATTTTATTTTATTTATACAAGAACTGGTGCACAGGCCAGATGCGCGGGAGGGTGAGAGGATTCACCAGAGACAGAGTGGGGAACAGAACAGACAGACTGACGAAATAAACTGCTGAGGGGAGCAGCGGGCGAGACAGGAGAGGTCTGCTGCGCCATGTGGGTAGCTCCCTGGCCGGGGATCAAACTCGTGCTGCAGAGGCTGTGGTCAGCTTCATAGTGCTGCATCTTAACCCTTTGTGCCACCAGGGAGGCTCTCTACTTTGTTTCCTTTTTAGCTTAATAGCTAGGTTGCTTTTAGGTTTATCATGTATTTTTAACTTGCCTTGGAGTCAGGTTGCACAACTTCATATATAGTATGGAAACTTGACACTGGTCTATTTCCACTTCCCCTCTTCTGCGCTGCTGCTGTCGCTGTCGTCCATTTTTACCTTTACACGTTACCACAATGCCCTGTTATAGTTGTTTTAAATAACCTTTTATGTTTAAAAAAATTTTTAATAGTAAAAAATATATTTTATATTTACCTATAGACACTGTTTCTGGTGTTGTTTTGCCCTTTGTGTAGATTCATATTTGGTGTTCTGTTTTTGCCTTGGGGGACTTTTTAAAACATTTTTTGTAGAGTAGGTCTGCTTGTGATGAATTACAGGTTTTGTGTTTGAAGTTTTAGTTTGCCTTCATTTTTGGGTTTTTTTTAAAAGATTTATTTATTCACACAAGCACTGGGTACAGTCAGAAGCGTGGGAGGGTGAGAGGATTCACCAGAGCCAGAGCGGGGAGCAGAGCAGGCAGAAGGACCGAAGGACACTGCTGAGGGGAGCAGCGGGCGGCAGGAGAGGTCTGTTGCGCCAGTGGGACTTTGGCCGGCGGCCGGGGATCGAACCGGCGCTGCAGAGGCTGCGGGCAGCTTTGCAGCCCAGCGCTCAACCGCTGCGCCACCAGCGGAGGCCCAAGTTTGCCTTCATTTTGAAAGAAATTTCCCCAGAATATGGAATGTTAGGTTGTTAGTTTTTCTTTTAGTATTTTCATGGTGTTCTAGTGTCTTCTGACTTGCGCTGTTTTCAGAGAAGTCTGCTGAAATATTTGCTCTTCTTTACATGACATAATGGCTGTTGTTTTTTTTTTTTTAAGATTTATTAATTTATGAATACAAGAACTGGGGTATAGGCTGGGGTGGGGGGCGAGAGTATTCACCAGAGACAGAGTGGGGAGCACAACAGGCAGATCTACTGAAACCCACTGCTGAGGGGCGCAGCGGGGAGACAGGAGAGGTCTGCTGCGCCCTGGGGGTCAGCTCCCTGGCCAGGGATGGAGCTCGGGCTGCAGCATCTGTGGACAGCTTCACAGTGCTGAGACTTAACCTCTCGGGAGGCCCCCATAATGGCTGTTTTTTATCTGACTGCTTTTGTAGTTTTCTCTGTATTGCTGGTTTTAAGTAGTAAATTTGACGATTATTTTGTGTCTTGTAATTTTCTTCCAAGTTTTTTCCGCTTGGTTTCTGCCATGCTTCTTGCATATTTAGGGGTATAGTTTTAATCGCATTTCCTGGGCAAATTTAGGCCATAATTTCTTCCTCTTGCTCCTGAAGACGCCAGTCTCTCGTGTCAGGCTGTGTGCTGCCCTCAGCTCCCTGCTCTTCAGTCCCTGCCGTTCAGGCTTCTGAATTGCTTTTTCTGTGAGATGGTTTTTATTGTTAGGAGTTCAAGTCCACTACGCTTTTCTTGGGTGATGTCTAATGTGTAATTCCATCCTGCTGACTTTTGTTTCAGACATTTTCCTTTTTATCTTCGGTGGTTTGGTGTAAGCCTTGTTTTTTTTTTTTTTTCTTTTTCTGTCATCCAAGTCTTAACACACTTTCAATTTCTTGAGTAATTTACTGTTTTGCTGAACTTGTCCACTCCCCCTGCCATTCCTGTCATCTCTGTTTGCTGGTTTTTCTCCTCCTTATGGGTGGCAGTGGTCTGCCTGTGTGTCTAGTAATTTTTTATTAGTTGCCAGACTTTATGACTTTTGCCTTTTGGGGTGGTCTGTTTTTTTACTTGACTATTCTTGTACTTTTTCCTGGGATGTAGTCAAGATACTCGGGAACAGTTCAATCCCTTCCAGGCTTGGCGAGGCAGCAGCCGTTGGTCTAAGGCCTAATTTGCCCCGTGCCCGAGCAGTGCTTTCTGGAGCGCTCCCTCCGGGGCCCGTGCGTTGTGAGGGTTTCCACGCTGGCTGCTGGAAACTACTCCTGCCTCTGTGAACTTTGAGGATTACTCCATCTCTCCTTCTAGATGGTTCTTTTCCATCCTGTGCTGACCTTGCAGTCATTGCTCAGCTGGAAGAGGAAGACCTCTCTCTGCAGACCTTGGGTCGCTCTTGTTGCCGTCCTGCCCTGCAGGCCGCCTTCCTTTGCCTCCTCAGACTCCCAGTCCTTTCTCCTCAAGTCACAGAAAGCTCCAGGCTCTGCATTTGCCCTTTACTTTGCTGAAGCTGGGCCAAGCAGTGGGCTCACCTGGTTTGTCCCTTTCTAAGTGCTCGCAGTCCTGCCGCCCTGGACACAGTCACGTGTCCAGTAGCTGAAACCCTGGCTCGTGTGTCCTGTCCGGTGTCCTCTTACCTCAGGGAGGAAGGCAGATTTGCTAAGTTCTGCTGCTCCACAGAATAGCTCCTCCCGGAGAGCTCGGCTTTGAGATCGTTGTGTGTGGGTAGTTCATCCTCACCTGCTGCTCGGGAGCGTTTGTTTATTCACCTGTTGATGGACATTTGGGTTTTTTCCAGCTGAGCTATCACCAACGCTGTGCGTGTTTGTACAGATCTGTTTCTGTCAGATTTAAGAGATATGCCAGACTTTGAAGAGGGAAACGTCTTCTGTTTTTGATGTTATGCCTGTGTAGACTCTTCAGGAATTGCTGTCATTTTAAGATCCTCCCTGGAACCTCCAGTGACTCCGCTGGGCCGCTACCGTGTCTGTTCTGCGAGTGCTTCGCTTCCCCAGGCTGGTTCCCTCCCGGAGCGGGGGTGTCTGCCTGCCAGGGCCCTGGTTTGGGTTCATGAGCCTGGACTGCTGCTTTGTTGGCTGCTTGGTTCATTGGTTCAAGGACAGGTTTGTCCGGGAAGGAGAAAGAAACAGGCGCCCGCACTGCCCAGACGGTGCCTGCCGGCTGCTCCAGACCTGGGCCTGGCTGGAGGGAGGGTGGGCGCGTGCTGGGCCTCGCCACTCACAGGAGGGGGCACGGGGTGTGTGGGCCTGCTACAGTGTTTAAAATTCCTGTCGGGGCTTCCCCAGCGGCACAGCGGTCGAGCGCTGGGTTGCGAAGCTGCCCGCGGCCTCTGCAGCGCCGGTTTGATCCCCGGCCACTGGCGAGGGTCCCACATGGCGCGCAGACCTCTCCTGCCGCCCGCTGCTCCCCTCAGCAGTGTCCTTCGGTCCTTCTGCCTGCTCTGCTCCCCGCTCTGGCTCTGGTGAATTCTCTCACCGCCCCGCGCTTCTCACTGTACCCAGTGCCTGTATAAATCAATAAATAAATCTTTAAAAAAATAAAATAAAATTCCTGTCAGCTCTTACTTGGCTGAATTTTCTGCCCTAGGTTTTTCTAAAATTTGTATCCTGGGTCATTTAAAGTGTGTAAATGATCCCCGGCTTGGGGTGGGGGTGGTGGTGCCATGTAGCAGTTCCTAAAAATAACAAAAATTACCCCACGGCGCACAGGCCCCGGGCATCTGCAGAGAGCAGGCACACGGGGCACCGGGGCCGCTTCTGACAACTTTCCCTACCGGCTTCCCTCCTGCGGGCAAGGCCTCAGGTCTTGGGCTTCCCTCACGGTCGCTGCGTCCCCTCACCGCTGTGGCCACCAGCGTGGAGCCGGGTGAGAGGAGGAAAAGCAGGAAAGGTGGACCAGCAGTTGGCTCGCTGCCCCAGAGGGGGCCATGGATGCATTTCCTTCATTTTCTTCCACTTTTTTCCACCCCTTTTTCTGAGCATCAGGCGGGCTTTGGGTTTTGCCTGGTGCCCCCAGCGCCGCCTCTCCTCCCTTGGCCTCCGCCTCTGAGCCGTCGGGCTCCTCCTGCCTGTCACCTGGCGCGGCCGCACAGCTGCTCTTGGTCCCTTTCTGGTGTAGGAGTTGCTTTCTCAAGTCACAGGGTCTGTGGAGCCAGAGCTGCTGTCTCCAGGCCCCGACGGCACGCCTGCAGCTGTAGGGGAGGAGAGGAGCCGGATATCCTTGGCCGGCCCTGGTTGTCAAGGAGACTGCATTGTGGGAGATGATCAGGAAAAAGAAATACTGTAGAAACGTAAGGGTCAGAAGTGCAGGTGCTGAGCCTGACGGTTTTGAGTGGATTCAAGTCCGTCGATTATAAAGTGCAGATGAACTCACTTGACGTGCGGGAGTCCCACGAATTACTCCCACGGAGCAGTCAGCCGAGTGGGGTGGCTGCTCAGGTGCGAGGAGGCCGCGGCGTGGCAGCGCCCTCTCAGAACATCAGCTGCCTTGGGTCCTCGCTAGCAGACCTGGGCTGCTGTCCCCCACGGTGGTGCTCCCCGGTGGGGACGCGTGCTCACCTGATCTCTTCTGTCCCTGCAGCTCTACTATCAAGTCCTCAATTTCGGGATGATTGTCTCCTCGGCACTGATGATCTGGAAGGGGCTCATGGTAATCACTGGAAGCGAGAGCCCGATCGTCGTGGTGCTCAGGTAACTCGGCCTTTCTTTCCAAGACTGAGGTCACAGGACGCGTGAGCTCCTGTGTCACTGTTTCACTCCTTTGAAACCGCTTTCTCAGAACAGGGCCTGGAAGAGCATAGTTCCTAGGTCTGCTGCTAAATGCTTGACCTTGTCAGGCACTCCCCACTCGCACCCCAGGGCCCGTGACCCCTCCGGGAGCTGGCCGTGGAGCTTCCTAGTGGGCACATTCCCCTGGACTTTGTTTTCCTGACCTTCCCTGTCTTCCTGCGCTTCACTGTGATAACATCCGGCCTGATATTGAGTTGTTAGTTTGCTAGATCCGAGCTCATGTCTACGGACTAAGAGTTTTTCTGCGCCGTGTTCTCAGCGTCAGTACAGAAACATCACTAATTATTTCCATGTTTCCTGCTGACCTTTAAATATCACTTCTAGACTTCAGAACGTCAGATGTTGTCATCTTTTAACTTAAAGTGACAAATAGTACTGTTTTTTTCCCTGCTACACTTTCTTCCCTGACCTTGTGCTCGTATTCTTAGTGATTTGAAAACCTAATGACTATTTTTGGAGAATAATCTCTTGATTATTGGCATCATTACAGGTCTGTCTGAGGTTGAGCTCTATTATGGAGACTGCCACAGTCCCTTCTGGGCATAATGGAATAGAATAAGAGAAACTGAGTCATTCACATTACGCGTAGTCTCGGTAACAGTGCATTGCTCTTAAAAGCTGAACTTAGGTCTTTGTGGTGCAAGAACGCCTGCTCTGGGCCGCCCGTGTCTTACTCGCCCCCTGTTCATGCTCTTACTCATACTTAGTTCTGTCTTTACTAGTAATGAAATGCAGCTGTCATTTAGAGATGAAGTGAAATGTGTGGATGCTGCTAGTGGGGAAAGCCCTTAGTGGACTCCCCTGTCTGACTACAACCCCGGCGAGTCTCTTATTGATGAAACTGTGGTTTCCTCATCTCTCAAATGAAGGTTGGCCTTAGGGGATGGCCGAGGCCTTTCCAGCTCTAAAATCATGTGGCCCTGAGTTCCTAGACGGGCTTGAATTCACTGGAGAGTTCAATGTGTGCAGTGTCCAAACGCTGAAAGGAGAAGCCACGCTAATTGGTAGTGTGGGACGGGGTAGACTGAGAGCCAGAGAGGCATTTTGTGGTGACTCTTATGGGGTTGCTTCAGATTTAGTTCTCTTCAGTACACGGAGCCAGTGTGGAAGTAAGCAGGGGATTTGACCAGAGACCTGGAGAACACGCGGGCAGTCCTGGCCACAGGCCACCCTTGCTGCCGCTGGGGTACTTGTACTGTCAATTCCACTTCATAACTGATGGTTAGATAGCTTATTTGGTAGCTAGGTGTTTATGTTCTGAGCTTTTCTGGTTGCCAGTACCAAAGAAAACAGGTCATATCAGAAGAGAATCTTGGTCAAGACTAGAAGGAGGAGGGCCTCCCTGGTGGCGCAGGGGTTGAGTCTCAGCACTATGAAGCTTTCACCAGCTACTGCAGCGTGACTTTGATCCCCGGCCAGGGAGCTACCCACATGGCGCAGCAGACCTCTCCTGTCTCCCCGCTGCTCCCCTCAGCAGTGGGTTTCAGTGGATCCGCCCGTTCTGTTCCCCGCTCTGCCTTTGGTGAATTCTCTCACCCCCCCACACCTCTGGCCTGCACCCCAGATCTTGTATGCAAAAATAAAAATAAATCTTTAAAAAAACTAAATAAAGAAATTGATAACATAAGCATTATCTCAGTAGCTGACCGTTCTTTGACTTGGAGAGCTGTTTTTCCTCCTTCATGGATTGAAAGCATAAAGTCATCTCACTGTATATTTATAAATGGCAGGAGAGAGTCCAGTGCTCATCTGAATATTTGAATATGTTTAGCGTTTGCAGATGAAGTGAGAATAAGGCAGTTATAAAGTTCATGCTTTTATATTGTTTGTCACTTGAAATTTTCAAAGGTTAAGGGATTAATAACATCGCCCTTTTCAAGATTTAAGCTCTTTTGAATAGTAATGCTCAAAATAGAACCAGTTAGTGAAGGCTAATAACTGAAGAGACCTTTTATATAATTCATTAGTATTTAAGAACTGTACACATTTATGTTGATGTATTTGTCAAGGTAGTAGATATACTCCGAATGCGATACTTTGTTTTGTTAAGTATCTAATTTTGAAAGTAAATTTAATCTCAGATTTTCTTTTGCTATTATTTTCTTCTGCTTTTCCCAGTGGCAGCATGGAGCCTGCGTTTCACAGAGGAGATCTTCTCTTCCTAACAAATCGAGTCGAAGATCCCATACGAGTGGGAGAAATTGTTGTTTTTAGGATAGAAGGAAGGGAGATTCCTATAGTTCACCGAGTCCTGAAGATTCATGAAAAGTATGTGCAAACTGTTATCTTCTCTCTTTTAATATTTGCGGCATTTCATTTTGAGGTGAGGAACTCCTCAGTTCTTCTTCTGAGCCATCTTTATGAATGTCTGAAGGTTGGGACTGCGTGGGAAGCTAACTTGTTTATTAATTCACTTCTTTCCTTGAAGGTTTTTCAAGGTTTCCTTCCACTCCTGAACTAGATCAGTGGTCTTGTGTACAGCTCCCCAAAAACATGACATAAAGGTTGATCCTAAGTGGAATCATCTGACATTATGAAATGAAGTAGCCCTAGTCTTAAAAAGACTCCTTTAAGGCAATCTAAAAAATATTTCAAGTAAGAGTAAATATGTCAGCTTTTTCAAATTTAAGGGAGAATTCCTGAGACTTAACTTTACTGTTTCAAATATAAATTTGCATTTTTAGAATTGAAAAAGACACTGTACAACTTTGAGAATTCCCCAGAGTGGAGGTGGGATGCCACCCTGAGCAAGACCTGCACCTCTGGGCCTCATTTTCTCTCACCGATGTAAAAAGGTTTATGAAGATGCGTTGCAAGATCACAGGTGCTAGCGCTGTCCAACTACCGTTTCTCTCCTGCCCCCTCCAGACCTGTAGTGTCTCCAGTTAAGGAAAACTTTCAGGTGGAAGGGAAGAAAGAAATGAAAGGAAAGGGAGGTGTCCTAGACAACCCTGGGGGAGAGTGAAGCTGTGGGGCGATCAGGCTCTTGTGCGGCGAGTCGTTTGTTTTCTTCACTTCCAGGGACGGGCAACAGTCACCTGTTGCTTTTTGGAGATCCCTGTGGAATTCTAGTTTCTAAACAAGTTCTTCATTGATCAAATAAAGATCTTACTGCTTTTTTTATTTTTCTGACTTCAGTATATACTTTCAAAGATTATAATTTTTAACTTGAATTTGTTATTGTTGACTGGACAGTAATAACTTGGACTTCATTAGATGTTTATTCTGGGTTACTCAGCGAGGGGGGTTTCCAGGTTCTCAGGGGGGTTTGCGTTGTCTGCACTGCCTGTGTCAGGGAGGGCAGAGCCAGCTCCCCTTCATGGGGAAGGTCAGGTTAGCCCAGGCGCAGCTTTGGGGAGAGCTCGTGGTCTCCATTTTTACGTGTGGTCTTTGAGACTGATGTTCCAGAGACTGTCATGTTAAAGCAGCTCACCTTGTTTTAGGGCAGGTTCATCGACAGATGTATCGATCACAGACTCCTTACATTTTAAAATTAATGAAACAGAATGCTGAATGTTTTAAGTTATGTACTTATAATCTGGGGTTTGGTTGATTTTCTTACTGAGGTGTGGTTGACGTGTAACTGAATTTCGGGTATATAACACGATAGTTGTCAATTGTGTTGCACTCACAATATTGTGAAATTAGTCATCCCAGTAAGACTGGTTAATATCTGTGGTGACTTATTTTAGACTCTTGAGATGCCTTCAACTTGCAGGCTTGTTTGGGTAACAGATCCTGCTAATATTCACACGTTTCCTATTTCCTTTTTCTTCCTCATCATTTGGTACATTAACATTGTTCTTAGATGTTGAACCAAGTGACAAAGTGGATCACTTGGTTTCCTCTGAACCTGTTTTAAGAAGTGAATTGCTGGCCTGAGTTGGATCCCCAGCCAGGGAGCTACCCACAGGGCGCAGCAGACCTCTCGTCTCCCTCCCCGCTGCTCCCCTCAGCAGTGCATTTCAGTAGATCTGCCTTTTCTTCTCCCCACTCTGTCGCTCGGGAATCCTCTCACCCCCTGCACCTCTGACCTACTTCCCAGTTCTTGTATGATAAATAAATTAAGGAAAAAATAAATCTTAAAAAAAAATTAAGAATTCCTGAGCTTTGGGAAGAACAGAGGTACGATGTGGCCACTGGCCTCTTGTCTCCTTCCTCTTTGTCTCGAGACTCTGTCCTATGAGCCTTCCTATTACATGCTTAGTCTTAATTGATACGTGTAAATTGGAAAGTTACAGAAAATAAAATGATATGTGATCCTAAAGATGACCAAGAGATGCTATTGAATTTCAGGTAATTATCTTTTGTTTAATAAACAAATACCCTCTCGCCACCCCCACCTCCACTGGGATCTACTCAGACTATTTGTAACAAGGTTGTCTCATGAACACACAGGAGAAACCCCCTCCGTCACCGCTTGTGCAAAGAAGCCTTGACCTGAGAGGTCAGCTCGCCCAGTACTGCCCTGAGGCACCCCCCGAGGTGCTTGCGGCCCCACCCTGAGTCTGCCCTTCCTGCCCAGGGCAGCTGTCTGTCTCCTGTCCCGCCTGCTCTCCAGAGGCGTCGCTGCCGACTGTGCCTAACTACTCTTCCTGACCAGCTGACCAGCCCGCCGGAAGGCGCATGGAGTCCAGGCCTTCCCTCCGACACAGAAACTTGAAGGCGGGCCTCCCCGGTGGCGCAGCGATTGAGCGCTGGGTTGCGAAGCTGCCCGCGGCCTCTGCGGCGCCGGTTCGATTCCCGGCTGCTCCCCGGCCACCGGAGGAGGGTCCCACATGGCGCGCAGACCCCGCCTGCCGCCCGCTGCTCCCCTCAGCAGTGTCCTTCGGTCCTTCTGCCTGCTCTGCTCCCCGCTCTGGCTCTGGTGAATTCTCTCACCCTCCTGCACTTCTGACTGTACCCAGTGCTTGTATAAACAAAACAAACCAGCAAACAAATAAATAAAGCATGCCTCTATTAAAAAAAGAAACTTGAAGGCACCACCCTCGAGCGCAGTAGAGAAGGAGCAGTCGTTGGCCTTTTTTTTTTTTTTTTTTAAGGATTTATTTATTTATGATACAGTAACTGGGGGTACAGGCCAGACGTGTGGGGGGTGAGAGGATTCACCAGAGAGTGGGGAGCAGAACAGGCAGATCTTCTGAAATCCACTGCTGAGGGGAGCAGCGGGGAGACAGGAGAGGGCTGCTGCGCCGTGTGGGTAGCTCCCTGGCCGGGGATTGAACTCAGACCACAGTGGTAATAGCGCTGAGACTCAACCCCTAGGCCACCAGGAGGCCTTAGTTACTCGTATTGTTTAATAGTCAGGAAAGTATTTTTACTTGTCATCCCTGCGGGAAGGCTGAGGTGCAGCCGGCGAGGGTGCTTGTGCCCCGCAGATGGTGAGAAATCTCATTTTTGAATCCTTTTGTCCCCTTATCTTTTCTCCTGTTTTCCACTGTCTTCCAAAATAAATGAGTTAGAAAAGAGCTAGGAAATGGCAAAGCCTGGTTTTTGCTTTAAAAGGTGGGGTGGCTTTGTCCCCATTTGGCTTGACTCTGTGGAGTGGCTCCCGGGGTTCACTCGCCAGCCTGCCTTCTGAACACCACGCCTCCCTCAGACACGGTTGCTCCCCCTGTGGCCCGTCTGACCCAGGCTTAGGCGTCGGGGCTGTCGGGTGTTCCAGCTCCGTGCGTTGAGCGCCGGCGTGAGGCCAGGTATTTAGAAGGGGGAATCTTAGGCCTTACCCTTCCTTTTTCTCTGCAGGTAAATACATGCTTTGTGCCCATTTGGCTTATTGGTCTTGTCCCTTTCTTTAAAATGATGGTCTCCTCCCTCCGAGCATCCCAGTGTCGGGACAGTCGAATGACATGGTCGTGCTTGGCTCTCCTCCGGGGTGGGTACTTGCGCTCTGGTGCCTGGGCGCGCCTCAGCCATCGTCCTGGCCTTTGAGTCGCGAGGTGTGAGCAGCGTGTGATGGGCTGGCTCTCGGCAGTCTCCTGGCACGGAGAAGTGGGCTCTCCTGATGGCGTCCCAGAGCAGGGAAGCCGGGTTTGTCTTGTGGCCAACCGGGCCCTTAGGAACAGCACAGGCCCTCGGCAGCACGCTTTCGTTTCCCGGAGACCCTCCCGCTGCCAGTGTCTTCCCTGCCTCTGTGGGTGGCCTGTCGCCAGGCCTGGCCGCCTCCTGCCTCTCGCTGACCCTTCGCCCTCGCCTCTCCCGCCAGGGTTTCCAGACATTCTTTCGCCCCCTGAGTTGTCAGTGAGACGGTTTCTCTCTGTACATTCGCATTTGCTGACGGGGATCTCACCTTTACGGGACTGCTGGCACTGCACCTCCCGCTCAGTTTCATCGGCAAAGCGAGTGTCGAGTCAGTCCACTCCTGACTGGGAACGGCGTTGGACAGCGGAAGGCAATTTTCTCCCTAGCCCAGTGATTGACCAAGTCCCCTCAGTGGCTGTTAAGATGCGCCGTCAACTCTTAAATGTAGGGTGTTTGTTTTTTTTTTAATTTTGAGTTACTGGAAACATAATGCTTCTTTGGTGGACTCAAACAAGTTTTCTGATCAAGTAAGAAGATGCTGTTCCTATGAACCCTGGCAAGTCACAGAATGTCATATGTATGTATCAGGAAATATCTGTGAGGCATAATCAGTGGGCTTTGAAAAACCGGCTGTAGCTGGAACGCTTATACCTGAATAAGCAGTAACTTTTTTTTTTTTAAAGATTTATTTTATTTATACAAGAGCTGGGGTACAGGCCAGAAGCGCGGGATGGTGAGAGAATTCACCAGAGAAAGAGCGGGGAGCAGAACAGGCAGACGGACCAAAATACACTGCTGAGGGGAGCAGCGGGCAAGACAGGAGAGGTCTGCCCCGCCATGTGGTTATCTCCCTGGCTGGCCGGGAATCGAACCTGTGCTGCAGAGGCTGCGGACAGCTTCACAGTGCTGTGCTCAACCCACTGCGCCAACTGGGGAGATCCCAAACAGTAACTTCTTAGTGTCGTTTCTAGTCTTTGTTCAGAATCTGACTTCTCATGACTCTTATCTGTTTGTTTGAATCCAGATTCTAATCAGCTCCTCATTTGCAGTTGGTTTGTGGGGCTTTTTAGTCTCTTTCATTTAACCTGTTCCTTCTTGAACCCTCTTTATTCCTTACGACTTATTGATTGAAGATAAGGGGTCATTCTTTTTTTTAAGATTTATTTATTTATTGATTGATTGATTTATACATACATGCATACAAGCACTGGGTACAGTCAGAAGCGCGGGAGGGTGAGAGGATTCACCAGAGCCAGAGCGGGGAGCAGAGCAGGCAGAAGGACCGAAGGACACTGCTGAGGGGAGCAGCGGGCGGCAGGTCTGTGCGCCATGTGGGACCCTCGCCCGGCGGCCGGGATCGAACCAGTGCTGCAGAGGCTGCAGGCAGCTTTGCAACCCAGCGCTCAACCGCTGTGCCACCGGGGAGGCCCGATAAGGGGTCATTCCATAGTGTTTCAATAGTCTGTTTCACCAGTTATGCCCTGTAGGGTGTTTGTATGTTCCTATACATTTTAATAATACAACAGTGAGATTATACTTCACATAGTGTTTTGTGATCTTCACTTAATGAAATCCATATGATCTTCCCATGGCATTAAATCTTTGACACTTCATGCTTGCATAGTATTTCAACTCCTGGTTGCTGGACTTTAGCATGTTTTCTTTTTTTTTTTTAAGATTTATTTATGTATACATGCAAGAGCTGGGGTACAGGCCAGAGGCATGGGAGGGTGAGAGGACTCACCAGAGACAGAGTGGGGAGCAGAACAGGCAGACTGACAGAAATCCACTGCTGAGGGGAGCAGCGGGCGAGGCAGGAGAGGTCTGCTGCGCCATGTGGGTAGCTCCCTGGCGGGCCGGGGATCTAACTCGTGCTGCAGTGGCTGCGGCAAGCGTCATAGGTTGCGTTTTAACCCTTGGCGCCACCAGCGAGGCCCAACTTTTAGCATGTTTTCATCTTTTCCTATTGTTAAGCCGTGATCATCTTAAGTGAAGAATTATTTTGATATTAGGAATGATGAGAAGATGCCGCAGCGCTATTGCACTTTTCATTAACAAGATTAAATTTTGTGCTTTCAAACCACATGAAGGTGCTTGATGACTTGCGTTTCTCTTATTCTTTTAAGGCAAAATGGACATATCAAGTTTTTGACCAAAGGAGATAATAACGCAGTGGATGACCGAGGCCTCTATAAACAGGGACAGCATTGGCTAGAGAAAAAAGATGTCGTGGGGAGAGCGAGGGGGTAAGTATGGAGGCGCGCGCTTTCTCAGCTCTTCCTGTTGCTTGAGGTGCGGCCCCACAGCCGCGTCGTCTGAGCAGACACACGAGGGGCTGTGCCGGCTCCGCCCGGGCGGTCACAGTGTCCTTTGGAAAACGGTGCTGCTTACATGCCCTGGAGACCGCAGGCGAGCTGGCCGGGAGGAGGGGGGGCTGCGGGGACGGCGGAATGTGACGCGGTGGTGGGTGGCAGTGGTGGTTTTTTAACTTCGTTGGGTTATTTGAGTCAATTCATAAACGTCTACCCTGCTGGGTTCTGGGCCCAGAACACTTAATCCTGCTTCGTGAAATTTACGTTTGTTAAGAATTTACCAAGTCCTCCACTTAAAAGTGTTTCTATAAATTAACTTTATATTTATTCCATATTCTTTTATTTCAAGTCTTGAAATAACTGCAGTCAAATGAAATCTTAAAGTCCTGTTAAGCCTGATGATTTCCGATGGCATCAGGCGTGCAGATCGTGGCAGAAGGAGCTGTCTGTTCGGCTGCTCACGGCTGCCTCAGTGCTGGCAGAGTCTTAGCGGAACAGGGACCTGCTCTGTGCCAGAGACCACTCCAAGTGCTTCGCAGGTGCAGGCTCACTTCTAGCCCTACAGTGACCCTAGCATTGCCATTCTGCCATGAGGAAGCAGGCCAGGTTGCTTATCTGGGGTCATGCTGATGGCACATGGCCAGGTGAGCCCAGAGCCTCCGTTTTCACCATCATGCCTACATTACTGGCATAACTTCTGATGGCAGCTTACCCCCATCGGAGCACCTGCTCCTTGCCCTAGAACAGGCGCTGTGCGCACAGCCACCCCACCAAGGAGCCGTGTTCTGTGGAGGAGCCAGTGTGTCTCAAGGCAGAGCTTCCTCAGTTATGGGCTGAGTTGTTTGGTGCCAGAGAGCCGAGCAGAACACGCGCCCGTGTGGCAGTGTCCCGCAGGGCTGGGCCTGCGCGTGCCTCCTGTCCAGGGGAACCACATCTCCTGGGATGGAACTTGGCAGCCTTTTATTACAAATTAGAGCGTCCATGCTCCTGAGATGCTGCTTATTCAGACTCAGCCCGCCTCTTTTGAGTCTTTGTGGTTTTCTTCTAACTGTAAATGTACATTTTATATGGAAAAATAGTCATCAAAACACTAAGTCACTTCTCTTTCCTCTCCACTTCCAGACCTAGTTCTGGTTCACTTTTCTCTAGAAATGTTCTTTTAGCCTTTATGTACAAAACTGCAGGCAAGTGTGCAGCTGCAGGTGCACGCACACCGACTGAGCATGGGAGAGGGCGCCGCTGCCACCTCGCTCGGCCCCAGAGTTAGTGTCTGCACACGTCCTGGGTTGCCCGCTGCTCCGCTGTGCGGTGGCGGCCTTCTGGTTGGCCGGTCTTCCAGGGCGGCCTGCTGTTCTCAAACAGTCGCGACTGGTGTGGGCACCCTCGTCGCCTGTGTCTTAGTGCCCCGTCTGGTCACTTCCCGGTGAGTTCTTTAGGTGGCACTTCGGGGTGAGAGGCACGCCTCTGAAGCTTTGGGAAGTCTTGCCACGCTGCGTTCTCTGCGCGCGTACCCCGGCAGCGGGGCGCGTGTCCCTGTGGCTGGGCCTGGATTCTTCAGTGTTGTTTGCAGCCCTGTTGGCCCATCTTTGTTTGGGCACAAGATGCATCACCCCATGAAAGGCTGCGGGTGTAGGCTCTCCCTCAGGACCTTGTCTTTCTGGAGAACTTTTGAAAACTCACCTACATGCAGTATTAATTCGGAAATGCCAAGATTGAAAATGTCAACCGCTGTGGCTTTTAATAAAAACAAATGCAGCAGGCAGGTAGGTCCGGACAGTCACTTCCCGTGAGAGTCAGCCCCTGGGGCAGGAGCAGCAGGCCGGCCGGGCTGGTCACGCCCACTTCCCGTTGCTCGTGCCCCACCTGCCTTGACGCGGTCGGGCCCATGACGGCTCCTTTTGTGGAAAGTGTGTTCATGAAACACTAACCTGATATGTAGAGTCAGTGCTTTGAGACCACGTGAAGATTGTACCCAGACTCTACCCAGACCTGAGCCGAGAGCTTTTTGCAGACTTGTCCGTGACTGTGGCACACGTGTCTGTGCATCGAAAAAACTTGTGTTTTCAAACAGCGACACGCTGAAAATATTTTAGAGCGTTCTAAGGCGCTAAATAAAAACAAGTTCAAAATTTTACTGAGATGCGAGTCACATCACCATTTTAAAGTGTACAGTGCAGTGGAGTTTATCTTATTTAGCAGGTTGTGCAGCCATTACCACTCATTCCAGAGCGTTTCCACACTCCCAGAGGAAACCCCATTCTCCAGTGCAGTTACCTGCCCCGCAGCCGAGATTCACCGTCTCTGGGGCTGCCGGCTGCACGTGTTCGCGGGGCCCTGGCGTTGGGCACGTCTGTTACAGACGTGGAATAGGAAACTAACACCGAGCCCGCTGTTTGATGGGGTGATTCTTTCTAACATCACAGAAGACAGCGCGCGGCAGAAGCGGGGGAGAAACAGACCACAGGAAGGAAGCAGAGGGAGCCGGCAGCTGCGCCTCTGGGCCCGCCCGCTTTCTGGCTGGCGCTCTGAAGTGTGCTCTGGCGTGCAGCAGCTCCTCTGGGGTGGACACGGTGGCCTTTTACTGCATTCACTCCCGGTTCCGGGCTTTCCCGGAGACCCCTGTGGGCGTCTGTGCTCCCCCGGGTGGTCGGCGGCAGCGAGTTCTTCCTTCTGAGGCTGCTGCTGCCAGGCACCGTGGACGCGAAGCCTCCAGGAGGGTCCTTTGCCTTCTCAGCGGCAACTCGGCGCAGCCTGGTGCTGGAGGTGGCTTTGTGGGTGTCCTTGGCTCCCCTTATCGTAAACCTGCTCACGGGCAGCGCTTACCTAGCAGCGCAGGAAAAAGCGCAGCTGACTTGAGTCAAGATGGCCGGCCGCGGTGGGGCCCCCGGAGGCAGCCGAGGTGCAGGTGGTGAGGTCTTGTCCTCGGGGCCGCCTGTCGCCTGGCAGCGCCCTGTTCAGCTCACGTCGTCCTAAAGCACAAGTAGCTTTCGCCTCTCTTGGAGGCCCGGAGAGGCCGACCTGGGGCCGCTGTTTCCATGGACACGGGGGCTTTCGAGCAGCCTGGGACGGCGGGACCCATACCCGCGGGTGCTCTGAGCGTGGAGGCCGCCGCGAAGGCCCCTGCTCCCGAGAGCGGCTGCTCGACAGGCCACGGTAGAGCTGGTGTAGTCTCGGTGCACTCCCAGATGCTTCTAGAACTTTGGACCCGCATGTCGTGTGAGCCACTCGCCCTCGCCTTCTCGGCTCAGGTGGCGACCGCGGTGCTGCCAGCGGGACGGAGGCAACAGCAGACACGGGCGGGGAAGCGTGTGCTGGACGTGCCCTCGCTGGTGGGCGCTGCCGCGTCCCCCCCCCGCCCCGAATTCACTTGATGCTGAGGAGCGTTTTGCACGAGGTGGATAACTGAAGCCCGGGGAGGAAACGGGATTTGCCAAGCGGCAGAGCAAAGGTGGTGCGGACACTCGGCCGGGCCCGCGCGGCTGGCAGCCTGCAGGGGCCCGGCCCGAGCGTACAGCGGGCGGCGCTGCTCCGAGGACGAGCCTGGCGGGAGACTGACCCGCAGCAGCTGCGCGGCTCCGCGCCTCAGCTCCTGGGGGGCCTTGCGGGGCAGCTTGTTTGACCCGTCTTGAGGGAGTAAAACTTGAGGCGCGGGGAGGGGGGAGCTCGGGGAGCTCGTGAAGAGGAACAAAGGCGGAGCAGCGAGAGGCCGGTGGAGCCGCGAGGTAGCCCCAGAACCAGGGTGGGGGGTCCCGAGGGCAGGTCCGTGGGGGAGGACGGGCGGGGACTGGGCCGCTGCACATGGACCTCTGACCTCCGCCGAGAAGTGGCGGCCCAGGGAGCCGGGGCCGGAGGCCTGAGGGGGGGGAGAGCCTCGCACTCCCCGGCGTCCTGGCTGTGTCGCCCCCGGCCCTGCTGGCTGCTTCCCCGGGAGGCGGGGCCCAGGCCCAGCCCTGCTCGGAGGCGGCTGGTCACCAGTGGGGCTGCGGGTCCGGCCCGTCTCCCGGCCCCCGCGTGGGCTGCCGTCCCCCCGGGCTGGGCGAGCGTGTCCGCGGCTCACGAGCACCCCCGTCTCGCCCTCTAGATTCGTCCCCTACATCGGGATCGTGACGATCCTCATGAACGACTACCCCAAGTTTAAGGTAAGAGCCGCGCCCGCTCTGCGCCTCGGGGGCCGGGCGCGGGGGCTCCGGCCGCTCCCCTGACGGCTGACGCGGCCCTGTCTCCTAGTACGCCGTCCTCTTCCTGCTGGGCTTGTTCGTGCTGGTCCATCGCGAGTAGGAAGCCGCGCCCCGGGGGACGCCGTCCTGTCCTGGCCGCCGGAGCAGGTCTGGGGCTGCCGGCCTGGGGGGCGCCTCGGGCCCTGGTTCGCGGTGGTTTCTGGTTCCGCGGCTCGGCTCGGCCGTGCCCCGCGGGGACTTTCAATCACAGGGTCTCACAGGTCGTCGCTGTCACACGTTCACGTTTTTGTACATCCGTGAATTTTTTATATTAAAAGGCTGAGCCAAATCCCCCGGTGTTTGTATCTCGAAGCCAAGCCGCCCCGCTAAAGTGCCTCCGAGCCCTGGGCGCCCCGCGGCCTCCGGGGCTGGCAGCCGCCCTCCCCTGCCGGCGGGCGGGGCCCCCACTCGGGGGTCGGGGGTCTTCACTTTTCAAAGTTTTAAATGAATAAAAGACTTTGCATACTGAGCCCCTCGTCCCTGATGTGTGTGTGGCCGGGAGCGTCTGAAGTCCCCCCCCCCCCAACGCGCGCTCTGCCCGGGGTGCCTAGACGTCGGGGTGAGCAGCCCTTCGGCCCAGAAGGCTCCCGACATGCGCCGCCGGCGTCGGGGGCACCCGAGTCGCCTCGGCCATCCCGGCCCTTGGCCTCAGGGAGCTCTTGGCGTGGGGGTGTGGCTCGTGCTGGGGGGGGGGGCGCTGGGGAGCCCTCCCAGCCCTGCGGCGCCGGCCCGTCAGCTGCTGGAGGCGGCGCGGGGCCTCGGGAGGCCCAGGCCGCTGCCCGTGTGCTCGGCCCTGATTGCCCGGCGCTTCTCCGGGCGCTCGGGCAGGGCCCGCCGGTGGTTTCCTCTGCCGCGGCGGGAGGCGGGGGGCAGGCGGGGAACCAGCCGATGGATTCACGCGGAAAACGCCCGTCTGGCGAGGACGCGAGAGCCCGAAGCAAGCAAGCGGGCGGCTCGTGTGCGGGCTGCTCCGGGAGGGAGGGCGGCCCGGGCTGTCGTGCCCTGGGCCAGGCGCTGCCCAGAGCTGCCGCGCACACAGACAGCCGCCTTCACCCTCGGGCGGCGGCTCTTCCGACCTTGGGGGGCGGGTGAAGGCCGGGCTTCGGCACACAGCAGGCCGCCTGGCGGGCGCCTCGCCTGTGCCCACCACCTCATGCCGTGGGGGGCCTTAGCCCCTGGGGCTGGCAGCTCCTCCAGAGCAGGGCCCGCCAGAGCGACGCCGCGCCGCGTGCCGGGCCCCCCCAGCCGGCACCGCGTGTTCGGGAGGCGGCACCATGCGTGGGGCAGAGGCGCCCGCCGAGGTGGCTCCATGGAGAGCAGCCAGCGGGCGCAGGGCACAGCCGGGCCGTCGGGGGCGCAGACGTCCGGGCCTGACGACCGTCCCCGCGGCCTGGACTCCCTCCTCTGCCGGGCAGCGGCGCTGGCAGGCGTCGCGCTCCTCGGGGCTCGGCCTCTCAGGGCCCGGGCTGCCGTGAAGACGGTCGTCCCGAGCGTGTCCGGGTCACCCCGCGAGCGCCCCTCTGCCGGCACTGCGGGGGCTCGGGCACCCGACGCGCCTTCTCGGGACACGCGCCGCTGAGCCAGCGTGACCCTGCGGGCTCCAGCCGGCGGGAGGCTTCTGTGGCCGGGCGGGCCGTCGCCCTCGGGAGCCCACGGCCCGCGCCCGCACCCGCTGTGGTTCAAGCCACCGGGACGGCTGGACGGGCCCGCGCCGGCTGAGCGGAAAGAGATGGGGTCGTCGCGCTTTCCTAGGGCCTCCGCTCTCGGCGACGCCCCCGCTCCTGTGCCCCGCGCGGCTCTCCTGGTAGGACCTGCGCGTTGCTCGTGCCGGGCCCTGCTCCCCGCGCCGCCGGCCCGGGCCTTCTCAGCGCGCAGGCGCCGTGGCAGCGCCTCGGCCGGGCCGGCGGGGCCCGAGTGGGGTGGCAGGTGCCGGGGCGAGAGGCACAGAAGCTGGGAGGCGCGTGGTTGCTCTCCAACGAGTGCCGAGGGCTTCGCCGCTCCGCCCTGGGGTGCCGGGCTCCCCGAAGTCGTGGGACAGGCCACTCTGACCCCTCCTGCGCCCTGGCCCCTGGCAGGGCCCGGCAGGGCTGAGGCGGACCGCCTGCCTGGGCCAGACGGGCTCCGCAGGGCTCGTGGACAGCCTTGGGGAGGGGGATGCGCCCCGGGGGGGGCTCGTGCCTACAGGTCACTTCAAGGGAGTCTCTGTCTGCCAGGGGAGCCGGGTGGTGCTCATCTCTCTCGGGTCAAGTCAAGACGGGGCCGGCCACCTCCGAGCTGTTCGGAGCAGGCGCGGCGGTGCCCCGGGACCGAGGAGTCGCCGGGACCAGCCCGCCGCTGCCGCCGGCGGTCAGGGCGCCTGCAGAGACGGTTCCTCGAGCGTGAAGCAGCTCGGCCCGTCAGAGACCGCAGCACAGGCGCCCAGCCAGCCGCCTCGGAGGGCGGGACGCGCCCCAAGCCGGGAAGCACCCTCCATTCTGGGGCCGCAGGCTCTCGGCTCACCCGCGAGCCTCGCCCGCCAAGAAGCTTTTACCTTCTTTCCTCTCCAGCCTGCTGTGGAGGCGCCGTCGAGTGCGTCACGCACTCGCCTTCTCTCTGACGGCGACTTTCACGGGGTGTTGCTTGGGGCTGGTTCCAGGTGCTGGAAATGCCAGTGTCCTGAAGCGAGGCCTGTCCTCTGTTTACGTCAAGCAACTGACTCAGAAATGTCTGCGCGTCCTCCCTGTCTCCCCGCTGCTCCCTCAGCAGTGGGTTTCTTCCGTCTGCCTGTTCTGCTCCCCGCTCTGTCTCTGGGGAGTCCTCTCACCCCCCGCACCCCTGGCCTGCGCCCCAGCTCTCATATGCATAAATAAATCTTTAAAAAAAAAGAGAGAGAGAGAGAGAGAGGTCTGCGGGGCCGGCTGAGTGGGGACTGCCCGTGACCGCCTGCTGGGTTGTCCCTGAGTCCCAGGGCGGCCTGGGGGATGCCGGAGAATTCTAGGGAAGGGCAAGAGCAAGCACTGAAGAGCCTTCCCATCACCCCGGCGCTCCCATGTCAGGCTTTGGGGTCACCCGCCGGGAGGAGGCATTTGCACAACCCTTGCCTTCAGAGTGGAAGTGGGGGCCAGGCAGAGCTGCGCCCCCGCGGGAGGCAGAGGGGTGGCCTGGCCGGCGGCGGGCCGGCTGCTTCCTCTGCCTTCCCCGGTGCCCCGGGGTTGCCCTGGGCCCTGACTCTGGACGCTCGGTGCGCATGATCCCTCCAGAATCCAAGGCCCGGCCTGCAGAGGAGGGGTGACCCCCTTCAGCGCCCGCCCCACACCCCCGAGCGCTCCCCTCGGCCCAGGCGCGTCTGTCCCCTCACCCGTCACCCCACCCTCGCCAGGCGCCGCAGCCGGGCAGCGCGCCAGCCCACAGGTGCCCATCCCTGACGTCCCCTCCAGGGCGCGGGGGCCAGTGGCGCCGCAGCAGGGTAAGAAGCGGCGCCCTCCCTCTAAGCGTGACCCTTTGAAGGTCCAGGACGAAACGGCCCCTCGGAGGCGCGCAGAGGAGCGCAGCCCTCGGGAGAAGACCCGGGCGCGACACACTGGAGCGCGGGCTCGAGGCGACCTGACCTGCGCCCCGAGTGCGCCCGGCCCGAAGAAGCGGGAAGGGGGGGGGGGGCAAAGGGCGGCGGCCTCCAGGGGGCGCAATCCCGCGCCTGCCGCCCGGCCCGGGGCGCTGTCCAGGGCGCGCCCGTCCGGACTCCGGGGAGCCCCCCCCCCGCCGTTCCCGCGCCGCCCGCGGCAGAGACGCGCCGGCACGAGGTCGCGCGGCCCCAGCGGGAGAACTTGGGGCCCCGCCCGGCCCCGCCCCCGCCGCGCCCTGCGTCCCGGGGCGACCAGCCCCCCGGGGTTCCGCCCCCGCCCGGGGACCCCGCCCGCGGCGCCGGGCAGGGGGAGGGCGGCTCGGACCCCCGAGGACGCCGGGAGCCGGGCCGGGGACTCGACGACCCGCCGCCCGCGCTGCTCCCCGGCTCCGACGGACGGGCCCGCGCGGCGCTTCCGACCTGGGCAGCGGCCCCCGGGCCCGCGGCGCACCCCGGGGCGGGCGGCTGCGGACCCCGCGAGCCCCGGGCCGTCCCGCTCCCACCCCGCGCCGGCCGCCGAGGACGCGGCGGGCGCCCAGCCGACCCCGGAGCACAGGCCGCGCCTGGCGGGCGCGGGGGGTCCTCGCCCCGCAAGCCGAGCGCCGGCCACTGGGGCAGCCGCCCCTTCCGGAGGCTCCCCGCCCCTCCCCGCGGGGCCCCCGGCTGAGCCCGGGAAGCGCCCCGACTGCTGAGGCCCCCCCCCCCGCTGGGTGCCGGCCGCGCCCACAGACCACAAGGCGAAGCCGCTTTCCAAAGTTTATTGGGGGGCGGGAGGGCGCGTCACACGGCGCCCCGCGGCGTCTTGAAGTTCATGCCCACCGTGGGCTGCGTGACCTGCAGGTTGGACAGGCTGCCGAAGTCCTGCGGGCAGAGGGCGGTGTGGGCGCGCCGGCGGGGCCCCTCGGCCCAGAGCGCGGGGCGCGCCCCTCCCCCTCCCCCTCCCCCCCGCGACCCCGGGCCGCCCATCACAGCCTGGTCCGCGCGGGGTTACCCACGGCCAATTTGGGGCGACTGACGGGAGGCCCCCGGCGCGCAGCAGCCCCGATGGGGGGCCCAGCCCCACCCGGCGCCCGCCTCGGGGTTCGGACAGCCGCCCCGGCCCCGCGGCCTCCTACCAGGAGCTTCAGCATCTCCTTGGTGTCGGGGTCCACCTCGATGATCTCCTGGTCCAGGGCCGAGACCTGCGCGACAGGCGCGGCCCCGTCACCGCGCGGCCCCCGCCCGCCGCCCGCCGCGGGGAGCCCGGGCCGGGGAGTGGGGGGCGGGCGGGGGGCGGCCGCGCTCACCTCGGGCACGTAGTTGTCCCGCCGCTCGCGCTCCTCCTCCTGCAGCTTGATGGAGATGCCGCGCACCGGGCCCCTCTGGATCCGCTTCATGAGGTGCGTGACATACCTGGGGCGGCGCCCGTCAGCGCCCCGGCCCGCGCCCCACCCCGGCCCCCGGCCCCCGGCCCCCGGCCCGCGCCCTCACCCGGCGATCTTGTTGCGGAGCTTCTTGCTGGGGATGATGGCGATCTCCTCGCACACGCGCTTGTTGGTGTGGAAGTCGTTGCCCAGGCGCGTGTAGTACTTCTCGATGATGACGCGCGCCGCCTTCTTCACGGTCTTGGTGCGAACGCGGCCCTGCGGGGCACACGGGTCAGCGCGGGCCGGGCCCCCGGGCGCGGCGCGGGGCACGCCCGGCGGGGCGCGGGGCGCGCGGGCTCACGCGGAGGCGCCGGCCCGTCGGGGCGCGCCGCCCGGGGGCGCGGGGGCGGCGGGCGGCGGCGGATGGAGGGCGATGGCGGGGGCCGCGGCCCGCCCGCGGCACCTACCATGGCGGCGGGTCCCGGGAAAGAGGCAGCAGGAAGCCCGGGGCCGCCGAGGCGCGGGCCAGAGCGCCGCTTCCGCCCGCGCCGCCCCCGGCGCCCGCCGCGCCCACAGCGCCCCCTGCCGGCGCGGCGCGGACGCGCGGCCCTGGGCCGGGCCGGGCCCGGGAGCCGGAGCCGAGCGCCCCTGCCCCGGAGACGCGGGGCCACCGCGCGCGCGGCGCCCCTCGGCCGGCCGGGTTTCTGCGCGACGCCCCTGGCCCGACGGGCTCCCCTCCGGCTCGGGGAAGCCGGGCCCAGGCCCTCGCCCCGGAGCCCCCGGCCCTCGCCGGGCCCCGAGGCTCGGCCCCGGCCCCCGCCCCCCTGCCCCCCGCGACGCGGCCAGCCGCGGGCTCACGCGGCCGGGTCAGGCGGCCGGACAGGGCCACGGGCTGGGCCCCGCCGCGCGCGCACGCCCGGGCGCCTCGGGAGGGCGGGCTCCGTGGAGAGGAGGAGACCCAAACGGGGCCAGACGCCCCCCACGCGGACGGGCTTCCTCAGCACGGTCACAGCCCGCGGCGGGAGCGCCCCTGGGGGAGGGCGGGAGGAGGGCGGGGGAGCCCCCCCCAGGCCTTGCTCTCTCAGGAGGGGCCGCCCTGGGCTCACCCCGGGGCCTGCGGACCGGCCCCTGCAGGGCAGCGTGGAGGAGCAGCTGCAACGGGAAGCCCGAGCAGCCCGGCCGGCCGGGGGACCCCACGCTGGTCTCAGCTGCCTCCGGAGCTCGGGGTGAGGCCGCCCGGGCACCTGGACTAGGCGGGGGTCCTCAGCCCCGCAGGGACGGCTCCAAAGTGGGTCTCACCCTGAAAGCGACAAGCGCGCCGGGCGCCTCCGTGGGCCCCCCTTTGGCCTGGGCCGGGCACCCCACAGGGCGTCCCGGACACAGCGCTCGCTCCCGCCCCTGTGCCCCAGGGGCCCGGCTCCCCCACACCAGACACGCAGACCCGAGCTCTGCTGCAACGTGTTTATTATGTGCCAAGAAAACTACACGGCAGCGCCCCGCACCTGCGGGCGGCCGGCATGTACTACAGTGAGGTAGAGACTTCACACGGCTTCACGAAACCCACGAGTAGCTGGGGTAGGCAACGACGACGCAAGGTCAGCTCAGCAGGGGGAGGGCATGACACTGGTTCTTTGGCACACAGCTTCCCAAAGAGGGGCGAGTCCATTTTGTTTAAAAAAAACAACGAAAGAAAAAGAAAGAGTCAAGTTTTCAAATTCCAGTAGCATTTCCGCCGACCGTACCTGGTGCTCACACAGTTCTCGAAGGAAAGGAATACGGGAGGGTCCTGTCCCCCCAGAGAAAGGGCTCCTGCGAGCCGCCCCCGCCCCCACCCGAAAGCAGCCCTTGTTAGCTGTTACAAAAGAAAAAGTCCTGTGACTTTGTGATTAAAAACGTCTACCAAGCCCACCCCCCGCAAGTGCAACTGAAGAAGGTGCAGGAAACCATTTAAAACTATGTACAGCAGCTGCGCAAACCTATCCGGTCCAGGTTCAAATCCAAAAAAAAGGTGTCTTCTTGGTTGCAAACGCCTCCTTTGCAACTGTGAGACAGCGGCCAGCAGCCCCAGACACAAAGTTGCTGTAATGTTAAAAGCTGCCAGGAAAGAAAAAAAATCTCTTGTTCCAAACTACTTAAAAACTGTTTTAAGGAGTGTAAAAAGGAACCGGTAAAAACCCTCGAGCGTAAAATATGAAATATGATTTTGGTTTAAATGAAGAGCAAAGTCTCCTTGTTGTGTACAGTAAAAAACACCAGCTGAACACTCAGTTTATGCCGTTCAGGTGGGGCCAAATCAATGAAAGGCACTGTATGGCAACTGCGGAACGAAACCTGCGAGGCCTGCGCGTCTTCACCACCAGTAGTGCAAGGAATGTAAAAAAGCGCTTCTAATAAATAAACCTAGAGGCAGGCGTCTGTGCCAGCACTTTCTGGACACGTAGTTCTTTTTTGCTTTTCATCGGCAAAATGAGGAACTAAAATCTGGGAAAACTACAGAGTTGCTTGGAGGGTGAGCCAGGGGTCCGTGACCTGCTCACCCCGACAACAAAACCCGACAAAACTCATTGTGCATTAATCAGTGCAGAAACAAAGACAGGTTCAGCGGGTGCAAACGTGACGGCGATGTCCCTTGTCCTCGGGAAGCCAGCTCCCTGGTGGCCGGTGGCAGGTGGTGCGGGCCACCCTGGACCGGCCAGCCTGGGGCACCTGCCCTCGGGCAGGGCCAGCCCCTCTAGCTGGAGTCTCGGTTCTTCTGGTTCCGCATCAGGGGGCTGTGATGGCGCAGGCCCTCCATGCTGTGCCGCCAGTGCCAGCAGCTCCGGCAGAAGTACTTAAAACACACCTGGGGCAGGGGGAAGAGGGGTGAGGGGGGGGAAAAGAGGTGTCAGCAGCGTCAGAGGGAGCAGGGACTCCTGGTCGCCTGTGCGTGGCCTTGGGACTGATCCCGGAAGAGGCTTGACCAGCAGAGGAGCCGCTGTCTCTCGGGATGCCCCCATGTAACCACCCGGGGCGGGCTCCTGCCTGTGGCGCAGACGCCACACGTCCCTCCAGCTGCACCTCCACGCAACTCTCCCGCACTCCCCCAACCCCCCCCCGCACCCCCAGCGCCGGCCATGCCATGACACAGGGAGGCCAAACACCTAGGCCCTGGCCCTCTGAGTGCAGCCTGTTTCTGACAACTATGGTCCTAAGCAGAGATAAAGGAGGGGTCCCTGAGCAAAGGCCACCCAGAAAGCCTTGGGGTTACAGCAACAGCGCCTACTCTCAGGTACAGCCACCCACACCCACCAGGTTCCCATCAACCTCGGTCACTGCCACCACAGTGCCGTGTGCGCACATTGACTTCCGGGTGAAGCCCTGGCCCACAGCCCAGTGAGCTTCCCGAAGGCTCTGGGCAAGGAAGCACATCCCCCTGGGACTCTGGCAGACATTACTGCTGCCCTCCAGCCCTGCTCACGGACAACCACGAGGCACCTGAGAACCTTCTATGTCACAGACATAGACATAGACATAGACAGGGCCATTTTTAACTGAAGGTGCGGCTGCCCGGACATGTCGTGCCCGTGGGACTCACCTGATCGCGACAGAAGAAGGGGCCAGGCTGAGAGCTGCAGATGTGACACAGAGAATCCTCTAGATAGGGGTCAATCTGGACCTGCAGGAGCAGACCGGGGGGGGGTGAGGCAGCTCTTCTACCCTCAAGGCACAGAACTGGGGCACGCAGCGGGGAAGACAAAGAACCAGGGGCCTGGGGACCTGCAGGGCCTGGCTGGAGGCCTCGGTGACATGGGCGGCCCGGGCTCCAGCATGTGCAGAAGGAAAGGCAGGCAGAGGCCACCACACTCCTGCCCCGCCCAGGCCCGCTGTCCAACCCCAACCCCCAGGAGGCCTGGCCATGCCACACCCAGACCCAGATGGGCCCACTCACCTTCTTGGTGAACTTGGTGGTTTTGATCTCCACAAAGGCCGCGCTGACTGCTTTCAAGTAACTGCGCTGGTTATTGAAGGTCACGCGGCCAGAGCCTAGGATGAGAGTCACATCTTACTGTGTTGTCAAGCTCCTAAACGGCACCTGTCAACACCATTTCTAGACCAGTGATGGCTGGTGAAAATACGCTGTGAGCTGCCTCTGTCACCTGGAAGTTTCTAGTGCTACACTACAGCAAGGAGAAACAGGGTGAACTTGATCCTGTATCTTACCCAGCCTCTCAGCATGGCATGGCCAGACGCTCGCCCTCCAGGACAGGGCAGGGCGTGCTGACAGGGAGGCAGAGAGGGACTCCTCCAGGGGCAGGTGCACAAATGAGGGAAGGACTCAGAGCAAACTCGAGGTGGACAGACCTCACTAAAGGCAGCCCAGGGTCAAGGCTTCCTGGGCGCAAGGACTCCTGAGATTGCCACGGACAGCTGGCAGAAGAACCTGGTCTCGCCAAACCCACCTCGGCCAGGTGGCCACGCAGCCCGAGTGCACGTCCTCCCTTCCCGTCCTGTGGGCAGCAGACGCCACGTGGGAGCGGCCATGCCGCGACCAGCGCGCTCAGGTGTTTCCTCCTCTGACCCACCACCCAGAGGATTCACCACGACTGGCGCCTGCCCTCCTTCCTGGGAGGCCAGGACTGACCAAGATCCTCGGTTAGGCCGACTGCCCTGGCAGAGACGTCCTGCGGTCTGACCTGGTCTCTGACCAGAGGCCTCAAGAAAGGGAACTAATGGGCAGAAGAGCTACAAAGACACTTCTCCACAGAGGAAATGCACATGGCCAACAGGCACGTGAGAAAATGTTCAACATCCCTCCTCATCAGGGAAATGCAGGCAAAACCGCACGAGGACACCACCGCAGACCCCCGAGAATGGCACACATTAAAAAAACAGGCAACAACAACGCTGGCGAGGATGTGGAGCAACAGGAAGCCTCCTACGTGGGTGGGAGTGCCAACTGGTCCAACCACTCTGGAAAGCCAAGTGGCGCTTCCTCAAATGACTAAAAATGGGGCTTCCACAGGACTCAGCCATTCCACTCCTAGGGACCGACCCGACGGACATACAAATTCATTCCAAAGGACACGCCCCGATGTTTACGGCAGCACTAGCTACACTAGGTGAGCTGTGGAAATAACCCAAATGCGCAAGGACAGATGGGCGGGTCAAGACGGTGTGGTCTACGCACACAGTGGAATGTTACAAGCGATCAACAAAGACAAAGTCATGCCGCTCGCAGCAACATGGATGGCGCTGGAAGGGACGATGCTCAGTGAGATAAGCCAGAAGGAAAAAGAAGAATCAGATGGTCTCACTTAGAGGGGGGTTGTGGGGAGCCAACTAAGGGATCAGCAAAGAAAGAACAAAGACGAAAGTAGCAGGCAGCTATACACCAGACTTTCTGCAGGGGAGCGGGAGGGAGAGGGACCAACACAGGGGCGGGAGGAGCTCGAGGGGCTCCAGTGATGGTGCAGGGGGGTGAAGTGGTGTTGGGAACTTCTCGGGGAGACACCTCAGAGGAAGCAGCACACCCCACAGAAATGCAGGGTGATGGAGACATACATACACAAGCAATACCCGGGACAGACCAGCCCAGGCCCCTCCGCCGTGCAGCCTGAGCGCCCCGCTGACATTCCCGCCTCCTTCCTGCTGTGCACAGCACGCTGCTCCCCGTTGTGGCAGGGAGGAGGTGGATCAAGGGCTGGTGGCTCATGTGGAAGGAAGTGCCAGGCGTGGCCACACGCTGACCTGGGCCAGGCCGCCCTCCCCACTCTCAGGGGAAGCCTGGCACACTGGTCTGATTCCCGGGGGGGCCCACGCCGAGGGGCACACTTACCAATGGGGTATTTGTGCTTATCAGTGTCGATTCCAGCATACACCACCCCCCCAAAGAGGTCATTCAGGATGGCCGCCAGGGCCTCGGCGTTGAGCATCCCATGCAGCGCACCCACAAACACCGTCCTGCTGGGGTCCAGTCTCTGAGATGGGCTTCGGACGAAGTTGCTGTCAGCTAAGACCCAGGGGATCACCTGTACCTGGAAACCACCCAAAGGTGTTTGAGCCCGGCTGGCGGCTGGCGGGCCTGCATGCAGAACAGTGGGCACGCCTGGGGGTGGGTGGGTGGGGGGTGCCATGGGTCGCAGAGCACAGCGACGCGGCAGGGGGTGGCCGCGGAAACCAGTGCAAAGGCTGCCGGCACCAGGCCCAGAGCAGGCCAAGACCACGGAGGCTCCTCAATGCTGCCTGTGGGCAGCTGGGAAACCAGAGGACTCAGGCCTGAGGGGTCGAGGCCGTGATAATCTTTGGAGGCGGGCCGGCGGGTGGGCGTCCGGGGAAGTCAAGTTCAATGGAAGGAGAAAGGCCCATCCTCTGCTTTTCCTACTCCCATGGTGGTGGGGGTGTGTCACCATCCTGGTCCACATCTGGAGCCACTGAGCTTTCCTTGACACCAGCCAGAGGACCGGGCATTAGAGGAGACCCCAGAGGCAGACCCCACGGAGGGTGGGCGCAGTGGAGAGAGAGGTGTGGCCAGAGCAGAGCCAGGCCACGGGGTGGTGGGAGGAAGCGCCAGGGAGGTGCCAGGGAGGCGTCAGGGTTGCCTGCAGTGGAGGCCTCGGGAGCACGCCACCCTGAAGGCGAGGGGGGGACAGGAGACGGGCAGTGTCATGGAGGGGCATGGGGCCGCTGTGCAGCCTCATGCTGTGAGGGCAGCCCCTATCTCAGTCCTGGGACATGCGGGGGAAGCAGGGGTGCGACTGTGTGAGCCCTGCCCCCCACTACAAAGAGGGCCAGTGACTGCGGTCTCTGGGAGATGAATCAACCCTTTCACCGAGGTGCAAGGTGAACTAGCAGCGGGAGGCGGCGAGGGGACAGAAGGCCAGCCTGGCTGCATGGATAGTTTAAATCCACCGCCACCATCTCGATCAAACGGGCATCACCCCCCCTCCCCCGCCACCCGCATCACACAGACTCTACTTTCTAGGGCAGTTTTAGGTTCACATCCCACATGAACACCCCCGCTAGGAACCTACACCCCCGTCCCCACCCCGCGGAGGCCGCGGCTCTCGTCCGTGCGCACTCCTGGCGCTGGCCCCACGCCCCAGGGGTTCTGACGTAAGCATCGGGACGTGGATCTGGGGCACGGATCTGCCACCGCAGGGTCACACAGGGTAGCTCTACTGCCCTCAACGTCCTCTGTGCTGCCTGCTCAACCCTCCGTCCTCCATAAGCTGTGGACATGGGCCTTTTCCTTAAATAGGCATTTCGATTTCCTTCTATAGAGGAGGAAATGAAGTTTCAGAAACATTAAGCATCCAGTCCAATGTCAAAAAAGCGATCTGCTCTAGAACCAGACTTAAACCACCACTGATTCTGAGCTCAGAGCTTCCGTGGACAAGGTTTTCAAAAACCACTGACTGGAAAATGGACTTGGCGGAAGCGGGAAGCGTAAGGGCCGCCCAAACTGACTGGGGAAGTCTGAGACGGGGCCCAGGCACCTGGGATGAGGTTGCCAGAGGCCCGCTGTGCTAAGGACACACAGGCTGGTGCCAGGAAAGAAACCCAGGGGACTCTGACTGCCGCCTGGGGAAGGGGGCATGGGACAGGGGCTTGGGGAGTCGTCCCCCGCGGCCAGGGCCAGGAGGCAGGCGGGGAGAGACGGCGGCAGATGGGGGCATGTCGAGCAGAGAAAGCCGCTGCTTCCGGCTCCCCTCTGAGGCAAAGGGTGCAGGAAGAAGTGCGGACGCACTGTTAAGTCCGAAGGCGTTTTCTTTCTACTGGAGCTGAGAAGACCTTGAGGCGCTGCGGGAAGACTGCCCTGCGCACTGGCTCCCGCCAGCTCCAGGAGACCCCCCGCTGCCGCCCATCACCCCGTCCACGCGGAAAGCACCCACGCCACGCACCTCCTTGCAGCGCATCCTGCGGCTGGACATCTTGAAGTAGTACTCGCCCAGCCCGTCCGGGCTCAGGGGGTCGTGGGAGCATGCCTGCAGCAGGGCCCGCACGGACTTCTCGAGTTCAAAGACCAGGTACACATACCCTAGCCCCGTGAAAGAAGCAGCCCATCAGTAGGCCCCGGGGGCCCTCCTTGGCCTGAGTTTCGCAGCACGGGGGTTCTTTGAAGAGAGGTGGCCTCCTAAGATGCAACTCGGGCCTATTTCTGAACAGTCTCGTGGGCCAGCGCATTCGCCACCCCCAGCGGCCAGGCCGCGGGGAGGGCAACGCCCACGTCTCCCCGGCCCCGAGAAGGGCAGGTCCTGAAGGGAGGACGGAGGAGCCCATCGTGTCCACAGCTCCCTCTCCCGGGACTCAGCCATGCTCGGCCGGCAGAGCCGGGCCCTGGGGAAGGAGGGCGGGCGGGGCTGGGGCCAGGCCGCAGGGCACGGCGCTCCTGCTTTAAAGACCTACTTAAAGCACGGGCTGGGCCTATGGAGCACTTTCCATGGGGATGGGGCAGGGTGAAAATAGCTGCTGCTCCTTTCTATAGGGAAGGGATCTCATTTCTGAGCAGTGAGGCATCAGATGCTGGTCCTCGTTCCTGCCAGCTCCAGAGGGACTTCAGAATCAGGCCAGGCGGCAACACGCCCGGGCAGGAGGCAGGCCGAGGGAAGCTGTTCCGAGACCTCGTTTCGAGAGGAAAGGGGCCGTGGCCCGGGTGTGGAGGGAGGTGCGCGGGGAGGGCCGCACTGCCCCCGCAGCGTGGGTCCAGACGGATGGCGGTGAGTGCAGGGACGGGGGGTGCTGGGCTGGTGGAAGGTCCAGTGCCCTGGGTGCCCGAGCAGGTGACCGGCATGCAACCCTCAGTGCAACTATGTGCCAGGGAGGGAAAAAAAAGCTCCTACCATGTCATTATTACCTTTAGGCATATTACCTTTGGGAGGGCACCGGGGGTGCTTGCCATCCTTACCAGGCCACTCCACACTCAAAGAGCCAAACACACGGAAGGTGTTAACCAGGCCAGCTGTGGAGAGAGCGGAGGGAAGGCTGAAGCTGCGCACACCCTTCCCTCCCAGGAAGCTGCCGCCGCTCGCCGCCCAGCAGACAACAGGGACGGGGGCCCCGGGTGCAGATGACGGTGACAGCACCACGCGGACGCCACAGGCACCGAAACAGACCCTCCCCACCCATGCTCCAAGCTCTGGAAGGGGGAGGCGGAGGCACTCACCTTCCGTAATATCCCAAGGAACACCTCCGAGGAACACCTTGCAGGAGTAGACGGGGTTCTTGTAGCTCCGTGGGGGAAGCTGGCCACTCCAGGTGCAGGTGGCTTCATTCACCGCTTCGGTGGAAGACACAGGACTCAGGACCAACAGTCACGGTCCTCCTTGGGGGTGACTAGCCTGGCTGCCTGGAGACCCCCCACCCCCAGGACCAGTCTCCTAGGCAAGAAGTGGCAGCCGACCGATCCCGACATGTGAGCGACCCAACTCACAACTCCGCCCCGCCCCGAGCCAAGGGACAGCAAACTCCTCACGCCCCACACGGCTTACACACACAGAACTGACACATATACAGAGCAGTCTCTCAAGTTATTGTTTAAATTCTAATGAAGCTGGTAATTGCTGGAAAGGGAACAGCCATTTTGCACACGTCGGGCCTCCCCCGACCAAGCTCACCGGCAAGCACGAGCCTTCCCCTCCAGTGTGGGGCGCTCGGCTGTTTCCCGTGAACTCACCTCTGACAGAGGTCGGGATGCTGTCGACAGAAACCCCCACTAACTGTCCAACAAACAAGGTCACGATGGCGCCCCACGCCCCCAACTTCCCTGCGCTGCACTGCCCAGCTGCCCCGAGGTGAGCACGCGCCATCACTGTGCCCCCGCACCCACGGGGAGGCCTCTGGATGGGTGAGCTCCATGTCAGGGAACCCATCTGGCTGGGCAGAGCGGACGCCGCCTCCTGCTTGACCTGCCCTGACCATTTCTGCTGGCCTCTCTGCACGTGACGACCAGCTCCACTTTCTAGTCTGGCTGGTCCCACCTGCGCCTCTCTGGTCAGAGCCTGACCTCAGTGAGGGCAGGCAGGGCCCTGCCCACGGTCCTCCCCCCTTCAGCATGAGGGCCACCGCGCCAAGCCCTCCCTTCCACTCAGGTGACGGCAAGGCGGCCACCCTCAGCAATTTTGTGTG
Source organism: Talpa occidentalis (assembly GCF_014898055.3). Taxonomy (NCBI): domain Eukaryota; kingdom Metazoa; phylum Chordata; class Mammalia; order Eulipotyphla; family Talpidae; genus Talpa; species Talpa occidentalis. The sequence continues at coordinate 1,332,726 of NW_023601433.1, forward strand.
AACAAAAGCAAGTCAATGTAACGGCCTCATTCAAAGCCATGGTGATCCCATTTCGTGGGAAAACAAAGACACTCGGGTGCAAAAGCGGGGCTGCCAAGACCGTGAGCGCCAGAGCGGTGGTGCTGTCTGGGGAGAAGGAAAGGGCAGGCCGGGGCCCATGAGCAGGAAGAGGGAAGCCAGCGGAGACGCACCGACAGAACAGCCGCTGCTCAGGCCCCGCTCCAGCACCCTGGACAGTGGCGGGCCTGGCCCTCCCTGCAGCGACCCGCCGTACCTTAGCGAGGTCTTTGCTTTCTGGCAGGGCAAGAGGGTTTGCATGAACTTAAGACCACTTAAATGACAGAACCGCAAGGTTGCTTGGGGATGGCCCTTATTTAGAGACTGACACGCTGGGCATCCCTTCCAGGCTGCCTCCAGGAACAGCGATTTCCTGGGACAAGTGGAGACGGCGTGCCAGGTGTGCTCTCCCTTCCTCCCCACTCAGCGCAGAGAAGAGCGCCCACTGCCCCAGCAGGTGGCTCATCTGCCGCCAGACCGCCCTGCCTCACGGGCCTGCGGCCACTCACCTGCAGCCTGCCGGTGCAGCCGGGCCTCTCTCTCTATGCTGAAGGGGTCTTTGGGCGCTTCCAGGAGGTCCCAGGATGGCCACACTGATGCTCCTGGCCATCTCTTTGATGCACTGGTTGGGGAGGGAGTGACCGCAGCGAGAGCGGCTTGCTCTTGGTCCATCCGAGACCCAACCCCCATCTTTAAGGGGTCTCTGGGACCACCCCCAGTCAGAGATAGGAAAGGCAGAGGAGGGGAAATTCGAAGGCTTGACTAGGGGAGGAAAAAATGAAGATAGAGGTTTTTAAAGAGCAGTTTAGTTACAAAAGTAATACTCATAGTAACAACCAAACTACGAAAATACCTTTTAGCATTGGATACATTTTACTTTCTTCCTATGCTTTTTCAGGATTAGCTGTCTCTATAATTTAAACAAATTCTCTCCCCAATTCAACTTTTTTCACATCAGTCTTCATAACCATTTCTAATTAGATGCTCATCCTGTTTACCATGCTCTGTGAGGGAAAAAGCTATTTCACTGACCTGCCCCTACCATCAGACCTCAGGGTACTTTCCATAATTTCAGGGTTACAAAAAAAACTTCAGGGCACAGCTTCTTCGTATTTTACAATTTCTCTGTTCAGATCCCTAGAAGCAGGATGCCCAAACCTGCAGGAGATCTGCGTTCTACCAGAAACATACGAGAACATACGTTTCACCACAAGCGCATGTCAAGGTTTTAAATTCGACTAATTTAGAAATGGGTATAACTGAGAGCCAATTAGAAGAAGATTGGAATAATGACCCACAGCATGTCCCCTTAAGTCTGGGCTCTGCCTCTATGACCTCCTGTGAGCTGCCTGTCCCTGTTTCTTCACCAACCAGCCCTGGGGTAGGTGTCTGAGAAAGTTCTTCCACAAAATCCCAAACCACTGGGGCCTCCCTGGTGGCCTAGGGGTTAGTGTCAGTGCTACCGATGCGACAGCGTCAGTTCCGCCCTGGGCCAGGGAACTACCTACATGGCTCAGCAGCCCTCTCCTGTCTCCCTGCTGCTCCCCTCAGCAGTGGATTTCAGAAGATCTGCCTGTTCTGCTCCCCACTCTGTCTCTGGTGAATCTTCTTAACCCCTACACCTCTGGCCTGGGGAAGAACCCCAGTTCTTCCACTCAAAAATAAAGAAAATCGTTTTATTAAAAAATCCCAATTAAAGGGCCTCCCTGGTGGCGCAGCGGTTGAGCGCTGGGTTGTGAAGCTGCCCGCGGCCTCTGCGGCGCTGGTTCGATCCCCGGCTGCTCCCCGGCCACCGGAGGAGGGTCCCACATGGCGCGCAGACCTCTCCTGCGGCCCGCTGCTCCCCTCAGCAGTGTACTTCGGTCCTTCTGCCTGCTCTGCTCCCCGCTCTGGCTCTGGCGGGTCCTCGCGCCCTCCCGCGCTTCTGACTGTACCCAGTGCTTGTATAAATAAATAAATCTTAAAAAAAAAAAATCCCAATTAAAGCTGTTATAAATTTCCAAGGCCGAGCCCCAAAGTGACAACGGAACTGGAAGACCCTCACGGAGTGGTCTGATGGGAGAAGCCCCCAGCCCAAGGGCTAGAGGTCTTCCACAGTCACTTCTAGAAATAGCCTGAACTTTTAGTCAATGACCAGTGGGAACAGCTTTCATGTCCAAAGACACGCTAGGCCAGGCGGGCAGGAGATGGAGGTCCGCCTAGGTCCCATGACGAACGGGCAGTGGGTACACCACGCTGCCGCCGACATGCAGATGGCGGGAGGGCAGGACAAGGCCGCCCCTTCAGCAGAGAGAAGCCAGGCTTGGGGAACACCTGAAATCAGATCTGCTTTGGGGCGAGTTCTCACGGGTCATCCCCCCCGGCTCCCACGCTAGTCCTCTGCCTGCACAGGGCCACACGCCAGGCACTGCAGCTGAGGAGAGTGGGGCGCAGATGTGGACTCCAGGTTTCATTGATTCCACCTGACTTCCGACGGGGCTGGCGAGTGGGGGAAGCCCCGGCCCAGGGAGCTGCTAACACGAGTCCCACACCCACCACTGCAGCCTGTGGCATCTCACAGAGGTGCGGGGGCCGAGGAGACATGGTGGGAGGGGCAGGGCCTGCCAGGGCGCCCACTGTCACTTCAAGTGAACAGTTTCCCCACAGCCTGGATGCATCCTCGGGCCCACTGAGGACCGGCAGCTCTCCACAGCAGGCCATGCCCCTCCCTGCCCGAGCCTGCACCTGCTCACACACCCCAGCCCTCCCTGCCCCAGAAGTGACATACAATCAAGTCCGAGAGGTGGTCTGAGCCGGAGCTAAAGCCACTGGTGTCGGAGTCGGAGGGGCTGCTGGAGCGGGAGTCCAGGATGGGCCGGGGGTCCAGGCGGGCCGCTCTCGCTGATGGCGCTGGGAACTTGTCCAGGTCTGATCCCAGGGGGTCCAGAGGCAGGAAGCTCAATGGAGGTTTCCCCAGGACACTGCCCAAGGGGGTGTGGAGCATGCTCAGCACTAGAGGAGAAAAGGGCTCGCGTGACCACTCAGCCTACTCCCCAGTCCCTGCATAGCCACCCCACAAGACACCTGGGCACGCCTACAGAAAGCACGCTGGACCCACAGTCAGAGGACTGTGAATGTGGGACCCCAGCCCAGACGCCAGCCCATGGGCCCACCGGAGGAGCTCAGGGTAGCTTTCTGAAGACCGGAACCCCTGCAATTCCTGCCACCCAGGCACACCGGTCGGTGCCAGCACCCAGGAAGGGCGTGTCACCTGGACCCCGGTCAAAGCTGCCATCAGCATCTGACACCCCCACCCGCCCGGCATGTCCACAGGAAGCCTAGGCCACACCCCTCCTTACCATCTGCCGCTGTGTTTATCAGAGGAGTCCCCACCTTACTCACACTAGCTACCACACAGACTGTCCACTCCAGCCTGAAGTCTGGTGCCCCCGCACATGCAGCTCATCTGAGCCGCGCCCCCAGAGCCCCAACATACACACCCTGAACTTCAGACACTGAGGGTGAAGCAGAGGACGCTGACTAAGCCTGTGGTGGCGTGAGACAAACCGGGCAGAGTCCTCAGTCTGACACCCCCCTCCCAAATGCTGTGTGCTCTGGGGAGGCTCCCAGCACCCCCCCCCACCATGGTTCTTGGCTGGGAAACCAGCCTGAAACAGGGTGAGGAGAGCCCGCTCCCGACTGTAGATGGAGGCGCGCAGCAGGGCGGTGCCGGGCACCACACCTGGGGAGAGCACAGTGGGTAGGACAGATGCTGGAGACGGGTGGCGGGAGGGGCGGGCGTTTCTCCCTGGGTGAGGAAATCCGAATTCGTCCATGAAGACGAGGACAGAGGCTCTGTCATGGGTGGCAGCACCAGAAGCACTGCCAGGTGGAACCGAGGCGCATCCAAGTCTGCGGGTGGCCCGAGCCCACGGGCACCGTCACCAGAGCCGCTTACGCTCAGGCGCCATGGCCTCCCGTGGGCAGCAGTGGGCCCCCAAGGCCAGAGTCCATTCTCACCCCTCCAGCATGAGGGTGGAGCAAGCTGGCTGGAAGCAGGCACCGGGCACAGCACCCAGGGACACCAACCAAGCAGCAGCAGACACTGAGGGGCGCAGGGAAGGGGCCAGGCCAGGCAGCTCAGGGAACAGGGAGGACGGTGTTGAGGCCAATGGCAGACACGGGAGAAGCCCGCTGTGGAGGTGGACGGACACTGAGCACCGGTACCCAGGTGGAAGGGCACCTGGTGAGGCCGGAGACGCTCCCGGGGAACAGGGTGCAGAAAAGCTCCAGGCGGTCAACCCAAGTTGGTAGAAACGGCCTCTACCACGGCTGAAAATAGCGCGTTGGGAGTTAAAAGCAACACGCTGCAGACCACCCGCCCCATCTGTGCCGACCGTGTCAGATGCGGGTGGTGCAGCTGGTCTCCCCGCTGCAGCCCCACTCAGCCGACCTGCGCCTTCTCGCTCTGCCCAGAGGGTTCCCGTGGCCATCGCAGCCAGGTCTGGCTCTTCCTGAGTCTGACGACAGGCTGGTCTCCCCAGGCCCCCGGCAGGGCCAGCCCACACTGCCCACGGGTGAACTGCGCTTCTGGCCATGCTCACGGGCAGCTGCCGGTCAGGTACCTGCTGTGCTGCAGTCTGGACCAGATCCCACCGAGAGCAAGCCACCCCGCAGCTCACACACGGCCTGAGGTTCACCAAGGGCCTCCCGCCGTGGTGGCCGAGGGCCCAGCAGACCGGCTTTGCTGACGGACTAGGAAGGCCTGGGCTCCTCCCGACAGGAACACCGGCTCGCAGGCGGCAGCAGCCCGCTGTGGTAACGGGCGCTCGAGTGGTCACACGCGGCCTGGCCGAGAGCTCCCGCTCATTAAAGCTGCCTCAGAGGGCACAAGAGACCAAATCAGCAGTAATATTTTTAGACGATTGTTAACTTTCTCCACTTTCACCCTTCAGCGCCAGCTCCTGTGGGTTTTAGAGCTGAGTCACCGCCGGAATGTCCTGAAACCTTCCCCAGGCGCGCGAAGGCGCTCGGGGCCTGCCAGCAGCAGGGCCTGGCTCTGCGCTTCCACTGTGAGACGCCGTCCGAGCGGGTGCCCAGAGGGGCGGCCACGGCCACGGCCAGACCGGGACCCTCCTCCCTGCCCCGGCCAGGGCTGCTCAAGATCTCTTGGAAGGCACAGAGGTAGGAAGGGGCGCGGCCAGGGGAGCACACGGCCAGGCGTGAACACCCCAGCCCTGCAGCCCCACGCCTCTCCCCAAGGTCGCGGCGATTCCTGAGACTGATCGCTACCCACCGGGGCCCACGGCCACACCGTGAACCCCAGCCTTTCCCTGCCTCTCATCGCTGCGCCAAGCCCCACACCTGAAGAGAAGACACACCCTTGCCCCACCCAGGGCTGCTCCTGCGTGGCCCTGGCACTCTCACCTGCACTTCCGCCACAGCCGAAAGGACCTGCCGTCCCAGAAGCCCCTCTACTCCGCACGGACGCTACTCCCAACAGACCTCACCCCTGACAGAACACCGGAGAGACGTCGGCCAAGCTCCCCACAAAGCCTGGAGAAGGGGCCGTCCATTGCTGACTGGCACCAGCGAGAGGCCAGGAGAGGCCTTGTCTGAACCCTGCAATTCAGAACCCAGGTCCGCGCAGGCTGCGGCTCCTGGCAGTCCGCAAGCACTTGTGACCCAGCCCTGAGCCGGGCGCTGTGCCAAGTGCCAGGGCCCGCAGCTGACGCTGGGGTGCAGGGGAGCCGGGGGGTGCAGGGCATCCCTGGTCCTCAGAGGAGCCCAGCCCTACTTGGAGCATTGCCTCAGAAAGGGTGGTAGAAGCCCAGGGCGCCCCCCAACTGGCTAGCAGGGAGGGTAGACCCCAGGGACGGGACAGGGACCTCCAAGGGCGAGGGGGCCCTGCCCCGTGGGCTTCTGCACTGGTGCGGTGACCGGCCCTTCTCAGGTGCCCCAGTGGGGGTTCAGTGCCCCCGCTTCCTGCTGAGTCATGCTGGGTGGAGAGTGGGGGAGGCAGGCACAGACCCGGGGCGCACGGCCACTGAGCTGCGACGGAGGACGGAGAGGGCGAACCCGCTCGGGACGGGCCCGAGCAAGGGCCACCCGGTGTGTGCCGAGTGGGCAGCCTGCAAGGTCTGCAGTGACCCCCTGACTCGGCGGACTCGCGCGGCACTCTGGGTGCTGCTCCCGAGAACACAGGTATGGCGACAGCAAAAGGCCGAGAACCCGAGGAGCCCAGGCTGGAATGCCGGGTATGCTGGCGAGGGCGCCACTTCTCCGCAACAGGAGCCACACAGGGCCCCCCTCCTAGGGACCTGGAGGCACTCAGAGAGGTCACTGTGGACACGGTGAGAGTCAGTCACCCCACCGCGAGGCCTGAGGGCAGGCTCCATCACAGGGCTGACGACACAGCCAGCAGGACCAAGGTGGCCCGAAGCGTGCCACTGGGGTGCAGCTCACGTGCCCTGAAGGTGTCCTTCCCAGGGACAGCGAAGGCCTCAGTGGAGCAGAGTCCAGGATGTGGGAAGGGCGCCCCACAAAGTGCCAAACCAACATGGGCCTTGCAGGCACAACTCTCAAAACCAGGCCCCCTCCCCCCTCCCGGGTCTTCCAGCCGACCCAGGCTGATGAAATTCACACGGAAGGACCCCAGCCCAGGCAGAAGGGCTCCCGCGCCAGTGTCACACTGAGAACCCCAGGAAAAATGGTCCCACACAAGAAACCCTGCTGTAGGCAAGAGGAAGCCCCATCACAGTCACTGCTGCTGGGACCACTCCTGAGGAGCCGCCTCACCGGCTTCCCGAGACGCCGGGGTGATGGCTACAGCAGCACCCTCGCCCACTGCTGTGCCGGGCACGGCACCGGGGCACCGGCCCACAGCCACAGCATGAACTTGGCAGCGTCCTGCCGCCTCCCCCACTGTCCCCACTGCCACACTTTAAGAGGAGGCGGTGTCTCGACTCGAAGCCAGGACAGTCTGGGCGATACGTCACCGCCCAAAGGGTACACCCCGAGCTCCACGCAGACAGCAGTGCACCAGGTCACCCGCAGAGAAGCCCAGACGGACTGCCCCACCCCCAGGCGGCGGAGCTAGCCAGTCTTCAGATGGGAAGGCAGTGTAGGCGCTGGCACGTGGGTGCGTGTTCCCGCAGTGCTGGCGAGGGTGCCCAATCTGGCACTGCAGCTGGCTGGTGGGAGGGCTGCCTCCTACACCGGGAGGCGGTACCCCCGCGTGGGCTTTGCAAGGAGGCCCGGAGCACCGTGAAGCAGCGAGATGGCCACGACTGCAGCTCCAAAACCCAAGGACAACACAGGTCAGGGAGGCAGACACACCTACGCCGCACCGCGCAGGGCCAGGCCCGACCTCAGCACAGCTTCCTGCCCCTGGAACACGAGGGCCACAGATCGCGGCCCTCCCTGACACACACGAGCACAGTGTTTATCACCAGAGGGCTCAGGCGGAAGGTGGGGTAGTAAATCCACCCCTTAAGAGACAAACAGCCTCCAGCACAGGCCCTGCAGGGGGTGCCGGGCAGCGTGGCTGATCAGGGCCGTCCACAGTCCAATTTCACAGACACGTCCAGCCGCCCTCTCTGAGCCCCAGCCGGGCTCCGCAGGCCAATGGAGGCCCCACTGCTGCACGTCTCAGCAGGACCCTTGCAGCTTAAATAAGCCAGAGCCAGAGTGGGCCCCACCCCAGCCCAATGCCAGTGAAAGCAAGAGCCCAGCACAGGTGCCCTCCTGCATGGGCCTGGGTGCCGCGCCGGGACAGCGGGAGTGAGGACAAGGTCAGCGTCAAAGCCCCCACACGGGAAACTGCCGCGGCCCAGAAGTCCAGACCTCCCAGCACCGGCGCTGGAGCAGCACCAGGCTCCCTGCCCGGGCGGGCCGTCGCCAGCCTTTCAGGAAAACCCGGAGTCCTGGGAAGGCCGGAATCTGAGGCAACCCCGCTCGACCCGGAGCGCTTGCCATCTCTTCTCCCCCGCAACCACATAAACAACCCCTCCCCCCCGTCAAGCGGGATCTCACTGACACAACTGGGCATCGCAGTGCCGGCAGGCAGCAGCCCGGGCTCCGCACCCTGGAAGGAGACCTGCGCCAAGCAGGGCGGAGGCCGGGGAAAGCATCAGGACAGCACCTTTCTGCCACGTCAGTGGGGGGGGGGGACGCGGCGGCTCTGTGGGCCACGGGCACCACACCACATCACCACCCCCAACCCACTTTCATCTTCTTACAGGATCTGCTGCTGCCGCCTTTTTTCAGGTACGATTTGTACCAAGCAAAAGAGAGATTTTACGGATGCCCAGCGCGCTCCTCAGCTCACATTCCCCCCGCAGCCTGAGGCTCCGTCTGGGCAGCCTCCCCCTCATGCCACTCGAGGGGACAGACGGTGGTGGGAGGGTCCGCGCAGCAGCAGGTCCAGGCGGCCAGGAAGCCCCTTCGGCTAGTCCCCATGGAGCCTCCCAGACGGCCAGGGACCTGAAAGGGGAGTGGCTTTTCTTTTATCCACTTGGTCACCTTCACACAAAGAGGAGGAAAGAGGCTCCAGGCTGATGGCTGACCCCCGGCCCCTGCCCTCCGCGGCCCCTCAGGGTGCTCCTGACCTCTTGGCTAGTCAGCCCCGGGACTCCAGGGTCACCCAGCCTCCCTGGAGGCCAACGTCCTCCCCTTGCCAGGATCCGGGGCCCACTCCCTGGCGTGGGGTACTCACGAGTTTTAAAAGCCACTGGGAGTAGGATGTGGACAGCAGCTCGCCAGTCCCTCACGGCCCCTCCCCCACCTAAAAGTGTTTTGCTTCATCATCTCCAAGACAGGCCTGGGCGCCAGGGTGAGCCGGGTCCTGCCTGCACAAGGCCATCACCTTGGGACCTGCCGGGGCGGCCCGGGTGCAGCCTGGCAACTCCGGGGACCGGCCGGGAGCAGGCGCCGTGCCTGTCTTCCCCAGCAGCCCTCTGTCCTGCCCGCCCAGCCAGCGTTGCCATCTCTTGCAAAACAGCTCCATGTTGGGGGGGGGATGCAAAGGGAAGAAGGAACAACTGTTGCTAGGGTAGCTCTGCGCCCCCCGTGGCCCCCACCCCAGTCTCAGTTTCCGGCACTCACCTGAGGGTGTGCTGCTCGGGGCCGGGGAGTCGGCGTCCTGGGTGCTCCAGGGTCGGTCCCAGCCTGTGAGGCTGAGCGATTGCAGGCCAAGGCACAAGTCGTTTGCATCTGGGAGGCCACGGGAGGATTCTTGCGCAGAGGTGGGGAAGAGCATCCTGCTTGTGACTGTTTCTTCAGAGTCCTGGAAGTCTGCTTCGGAGAGGACAGCGGAAACCCCGGAGTTAAGGGCTATTTCCCCCAGTGTTATCCGCAATAAATACGGTCAGCAGCAGCCTCCCCGGCTCAGGGAGCAGACACCCGCGCTGTCTGGACGCTGCGGGCGCTGCCATGCAGCCCCCTCCTCACACACACCCCTATCCCGTCTGCAGTACAGACGGGCCAGCATGTGACCAGGCTGCTGCTGCTTCCTGCTGCCAGTGACATCAGCCGCCAGCGAGCAGAGCGAGCGGCATCACCCTCCCGGCGCGGGGAGGAGCAGAGGGCCGGCGGGGAGGAGACTTGCCACTTGGAACAGTCCGGGAGCAGCAGCGCCCGTGAGCCAGATCGCGAGGCAGTGCCCTGGTCTCTAGCAACGGTGGCCACGCAGCCGTCCGGCGTGACTGAAGTCCTCTGCCCACAGCCCAGCTGAGGCGGCCGCTGCTGCTCCGCGGCTCTGCCCTCCAGCCCCTCCCCCCCCGCCGCTCTCCACCCCCAAACCCAAAAACACTCTAGCGCTGGACTCTCTCCAGCTGCTTGCTCAAGCCAGTACAAAGCTGCATGCTCTCGCCAGCAGCAATGCTGCGCCGCGCATGGCCCGGGGTAGCACCCTGACACAGCAGGCCCCGAGAAACAGGCCAGCTTCAGAAGCTCTGCACACTGGGCCCTCCGGAGCAGCCGAGGTGCTTGGGCTCACCTGGAGCAGCTTAGGGCAGAGAAAAAGGGTCAGGCTTGGGCAGCCGGTGCCGCCCAGCTGCTCCAGGCCGGCATGGAGCCACTCCACAGAGGGTAACCCTGGGCCCAGCTTCCTCACCTGTGGACCTACATCAGGAGCACCCTCCTGCAACTAGCTGGGGCACAGGCAGAGATGGGGGGTATCTGGCCCCATCCGAGTTCTGGTCTCTGTGCCCTACCTGGAGCACGTCAACACACTGGCCAGCTAGGGGTCCTCAGCCAAGTCCAGCTTGGCCCAGAGCTCCAGGACCCCTGCTGGGCTCCTCCACCACACCCTCCAGCACAGACTCTCCAATATGGGCCCCAGGCACTGGGCTACTCCCTCAGAGAAGGCACAGCAGCGGCGGCACTCCGCTGCAGTGTGCTCCCAGGCTGCAGGAAGCCACCAGACAGCAGCAGGCCCGCCCGGAGCGCCCAGGCCAGCGTCTGCGTGGGGCACAGGCAATACAGCGCCGCCAGCCATAAAGGCCACGTCTGCCTGTGGCCAGGGGCCTCAGGCTGTGCCGGTGTCCGCGGGAGGGGCCCCTCTGGGGCTGCTGCGTCACGGCCGCCTCCTCCCCGCCCGCTGCCTGCTGTGCAAGGGCCGGGCCAGGACGGTCCCCCTGGTGGTGCCCTCGAGACCCTTCCTCCAGCTTCCCCACAACCGTCCTTCCCAAGTGAGGACATGTGTTACAAAGACATAAAGCTTCCTTTAAAAAAAACCCATATTAAGTGCCCACTCCCCCAAACCAGATGTCTGTGTGTCGCTACCCCAGTGCGAGGGTCTCTCAACCCTCTCTCGCTGTCTAAGACAGACACACCTGGGGTACAGTGGCCCCAGGTGGAGGACCTAACACCAACCAGGCTCTTGCCATGAAATGCAGCTCAGGGTGGGCAGCACACCCGGCAACCCTGGGCCTGCGCGGCCCTCATAGGATGCTCCGCCCATGAAGGTCGGAGCAGAACCGACCTTCTCACCCAGCAGCAGGGGCACAGACCTGAGCAGTGGCGGCACCCCCTCTGGAGGGGCCTGGAGGCCGAACGCCGGGCACCCTGCTTCAGGTCTCCCCCGGCCATGTCCCTGCCACCTGATGGCTGTCATCATGCTGCTGCAGGATCTAAGGCCAATGGCGGCCACGCATCGACCCTTCTGGGCGCTGACGGGTTTGCTTTGCCCCGGCCCTGCCGCTGCGAGTTGGGGACCGCGTTAGTCAGTGCCGTGACCACGTGGTTGTCACCCAGACGACGCTGCGCAGGGTCCCCTGCATGCTCAACCTTGGGCTTCTGGCAAGCCAAGAAGAGGCCAGAAAGGAATAGCGGCCCCGCGCGGGGAGCCATTAAAGCAGACTCCGCCACACGGAGGCAGAAGGGCCTGAAGACTCCCGCCGCACGCCCTGGGGGATGCGAGGTGGCCCATGGCACTGATGCACCTGTGCTGATCCTAGGAAGGAGGGGGGTCTAGCTTTGGGAAGGCGGTCAGCAGCCCGGAAGGCTAGACGATCAAACTGACGTGCAGTGGGTAAATCTTCAACACGAGGTGCTGAGTACAGAGTTCAAGGTGGAGCAGAGACCGGGGCCGGGAGGCCAGGCACAGGGAAGAGGGGCGCCGAGCAGGAAAGCGGTGCTCCCGCGGAGGGCTTGGCGCGGGGAACAGGGGCTGCAAGGAGCACAGCGGCACCTCCACTCTGACTGTAAACTACTGTGAAATTCTGCAGGTTGGTGGCGCCTGTTGGCGAAGGAACACAGAAGAGGAGCAGCCAATGTGTGCAGGGAGCAGGCATTCCTGGATTCATAATCCTTTGGTTTTCACGTAAACACTAACAAAACCAAATCTGTTTCCCTGTTTGTGTCTTCGGAATGGAAACAAACACACTAGGATAGTTTGTGCAACAGCCACCCTTGAGGTCTTTTACAAAATCCTGACTTCCTCCTCAGCTCCAGGCCCTGGAAGTGGCAGAGAGGGCGAGGAGACCTCTTGTGCCCACAGATGCCTTCAAGTGACTGACTTCACAGCCACCTGGCACGTCTATTTAAGTCAGTGACTACAGCTCTTAAAAGTTTTGACAAAGCCACACAGTAGCTGCCTAGGAATGTATTTCTAAAAGACTACTTGCCCCCCCAAACCAAGAAAACCGAAATGCGGGTTTTGAGACTCCCTCAGACACGCGCGCTTGAATCGACACCGTGTCTGTGCAAGGGCCGCACGCGCGGGGACACCCGCTCAGGGCAGCGCTCCTCCGACTGCAGTGGGCTGATGGCCCACTTGGGAACCTGTTTAAAGTGCTGATCCAGGATTTCCCTGGTGGCGCAGGGGTTAAGACACAACCTATGAAACTGTCCGTGGCCACTGCAGCACAAGTTCGATTCCCGGCCAGGGAGCTACCCACAGGACGCAGCAGACCTCTCCTGTCTCCCTGCTGCTCCTCTCAGCAGTGGATTTTGGTCAATCCACCTGTTCTGCTCCCCACTCTGTCTCTGGTGAATCCTCTCACTGCCCCCACACCTCTGGCCTGTACCCCAGCTCTTGTGTGCATGAATAAATCAATCTTTAAAAATAAAAATAAGGCCTTCCCGGTGGCGCAGCGGTTGAGCGCTGGGATGCGAAGCTGCCCGCGGCCTCTGCAGGGCTGGTTCGATCCCCGGCTGCTCCCCGGCCACCAGAGGAGGGTCCCACATGGCGCGCAGACCTCTCCTGCCGCCCGCTGCTCCCCTCAGCTGTGTACTTCGGTCCTTCTGCCTGCTCTGCTCCCCGCTCTGGCTCTGGTGAATTCTCTCACCCTCCCGTGCTTCTGACTGTACCCAGTGCTTGTATAAACCAAACAAGCAAACAAACAAACAAATAAATAAAACATGCCTCTATTAAAAAATAAAAAAATAAAATAAAAATAAAAATAAAGTGCTGGTCCAGAAACAGAATTTCCATTTCTAACAAACTCACAAGCCACTGGTCCTCAAAGTTTCAAGTGGTCTCTCTGCCCCAAGTCCACTGTTCCAGGTGATCCGTCGCGCGCGCTCATAGCTCCCCCTCCACGTGGCCGGCCCCTTCCTGTTGCCTCTCCAGTGAAAGCCAAGCTTCAGTCCATGGCTTGTTAACTTTCTCACGCTGCTCACCACACACCAAAGGCTAAGCTTGAGTTAATCCAACTCCCCGGAAACTCGGCCTCCGGGGACGGCTGTATAGGTCGCCTGGCGCCCACGGGGCGGCAGCGGCTCAGAGCGGCAGCACGAGGGCCCGGACACTCAAGCCAGGTGCCCGTCCTCTCGGCTCCGGGTTCAGCCCCACCGCAGAGTAGCATGTCCTCAATAGGAGAGCACCGCGGGTTTATGCTGTACCACCCACTGGAGAACAAAAACCAAAACAAATTCATGGGCTTCCTTTAGTCTTAACTGCTTTTAATAAACTTCAAATGAATTCTGTAAAAAATACTTCGGATTTTGTAAAATAGAAACCAATATACTAGGGGCCTCCCTGGTGGCGCAAGGGGTTAAGAGACAACCTATGAAGCTGTCCCCAGCCTCTGCAGCATGAGTTTGATCCCCAGCCGGCCAGGGAGCTACCCACAGGACGCAGCAGACCTCTCCTGACTCGCCCGCTGCTCCCCTCAGCAGTGTGTTTCGGTCCACTGCCTGTTCTGCTCCCCGCTCTGTCTCTGGTGAATCCTCTCACCCACCCCCACATCTCTGGCCTGTACCCCAGTTCCTGCATGCATAAATAAATAAATATTAAAAAAAAAAAAACCAACATACTCAGATTTTAAAATGTCACGTACTATGCTTATACCCTGGAAGAGCCAACACTGTTAAGAAGTTATTTCCAGCACACGGACCCATACAGGCCATGCAGCCGTAACAATCACTTGCCTTCAACGGAAGGGAAAGCCCCCCTGCCCCGCCCCTCGACAGAGGGAAAGACTGTAACATACGGTGCCAGAACTGCCAGCTACCCCGAAGTGGGAACTTGGGAGCCGTGAAGACCCTACCTCACACCATTCACAAATGTTCATTTAACACAGATCAGAGAGACCTAAAAGTGAGAGCTAAAGCTATAAAGCTTCTCTAAGAAAAGACTATCTCTGAGGCTTGGAGGGGGGTGTGTGTCCACAGAAAAGCAACGTTCTCTCATGGAGGACACAGAAAGCAAGACCTAGAGAAAATGGGGATAAACTGGACTCCTCACTTCTGCTCATCAGGACGCCGTCAGTAACCTGCATGTGTGTCACGTAACACCACTCTGGTCAACAGGGACGGCAGCCCCACTTGCCTATCGCTGGTGTTGCCACAGGCGCTGCACTTCTTAAAGGAGCGGGGAGAAGTCTGAGCCACCCCCACCCCCAGCCAGAGGCTCAGGGAAGCGCTATCTGGGGGTCTCACGGGCCACGACGTCCCAGGGAGGCGCCCACCTGCCGACATACGTCCCCCTCATGCGTCCCAGGGGCCACAATGCAGCCTATGAGGCAAGCCGCAGGACGGGACACGCTCTCTGCGGCCACGTCCAGCAGCTGGCTGGTATCTGGGGCGTGCATGTAGGACATCTTAGCTCAGAGTCAAAGAGAAACATTGTAAAGGGCACAGAGCCATGCGAGGGCACTGCGCAGATGAGCAGCGGGCCGGGCACCTGGGGTCTGCTTGAGATCCTGAGTCATCAGAGACACAAGTTAAAGCACAGCACGTCCACAGCTGCTGCACACCTGCCGCTTCTATCGGGACAGCCACTGCTGAAAAAGGACTGCCGACTTCTGCGAGTAGGCGTCACCGCCCTGTGAGCCCGTGCTCCTCCTGGGTACTCCACCGGGGAATGGAGCATTTACCTGCGCAACAACCTGCACATGTGTGACAGCAGGCACCGACACCTGCAAACGGGCCAGGTGACCTTCAGCAGCCTAACATGAGCGTGACGCGTGCATACTGGAATACTACTCGGCAGCAAAAAGGGATTCTAGTATCTTATTGCATGGATAGATACAAAAACATGAGTGGGTCTCAGAATTATTCTACCAAGAAAGGAGTCTTACAAAAGAAAATTTTTTATGTAGGATTCCATTTATTTGCGGTTCTGGGAGAGGCAAAGCTAACGCTATGCTACAGCTGATGGCGACAAGACTTCAGGCTGCTCGCAGGGGCGGTGGTGGGGAGGGTAGAGGGTAGCCAGGGAGGCGTCCGAGATGGTAACAGACTGTATTTCAACAGGAGCTCGGCGTGCGTCCTTTCTGAGAAGTGCCAAGGACTTGTGCGCATTTCACACATCAGAACACCACTGTGTGTAAATCTACCTTAGAAGTGGTAAACAAATACTGAGAATTAAGGGGATGCGAGCTGAAGTTTGAGGGGTGTGTTAGTCTCATGTCTGCAACTTGGGCTGACTCATAAAAATAAGCTGGACCGATGAGCGGAATACACGACGTGCGGTGAAGCAGACACGACGGAACGTTTCCCATGACGTCTCCACGGTGGGTGCGCCAGTGCTCACGTGATAACTCAGCTTTTCTCTACCTTTGCCAATGCACATAAGAAAATGTTGGGGGGAAATGGACTGAGATTTTTCCAGACAACCCAGTCTGACCCAACGACCGGTCTGACATTAAGAACGGACACCATCACATAAGGTTTTGTGGAAGTCGTTTTCCGTGCGCAGAGCCAGTTAAAATCTGTACACTCAAGGTTTTGACAAAACACATCTAAACCCAGTGACAAGATACAAAGCATTACTGGGATACTCCACAATACTCCACTGGGACCATGTCCTTTCAAACTGACAAGATTTACATTTTCTCCATCCTTTAGGCAAATGGGGTGGAATGAGGCCTCTACGTGAAAGCGGAAGCATTCCCGATACACATCCAGAAAACTGAGAAATTCAATACAAATGACTTCGGTAACAAATCTTTTCACAATTGAGACGGTTTCCAGTACCTTCATTTCAACAAACGCGAAGCACTGACGGAAGGAAGGACTGAAAGGAAAGGGGGAGGAGCCGAGCCGCCCCACGCCCGGCGGTGCCCCCACAGCCCCGTGGCTTCACCGCCCCCTCCGTGAACACGCCTGCTCAGAGCCCAGACCCAGAAACACAAAGAACAAGATCTACTCGGTGTTGAAAATCCTGAATCATTCCAGCAGTAAGTGAGTCACCGGAAATTACGAAAGCTCTTAAATGCCTTGTCTCGTTAAGAAGCACTTCCAATAAATAAGTTATTAAATAATGAAACTATATCAAAACGTGTAACATTTAGGTCGTCTTCATCCATCGCCCCAGCAATCAATGGTCACAGAAACCCTCGGCACCCACCTGCAATCTGCTCATCACGGGAGGTGATTTAACATCTCAGTTTGGGCGGAGAAGTGCGACATGCGGTCGCCGAGACGCGCGAGTGTCGAGTACTACGCCGGGATGAGCCTGTGGCGCAGCAGGCTGGACCCGCGCGTGCAGAAGAGAAGGAACAATGGACACCTTCCCGCTGTTCCAGGGCGGGCTCACATGTTCCAAAACCTGACGGGCATCTACCCTCTACCACTTCCCTTCCGCAGCTTAGGCTTTACGTAAGAGAAGCTACATGTCGGGTTAAATGTGCAAGGAGTGCACTGCATTTTTTAACGTTTACTGCAGTGAAAAAAGACACTTGCTTTTTTAGCATTTTAACCCCCGTGAAGTGTACCATTCAGGAGCATTAAGCACATCCTCACAATCCACTGCCAGAACTTTAAATCTCAGGGGGAAAGTCTGTGCCCACGAAACACCAACTCCCCGGGAGCCGCTCCCCTCCGTGACTGTGGGCTCCAGGAGCTTCCGGTCCAGCTCACGCACGCAGCGCTCTGCAGACTCAGTCGCAGCAGGCCGGGCAAGGGGCCTCACCTCTACAGGCTGGGTGACAGCCCACGGGCCTCTTTGTCCACTCTCTGTGCATGGACGTTTGGGTGGTGACAGCCTCTCGGCGGCCAGTCACAGCAGGGCTAAGAGCGTGGCTGTACCAGCACGTGTACGCTGCGCTCGGACCCAGCCCACGGGGGAGGAGCGCAGGCGGGGACCACTCCACTTTCGGCTCTCCCTCTGGAACGGCGGAGGCACCCCGCTTCACGACAGAGGCGCACATGCTCCGGTCTCCCCCCGCAGCATTTGTCATTCTCTGCCTCTGTCTGACACAGGCCATCCTGACGGGCGTGCGCAGCACCACAGGGAGGGGATCCCACTTTTAAAAAGTCTACCAGGATCTAACAAACGTATGACGTTTGCTGCCGCCTGGCTCGCGGATCCGCGGGGCATGGTTTGGAAGTCCCACACCATGATCGGGCAGCACTGGATTCCCCCCACGCCGCCCAAGTGGTCCTAAAGCCAATGCCGCTTCGTCCAGGACGCAGCCTCCGTGTGGGCATCAAGTCCAACCTGTGCCAGAAAAACCCACCCCAGTGGCCAGAGACAGGGCATGGGCGTGCCTGGCGCCAGCCCCTTCCTTGGGCAACAGGCAAGGGGCAAAAGGAGACGAGGAGACCCCCTGGGAGAGCACAGGGATGGCCTCACGCCACAGCTGGACGCTGCACAGCCCAGCCCGCGGGGCCTCAGCATCTCCTCCCGCTCCGCGAGCCGAGCGCCCAGGCGCTCCCGCCACCCCGCGCTGGTACTGCCCACTCTGCTGAGGCGTCTGCTCATTTGCCAATACGCCTGTCGTGCGGAGTCTGGGCCCCTCGGCGAGGACTGACCACGCAAGGCATTACTGGCAGCGGAGTGAGACTCTGGGACTGGGACAGAAGCCCGAAGGGCCTGGTAGCGGGTGAGCGGGTCCGGCACGAAGGAAAGGAGGCCGGGAGCTGAAGACCACCCGCTTTGGCTGCGTCTTCCCAGAGAGCAAACAAGGCGCAGGCAGGCAGGAGACCGAGGGACCGAGGGCACCGGGGCGATCCAGACCGCGGACAGCGGCCCCTCCGCCCGCGAGGACGCTTCCTGCCCGGAGGCTGTGGAGTTCTGCGCGGCGCCGGCTGCTCCACAGCAGCCCAGCCCTTCCCACGCCACCCCCCACGGGCGGTCCGCAAGCACCTGCGGGCTCCTCCTGCGAACACGCGTCACGCGCGCAGAACCACGATGCGTGCAGGCGGCGCATCAAGATGCGCCCGAGACGTCAAGAGTCAGAGCCGACACCGGCCCTCCCGCCGCTGCCTGCACAGGGCCGCCCGCCGCAGCCGCCCGCGCATGGCGCACAGCGCGCAGGAACTGCCGCCGCCCTCCCCGAGACGGCCAGCCGGGCTTCCACCTGCCCGGAGCGCTGGACTCTGAATTCTGCTCGGCGGACCCGGCTAGGCATCCCATGACGCATCTGTCCACAGCGGGGACGGCCGCGTAACCCTAAAGAGGACAGAAAATGAGTGACACGGAAAGATCAAAGAGGCGGCGGCAAGTCCCGACAGCACATTCGGGAGGATTTCAGCTTCACAGCGGAACGTGTAAGAAACTGACTGGAGAGAGGCTCTGAGCGCCAACCTGTGACCGCACAGCCCGCCTCGGCCTTCAGTGGCTGCCCAGCTGCCCCGCACGGTGCCGGGCAGACCTGGGCTATCAGACACCGCACCGAGCACGGCACCCCCCAGCCTCTGCCCCGCGCGAAGTGCTCACAAGCCTGAGAGCAGAGTCAGGATGTGCTAGACGACTCAGGATGTGGAGACGAACTCTTCACTGGGGTGTCGGTGCCCTCCGCCCGTATCCCACTGCTGGAGCGAGGCCTGAGTAAGGGCAGTGAGGGGGACAGAAGCCAGGGCCCGGCGCCAGCCCGCTCTCCTCTGCTCCACTCCACATGCGCCTTCTGCCCAGAACTGTCCTGAAGAGCCAGCCGTGGCACCACCCGGGCGTGCCTGGCTTTCTGGAGCACCCAAAGAGCCTAACGGGCCACCTGCACCAGCACTCCGGGGGCTGATCGGTGACCCCTCCTAACCCTTCCACCCATCCCCCCAAATGGGTGGCGGGCTGCTCCTGTGATCGCCCTGGCCCGACAGTCCTCGTCGTGCTGCCTCACGATCAAGCCCCGGTGAGCGGTTGTGCCCTCCGGGACACCGGGGAGAGCCGTGGGAGTTGCCTCCCAGCCAGGGGGCGTGCCCAGGACAGCAGCAGGCCAGAGGGCCCCACAGGAACAGGAAGGCATGCCCCCTCACCAGCTGCCAGCCCCTCGCACATTCCTCTAGAACCACCTGCGGCCCAGACCCCGCACGCCAGCGGCGGCCAGGAGCACTGCAGCAGCCATTATGACGGGGAAGAATTTTCAATTTTAATTAAATCCATCACACTGAAACACTGGCACTGGGCTTCTGCTACTGGAAAGCTTCAACATGACGCAGAACAGCTACACCGTCAACGTTAGTTTTCTGACATCTAAACATGCGTCAGCCACCTCAGAGGAAGACTCACAGGCAAGCCGAGGCGGGCGTGAGTGAAGACACGCCGCAGGCACCTCACCCCCCACGTCCCGTGCTGCCGAGCACATGCCGTCAGTGAGAGCCCCAGGAAAACACACACGTGCGGCGTTTCGAAGACTCAGCAGGAGAACGATCACCAAATGCATGCATTTCTGGACCCCACCCACGTGGAGAAGGCGCCACACACGCGCCAGGAAGGGGCACGGCAACGTGACCATGGCGAGAGCAGCTCCCAGATGAGATTCCAAACTCATGCCTCCATCCCAGTTGAACACATTTATGTATTTTGTTAAAAAAGTAAAATCCCAAGCTCTACAAAAACAAGTGTAAAATGGGGCACATTTCTGCCACATGTCGCTGCGAAGGCAGATTTCTCTCAGACGCGCGGACACTCACGTTCCCGATATGGAGGTGCAGCAAGTCATCGCACCCAACACCTCAGACGTATGCAGCGGACTATGCCAAGCACAGCTTCATAAACCGGGGGATAGGAATAAAAAATACACCACTTCAATTTTTTTTATGAAAACGTGCTCTTTTTGTTCCATTTGCCATGCATTCGTGAACACCTTCAACCACACTGGCACTACCTGGCTTTTCATCTTATCAAAGGGGTAGGTCCAAAAAAACATGAACTTGGGCCTCCTGGTGGACGCAATCTATGAAGCTCACTATAGCACAAGTTCGATCCCTGGCCAGGGAGCTCCCCACAGGGCGCAGCAAGCCTCTCCTTTCTCCCCGCTGCTCCCCTCAGCAGTGTACTTCGGTCAGTCTGCCTGTTCTGCTCCCCACTCTGTCTCTGGTGAATCCTCTCACCCCCCACACCTCTGGCCTATACCCCAGTTCTTGTATATATAAATAAATCTTTAAGAAAAAATCCACAATCTAAAAAATGAGGTGCGTATCTGCCAGACATGCGCAACAGGAACACGTGTGCACAAACAGCCACAGTCACACGAGTGAAAGCTGTGCGGGAGGCAGGTGAGGAGAGAGAGGGTGGCGCCTGGAGGGCGCATGAGGGCTCCTGGTCTGCAGGGGAACACGGCGGCGATGCCCTGGCAAGGACGCTTTGCAGTTATCTTGTTGAACTAACCGGCATCTTTAGCAGACAGTGGAAGTACTTTTCCCAGCTAGAGTAAATGCAGCAGCTGTCAATTTGCAGCTGCCGTCCTTCGGCCGCCTTTTCTGAGCCTCCCTGCACGTCACTGGCCTCCGCAAGGGTCAAGGAATACTCTACAATAACTTGACTCTACTTTACTAAGACAGTTGAAAGCACTTTAATCTGTGGCAGTTTGCAGAGGGTCTTAGTTTTAAATGTTATTCTCCTTTAACAAAGGGCACATGAGACAAATCGGATCTTTCCTTTCTCCAGGTTTTGGACAGAACAAGCAGTTACTGGCCTTCCATTCGGTCGAGGCTGGCCAGCCTGCCGTTGAGAGCCAAGCTTGCCAGCTGCCCAAAGGCGAGCCGTCCCCTCACCAGCCAGTCTCCTCCCTGAACTCCCTGGGGGACGGGGCGAGGGTGGGGAGCCTCATCGAACAAGGACAGGCTTCACACTGCTTTCACAGTTGCTCTAAATCTGGATTCACACCCGCACACACCCCTTGGCACACAGGGCCAAGACCGCACAAGTGTCAATTCAAGATGATTACTATTCCCAGCCGTCATTAAAGTGCCGGTGAAGAATGTCTGCCAGTCCAAGCCCAATTTAAAGCACACAGAAGTGTGAGTTTAAAAAGCTGTCTTCTCTTAGCTTCCTAACCAAGGATGGAATCACAGTTGTCTTTAAGGTCCTTTGCTTTTTCAGCCCCTTGTGGAATTTCCAATCCCAACAGGCGACGACAAGGGTCACCAAGATATTCAACAAAATAGGTGCTAAAAGCCTAATAGTTTTTAGCTGACAAAGCCGGAACAGTTAAAAGGTGTGCTATCCAGTGAGATGACTCACTTCACTGGTTTTCTTCTCTTCAGATGTGGCAAGAAGCGCTTGCAAATGCAGAGGCAGCCTCGGGAGGCCGGCATTCCACAAGTCACGAAGAGCACAAATACATCCCTCCACCCAGTAATTAAGAATCTCTCAGTAAATACCCAAATGCTGAGAAAGAGATACCTATGAAGATGTTTGTCGTAAAGCTATTACTGGTAAAAAGCTGGAGATAACCATTTCTCTCAGAACAGAACAGGCACTTAGCTGTTAAAGTTTGGCTCTCAGCACATGATAACCGAGAATGCGTAAGTGGTGAGGGAGAGTCAACTGTTTAGAAAGCATGATTATAACTGACTGAAAATATCCAGAAATATATAGAAAAGAGATTGGCAGTTATCAAAACAGCTGAGCAGACAGTAGATAATAAATGTGTAAATGTGTACAGAAATTTCTGAACTATTTATTGCAAACAAAAATCAGCAAAAGAGACCGCCGGGGCAGACCGGGAGCACAGGGGAGCGCGTCCCTGCATCACCATTTTAGAACAGGGACCTTTCTTCAGTAGAGGCTGCTTGAAACTGGCAGAAAGCTCCCGGAGGAGCCAGAGGTGAGCTGGGAAGTTCGCCCAAGATGCCGGCCAGTACCAGCAACACAGTGTCCCAAGGAATACGGCTAATTAGAAAACAGGCAGTAGGGAGTAGAAAACCCACATGCCACCCAGCAACTCCTCAGGAAAAAAGCACACCACGAAAAGAAAACCACCTACCAGATTGCAACGACAGTAACTTGGAAGAACTTCTGAGCCTTCCAGAAAGAGAATTTAAAATTGCCGTGATTAAAAAACTGACAGAAGTCATAAAGGAAAACAATGATAAGGGAAAAATAATTAACGATCAGAAGAATGAAATTGAGTCCCTAAAGAAAAAAATAAAAGAAATGCAGGAGATCAAAGAATTAATGGAGGTGCTAAAGAACTCTGGGAAAAGCAATGAAAGCAGAATAGATGAAATGGAAGAACGAATAAGTACTCTTGAAGACACAGAAATAAAAAGAACTAAAACAGAAAAGGAAAGAGAAGTACAAAGGAAAAAGACTGAAGACAGACTTCGGGAACTATCTGACTCCATGAGGAAAGGAAATATAAGAGTTACAGGAATCCCAGAAGGAGAGAAGCGAGACCTAGGAACAGAGAAAATATTCAAGGAAATAATTGAAGAGAACTTCCCAAACATGAAGAAGGAGTTGAAAATTGATATACAAGAAGCAAGAAGAACACCAAACTTCCATGACGAAAGGAAAAATACAGCAAGACACATAATAGTAAAGCTCCCAAGAATCCAAGACAAGGAAAAAATAATGAAGCTGACAAGAGGGAAGAAACAGATAACAGTCAAAGGAAAACCAATGAGGCTGACATCAGACTTCTCCGAAGAAACACTACGAGCAAGGAGAGAGTGGAGGGACATAGTCAACAGACTCCAAGAAAACAGATGCCAACCAAGAATACTCTATCCCGCAAAGCTCTCCTTCCTCTATGAAGAAAGAATAAGGACCTCCCCAGATAAACAGAAACTCTGGAATTTCATTATGACTAAACCCCCACTCCAAAAAATACTACAAGGAATCCTAAAGCCAGAACCTCAGAGGGACGAATAACAACGAAAGAAGACCAAAAAAAAAAAAAAAAAGTTATTGAAAGAATAAATAAATAAAATCAAAGTAAAGACAAACACAATGGCAAATACAGATGCTAACATATCAATATTAACTCTAAATGTAAATGGACTAAACTCTTCAATAAAAAGACACAGAGTCGCAGGCTTGATTAAGAAACAAAACCCAACCTTTGCTGTCTCCAAGAAACACAGTTAGCTACAAAAGATAAAAATAGACTCCAAGTTAAAGGTTGGAAAACAATCCTACAAGCAAATGGACCAAAAAAGAAAGCAGGAACAGCTACACTTATATCAGATAAAACAGATTTCAAACTCAAAAAGATAAAAAGAGACCCCAACGGTCACTACATTATAATCAAGGGGACAACACTTCAAGAAGAAATAACACTCATTAACATATAGTCACCAAACGAAGGAGCACCAAAATATATCAGACAACTGCTGTCATCTCTGAAAACAGACATCAGAGAAAACACATACATAGTGGGAGACTTCAACACACCACTATCAACAATGGATAGATCAACGAGACAAAAAATAAGTAAAGACACTAAAGCTCTAAATAAGGATCTAGAGAGCTTGGGCTTAACAGACATCTATAGAACACTAAACCCAAAAAAATCTGAGTACACATTTTTCTCAAGCGCACACGGATCATTCTCCAGGATCGATCACATACTGGGACACAAGACAAACATCAACAGATACACCAAGACTGAAATTATACCAACCATCTTTTCTGACCATGAAGGCATCAAACTAGAAATAAACCATAAAAAGAAAACAAGGAACTCTCCTACCTCATGGAGATTGAAACCCACACTACTGGAAGACCACTGGACTAACGAGGAGATCAAAGAAGAAATTAAAAAATTCTTTGAATTGAATGACGAGGACACCAATTTCCTAAATGTATGGGATGCAGCAAAAGCAGTAATAAGAGGAAAATACATAGCAATAAAGGCTCACATCAAGAAACAAGAAAGAACTCAAAGAAACAACCTAATCTTGAAGCTCAAAGATCTAGAAAAAGAACAACAAAAAAAAAAACCCAAAACCAGTAGAAGAAAAGAAATAATAAAAACCAAAGCAGAAATAAATGAAATTGAAATTAAAAAAAAATCCAAAAGATCAATGAAACCAAGAGCTGGTTCTTTGAAAAAATAAACAAAATAGACAAACCCTTAGCCAGGCTCACAAAGGAAAAAAGGGAGAAAGCACAAATAAACAGGATCATAAATGAAAGAGGAGAAATCACAACGGACACAGCAGAAATCAAAAGAATAATCAGTAACTACTATGAACAGTTATATGGAAACAAGTTCAACAATCTAGAGGAGATGGACAAATTCCTACAACTCTACAATCACACAAAGCTAGATAAAGAAGAAATAGAACACCGAAACAGACCAATTACAAACAGCGAAATTGAAATGGTAATCAAAAACCTCCCCAAAAACAAAAGCCCAGGACCTGATGGACTTACAAATGAATTCTACCAAACATTCAGAGATGAATTAGAGCCTATCCTTCACAAACTCTTCCAAAAAATTGAGAAGGAAGGGATAATACCAAACACGTTCTCTGAAGACAACACTGCACTGATACCAAAACCGAACAAGGACAACACAAAAAAGGAAAACTACAGGCCAATCTCCCCAATGAACACCAATGCAAAAATCCTCAATAAAATTTTAGCTATCAGAATCCAACAATGTGTCCATAAGATAATTCACCACGACCAAGTAGGATTCATTCCAGGGACACAAGGATGGTTCAACATCCGAAAATCAATCAACGTTATCCAACACATCAACAAAAAGAAATATAAAAACCACATGATAATATCAATAGATGCTGAGAAAGCTTTCGACAAAGTGCAACACCCATTCATGATAAAAGCCCTTGAAATTCTTGGGATACAAGGAACATACCTAAACATCATAAAGACCATATATGACAAGCCAACAGTCAGTACCATCCTCAATGGTGAAAAGCTGAAAGCATTCCCATTAAGATCTGGAACAAGACAGGGATGTCCACTCTCACCACTGCTTTTCAATATAATACTGGAAGTCCTAGCCAGAGCAGTAAGACAAGAGAAAGACATACAAGGAATCCAAATAGGAAAAGAAGAAGTCAAACTATCACTATTTGCAGATGATATGATAATATATATAGAGAACCCCAAAAACTCCACAGAAAAACTAATTAAACTCGTCAATCAGTTCAGTAAAGTGGCAGGATACAAAATCAACACGTGAAAGTCAGTAGCCTTCCTATACACAAACAATAAATTTGAAGAAGAAATAAAAAAAAACCATCCCTTTTATTATCGAAACAAAAAAAATCAAATACTTGGAAATAAATCTAACAAAAGACGTAAAGGACCTATACAAAGAAATCTATAAAACACTGTTAAAAGAAATAGAAGAAGACACAAAGAAATGGAAAGACATCCCCTGCTCATGGATTGGAAGAATAAACATTATTAAAATGGCCATCCTACCAAAAGCAATATACAGATTCAATGCTATTCCAATAAAATTTCAATGTCATTCTTCAAAGAAATAGAACAATTATTGACGAAATTCATATGGAATCACCAAAAACCCCGAATAGCCAAAGGTCTCCTGAAAAAAAAAAAAGAAGGGAATGAAGGCATCACACTCCCAGACTTCAAACTATACTACAAAGCCATAATCATCAAAACTGCATGGCATTGGAACAAGAACAGACACACAGACCAATGGAATTGAATAGAAAATCCAGAAATAAACCCACAGATTTATGGTCAACTAATCTTTGACAAAGGAGCAAAGACTATGCATTGGAGCAAAGAAAGTTTGTTCAATAAATGGTGCTGGGAAAACTGGGTCGCTACATGCAAAAGAATGAAGCTTGACCACTACCTCACACCATACACAAAAACCAACTCAAAATGGATTAAAGAACTAGACATAAGACCTGTAACCATAAAATACACAGAAGGAAATATAGGCAAAACACTACGTGATATGCACCTCAAAGACATCTTTACAGACACATCACCCAAAGCAGTGATAGTGAAGGCAAAGATCAACAGCTGGGACTACATCAAATTAAAGAGCTTCTGCACAGCAAAAGAGACAATAACCAAAACAAAGAGAAACCCCACCGACTGGGAGAACATTTTTGCACACAACACTAATGATAAAGGACTGATCACAAAAATCTGCAAAGAGCTGATGAGACTCAACAACAAAGAAAATAATCCTGTCAAAAAATGGGCAGAAGAGCTAAAAAGAAACTTCTCTGAAGAGGAAATGCAAATGGCCAACAGGCATATGAAAAAATGTTCAACATCACTTGTCATCAGGGAAATGCAAATCAAAACTACCATGAGATACCATCTTACACCAGTTGAGAATGGCACATATTTAAAAAACTAGCAACAACAAATGTTGGTGAGGTTGTGGAGAAAAAGGAACTCTCCTGCACTGCTGGTGGGAGTGCAAACTGGTCCAACCACTTTGGAGAGCTGTGTGGAGATTTCTTGACCTATTAAACATAGAGCTTCCATAGGATCCAGCAATTCCACTCCTAGTATTTACCCAAAGGACACAGAAACATCAATTCCAAAGAGCACCTGCACCCCTATGTTTATAGCAGCACTGTTTACAACAGCTAAGCTTTGGAAACAGCCCAAATGCCCCAAAATAGATGACTGGATCAAGAAGATGGGGTCCATATACACCATGGAATATTACTCAGCATTCAAAAAAGATAAACACATGCCATTTGCAGCAACATGGATGGTGCTGGAAGGGATCATGCTCAGCGAAATAAGCCAGAAAGAAAAAGGAAAACACCGGATGGTCTCACTCATAGCAGGAATCTAGAAAACCTAAATAAGGGACCAGGAAAATGAATAACTATAAGAAAGTGAAAATCAAAATCAACAAACAACTATGAACCAGAGACACTCTATGGGGGGTAGGGGGTGGGGAGGGATTGGGGTCAAAATAAGGGGGTTGCAACTGTATGGGGAATATAAAAATAAAATTTATAAAAATAAATCTTTAAAAAAAAATTTTTAAATCAGCAAAAGAATTCATTAAATGGTTTTAAGCATTTAAAACTGGATATAACTCTCTGACAAAGGAACTCACAGTGTATTTTTAAAGCACAGTATAGTTAAATGCAAATGAACTGTCTTAACAGAGCTAGGTAGAACGGGGAGGGCATCTGGAGACGAATCTTAAAAGCCTCTATGACTGAGTGGCAAGGGTCTACTATTTAACTTTATGAGATTTCTCATTTTTTCATTTGCCCCCTTTAACTCAGGAAATGGATCCAACTAAGTGTTCCTGAAAAAAATTGACGCTACTCTCCACTCTAATCCCACCATCAAGACAAGTCCTGCTAAACACGTTTCTGAACGTTACACTAAGTGTGTGCAGCCACACACTTCCCACTCCTTTGAGAGCCTTGTGTCAACTTCAGGCCAGTTCACCACCAGGACCTGGTTCACTGCAACAACGATCTCAGCATGGCTTAAACCAATTTCCCCACATGGTTGACTTCCCCTCCTCCTCAGTTCTCCAGCTTCAAAACTACTTTTCTCAGAGACCCCCCTCAACCGCATGGGGCGACACATTCATGTCAGTCCCTATTGTGTCCCCTGGTTCAGGTCTTTCCCAACAACAGCACAAATGTGAAGTGACGTTCCTCCTCCTCCCCACTCACCCTGGGGTTCTGCAGGCCACAAGTCCGGGAGGAGAGCAGACCGTCTCCCCCGCTGACATCTGCTTCACAGCACCTCGGCCACGTATCATGCACTGACAAAGACATTGTCTCTTCATACGCGTTATGACCATTTTCATAAGTCGTCGGTCTCATTTACTCATAACACTGTGCCATAATTAAAGAAAGCTGCCCCTCTGCTATGTGGTGCAAATATTTTTTCTCCCTGGCCATGTTCGCCCATAGAAGCATACAATTCAGTGGTTTTCAGGGGTGCAGTGCTGTGCGTCGTTATGATATACTTTCTGCATCTACCATTTTGTAACGGGGGGCCCCCAGGAAAAGGGGAGGTTTCCTGCCCCACCCAAAGGAGGGTAGAGCTGAGCAGAGAGAAGAAGCTGCACAAGGGACAGAGGAAGGGAGGAAGGAAGCAGGATGGAGCCAGAAGGAGGCCTGGAGGAGACACGTGAAGAAACTGTGCTTGCGTTTTGGTCGCGGACGGAGTAACACAGATGTGGGTGAGACCCACGGGGAGGATAACAATGGCAGCGTAGATCTTGATTTTGCTCTTTTCCTCCCAAACTTGTCTGGTTGTTTCTGCTCCTTTTCTGTGGGTCCCTACTGAAAGGTGCCATGGACTTGTGGCAGCTTTGGGGCCTTCCTCTGGGCCAGATCTGCTTGGGTGGACTTTTACCCACGAGGGGACAGGTCACTTTGGGTGCATGATTTAGAAACTAGATTCTTTGCCTTTCCTGTTTTGTTTCCTAATTGTATTAAAGTTCCTTTCCTTCCCATTAAAGTCTCCTATGTTTTTGTGCTGATGCAGCAGATGGCAGAACCTATCAGAGCAGGCAGGTGTGCGGGGTGTGGGGTACCCCTATCCCTGTCCTGTAACAGACTATTCTGGGCATTTCATATAAATGGGATGATGTAATGTGTGGTCTTTACAATGAGCTTTTCCCAACTTTAGCCTATTATTTTCAACCATTTCAACAAATTAAGTCTCTAGTCCCTTTTGTTGCCTAATCACAGCCCACTGGGTGGAGACACCACACTTTATCCATCCCCCCGGGATGATGGCCTAGGTTTTCCCCACATACTGGCCATCGCGTGTGTCAAACAGTGAAGGCTACTGTTAGACCGCTGGTATCTCAGGTGGCAGACAAACACTAGGCTATGAGGAAAGGCCGGGAAAGGAGATCACAGGGGCTTTAAAAAGCTCAGCCTGAGTCACAGGAAACAGGGAAAAAGGAGAAGGAAGAATACGTAAAGAAATAATGGCAAAAAACTCCCCCAACTTGATGAAAAGTATCAATCTACACAGCAAAGAAGCTCAAGGAATGCCAAAGAGAGCCACACAGACACATGTACACACAGGCAAGGGACACACCATGGAGCAAGGCCCACGAGCAGACTGTGCCCAGCTGGGTGTGAGGTGCCCTCATAGAAGCCCTGGAGGCCACAGGCAGGGAGACGACATGCTCAAAGCTCAAGCAAGGATTCTATGAACAGCAAAACATCCTTCAAAAATGAAAAAGAAATTAAGACATTCCAGAAAAACAAGGAGCTTGTCCCTAGCACCGGCCCTATGGAAGTATAGTCCTCCTGGCTGAAATGGGGCCACCCAACAGTTACTTTAGCCCACATGAAGGAAAAACGCCCCAGAAAAGTAACAGGTAAATATAAAATACAAAACAAATGTCTTTGTTTATTGTTTCCATCCTACTAAAAATAACTGCCTAAACCACTAACTACATCCCTGCGTTGACAGGCACAGGTGGAAAGCTGTGATCTGAAGGGCATGAACAGCACAATGGGTGAAAGGGAAGGAGAAATACTGGAATATCAAGGCCTTCCCCAGTGGCGCAGGAGGTTGAGCGCCGCACTGTGAAGCTGTCCGCAGCCTCTGCAGCACCGGTTCAATTCCCAGCTGGCCAGGGAGCTACCCACAAGGTGCAGCAGACCTCACCTGACTCGCCCGCTGCTCCCCTCAGCAGTTTGTTTCGGTCTGTCTGCCTGTTCTGTTCCCCGCTCTGTCGCTGGTGAATCTTCTCAACCCCCACACCTCTGGCCTGTATCCCAGCTCTTGTATAAATAAATCTTTTTTTAAAAAATTAAGTTTATATTAATTTGAACTAGATTATTATAAATTTATAAGTTATTACAAAGTATTTGACAAACTGAACCCCTTTCATGATTGAAAAACTTTTTGAACTTAGAGAAGAATATCCTCGGGCCGCCCCTGGTGGCGCAGGCAGTTGAGCACAGCACTGTGGAACTGTCCCTCTGCCTGTTCGTTCCCCGCTCTGTCTCTGGTGAATCCTCTCACCCTCCTACACATCTGGCCTGTACCCCAGTTTTTGTATAAATCTTAAAAAAAAAAAAAGAATATCCTCAACCTGATAAAGGCGTTTCTACAAAAACCCCACAACTGTAATAACATCAAGCTTCCCTTGTGAGATCAGAACAAGAGAAGAACGTCCACTCTCATCCTTATTATTGAAAACTGTACTGAAATTTCCTGCCAGGGGAATCAGTCAGGAAGAAGAAATAAAGGGGCATCCAGATTCGAAGAGAAAAAGTAGAAAGTATTAACCTTGGATCTAAAAAATGCTAGGGAGGGCCTCCCGGTGGCGCAGCGGTTGAGCGCTGGGTTGCGAAGCTGCCCGCAGCCTCTGCGGCGCCGGTTCGATCCCCGGCTGCTCCCCGGCCACCAGAGGAGGGTCCCACATGGCGCGCAGATCTCTCCTGCCGCCCACTGCTCCCCTCAGCAGTGTCCTTCGGTCCTTCTGCCTGCTCTGCTCCCAGCTCTGGCTCTGGTGAATTCTCTCACCCTCCCGCGCTTCTGACTGTACCCAGTGCATGTATAAACAAAACAAACAAACAAACGAATAAATAAATAAATAAGACATGCCTCTATTAAAAAAAAATAAATAAAAAATGCTAGGGAACCCACAAAAAACCTAATAAAGCTAATACACGAGTTCAGGGAAGTGGCAGGGTCTAAGATCTAGATGCAAATATCAGTTAGATTCTATACACTTGCAATGAATAATCTGAAAACAGAATTAAAAAAACAGGATTTTCGAGCCTCCCCAAGTGGTGCAGCGGTTGAGTGCGGGGTTGCGAAGCTGCCCACAGCCTCTGCAGCACTGGTTCGATCCCCAGCCGCCGGCGAGGGTCCCACATGGCGCGCAGACCTCTCCAGTCTCACCCGCTGCTCCCCTCAGCACTGTATTTCGTCAGTCTGGCTCTTCTGTTCCCCGCTCTGTCTCTGGTGAATTCACTCACCCTCCCGTGCTTCTGACTGTGCCCAGTGCTTGTATAAACAAATAAATAAATAAACCTTTAAAAAAATAAAAAGGATTTTCAGCAAGAACAAGTCTACTCAGGAATACAGTTTAAGATCTGTACTACTTTCAATGGTAAATTTTAGGGTAAAGAATCTCATTTTTATGAACTAAAAGGCACACTGTTAATATGAAAACAGTCTCCAAACTGATGCAGAGTCAATGCAATACCTAGCAAGGTCCAACTGCTCTCTTCCCCCCTAAAATTAATAATGAATTGTATCAATGCTGAAAGACTCAAACGTCCTCATTTTAAAACTTTCTACAAAGCTACAATAACCAGGACTGTGTGGTCCTGGCATAGGGACAACATAATGGAACAAAACGGCGAGTCCAGCCATAAATCTTCACATTCACAGTCCTGATTTTCTACAAGGACACCAAGGCCATCAATAGGAAAAGCTCACTCTTTCAGCAAATCCTTTGTGGACAAGGCAAAAGAATGAATTTGAACCCCTACCTCACACCCCAAGCAAAAATGAACTCAGAATGGGATCACACAACCAAACGTAAAGGTTAAAGCTACTGTAGAAAATGCTTGGAGGAAAGCATGGGGTAAATCTGTGCAATACCAGACCAGGCAATAATTCTTACTCATGCAACCAAAGGGAAACAACAGATGAATTAGACTTCAGGCAAAAAGACAACCCACCAATACTTACAAATGTATTTACGAGAAGATATGATTTACAAATCCTATCTGAAAAGGGTCTAACTTCTTGAACACATAAGGAACTCTTATAGCTTAGGAATTAAAAAAAAGAAAAAAGACATGATTTTAAAATGAAGAAATAATTTAAAGCAGTATTTATTTGGCCAAAGACGACATACTGACTAGCTCGCCATCACTAGAGAAATCAAACCCCACTTGGACACCCACTGGGCTGGCTATAAAAGATAATACAAAGGACAGATGCTGGAAAAGCTCAAAACCTGCTTACAGTGATGCAACGTTAAGTGTAACATGGTGCTGCTGCTTGGGAAAACAGTGGGGCCGTTTCTCAAAGAATAAAATGCAAAGATGCCACATGATCCACTAATTCGCTTCTAGGTACATCCCTAGGAAATTGAAAACATAATCCCACACAAATTTCTGCGTGAATGTTATTAACAGCATTGTTCAAAGTAGCCAGAAAATGAAAACCACCCAAACGTCAACCAACTGAAGAAGGGTAAGAAGACACGCCGGTCAGTAACGGACCACTGCTCATCACAGAAGGGAATGTTGTCCCGCCTCAGGAACAAGGGCAGTGAGCCTTGACACCCACACTGAGTGCAGGAGACCACACACGAAGGGCAAATGTTTCATCGTTCGAGTCACACGACGGTCCAGGGTAGGCAGATGAGTGCCGGCCAGGGGAGGGGGAAGTGTGGAGGGGAGGGATGTCTAAAGGGACACGTTTTCTTTTGCGCAGTGATTAAAATACTCTGGAATTAGATGGTGGTGATGGCGCCACAATTCTGTGAATATACTAAAACCACTGAACTGTACCTATTTTTTAAGATTTATTTATGCAAGAACTGGGGTTCAGGCCAGAGGCGCGGGAGGGTGACAGCATTCACCAGCAACAGAGCGGGGAGTAAAACAGACAGACTGACTGAAATACACTGCTGAGGGGAGCAGCGGGCGAGTCAGGAGCCATGCCATGTGGGGATCTCCCTGGCCGGTTGGGAATCGAACCCACACTGCAGAGGCTGTGGACAGCTTCACAGCACTGCGCTCAACCCGCTGCACCACTGGGGAGGCCCTGAACTGCACATTTTTTAATGGCAAACATTATATGCAAATTTTATTGCAAAATTATCAAGCCATCCCCACCTTAAGAAGTCAAAATATGAACGGATTAAACCCAAAGAAAGCAACAGAAAAAAAAAAAACCCACTATGACACAAAAGTACAGTAAAACGGGTTTTGGCAAAACTCAAAGCCCAAAACTCATCCTTAAAGAAATTAACACAGAATCTTTCTAGTTCAGGTGAAAAAAAAAAAATCTAAAAAATGTGACAAAGTTAATTAAAAAGCCTAATACACCTGACAAAGTTAAAAAAAAAAAAAAAAGGGACAAGTTACCCATATCAAGAATATCGGAAACTCTAAAACCCTAAGGCTATGCTACATAAACTTATGCCAATGAAATTGAAAACCTAAATAAAATTAAAAATTCATAAGAAAGCAACTTACCAAAACTTACAAGAAAAAATAGGGCCTCCCTGGCGGTGCAGGCCCTTGAGTGCAGCGCTGGGAGCTGTCCGTGGCCTCTGCAGTGCGGGTTCGATCACGACCGGCTGGGGAGCAACCCACATGGCGCAGCCTGCTGCTCTCCTGGCTCACCTGCTGCTCTCTTCAGCAGTGGATTTCAGTCAGTCTGCCTGTTCTGTTCCCTGCTCTGTCTCTGGTGAGTCCTCTCACCCTCCCGCACCTCTGGCCTGTACCCTAGTTCTTGATGTATAAATAAACAAATCTTAAAAAAAAAGAAAAAGGGTGGCTATACCACAGCTATTAGAGAAACTAGCTCTGTAGCTGAAAACCTCTGTCAGAAAAACAAAACCAAAAAACACCAGGTCAGATGGCTTCATCAGCAAGTTATTCCAAAATTTAAGAAAGAAGTAAATTTTATGTAAAGTTCTTCCAAAGAAGAACCCATTCTATAGGAAAAACAGCAACGTCCCAATTAAAGCGGCCAGCATAATCTTGATACCACAAATATTTTAAGGCAGGAAAATTTACATGCTAACCTCATACTTGTAAGAACCCTAAAGGCGGGGCCTTCCCGGTGGCGCAGCGGTTGAGCGCTGGGTTGCGAAGCTGCCCACAGCCTCTGCAGCGCTGGTTCGATCCCCGGCTGCTCCCCGGCCACCGAGGGTCCCACATGGCGCGCAGACATCTCCTGCAGTCCGCTGCTCCCCTCAGCAGTGTACTTTGGTCCTTCTGCCTGTTCTGCTCCCCGCTCTGGCTCTGGTGAATTCTCTCACCCTCCCGTGCTTCTGACTTGTATCCAGTCCTTGTATAAATAAATAAATAAATCTTAAAAAAAAAAAAAAGAACCCTAAAGGCAACATCTGCAAACCAAATCTTGCAGCATGCTAAATAAAGTATACTATGGCCAAGTTAGGTTTCTTCCAGAAATAAAGGTTGGTTTTACATTTATATTCTTAACTGAATGCTGTTCCCATGTTTAAAGAAATAAACAGGGCCTCCCCGGTGGCGCAGCGGTTGAGCGCTGGGTTGCGAAGCTGCCCGCAGCCTCTGCGGCGCCAGTTCAATCCCCGGCTGCTACCCGGCCACCAGAGGAGGGTCCCACATGGCTCACGGACCTCCCCTGCCGCCCGCTGCTCCCCTCAGCAGTGTCCTTCGGTCCTTCTGCCTGCTCTGCCCCCGCTCTGGCTCTGGTAAATCCTCTCTGACTGTACCCAGTGCTTGTAAAATAAATAAATAAATCTTTAAAAAAATAAAGAAATAAAAATAAAGAAATAAACAGACGCAGAAATAACTGAAAGAATTTAATACTCAAGAATTTTTTAAAAACTTCTCAGCAAACTGAAATTAATTTATTAGGTAAAGAGTATCTCAAAAACCTTAGTCAACACACAATGGCAAAATGCTAAGAATTCCATCCCCACATTTTCTTCCCCAAAACTAGAAACAAAACACTTCTACTCAACACTCTAGGGGTTACTGAAGTCAATGAAATAAGCATTATGTTGGAAAAAGAATAAGGATTGGAAAGGAAGAGCAATATTGATAATATGCATACATGCTTGTATATGCTGAAAATCCCTAATAACCTGTAAGTAAATTAGCATTCATAAATAAATTTAGCATCATCATGAAATCTAATATAAATACACTAAAGCTTTCCCATGTACTGGTATAGAAGTAGGAGATAACATAATCCATTTACTTTATCAAAAAACTCAACCAAAAAAGTATCTCAAAAAAAAATCCATATTTCCTTAAAAAAAAAAAAAAGTTTAGGTATGACATCAAAACGCTGACTGTGAAGTGAAAGACCCAAGTTGTAACTACCGTAAAATAAAGAGCATACGCCATTTTTAATGGCAAACATTATATGCAAATTTTATCGCAAAATTATCAAACCATCCCCACTTTAAGAAGTCAAAATAGGAACGGATTAAACCCAAAGAAAGCAACAGAAAAAAAAACCCGAGGAGAGAAGGTGCGAGGACACCGCCCGGAGACACCGGCCATCCCTGCGCAGCCGGACACAGGACTCTGCTCCTCTGGGTGGCTGACCCCGCAGAAAAAACGCACACAGGCCTGCACACTCTCGAATATTAACAACGGCCAATGAGGACCTGAAAATGTTGAACCTCAGTAGAAATCCAGAAAACAAAACCAGAATCATGCTAAAGCACCACTCCATTCCCTGCGAACAGTCGTGTGAGGAAGGGAATACCCGAAGCTGGCAGGGAGGCTGGCAGGGACACACCCGGCTGGTAGGAAGTAAATGGGCACACACCTGGGCACATCTTGGCATTCTCTATGAATTGTGCAGATACTCGTGGAGAATGTCTGCACACGATTCATGCACAAGCATGTGGACAGTACCACTGCTGAACAGCCAAAACCCCACCAAGATTAAATCACAGACCATCTGAATAGACCAATAATGCATAAAGATTAAATCCGTAATCAAGTATCTTTCAGCAATGAACTGGACTTGATGCGTTCACTGGTGAAGTCTACCAAACATCAAAAGAACTAGTACCCAAGCTTCTCAAACTTTTCTAAAAAATTGAAGAGGAGGGAAACAATTCCCAATCCGTTCTCTGAAACCAGCATAATCCTAATACCAAAGACACTGCAAGAAAACTTGAACCAATACTTCTTATGAACACCGATGCAAACATTCCCAACAAAATACTCGTCAACAATTCAGCACACTGACAGAATTACGCACCACAACCAAGGGAGATTATCGCCAGTGCAAGGACGGCTCCACGGCGGAGCCAATGGAAACCACCACAGGAGTAAAACACGCTCCTGTCGCAATGCAGAAAGACCAGGTGACTAAATCCAACACCCTTTCTTGATTAGAAACACTCAACAAAATAGAAGAAAGCTACCGCTACATAATAAAGTCATACTCAATTATGAACATCATACTCGGTTATGACAAACAGGAAACTTTTCTTCTAAAAGGTCAGAGGTGCCTTTTTCACCAGCGCTGTTCAGCAGAGCATTGGAAGTTCCAGCCAGAGCAATGGGGCAAGAAATACAAGGCGTCCAAATGGAAAAGAGGAACAAAAACTATCTGTTTGCAGATGATACAATCTTATGTGGAGATAAACCCCAAAGACTCCACCAAAAAAGAAACTGCTAGAATAAACAATTTTATCAAAATAACAGCTATAACGCAAACACACGAAAACCAGCTGTTCTCTAGATACACTTGATCCTCGAACAATGCACGGAGGGTTAAGGGCACCAATCCCAATCTTCCAGGTGAAAACCCAGGTCTAACTTTTAACTGCAGTCATTTCTGGGTATCTTCAGAGTCTGGGGAGCAGGGAGCTTTAGGGCTCTGTAGGATACGCAAGTCCACAGATGCTCAAATCCTTTCTAGTCAGCCCTCCATACGCAAGGCTTCAACCAACCAGCTACAGACAGTTGCATCTGCGAATGCCGAAGCAGACAGAAAAAGACCCACGCGGTTCAGGCTGGTCAAGGGTCTACTGCACACAAACGACAAGTACATTACAAAAGCAATTCCTGGTGGCGCAGGCAGTTGAGCGCCGGCTGTGAAGCTGTCTGCAGCCTCTGCAGCGCGGGTGTGATCCCGGCTGGCCAGCGAGGGTCCCACATGGCGCGGCAGACTTCTCCTGTCTCGCCTGCTGCTCCCCTCAGCAGTGTATTTCGGTCCGTCTGCCTGTTCCGCTCCCCGCTCTGTCTCTGGTGAATCCTCTCACCCTCCCGCACCTCTGGTCTGTACCCCGGTTCTTGTATAAATAAATTACAAATCTTAAAAAAAAATTTCCTTTACAGTAAAGAAGATTCTTAGAAATTAACGTAACTAAGGAATTTTGTAGAAGACTTGTACAAAGAAAACTAAGAAACACTGCTAAAAAGAGTCAAAGATGATGTAAGAACAAGCACATTCCATGGTGACAGACTGGAAGGCTTAATATTATTAACAGCAAACCACACAGATCAGTCTACAAATTTCACACACTCTTAGCAGAAGCCCAAAGACTCCACGAGGACGTGGACCCCACGCAGCGCCCAGCCATGTCTCAGCCACCACCGGCCTCGCGCAGGGCCGCCACGGGGGAGGACTAGCCTGCGGACCCCCACCTCCCCGTGCATCTGGTGGAACACAGACAGCTCCAGCCCCCCTTGCTGTCCCTCATTTCCACTTCCATCTCCACTCGAACGGCGCCGGAGAACCACCAGCTCCCGACAAGGGGCTCAGCCTTGCCACCTTCCGTCCAAGTGCCTCCCTTATGCTTGGCTCGGCAGCGCGGCACCTACTCTCCTTCACCCAGAGGGGCGGCAATCACCTCCAGAGCTGCCTGGGCGGGGGTCTCCTCCTGAGAAGGCTGGCTCAGGCAGCAGCAGTTCTGGGGCCTCTTGGTAAGGGGAGGCCTCTCGAGCCAACTGCTGCTCCTTGCTTCAGTGCGCACTACTCTACGCGCGCAACTTCAGACCCTAATGGCCACCTCTGAGGCAGCTGCACAAGATCTACTCGACACCCAGTCACCGAAATAATTATTCTTCAGAGCCTCTTTCCAATGCTGCTTCATGCAAAGGGGACTTCCGGTTCCCTAGCCACCACCCTCTCTCTCACCAGTGCCAGCCACAGCGCTTTCCACACTCTCATACATGCAGGGACACCTTCCGACAGTTAACCACCCTGCAAATGATGAAGCCAAACGTCCGCCCAGATGGGCACAAGGCACAGACCTGCAGAGTCCCATGCGCCAGCCTGAAGCCGGTGAACTCGATGAAGCCAGAACGTGAGCTGTGCACTGTGAGGACAAGGCGTTTTCTAAACGCTGTTTGTACTCTAAGACATGTTTGCTGCAACAAAGCTAATGGGAAAAACCCACAGAAAAAGTACTCCCAACACCATCATTCAACTGGTCATTGAATTGATTACTGCAGTCTTTCTCTGCGCACGTATGCATCGTTAAGGCTACACTGTTTTGCGTGTCGCTTTTTTTCAGTCAGATTCTGTGAGTAGCCTTCTAAGTCATTAGGCAGTCTTTTGCAAACACCGAGTTTAACAGCTATCGATGGATTTGTTGTGTGACTGTGCTACTTCGAAAGTTCTGGAAGCTGCAGAACAGCTATTCTATGTGAGGTTACTGAACCTGCTGCTAAGTTTTCAAGTTAAAATGCAATGAGAAATAAACTTGTTTTTCAAATTTTACAATTCCAATTATTTGCTTAGATGGTAAAATTACTTTTGATCAGAAACTATACATTCAAGCTGTTTCTTAAAATGTTCTTCAAGGAGGGGGCCTCCCTGGTGGCCTAGAGGTTGAGTCTCAGCGCTATCACCACCACAGCCTGAGTTCCATCCCTGACCAGGGAGCTGACCCACAGGGCGCAGCAGACCTCTCCTGTCTCCCCGCTGCTCCCCTCAACAGTAGATTCAGTAGATCTGCCCTTTCTGCTCCCCACTCTGTCTCTGGTGAATCCTCACCCCCACCCCCGACCTCTGGCCTGTACCCCAGTTCTTCTATGCAAAAAAAAAAAAAAAAAAAGGTTCTTCAAGGAACACAGGTCTACTTCCCATCTATATTAATCACAAGTTTAGCGTCCTGACCTGGTTTATCAGGATTTCTTTCTGGGAAAACCAAGACCGCGCGCTCTGCTCTAGGGGCTCCCTGCTCCACCACATGTTGCCAAGGGCTGGGCCCTGGGCTAGCCTCTCAGCTGGGTAGGGTCTGGTGTGTGCGGACTCAGACACCCGTTACCTTGACCAGACCTTTCCTAACACTCCCAGAGTCCTCAAAAAAGCAGCATTGCTTCCTCGTCAGAGCCTCTGGAGGAGCGAGGCTTTCCCATTCTGTCCCGCAGGTGGGGAAACTGTCTACCGTATGGCACTGACCAAGACAGCCCAAGACCCCTTTCTTCACACTCCTCTTCCCACTGTACCTCTTGGATGTTATGTCCTGGCACGGTCCGCAGAGGCCAAGAAGTCTATGCCTGTGTATACCCTGCATACTTGCAGTCTAGTCTGGCACTGGGCGCCCTGACAAGCCAAGGTCACTCTTCAGCACGCCTCTCTCACTAACTGTGGGTCTCTCGCCTTGGCAGTTCAATAATCCACAAGAGCAAAAATACTTTACCATAAAACGTTAACGTTTCTAGCACATATGAAGCAACACAGTGAGATCTGAGTCTTCACTGATAGTCATTCTTATTGGAATAACAATGGAACTCATGTAAATTTCTCAAAAGAAAAAAACAACATAAAGGTAGAACCAGCAAATCCCTGAATTTTTAACTCAGCATAAATTAAAGGAGAATAAGGCTTAGCTCAAGACTCACTCAAGACTCACTCCAACTAACAGAAGCATGTATATATATATATATGTATGCGTGTATATGTATGTATATATGTATGTATGTATGTACCTACGTATGAATCTGGAGAAGACCCACCGGCAGCCCTCCCCACGCCCATGCCTGTCTCTTCTCCCCTCCTGTGCAACTTAAGAGAAACAAAGTCAGAAGTCAGTCTGATCCTTACTGAAACTCCAGGCAAACATTTGGCTGTTCTCTGGGAATCCTTGTGGGAATGATTTCCAAGGCCAACTTAAAAAATAAATCAAAGAATTTATAATAAAAAAAAAAAAGCAACTACCAGTCTTTGTTCTGAGAATCCCTACTGTTGCCAAATTTTTCTCAAGGCCCATTTTAAAAAATTAAAAATATGTTCACTTACATCTAAAATAACGCCAACAAAAAATACTCCATCAACATTCTTATAACATGTTTCAACTCCCACCAAAGATTATGAAACAATATTGGAACATCAACGCCTCCTTGGGAAAAACCATTTTCAGGAGATGTGCTTCTCCCCCAACTTGTGGAAAAGCCTAGATTAGGAAGGTGAGTGCTTGTGGCACGCACGCTCAAAAGCAGTGAAAAAGTCCCAGAGCGACAGCAGACAGGCAGGCAGCGTCGCCCCCGCAATGCGCTCCAGGCTGAGCTGCAAATGTAGGACACACCCGGGTTCTGATGTCTGAGTACTAAAAAAAGAACATTTTAGTAATAGTTTTAATATTGATTACATATTGACCTGATATTTGCATATGTTGGTTTAAATAGATGTTAAATTAATGTCACCAGTTTTAATTTCTTTAACGCGGCTACCAGAAGTAGTCATGTATGTGCGCCCCGCCGTGATTCTATGTGATATGCAGCCACCTCTGCCCTGCTGCTCCCCCAAGTCTGCTGGGTATCCTAAGACAGCTCTGGCTGGCTTCACCCACGAGAGACCCAATCCACCAGGTAAACTACACACGATTCAGGCTGTGCCTTCCTGGGCTTCCCAAGGAGGCTGCCCGGAAGCAGCCCCCGCACAGCTCTCCCACCTAAGTCACCTGGCAAGTGATCATGGGCTCCTCGATTTACAGGTGTGGTGCAGACTCTGCTGAAGTCCAGAGAGTTATCCAGGATGGCATTTATCCTTCGGAAGATGTTGGCATTGCTACACGTAGAAAGTGCTGGAGCGTCCTGGTTTTCCCAGCAATCTTTTATCCTTCCCGCTTCTTCTTCCTAGATACAGACAGAAAGACACTTAGGTTTCCCGCACTGCTTTGATGGGGACTTCGCGCCTCCTTTCTCCCACCCAACGCCTTGATGACAGCGACCAGAACTTGGGTTTCTCGCCTGTGTGTGAAGATGCAGGAGGAGAGGTCAGGTGAGCCATGCACTCTGCAGGGAAGACACCCATCGAATGGTAAGCTATTGCCTCAAGAACCTTCCAGTCTAATGGAAGGAATTAGCCTGGCATGACAGCAGTACCAAGAGCTTTAGAACCAGACTACCCACTTCAAATTCTGGGGTTTATCTCCACAACAGAATATTATTTGACGCTAAAAATGAAGTACTGATCCACATAGAGCACAGATGAACCCCAAAACATTACGTCCAGGGAGTGAGCCTGTCTCAGAGACCACCTCACAAGCAAAGATCTACTTCTCTGGGATGTCCAGGACCCGCGGGCCTGAGGGCAGGAGGGCTAGAGGGCAGCTCACGGATACAAGGTTTCTTTTTGGATTGCTGAAAATATTCTAAAATTAGACTATGCTGTTAGGCTGCAACGCCACAGACAGAGGAGGAGTCAGCCAGGAGTCCACGGAAAGGCTGACTTTAGGGCATACAGTGACCCCCCAATGCAGGTGCTTCAGAAGTTTGATCCTGCCGCTTAGGGGCAGGTACTCAACTGCGCCTCCACGCTCCCGTCTGGGCGACGGAAGTGCCCACCGGCCCTTCTGGTAAGTTCGCCGAGCACCTTCCCAAGGTTCCGCTGGGCACGGGGCAATAGCCATTTCCACAGCCGAGGACACACGTGATGACGAGAGGAGACGGAGTGAGGCCGAGAGCCACCCCAAAGGACGGTCCCCAGCGCCGCGCAGACGCACACGGCTCCGGGCGCTGGGGGAAGGAAAGCACCCTTCATCACGAGCCCGCCCAGCCGCCGGGAGCCAGACTTTGTGGTTCTCTCCCTCAGTAAAAAACGTCACCCCCTGCCAGGCGCCCAGGACAGTGGCCCAAGTGCCCGCGTCACACACAGGGCAGGGCGCGCAGCCCGTGCTGACACACGACGGGCAGCGCACACTGGCAACCTGCGGGCCGGCAGTCCACGGGGTCCTCAAAAAAAAAGGGGAGTCTAAGCGCTCAGGGAGAGAAAGGCTAAGGCCTGGGCACTCTCGTCCGCGGCAGGCTCAGGCCCCGGGGCGCCTCCTCCTGAGCATGCGGTGGGAAAGGCCCCTGAAAGCGCGAGGGACAAGGCACGAGCAGAAGTGCCCGAAACCTGGACTTCGCAGAACGTCTCCATCCTCTTCAACGCTCCAGTTCAATGGATTCGGTTTCTCAGTTTCACACCAGACACCTCCCGTCACCCCGCGTTCGCCCACTCGCTAGCCTGCACCTGCTACCCAGCCCTGACCAACCCGTACTGGGTTCAGACCAACGTTTCACCACAGCAGCCCCCGGCCTCGTTATGCCACGACTGCCCGGGAGCGCCCGCACACTTCTGCCGTAAAGTGCGATCGCCTGCAGCTTTTGTTTTTGAAAGTTTTAATTTGGTTTTTCACTAAAGGCAAGAAAGCAGGCTTTGAAGGTCGACCAGAGCCTTACCAGAGATCCGAAAGCTTCATACTACCGACGAGCGTGGCCCAATGGGAAGAACTACGAGGCCCTGCCAGCTGACGCATTTACCCCGCGACCGGCGGAAACACAGCCCGAGAGCGTGGCAGGGACGCCTCCCGCCCGCCAGGAAGACATGCTCATGGGGCACTGCTCCTGACAGCCACGTCACAGCGGGCGTCGCAGGAGTCGGCACTGGCATGAAGCAGCAGTTTCCCGCCTGGCACGGCCGGGATCCGCGCCTGGCACGCGCAGGGAGGATGCCAATCTCCAGGGGCCCCTTCCCACTGCTTCGCAGCAGCACAAGTACTTTGAACAAAACCTGTCCACCGCCTCAGGCCCTCCCGGCCCCGCTGACTGGGCACAGCTGGGGCACCACCCACTCCGGAGGCATGAGAACAGCACAGCGCTGGGCGCCGATGACACACTGCCCATGAACCCACCTCCTCAGAATTTGAGCAGTTCTCAGAGAACTCAACTTACCCGACACGGTCACGCTCACCAAGAAGTTTGCCTACTGCTCCTTTTAGCACATAACTGGACTTTGCTTGGTTTTTGCACCTGTGGCTTTAAACCATTACCTGCGAGCTCCAAAAACCTGAATCCACACAGGGTGCCTAAGTTTGCTGATTCATGAACAAGATCCCCGAATTTTTTACTTTGTACTATAGGACAGATCTAGAATCGCCCCACTTGGAAACTCTGGCTGTCTTCAGGCGCACACGACCTGGGAGCTGCACGCGCTG
Source organism: Talpa occidentalis (assembly GCF_014898055.3). Lineage (NCBI taxonomy): Eukaryota > Metazoa > Chordata > Mammalia > Eulipotyphla > Talpidae > Talpa > Talpa occidentalis. The sequence goes on from NW_023601433.1 coordinate 1,375,940, forward strand.
CACAGCTACTCCTCCAGGTCACACCCCGGCTAGGGCGTTTCCGCTATCCTAAATGAAGGGCCAAGACTGCCGCCTCCGCTGGTTTCCACGCAGCTTGCATTTAATCAGCAACACAATTCCTAACTCACGCCCTCCAAGACGGCCCTGCCAGGCCCTAATGGGCCCACCTTAAGACTCCTGCCCTCAGGGTGCCCAGGTCACCTGCTCCAGAGGGGGTTTTAAGCCTGGGATCCTCAGATTGGAACCTACGAAGGTGCCAGCAAAACTGTGTTCACAGTAAAAGCTTTTCTAATTAATCAGATGTTTTACAGGTATTGGTCTTGAATAACTTGTGTTTTAATTAAAACACAGCAACAGAGAGCAGAGAAGCAAATTTAGATGCCCCCAAAGAAGCAGCGCCGACAGGTGCTTCGCAGCGCACCCTGGCCGCTGTGGTGGTGACAAGGCCGGCAGAGCCGCAGCAGCAGCAGCGGACGCGGAGTCTGAGTGTTCCCTTTCCTGCCACGATTTTGAGTTCAAAATCCTTCCAGGACAGAGCTAAGTGTCATTCAGACCAAAGGCGAGGACATGGGCCGGGTCCCCCTGAGGAAAGGCTACGGTTTCCTGATGCCCTGTTTGGGAGAATATAAATCCAAGTCCAATTTCCACGTGTTCACTGGGCACCTTTGTGGCTGAACCTTGTAACTCTACAGTTGTCAAGAAACGCCTCCCTCTGTGGGACTTTCTCCAGGCGCTCATCTGTCCATTCTTCACCCACTGCCACTCCACCCGCAGCCTCCTGTGCGGCAACGTAAGGAAGAAAAATGTATGAGAACGACCCATTTGGACTCCTAGTTCATAAACACTAAAGAAGCTGCTAGGCTAGATGCTGAGCTTAGAGAAGCAGATGAAACAATCCTCGCCCAGGAGAGCATTAACTATGCAGGAGAAACAAATCCAGTTCAGTAGAAAATGCTACAGAAAAGAGTAAATGAAGATGTCTGGAATGGTTTGACAACTCAGACTTTTAAAGCTAGAGAAGAACGAAAAGGCAGAAACTGAGTAAGCACGTGCGGTAACAGCGGAGCGGCAGCAGGGAGGGGACAGCAGACGCAGCAAGCTCCAGGAGAGGGCGTTAGGGCAGGGCCAGCCAGGAGCCCAGAGCCAGGTCTCTGTCACCTGCAGAGACAAGACACCCCCCACCCCACCCCCAGCTCGCGAGTCCCTTCCATCTGCGCCACCCGCCAGTCTGCGCGTGTGCCAAGGGTCCCTCCTCTCCCAAACCACAGCCTGACTCAGAACATCCCAAGCTGCTGGTGACTTTCTTCTGCTCTGCCGCCACCAACCTTCCAGAAAACATGGCATCTTCACCTCCTAACCTCCCATCCATCCTCTCACCCCGCCAGAAAGACGCCTCCCCACAAAAGGCACCCCACACCTGCTCCTACGCGAAGGGCTGCACACTCGCCGAGCCCCACCAGGACTTCAAGCCTGGCTCACTCGGAATTTTTAAGGCGCTAAAGGGCTACTCAGGGAGCACATCCTCCCCGCTCTCTCTACTTTCCTGCTGAGTCCTCAGTTCCACGGGTACCTGTAAGACCCGACATTCTTGGTGCTCTATAAACTCAGTCTGGGGGGAAGAAATCATTTCCGGGACAGGTGTATGAGAATGTTAAGGGAAGGTTTAATACCAAGCCTGCTCAACAACATCCTGGACTCGCGGCCGCTAGCTGCAGCTCTTGCCACACCGACCTATCCACTGTAGCGGCCTGCACTGCAGCGCCACACCTGGCGAACCGAAAGAGGGGGTGTCTAACAGCCCCCAGGATAGGACCTGGGCATGTGCAGGTACACAACACAGACACCTAAGAAAGGCAGATCCAAACAAGACCTTCCATGGGTACTTTTACCACCTCGAGCACGACCTCCGTAAATGGCAGTGAGTCCTTCGTTAACTGCTGAAATTAAAGTCCACATTCACGCCCATTCCACCTCTTCTCATCAGCCACTCACAATCACTTAAAGAGGGGCCTCCCTGGAGGCGCAGCGGGGTGAGCACCGTGCTGTGAAGCTGTCGCAGCCTCTGCAACACGGGTGCAATTCCCAGCCAGACGGGGAGAAACCCACATGGCGCAGCAGACCTCTCCTGTCGTGCGCTGCTCCCCGCAGCAGTGCTTTTGGTCCTTCTGCCTGTTTTGTTCCCCACTCTGTCTCTGGTGATTTCTCCCACCCTCCTGCGCCTCTGGCCTGCACCCCAATTCTTGTATCAATAAATAAATCTTAAAAAAAAAAAGATCTGGGGTATTAAGTTTGGGCCAGAGAGAATTCCACATGAGCAAAAACCAAAGAACCACAAATACCTAACCTGAAGCCTGGGGACCCAGCACCAGGCACACGCTCCTCACATGCCAGGGCCATCCAAGGGCAGAGCATAAAGATGCCCCAACCCCAAGCGGTTGGCATTTGACAGGAACACACGCATGCAAGCCAGCCACGTGCTCTACGGGAAGACCCACAGAAGAGTGGCAAGCACAGCAGGGCGGTGCACAAGTAAAAGGTTTTGCCAAACAGGCACAGAAGGGGGCGGGCAAAGGCACTAACCCCGTAAGATACAAGAAGCTATAAAAAAGGGACACTTTTAGGCAACATGAAACACCATCTTGCTAAAATTTTCAGTGAAGAGCAGTAACCTATGCCCAGCAATGGCACTGATGTGCCCTTATAAATATGCACCTGAGACAGGTATGTGTGCCTTGCATGACTGTAAGGCGAGCGCGTCAGAGTCTCGGCAGTTTTATTCCTTATACCTGAGATCTGAAGAGAGACAAAAGTTAGTGCTCGCGTGTTGGGGGCCCAGGTCCTCCCCCAGGTGCAGCAGTCACTAGTTGGGCTCACAGGACTCTATCTGCACATTCATGTTCCACAACAGCCAGAAGGTTCAGAACAGCACCCTCAAAGGGCACAGGCACCGGGGCAGAGTTAGGGGTAAGCCAGGGGCAAGATGCAAGTGAGGCCACAGGGCACAAGCACAACCCCCACAGCGAGATGTGCCGCCTGTGAGGGGCGGACGGCTGTGCTTAAGCCTCAGTGCCCAGGACTACTGCTGAGGGCAGATCCCCCAGGCAGCCTCCGCATGAACACACCCCACCCCAGACTGCGGGAGGGAGGCAGCTCCCAGCAGAAGACACGCTGGCACAGGTCAGGGACAGCAGCCACGCTGGGACTCAACATCCACATTCCCAACCACAAAGGACACAGGGCGCCAGGCTGAACGTTCCCTGCACAGCCATTCACAGATATATGGCAAAGCGCTTGCATCTGCAGCGTCTTCAAGATAGTTAACCACACCTGTAATGCAGAACTAAGAGCAAAGAGGAGCTTCTGCACTGCACTGCGACATGTGAGACCTGATGGTGAACTGAGCGGGAAAAGGCAAGACCCAAAGGAGTCCCCACTTCATGGGTTCATTTCTACACAGTTCAAAACCAGGTAAGGTCGAATAACGACAGGCGACGAGCAGTCACACGGCAGAGCAGGACAGCAGCCGCCCGGCGCGGTGCTCACTCAGTACATGAAGGACAGGCCCACAGGCTGCGTGCTTCCGCGGCGCCATCTGCTGTACACACGCCCGTCACTTCTGGAACCCCCCCCGCAGGGTCAGCCTGGACACCGCGTGGAGCGAGGGCTACAGACCCTCTGTGGCCCCAGACCCTCTCGGAGTCCACAAAGCCAGAACTAGTTTGTTAACATTGAGACACCCGCCCCCGGGGACAAGCGCACGGAGCAGGGGCGCCGGGAAGCTGCCCACCCCACCCCCCCACGCTGCGAGCCTCATGCATGCAGGCCCAGAAAAACACTAACGTGCTCTTGAGTACAATTTTACTTTATTAAATCTTGACTCTGGAGTATGTGTCTTTAACATTCCCTAAAGTAGGAAGCCAGCTGAAGCCTATCTGCTTCCCGCCGGATCGGCACGCCTCGCTCGAGGGCAAGCGTGACCGAGCGTCGGAGAATGAAGAACGGGCCGGAAGGACGGTCATCCGCTTTGGGTACCCGGTAAACGTTCTCTTGAAAACTAAGGTAGTTGCTTTTAAAAAATAAACACCAACACTTGTTGCCAAGGATAACACTTGAGCTTTGAAGAAAATCTGAATTCTGCCAACTCTCCGCCTGCCTCCGCAGGACGCGCCCGCTCGCAAGCCCACGGGCCTGCCCCGGCGGTGGGGGCCTGGGGGGAGGGGGGCCGCATCCGCAGGAGCGCCTCCACGGCTAGAAAACATTGCAGAACCGAGACGAGTGGGGGGCGACGGCGAGAGTCTGAACGCCTGCGTCAGTGCCCCCCCATTCCAGAGCCACAGTGACCTGCCCAAGCCATGAACGCGTCCCTCCCTTTCTTCCAGCTGCATCTCTGCGTGAGGCTCAGTTTACTTCACTCGAAACACAACAAATGGAATACATGCAGCGGCAGACGGGAAGACGCGGCTCCACGGAGAGATGTTCGGGGCGGCTCGGAGCTCAAGACACTCCCGCTGGCAGACCACCGGCACACCTCCGGCACGGCGCTCGCCCTCCAAGTCCACAAAGAACTCACAAAACTCAACGAGGCACAAACAAGCCAATGAAAAAGTGGGCAGACGCTGGAGACATTGCTGCAAAGAAAACACACAGATGGCGGCCGGGCCCACAGAGATGCGCGCCCTCGCTTAGCACATGGAGAACGCGAGCCAGGGAGGTGCTCACCTCACACCTATCAGAGTGGGGTTCATGGCGGGGGGCGGGGGAGGAGGAGGAATACAAACTGTTCCACCATGGAGGGCAGTGCGGAAATTCCCCCGAGATCAGAAACTCTGGTTACGCTACTCCTGAGTATTTCACTGAAAAACACAAAAATGCCAACGTGAGAGGATCCACGCCCCCCATGTGGGGCAGTGTGATTTACAGCAGCCTCCACGCGGAGAGCGCGGGCAGCCCATCAGTCACCGAGCGGCGTGGACACACAGCGGGACCACACAAGCGCTTGCCACATGCAACAAGCTAGAAGGGAATGGAAGGTATTATGCTTAGTGAAATAGGGCAAGCATTGGGGTACGGAGAAAACAGATCAACAAAGTAAAACAAAAATAAATGTGTGGACTACAGACCAGTCAGCGGTTACCAGAAGAGCAGGGGAGAGGGGTGCACAACTCCAGGCGAAGGGGCCAGCAGCACGGTCGAGAACAGAGCGGATGCAGCACCCAGACTGGCTGCCGCTCAGCGCGTACCTGGAGCGCACCTGCACACCTGGAGCGCCCCTGCACACCTGGAGCGCTCCTGCACACCTGGAGTGCACCTGCCGCAAGCATGCAGCGGACTGCGACTCTCACGGATTTTTGTTTCAGTAAGCGTGCTAACGCACGCTAATTTATTATTAAACGCTTAAGTTACTTACTTAGTTCGATGTTCTAGTGGGCAAACAGACAGCCCACACTCAGCACAGAGGTGCGCTCCGCGGTGTGAGGCATCCTTGGAAATATCTGAGGCCCACACGCCCAGCGATCAAGAGACAGACTCACGCCATCTGCGTGGACGATGACTCAGTGGCGCTGGGTAAGTCAGAAGGGAAAAAAAATGTGTGCTGTTTCCCATTTCCGTGGAAGGGACAGGAACAAAGGCAGGGTGGGTAAAGGACGAGCATGCCTGCTGCCCACAGAGCTGAAGATTTGAGGGGGCGGCGCGGGTACAAGGGATTTGGGTCATGGGTCCCGTGGTGGTGGGAGCGCTTCGGGACACTTAAGGGGAGAAGCCAATTACTGGACAAAAATTAACAACGCTGCAAAAAATAAAAATTGGAGGCCCATAGACTTACGGAGCAGGTGATGAGCACTGCGCTTTTTGAAAAGTCTTATAGGAACACCCAGAAAGGAACGAAAGCAGCCCCCAATCCACAAAAGGACGTCCAGCACAGACTGTGAGTCAGGGGCGAAAGCCCACCTCCAGGAGGGCAAGGGGAGGGCAAGGAGGGGGTTCTCACCCAGGTGGAAAGCCAGGGCTGGGCCTCCCGAAAGGTCTGAAAACAAAGAGGTGTTGACAGGGCAAGATGAAGGGGTGGCGGGGTCCTGAGGGGCTGAGAAGATGGGCTCGGGGCACGGAACTGCTCTCCCAACAGGGAGGACGCAGCAGCAGTCACCGGAGGGGGCGGGCCTAAAGGCCAGGCCAGCACCTCCAGGCCCCGCCCTCGTCCCCCACCAGGAGCCAGGGTGCGTCCCGCGGCCGCAGGGACACAGCTCAGGGACACTGAGAATCTCCCTCAAAACTGACCTGCTGGCACTGGGACTGGAATCAGGATCCAGGCTCCAAATCTCTCCTTTCAGCATGAAGGCAGCCTGAGAAACTGGGGGAGGGGGCAGCTCTGAGCTGCCTGCTGTGCCCCAGGCGCCTGTAAAAGGCAGCAGCACGGCTTTGAGAGACCTCCCCGCAGGGGCGCCAGGGAGCCAGGGAGCGGGGCGGCAGGGCCAAGCAGCACTGCCCTCTTCCAGGCGCCAAGGGAAGCTTGTTTCACCGGAAAGCTCCTGTCTGGAATGGCGCAACATCGCACAAGCTGGACAGGCTCCGGGAAAGGCCCTCTCACGCAGAGCTCCTAGCCCATGCAGCCCCCAAGACAAGGGTCAGGAGCAGGGAGACCGCTCCAATGGGGGCTCCGCCTGTTAGGGGGAGAGGATGTCCTGAGCTAATCCCATGCCGGGCTTTGTGGACTCCACCCCCACGCCAGTCCAAAGCCATCAGGACATTGGGAAAGACAAATCCCGTCACCGCCAAAGGGAAGGTGGCTGGGACCTGAAGGTGGGGTTAAGCAGCCAGGTTGGTATAAAGTCAGACACGTGGGCTTTGGGGGTATCCCTTTCGGCTCTCTGGCTCAGAGAGTGCCTTTGGGTTTCCAGGTCTGGCGGATTGGGTCGGACGCATTTAAGATTTTATCTCCCTATTTTCTCCCTGAGTTGTCCATTTCCTCATTTGCCCGTCCCTTGGGAACAAACCTTTCATGACCCTTTCGTGTGTGCCCGCAGTGGGGTATTCATAAGTCCCTTTTAAGCGCGCGGGTGAGGACCCACAGCCAGGCACCCCGTTTTATATTGGGGCTGCTCTGGAACACACACAGAGGGGTGGGTGTGACTGGGTGCACGCTGAGGAGAAAGGGGAACAGCATCCAGAGGACGGGAAGTCACCAAGGGGGCCACGAGCAGCACCCACAGCAGCAGCCGCAGTAACGGAAAAAAACGGGAGCAGCCGGGGAAGATGCGGGGGCCAAGGCGGACAGGGCTGCTCGGAGCTGGCAGTGTCTCCACGGCAAGCTGCACGCATGCGTCTGCCTAGCAGCCCTCTGGGGCCTCCAGTGATTTTTTAAAAAAATTAAAAACAAAACACCAGAAACATTTCTTTCACCCCAGAGGACACAACTGTCTAGTGAGAAAGACACAGACAACAGACTAATTGGGTGGCAGGGACAGAATCAGACGAGCTTGGCCCCAGGAGATGAGGATAGGGGCGCATCGGTTGTTTTTAGACGAGTGCCCGAGGCAGATCAGGGACAGCAGGCCAGAGGCAGGGGCCCGACGACAGAGAGCAGAGCTCCACCTCAAACCGCATCACCTGGAGGAAGCCCTGGTGCTTACAGGGATTCTCGGCCCTCTCCCCCCAAGAGAGCGGGATGAGCAGGGAATGTGGCATTCGGGAGGAGGGGCAGCCAGGGCAAGGAAAGACCCGACCGGAGGAAAACTGGGGAGCGATGGTACCTGATGATCCAAGTGGAACTTTTAAGTGAGATCGCCAGAGACTGACAGAGCAGGGGTGGAGGTGTGTGACGTCTAGAAATGACACTGGGTGGGAACTAAGGAGCCCGGGGGCAGTTCTGTCATCCGCTGGTCGTTCAAACGTGAAACAATTCCTTTCCGCTCTACATGCCTCCTCCTCGTCAGGGATGACCAGAAAGTCAGAAGGCATTACCTGAGCCTGGTAGCAACTCCAAGTTAAAGCTGGGGGAGACAGGTACCAAACACCTTTTGAGCTTCAAAACAACTCCGAAATTACAACTTAAAAAAAAAAGTCTCCAGAGAAAGCACAGGCTCGGGAGACAGATGGTGTCAGAGCCAGGAGCCGGGAAGACAAAGCAGACTGCAGAGAGCACAGGTGCTAAGTAGGCAGAGATTAAGTGTCCTGTCAAAAGACAGGGAAAGCGACCTGCCCTGGCAGGCGCAGCTGCTCCCCCAGAGGGGCTGCTCCCACACCTTGCAGAGAGGACGGGGAGGGTCTGTGCCTCAGCACCCGCAGTCAAGCTACTCCCAGCGTCAGCCGCTCTGTGCAACCGCGACCCACTTTTAGCACACAAATCAACCCGCAGGCCCGCTCTCCAGGGACTCTCCAGTTACACCTCAAGGAAAGTCATCAGGCAATGCCTTAAAAATCAGAACTCGTTTCATTGTGACAGGGTGCCCCAGACAGGAAAGCTAAGCAGACCCTGAAGTTTAAGGTGACCTATGCCCAAATGGTCTCTGCACTTCTGACCACAAAGCTCACCCCCACTTAGCCAGAATCCCGCCCCCTCTATGCCCCGTTGCTTAAAAACACTCCATATTAAGGCAAAATAATCCCCCTCATAAGTCTTTGAAACCCCAGTAACAAAACCCAAAATTATGTCTAACAGGTAAACGTAACACTCTGAAACACGGGTATCGAGTTTTTAATGGAGAAATCAGATGACTTCTATGAGAACCATGAACCATCTCATACCTTCGTTGTCAACTCTTTCAGCCGGCTGACAGAACCAAGGAGTGTGTCGGGGGATTTTGAACACAAAAGCTGTCGGCACTGGAGTTTGTGCTACAGCTCCCCCAAGCAGGCGTACCTAAAATCTCCACACACAGCCCCCCCCACCCCCGCAAGGCAGGCAGGAAAAAACAAAGGGCATTTCCAAACCTGCAATGTGGGGGGCAGACGGGCTGGCTCCGCAGTACCCAAAGGGCTTCCCGGCGCCACAGTCCGGGCCCCAGGGCTCTAATTCACACAGGTCAGAAGGAAAATTTTCTGTGTCACCTCCTCCACCCCAACCTCCAGGTCCAAGCCCTTCTTCCCCTCAGCCAGTTCCCTCAGGCTTTCTGGCAAGTCTCCCCAGAGTCAGCGCAGCTTAGCTACTGCCTAGGAAAAGCAGATTTGCAGAGCGGATGGGATTAGCACAGCTCTTCCATAGGAGGGAAATAATTTGCTATTTGATCCCATGATTCTTCTACTGCCTCCACCACTCCCGGCGACAGCAGCCTAAACGCTAATGCCCACGCCTGACGCGTCCCCGTCGTGACCCGGGAGTCAGAAGGGCAAATCCACGCACAAACTTCTCACACCGGCACCCAACGACTTCAGGGAGGGGTCACTGCGCTCGGGTACTAAGCCCAGCGGCTGGCGGAGCCTGCAGACACCAGCCAGCACAGACGCTAAATACCAGCAGGGGCTCGGGTCACCGGGCGCTCCGCCGCCGCCGCCCCTGCTCACCGACAAGGAACTCGCAGCTCGCGCCGGCCGGTACTGCCTGCCCGAGAGGTCCTGGGGGCAGCTGGCATGAAGTCGCCATCTTCCCAGCAGCGCGCCGAGCGCGGCGCAGGAGCGCATCCCCGCAGGGAAAGCCCGTGGGCAAGGGCAAGGGCGCGGGCACGCTCAGCCGTCGCGGGGAGGCGCGGCGGTCCCAGGGCAGGGCCCTCCCATCTGCCGCGCAGCCGCCGCAGGACGCAGCCCCCGCGCCAGGCAGGGCTTGGCCAGGGCGCCGATCCCCAAGGGCGTCCCCGCGGAAGGCAGATGAAGTCTCCCTGCCGAAGAAGGGCGGGTCGCGACGCGCAGCTGGGGCAGGGCACGGCCACGGACGCTCCACTCCGCGGGCCGAGGCTGCGTCCGGCCCCCAAGCTGCCCGGCGCGCGCCTCCGCGCTACGCCAAGGGCCGCGGGGGACCGCGCGGCGGGGCGGGCCCGGGCGCTGCTGGAGTCCCGGGGCGGCGGGCCCTGCGCACCCCTCCCGCGCGCCCCGTCCAGGGACCCCCGGGGTCGCCTGCCAGAGCCCTCGGCGCCCCTCGGGGCAGCAGCGCGCAGGAGCCGGGGAGGCGACGGGGTCCGCGCCCGCGTCTGGCCGCTGCAGCCTGACTCGCCGCCGAGCCCGGGTCCTCCCGCGCGAAGCCGCCCCCGCCTCGGAGCCCCCGGAGCCCGGGATGCCGCTGGCACTCGGCCCGGCGGGACCCGCCCGCGGCGCGAGCCGGTGTTGAAACCGCGCGGGCGGCGTGCAGGGGCGGGGCGGCTCTCCCGAGCCCCGTCGGCGCCGCCTCCTGGCGCGGAGGGGCCCGCGACGCCCCCACGACGCGACCCCGCCCGCCCCGCCCCCGCCCGCACGCGTCCGCTCTGTCCGCAGCCCGCGGGCTGAGGGGAGCCGCGAGGGGCACGCGGAGGGGGGGGCGGGCAGGGGCGTTCGGGGCCGAGGGGGCGCCGGCGGCCCAGCCCCCGCCTCAGACCCGCGCCAGGCTTCAGCGCCCCCCCCTCAGGCCCCCCCGCCTCAGTCCCCCTTAACCCCCCAGCCTCAACCCCCCAGCCCGGCCTCAGCCTCCCCCACTTAGCCCCCCCCGCCTCAGCACCCCCCTTACCCCACCCAGCCTCAACCCCCGCCCGGCCTCAGCCCCACCTTAGGCCCCCTGCCTCAGCCCTCCCCCCCGCCTCAGCCCCCCACCTGGCCTCAGCTCCCCCCTTAGACCCCCCGCCCGGCCTCAGACACCCCCTCCCGCCTCAGCTCCCCCTTAGCCCGCCCCCCCCAGCCCCTTGCCCCGCCTCAGCTCCCCGCCTCCCCCTTAGCCACGCCCCGCCTCAGCCCCCCGCCCCGCCTCAGCCCCCCCCCCCGCAGCCCCCCCCGCCTCAGCCCCCGCCCCGCCGCAGCCCCCCCCCCCGCCTCAGCTCCCCCTTAGCCCCATCCCCCGCCTCAGCCCCTTGCCCTGCCTCAGCTCCCCCCCCACCTCAACACCCCCCCCCCCCCGCCCCAGGACGGAGCGCCCACGCGGCACCCCACGTCCGGCCCCGGGTTCCGGGCTCGCCGCCTGCCGGGAACCCCGCCGCGGCCACGTGCACGTCCCCGGCAAGCCCACCACAGGGGCCCGGGTCATGGCCCGCGCCCCGACCCACCTCAGAGCCGCCTGGGCCGCGGGACCCCGGCGCGAAGGCGCGCGCGACGATGCCGCGGAGCCCGCCCGGGAAACCCGCTCTGCGCCAATCGAACGTGTGAAGCCACGTGACCGCAGCGGGGAAGCGCGCGGACGGCACGAGGCCCGATCCCTCCGCCTTAAAGGCACCGCGCCCGCGCCGTCGTGGGGTCCCGCCCCGCCCCGCCCCGCCCGGGGGCCCGCGGCGCTCGAGACCCAGGGCGGGCACCATGAGCTCGGAGCGCCAGCGGCTTCGGGCCTCCCGCGCGACGGCGGCGGAAAAGAGAGCGGCCCGGGCGGCCGGGCGCCCCCTGCTCCGCCAGCCCGCGCCGAGCCCGCTCCCCAGGCCCACGCAGTCGGCCGCGCACCCCGGCGCCCAACCGGCCGCCCCGGCGGGCGCGGCGCCTTTAAGCCCAAAGGCCCTGAGTCACGCGGAGGCGCCCTGCCCCCCGCGCCGCACCCCTCCGCGGCCCACGCCCGCGGGCACGTGACGCGCCCCGCCCCGGCCTCGCGCGCCGGGGCCGGGGGCCGGGGGCGGGGGCGGGGGGGCGGCGGCGGGGCTGCACGCGGACCGTTAGCTCGGGGCCCGCCCCGCCCGGCCCGGCCCGCGCGGCGCGGCGGGCAGCGCTTACCAGCGGGAACGCCATGGGGCCGCGGGCCCGGCGGGACGGGCGCTCGGGCGGCGGGCGGGCGCGGCCGGGGCGCGCGGACACGTGGACACTGTTTTTGCAGCGAGCCGCGCGCCGCGCCGCGCCCGGCGGCTTATAAAGCCCGCGGAGCCGCCCCCCGCCGGATGCCGCGCACCTGTGCCGGCCCCGCCCGGCGCCCCGCCCCGCGCTCCCGCCCGCCCGCCCGCCCGCCACCTGCGGCGCCCCGCCCCGCCCCGCCCCGCCCCGCCCCGCCCCCACCCGCGGCGCCTCGCCACCACCCGCGGCGCCACGCCACGCCCACTCCCCGCCCCCAGCCGCCCACGCCCGCGGCGCCCCGCCCACGCCCCGCCCCCAGCCGCCCCCGCCCCGCCCCCAGTCGCGGCGCCCCGCCCCGCCCCCAGTCGCGGCGCCCCGCCTACTCCCCGCCCCCAGCCGCCCCCGCCCCAGCCCCGCCCCGCCGGCCTCAGTTTCCCCGCGGCGGGGGGCGCTCCGGCCCCGGTTACGCGCCTGCTCCCCGCGGGGCCCGCGCCCGCCGGGTCCTGCGCTGCGCGGCGCGGGCGCCCGGGCTCGGGAAAGCTCCGGGGGCCTCCCGGGCCGCGGCTCCCGGACGGCGGCCCGCGCCCAGCCCGGCGGGCGGGAGCCTGGGCGGGTCACCCCGGGGGCGGCGGGCGGGAGCCGGGCGGGCGGGAAACGCCGCGGGGGCTGCGGGCCGGGGCCCCGGGCGAGCGCCGCTGCGGGGGGGCCCGGCCGCACGCCGGGAGGGAGCCGGAGGGCGCGCCGAGGGCGGAGCGGCCCGCGCCCCGCGCCCCGCGCCCCCGTCCCGCGCCCCGCGCCCGCGCCCCCGTCCCGCGCCCCGAGCCCCGCCCACGCTGCGCCCGGGCCGGCAGGGCCGCGTCTCCGCACCCGGCGAGCCCGGCCCGGCCCGCGGGGCCCGAGGGCGCGGCGGGAGGAGCCCCGCTGGCTCGCGGGGGGCTCGGGGGGACGGGACGGGCGCCGCCCCGAGTGCCTGCGGGCGCGCGCCGGGGGCCGGGCCACGGGAGGGGGAGGCGAGGACACCCCGGCCGCGCGGCCCTCGCGCCCCCCCTCCCTCCGAAGGGCCGTCGGGCCCGCCCGCCTCCCCGAGACGCCCCTCCGGCCGGCCGCGCCCCCCCCCCCCCGGGCCTGTCCTCCAGGGGTCGCCACCCCGAGTGCCGGGGCCCACGAGCAGCAGCGGGGCCGGGCTCCGGGAAGCCACGCCCGGAGCCCGCCGGGAGCGGAGCGCAGGGAGGGCTCGGGAGGACGGACCCGCGAGGCCGGCGGCGCCCCTGACGCCGGGCAGGGCGGCCCCATGCGGAGCCGGCGCGGGCGCTGGAGCGGGCGGTGGGCGCTGCCCGCGCTGCCCGGACCGCAGGCGGCGCCCCAGCGGAGCAGCGGCGCGAGTTCTTGTTTCTGGAAGCCGAGCGGCCTCAGCCGCTGCCAGTCACGCGGGCGGGAGCGCCCAGCCCCGCCGACCTCTCGGGGCTAGCTGGAGAGCTCGTTTTCAGCACGAAGCCGCCCTAACTTCAGACGTGGGCGGCACATCCAGGGGCGGCTCCGGCGGCGGCGCGCGCCCCTCCACCCCGCCCTTCCCCACCGCGCTGCAGGACGAGGATCTGCAGCCTGGAGCCCGCGGGCCCCGGGGCGCCGCTCTGGGCGCGGCCTCCTGGGCCAGAGCTCGGACCAAGCGCCGGAGCAGGAATCCCTGCCGCCCACGTCCTCGTGCTGAACCTGCTGCCGCGGGTGGCAATCAGAGTAACAGCCCGCCTCGAGCACCGCCGCGCTGCGCGGGAGGGGCTGGTGCTCCGGGAGGCTGCCCAGCGGCTCCCGGCCAGACGTGGGGGAGCGAGGACGCCAGCCGGCGGCACCGGCATTGGGGCCTCCGGTCGCAACCGACGAGAACGGACTCCTGCACATCCCTGCCCAGCCCGCAGTCCACTGCCGGTGGCCACAGAAGCAGCGGCCTCCTCAGGCGTCCCTGCCGTGCGGGGTGACTCCTGGCACCCTGCCCGCAGAGGGCTGGGCTGGCAGGTCTTTCGTGAGGAATGGACCGGCCGTCGGGGGGTGCACAAAAAGCCCAGAGGTGAAGGTGTCAGCCACCGGGCCAGTCCCCACAGCTGACCACTGACTGCTAGAAGCAGCAGGACAAGCAGGAGGCATCATCCGCTCTCCCCGTCAGCAAGCAGCCTTTGAGTCCAGCCACACCGCACCAGCCTGCAGCCCCGCCTGGATTTACAGGGCAGGCGTCAAGTGTAGCTGGCCGGCGGGCCTGGTTCGGGACAGGAGGGAGCCCGCGGCCTCCTACCAGGCTCCTGCCTGCTTGGTGGCCAGCGCTCCCACTGGGCCGAGCCGGGACGAGGATGGAGACGGCGGGGAGATGTATTTTTCTGACTGGAAAAAAGGAGGGAGAAAGGGATTTCTCTCGGGAGCGCAGAACCCCACGCCGAGCTGGGGGCTGTGTCTAGGGCTTCCGTTTGGTTTTAATGCCCTTAAGTGGGCTAAAAGAAAGCAGGTCACCCAGCCCACCTTCCAGCACACACAGATGTACAGTGGGTCAAAGATACAAACGGGACAACATTTCCTTGGAAATATTTTAGGAGAAAATGTTAGAATTCTTTATCACCTCAGGGTGGGGACAGTTTATAAAGAGGGGACCATGAGCACAGGATATAAAGGAAGATTTATACATTCGACTTGGAACTAAAGACTTGGCTTTGTCAAAGGATATTTAAGATATTTGATATCTGAAAACAAGGCCATGGCCTGGAATCTTTTTTTTTTTTTTAAAGATTTATTTATTTATTTATACAAGCACCGGGTTCAGTCAGAAGCGCGGGAGGGTGAGAGGACTCCCCAGAGCCAGAGCGGGGAGCAGAGCAGGCAGAAGGACCGAAGGACACTGCTGAGGGGAGCAGCGGGCGGCAGGAGAGGTCTGCGCGCCGTGCGGGATCCTCCTCCGGTGGCCGGGGATCAAACGGGCGCTGCAGAGCCTGTGGGCAGCCTCGCAACCCAGCACCCAACTGCTGCGCCACCGGGGAGGCCCTGGCCTGGAATCTTTAAAAAAAAAATAAAAAAGACCAGCATTCACCCAGGGTGCAGAGCACACACACGCCCATCTTAAATGTGCACCTGGGGGGGGGTCTTACCTGCACACACCCCATAATAAACAGTGGAACCCCCCACTGTTCCATCATGCCCCCTCCCACTGTGTGCACCCCTTCTCGAGCTAACCACTTCCTAGATAACTGTTATTACCGCTCTCCTCAGGTTTGTTTGCCCTTCGAGAACTCCGTGGAACCTCATGGAGGCACCTGGCTTCTTTCACTCGGTACCAGCGCCAGGCCCCTTGCAGGTCACGCAGCGTGGGGCTGCTTCCTGCGGGTGGGATTCCGAGGCCTGAATGTACTGTGGGCCTCTCTCCACTCACCTGCTGATGAGCCTCTGGGGAGCAGCAGCTCAGAGACGTGAGGACAGCAGGGGGCTGCGGTGTCCCTGGCGTGGGGCGGGCGCTATGTGGGCAGCTGGGCACGGCGGTGAGGGAGGCGCGGCACACCGGGACCCAGCAGCTCCGCTCCCAGGAAACTGTTGGGGAAATGCCTGCAGGTGGAAAGAGGTGACGCGGGAAATGCCCACGGTGGGGGGCTCACAGCCACAGAATCCGAATTGCGCCTTCCCTGCCCACCGCCAGGACGGGAGCGGGCGGCCAGAGCGGGTGGAACGCTGGCTCTGAGCAGCAGGAAGTGAAGCGGCCACTTGCCGTATTGGACACGAGCAGTGCCGGGGGCGGAGCGCGGTTCTCCACGAGCCCGCACGGCGCCCTTAGGAAGCGGACACGTGCAGCGCGCCCAGGTGCGCACGCCTTTCCCGTGGAGAAACACCTGTGGCACCCCCCTCGGGTGGGGGCCTGCGGGGTGGGGGCGGCGGGTGCTCCGGTCATACATGAACAGGGTCATTTTATTCTTCGAAACACGCCGATCCTTGAACGAGGCCAGGGCGGCATCTGCCGGGCCGGCGGGGGCCGCGGGTGGGGGCCGGCCCGGGGAGAGCGGTCTGTGTCTCGGCCTGCTGCTGTGCGTAAACCACCACCTCCCCCAACGTGGCTGGTCTCCATGGTGTCACGCCGGCCACTCCCACGGACCCCAGAGCGGGACAGCGGCCTCGAGGCCCCCCCAGGCTGCTGCGGCCCCTGGGTAAGCTTCCCCTGCGGCGCGCAGTGCCTGCGGGTGGCCGGCCTGGATTCGCGGAGTGCAGTTAAGTTACTCCCCCTCGACCAAGCACCCTGAAACAACCAGCTTTTATTCTCTCACGCAGTTCTGAGCTGCAGATCGGAGAGTGACTCAGCGGGCGGCGCTGGCGGGGATGCCCCGGGCTGTGGTCCAGCTCGCAGGCAGCGCTGCGGGCACTGGGAGTGGTGCCGGGGTGGGGGGCCGGCTGGGACTCGCCCCAGCGGTTGCCGCAGAGCCTGGGCCCCTCGCTGCAGGGACTCCCCAGGGTGCTGGCTTTCTCCAGAGCCGGGAACTGGAGAGAGAAACAGAGATGGGTGCGGTGACCTCGGGAAAGATGGCAGCCGCCCGCGGCCTGCAGGTGTGGGTGCCAGGACTGGGTCAGGGCCGCCCTACAGCGCCCTGGACTCCCGGGTTCCCGAAGCGCCCCTGCTCATTGCTTGCCCGCAGCTGCCCCCACGTACTGTGCAGCGACCGCTCGGCTCGCCGGGCTCAGCCCCCGCTGGCCGCTCAGGCCCCACCACACTGGAGTCTGGGGGTGCGGTCAGCGCCGGGGGGTGGGGGGGGGGGGCTCTCTGAGCGGGAAAAACACCGCCCCCAACTGGAAGGAGGCCCAAGGCGGGGAGATGCGGCCCTTCTTCACCTGGATGCTGCCAGCCCGGGTTGTTCAAGCGCGGACAGCCCAGCAGGGCGCGTGGGGATTCCTGCGCGTTCCCAGTGAGCAGACTGGAAGGGGTGGCAATCGTCCCCAGGCCTGCGCCCACAGCCTGGGAGGCTCCTGGACAGAGAAACTGCCCTTTCGGAGCGTTGCCAGCCTCCGGGCCCCGTGCCACAGACACCGCGGGCATCTCCATTCAGTGGCCCCCGGGGGCAGATCTGACCCCAGGAGAAGTGACCAGCGAGATGGGGGCCCCGGGTGCCCCCGCCCTCAGCACCCCCTGGGGCCAGCAGCAGGGCTCAGGGGCTCCCTAGCACCCTCTGCAGAAAGGCGGGAAGGATGGGGGGTCCCCTCACCAGCAGCTTCCTCTCAGGGGACAGGTCAGTGGGACAGCGACAGGGAGACAAGGGGCGAGAGCAGCACCGCCCAGGAGCAGGCCCTTGGGGTCCCTGCTTCCCCCCGCCCCCCCGGGCCACTTGACCCCCACTTCTGTGCCTGTCCGAGGCTCACCTCTCAGGACGCTCCTGGGAGACCGGCCCAGGCAGCCGGCCAGGAAAGGAAGCCCCTCCTCCTGAGGACCCGGCTGCTGATGCTGGGCCCAGCCCCGGGGCCTGCAGTGCCCAGGCTGGTGGGGTGAGGGGTGAGGGGCCTGCCAGTGACTCGCTGGTCCTGGTGGGCCGACAGCTTCGTCTGCCAGGGCCTCAGTCAACGCTGAGCCACAGACCTGGAGCCCTGGAAGAGTCTGGCTGAGGGCTGGGCCTGGCTGCCTGTCCCCCCACCCCCACCCCCCAGGTCCACTCCCCTTGACCACCTTTCTTTCCTCCAGGGCGGAGCCATCCAGCCGCTCCTCCAGCAACTCCTGAGCTTCAGGCTTGTGCTCCCTGACCTCACGCGCTCCTGCTCCCGCCTCGCCCCGCCAGCCCGCTCGGCCGTGTTCTGGGCAGCCACACCCCACCCCGGGCCACGTCCAGACCCCAGCGCAGGGCCGTGCAGAGGTGACGGCTCTCAGGGGTTCGAGCTCTGTGTCCCTCCGAAAGGCGCCGGGAGCGAGCCCGCCTGTGCGCTGCCCTGGCCTGGCTGCCGAGCACAGGCGGGTCGGAGATTCTCGGTGCTCAACAACCCCGTCTCGCAGGCCGTGGGCAGCGCCAGGCAGGCAGAGCAGGAGCCCACCCCTCCGGCGCAGATCGGGACCTGCAGCGACGCACAGAACTCAGTGAGGCCTTGGGGCCGGCTCCCGACAGCAGCTGCCCCGGGCCACTGAGCAGGGCCCCGGGCGGGCACAGGGTGGCCCTTGGTCTGCCTTTGTTCTCCCCGCCCCCCACCCCCACCTGGTGCCCTGAGCACACCCCGCTGGGCTGGGAGGGACAGAACCCCGTCCTGGCCCCAGAGGGTCGTCCGAGGCACCGGAACAGAACAGACGGCCCCCAGCGCGTTGTCACCCAGGCAAGCCCAGGGAGTAGCCTGGACAAAACCAAGACTGGGGGACACTGTGAGCTGCGGCCCCCGCGAGGGGTCCTGGCACCTGTGGGCCCAGCAAGACTGAGGAGGCAGGCGGGATAAACTGCTGCGCAGACGCCCGCGCCCGCGCCCTGACTCACCTGCTGCTGCGGAGGAGCTTGTGCCAACACGGCGCCTTAGACATGCTCAGCCTCGTCCCCGCTGGGTGAACCCGAGAGCCTTGCTGCCACCGAGGAGGCCCCTCCCATGTTAAGAGGGAAGGGGAAGGGTGCAACAGCATGGGCCACTGGGCCTGGCTGGAAATGCAGAGTCCCAGGCACAGGCCTAACTGATGGGATCTGTGTGTCAGGATTGTCCCCAGGGCATCGGGGGCTCCCCACAGTCGGAGAAGCTCTGCTCTTCCCTCCTGCTCCTCAGCTCCGAGGCTGGTTACCGCACCTCTCCAGCCGGGTGGGGCTCTGGGCCCTGCATCCAGACGGCCTAGGAGAAGCCACAGGCCACCAGCCCGGGAGAGGCCCTGCCTCCACCAGGCTCGTGAACAGGACTGGGGGGCTCTTCCGGCTGGACACCCCATCCCCACGCTTGGGGACCGCTGGAGTCAGTCCCAGCTCCCCCAGAAAGTCGGTGGTGATCATTCACGAGGTCAGTGGTCACTTTGAGTAGCCCTCCCCCAGCCCACTCCCGACAGAACCGGAGGGAGGACAGGTGCGCCAGAATCGGGGAGAAGGCCTTTTATTGAGGTTTTGCTCCATCACCAGCTACACGGAGCCATCGGGGCGGGAGGGAGCAGTGGTCGCCTCCCTCTCTAGGAAATGAGGGGGCGGGGGGCGGGGATGAGGGATGCCATGTGCAGAGGAGTCTGATGACAGGGAGGGACTCAGGCTAACAGCCCGATGTCCTGGGGAGGGCCGGGGCACACAGGGCGCGTGCTGGGCCTCACTGGGTCAGCGCCTGTACCACGTCCTTCACCAACATGGTGCCGATCACCATCTTCTCGCTGTTGACAGTCAGCTGGGCCGCACCGGCGGGCCGTGCATCGAGGGTCAGCAGCACCAGGCTGCCACTGGTCAGTGTCCTCCCTGCAAACCTGAGAGGGGAGAGGAAGGGCTCGGGCCTGGGTCCGGGCCCCCGAGAGCCCCTCCCAGCCAAGTCCCGCAGGGCCTCGCACCTGTACTCATCGGCCGCCCCGCTGGGGACACGGCCCAGGTTGGCGGTGGCGGTCACTTTCAGCACCACGGCGTGGTCGCCCCGGCAGGCGTCCGGCAGCGTGAGCTTCTCCGTGATCTCGTTCATGCCGGTCAGCTTGCCTAGGGCAGAGGTCACAGTGAGGGCAGAGGTGGCGTGGGGGCCACGAGCCCCCGCCCCAAGGCCCCAGCTGGGCAGCTTGGAATCCCCGCAGTGTCCTGGGGAGGGCCCCGTGGCTCTCGGACCCAGCCCGCCCTCAGGAGGCCTCTGCCAGCCTCCGTCTTCCCCCGCTGGTCACTGGTTGACCTAAGACTGATTTGTCAACCAGCTGCACCAGCACCGCCTGGGGGCCCAAGCGGCCTTTGGTCTGGCCTGGGCGGTCTTCCCACCACCTCCCTCGAAGCTCCTGGAGCGGAGTCCTCGCAGAGATCGCTGATGGCGCGGCCACTTCTGGCCAAAGTGCAGGTCCTCCCCAGCCAGGCCAGAGACCACACTCGGCCCTCAGCCTTGACGCCTAATCCGCCCGCAAGTGGCAGGGCTCCTGAGGCCCCTGGCGCCCACAGCCCCCCAGATCCCCTAGCCCTGCAGCACGGACCCCTCCACCTGCTCACTTGCTCTGGGCCAGCATGTGAGCCCCTCACAGCCCCCCCGCCCCTCGCCCCATCCCCCTGGGCACTGCCGACCCTCCTCTGTTGCCACCACCCTCCATTCCCAGCCAGGGCATTTCTGCCAGCGCCGGAGTCTCTCCCCACGCCAGTCCTCACTGGAAGCGAGAGCCGCCTCGGGCCTGCGCCCCTTCTCCCCATTCACAGCCAGTCCTCCCTGGAGGACTCTGCTCCCTCGAGCCCTGGTCTCCTTCAACCCACAGTAGGTGGCCTCAGCGCCCCCTTCACCAAGTCTGATGCCAGCGGCAGCCCCTTCCCACCAAACCTGACGCTCATCCTGGCCCGCGGACGGCTCATCCGCCCTCCTCCGTCTCTGGGCTTTGCCCGTTTTTGTGCCTTCTCTTGTCCTCCCTCCTCTCCCCCCTCGGGACACCAGGTTTTCCTCCAGGAAGGCCCCTGCATCTCTCGTCCCTGCCCGCTCTCCAGGGTGGCCTCACTCGCATGCGCCCGCAATCGCCACCTCGAGGCTCGTGACTCCAGCCTGCAAGCGTCTCCTGGGCACAGACCTACATTGTCAGCTGCACGCGGGGCACCCCTGACTTTCCCAGACGCGCCGCAACGCCTGCTTCTCCCAAGCCAGCCTGGGCCGCTCTGCTCCCGCCCAACCCTCCTTCTCTGCCCCAGACCAAGGGCCGAGCCCAGCCCACCACCTGCCCGGCCCTCCAGGTTTCTCTACTTTTAAGTGTTGGGGGAAAACAACAGAAGATGATCAGCATTGCATGAGGTGAAAATGACATGAAATTCAACCTCAGGTGTCCGAGAATAAAATCATAGTGGAACCCGGCCACACCCGTTCCTCCTGAGCATCGCCTTGCATTTGCCACGAACCTCCCTCAGCAGCACCCGTGGCTGTTTTTATACAACAGCGGGGTTGAGCTATCGCCACAGATACTTCGTGGCCCAAGCCTTAAACATGTGCTCAAGGCCCATTCCAGGAGAGGGCCGTGGCCTGGCCCCGGCGGAGGGCACGGCCACTCACAGCGACCTGCCCGCTGGAACCCCAGCGCCAGTTCCTGCCCTTCCCCGCCGCCTCCTCAGGGCAGCTGCCAGGCGACCCTCTTCCTCGAGCCCCACCCCAGCCTCTCCTTCCCGGCGCCGCCGCAGCGCTCATCCTGGTCTCCCCGCTGGGACTCGGCCGCAGAAATCAGGCCGAGGTCAACACCCAGTGAGCAGCAGGGCCAGGACGCACGGCCGGGACTCCCGGAGCCCTCTCTTCTCCACTCGGCTGCCCCTGTCCCGGCAGCAAGTACCCCAGTGCCAACCCTAGCTGGGGGTGCTGCTTTCCTCTCCCTGAAGCAGAGGTCTGAACCTGGCCCCTGCCCCCTCAAAGCCGCAGGGTCGCCTGCGCTGCTAGGAAAATGAAGTCACCGTCCCCTCTCAGTGATACCCCGTCACCTCTGCGGCCCCTTCGGGACTGGACTCCTTAGCATGGCATTCAAGGCTTCCAGAAACCTTATTTTCAGCTTCGTTCTCATCGCCCCCTTGAGCTAACTAGATTTCCAAGCGCAGAACCAAAGCGCTCCTCCCGTCCCTGTAAACTCCCACCGACACCTGCTGTGACAGTCCCCCGAGCTGCGACGGCCTGTACCTCTGCCTGGCTGCGTGTCAGCTCTCGCCAAAGCTTCCCTGAAGGGTCAGCTTCCGAGAAACCGTGAAGTCTCCCTGCCTGAAGTTGCGGAGGCTCCTCCGGCATCACCGGAGCCCAGGGCAGGCGCTGAGCCCCTTCTGCCCACCGCCCCCGCCGCCAGCACTTACCCTGCTCCTTCTTGAACTCGTTCTCACTCAGGAACACGGGGGCCATGAGCTCCCCGACGGGCGGCTGAATGGAGACGTAGAACTGTCGGGTCTGGGTGCTGGGAAGGGTCGGGAGGCAGAGGGGCAGGAAGTGAGGCCAGAGTCTCTCCCCAACTTTGTCTGGAGATGGGGCTCAAAGACCAGAGGGCTGGAATGGCATTCCCCTCGCCCACCACCTCCAGCTCCGGGAATCGCCTTGGCCCTGCCTTGCCCGAGCCCCCTCCCACCCCACCCCGTAGCCGCATACCACAGCTGGAAGTTGGCCGCCTGGGTGGAGTCACAGAAATTAATGCCCATCACAGCAGTGGCAGATTCTCCAGGTGCCAGGGACTCTGCATGGTGTGAGGTGGGGGACGGGGGAGAGGTACCATCACCGGGCAGGTCTGGAACCCAGGCCCATTCTCCAACCCACTGCCAGCTGTGCGCTGCGGGCCCTGAGGCCCACTCCTGGTTTCCCCCCAAATCTAAACTCCCTCCCCCTCCCACTGTTGAAGTCGGTTCTGAAACAACCAAGGCCTGTACCTTCCGCCTCGGCACCTCCTGCCCTGACGGGGACTCACTCATGTGCCAGTCTACCTTGTCTGCCGGGGCCTGGGTCACACGGGATGCCATCTCTGGGCCCCCCGTCCAGTCCCCGGCCTGAGGCCACGAAGGCATCCGCAACCCTTTGCCCAGGGTCCTCCCTCCCCACCCTTCCAAGGCTCTTCCGCACCGATTTCAGGAAATTCCTGGATGCTGATGCCAGCAGGCAGCTTGGGGGTGCCCAAGTGCAGGCCCTTGACGGGGTTATCCGAGCTGTTGGAGAAGTGGAGGAGCACAGACACCATGTGCGGGTCCCCGGGGAACGGCTGGCGGCTGAAGGTGTAGTCCACGGCCAGCCCCTCACCAGCCACGCGGTGCAGCAGCTCCTGCCTCCCAACTCCCGAGGCTGGACTCAGCGGCTAGACAGGAGGCGGGAGGAAGTGTGGGTGTAGACAAGGGGAGAGCCTGACTCAGCCGCTGGGGCACCCAGCAAGGGGGACTCAAAGCTGTCTCCTCCACGCCCCACCCCGCAAATCCACACCACGGGAGGCCGCGGACATGCGTTCTTGCCCCAGCCCAGCCCCGCCCCTCCCCAGCCACTCACCGAGGGCACCAAGGGGGAGTCTGTGAGCGTCAGGCCCTCCAGATCGGCAGCCAGACTGGTGGACACAACTGCAGGGGGCGACACAGGCTGGACGCTGGGCGGGGTGACTGTGGGGTGGACGAGGAGGACTGGGGTGAGAGAGGAAGTGGCGCTGGCTGGCGCTGAGCGGGGGCCTGCCGCTCGGGGAACCGGCGGTTCAGCACCACGGACAGCGAGCGGGCGCGGGGCGTCCCGGTGGACACCGGCTCTTGCCCCCAAGCCCGCACGCCTGGAGGTGGTCGCAGGCCTGAAGATGCGTCCTGCCTGCCTCCCCATCCCAGTCCCTGAGGACCCCCGTGCAGGGCGCTCGTGAACCTCCCAGGTCCCGTGCCCCAGGCCCTGCCCCATGACGCCTGGTCGCACTCACAGTCCTCCAGGTCCAGCAAGGAGACCTCCTTGGCAGCGGGGGCGCCTTTGCTACTGGGCGGCTGGAAGAGAGGGGTGGGGTGTGGGTGTGGGTGTGGGAAGAGACCTCCCGCTCGGGGTGGGGTGGGGTCCGCTCCGCCACCCAGGCCCGGCCCAGAGGTCTCCCCAAGGCCCTCACCGTTTTCTTCCTCCAGGAGGCAGGTTCCGCCCGCTCCTCCTCGGACTGCGAGGTCGTCTCAGACTCTGAGGAGCTGCTGCTGGAGTCACTGCCCTCGTCCGAGGACGAGCCGCCGCCCCGCCCCTCTGGCACCTTCTTCCTCTTCTTCGCCTTCTTCTTCTCACCTTCCTCGTCGCTCTGCTCACTAGAAAGAGGGGCAAGCTGGGGTCAGGTCTAGCCTGGACACCCCTCTTGCCTCACAGAAGAGCAGGAGAAGCCCTGAAAAGTGGGAGAGGGCGGGGAGTCTGGGCGCCTGTGCTTGGGTCCAGGGAGAGTTTTAAGCGTCTCTGCTCAAACTCCAGACCCCAGGATGCTGTCCCAGGAAGCAGCAGGCCTGGCCTCACGACCTCCTGCAGCCCCCCAAATCTCCCATTGCTGGGTTGGCCAGGGGATTATGGCCCCTCACACCCAGCTCCCGGGAGGTTCGGGGGCTCTCAGAAGGCTGCCTAAACCTGAGTGTTAGCCCATCTTCTCAGGGGGACCCCTGAGACCCCCTTACCTCTCACTGCTCCTCCCTTTCTCCTCGTCCTCATCCTGGTCTTCATTATCTGACTCGCTGCTGGCCTCCCCAGAGCCGCTGTCACTGCTACTCTTACTGTCCGACTCGCTCTCAGACTCGGGGTCTGTGGAGGGATGGGCTCAGGCCTCCTCCTCGGTGCAGCCCCGGGTCAGAGCGGGTACACTGGACAACCAGCTTCAGACTCAGCACTGAGCCCCCAGCTCTGGTCCCCGCCCCAGGTGCCAACTGGACCAACCGAGACATCCATGCGCCTGTGTGGCCAGAGCTGCACACAGCAGGCGTGCACCCCTAGACACACACACAGGTGCACGCAGCAGGTGTACATCCATACACACACACCCCACACCCAGGCGCACACGCACACACACCCACATGCGCTGCCATAGGGCAGCACAGGGCAGGCGCACAGCCCAGCCCTGCCACCCCCTCACCGCTGTCTGCAGACTCGGTGGGGCCTGACTCGCCCTCAGAGTCTGAGTAGAAGGGTTTCTCCTTCTCCTTCCTCTTCTCCCGACTGGAGCACTTGGTCCATTCGGGCACCTGGAGATCGGGGTTCGGGGGTGTCACCAAATCATGGCTGGGCCTTCTTCCCACCCCCCACCTCCAGCCCTAGCTGGTCTTGTCCCCAAGAGCAAACAGCGGAGGGGGGGGGGAAGAGCACAATCATGGGGGAGGGGCCCTGTCAAATCAGGCATGGGGTGCACACAGGGGGTGCAGTGCAGGGTTGGGGGCACGGCACACAGCACACAGGGACCTCGGTATATTCGCCCAACAGGCCCACGTGGGTCTCAATAAGGGAGAGATCTTCTTCCTGCATGTGGGGAGGTGTCAGGGGGCTCCCTGCCATCCTGCCCCCCATAATGCGGCCCCCGCTGACCTCCACATTGCGCACAGATGGGTCTGGGGCCTCCTCTGGCCAGTCCGGGAGCTCCTGGTAGCCCGTGGCCTTGGCGTTGAGCAGGTGGGACAGTGAACCCAGCTGGAAGTGGTCCCGATCTGGAGGCAGGGTTGGGGGTAAGGCAGGTGGGAACCTGTGGGTGCCACTTCCTGGAACGGCAGATGGCGACTCCGGGCAAGACTCCCCAGGGGTAGATTTCTCTGCTGGCTTCCTGCCCAGCTCCCGCTTGGGCCCACATGCTGGAAGAAGGTCCTCCAGCTGCACAGAGCAGGCTGAGGGGTGGGGCGGGCGCCACAGTGGTGGGCAGGGGAGCAGACATAGGGGGTGGGGGATGGGAGCAGGGGTGATCTATAGGGGGTGCAAGGAGGAGGAACTGCAGAGGGCAAGCGGCTGAGAGGGGGTAGGGTGGAGGTCAGCCAGCGGACACTGTGGGGGGGCCGCTGGCCAGGACGTGAGATGGGCTTGTCTTCCGGGATCACAGGCACCCCAAGCTGGGGTCCTTGGCTTTTAAAACCTTGCTCGGGGAGGTGGCTGGAGGGGCCAGGAGCAGTCCGAGCCGGGAAGGCAGACACCAGGCTGGCATGCTGGGGTAGCTGTACAGGAGAGGGGTGAGGGGGTGCAGGGGCAGCCCAGAGCCCAGCTAAGCCTGGGATCTGGGGGTACAGGGTCCGGAGGGGTGTCCTGGCCTGTCCCTCCCCAACCCCACGGAAGGCCCCCACCTTTGAAGGAGGACTCCAGGACGGGGGCTGGTTTGGGAGCCAGGAAGAGCTTCTTGGCGTGGCGGCTGAGGGTGCCCCCCTGCTCCGAGGGCACGATCAGCTGGCGGGTGAAGCGAGCTCGGTCGCGGATGTCGTAGTTCTGGTCGTACTTGGCCAGACTCAGCACGTACTGGGTCAGCAGCTTGGTCTGGGAGACAACAGCGGGTGGGCAGTGGCAGAAAGGGTGGGGACCCAGGAACCAGATTTTTTGAGCTGACAACCCACGGCCCCCCATTAGGACCGGCTGCCCCACCCAACCTTCCCAGACTCGCCTCCTCGCCCCTCCCAGACCCCAGCACTGGCAACGGCCTTGGGCCGGGAGGGCGCCCTCTCACCTCCACCCTCTGGCCCGGCGCTGCTTCCCTCCTCAGGTCAGAGCCCCCAAGGGCCCTTCCAGCACAGCATCACTGCCCCACTGCCCACCTCACAGGTGAGCCCGCCTGGCCCTGACGCCCCGGGGATGCCAGCGCAGCGGACTGCATCCCAGACCTGCCCCTCCCTTGGCCAGTCACTACCAGGGTATCCTGACCACGTCCACTACCAGGGGCTGCCGAGCCCCCCACAGAGCCTGCAGCACACACGGCCCCGCCCTGGCTGGCCGATCACCCTCTCCCTCCCCCGGGGCCTTGCCCTTTCCTGGAAAGCAGCATTCAGGGCTTGGCTCCACCTGCCCCCTGGCCTGGATGCATGTCAACGAGCACCAGGAGAAGCCACTGGTCTCACTGCACAGCAGCCGTGGAAACGGCCTGGGTGTCCAGCGGCAGGGAGGGGATAAGGAAGGCGTGGGCTCTCCAGAGTGGAATACGACGCAGCTATGAGGAAAGAACTCTTGCCATCTGGGGGGAGCTCAGGGCATTGTGCTCGGTGAAATAAGTCAGGAGAAACACGGGAGCCAGCGGGCGTCCCTCACGCGCAGGATAAAGACACGAAACAAAGGCACAGACAGCACTAAGCCCAGCACCCCCAGAAATGTGCTGCAGAATTGAGGCTGACCAGAGGGGGGTGGCGGCAGAGGGGAGGGAGGAGGGGAGAGGGTGCCCAGACTGCAGGGGATTAGGGCGCTGCACTGGTGAAGCGGTGAGAACCTACCCCCTAAATCACGCTGCGGTGTCGTAAACCAGAATCATTCAGTAAACACTGAAATAAATACTTGAATAAGCAAACAAACAAATGAACATACAAGTAAAAGCAGGGGCGGGTGGAGGGGCGAGCCCCCCAGCTATCACAGCTCCCCGAGGCAGGCGCCTTCCCGGTGGCTCATCGCCCTGCGGGCAGAGCCTGGCGGCCTCTGAGCGACCCTGTGTCCTCCAGCCCAGAAAGCGCCCCCCATGACACTGAGGCCACAGGGCCAGGCCCTCCCTGCTTCCGGGCGGCCTGCCCCGGCTGGGCACGCCTGACCGAGTCCAGCCCACGACGGCCCTGCCTCCCCGGTCGGTCCCGGAGCCCACAGGGCCCGCCGGGGTGGAACAAGCACAAGGCTCCTATCCACGCTCCCGCCGGGCGGCCAAGCGGCCACCCGGCCGGTGGGGGCGTCAGTGCCCAGGGCAGGCTCCGTGCAGCCGCCTATGTGGATGTGTTGCCCCAGGCGCTGGCCGACTTCTTCTGTGAAGGGCCGGAGAACACCCGCCTCGGAGGACCCTGGCACAGCCGCAGCGCTGCGGTCAGGGAGGGTCAGCCTGCGCGAAGGGGGCTGAGTCCGACGAAACCGCGGGGACTCCAGCGGCCTCTCGCCATGCCCTGGCCGGCTTAACCCGGGGGGCTGGAGGTGGGCCGGGCGCTGTGGCCCCGCACAGGGAAGAGCTCCGTGCGTTCCATGTCATGCTGAGGGGGCTTCCTGGAACCATCTTTGGCTGCTGGACACTCAGCTTCCGACAGCCTGCCGGCCCTCCAGGAGAGCCGCACACTCGGCGGCGGGGGATCCCTCTCCACCTCTCACCGCAGGAACCACAGTGGCACCAGCACCACCCAGCCTGAGCAGACGGGCCCTCCTGTCCCTGAGCCAACCTCCAAGCTCGGGAGCACAGGCCACACCTGCTGGACATGCCCTCGGTCCGGCCCCACAGTGTCCCAACGATGCAGTGTCCGCGGGAGGGGCTCTCCCCCAGAGCCACCATCCCTCCCGGGCCCCGGGCCCCAAGCAGCCACAGACACCAGGGTAGCAGCTGACCGGGGGGCAGGCTGCCGGGGCTGGGTGTCACCCGCAGGAGGCTGCCCGGCGGTCCTGGGGGCCGGTCTCAGATGGAACTGCTGATCTCACCTGCTTAGAGTTGGTCAGGTAGAGCTTGGCCGCCAGGTTGATGACCTGCAGCTTGACGATGTCCTCCTCCGCCGTGAAGGACTTGGCCATCTTTCGCAGGACGTCGGGCGCCATCTTGGGCACGTGCTCGCAGTACTCCCCGATTAGCCAGAGGATGCTGGCGCGGGCCATGGGCACCTGCAGGTGAGGGGGCAGGACGGGGTGCTACCTCCCCCCACACTGAGGACCTTTGGAAATGGGGGTGGAGGCCAGCGGAGGGAGAGCCGAGGGGGCCACCCACTGGGCAGCGGCCCCACTTCCTTGGGGCTCATGAGCACGGGCGGGGTCTGCAGCCTGACGTCAGCACCCTCGGCACCCTCAGAGCTGGACACGGATGGAGGCCACGCTCCCTTCCTGGGCCCTCTAAGTGCCCAGCTTGACGGTGTCAACTTGCAGTGCAAGGACAAAACCAGGCCTCGCCAGGCGGCCGCTCCTGGCAGGAACTTTGGGCCAAACACGAGTGAAGGGACAGGCCATGGGACAGGGCCCCACAGGGAAGCAGGGAGGGTGGCCAGTCGTGGCACAGGGCCGCATCTGCCCCTCCACTCTGAAGGGCTTCCAGGGCAGGTCTGGAAGGTGTGAGTGTGTTTTGTGAGGGCCGGGGGGGGTCTTCAACGACCGGGTCTGTACCTGGATGCTGTCCGTGAGCTTGGCCAGGTGCTTAATGATCTCACCATGCTGGGCCGGCTGCATCTGCAGCAGCTTCTTAATGACCACCACGGACTCAGCCACCACGAGCTCTAGAGGGGCATGGACCCGGGTCAGCAGGTGGCAGGGCACACCCGTGGAGCCCCCAGACTCAGCTCTCCTCCCCCCAGGGCCCTCAGAATGGGGGGATGCTGGACCCCGATCGAGGCAGGCAGACGGAGGCGCACGAGTTGCCCGGCCACATGGGGCCTGCCGGCCAGAGCCGTGTGCACAGGTGGACACACACGGGTCCCCCCCATGGGACCCCGACACCCACTGACCATCACGGTTGGACAGCAGCTGCACCAGGCCGTTGAGGCAGGTGTCACGGACCCGGCCGATGTTCGTCGCGCAGCGGCCAATGGCCTGGATCGTGGCCGCCACAAAGTCCTTGTCCACACTGCGGATGTAGGTCTGTGGACACCAGACAGCGCCCACAGGCAGTGAGCCCTCGGTGAGGCCGCAGGTTGGGGGTGACCTGCCAGGAGGCCGCCCCCTCACTCTATGACTCATCATGCAGGGGTGACACTCACCCCTCCCAGCTTCTTCCAGGCCCAAAGCCAGCAGGGGCGTCGGGAGGGGCCCCCAAGGAAGCTTCTGCAGCTTTGGGTGTACAGAGCAGACCTGACCCACCAGGGCGATGCTCAGGACGCCCTGGGCCCCCAGACCCTGGTGGAAGCCACCAGCCTTACCTGGAACTCCCGCAGGACAGTGGGGATGTTGGTTTCGTTGGCCAGGTTGGTCAGCACTTCCAGCTGCGGGGGCAGAAGGGCGGTGGGTTCTGTGCTCTCACTGCCCTTCATCCCAAACCCACGCCACCGCCCAGCAGGAAGCCTCCGGCCGCCTGCCACTCCCTGACTGGCGAGCTCTGGAAACCGGTTCATGCTGGAGGTTTACCAGCCGAGCAGACCCCCGACAGACACCCTGGGGTCCTTGCAGCTCCTGCTGATTTCAGAACAGAGGATCTCTGACCTCTGACCGCTGTCCGCCCCTGACCTCCCACGGCTCGCCCTCCACGCCCCAGCCACACGGACTGCCTGTCACACCCTCCCGCTCAGGACTCCGCATGCTCCTGTGCCTGCACGTGCCTAGAGACCCCGCGCCCCTGTCAGCCTCAGCACAGCCCCCCTGCGCGACCAGACCAGGGCCAAGCTCGTCACACACGCAGGCCTCTCGTCCAGCAGGGGGCTGGGTCCAGGGTCCCTGTGCGCAAATGCCTTACGGAAACCACACGGCATCTGCCGGCGACGTAGGCGTTCTGCAGATGCTTAACTTCTAGATTTAAATACAACACGGACTGGGCAACGCAGGAGCCGTGCAAAGGGTCACGCTGCGTCTTTGAAGAGACACTCACCCCTCCCAGCTGCTTCCCGGCCCGAAGCCAGCAGGGGTGTAGGGAAGGGCCCCCACGGTAGTTTGGCAGCAGCCCCAGGCCTAACACGCTCCCAACTGTGGTTGGCGGGACCGGAGCACAGACGCTCAGGCGCGGGGCTGGCTACTGCACAGGTGCATTTCTGCGTGTTTTCCTCCCCTCAGTGGGCAGCGAGCTCTGCCAGGGCAGGGTCTCTGAGATCCAGCTGTGTGGCTGACACAGGCCCCAGCTGAGTGTGGGAGTGAGGGGCAGGGGGTGGGGTGGCGGGGGAGACAGAGCCCGCAGTGGGGACGGCGTGGATTTTGAGCTCGGGGTAGCTCCTGGCCTTCCTGAGTCCACGCTGGTGTCAACTGCGGTGATGGGCCCTTCTGGGTGGTTCCCAGGAGCCTGTCTCCAGGGTGGCCGAGGCAGGTGTATACAGCAGGCCGGGGCGGGGCAGCTCCCTGCGTGCCCCCTCCCTGCACTCGCCTGGCTGCTGGGCAGACACTTCCTGCCCGGGCCCGGGCCCCTGAGGTGGGCAGGCAGGGGTGCTCAGGGGGGAATCTGAGTAGGGGTGGGGAGGGGCAGAGCCACTGTGGCTCCTTCCTGACTCACCTTGAGGATCTTGATCTGGGTGGGGTCGGTGGACCTGATGTAGAAGCTCTTCAAGTAAGGCTCGAACATGCCCTGCGCAGAGACAGCCCCGCTGCACCCCGCCCGGCCTCTGCCGTGCCCCTCCCAGTCCTGCGTCCTCAAGCCTTTCCGCCCAGGCTTTCTTCACGGGTTTCCCCCCCTCAGTCGGCTGCCCTTGGGGTCTCCCATTCGCCAGCCCCAGCAGCCAAGGTGGCCCCCAAGCTGCCCTCCCAGCGCCCCGCAGCCAGCCAGCAGCCGTGTCAGCTCACCCGGCGCTTGATGGACATGGTGGCCACGTTCTGGAGCACCACATACTGCACCTCGCTGTGGGGAGGGCGCACAGGTTCCTGGACCCGCCGGCTGGGGCCGGGGCGGTGGGGAGGGAGGTGGGCCGCATAGGGAGGAGGAGGGGACCGTGGGGGGAGGGCGCCCGCAGGGGCAGGCCAGCCTGGGGTCGCACAGGGTGGGCCAGACTGGGGAGTCAGATGGTCTCGTGGGTCGCAGGGCCCGGATATGCGCGACGGGGGTGGGGTCCAGGCAGGCCCTCTGGGCCGGGCCGGGCCCAGGCAGGCGCGCACCTGTGGCTGCGCAGCAAGCGCACGAGCGCCTTGGCGATGACGCCCACCTCGGCCTTGGGCGCCAGGTGGAAGTAGAGCTGCGCCACCGCCATGACCACGGCCGCGCTGCGGCTCTGCAGCAGGGGCTTGGTGTTGCGCAGCAGCAGCCGGTGGTCCGGGTCCATGATGTAAGGCTTCCGTGCGGGCAGCGCCGGGATGGCCGCCGCCTCCGACCCGGGGCCCTTGGCCTCGTCCTCCTCCGAGCCGTAGAAGGCCTTCTCGGGGTTCTCCTCCAGCAGGGACTCCTGGAGGGGAGGCGCAGCGTGGGCGCCTCCTCCAGCGTGGGCGCCTCCTCCCGGCAGCCCACCCGCGGCGGGCCCTCTGCGCCCACTCACGTTCTGGGTGGGGCTGAGGAACTGCGTGCGGGCGTAGCGCGTGAGCATGCTGATGATGACCACCTGCCCCCACTCCTCCACGTCGATGAGCAGGTTGCAGAGCTTGCGGTAGTTCTTGTGGATCAGGTCGATGCGCTCCGGGCAGACCTCCTCGAAGGCCATCACCACGCTGCCCGCCACCAGCTGGGGCCGAGAGGACCCGCGATGAGCCGCAGGGCAGCAGGGGCTCTGCTGGGCACCTCTCCCCCACCCACCCCGGGTGTCCCTGTGCACCGTGGTCTTGTCCGCCAGGAGCTTCTCGATAACCTCTATCAGCTGATCCTTCTGGTCCGAGTCCAGACTGGGGGAGAGATGATTGAGAGGGGTGTGCCCTTCCCCCCAAATCTGCCAGAGCTGTGTCACCTCTTGCACCCCACCCTATTTATACAAAGGTGGGCTCCCCCTCCTCTGCTGTCATCCATCTCTGCAGATCCCTCAAGCTGTATTAAACCATCTGGAGAGTGGGGCAGAGGCAGCCTGCAGGCGTGGGAGAAGCAGGCCTGGCTGAGGGACCCTCCCAGGCATTGGGAGGTGGTGGGCGGGGGCAGGGCTGGCTACCTGTAGAGTTTGGGGATGGCGTGGGCAGCTGTTTTCCGCACATAGGGTGACATGTCCGAGGCAGCCTCCTTGATGGCCAGCATCATGATGGGCACAATGATGGGCACACGGATGCTGGAGAGGACGCGGAGGGCACTGGCACGAATCAGCTGGTTGGGGTCCTAAGGCAGAGGCGGAGGCAGAGCCACGCAGGCACCAGGTGACCACCGGAGAGGCCACACCTGGGGAATTCACTGTCCCTGCAAGTACCACCTCTCACTTCCCACCTCCTGCGCTGTGTGGGCCGCCTCATAGCACAGCCTCTGGACCCTGCAGGACCTAACACCTGAACGGGTGTGGCAAAGGGCAGCTTCAGGGGAGCCAAAGCGTTCAGAACCCCTAGAGCTCCTGGACACCTCCTCTTCCTTAGGAGCCAGGGCCTGTGTGTTTACGCCCAAGGTGGCTGCACTGGTCTCCCTCCATCACCATCATCACCGTCATCACACTTCTCTCTCCCACGGCCTCCAAGCCCCCTCTACTTCCTCCACGTCCACTGTGTTTAAGGAAGAACAGGCGTGGAGGCCCTGGGCTCTGCACACGCCTGAGGCGCGCACGGCCCTGGTGACCCGTGGCCCTGGGGGCATCTCCCTGTCACCAGCAGCGGCAGCGACGAGAGCAGCCCTAAATCACTGCCAGTCCTTGAGCGGGGTGGACAGTGGAGGACTCTGGAGAAGCAGGGGCGCCACCCAGGTCCTCCACCCGGAGAAAGGGAAGCCCCACATTGCAGGTGAAAACGATGGTGACCCCGGCCACACTCTGGAACTGACTTTTAAACGGACGATTTAAATGGTCTTATTTAATCAGCAGGAGCCTGTATTTTCTTGGACTGAAAACGTGCCACATCAGCTGCTAAAACCTATTTTCCTCTGTAAAAAGAAAAAATCCATTTCATTTGGAAATAACTGGACTCATAGAAGTTACCCCCCAAATCCTATTTTCCTTTCTGATGGGGCAGCTGAGCTGGTAGCTGCTAATACTGTGTGTGTGGATCGCAGCAGCGGGAGTCTCATGCCCCGCGTTATTTGCATTTCACCAGGCCCTGCCTTTCTGATGTAAGCATTTTAAGGGCCAAACTCATTTCTATTTTATCTTTTATCTCCACATCCCTACAGTCCTTTGCACTCGAAGTTTGTTAAAAAAAAAAGGAACCAAAACTGCTTTACTTTTGAGTAACATCCCTGTCTGCTGACTGTCTAGATAGGGGGATCCAAAAGGTGGTAAAACGTTGTCCTTGGGAAGGTTTATTAGCAGGTGGGGTCAAATGGGAAACAGGGTGTGCCGTGGCCCCGCAGTCTTTGCCCCAGTGGGGACAGCTTCTGGGTGTCTTGATGGAAGATGGAAAATCAGAAGGGACAAAATTAAGATTTGGAATCCTCTAGACTTGGCGCCTATGCTAAACCAGTAAGATGAAACCTAAGAGGGCTTCCTGGGGACTCAAGGGGCCTCACGCACAAGGACAGGGTGACGGGAGGCCTCGATTATCCCCTTACCCCCTGGAGGTCTGTCTGAATCTGCTGCTGAGCAAGGACACAGCAGAGGCTGATGAAGGGCAGGGAGAACCCTGGATGGAAATGAGTGGTTCCCGTGGACAGGAGAGCCCCCCAACCACCAAGAAGAACATGAATTCAGATATATATATATATATATATATATATATGTATAGGCAGATAGATAGATAGATAGATAGATAGATAGATAGATAGATAGATAGATAGATAGAGTTATCACACGCACACACGAAACCACCCCGCGCTGCCTGGACTGCGGAAACCAGCAGTCAGGGAACAGGCGCGCGCATGCGCAGGGGCAAGGAGCCACTGTGAGGGCCTGGGCTGGGGGACGCGTCCCGCCTCCGGCTGGGAGCACAGGTGCTCCTTATCCTTCCTGCCTTCTGTGGCCTGAAGCAGATCCTTAAAAATGACAGCCATGGGGGTTGCCACACAATGACACAAAACAGCTGTTCTGAGATGGAGCGAGCGCCTGGCCCAGCAGCGAGGTCTCTGTCCCGCCCGGCGCTTGTTGGGCCTTTGCAGAAATAAAACATGCGTGGGTGCGCCCCGCCTGCCCTCCGACGGCTGCCTCGAGGGCCGGGGTGCCAGTCCCAGCGCTCTGAAAGCGGACCCCGTCATCTGGCGCCTACTTAATGGACAGGTTGCTGACTTCTGGGGGCCCTTCTCATCTCCAGCTGCCACCGGGGGCTTCTGGGTGACCCACACAGCCGCTGGCCATGAGCCAGCAACAGGAGGCGCCTGCTGACCGCCTGACAGACCCTGCGGCCCAGTCCCCAAGGCTGTGGGTGACCCCAGCTCAGACCGCTTCCTGCTGACCCTGTAATGCCCCTACGCCCCTACAGCCTCGGCTCTGTCGCTTTGACGTGGCCCCCAATCGTGGGCCCCTTTCTCGAAAATGCTTTCCTGCCTGATTGTTACTGGCTGGAGGCCGCTGTTTGCAGCCCTTTCATGCAGGGTGGGACCACAGCGGACGGCATAGACTGCAGGGAGCTCGAGGCGTAGGCCAGTTCTCAGGAATGCGCTAACCTGACTCAACCCAGAGGCCGGGCCCAGACAGACCCTTAGGCTTCAACTTTTTTTTTAAAAAGGAGGCCTCCCTGCTGGCCGCGGAATGAAGGTGGGGCCCGGCACAGGGGCCAGATGGACCAGGCTGAGCCCGATGTGGGCAGCAGCCTGCACCGTCTGCTGGACGTGAGGGGCGGGCAGCGCTGGGGAGCCTGCTCTTGCGGTCCGAAGTAAACGTGTGGGAAGAGCAGTGAGTTCGTGGTTTTGCTGGGAACAGAGGCACAAGGTGAGAGGTGGAGGGCAGGACGAGCCTCCTAGCCTGGCCGGAACCTCTCCCGGTGGAGGCCACCAGCAAGCCCCGATGTGCAAAAGCAGAGGTCAGCACAGGGCGGGCAGCCCCTCTGCCACGGACGTGAGCCTGCCCAGCCCTCCCTCCTCAGCGTCTGCTCTGCTGCCCCGGGCATGGGCTCACGGGACACATGGCCGCGCCCTTCCCGGCTGGGGTCAGCCTTGTGGGTTTTGTCCTGGTGGAGCTCACTGGCTTTCAACAAGCCCCTTGTCCTCCTCCCCGTTCCAGGGGAGGGGCAGCAAGGTCCCCATCCCCTCCAGACCCGGGGCAGGTGTCAGGCAGCAGCTCCCCTCACGCTACCCTGTCCTAGGGAGCGGGCTCCTGTCCAGCTGCCGGCCACAGTCCTTCGCCCCAGCAGGGGCGTGGGCGCGGGGCCCCTCACTGAGCAGACACTCACCGCATCTCTCCTGCCCCTTCCGAGCTGGCCTCCCCGCTCTGGGGGCCTGGCTGGGCCCATCCCCACCCAATGTTAGGTAGGTGGGAGGGGGCTCCAGGACCTGCCCCCCACCCCATGCTCTAGCCCTCTCTTGCCCACCCGGAACAGCGCCAGCCCAGCGAGGCAGACGGGCACCGCTGACCTTGAGGCCGCGCTGGAAGGTGGAGATGGACAGCAGGGCCAGGTCTTGCTGCTCCTCGGCGTAGCGCACCAAGTACACGTACACAAGCTTCTTCACCTGGGGGTGCAGGTGCCTCAGGGGCGCTGCCCCTCCCCACAAGGTGTCCCCTGCCGGCTGGGTTCCCGGGGCCACATTCCTCCCTGGGGACAGCACCCCAAGGGCACCCAGTCCTTTGCACTGACCCCCTTGAGTTTAGGGGCGTGGAGACAGGTCTTCCCCCAGACCAGCTGGGGTCCCCACGCTGTGCCCCTGCCTAGCGCCGTCCCCGTGGGGACGAGGAACCCCTCACCTCTATGTTCTTGCAGGCCACGTTCTTTACCACGGCGGGGAACAGGTCCGAGGCATTCTTGCCGCGGGCGATCATCTGGGGAGCAGCGGGGCGTGGGGGGCAGCGTTTACTAGGGGAAGGTCCACAGGATCCAAGAACACTGCCCTGACACCTGGCCCCTCCCCAAGGCAGCCCCCTGCCCTCCTCACCGCCACAATCCTCTTCATGGCCTCCAGCTTGAGGGAGTCCTTGTTGGTGTCCAGCATCTCCTTGAGGTCATCGTGCCTGAAGGGGGGAGGGGTCAGCTGAATGGGGGGGAGAAGGGGTCTAGAGGGAAGTGGGGGGGCAGGGAGGCTCAGGCAGGGCTGCTGGGAGGGGAGAGGCTACAGCACCGGGTCAGGAGAGCGCCTGGGCAGCCAGCGTGAGGGGCGGGCTGCGTCCCCCTCAAAGGGGATGTGCCGATGCCCCACCCCCTAGTGCCCAAGACGGCGGCCAGCGGTACCGCGGTTGTGACTGTCCAGATGAGGCGACACTGGACAGGTGGGGTGGGGCCTCATCACCCATGGTGCTCTGAGGTGGGGCGTGAGGACAGGAGCCACGGGACACCCCCCCCCCGGGGCAGGTGCAGGTGGACAGGCGATCCACATGCCAGGAATGCCACCAGGAAGGGGCAGGGCTGGAGCCCGCAGGCTGCCGGGGACACCAGGGACGCGGAGCCGGTGGGTGGGCAAGGCGTGGACAGAGCAGAGGAGCCTGGATCCGGGGCCAGCCTGAGTGTGTTCCCAGGTGTCAGCCCACTGAGTCAGCCGGGCTGGACAGTCCCACCTACATCACAGTGGCCTCGCCACAAAGGCCAGACCTGCCGCCCACACTCCACCGTCACTCAGGACGCCCAGGACCCTATCGGGAGAGACAAGCTCTTGAGTAAGTGGCCCCCTGCACTTGGCCAAGCACTGACAGCCCCTGGGCCAAACCCAGACTCCAAAGACCACTGATGAGAAACACCCCACGGCCCCAGGGGAAAACAGGGCACCAGAGGCCCTGGGGGCATCGCACCAGCGCCTGAGTGGGTCCAGGCTGGACGGCCCGCCCCGCACACCTGCTCGCCCCGCACACCGGCTCACGCAGACGACACACCACGTGCGTCCAGTGGTCACATTTTTTTTTTTCGGACAATTAAAAAAATATTTTTAAATATCAAGAAGGAAGGAGAAACATTGATCCTCAAGGTCACTCAACCGTAAGTTCCGACGGCTACGCCTGACTTCTCACCTTCGCCTGTAAAAACTAACAAGACGAGACAGCCGCGCAGGGCGGCGGGCGGGCACAGACGCCGGGTGGGCGCAGAGGAGGCCCCGCTACCTTGGAGGCGTCCTCCCTGCACACTTGAGTAGCGCGGGCGCCTCTGGGACAGAGGGGCTGGCTGTCAGGGACAGGACGAGCTGTCCAGCTGCACACGGACCTGAAATTCCCTGAACCAGGGGCACCCACTCCTCTCCCAGGCCGAGCTGGGTGCAGACGCACCTCGACACTCCAGACAGACCCGCGGCTGTGCTGGGACAGACACGGGTGGCGCGTGCAGCTGGGTCTGGGCGGCGGGAGGCACGGGCACCGCCTTCCTCGACACACACGCCCTCCCGCACCCCGGGGTCCTCTGACATACACCCATCGTGGAGCTCACATCTCCAGACCAGCACCCCGCCACCCCCGCCAAACACTAGCACCACTGAGATGGGCCACGGACCCTCCCACCAGACCCGGCCGCAACGCACATTCGCTTGCTTCCCCGAATGTGCACCTCGGACAGTGCACCCCGGACAGACACATCACAAACCAGAGAGTACACCCCAGACATGTTATACCCCAGAAACATTGCACCCCCAGACACATCACACCCTCAGACACACCTACACCCCCAAAACCACACTGACACCTCCCACAGACACACACAATCCACACAAACCCACAAAAACTCCTGCAGACACATCACCGCGGCCCCCACCGTCATAGACACATCCCACAAACCCACGCTCCACACAAGCCCACATATACCGACGATACAAATGCACCTCACACACATCCCTGCAGACACCCACAAACACATACACACCCCAGACACGTCCTCACCACTGGCCCTGTGCACCCACACTCTCATCTGCACACGCCCCCAACTGCCCAACCCTGGCAACACACGGGACACACCTGTCCCCCCACACGCCACACACACGCCCCATGCACACCCTCAGATCCCCCCAACATTGTGGAATAAAACTTGGTCACTCCAGCTTCACTCATGAAGAGCCACCTCCACGGCCGATCTGAGATTCCTGGGGAGCCTTGGGCTTCCCCATCAGATCCCTCAGCCCCAGCCCTGATCCCCCAGGGCGGGTGAGGGCTGCACTGGGAGCCCGGCTTCGCCTTCACACCTGGGTGTCCTCACCACACCCACAGCTGCCACAGCCCCGTGTCAGATGCACACCCACCCCCGCCCCAAGCCCATGGGGACGGGCAGGCAGGGCAGGGCGCACAGGAGGCAGCGCCAGCAGGGGTGTCGGAGGCATGGGCAGCAGTTCCTGGGGACCACCCTGCTCCCTCGTCCTCACCCACCAGCTCTCATCCTGAGAGGGAGCCGGGAGGAGAGGCGGCCACAGATCCTTGTCTCTGGCCAGATCCCCTTACACCCTCTGCCCTGAGACTCGGCTGGGGGGAGGGGGGACGGGATGGGGGCGGTGAACGAGCAGGTGAATAGGCCTCTGGGGGTCGGTCATGCCCACCGCCCCCCGGACCCACCTTGCTCCCACGCCTCACCCAAGTTCCCGTCTGCGAGCTGGGAGGGCCCAGCCAGAGGGCTTTATCCGGCCCCCAAACCTCACCGCCCTGCCAGGCCTGGGGCAGAAAGAGGCCAAGGGGCCTCAACCCTCAAATCAGTACTTTACTAGCTCCCTCCACCCCAAAACCTCAACTCCCCCACTCACACACAGTCCCCGCCACCCCCTCCTGCCTGGACCCGAACGCCCGCCTGCCCGCCCGCCCGTCCTCTGCCAGGGCAGCAGCTGCCCACGTCGGGGGCCTGGGAGGTGGGCCCCGCGTACCGCAGAGGCTGGCTCTGGCCCTGGCCGGGCTCTGGGCAGGGGCCTTCTAGGGGTCCTTCGGGGGCTGTGTCTTCCTCTGGGGCCTGCAGCCACCGGAGTTCCTCGGGCTGCAGGGCCTGGTACCAGGGTGGGGGCCCGCCTTCGGGGGTCAGCACAGGGCTGGCCGCCTCCTCGTCAGCTCTGCAGGCCCCTCGGGCCCCTGGCCTCACCACGGCCCCGGGAGCTGCAGGAATCGCTGCATGGGCCACCAGGTCCTGCTCCAGATGGGCCGGAGCCGACCAGGGCCTGGATACCTGCGCTATCACCAGGGCCGCCCGCCTGGAAACCGGACACTGGCAGGGAGGGGAGCTCTGGTTTCCTCCGGCTGCTGCGGGGCTGGAGGGGAGGAGGGCGGGCACTGGGGAACCCGCCAACCCCTCCTCCAGGCAGGGCAGGGGGCGCAGGAGCCGACCTAGAGGAGGCGAGGGCTGCCTGGGACGGGCGCCTCCTCAGCCTGAGGGTCCTCTAGAGCCTGTGTCTTCCAGAGCCAGTCCCTCGGCTCTCTCCGCGCAGCCTTCTCTGCCCCCCCAGCTCTCCCCTCCCCG
Organism: Talpa occidentalis; assembly: GCF_014898055.3. Classification (NCBI taxonomy): domain Eukaryota; kingdom Metazoa; phylum Chordata; class Mammalia; order Eulipotyphla; family Talpidae; genus Talpa; species Talpa occidentalis. The sequence continues at coordinate 1,415,666 of NW_023601433.1, forward strand.
GCCCTCTGCCCCCAGGCAGGCAGCGGGAGTAGCGCCACCCACAGCACCCCCTGCAGCTTCACTACCAGCTTCTCACAGACAATAAAAGGCTGAGACAAGATCCCTGCGCCTCAGCTCCGCCCACCCTCCTGCCTCCCCGCCCGGGGCAGGGCTGCGCCTCCCAAGCTCCGCGCTCCGCCCTCCCAGCCCTGGGGCTCCGTGCCACCCCGCTCGGCCTCAGCCCCTCTCAGTCTCCCCTCCTGCCCTCTGAGTTACGCTTGCCCGCTGAGCCCCTACCCTGCAACACACAGGAGCCCGCCGCCGCGGCCCTGCACCCACGTTCTCTGGGGCGGCTCCTTCCCTCCCTGTTCCAGGCAAACTTCCTGGAAGCAAATCCCCACTCCCCGCGTGTCCCTACTGTTATTATTTGACATTTATTATTATTCCCTGTGTTTCGCCTCCTTTTTTGCTGCTCTCTTCTCTTTGCTTGCTGTGGGCCCCCAGAATCTGGGGGTGAGGAGGAGGGTCAAGGCGTCGGGCAGCAGAGGCCCAGCGCAGACGCCGCCTAGACGGGCAGATGAACGTGGAGCATCTCAACGCCGGGCGGGGGGAGGCCTCACGGCGGCCACACCCGAGCTCCCTGTGGGTCGCCCAGCCAGCTTTTCTGTGTGCTTTGAGATATCCACAGTAGAACATCGAGGGGCCCTGCCCCCCTTCTCCAGGCTCTGCGGGACGGGCCCTCCTTGTTGGCCTCACCGCGCTTGGCGTGGACACCACCGACTGCCTCCTCCTTCCCGGACCCACTTTTATTTTCCTTCTGCCTCTTGGTTTACTCTTTCCCAGTCCGGGACCCCCTCCTCCCTGGCTCTGGCCACCCCGGAGGTGCGAGTGCTCAGGGCTCTCCGCGGGGCCCTCGTGACCTCCCAGGCTCCCCCCAGCTCGCTGCCTCTGTGGCTCTGCCGGGGGCGCGGGCTCCCTGCAGCCCAAGCCCAGGCACGACCAGCGAGGCCTGAATGCCCCACGGGCCTACAGCCTCCAGGCCCGACCCTGGGCTCGACTTTATTTCCCACACATTTGCAACATCTGTTTCCAGAGCACGAGATGGCACGGCCCCTACCGGCTCCACCTGGTTTCAATAACCAACCACCTGAGCGTCACCCTGGTCCTCTTCCTGCCGCTTCTTCTCACCCTGACCCCCAGTTAATCATCAGGGCTGCAGCTTCTGCCCCAGCAGCCCTCAATCCCTCCCGCATGCAGGCCGCCAGTGAGCACCCAGCCTGAGTGACCTCACTTGGCTCTGGCCCAGCCAGCCCACGGCAGCCCCTGCTCGCAGTGTGCCCGGACGCTTCTAACATGCAGCTGGGAGAGCCGCACCCCCTAGGCGCCCCACCCTCCCCTCTGAGCACCCCAGCGGCCCCTCCCCCACCTTGGCACCCCGCGCTCACCGCCGGGGTCCTGGGCCTGCGTGGAGACAGAGCACAGCACGCCCGGCCCCTGCGGGCCCTCCCGCCCTCTTGCCCGCTGCCCCGCGCCTCCTCTGACCCTCTGGGGCACCCCCGCCCCTGAAGCACCGCCCACCCCTGGGCGCTCCCTCCAGCGCAACCCGGGCACAGACCGGCCCCTGCCCACGGCCCGGGAGCCCCTGACGCCTGCTGGGTCAGCGCGAGGAGACCCGCGTGAGGGACGGGGGGGGGGGGGCTCAGGCGGGGCTCAGGCGGGGGGGGCTCAGGCGGGGGGGGCTCAGGCGGGGGGGGGCTCAGGCGGGGTCGCCGCGGGGCGGGGACGCGGCGGGGGCCAGGCGGGCCTGGAGGCCTGCGCCCCCCCCCCCCGCTGACCCGGGCCCCGCGCGCTGCTCGGGGTCCACGCCGGGGCGCGAGACGGCGGCCCCCGGCACCCCCCGCCCCCGCCCCCGCCCCCGCCCCCGCCCGGGCCGGGCGCTGTCCGTGGTGCCGCGGCCGCCTCACCGCTTGTAGTCGGACGAGAAGATGCCGCCGCTCGCCGGGTCGTGGCCGTACTCGGGCTCCCCGGGGCCGGCGGAGCCGCCCTTGTCCTCGCCGTAGGCGGGCGCGGCCGACATGGGGCGCGGGCTTCGCGGGGAGACGCCGGGGCCGCGGGTGGGGGTGCGGGCGCAGGCCGCGGGTGCGGGCGCGGGGTGCGGGCCGCGGGCGGGCGCGGGTGCGGCTGCGGGGCGCGGGGTGCAGGCCGCGGGCGGGCGCGGGGTGCGGGTGGGGGTGCGGGGTGCAGGCCGCGGGCCGAGCTGATCGTCAATCAGGGCCGCGCGCTCGGGTCTTAAAGGCGCCGCGCCCGGGGCGTGTCCGCGGGGGGCGGGGAAGCCGCGGCCCCGCCCCAGCCCCGGGAAGCCCCCGGGAAAGCCCCCCCTCCCCGCCGGGAGGTTCCGGCCCTGCAAAGGGACTCGCTGCACCCCTGGGCGCCGGGGCCGCGGGAGGCCGCTGGGCTGCCGGTGGGACAAGGCTCCAGGGGTTCGGTGGCCTCCCCCCTCCTCAGACCGCCTGGCTCCGTGGACGGCTGCAGGGGCGCGCCACCCCGGACGGCAGCGCGCCGGCTCCCCGCTGCGGGGGGAGGGGCGGGGTGGAACAGAACGCTGTGCCCCAAGACTGGAGACCCGCGCTGACACCAGGACACCCCCTCCCCTCCCCACACCCCGGCCGTGGCGAGCCCTGGGCAGAGCCGACGGAGGGAGGGTGACCCTGAATTCAGCTTTGGAAAATCGTTTAATGATCGCGTGTGCGCCCGCGTGCCACCCGGGGGGGTGTGCGGGCTCCTGGTCCACGGTCAAGTCCACGTCCACCCGCCCCTGGCAAGGGAAGGAACGCGAAGAGGCCAGGTGAGGGTCTGGCGGACCCCAGGGCTCTTGCACCCTGAGGCCTCCAGCTCAGCTCCCAGACCGTCCCCAGGAAAGCTGCAGCCTGCAGGGGACAGAGGTGGGACTGCAGCTGGGCCGAGGCTGGGGCATCAGAAGGGGTCCCCCCCCAGGATCATGGCAGGAGGTGCGGGCCTGTTGGAGGGGAGGAGTCCACAGTGCGGTCTTGACCTGCCTCTAGGGCAACATCCGTGGGCTTGGGTGGGAATGGGTGTGGCCCAGAAGGTGGTCTGGAGGGCCTGGGGGTTATGGGATTGCCTGTGGGGACTGAGCAGGAGTTGGGGGGGGGCGCCTGGGCTTGGAGGTTGGTAAGCTGGAGTAAGGATCTGCGGTGGTCTCTGCCAGGGGGCCTCGCAGGGGTTCACAGGAGGGGAGCCCCACGGCAGGCCCAGCGTGTTTTGGGCTGGGTCTGCCAGAGTAAAGGGGATCTTGAGGTTAAGGACGTGGCTGGGGTGCAAGGGGAGGCTAGCTGGCTCCGGAAGTGGGGTTGTGCGTGGGTAGCCGAGGGGCACTCACCCAGCTCTTATCTCTGTAGGGAGTCCTCGGGATCCAGCTCCAGCAGGCGCGGTGCCAAGCGCGCGCAGTTGCTGCGCACGGGGTGGTAGGTGGGCGGGTCGGCCTCCATGGCCTCCCGAACCCGGCACTGCAGCGCCACGCGGTCCACGCCGCCGCGTCTACGCAGCACGCGCCACAGCGAGCGTGAGCGCAGCAGAGGGCGCTGGCCCTTTGGATCCACGCCTTCACAGGAGCCCAGAAAAGCGTGGGGCGCATGCCCACCCGGATCCTTGCCTGCCAGATGGCGGGGTGGGTGCAGATTAGAGCAGGGCCCAGATATTGTGACCCCAGCTTCGTGGTGAGTCCACACCCCCTCTCCGGACACCTGGAGGCCCGGCGCCCACACCCAGGATGCCCCAGTGCCCATCTCCGGACGCGCGCACCCCCATCTTGCTCCCTCGGTGGGAGCCCATGTTTCTGCGGAGCTGCTCACCCTCAAAGTGGATGCTCTCCCCCTGGCCGCGGTACATGCCCACATGGGCCCCGAGCCAGCGGCCTGAGGGGGACATCAGCCGCAACAGGAAGAGGTGCCCCAGCTCAGGCTCACCGCCACCCAGCTCCACTGCCTCGAAGTGCTGGCCCAGGAAAGCCTCGGAGAGGAAGAATTTCAGGGTGCTGGCTGCCCCCGTCGGCGCCTGGGAGAGAGGGACCAGCCTGCAGGCCCTTGCGCAGGGCGGATCTAGGAGCTGTGTCAGGCTGATGGCCCTCTAGGCCCGCCCAGAGCTCAGGGGGCCCAAGGTGAATGTGTCCCCTCCTGGCCCCGCTCCCGCCACCGTGGGCTGAGGGACAGCACGGACAAATCAGGCCGAGTGCCCTTAGTGGCCAGCGGTCGGAGGTTTCTTCTCGTCTTAGAGCCTGCGGCTGTCTCTCCTCCCTCCCCTCCCCCACCGGCGCCCATCCCGTCATTTCCTGGCCATTTCCTGGAGGCAACTCCAGGGGCTCCTCAGGGTACCTGGGTGGCGCAGAAGACCTGAAGAAACAGAGAAAGCCGGTGAGATGCGGACTGCGCAGGCACCCCGCAGGCCTGAGTGCAGGAAGACCCCCAGCCCAGCCCCAGGCAAGTGGACCGGCCACCACGGGCGGCCCTGGCCTGTCACCACCTGTCCTCTCAAGGGAGGGAGGAGCCGGGGCTCCTGTCTTTCCAGGGGAAGGAGCGCTTAGGGCCTCACTCCGCTGCCGAGTCTGAGCTTTGGCTTGGGGGGGGGGGCATGGGCACTGAGCTCCCCGGGAGCTGGCAGGGGACCCGGCCCGGCCCAGGTCTCTGTCTGTTGGGAGGGGATGGCTCCCTCTGGCTCGGGTGGGCTGGGTCTCTGCTCCTGCTCCCTCCCCTCCTGGCCCCCTCTGGAGTCCCTGCGTGTAACTGGCTCGTTTTCCCAGGCTGGGCGCTGGGGAAGGCCTGAAGGCCGACTCACCCCGCCTGGCCTGAGACGTTCCAGGTTCCAAGATAGAAACCTCCTGTGCTGGGGACCCAGGAAGGCTAGGACAGCTGCTCCCCCCCCCTCGACCCAGGAGACCACAGGGAAGAGCCACTCATGCGAATGCCCTGGGCTCTTCACAGCCCCTGGGAGGGGAGGGCACCTGGGCTGCTGCTTTGCACCCCCAAACCACTGGGTCACTGCTGTGGGAGAAGGTGGAAGGTCCTGGCCCCGCGGGCAGCAGACACCCACTTGGGGAGAGGAAAAGCCAAGCGGGGGGCTTCTGCTCCAGTTACCCTGGACGTGAAGCTCATCTAGGGAGGAAAAAACCAGTGGTGACCAGTGGTGACCGGGCAGCCAGGGCGGCAGGGGCGCCCAGGCCGTGTGTCGCGGGGGCCTGTCTGCGGGCTGTGGTGTGGCGGCCCTGGGGCTGCCGCGACACTGCACAGGGGGCCCGGAGAGCAGTGTCCCGGGGACAGCGTCCATCCGGGTGCCCGCCTCTCTGTGGGGCCGGTGAACGAGCCACTTCCTGCCCCCCCCCCAACTTCTTACTCTGTGAAAGGGGAAGACCAAGGCCCGGAGGCCTTCCTGAGGCCCTGATAGGGCGGGTCAGGGAGGGGCAGGATTGGCTTATCTTGGGCTTCTGGGGTGACTGGGTGGGGAGAATGAGTCTCTTTCAGCTGAGGAGAACAATGGGTCCTCAGAGGCTAAAGGCCTCCCTGTGACCCCCGCCCCAGAACTCCCTGGGAACCACCCAGCCAGAAAGGCCCTGGGGAGCCTTCCCGGCCTAACCCCTCAGAAAGGCGGGGGTTGGGAGGTGCTGTGGCCAGCCTGGGTTACTTTGATTTGGGGTCCTTGACACAGGGGTCTAGATGGACAAGGATCCATCTGATACAGTTAACAAGTTCATCTTTCCCCCATTTTTTGCAATTCCCCTTATCTAGCATTAACAGGATTGATGACTTGTCTTTCCCATTTGTTGCAGCTTCCCCTCCCCTTGGGAAGAAAAAAACAAGCTGGCGCCCACCGGTTTCCCTGCAGACCCTTCCCCCTCGCCCTAAGGAAAACAAGTTGGCGATCACCGTCTCTGTGCCTTGACACCTTCCCCTTCCCTTAAGATGAAGGAGCTGACACCCATCCATCTCCCTGTTGAGCTGGCGCCCACTTGTCTCTGTGCAGACCCTTTCCCCCTCCCCTTCGCGGATGCCTACCCATCTCCCCCTGTATAAATACCCCTGCCCACTGCCAAAGAGCAGGACGGTGGTTTTTCGGACATGAGTCTGCCGCCCTCCTCATTTGTCGACAAATAAAACCGCTTTCCTTTTCCTCAAACTTAGTTTCCTTTTATTGGCTGAGGGAAACTGAGGCCGGCGTTCGGTAACACATCCAGAATGACATTTATTGCCAGAAATTACTAGCCCCCCAGTTCGCCCTGAAAAGATACCGTTATTTACAGATGGAGAAGCAAGGCTTGGAGAGGTTGCCACCGTGACACGCTGGCACCGGGTTCGAGCCCAGGCAGCGCGGCTCCAGGGTGCCGGACCTCACTGCTTACGGCAGCAGCACCCCCTCCTGCCGCGCCCCTCCCACGCAGGCCTGAGTCCCTCCCCCAGGCCTCGAGAGCCCAGCCAGGGCCTCTCTGCAAGAAAGGGAAAGGAGCCAGCGTGCTGGGGCCCGCTGGGGCTTCCTGGATCACCCTGCCGGAGCCTTTCAGGGCAACAGAGCAGTGAGGGTGGCCTCCCAGCTCATGGGGGTGGCAGGCACCCTCTTTAGCCTGGGCCACCCTTCCCCAGAGGCCCCTGCAGGAGCTGCACCCCGAGGGTCCTGTGGCCGAGAAGTCATGGGCACTTGGCCCCTCCTGTTCCTTTCAGGTGAGCCCTGGTCAGAGGGCTGCTCTGTGGGAGGTCAGGTTTTGGGGTCACTGCTCAGTCACCCACCCTCAGCCAGAAAAGGGTTGGGGCCCCTGCCGGGGCTGAGCAAACCCTTCCCTTCACCCCCCAGCACGCCTGCCCTTACGAAGCCTTTGCGCCCTCCCTCTCGGTGGAGTGCGGTCCAAACACTTGCCTTGGGTGGCTGCGCCCTGCTAGCTGTCCTCCTGGGGCCAGAGCGGAGCGGAGGACAAGCCGTGCACCCCTCGGGCAGATCAAGGAGCCAAGCAGGAAGCCCCGGGGCCTGTTCTGCATCACTGACCAGGCTGGTCTGGTGGCCTCGCTCCCGCCTCCTGGCAGGTCTGGGTGCAGCTGGGGCTGGTGGGGTGACAGGTGCCCTCCCCCACCCTCTCTCCTGGTACCCAGCCCCTAACCCGCACCTGCTTGTGCCCGCTCTCTGCACCCAACCTTCCACCCTTGCTGGCCGCCAGCGGGCCACATGCCCCATGCCCAGCCTATCATGGCCAGAAAACGAGTGCCCCTTTGTCCCTTCAAACCGACTGGGCCTCACCCGAGCAGGGGCTGGAGACACTGGAAAGGCCTGCTCTGTGCGGGCCGGGGGGCGGGCTCTGTGACTATCACCTCGGTCACGGCGATTGACAAGTTGAAATCTGTCTTTACTGACTGTTGTGTCGTTCCCCTGTCGGCGGTTCAGAGGGTGTAAAAACTCCCAGGTGTGGTCGTGGGATGGCTTTTCCCTTTGCCGCTGCCGAATTTTGCTCTGCTGATTTTGAGATTCTGCTACTACATAATAAGCCCCCGGCGACTGTCTCTCTGGTGAACTTTTTGCCAGTGCCCTCCTTACTCGGCCAAGGCCCTCCTTGCCAGCCCTTTTTGAAGTTTATTTCGTCTGCTGTTACGTGCATTCATTGCAGGTGTCTCTTCCATTTCTTACTTTCCATCTGTCTGTGTCGTGTGTGGAGTACCTCTCCTCTGACAGTCTTTGTTTTTGCGATCTGTGCCTTTAAATTCAAGAGTTTAGTCCTCAGATTTCATGTAAAAAATTGATATAATTGGACTTAGGTCTACTGTTTTTGGCATTTTGTTTTTCCCCACTGGTTTTTGTTATTCTAGTCTCCCCTTCTTGTCTACCTGCCATTTATCTCTACCTTTGTCTTGTATTTCAGTGGGTTCTATAGATATCACAATGTCGTACTTTTTTCTTTACAGGCTACATGGACATAATTGCGACTTCAGGTAAAATGCAGGAGCCTTACGACCCCACAGGTCCACTTGCCCCATCCTTTATGCTCTATGGAGCTGTGTACACGACAATCCCACAGGACAGTGTTGCAATTCTTGCTGTAAACAGCTCCTGTTTTAAGAAACAGTAGGTATTTACCACTTCTGATCCACTTAATTTTCGAAGATCTAACATTTTCTCTGCGAGGGTTTCCCTTTAATCTGAAGACTCTCCTTCAGCATTTCATCGGATATAGATTTGCTGGCAGTGATTCTCTAGAGGAACTCAATCTGAAAATACCTTTATTTCATCTTCATTCGTCCTGTATTCATGTATACAGAATTCTGTATTCATCTTTTTCTTTTTTTTTTTTTGGCACCTTAAAGATGTTTACTGCAGGGCCTCCCCGGTGGTGCAGCGGTTGAGCGCTGGGCTGCGAAGTTGCCCGCAGCCTCTGCAGCGCCGGTTCGATCCCCGGCCGCTGGGCAAGGGTCCCACATGGCGCAGCAGACCTCTCCTGCTGCCCGCTGCTCCCCTCAGCAGTGTGCTTCGTCAGTCTGCCTGTTCTGCTCCCCGCTGTCCCTGGTGAATCCTCTCACCCTCCTGCACTTTTCTGACTGTACACAGTGCTTGTATAAATAAACAAATAAATAAATCCTTTTTTTAAAAAAAAAAAAGATGTTTACTGTAGCACCATTTATAACAGGCAAGATATGGAAACAACCTAAGCGCCCCCAAACAGATGAGCAGATGAAGAAGATGTGGTCTATACACACAGTGGAATACTACTCAGCAATCAAAAAAGAAAAACTCAAGCCACACTTGTAGCAACATGGATGGAGCTGGGAAGGATGATGCTGAGGTAAGCCATAGGAGAAAGGCAGGTGCTGGCTGGTGTCAACCCTTGAAAGCTGATCACAGGTCTGACGCATCCAGAGTGGGAAGAGAATGGAGGTGAAGGGGGGGGCCGCCAATGGACTGTGGTGGACTGTGGGTGCTTTGGTGGTGGGAGAGCCATGCTGACTACCCCTGAGGGGGAAATCCTACACTGTGAAAACACTAGCAAGGATGTAGAACAATGTTTCACTTAAAAATTGTAAGAAAAGATAACTGCAGATGTCTCCTCAACATCTAGGTCAGGACAGCAAACTAAAGCCCCACAACCTGGTTTTACAAATAAAGTTGTGCTGGGGGGCAGAAAAAAAAAATTGACTCTTCTATTGACACTGTTACAATTTGTTTTGTTTTGTTTTGAGGGTTTTTCTTTGCCACATTGGGAATGATATGCTTTAAAGATTCTGGATTCTTTTATCTTCTGACAAACAAGACTGTTGCATTAGTCGGCACGTAATAGCTTCAACTTGACCTCAAACTTGTGGGGTCTTGCTTCAGTGCTTTGTTCCAGTAATTCTGTTTAACTTTATTGGGGTACATTTCCCATTCCTGACACACAGTCTTCCAAGGTGCTGACGGGATTTCAGTGGACTGTCCCAGGGCACTTTCAAAGCCCCTGTTATATGTGTGGAAGCCAGAGTACAAGTTCTGCCTCCCTCGGAGCAAGCAGCAGCTGACATATCTGCTCTCTCCTCCTGTCTGTCAGCTGTGGCTTTCCCCTGTGCTCCTGGGGGTGAATATGTAGTGGGGGGTCAACCAAGGATGAGGGGATTTCGTAGGCAGATGCAGGAGCACCCTATCTGTGTTCCTGAGCATCCAGCTGCTCTGGCAGCCCTGACCCTTACCCACTGATATCTCAAGCCAACAAGCCTGTGGCTTTCTAACAGGCTCTAGCCACCCCACTGTGTAGACTGGGGAGCCCCGGAGCCAGCTGGGAAACTTGGTCTCATCCAGTTTGGCTCTCTTCTTCCAAGGGTCAAATCTCCAGGTCCTATTCGCTCTCGAGTGCTCACCAATTCCTCCAAATACTTTAAAATTTTTATTTAAAAAATTAGCATTCAGTAAAATTGCTCCTTTTGTGGGACACACCTATGGTTACGAGCTCGTCATGATCACTCCTCACTCTCGCCCCCTCGCCCCCCAGTTTCTGGTGCCACTGATCTTGTTTTGGACTCTATGGATTCACCGCTTCTGAACATTTCCTGTAAGCGGAATTATGCTGTGTGGCCTTTCATGTCCCGCTCCTTTCACTTAGCATGTTTTCAAGATAGATTGTTCCACCACCCCCAAAATACTATCCCTTTTTAACATTTCAGCATAGTCTACATGGGGCAATTAATGAACCGACACTGATACATTAGTGCTCTCCAAAGCAAATGCACTGCCGCGTGCTCTCGTAGGCAGTGCTCCTATTCCTCCACGCCCATCAGCACGCGGTCTGTCCTCCTGATCAAGGCCATCCCAGCGGGTGTGCAGTATCATCTCCTTGTGGGTCTGAATTGTCTTTCCCTAACACGTAATGACACCGAGCATGTTTTCGTGGCTTGCTGACCGTCTGTACATTGCCTGTGCAGAAATGTCTGTTTGATACTCTTGCCCATTTTAAACTGGGTGTGATTTTACTCTTAAGTTGTAAGAATTCTTTGCATATTCTGGGTTCTATGCTTGACAGTTATTAAATATATATATATATATATATATATATATGGTATGTCAACATTTCTGTCATTCTGTGCACTGTCTTTTCACAGCATAATTCCGCTTACAGGAAATGTTCAGAAGCGGTGAATCCATAGAGTCCAAAACAAGATCAGTGGCACCAGGAACTGGGGGGTGAGGGGGCGAGAGGAGTGATCATGAGGAGCTCGTAACCCATAGGTGTGTCCCACAACAGGAGCAATTTCCCTGAATGCTAATTTTTTAAAAGACACTGAAAAGACTGAAGACACAAAAGCTTTAACCTATTTTTTGTCGTTGCTTGTGCTTTCAGTGTCATGTAAGAAACTATCGCCTAGTACAAGGTGACGAAAATTTGCACCTATGTTTTCTTCTAAGAGCTTTCTAGTTGTAGCTCTTTAGGTCTTTTATCCACTTCGAGTGTGTCCTTGTGTTTGATGTGATAGGGAGCCAACTCAATCTTCTGCTTGTATCTCTCAGGTTATCTTGGCACCACTTGGGCAGTCTTTCCCCACTGAATGATCTTGGGACTCTTACTGGAAATCAGCCATGGGTTTATTTCTAGACTATCAGTTCTACTCCATCGATCTATATATCTATCCTTATGCAAGTACCACAGTTATCTTGATTATTATAAATTCGTAGCAGGCTTACAAGTGGGAAATATGCGTCTTTCAACTCAATTCTTTTTAAAGATCATTTTGGCCATTGAAGGCCCTTGCGATGCCAGATGAACTTTGGGATCGGCTCGTCCATTTCTTTTAGAAAAGGGCAGACAGTTCTGGATATGGATTGTTTTGAACTTGTAAATAATTTGGGGAGTACCGCCATCTTAATACAGCTGTCTGTCACTTAACAATGGGGATGCTTCTAAGAAACGTCATGAGGCAATTTTGTTGTGCAAACGCTGCAGCCATAGCCTAGGCAAAGGTCCTCCTCAGGTACTAGACGCTAAAACCTGCTGTAACTCTGTGACCCATTGGTTGGATCAAAGAGGCAGCGTTTGGAGGAAGAAACACCATTTTGATATTGGTACGAAGATCACCAGGAGGAGGATGCAAGGAGCATTATCAATAAGCAAAATCTTGAAAAGACGTTATTCTCCAAAGAGTACTTCTCCATTCTGTGGGCTCAGCAATTCAGAGGCCATCCGCAAGCCCAGCTGGCACACCCTGTAGCCCACGGGCAAGTGCTTACCGATATGCCTCGGGTTCTCACTGTGCCAGGTCACAAAGGGTTTTAATTTATAGCCCGCACAACTGCCCCAAGCAAGACTGCTACCTTGTCCTCAGAAGCCTTGAAACCTGGCACTGACCCAGCGTCTTTATGGATGGAAGTTTTCAGTCACTCATCAGTTTCCAGAATAGGGAGGTGTTGTTCATTTTAAAGATTTGCTCTGGCAAGTAATTCTCTTCCACAATTAGCTACCCAGAGTTTCCACAAAAACTTTCGACTGCCTTTACATCAGCATTCAGACTCACCACTTGCTTTCACATTATGGAACAATTAATGATTCTTGCATCATTTAAACCACCCAGAGCTAGCATTCATTCAACAGGTCCAAACTTTTCTTTCAACATCACAAGCTTTTTTTTTTTTTTTTTAAGATTTATTTATTTATACAAGCACTGTGTACAGTCAGTGGCGCCGGAGGGTGAGAGAATTCGCCAGAGCCAGAGTGGAGAGCAGAACAGGCAGAGTGACGAAGTACACTGCTGAGGGGAGCAGCGGGCGGCGAGAGGTCTGCGCGCCATGTGGGCCCCTCGCCCGGTGACCAGGGATCGAACAGGCGCTGCAGAGGCTCTGGGCAGCTTCGCAACCCAGCGCTCAACAGCTGCACCACCGGGGAGGCCCAACATCACAAACTTTTTGCTTTGGTCCTGACTGTGATGGTGCTGAGAGGGATATACTCTGTGTGTCTTCAATCCAAGTCAGTAGAAGTTTCTCCATATTTGATAATAGCCATTCTAGAATTTTTGCTACATTTAATATGTTAGCCTCCAGCTACTACTGTTATTATTACATAAATCACTTAAATTCTATGTCAGGCATAAAATAAAGTTAAATGTTTAATAGAACTCTGAAAGATAGATTGAAAGAAGTCTTGTATACTAAGGCAAGAATAATATGATCTATACCATAGTCCTCCAAGGAGCTACTGAAATTTTCTAAGTCATATAAATTTTAGAATTAGAAGTTTTAGAGAATAACTAGTAGCCAGTGACCGATAATGGAAACGGGGAAGGAAGGGTTGTGTTTTTTAGATGCCTGAATGAGAACAAATGAATTATCAAGTGATGAACAGGTTAACTAAGGCAGTGCAAGAATATAAAGCAGGAAACATAAAGAGAGATTGAGGTGACTGATACTTGAGAAGCCTTTTATTTGGACTGTCTCCAGTCAGTCTTACAATTCTTCCTTTCTAACTTAATTAGGTTAAGGGTTAAGGTTTCTCCTACCCTAGTTCTTGATTCATGTGCCCTGGTAATACTACTTTTATAGTCCTTCACAGTGCTGTAACACCAATTTATTTGATCCTCTCAAAACAAGTACAGACAGGCATTCTAGAGAGGATGACTTTAAAGAGTTCAAAGGGTACCACCAGGCCAGACCCTAGATGCCCTGAGAGTTGAGCCCTGTGGGGAATAACACATAGGATCTACAGTTTGCTGGGCTGACAGGGCTATTGAGGGAGCAGCAATAAATCTTCATGAGCTTTTCCTCCTGGCTTGTTATAGACAACGCTTTGTTTCTCATCTCTGTTCAGGATCATTGTGAAAACGCATTTAGAGGCCTGCGAATCAAGAAGGTCACTGCCAGTGTCTTTCCTGCCTTTCATCGCCATTCCTGTAGTGGAGTCCGGTGCATGCAGTGGAGCACAGTATAAACCACTTATATTCCAGACGAGTGAAGGGATAGCTGTCACTAACAAACTGCTGGCTGAAGCCACAGAACTGACTTTCCAGATATCTTTGCTTGGATAAGGAAGTGGCATCGCAGGGTGTAATGATCCATATTTTATTCCCAACAGAAATTAGGAAAAATATTGCAGCTCTCTCAGTTTTGCAATGTCATAGTAACAGACTGGCTCCTCCTAGAGGTATTACAGGTTGTTCTGCTTGAGAACACACGTGCCCACCCGTGTATTTCTCACTGCTGGTGCTGTTCATTTCCTCGAAGAGATCTAAGTTCCCAGCTGGTATTATCTTGGTCCCCTTGCTCTTCTACACACAGTTCCACAAAAACGTAATTTTCACACAAATCAAATATTTTCTCCTATGCAAGATAATCGGTTCATTTAAAACACTCGGTCCGAGCACCCTCCTGCACGTTTGTTTCCATTTCTCACACTGCTCTTCAGTCACTGCCGTGTGTGCTGAGGCTAGTTCCACAGAAGATGAGGAGAGTCTTGTCCGACTCTGCACCCCTTGCGTGGCTGGAAGCTCCCCTCTCTGTCGCGGGCTCGCTGAGGCTCCCCGGGCCCCACCGTGCGCTCGCTCGGCGTCCGCGGGCGACCTGGTCTACGCGAGCCACCCCTGGCGCCTCCCGTGGGGTACGTGCACGTCATCTGTTACCCCAAGTCCCGGGCCGAGTTTCCTTCCAGAGACTAATCTGAATAGTGAAAATGTTAGGGCGAAAGGGTGTCCTGAGGGCCCCGAGTCAGGCAGCCATTCCACACCGGGTGCCCCGTCACCAGAGCCCGCGTCTCCCCTCGAGTGAACACTCACGCCTCTTCCACCGTCTCCACGCCGCGCTCGCCAAACTGCTTGGCTCTGCTTAAAGTCAGTGTCTCAGAACGGAGCCTCCTCGAGGGCCGGCGCCACCACAGGCGCCCGGCTCCCGCCGCCCGGCGGCCTTCACGCGGCTCCCGCCAAGCCGCGCCGCCGGCCCCCGGCCCGGGGCGAGCCCGCCGAGCCCTTCCGAGCACGCGCGGCGCCTCGGCGCGCCCCTTACGTCACAGCGCCGCGGGCGGGACTTCCGGCGGAAGCCGGAAGCAGGAAGGCGCCGCGGCCGAGATCGGGCGCCGGGCCGGGGCGCGGGGCCCCACGGTGCGCCGGGCTGAGCGCACCCGCGCCCCGGCCTCGCTCCCCGCACGCGGGGCCCCGCCCTCTCGGGCAGCTCGCGGGGCTCGGGGGCGGCTCCGCGGGGGGGGCTGTGCACGTCGCCCCGGACGTCGAGACGGGCGCGGCCCCCCTGGGGTCGCCCCCTCGCCCCGTGGAGCTCGAGCCAAGTGCGGGCGGGGGCGCGCGCGGACGCCCACCCCGCGGAAAGCACGGCCGGGCCGCAGCCGGTGCGCGCCTCCCGCCTCCCGCCGCGCAGGTCGGTGGCTGCGGAGGGCGGCGGCCCGAGCGGGCGGGGCGGTGGGCGCAGGGGCAGCGCCGGGAGCTGCCGGTGTCCACCCTTCAGAGCCCGGACCGAGGGGACCCGGCCGTCGTTTCTGCCCGGCCGCGCCAGCTGCTGTGTGTGGTAACGAGATGGCGACGGAGCATTCCCTGCCTGCTCCGTGCTTGTACCCAGGAAGGCCTGGCTTTGTAGACGCGCGCTGCCGCGGAGGACACGGCCCTGCGCTCGCTGGGAATATCTGCTGTACCCACCGTGGCCGTGTTGACCCCAGACATTGCCTGAAGCTGAAAGCGGCTGTTGCCAGCAAGTCCAGGTGAGCTGCTGTGGCTCGTTGCGGTCCCACCTCGCTGTTTCAGCAGCGTTGGGGTTGGTGCTCACACTGCCCGCCGTATTGCGCGCGTGCCAGGGTCTCTCTGCTCTGATGACGTGCAGATATGTGGCAGGAAAGTGGGCAAGTGTAGAGGGTTGCAGGGTTGCACATTTGCAAAACCTGGAAGTCTTGGGTGTCAGATCCCTCAGGTATGTTGGAAGAGAAGAAAGCCTGAGAATGATTCCTTTATTTTTAACCCCTCCCTCCCCCCTCCCACCTCCAACAAGAAGCGCTGTTGTTTCTGTGTTGTGATCTTTCAAAAATCACAAAGGTACAGTTCCTGGCTTTCATTTGCTTACAGTCAAGTGAAGTAGACACAGTTCACCTAAGTATTATCGAAGAGATGTAATTAGCACTTAACTCAGCTCAGGGGTGTTGGGAGGTGGGGGGAGTTAGGCAGCCTTCCAAGAAATGACTTTTGAGCTCTACAGACGCTAGGTGGACAGGGGTGCGCAGGTGCCATTCCAACGGCTAGCTCCCAGTGAATGTATTATCTTGTCTCCAATCCAGTCTATTTTAATTAATTTATTAATTTATTTTTAATTGTTTAAAAGGTTGCTCATTTTAAAATTTCTTTTAAGGATTTATTTATTTATGCATACAAGAATGGGGGTAAAGGCCAGAGGGTGGGGTGGTGAGAGGATTCACCAGAGACAGAGTGGGGAACAGAACAGGCAGATTGACTGAAATACACTGCTGAGGGGAGCAGCGGGCAAGTCAGGAGAGGTCTGCTGCACCATGTGGGAAGCTCCCTGGCCGGGGATCAAACTCATCTGCAGCGCCTGCTGACAGCTTCCTAGGTTGCGTCTTAACCCCTTGCGCCACCAGGGAGGCCCCTATTTGAATTTAAGGGCCTCTTGAGCTTCTTTCAAAGACAAGAGACACACTGAGGTGTAGAAATGAGCCTGTGGTGAGTCCGCAGGTTGCTAGAGTCTAAGTTTTGTCACAGAAACATTGTCATTGGCCATATCTGAGCAACTGGGTTGTTTGAATCAACTGCAAGTGCATAATTCAAAGAAATGACTGTCATTTCACCAGGATTTGGGTAAGTTGGAAATGGAGCAGCTCAATTCTGTGAAAGTTTGGAAAATGAACAAGGAGTCAGTGAGTTGGACTTAATTTTTTCTGGGGTTGGGGAGGAAACAGCAGTGAATAGGCAGGACATGAGTTTCCTGGCCAAGACCAGGGCCTGTTGAGGAGCAGCTCTGTAAGGGTCACGGTCTGGGTGCTGTGCCTGGGTCATCTTGCTCTCCTTCCAGGAGATGGCCTCACTGACCAGCTAGTATCCCTCCAGATCACAAAGCTCTTTTCTCATATTACCTTCATTAGCGAATGGTTGCAGTGAAGCAAGCGGATGTAACCGTTCAAATCTCGTAAAACTTGAAGTTATATAAGGACTAGATGTCACTCCCTGCTGACGTGATGGGCTGGACTTGGTCATGTTCTCTGGAGACTAAGAACGGAGTCCTTGAAGTCAAGCCGACTCTGCCTGGAGCCTCCTAAATGAAAAGGTAGAGAGAACAGGTCTTGGCTGCAAGGGAAACCCAAGACCTGCTTATCTACCGACAGCACCTCTGTGCTTCCCATTGCCTTCAGGTAGAAGCAGGACTGTCCAGGTGAGCGGTGAGAAAGGGCAGAGGAGGGCCTCTTCTGCTCCTGAGCGTTAGGCAGGGGACTTGCTTACGCAGGAAGTTGTTTAGGAAAGCGGAGGAGGGCCTGTGCTGCAGTGCAGTCTTCAGGGCCTCGCGGAGTTTTCTGGCAGCTTAACTCAGACAGGTACCATGTCCCCAGCCCCCCTTCTCTGTAGCCAGTACACACACCGAGGTGTTTTGAGACACCACACAACTTCTGTTGCAGTGTACTGTTAGATTTGTCTTACTTTATTATTGCTAATCCCTTACTGTGCCTAATTTGTTAGTTAAACTATCATCTGTATGCAGAGGAAAAAGACAGTATGTGCAAGGCTCCGCACTGGGCATGGTTTCCGGCTTCCCTGGGTGTCGGGAACGTGTCGTGCAGGCTGTCGTCTCATACAGACTCCACATGGTGGGGCCTTGTGCTGGGGCTTCTGCCAGAGACTGAGTGTCACCAGTTTTGCAGAATGAGAAGTGTTACTAAGGCTTCGGCCAGGCGCTAGCTCTGCTTCACCCTGATGGCCAAGCACACGCTTCAGGTTCTGACATGGCGCAGGTGACAGTGTATTGTTAGGGCCAACAGGAAGTCAGTTAAACACACTTTTCCAAGTACTCCAACTAATTTTATCAGAAATCACTGTCATTTTATATCCTGTGTCTCTAACCAACTCTCTAACCCATAGAGTGTCTTAAATTCTGTTTACTAAGCCCATGTTCTCATCATGGTGAAGCCAAAGCTTGTGTCTGGTGAAGCCAAAGCTTGTGTTGTCACTTGCTCTAGAGTTAGAAGGTGATACAGGTAAAGCTAAGAAAAGAACAGACTTTGAAAGCTTTGTTTTAACAGCCCCACATCAGGGGTTATGACTACAATGGTCTGACTTCTTAATCTTTTTTCTGCTTTGTTTTTTTGACAGATTTATCGGCAGGTTGCAGGGGGACATGGCCTTGAGGTAAATCCTGCCACTTGTTGAAATTCAGTTTCAGCAGGTTGTCTGTGGTGTTTTAAGGAATGGGAATATTTTATTAAAAAAAATAACAAAAACTTTTGTTTGATTCCGTCCTAGATTTATTTTTTCCTGAAGATGAGAAATGTATTCAAACAAAGGTTCTTTATGCTGAGAAACCGGATACTTGAGGTTGGTCACCGGCCTTGTTTAAGTGGGTTTTAAACGTCAGAGCTAAGTCTAGACAGCCTTTCTTGGTCAAATAAAATTTTATTGAAATCTCACAGGTGCCAGGTCTTTGTCCATGTCCGTGTCCCCAGTGAGGCCTGTTGGAGCCCTGCCTTCCCTCACGTTTGCCTGGTCTCTCCGGCCTGTCCCACCTGGGGGGCTTTTTCCGTTACTGATGACATTTTTTTAAACATACATTTTTTGTTTATATCTTGAGCCATCTCTGTGCTGACATGGGTGATTCCTTACTTTGGGGTAGTGACCCAGCTTGGCAGGGCAGTTGTGTGCGTGCGTGTGTGTGTGCACATGCGTGCATGAAGCTATGAGGCTGTTGAGGTGAGTTATTCAGGAACCCCAACCACTGTTTACACCAATAGGCAGGGCGGAGACAGGCGCTGGGCCACGCTCCTCCTGTTGGACGTGCTCAGGCTGCGGACGAGGCCAGGGTCAGCGGTCAGTAGAAAGCCACGTGCTTCGGCGTGGGAATGCCGTTCTGTATCGTTAGACGTCCGGGCTTTTCCAAAGAAAAACAGGGATGCACACATTGGGGGAGCTGACAGCTGAATGTGTAGAGGTGCTGAGAAATGTCCACATTGAAAAATGACAGCTTGGAATTGTCATAGTCTAGGAGAACGCCGAGCTTCCTGGGGGCCACCGTTACTCTTATGTCTGGGCTCATCTTGTCGTGTAGGAATTCATACTTGTGCCTAAGAGTCAACGGTGACACAACAGCTTCAGGAACTGCCGCTGTTTACAGGATGTTTCCTACTCGACCGCGTTATTCAGTCACTGCCGAAGTGACCGGCCACGTCTAACATGATAAACCTCTTTTCTAAACCTTGTCTAAGAAATGCATTTTGCACTTCGTCAGCGTCGGCGCTTGGGGGCTAGATGTGTAAATCCTTTGTCGCAAGGAGCTCTGAAGCGGAACCTCAGCCTTGCAATAAAATGAGCCCGTTTGTTACGCTCAGGGCCCGGTTCTTACACTTGCCCGCACGGCCGTCCCGGCCCACAGCCCCTGCGCGCCTTCACCTGAGCCGGCTCTGGCTCCGGGGGCTCCTGACTGTGACCTGCAGACTGTGAGGAGCTCAGGGCCAGTGTGCGGCCCCAGGACTGGGGTGCCCACCTGGAGCACCAGCCGGAGACGTGGGTGGTCTGGCGGCCGGTGTCTGACCCGGGTTTTTATCTCAGAAGCTGAGACGGTCCTTGCCCTCCCTCCCCTCCTACAAGAGCCTAAGACGGAACCACAGGGTACCGTCACCTGCCGCCCTTCCCTCGCCCTCCACTGACCACTCCTCCGCTGACCAGCCGCCTCCCATTCCACGCACCCCAGCACTTCCCTTGTGATGCGGCACGGGCCGAGCAGGCCCCGAGAGCGCCGGCAGCAAGCAGCCCACCCGGGCCCACGCAGGAGGGGCCCTCATGCACACCACAGCCCCAGGAGTCCCGTAACCCTGTAAAGACCCGCTCTCCGCATTTGGGGGGCACCTCAGCCTGCAGGGAGTCGTCCCTTACGGACCTCCAGTATAGCCCGCATCAGCCCGGTGCTCCCGCCTCCCCTTCCTGACACCTTTTGTCCCTCAGCTTTTCTCGGCCCCTTGCTCTTGCCCTTCCTGGAGAGGAGACTGGCTTTCAGTCTGACTTCAGACAAAACCTCCAAATGTGACATTTGGCTCAGCGCACAGTGGTTTCCTGCGCTCCCCCGGCTCTGAGCTGGGGTGTCCAGGACAGTGTCTTAGAGGGAGCCAACCGCCCACCCTTGCCTGCTTGGAGGCTCGTGGGCCAGAAGACGGAGGGCGCTTGAGCAGGATGCAGCAAGCCCGAGGCCCGCACTACAAAGGGTGCGCGGCCATGGCCTCTAAGCAGGGTGCCGCCTGGGGGGGCCCCTGGGCTTCTGCTCCCCAGGAGAGCGGTGCCCCAGGAGCAAACCAGAGGGAGCCACAGCCACTAACCTTCCACCCACATCCACTTAAAGAGAAGAAATTGGGCCTCGGGGCACACGCCCCGTGTAATAAGAGGGCAGTGCCCATAAAATGGGAGCGGAGCCGCTTCGCTCCAGAGCAGGCGGCGGGGCCTGGACGCCAGCTGCAGCCGAGAGGGCCGGCCAGCCCAGCCTTTTAGAGGCGGGAAATCCCACCTGAGAGAAGGGAGGGGCAGTCCTCGGAAGAGGGAGGGGTTCGTGGGTGGCTCTAAGCGCCCCCTGAATTCCCGCTATTTTTGTCCAAGAGGGCGGTGCCCCCTGGCTCTTGCCCGCTCGGCACCTGAGGGGCAGGGGCCGAAGTCCCGGCACACCTGGACCCGCTCGTCCGACGGGCCGCGGGGCTGGCGGAGCCTCCGCCGGACTTACCCCGCCGAGGCCAGGGTGTGCCGCAGGCACCAGGACTGGGCGTTGGCCCCCAGGTCCTCCTGTCTGGGCGCCTCTGCCCAGGCCACGCCCACCGTGTAGTCCAGGCGCTCGTCCACCTCCACCTCCCAGTAGTGGCGCCCGCGGACGGGTGTCAGGTCCCCCAGGACAGCAACGCACCTGCGGGGGAGGCGGGGGCATGTAGGGGGGTCCAGGCGACTCACGCCAGCCGGGGTGGACGGGGCCATCCGCGGGCGGCCTGTAAGCCGGGACCCTTGTGCCACTGTCGGCAGGCTCCCGCCCTGCTGTCCTGCTGTGGAACTCCCGCCTGGGGCACCGGGCACCCTATCAGCTTTGCTCTGGGTAGGGGGGTTACAGCTGCGCCGTGTGGGGTGCCGGCCTTCTTGGTCTCCCCTGCCTGACCACCCCCCAGAAGCCACAACCAGTGTCTCCCGCCCACCAGGCCCCTGAGCCCTCATCATTCCTGGGATTCTCTCCCCCTCCCAGGCTGCACCTGTCAGTCACCATCCAGTTGTACGCAACGGTGCGTGGTTATTTGGGGGGAGGGTCACAGAATGTGGGCGCTTGATAAAGTACCTGGTGAAGCGGTTGTTGCTGGGGCTCGGCTCCCTTGCGGGGGGTCTCCTCTCTCGCACAACCGTCAGCCCATCCTCCGACACGCTCAGCCAGGGGTGGCAGGTGTGAGGGTTCAGGCGGAAGTGGCTGCCTGCAGGGGAGGGGGCCCGGCCCTCAGCACCCGCCCAGTGCTGCGGCCCCGGCCCCGGTGCCTGCGCCCACCTCAGGGAGGCCGGGCATGCCCTGGTGCCCAGCGCTGAGCTGGCCAGTCTGCGCCCCCTCTGCTGAGCCCGCCATGCCCCTGAGAAGCCGGAACTGCTGCTTCCGCTCTAGGGGAGGACGCCGAGGCACTGGCGGCCAGAAAATCAGCCGGCAAAGTTAGATCAAATTCAGCCCTTGGCCCCTGATTCCCAAAGCTCAGTGCCCGCACCTGGAGGGGGGTTCCAGGAGCGCTGGAGGGGGCTCTTGGCCGTCAGCTCCACCAACCAGCAAGCCCAACACTCTGGGCAAGGATGGTGTGGGGGGAGGGGCCCAGTGCCCCACAGTGTGGGGTTCAGAACAGCCCACCACCCCTGTACCTCGGGACACTGAGCGGCTTGGCAGTGCCTGGACAGCAGCAGGTGGGGTGGCCCAGAGCTGCCTGTCGCTCAGGGCTGGCGTGAAGACTGGACAACCGAGCCCAGTGAGACAGGACAGGGCTGGGGAATGGGCACCCCTAGGGCCAGTAGTGCCCAGAGGAGGCTGGGCCCCAGCTCTTCCGGGCTCTGGGGCGGGAGGTGCTGGGCTTGACCCCAGTGATAGGGGTAGGAGCCAGGTCAGCCCCGGGCGGTCTGTAAGTTCAGCCTGTGTCACAGAACAGGAGTGCAGGGTGACACCTGAGGGGCGTGGAGGAAACCAGGGTTCAGATACATGCTCGGCCCCCAAACTGCTCTATGCTCTGGGCCTCAGTCCCCCCATCCGTGAGTGGAGCCCGTCGACCCCGATCTCCCCAGCCCTTCCCTGGTTTCCGTGGAGGCGGCAGCAGCTGGCTCTGCCCTGGGCTCGAGCGGTGCGCAGACCTGTGGTGTGGACAGTGGCGGGCTGGCTCCTGGCACTGGCCCCCGCCGCGTTCACGGCTCGCACGTAGAGGGTGTAGCTCTGCCGGGGCTGCAGCTGCACCAGGGCCTCTCGGGCCGGGATCCCCACGACAGACCTGCGGGACGTGGGCTGCCGTCACCATCGCTGTGAGCCGGCCGTGGCAACAGGCCTGGCTCCCGCCTCCCTCCGAGCCGGGATTGGGCACCCACCCTGCGGCCCTGGGCGTCAGGTGCCCCTGAAGCGTCACCGCAAATCGCCAAGGAAGCAGCCCCCACCCCCGTGTGACCTCTCCAGCTCTTGCCACCAGGGCGCGCTTGAGCCTTCGGCTGCCATCACCAGGACCCGGCGGGCCCTGCACACTGAACGGGAATCTGTCTCGCTCTCCCTCTCCCGCTTCAGCTGCAGCCTGAGGGCCGTTCACTTCCTCCCGCGGGTGGAGGCTGCCCCCTCGCAGGCCCCGCCCGCTCAGGTCTCCGTGTCCACTTGATCCTGGGCAGCCCCTCGCCGCCACCAGGCTCCACTCAGTGCCCTCCCTCCCCCCGCAGCTCTGGGCACCGGATGCATTTGTCTTTGTCCATGTCCCACCTCGGCTGCCCGCACCACAGGGCAGAGTCGCTGCCCAGTTCGCCTGCTCCAGGCACAGACCTGGCCCGCCAGGCACTCAGTCTTGTTGCCTGAGTGATGGCGGCTCGTGGGCCACCCTCCCACCACACGGCCTTCCCTCCAGTGTTGGCAGCGTCCTGGCCACTCACACGAAGATCACACATGCCTTGAGGGGTCCCCCGGGTCACGGGTCCTGGCCTCCCCCGCAGACACTGCGCAGCCCTAGCAGTGGCCCCAGCACCCGGCCAGCGCCTGGACACTCACTCAGTCACACCCAAGGCCCCGGCCGTCTCCACCGGGGTCAGCTCCACCGTGTACGAGTCCACAGGGTTCGGGTCCCCCGGCTCCCAGGCGATCAGCGCAGCCTCCTCGCAGCTCCTCAGCGCTTCGCTTCTTATGATGGGGGGAGATGGTGCTGAGGGCGGGGGGAGAAATAGGGGCGAGAGGAACATGCAGCCGTCCTGGGCAAGCTCCCAGCCGCACCAGACAGCTTGCACGCACGGCCTAGGTGATGGTCTCTGGGGGTGGGGCCTTCGGGAGGTGATTAGGTTATGAGGCCGGAGGGGTCTCTTGGAGACCCCAGAGAGCTCCCTTGCCCCGTCTGCCACGAGAGGACGCAGCCAACTGCCACCTGGGCCAGGCAGGCCTCACCGGGGCAGCGTCCCGGAGCCTCGCCTGGACCTGCGGCCTCCAGAACCGTGAGAATAAATTTCCGCTGCCGTGGGCCAGGCCATAGGCTCCGTCAGAGCAGCCGATGGCCCAGGCACCCAAGGCCCTTGGTGAGGCCCTGGAGTGGGGGGTGGCAGGTGCACGGGCACCGTGACCAGAGCAAGTGGCCACGCCGGGCCCAGCGAGCGGGTGTGTCTGATGAAAGAGACTCCGGCGTGGCAGCCCTGCCCTGGGAGCGAGGCGGGACGGGGCGGCACGGGAGGAGGGCCGGGGAGGAGGCCGTACCTGTGGTGTACACCACACGCTCGCTGGCGGGGCTCCGGCCGGCCCTGTTCTGAGCCGTCACCCAGAACTCGTACTGGGTGTTGGGCTCCAGGTTGGTCACCGAGCAGTACGTTTCCTTGACGGTCAAGGTGAACTCTGAGAAGGGGCGACAGACTCAGGTCTAAAACGGGTCATAGGCCCCGAGCTCATTGCAACCCCGCCACCCAGATGACAAGACTCCCCACAAGCTCCCCAGCCGCCAGCCGTCTCTGCGCTGTGACAGCTGACCCTCCGTGCGAGGGTGTCTCTCCCCGGTCCCTGGGGGCTTGGCCGTGCGGCCCACTTCGGCCAGTGGGACAGCAGCAAACAGGACAGGGCGTGGGGTGCGGGGGCCAGGGCTCGTCCCCTGCCCCTGGGACGCTCTCCGACCAGCATGGTCACCCCATCCCTTCACCCCAGCACCCCTGTAAGGCCCTGGACTTGTGAGACCATCCCATGCCATGCCAGCCTGCACGAGCCAGCCTCACCAGAGCTGCCAGCCCAGAGAGTCCTGAGAAACAACGTGTGCGGTCATGTTAAGTCAATTTGTTGTGTACATATGTCTGTGTGTGTGCATGTCTGCATGTGTGCGTGTGCATGTGGATGTGTGTACGGGCCTGTGCACATGCATGTATGTGAGAGTGGGTGCACGCGTGTGTGCATCTGCACGCATGGATGTCTGTGTGGACGCACATGTGTGTGGGTGTGTGCATGTGTGTGGGGCTGTTGTCACACAGCAAAGTCCACCTGGCGCCCCCAGGCCTCCCAAGCCTCTTGAAGGCAGTGATCCTCACGACCCTCCCTCTGGGAGCAGCTCCCTTATAACCAAGGGGTTCACTTAATAGTCTGCTCCATGGGGCGTGGGGCGAGCACGTACTCCTGGGACTCACAGCACTGGCAAGTCAGGTCACCGCAATGGGAAATAAAGTAAAATCCCACATGGCTGGCCTGGCCACAAGCCGACACCGTGGCTCCTGCTTGTGGACTCGTGACCAAAGTCTGGTTACTCAGCTCTCACTTCCTCCAGAGCCCCTTCCCCCCATGTCGCGGGGCAGAACCCCTCACGGAGCCCCAGCACCATGGCCAGGCCAGGAGAGCAGAGCCTGGGCCTGGTGCAGCTGTGGCTCATGGGGCCCAGGGCAGCTCATTCCCCTGGGTCTCAGCTGCCTCGTCCACGGGGGCATCCACACGGCAGGCCCCGCTGGCCAGCCCTGATCCCAAGTTACTCCACGGCTCAGCTGGGCCCCTCCGCTGCCTGGGCCTCTCTCCCCAGCAGGGCAGAAGCTCTGTGATTACAGGGGTCAGCCCCCCAGTCACCCTGGGAGGGGGCTAGGCCAAGAGCTGCTGGTGGAGGAGGGGGCAACTCTCAGGAGTGGCTCAGTCTGGGGGTGTGGGCCTGGGCAGCAGCCTCCCAGGCTGCAGCAGCTCCCCCTACTCTGCTGGGGGCTGCAGACGAACCTCTGCTGCTCCTGGTGCTCTGAGATGCGCCAGCCTGCCCTCGCCTGCCAGCACAATCTCCAGCCCGCCTAGCGGAGGCAGAGCTCACCTGGCACCCCAACACGTCTGCTGCCCGGGCCGCATTCCAGAAACCAGCAGCCCGTGCCCTCCCCGCCAGGCCAGCGGCTTCCAGCCCTTTCTGTGAGCTGACTGCCTGCAGCCCGGCCTCTGGGAGTCCCAACCCGACCGCCCGGCGTGGGCCCAGCGCACCCGCCTGCTCGGGCCCCGGGGAGCCGTTGCGCGCGGGCCGGCAGCACAGCAGGTAGCTCTCCACGGTGTCGTCCGAGCACAGGCTCCAGCACACGCGGACCGAGGTGCCCGTCGCCGAGCTGGGGGCCTGCGGGTTGATGACGGGTGCGGAAGGAGCTGGAAGTGAGCGAGACAGGATGGAATGAGCAGCCTGCGTCGTCTGGGGCGGGAGCGGTCCCCGTGACAGGCCCCGCAGGGGCGTGGGCAGGGGCTCGGGCAGAGGAAGCGGGCGCCTGGACTGGACAGGACGGGAGGACAGCAGTAAGTCCCTGTCTGCCTGGGGAGAGGGGGAGGCGGCTGGGGCTGATGGAGTCTCCTCTGATGAGGGGGCCAGTCAGCCCACAGCACGGCTGCTCCCGCCCCCCCAGGGAACAGTGTGAAGGGGCCGTCAACGGGAGGCCCTGCTGCCCTCTCCCGCGTGGCCAGGGGTGCTCCTCACACCTGCTTCTCTAGTGTCCAGTTGGGTTTGTTCCCCATTGCCCCATGGCTAACGCTCCTGCGCCCCCAGCCCCACACAGCCAGAAACACCTGGCTGCCGTGCGGCGCCTGGGGCGCCTCCCCCAGAACACCCTGGTTCCGTATTCTGAGGCCGCTCGGGCCAGGTGCGGGCGCAGCCACCTGACAGCCCGTCAGCACAGCCCGGGTGCCCCCGCCACGCTGTGCACCCCACGGGGGTGTGGGTGGCGGACGAAGGCCGGCAAGGAAGCGGGAGCTAGAGCAGCCTCAGAACCGCCCACAGCGACATTTTCGGAGCCACCTCGTGCCAGGGTCGCCCTGAGCGCCCGTGAGCCCAAGCTACCCCCGGCAGACCCCGGGGCTGGCAGGCAGGGCCAGTGTGCGGCCGGCGGGGAGTGGGCCCAAAGCCCATCTCAGCCACGAGGCTGGGTGAGGAGCCAGCACTTGGGCTCCCGGCCGGGGGGCTGTGTGGGGAAAAGCCCGGGGGACCCTGGAAAATGAGGTCTCCCTCTGCCCCCCGCCCGAGCCGCAGCTGGGCAGAAGGCACTCATTTCCAGCCCGGAGCTTTTTGGCCATCGATGGCTCTGACTCCCTGCCCAGGAGGGGCGGGGCGCCCGGGGGCGCACAGGGAAGGCGGGCACCTGGGACGGCGTTGATGGAGCCCAGGAGCTGCTCCACGTCCGAGAAGTCCAGGGTCTGGTCCTCCAGGTCGGGCGGCTCGGAGATCTCCAGGTCTGTTTTCGTCTTCAGGAAATCCCCGAGTCTGTTGGCATAAACACACGCTGGCCAGGATACGGGGTGCGCTCCCCGGGCGGGCCACACGCTGGGCCTGCTAGCGGGAGGGCAGCGGCCTCTGCAGAGCTGCCGCTGCCGTCTGCCCCCGGCTGGGGAGAGGACAGGGTGGCCTCGTGGGGGGTCATCAGGCTTGGTGTGCGCTTTGAGGGGAGGACAAAGACTGAGGGTGTGGGGTTCGTGCTCCGACTCCAGATCCACCCCCGGGAAGACCCCTCAAGCTCCGCCCGGCCAGCCTGGCCCGAGACCCCTGGCCCTGGGCGGGGGTGGGACGTGTGCCCTCCTGTCCTGGCGGAGGGCTCGCAACTTGCTGACTCTGCTGCGGGGCCCCGGCGCCCTCCATCTAGGCCAGGTCTGTCTTTTGCCAAAACCCCGCCGAGCGACATGGATGCAGCTCCGGCATCTCCGCAGAGGCCCATAATGAAACCCCCACGGGGCTCTGCACGCGGGGACGGAGGGCAAGGCCTCTGCTGGCTGGACCGGGCGCGGCAGCAGCACCGCGCTCCTGTCTGAGCGCAAGGCGGGGTGGCGGGGGGCACGCTTTGGGCCTGGGGTCCTCCTGGTGAAGCGAGGCTGGGGGCTAGGGCGGGGGCCCCCAGGGCGCCCTGGAGTCCGGCCGACGCGGCCCGGCGTCCTGGCCAGCACGCTGTCGCCGGTGCTGGGACACGGAGCAGGCTCAGGGCGGGGTCGGGGGGCACGACCCTCGCGGAGCTGAGCACGCCGGGACGTCAGAGGAGAGGCACGGCACGGCACGCGCAGGACGCCAGCGTTACCTGTCAGCCATCGCCACCGCATCCTGCGGGGAAGGAGACGCGACTTCAATTCTGGAAACTAACCTCTTTTTCAAACTACATAATTACATAAACATCAAAACCCTTGGGAATTAGGGAAGAGAAGCAGCAGCGGTGCCCACACTGCCCGGGGGTGCCTGTTCCCAGCCGCGAGCCAGGGCCTGCCCGTGGGAGGGTCAGCTGTGGGCGCTGCTCGGCCACCCCTGGCAGAGAGCCGGGCAGGGCGTGAGCCTCCCCGCTGCGCCCCTTCGGTGGAGTCAGGCAGGTGCTGGGGGGAGGCGCCACGCCCGGCGGGGAGGGACGGCGGCGTCGCTGACCTGGATGAAGTCCTCCTTCTCCTCGTGGCACATGTCCTCGATGGTCTCCATCAGCTCCTTGCACGTCTCCAGGCTCTCCCCGCAGCTCACCAGCTGCCCGTACAAGGCCCCCAGCTTCTCTCTCTTCTTCTCCCCTAGTGCGTGCACTTTTTCTTCGTATTTCTGGGCCAGGGTTTCCAAGATCTCGTTGTAATGCGACTCGAAGTTCTGTTCCTGTCTTCCAAAATTCTCCTGCGAGACGGCAGGCGGCGGCCCGTCGGGGCGTGGGCGGGACCCGGCTCTGCCCCCGCTGTCCGTCCCTCGGAGTTGTCTGACCAGCCCTCGCCAGGACACAGGGCTGGGCATGGGGCCGGCGGGCCAGGAGACCCATCTGGGCACCACAACCTTGGCAAACCGCCCTTGTGCCCCCCCCCGACCACCTGGGCTGAGGTCGGATGCAGTCAGCCTGGGAACCTTGGCCTCACCGGGAGCTGCATGGGGACCCGTCTCCTGCCCTGCTGTGGGGTCACAGGGCCTCACACCCACTGAGGGGAAGGTGGGGAGGGGTTGTGCTGCCCAGTGGACGAGAACAGGGGGCGGGGCATGTGGCCTCCGGGTCCCTGGCAGGCAGGTCAGGGGTGCTGACTGACATTGCCCCGACAGCGCGGGTTCCTAAGGCGCCTGCCCCAGCCGCCCTGCGGGAGGCGCACACAGCAGACCGGCCGGGGCCCAGGCGCTCACCTCCACGGTGATGAAGACCTCTTCCAGGTGGCTCGCGAAGTTCTCCATCTCGATAATCTGCTTTTCCAGTTTGCACATGTTTTTGTGGATCTCATCCTAGTAAACGGGATGGCAAGGGGGCGTTAATGCGACTCCCTCTCTCTCTGTGGGAGGCATTTGGAGGGACCCCTCTGGTCTGCGTGCCAAGGTGCAAACGCAGCCTCAAGGGCGCGGAGCCCTCGACTCCCTGCACCCCGGCAGGGATGCTCCGGAGCCTGCTTTGCTCACCTTGGCGCTTTCCAGCGCCTCGCTGAGGGGGGCGACCTCGTGCTCCCGGTGCTCGTCAAAGCCCCCCTCCAGGGCGCACAGGGGGGCCCTGCAGGTGACGCAGAAGGCCCGGGCGGCCTCCTCCTCCCCCTCCTCCTCGGGGATGACGTAGCACTCGTACTCCTCGCTGGCGCGGCCATGGGAGAACCGGTAGGCGTCCCGCCAGTCCTGGCGCTGGCCCGCGCCGCCCCAGCCGACCAAGCCCGGGTCCTCGGGCCCCGCGGCCTCCCCGCCAGGCCTCCAGCCCCGCTGCTCCCTGGCCGGCTCGCGCCTCTTCATGGAGTAAGGAGCATATTGTGAAACCTCTATTCTCGGCCTGGTCTCGTCCACAGCCTCGTCCCCTAGCTCCTGGTCATCCTCGAGGCTGTAGAGACGGACCAGCTCCTCCACGTCCTCTTCCTGGTCTCCCTGGGCCGTGCGGGCCCCGTGTCTCTCCACCAGGGGGTTTTCTTCTGGGAAGATGGGCAGTCTGTCCTCAGAGTCATACAGATCCAGGGGGTAGTAAGGGAAGTCTCGGGGTGCGGGGGGTTCCCCGGCTCCCTCCTCCATGGTGCCGGGGCAGCACGTCTGCCCTCGGAGCTTCCTGGACAGTTAAGAGTGGACAGCCTGGGCCCTAGAACACAGACAGAGGAAAATGCTGTTTCTAGATCAGTGCAGTTGATGGTCATTATTGGCTCGACTCATTCATGTCATTTAAAAATCATCTGGGGGCCGACTTGGTGGTGCAGGGGTTAAGCGCCAGCGCTATGAAGCCGTGGGCAACCACCACAGCACAAGTTTGATCCCCGGCCAGGGAGTACCCGCAGGGCGCAGCAGACCTCCCCTGACTCCCCGCTGCTCCCCTCAGCAGTGGATTTCAGTGGATCCACCTGTTCTGCTCCCCAGTCTGTCTCTGGTGAGTCCTCTCACCCCCCACACCTCTGGCCTGTACCCCCAGCTCTTGTAATGCATAAATAAATAAATCTTTAAAAAAATAAAAATAAAAATCATCTGGGAACTTTAAACTCTGCAGAAAGGGTTCCTTTCTAGAGGCGGATGGCTTTCCTTAGCTTAAAAAAGAGGAGAAAATAAAGAAGACGTGTCAGTAGGTCTGACAAACAGGAGATCCCGCCTCAGGTTCCCCATCTGCAGGCATATTGGGAGGTTCTTTTTGGGTCTGAGAACACTCAAAATTTTTCCATATGAAGTAATGGTTATAGCGTTCTCAGACCCAAAACATAACTCACCAAATCCTACCAATGGGCATGTTCTACTTTCAGATAGTGGGAAACCTGCACATTTGAAAAAAAAAAAAAAAAAAAGCCAAAAACTCAAAAAGCAAAATAACAGACAGTGCCTCAAGCAATTATTAGTAAACAAAGTGTATCAAAGAGCTGGGAAAAAATTTAAGATCCCAGGACCTCCCTGGTGGTGCAGGGGGTTAAGCACCGCACTATGAAGCGGTCTGACCTCTGCAGCACAAGTTTGATCCCCGGCCGACTAGGGAGCTACCCACATGGCGCAGCAGACCTCTCCTGTCTCCCCACTGCTCCCCTCAGCAGTGGATTTCGTCAGTCTGCCTGTTCTGCTCCCCACTCTGTCTCTGGTGACTCCCCTCCCCCCACACCTCTGGCCTGTACCCCAACTCTTGTATGCATAAATAAATACATCTTTTAAAAAAAATTAAGATCCCAGTCCACGAAAGAATTACTGTTGCATCTCTTATAACCTGCACAAAACACTTGGAAAGAGAACAAATGAACGAAACAGAACTTTGCCTTGCCAGTGAGCAAATATTTAAACATAACACGGATAGTCGGGTACCCAGAGCTGCCTCACCTGCTGCCCCGGGAAAAACCCCCCACCTCTCCGGAGCCCAATGCAGCAAGTGGGTCAGAAGCTTAAAAAAAGTGAACATGCTTTAACTTAGCAACCCTCTTCCAGGACCCTGGAGAAAGTTTCAATTCAGGGGTCAATATTTCTACATAAAATTTTTCCACCAGAAAAAAAAATTTAGAATAGCAAAAAAATTTGAAGAGGTCTAATTATTGCAAGAACGGTCAAGTAAAATGCGTCCGTGCACCTTAGAAAACAATGCCGCCTGTGAATAGGTTGGGGAAAGATGGTGTGACGTGAAGTAAAGAAAGAGAACCCCCACTGTCAAGGGCTGACGCCCCGGGCTGAGGAAGCGTGAAATCCAGAAGGAGGCTCCACGCAGCAGCAGAGGCTCGAGCGTGGTGGCTGCTCCTGGCTGAGCCTCTGCACCAGCCGGATGCTGGGCCACGTCCTCACTGCCCTGCCCACGCTGTTCCGCGTTTTGAGCCTGGTGGGCGCCTGGGGTCCACTCGTGTGCTGTGGTGTTACGCTGCCGTGAACACGCGCAGCTTGTGTGTGGCGTGTTTCATTTCTCCTTGGTGTGCTCCAAGGAACGGAACTGTTTAACCCTCTGCAGGACCGCCCAGCTTTCTCCCGGTGGCGGGCGCCTGGCGCTCCTGGCAGCAGTGCGTGAGGGCCTGGGTCCTCCGGGTCTTGTTGACACTGGCTGTTGTCCATCCTTTTTTCTTTTTTTTAAAGATCTATTTATTTATGCATACAAGACCTGGGGTACAGGCGGGTGAGAGGATTCACCACAGACAGTGGGGAGCAGAACAGGCAAACCGAGATCCACTGCTGAGGAGAGCAGAGGGGAGACAGGACGGGTCTGCTGCGCCCTGTGGGTCAGCTCCCTGGCTGGGGATCGAACTTGAATTTGTGGTACAGTAGTTGTGGAGAGCTTCATAGTGCTGACGCTTAACCCCTTGTGCCACCAGGGAGGTCCCCCATCCGTCTTTTTGATGAGCGCCACCCCAGCAGGTGTGGCTCTGATCTGCTCTGCCCTCCCTAAAGTGGGGCCACTGAGGGGTCTTCTGGGGCTGCTGTGGGGAGCTGTCCCTTGAAAGCAGTGGAAGAAGGAAGCCATTCCCAAAGCAGCATGGCCCCAAGTCCAGCACACACACGGGCAGTGAGGTCCCCGGGGCTGGGCAGACAGGGGAGCCCTAGCGATGGGGGCCCCTGGTGCCTCTAACTCAGTTTCCGAGTGTGAGCAGGCGGGCGAGTTCCTGGGTGGATAAAGCGCGCGCCGGCCATTCACGTAGTCAAGGAGGACCTGGGTCTGTCCCGGGGGGCGGCCAGGCCCCGGCTGGGACCCAACCCGGTTCCCACTGGCCCCGCCCACCTACAGCGCAGCAGCGCCTGCTAAAAATAACACATTTCCGAAGCTGCCCAAAGGGAGAGCGCCGTATCACGATTCATCACCAAGAGAGCCTCTTCCAGGCGGAAGCTGGAATGTGAAACCACTTGAACGCAAGCAAGACTGGAGCATGGCCAGGGAGCACAGGGGAGACCAGACCCCCCAGTGTTGGCACTGGGCACAGACACAAGCTGGTGCATGGCCCAGCACCGAGGGAGCAATTCTGGGACTGCCCCTGGGGACACCCACCCCCCCAAACCCAGACTCTGCCAGGTTTTTTTTTTTTTTTTTCTATACAAGCACTGGGGTATAGTCAGAGGCGCGGGAGGGTGAGAGAATTCACCAGAAACAGAGCAGGAACACTACGGGCAGACGGACCAAGGACACTGCTGAGGGGAGCAGCAGGCGGCAGGAGAGGTCTGCGCGCCGTGTGGGGATCTCCCTGCCCGGCCGGGAATCGAACCCGCACTGCAGAGGCTGCGGACAGCTCCAAGCGCTGCGCTCAACCCGCTGCACCACTGGGGAGGAGGCCCTCTGCCAGGTTCTTAATTGAAACAGAATTTGGGGGAAAAGGAATGTTAACAGCAAATTGTCATTTTATAACTGATGAAACAGGCTTAAAAAACGTGATAAAACACAGTCTACCTAGAACAGACATTCTCCGGCTCTCCTGGGCCATGGGGGAGGCTGTTTTCAGTATTTGAGTCAAAGCAGGGAGTGAGGAGGCGGGGCCCGCACGCCAGGTGAGAAGGGTCACCTGGTCACCCCCCAACAGTTCAGCCGGGGGATGGCGGCACTCCGGCTCCAAACCGGCCTGAAACGACCCTAAAGACTCCGCAGGGCCGGCCAGCCCCGCTGCCTTGCGGCTGTCACACCCGGGCCGGCACCCAAGCGCCCGGCCACGTCGAGCCCTGGCGGCGAAGGCGCCCACCATTCCCCCGGCTCACTGTCTACACATCCCCACCGACGGGCTCTCCCGCCCCGGCCACTCCTGGGTCCCGGCTTCTGAGCGCTCGGGCCGCACCGCCGGAGCACGGCCGCCCGCACTTGCCTGCCGGCCTCGAGTCCAGCAAGTCCTCCCGCGACGGCGAGGTCCTGGCTTGCGGGGACCCGCAGGGCCCGGCCGCTCTCCCTCCCGGTGACCTCTGTGCGCCCCGCTCCGGCCTCCTGTCCGCTTCCGCAGGGGCAGCGCAGCCCGCGGTAACAGGAGCCGCTTCTGCAAATAGCAGCCGCCCGTGAGGGGCAGCCCAAATATAGCGCTGCCGCCAGCGCCGGCCTCCGAGTCCCAAGAGGTGACCGGCTGGCCCCTGACAGGCTCCCCTTCGCTGTGGCGCCGCCCAGGGGCTGGGGTGCCGGTCCAGTGGGGCTGGGGCCGTCCCTGCCAGGCCGGGGCGCTGCTGCAGGCCACCAGCTGGGGGGCTCGGAGCCCCCCGGGGCGGGTCCTTTCCCAAGTGTTTGGAGAACGTGACTTGATCACACGGAGCTTAAGTTTTTCCTCCTGCCATCCCATCTTTCGGGGAGCGGACCACTCCTGACTGGAAAAACGTGCAGGGGACCCTCCTCTTAGGGTCACAGGGTCATGGGCCTGGTCTCCAGGCCCCTGGAAAGTACCGGTTGGTGCAGCCATGAAGAGGCCGGGCACATGCAACCTCCAGGTCTTTGTCCCTCCCCAGCCTCCAGCCGGCCCCCAGCGCCCCTCACCCCAGCTGGATGTTGGCCTGGGGTGGGGGACGAGGTTCCCCTTCCTCCCCACCTCCTCCCTGAGCAGCTGGCAGGAGGCGCTAAGGGGATAAGGCAGGTCTAGCTGCTGGAGGGGGGGGATGAGGGGGAGTTTGGGGGGCAGGGAGGGGCGCCCAGCATGCTCTCCCCGCTCTCCTTGCTTACCCCCACCCTGCCCTGCCACCTCTCTTGCCAGGACCAGGCTGAGAGCCCCTCTGTTCCAGGGGGTCCCTGGCACTTTCCCCCAAGGCCCTGCTGAATCACCTCCAAGGGTCCCCAAATAAGGTCTCTACTTCATGCAGTGGCCTCGGGGCTCTGTCTTCCTGCAGGCTCACATCTTGGGGGGCAGTGCTGGGGTGCAGGTGGTCTCCAAGCAGCCACCGTCCACCCCCACACCAAAGCAGCCCACCCTCTCCTTAGGCCCCTCTGTCCCCCTGCGGGAAACACAGCAAGCAGTCTGGGCCCCGTGGAAGAGCCGCCCACTGGGCTTGGGGGGAGGGTGCGCTTCCCCCAAAGCAACAACAGCTGTCTCCAGAGAAATTGCCCCCCCTTCACCCCCAAGAATCCTCTTTTCTCCACTCGGACCCCTTTTTCCTCCAGTCAGAGCACGAAGAGGGTCTGAACATCCCCCTTAGAAGCCTGCGCAGCAACTGGCTCTCTGTTTTACAGCGATGGCTTTTGGGGGTCTCGGCCAGAATTTTTTAGAGACTTATTCGTTTATGCACACAAGAGCTGGGGTGCAGGCCAGGGGTGTGGGGGTGAGAGGATCCACCAGAGACAGAGCGGGGAGCAGAGCAGGCAGATCCACTGAAACCCGCTGCTGAGGGGAGCCGCGGGGAGACAGGAGGGGTCTGCTGCGCCCTGTGGGCAGCTCCCCGGCCGGGGATCGAACTCAGGCCGCAGTGGTGGCCCACAGCTTCATGGTGCTGCCTTAACCCCTGAGCACCAGGGAGGCCTCCCCAGAACTTTTTAAAGATACCACCACTGCAAGGCGGCCACAGCATGCCAACACTGACGGTGAAATAAAGTACCCCAGGAACACACACTGGGGGGGAACCCCGCAGAAGAGCAGGTCGGAGGCGCGGCGCTGTGTGGTCGCTGGCGGGGAACCGGGAGGAGCACGGGGTGGGGGGGGCAGCTCCCGCGCCCCTCGCAAGGGCCGAGCCAGCGCGGCAGGACGTGCCCGGGGTGCGCTGTATTCACACACACACACACACACACACACACGCGCGCGCACACGCGCGCACAGTGAGAGCAGTGTGCTCTGGCGTTGTGTCCCTTTTCTCTGCACCTCCGTGGCGGGGTCTGTCCTCGCACCCGGTCACCTGCGGTGAGCTCCGCGGGTGCCGCGCGCTGCAAATAGTGTCTTCAGTTTAGAAAGAAGCAAGAACCACCGCGACCCTGAGCGCTCACCGCGCGCCCTGAGCCCGGGGCACCCCCGCGCCTGCCCGGCCCGGCCCGGCCCGCACGGGAGGCCCCGCAGGCGGGACGGAGCGCCGCGTGACGCGCAGGAAAGGCCGGGACGCGCGGGGCCGGCGGGAGGGTCTCGGGGCGCAGGACCCTGCGCGCGCCCCTGACCCCCGCCCGGGCCCGGGGAGCGGCCCTCGGGGAGAGGCGGGGCCCGAACCTCCCGCCCGGCTCCGGGCTCCGGGCTCCGGGCCGAAGCCCGCCGCGCGCCTGTGCCCGGGAGCCCGGCCCGGTGTCCCCGCCGCCCGCCGCCGGCAGGTGCGCGCACGCGGGCGGAACCGGGGCGCCCGGTCCCGGGAGCAGACCCCGCGCCAGCCCCCCTATTCCCGCGACGGGCCCCGCGGAGCCGGGGTGTCGTCCAGCGGGGCGTCCGCGACTCGGACAGCGAGGAGGAAACGCGGAGGTTTTTAGCCTCCGGCGAGTCCGCGGTGCCCCCCCACGCCCCTTCCCCCGCCCCCCCCCGCACCCCGCTTCCAGCGCGGACCCCGCGCGCCCCCGCCGCGAGCCCCGCCGCCCGCGCGTGCCCGGGGGCCCGCGGACAGCGGGCGGCGGGCACACCCGCGCGGCCGAGGGCGTCGGGACCGGGCGGCGGCGCCCCCCGGGCCCCCCGGGCCTCGGGCCCAGACCCCGCGCGGCGGCCGAGGGCGGCGCGGGGCGCGGGCGGCGGGGCGCGGGGCGGCGCGGGGCGCGGGGCGCGGGCGGCGGGTCACGGGGCGGGCGGCGGGTCACGGGGCGGCGCGCCCTCCGGGCCGGGCCAATCGCGGGCGCCGCCGGGCCGGGCCGGGCCGGGCCGGGCCGCCCACCGGGAGCGCGGGCGCGGCCATGGCGGACGAGCCGCCCGACAGCCTGGACGGCTGGGTGCCGCTGCGCGAGGGCCTGTTCGCCGCGCCCGGGCGCCAGCGGCTGCGCTTCCTCGTGGCCTGGAACCCCGCGGAGGCCCGGTTCGCCGTCACCTGCCACGACCGCGCGGGGGCCGCGGGGGGCGCGCCCAGCTGGGCCGGGCTGCTCTCGGCCGCCGGGCTCCGCGGCGCGCACCGCCTGCTGGCCGCGCTGTGGCCGCCGCTCGAGCGCTGCCTCCCGCGGCTGCCGCCCGAGCTGGACGCGCCGGGCGCGGGCTGGGCGCGCGGGCTGTGGGCGCTGGTGCGGCCGGCGCGCGCGGGCCCGGGCGAGGCGGCGCTGCGGGAGCTGTGCGCGCGCCTGGAGCGCTACCTGGGCCGGGCGGCCGAGGGCTGCGGCGGCGCGGCCGTGCGCGACGCGCTCTTCCCGGGCCTGGGCGCCGAGGGCGCCGCCGCCGACTGCGAGAGCCCGCGCGAGTTCCGGGGGCGCGCCCTGCGCGCGCGCATGGCCGAGGCGGACGCGCGCCTGAGCCAGGTACGCGCCCCGGCGCCCCGGGCGGGAGGGAGCCGGTGCCGGGCGCCTCCGCCCGCGGGGAGTTCCTGGGGCGCCCCTGGGGCGCGCGGCTGTGGGGCGGGGGCGCGCGCACAGGCCCCGGCGCGCGCCCACCTAGGCGGGTGGGGGTCACCGGGGCGCACGGGGCGCCGTCGCCTGCCCGGCGTGGCTGGGAACTCCCTGCGGGAGGCCTCGCCAGCCTAGAGCCAGGACACTGTCGCGAGGGTGCCCTGAGAACTCGTGGAGTGTGGGGACACGAGGCGCGCCTGGGATCGCCCACCCCGGCTTCGCCTCGGGGGCTCGGGCCTCTGTGCCCTCTGCCCTCAGCCCTGCGCGGAAGCCAGGCCTGACTGTCACCTCCCCCGGAGCAGCTGGCCAGTCCGGCCATGTGGCTGCAGACACTGGCCAGCAGCTGCTGTTTCCGGAAAGCCAGGAGATACCGAAAGCGAAACTGAGTGGCTGGGAGCACCTCAGCAGGGAGGGAGCTTTACCCAGCCCAACTGGCAAAGCCTCGAGAGCAGTTTTCATCTTAGAAGAGGGCATCTGAGAGACGGAATAATTCACTATTTGGCAAAGTTACAGAATTTAAAGGGGGAGGGTGCAAGGAGAGTTGAGGAAAGGGTTTAGGAGAAACTGGCTCACAATGGGCCGAGTCAAGGCACTTGCCCCCTCGAACTTTTAAAAAAGGAGCGCACACACCTCTACGCTCAGGAAAGTGACGAGCGACAAGATGCCCACCGTGCTCTTCCCTCCAGCCCCCCAGGTCCACCGTGAGCATTCCACGGCTGCTCCTGGCCCTCTGCTCTGAGCGCTCGTGTGTCTGCAAGAACTCTGAGCCCCCCCTCCCTTGCTATTATAAAAGCCCCTGTGCTGTGAAAGTCTTCAGAAGCACGGTGCTGTACGAGCGCTGTAATATCCTTCCATGCATATGCCTTGATTTATTTGACCATTTTTGCCTGATTGGGCATTTTGGTTGGAGGACAAGAGTGTATTCATATCTCATCAGGGTTGGAAGCGGATGTGTTACAATTGCGGGCATGGTTTTTGTTTGCTGGTGTGATCCCGTTCGAGCTTGTGTGCCTTTTTTTTTTTTAGAGGCATGTTTTATTTATTTATTTATTTGTTTTGTTTGTTTGTTCTCTTTATACAAGCACTGGGTACAGTCAGAAGCGCGGGAGGGTGAGAGGATCCCCCAGAGCCAGAGCGGGGAGCAGAGCAGGCAGAAGGACCGAAGGACACTGCTGAGGGGAGCAGCGGGCGGCAGGAGGGGTCTGCGCCCCATGCGGGACCCTCCTCCGGTGGCCGGGGAGCAGCCGGGGATCAAACTGGCGCCACAGAGGCCGCGGGCAGCTTCGCAGCCCAGCGCTCAACCGCTGCGCCACCGGGGAGGCCCAAGCTTGTGTGCCTTTTGCCTTCTAGATTCTCCAGGGCCATGAAAAGGCCTGCACCATGGTGGTGCTGAGTGACCTCTACCGGGAGGAAGACCAGGCTTACCAGGACCTGGTCACCATGGCGACCACCTTCTTCCAGTATCTGCTGCAGCCCCTGAGGGACAAGCGAGAAGTTGCCACTTCCCATAAGCGTGACATCTTGGTATGTTTCCTTTGTGTTTTTATTTTCTCTGACTTAGTGGTTGTCACGTGGTGCTTCTTTGGTCACATTTAAGATTCGATCCGGTCCGCCCTATGTTGAGGTGAGAGTGTAGACAGGTTGAGTTTATTTTAAAAAGTTGATGAGGATGAAGACATTTACCTTGGTCGTCTTAACACGTTACGATTTCTGCTGGTTTCCAAGGGCCACACGCTGGCCCTGCCAGTGGCTTGTCTCGATGCTACGGGCTTCTGCTGTCTTCAGTCTCTGCAGACACACGTGGATTTCTCAGAAATAGGATGAAATTTTATTTGATTTATATTTTTAAAGATTTATTTATACAAGCACTGGGGTACAGGCCAGAGGTATGGGAGGGTGAGGATTCACCAGAGACAGAGCGGGGAGCAGAACAGGCAGACAGACCGAAGACACTGCTGAAGGGAGCAGCAGGTGCTACAGGAGGGGTCTGCCGCGCCGTGTGGGGATCTCCCTGGCCGGCCGGGAATCGAACCCGCACTGCAGAGGCTGCGGACAGCTTCACAGTGCTGCGCTCAACCCGCTGCGCCACCGGGGAGGCCCGAAATGGGATGAATTTTTAAATGGCCGGTTGTGACTCAGTAGCTCAGGCTCGAGTGGCGCTGTCATCACTCTTGATTGGGTCACTGGCCCAGGGTGAGGACAGGCCTGTCACCAGGTTACCAGCGGATGTGGGCCAAGGCTTGTCGCGCCCCCGGGCTCTGCCACTGAGTCAGAGACAACAAAGATCTCTTGCTCTCTGCCACCTACCTGGGCCACCCTTCCACGCTCGCCCCGGTGGTGCTGGCCGTGGGGTGAGCGCACCTGTGGGTGAGCCCCGGCTCACTAGCCTGGCAAGGAGCCGCTCTGCTCTTTGGCTTGAAAGTCAGCTGTTCGCAGTGTCCTTCCTGCTGTGTACGTTTTTTCTTTCTTTCAACACTAGCTTCACTGAGATGCAATCCAGCCCTACAAATCACCTCAAACGACCAGCTCAGTGGTTGTTAATCTACACAGTGTTGTGCAACCCTCATCACTCCCTAACCCCAGAATACTTTCATCACCCCTAAAGACACCCCGGGAGCCTGCTTCCAGGTCAGAACCTCATCTGGTTCTCCTCCTTCGCCCTCCCTGCCCGTCAGCGCGGACGCCCGGCAGCCTCCTCTGCCTCCTTGTTGTCCACGTTGTGGCCAGCTCTTGTTATTGTCTTTTTTATTCCAGCCGTCCTCGTGGGTGTGAAGTGGGGTCTCGTGGTGGTCCTCACTTCACGCCGCTGCCTGTGTGCGCGTCTTACATTGCTGGCTTTGCAGGGGGCTCGGACCCTGGGCAACAGAGGCTGGCCTGACCAGGGTGCACAGGCTCTGTCTCGGCTGGGGGATTACTTTCCCCTTCGGAAGAGTCACAGTGATGAGAGCCTCCTGCCATGTCCGGACAAGGAACCGTGGTGACAGCCACCCTTGGGTGCTGGTGCAGCCCCACAGAGAGCTCAATGCTTGCTGCCGCCCAAGTGTGTCTCACCAGTCCGCCTCTGTCCAGAAGCTCACGCTGGGCCCCGGCGACGTGGGGTTTTCCTCCTGCTGATGGGGAGCGGCTGGAGTGAAAGTTAATGACGAACAATCAAAGTGGGGGAATTAGGGGAGTTTCCTCTCCGTGTCTGACGCGCCACGCACTGTCTCCCTAGAAGTCCTTGCAGGAGGAGGCCCTGGGCCCTCGGCGGGTGGCTGTCCTGCAGAGGGAAGCGCAGGAGTGGACCCGCCAGGCTGAAGAAGCTGTCGCCGCCATTCAGGACATCACAGTGGACTATTTCAAAGAAACAGTGAGAGCGTTAGCAGGTAACACCTTGAAATGCGATACTGAGAGATGTGTACACTCCCTGCCTCTTCAGCCCTGGGCACTGCCATCCCAGGCGGGGAGGCAGGCAGAGGCAAGGTGCCATCGGTGGCGTGGGAGGGCTCTGAACAGCTGGCTTCAGGGCTGGGCGGCGTGAGGCTCTTACAGGCATGTGGGAAGGTGGTGTGAGGGAGGCCGGCAGGTGCCCCCGCCTGGCTTCTCTGGCCGGGCGAGGGGCTCAAGTTGCTGTAAATACTAGTCCCAGCAGGCAATGACTCGTCTGGGTAGGGTGGCTGAGCCGCTGCGTGCGTCCTGGAACAGCAGCCCCAGCTAGTCAGCATTGTCATCTACCGGCGGGAATTCCATGAGATAAACAAGACCTAAGACAGTGCGAGGTGCGTGGTGCCCTCTGGCCCAGCCCGGCCTCCTCATTGCCCTGCCGGCCTGGCCAGGCGCAGGCACCACAGTGTAGCAGCAGCTGCCTCTAACGGCTGGATCCATGGTCGATTCTTTTTTTCCCCCCAAGATTTACTTATTTATGCACACACGAGCTGGGGTGCAGGCCAGAGGTGTGGGTGATGAGCAGATTCACCCAAGACAGAGTGGGGAGCAAAACAGGCGGATCCACTGAAATCCACTGCTGAGGGGAGCAGCGGGGAGACAGGAGAGGTCTGCTGTGCCCTGTGGGTAGCTCCCTGCCTGGGGACTGAACTCGTGCTGCAGAGGCTGTGGAGAGCTTCACAGTGCTGAGACTTAACCCCTGTGCCACCAGGGAGATCCACATGGTTGATTCTTTTCTCTTGAAGAATGAGCTGTCTAGAATTTGATGCCATGTATTATTTTTGAGATAATGGAAAAGTTACAAAGGCTGTCCTGCTGGCTATACGGGAGGCGATTCACCAGTCTTTCTCTTTGCGATGACGTGTGACCTGTTTGTGGGGGCGGCTGTCACCCAACAGCAATGCAGAAGCAAATGCAGCAGGATGAGAAGAGGTTCGGCCAGGCCGCCTGGGCCACGGCCAAGCCCCGGCTGGAGCAGCTCAGCTGGATGCTGGCCCACGAGAGCCTGCAGCTCCTGCGAGCCAAGGAGCTGTGTCTCAGCCGCCGACGGGCCGAGCTTCAAGGAAAGGTGAGCTAAGAAGGGCCTTGCTTTCAACCTGTGCTGATACCACCTCCTTCTGCAGGCGCCGGCTCCTCACTGTACCAACACTTTTCCAGGAGATGAGAATTTGGGACACAGGTGGTTGGCGGCCATAAGTCCCCTTCGGTCGGGGTGTTTCTGGAGGGTGTATCGTGGGGTTCACGCGATAATGACAACATTGAGTGCAGGGGGGAAGGGGATGGGGCGCCGTGCTTTAGAGTGGGCCAAGGGATGTTTCCGGCACAGGGGGCTTCATCCTGCAGCCACCTGCCTGGTCTCCTGTGATGGAGGCCTGAGAGGCGGAGTTTGCTGTGGTACCTCAAACCCCATGGTTTCCTGTATTTCATGGTGACGTGGGTACTGGTGACAAATGTTGAACGATGCATCTTTGCTTCACTGAATGAAAGGGGAAGGTGTTTCTTCTCTAATCGCTTGCTTGTATTTGGTACTGAGCACGAAGTCGAAAGTAGCTCGAACACTCCCGAAGTTTGCTTTAAATATACTACTTATGTTAACATGCTCTTTTTTTTTTTCCATGAAAACAAGATGGAAGATCTTCCAGAGCAAGAAAAAAGTATAGATGTGGTAGATGAATTAGAAATACAGTGCTATGAAGTTCAATTAGAA
Organism: Talpa occidentalis; assembly: GCF_014898055.3. Lineage (NCBI taxonomy): Eukaryota > Metazoa > Chordata > Mammalia > Eulipotyphla > Talpidae > Talpa > Talpa occidentalis. Next base: position 1,457,381 of record NW_023601433.1, read on the forward strand.
CTCTATGAGGTTAAGTTCGAGATGTTAAGATATGAAGAAATACTGCTTATTACACAGCTGGATTCCATTAAAAGACGTATAAAAGGTAAAATGTGTATTTTTTAAAAAGATTTATTTATGCATACAGGAACTGGGGTGTGAGCCAGAGCTGTGGGGGGTGAGAGGACTTACCAGAGACAGAGTGGGGAGCAGAACAGGCGGATCTACTGAAACACACTGCTGAGGGGAGCAGCAGGGAGTCAGGAGAGGTCTGCTGTGCCATGTGGGTAGCTCCCTGGCCGGGATCGAATGCAGGCGATAGCTTCATAGTGCTGACGCTTAACCCCTCCGCTGCCAGGGAGGCCCCTAAATACCATTCTTTAAAAACCAAAGCTAGATATCCTCTTTTTCATTCAATACACAACGGCTTTTCAATTTCAGTAAGTGATAAAAACATCAACAGTCTTAATGGCCACACAGTGATCTGTTATCTGGAGACGCCCAGCTCCCGGGCCTCGGCCGGCCTTGGGCAGGGCCAGACGCTGCCCCCAGAGGAGTATCTCAAGGTGGGATCCTGGGATAGGCCGGGCCGGGTCCACTCTTTGACACGCGGATGGAAACACAGCACAGTCATTTGGGACACATTTTCCCCTCGCCTGTCTTCTGACTTCTCAGTGTGGCCTCCAGACAGGCCGCACTCAGACGCCATCTCCACTCGCACGCTCTCCAGTGCCCGCCTTGTCCACAGGCCAAAGGCTTGTCCAGGCAAGTGAGGGACATGGTTTTGCACGTCCCACTCAGGGGCTTTGACATCTGTCTTTGGAACGTTCTCTTTCATCTGAAGGACATTATTATCTCTCATGAGTTGCTAACTGCTTCTCCCTGTTGTCTGCTTCTTGCCTGGCGGAATGCTCCATTTTATGAGCCTAGTCAGTGATTTTCCTGCTGTTGGTGTTGCCCTGCGGGTTCTCCTGGTCCCCAGATCACATCAGTGTCCGTGGAGCCGTCTGTCAGCGGCTCCGTGAGCTCCCTGACCAGGCGGGATCTGGTCGGACGAGGGCAGAAGCCAGCGCCCAGTGGCGGTCAGCGCTCCCGGCTGCTCCCTGCGTGCTGCCTGTCTCGCCCCCGGATTGATAATCTTGATTTCCATCTACGCGCTTCCCCTGGTTTGTGAGCCATGGTCCCGGCACCTACCGAGTTGCACCCCTTGGAGGTGACCCAAGTGCCCTGTCGGCGAGGGACCGTCCTCATCGCCCTGCTCCCCTCGAGCTGTCTATTTCCACTCCTTTCCTCTTCCAGATGAGCTTTACAGTCACGCTGACACGTTCAAAACTAAGCACTCATTAGAATTTTTACTGGGATCGTGCTTTAAGCTCGAGGCTACCTAGGGCTCAACTGTCCTTGACAGGGTGAGTCTTCCCCGCCCAGGGCTGGGCCCCCACCTGCCCCAGCTCTTCTGCCGAGGCGCCTCCAAATTCCGTGCTCTCTGCCAGGGGCCTGAGCCCTTCTCTTCAGGGTCAAAAACCGCAGCAGCTGCAGCACTTTCCATAGTTAGGGGACAACGATTTCAGGGCAGTGCCTCGGGAGGAGGCGGCCAGGTCGCGGCGCCCTCGGGTGGCACCTAGAGGCGTGGGGCGGGCCGGGCACCCCTCCTGCGGGGCTTCGGCTTGTTACATCAGCATGTTTTTTAAGCTTTCTTTAGAATGTATTTAAAAACATGTACTAAATGTCTGAAGGCACCTTACTGACATACTGCGTGGGCGTACACGCCGCCTTTCTGGAGGCCGGTCTGACGCTATCCGTGCCTTGAGCATCCATTTGCTAAGGAAGCAAAAAAAAATTCACACAAAAATTTGCATCCAGCAAGACGGCTACTAGCAGGACACAGGGTCAGGGCAACAGCAGAGGGTGCTTAAATCAGGATCAAGCAGAGGAGCCCGGGTCGCCATTAAAGTGGCTCCTGTGGCAGGGGAACGTCCTGCTGACGCTGCCCCGGGGCCACGCGTGCTCCTTACTGTCCCTCATGAAACATATTTTTTATGCTAAACATGTCTTCACTCGCTGTTCCGTTTCCAGAGCAGCTGGAGGAAGTCGTCTACCACGACCCGTGCGAGAGTCCGGAGGAGCTGCGGGCCTGCCAGGGGGCCCTGGGCCTGCCCGGGGAGAGCGCCGAGGTGGAGCGGCTCCGCAGGCGCTGCCGGCAGCTGGAGACCCGCAGGGGCCGCCTCTGCGCCCGGAGGGCCCAGCTCAGGAACAGAAAGGTGGGCCTGGCCGCTGCCCCTCCTGGGCGGCCACTTTTACAACAGACCAAGAGCTTCTGCCGCACGCGGTCACCCTCGACGACGACGGGGGGTGCAGAGACAACGACGGGGGTGCAGAGACAGGGTGACTGCGACAACGGGTGCAGACACCAGAGGGCGCGGACACCAGAGAGCGCAGACACCAGGGCGACAGCGACGGTGGGGCCGGGGGTGGGGGACTCAGATGCTGGGGTTACAGTGAAGATGCATTTTAAATATTTCCTTAAAAAGATTGCTGGCTGGGGGGCAGGGGACAGAGGGAGGGGAGCACAGAGGACGGTGGGTGCACCGTGGAGGAACGGTGATAGGGTGCCCTGATATTGCCTCAAAAGATAAATGAGTTGATAGAAACAGAGAAACCGATGGTTAGTGCCTGTCGTGGGCCAAAGGGCAAGGCTTTGGACCGATTTTCTCTGCAACTGCTAAATAAATAGGCGAGTAAGTAATGGGATTAGAGGAAACCTTCCTCCTTACTTGGGGGTCTCAGCACGTGCCAACCGCCTCTGGGCTTGAACTCACCCAGCTCACGTCCCTGCACACCCGGGGGCTTTTGGAGTCGCAATAGTTAGAAACTCCTACTAGTCATCCAGGGTAAAGTCTACAGCTTCATTATAAATTACTGAGTTTACAGTGTCAGCCAGATGAGCTGGGCTCATGTTCAGTCCCTAAACAAGTGGCCTTCCCCTGAGTGGTCAGACCCGCGATTCCGCAGAAAGGCAGTATACGGGGCCCCGCAAGCTGAAGGTAACTTTTAATGTAACTCCAGGGCCTTGTAGGTCGGAGGTGCTTGTGTAGGTAGGTCGGGAGATAGAATTATTTATCAGCCTGTGAGGGAATGTGTTTAAAATGACCCCGTGAACACAGCCTCAGGCCACACACCATTTACGAAGCGGGCGCTGCCTGTGCCTTCTCCTTCCTCTGCTGGAGGTTTTGTCTTCATTTCAATTCACCACATCCCAGGTGAGGCCCGTCCCTCAGGAACAAAGGCGCTGAGAGCAGCCCAGGGGCCACACCCACGCGCCCTGTTCTCACCCCTCACCTGGACACCAGAGTGTGGGCGCGCTCACCCCAGCTGGGACCTGTATCCCCGCAGGACCAGTGCAAGCAGAGCCACCAGCTCAGGCTGCAGCAGGCCTCGGAGCGAGCCCGGCGCATCCAGCAGCACCACGGCGCCCAAGCGGTGAGTGCCCGGGCGGTGAGCGCCCAGGCGGTGGGTGCTGGCAGGTGCTGCGGCCCGTGGGGGTGGGGGTCACCGAGTGAAGCTGAGGCTGCAGCCTCAGCCAGGTCGGGGCCCAGAGCGAGCAGGGGAAGGTGATGACCTCAGGTCCCAGCCTCTTTCTCCAGACTTATTTTGAGACACTCACAAGTGTTTGCTCGTTTAAATATAGAAAAGGGACAAAATAAAAGAAGAGGAACTCAAGAAACAGGAGTGGATACACCAGGAACGCCAGAAAACACTGCAGCGGCTGAGAGCATTTAAAGAGGTAGGTTCCAGAAATGACGGCCTCGCTGCCTCCCTGGAGACACCTGTGCTGGGAGGGGCATGTGGGTGGCTCTGGCGCTGTTTCAGCGGCATTTGGGCCCGACCCCCCACGCCCACCTGCCCGCCCGCTGGGGGGCAGCACTTCTGCGAAAAGTTTCTCACACAGTTTTGTTTTCCAGAAACATCCTGATCAGTCCACACCAGAGACTGGCCCAGATCCTGGGGCTGCAAACCTGCGGGGTGGGCTCGGCCACCAGCTGCCCTCACCCACGTGCCCGCCCCCTGTGCCCTCCAGGGAAGCAGGGAGTGAGGCAGGCTCCCCGGGTCAGGATTGTCCTACAGCCACCCCTGAGCAGACGCCGGGTCCTCCTGAGGGCCAGACACACTGCAGATCCAGCCAGGGCGTGTCCCCACCCCCACCCCCCCCCTCCTCCTCCACCACCACCACCACCCCCGCCTCTGCCCGGCTGGACTCCAGGAGGGGAGGATCAGCCGCTCCCACTGCTGTGCTACTCGCCGGCTGGGACGCCACCCCAATTCTCAGACACTGCTAAAGGCCCAGGTAACCGGCTGGGATCTGCCCCTCTGTGGGACTCGCCCCTGCCCCTGAGCTCTGGACCGTGGCTGGCATCTCCTGTTCTCTTGATGTCCAGACTTCCCTGCAGCCCTCCCGGGCCCAGGGCTGGGCTCTTGGTGCAGTCAGGTAGCTGCGTCCAGGCCTGCTAAGTGCAAACTCCTGGATGCAGCTCCCAGTCATCCCGGCTGGCAGAGCCCCCCAGTTCCCATCTCTTCGGGCTTCAGTCTGGGCTGCACGGAGCAGTGCTCGAAGCCGCCGCCCCAGGAGGGTGTGCGGGCCGCGGCCTGGGAGGCGTGGAGGATGCACACCGGGCGGCCAGGGCGGCTGCTGTGTAGATGTGGGTGGGCTCCACGCCACTGGCCCCGAGGCCTCTGGGCAGGAGGCCCTGACGGCTCTGCTGCTCCGTTTCAGGCTCCATGGACGAGGTCTTGGCCTCCTTAAGGCGAGACAGGGCCCCTCTCAAGAAAGTGGACACGCCCGCGCCCTGCACCTCGGTCAACCAGCACATTCTGGCCGCCATAAGGCAGGGGGTCAAACTTAGGAAAGTGGCCCCTGAGGGTGGCCGGAGCCCCGGCAGCAGTCCCCCCAGCGACCTGGAGCGCAGCATCCGGGCGGCCCTGCAGCGGATCCAGCGGGTGGCGGCCGACTCGGAGGAATCGGGGGACTCGGGGGAGGAGGCCGTGGAGCTGAGCCCCGGCGAGTGGGACCACTGAGCCCGGCCCCGGCCCTGGCACCCCCTGGCGGGCAGGAGGCCGTGCGGACAGAGGCCATTTCTGGAGAAGGTGCCAGAGGTCTGGCCAGTCCCGGGGGGAAGCAGGGCAGGGAGGCCTGGCCAGGCCCTGTCTGGGGAAGTTCCACACTCCGGCGAGCCGCGTGGGGCAGGGGCTGTAGCCGGCGCCGCGGGTCTGAGCCTGAACATCATCCTGGCAGGGGTCGGAGGAGCTTGCCTCCACCGAGGGACTGTTCTAAGCATCTGCCGTGACAGTTCATGTATCAAACACCACAGAGCCTCGTAGTAAAGGAGTATTTATCACGCACGCGTCACTCTGAGGAAACGGGTCTGGCTTCTGGGCTGACAAGATGTGTAGCCCCTCCTGCCCCGCGCCGTGTGTTTTAGCAGCATCTCAGCGAAACATGTTTAAGCAAAGCCCAGGGCAGGGAACACTGGCCCTCAGGACTGACATCTCAGCTGGAGCCGGCGTCCCCCTTTGCGACGGGCAGGCGGAGCGGTTTGGGCCAGTCTGCTCCTCCCTCCAGCACCCCTGCCCTCACAGCTGCGCCCCATCCTGGCTCCCAGAACAGGGACAAGCAGAGGAAAGTGTTTTGCACACCAGCCCTCCCTCCTGACTCTCAAGGCGCTGGCCGGGGGCCATCTTCCAGCGCGGCGGCCTGGCCTGCCCCTGGGTGGGAGCGTGGTCACTGCCGGCGAGCAGGGTGCTGGTGCCCGCTGGACTGCCCCGGCCACTCCCTCACAGATTTGGGGCCTGCCCTGGGGGTGCTGCCCCAATAACCGCTGGGTCCAGAACCCTGAGGCAGTTCAAGCAGCCGTGCCCAGGCCTCCTCCCCACACCACAGGCCTCACTGGCCACCACAGCGTCTCCCCAGAAGGAATCTGATCTTTTTAAAAATGCCAGAATCAAAGCCTCAGAGGGCTTCCCTGCACCCCCCCACCCCCCGCAGCCCCACTCATGCTTGGGAGCTGGCCTCATCCTTCTGCCAAAGCCTCTGGAGGGTGCCATGGCGACCACTGTCAGCAGATGCCCAGGCAGAGCGCCCCCTCCCCCCGCCCACACAGCAAAGGAGCCCTCGCTGGGCATCCCAGATGCCAACTTCAGTGGCCTGGCTCTGTCCCCAGCAGGTTTTGCCCCAGCAACACCGGCCACTTGCTGGCCGCCCAGTGAGCCCCCAGCCTCTGCCCCCAATGCGGCAACCCACCCACCAGCTCGGTCTCAAGCCCAAGGCATCCTGCTCCCTCAAGTCTCCCCCACCCCGCTTTCCCTTACCGAGCCCTGGTGTCCATGTGCTCGTCCTGGACCCCAGTCATGCTGCCCACTGGGGCCTCGTCTGATATTTCCGAAGCCAGCCAGCTGACCTGGCGCGGCCTTGGGGCGGCCCCAGAGGCCTGTCAGACTCGCTTCCATTCGCCGGCCCCCTCCCTCAGCGCCGGCCGAGCAGGCGTTAGCAGGAGCCGCGAGCTGCTGACAAGGGGCCTGGCTAGGCACTCACAGCGCAGGCCCTCAGCCCGCGGGGCTGCCAGAGGTGTGGGGCGACCTTGCCCCCGTAACCACCAGCAGCAGCTTGGGAGTGAAACGGAAACAGCGTGAGGGACCTCACAGCCACGGGGCCTCACTCAGGGCTGCGAGACGGCACAGGCTCGGGGTGCAGAGACAGTGGCTCCGTGACAGAGAGAGGGAGAAGGAGCTGTTCCTAAGGTCACACACGGCCGCTGTCGTGCCCCAGAGTGTCCAGTCGCCACCAGCCCAAACCACAGCTGCTCGTGGAAGTGGTGCTGCCCCTCTGAGGGGGGCCTGGAGCTGGTGGCGCCGCGGGAAGCGCGACCCAACTCACCTGTGGCTGGGGTGGTCCCGGGCCGCGTCACACGTGTCTCTCCTGCAGCTTCTGAGTTCAGACAAACCTTCTCAGATCCACCCTCCAGGCCCACAAAGCCTTCTCAAGCCGGGCCAGGCTGCCTGGAGCAGCTCCTGAAGCCCGCTGACCCCCTGCAGGGCCCCTTTCCACACCAGCTGTTTCCAAGGCCTGATCAGGCCCGTGTGCTGGGCCTGCTTGTGCCACGGGAACTCAGGCCTGGTTCATTCCAAAACCAGCTCAGGACACAGGACCAGATCCTGGGGGTGTCTGAGCTGCCCAGTGCTTTCTGTGTGGGAGCTGGTGGGGGAGCTGCCATTTCTGAACAGGGCTGCCAGGTTCAGTCTGGCCCATGTGTCCCCCAAACCACTGTGGCTTTTCCCTCTTTTTTCCTCTTTAAGCCCAAATCCGGCTGCCATGGCAAAGTCCAGGCTGATGCAGCTCAGCTGGGGGCTGCTGTTACATGTCCAGGTGGCGCCGACCGTCCTCCAGGCCTGCGGCTGGCACGATACTGGGGGCTGCCACGGAGGCGCGGGGGCTGCGTTCCTCCTGGCTGCCCTGGGGGAGAAGAGGTTCAATGATGAGATGAGATTTTAGAATAGAAAAAAAAAAAGGTTTAAATATCTTCTAGAAATGGGCCCGTAACAACTTCTTTGCCCTTCCCAGCCACAGTGCCCCTCGAGTCATTGCTCGCTTCCTTTAAATAAACTTTACTTTTTAGAATAAGGTTTGCTTCTCTGTTTACTTAGCTAAAAAATGTTTGTGAATTCCTTTTTAAAAGTACTTTTGCATATAAGAACTGGAGTGCAGGCCAGAGGAGCGGGTGTGTGTGTGTGTGTGTGTGTGTGTGTGTGTGTGTGTGTATTCCCCACAGACAGAGTGGGATGCAGAACAGGCAGACTGACTGAAATCCACTGCTGAGGGGAGCAGTGGGGAGACAGGAGAGGTCTGCTGCACCATGTGGGTAGCTTCCTGGCGAAGGATCAAACTCAGGCCGCAGTGGTGACAGCCTGAAACCCAGCCCCTAGGCCACCAGGGAGGCCCCTGAGATTCCTTTTCATGGTTTTGCCTCCGTGAGGTGAGAACCTGTGGTGGTTCAAAGGCTACACTGACCTGCATGCTGGCTCAGGATGTGAGTCACTCCTCCTGCGTATGTTTTGGAAAAGCTGGGTCCATTCCTGCCCAGCACCCGAGAACGTCCTGGGAAACCAGTTCCTGGTTGAACACGTGTCCAAGGTTGGCCCCGCCCCCCTCACGGCCAGGAACACGAGGACCCCTGAGCTGCCTTCGCTCAAGCCCCTCAGGAGAACAGCCTAGAGCCTGGCACAGCTGGGTCGGCCTCCTCGGGCAGCGGCTGACCAGCCCAAGGGGCAGGAGACTGTGAATCCCCATCACAGTGTGGCCGGAAATGCCGCTGAGGCAAGGGCCCACCCACACTTTAGTCAGGAAGTGACCCCAGGTCTCCGGCCAGCCCTCGGGGGCCAGGGCCTTCAAAACACCTGCGAGGGCGCACAGTGCTTAGGGAGACCCAGAGACGGATGCGGGCACAGATAAAACCCACAGGGTACCATCTCCCTCAACATGAAAAGACAGTTTGACAAGGCACGCTGAGGCACGCTGAGGCACGCTGAGGCACGTGAGGCACGTGAGGCACGTGAGGCACACGAGGCAGAAGCTGCCAGGGACACAGAGTACAGACAGGATGGGTCAGCGAGGCCAGCGAGCTCGCCTCAGCCTTTGATGGGGCAACTGAGGTTCACGATGATGTCAATGATGAGGTCAGACGCATGCACGTACACTGAATTTTCCTTCTTGAAAAAAGTACACCTTTGTTCCCAGTTTCCTGGGGACATTTATGAAAATTAACGATTTATTAAGAAAACACCAATCAACTCTAAAATGAAGAAATTGTACAGGCCAATATCCTCTTTGACAGTAATGCCATGAAAGTAGAAATTCCTAACAAACATTAAAAACACCAACAAATATTAAACTCTCTGGAAATTTGAAAGTATATTTTCAAATATCTCTTTAGTAGAAAGTAAAACCAAACCTGACATTATAAATTATTGATAACTTAGAATACCTACCTAGACACTTACGGGGCGTGGATAAAGGGCATTCAGAGGAGAAGGCATCGCCTTACAATGCCAGGACTACGGAACAGCAAGAAACAGTCCACGTGGCTTTCAAGCAGGTGAAAACATAACAAAAGGAGGAAATTAAAAGAATAAAAACACTCCCCGTCACAAAACAGAAAACGAACATCTAAGCCCCAGTGTTGAAAGACCAATAAAATAGTTCTGGAAAAACCAGCTGGGATACAGAGGGAAAGCTCGGCCACCCAAGACGGTGGGTGGGCCACAAAGGGGAGACCTCGACCCAGGCTAACAAACTTGCAAATCTTAACAGAATCATCATTTAGGGAAATTTAAATTTTCAAAATCTTACAGAAAAGGAAGAAAGTTTGAAAAGCCCAGGAAACAATGAAAACACTTCCAAGAATTATTGATACTGACTAGACTTGGACAGCTTTAGACATATTATAAAAAGTTCAAGAAGCAAAAAAATTCAAATAGTAATTGTTTCAGGGCACAGAAAACAGAGAGAAAGGGCTTCCCAAATATTTTCTCTCTCTCTTACAAAGCAGGTAACGCAAACCCAATACCAATACTTGACAAAGACAACAAAGTTTCCATCTTGATGTATTTCAAAATAACACAAGCAAAGCAATTCCAGAATATTTTCTTATTTTAAAGCTCTTGTTTTTATTACACAGGTAATATGCAAGTCTCATAGGAAATACAGGTACGAACCAACCCATCCTAAGTAACCACTGTCAACAATGGAGATGACTATTTCGAGAATAAAAAACTACAACTAAATCAGGTTGTCCTAGAAATGTGGAGAGGAGAGGGTATAATGATGTCGACAAATTGAATAAAGACGCCTCCTCTTAAGTCGTAATAGAGAAACAACATTTGATACCTGGGTAGAGGGGAAGAAAAAGCCATTTGATAAAATTCCATGTCCACTCGTGGAATTTATTTATTCAGTCCATTTATTCATTCAATAAATAAATCTAAGGATTAAGACTATCTTATGCTAAGAGTCAAATTGATACTTCTGGGGAAACACCAGAGGTATTCTTGCTAAGTGAAAAATATATATAAGAACCTACAATCCAACACAATCACGTATGCATTATTTTAACAATATCCTAAAAGTACCGGTCGTCACGATGAGATAAGAAAGTAAAATATGCTTCATTCAGTTCAGCCACTGAGGCAAGCCACGTGGTCAGAGCAAGCTTTTCTTGGTCGTAAAATGGAAGGTGTCTTGCTGAGGGTAGCTAGTGAAGAAAGTGGTCAACCAGAGACTTCCAGAAATAGTAAATTCTGTACCATCTGAAAGCAGTTCATTTGAAAAAGCACTCTTTAAGATTAAAGGGAAATGTTTTCTGATGAAACACAAACTTCATTTAGTATAGGCTCTCTATATAAACAATTACAAATTGAGTATTATTTGTCAGAGAGTGACATCAAATTGCTCGAGAAAGATGTAGCTCGTTTTAAATTAGGTTTTGAGTAGACAGATTAAAATTCTATTTCAAATATAAACTTTTTTAAATAAATACTTTTGTATCCAAAAGCAGTGAAATATGCTTATTAAAAATACAGAGGTAAAATGACCATCACTACCCAGAACTGTTTATCTACCTGAAAAAGGCAAAAAAGTTACAACAACAAAACTATTCGATCAGGCAGAATTCAGCGGCTGGGCAGTTACACAATCAATACCCACCCAGTTCCGTGGACGAGCGCACAAGCAAACCCTCTGTTAGCAGCGTGAAGGGGGAGGTAGATTGACGTGGACGGACGTGGGAAGGTGTCCGAGATCTATTGCCAAGTGAGAAACCCACGGAGCAGAAAGGCTGGCCAGACTGTCACAAGGATAAAACATATTGAGAGGAAAACACCAAGAAATGCGCATCAGCTGCTGACTCCTCTCGGGGCAGAGGGACCTTCATAATCGGGAGCTTTCGGTTTCCACACTCTGCTGTTTCATGCTTGCATTGACACAATTTTCATTTAATATTTTAAATCAGAAAAATCAATGGATTTAATTTCCACGGTAAAGAGTGCTGGTCACGTTAAGAATAAGTGGTTGGGAAATATAATGGAGGAGTTTACCATCCTAACCACGACTACCAAACTCCCTAGCTAGAAAAAATAATCCAACAGACAAAAAATAATACTTTAAAAATTGATGAAAGGTTAAATATGATAAAGATGTTAATTCTCTACAGCGACCTGCACGTTTTATGCCATCCAAGTTCCACTTCTTCCAAACCCGAAACCAAGTTTCTTTTGGAAATAATAACATATAAAATCTACTAGAAAAATTTTGAAAAAGTCTAATTAGTGGAGACACTTCCAGGACAACCGCAGATGTGGAAGGAGCTGGGCAGCTGGCTGGCCGCGTGTCCAGAGACCACTTCCCGCCACAGAGCGAGAGCCCCAGAAAGGGAGCTCAGGGCGACGTAGAAGATGACACTGGGCGGGTAAGGGATGTAACTGTCTAGAAAGAGGCAACAAAACACCAGGAAGCACCCTCTGGGGATGCACCACGCACGGGGGCCCGGGAGAGCCCAGCGGCGACCCGTCAGGCGGTGCCCTCCAGGAAGGGCGGCTCGGAAGCTTCCCCAGTCCGCACAGCCTTACTCGGCCACTTATGCAACTTTTATTTATTTTAAGGATATGGGGGAAAAAACCAGAAACCAATGAGATAGTTAAAAACCTTATTAGAAAATTTGAGAAGAAAAACACACAGTCTGGTAAGCATTTCTGTTAGGGAGGGTCACATTTTGATGCAAAAAGTGGATGTGGACACTCGCGCCCAGCCCCACGGCTGACCAGGGCCCGGTGGGAGGACAGGCTCACACTTTGCTGGTGGAAGTGTAATTTGGTATCATCTTTCTGGAAGGCAGTTTGAGGCGCTATACACACGTACATGGAAAGTGCCACAGAGGCACTTCCTTTTTTCAGTGGGGATAAGATGTCTCGTCGCCATAACAAAGTCCCCCTAAAATCCCAGAGGGGTGTTGCGTAAACTTACTCTTTGTCCCCGACACCTGTCCATGCAGGGGTGCTGGGGGTGTGAGGGGGACTGGCCGGCACGGTCACCAGGCCCAGCCGAGTGACCACATTTCATCAGCCAGAATCAGTCCCGGGTCCCTAAGTGACTCCGAGGGCCGGGGCCGGGCGGGCCCCTCCCTGGATGCTGGGGAAGGAGTGCGCGTAACCACGGGCCGCCACGCTTCGAGCCGGGACACGCAATTTTAGAAAGTCATCCCAATATCCTGAAGCGCCACAGGGATGTCAGAAGAAAGGATTTCACGTGGCCTTGGCTACTAAAGGAGGACACTGTTTCGTAGGAACACTTCTGTAAGTGTCCCGGGGCCAGAGAGATGAGAGGTGCGCTCACAACGAGGGTAACAGGGAAAAGCAAGACATGAACAGCAGGTTTAACACGACTGTGCGTCACGCAAAAGTAATCCAGAAACCAGCTGCTCGGAAAGCATCCGCAGACACCCCCAGGCCAGCGGCGCTCACGTCAGAGGGTGTAAAAGCGGGTAACATTTTTCTTCTCGCGCATCTGTAGTTTCTTTTTTTAAAAGAGTACGCGTTTCTGTACCAAAAGGCGTTTTCAAAGGGGGAAACCAGCACTCCCAGGGTCCGCTAACCCACGTTCCACTCGCCTGGATGCCTTGAGCTCCCTGCCAGGACCCGGGCACCCCACCCACACTGCCTTGTCACCTTCAGCCACGCGGGAGCTCTCAGCCTGCACCCACCCAGGCTCCCGGCTTCCATAGGTGCACGCCGAGTGGGCCGCTCCCCTCGGACACAGACACTCACAGACTCGCCTCACAGATGCCCCAGGACACGGACCCCCCCCAGGAGCGTCAGGCTTCTTCCACTTGGTCCTTTTACCTGAAAACCCCTCCTCCTTGTTTCTGTTCCCCTGATGCTTCTTCTCCCAACCCCTCGTGCCCCAAAGTCACACGAAACGCAGCACACACACGCACACCCTAGACACCCACGCCGCACGCGCGCACCCCACGCCCCCACACCCCTGTAACAACCAAACTCGCAGAAGAAACCACGAGCGCAGGCCCCACGCACAGCCCCTGCCCTCCAGCTGTCACCTTCCTGCCGCTACTGGGCCTGGCGGTGCTAACGAGGACCCAGAAAGCCCAGCCCCGGGCACAGGCAGAGCAGACGCGGAGGCAACAGGCCGTCCTGCATGGGAAGGTATTTCTTTGGGGAAAATCACGTGATCAGAAAACAGGCTCCTCTCAAACCACGCACGTCACTCACGGCTTATCTGGACGCTGCCTTGCGGGCACTTAAACCACTACAGCTCTCAGAACCAGGGGCAGTTCCAGGGGAGCGAGAATCGGGATTTTGAGGGTAGGTGGCACAAAACACAGGCTCCCCGCAAACCCCGGCCGAGTCCCATCCTGGCCACCCCCCACAGGCGCACCCGGGAGGCCCCTCAGAGAGCCTGGCGCCCAAGGCCGGCACTCATCGGTCGGCGCAGAATTCCAGAGGAAGGGAGCTCTCTTAGAACAGGCGGGGGGCTCTGTTTGGTCCACCCTTAAACGTGTCCAGTCACTGGCCAGCACCTGTGGACAGCTTGCGGACTCCTGAGTCTAGCAAAGTCCACGGTGCACACAACTGCCCACTGAGGACGGGCAGGCGAGGGGGCCCTCCGGGCCGCTCAGGCCTCCGGTCTAACCACTGTGTCCACGGTGGGGTGGACGGTGGGAGTGACTCCTGGCGGGAGCCCCGGGGTCTGCCCTTGGCCTCGGAACAAGGCTGCACGAACCTCACCTGAAGGGAGTTGGGTGGTGGCCCCTCTGCCCAGGCCTGCGTGAGCCCGGGGCTCCCTCCCTGGGGGCCGGCCCCACTGTCTCGCTCGCCTTCTGTCATTTGTCTACGGTCAGCGGGGAGGGCTCCAGCCACACGAGATCGTCTTCCTGGAGGGAAGCTGTCTCAGTGGTTCTCAAAGGTCCCAACTGCTGGTGGCTTTGAGAAACAGCCGCCTCGCCAGCCAGTCCAGAGGTGCTCCGAGAGAGCTCCATGGCCACGGCCCTTCCTCACCAGGAACTGAGGGGCCACCAGGGCAGCCTGCTCGGTGCCAGGCCAGGCCCCCCAGGAGCTTCCCTCCCTCTCTGCCTGTACAGCCTCTTTCTCACCTGTCCAAATGCAGCATGGGATTGGGCCTCGTTCCCAGGGCCTGGACCGAGCCGGGCCAGGCACGGCAGGTGGCCCCAGAACCCCCAGGCACGAGCTCCGGGCCAGGCGGGTCCCAGGGTCAGGGTGGGGGTGCAGGGCCACTAGTCAGTGGGGGCAGGGAGGGGCTGACACCAGTGGCGTCCACGTCTGTGGCTGCCCAGCACACCCGGGGTGTCTGGTCCAGCAAGTGCCCAGTGGGCTCTGCTGGGGGCGTGATTGAAACGCTAAATTCTGTTTAAATGTTTAATAAAACGAGTATTTATTAAGCACCTACTTTGTGCCAGGCACCTTCACCTGCTCTGCACCCACAGCCCGGGGATCTGCTGGAGGTGAAAACCAAGAGGAGTCGGGGGAGACCCTGCAGGGCGGCGGGGCGGCACCCCGCCCACCCCCACCTGCCGTCTGCAGGCGACGCCGCAGGGCGGGGGACCTTCACTCTCTGAACGTGGCTCCCACACGGGAGGTGCAGAGGTTTTTCATATTTGGATCAGAAAACACTTCCCAGTTCCTACAGTTGCAACAGCCCTTAAGAAAGAAACAAGCGCCGGTGTGAACGCGAAGGCAGACCTAGCTCTGGGTTCCTGAGTCAGAATCTTCCCCGAGGCAGTAGCCCGCTGGCCAGCGCCAGCAGGAGGGACCGCGGGCCTGGCCTGAGACAGCCGCGCCCGCGCGGATGGAGGCCACAGGCCAGGGCGGCCGCCCCAGCGGGGGGACCCCTAGTGGTCGGCGCCCAGCTGGGACAGGCCGCGGCGGAAGTGGTGCAGGTCGTCGATCTTCCCGTCCAGCACCTCCAGGAAGCTCTTCAGCTCCCCCTTCAGGCGGCTCTGCCGGTACCGGCTCTCCTCCATGTCCGTCTTCAGAGCCCGCACCTTGTCCTCCAGCGTCTGATTGTCTCGCTCTGCCGCCTGCAGCGACACCACAGGGGAAAGGTCGGGCCGGGCCACCACAGCCCAGAGCCTGGCCTCAGGGTCCCGCCCACGGCCCACCAGCCCGCACCCCGACTGCAGCACAGGCAGCGGCGCAGCCATGGGCCCTGCCCTCCCGCCTGCACTCGGCAGATGTGCCAACATCCGTGGGCCCCACGGAGGACGCAAGCTGGAGTCTGCCGGGCGCCCGCTGCTCTTTGACCCCCTCACAGGGGCCGGCGCGTCACACTCCCAGCTAAGGGGCTGGCGGCCAGGCCCAGTGTGGCCAGCTGAGCCAGCGGGGCTCCATTCTGACAGAAACAGAGGGGAGAGGGGCCAGGGCCCCGTGGTCAGCCTCTGGCTCAGTGAGGAGGACCCTGCTCCAGGGCGGCACGGCCTGTGCTGTGTTGCCGTGCAGATGTCAAGGCCCGGGCAGGCGGGGAGTGCCCTGGCAGCCCTTGTGTCAAAGGGGAGCCCCAGTATGCTGAAGGGGCCTCTGGCCGAGGCCCGGGCCCTGGGGCTCCGCGGCCCTGCGGTGGGCGGCTCCTCGCCCCGTGAGAGGGAGGCCGGGAGACAAAGGCTCCGCGTCGTCCTGGGGCAGAGGCCCTGGCCTTTTCCGAGCAGAGCACCCTCGTCTCTCCCGGCCGGCATGGAGGGGAGAAGACGAAAGGCCGGCGTGGCGCCCTCACCTCCAGCTTCTCAGAGACGAACGCGCACTCCGACATGAGCTGAGGTATGAGCTCGCTCTGCTTCCGGAGGTCCCTCAGCTCCTGCGGGAGGCAGAGCGTGAGCAAGAGGGGGAGGCGCCTGGCCCCTGGCCGGCCCCGGGGACGTCTGCCAGAGACCCCCCACCAAGGGGACCCACCCTCCGTGGTTCCCGTCTGGAGGCGGGGGTGAGGCCGAGAGAGACTGGGGCCTCGGCGCCCCTGCACTTGGCCATCCTGCCCCCAGAACGTGACTGCTGGGGATGGGCCGGCCGCAGTGTCCAGAGACCTTGGGGGCATGACCGCCTCCCTCTTGGCCCTGCTGGACCACGGGAACAACACGGCCGGGGGCCCCAGAGGTGACGGTCCGTCGGGCCCTCGCTCTCAAGCGTGTGTCCTGGCGGGACTCCGGGCAGGGTCAGCGCATGGTGGGCCCCAGGGTTGGGGCCCCTGCTGGCCGGGCGGCCTGGGGACTCACCGTCTCCCTTTCCCGGAGCTCGGCCTCCAGCGCCTCGATTCTTCTCTCGAGCTGGGCGCTCTTCTCCTTCTCCCTGCTGGCCTCGCTGCACTGCTGCTCCAGCTCGTCGATCTAAAGCAAACAGCACGGTTCAGAGCCAGAGGCGGGTGCCTGACCCGGGCCGTCTTCTGAGTCACACCCTAAACGGACCCACTTGGGGGCTCCTCCGGCTACAGCCAGGCCCCGGCCTTGGCGGCAGCCCCCAACACAAAACACCTGGCTTGGTCCCGGGAGCAAGGAAGCCCCTGCCTGGCTTTCCCCGCCAGCCTCGGGGCAGCACCTCGAGGTTCCCTTGAAGGCCCGGCCCCAAGCAGGGGCCGGGTGTCCAGGAGCCCCTGCTCACCCCAGAGCGCCCCTCCCCGCCGCGTGTCCTGCATGATCCTGTCTCTGCAGTGCGAGGCGGCAGCAACCCTGGGGCAGAGGCCGCGGGAGGCGCTGGCAGTCAGACTTTCCCGGCAGAGCCTGCAGGGGCTGAGCACAGGGGGGCCAAGCACAGAGGGGCAGAGCCAGCAAACCTACTGGCCCAGGGGCATCTCCTGCCGCTGCCGCTTTCCGCGGCTGAGTGTGAGGGAGAGCGCACGGCACACGAAGCCCATTGATGGGGTGCCCCTGCAGCCAGAGGGGCCCTCATGGGGGTGCTGTGAGGACCCTTGTCTGGGAGCTGCACCAACCAACCCATGGGGTCCAAACCCCACATGCTGGCCTCCTGTCTGGGTCAGGCCCTCAGCGCTACCCATGGGTGAGGCCACTTCCCCTTGGCTCCTACACCTGATGCAGAGCGGGGGACTTGGCCATTTGCTCCAAGACGACGAAGGGCTGCGGGTCTCCCGCAGGTGGAGGCGCCTGGCCGGGAAGATGCTGACTCAGTACCTGGCCAGGCGCCCTGGTGTCCAGCCTGCAGCATCTGGAGGAGGGTAGAGCCAAGGACCTCACACCCGTGAGCACCCCAGCAAGCCGCAGGCTTGGGGGTTGGCCCTGCTGGCTCCCTGGTCAGGTGGTCAGGTGGCAGCCGGGCAGAGGAGCGCACACCCCTCCTCTGTGTGCTGTGCCCCGAAACTGCATAGGCCACCAAGTGTGCCCATGGCCCCCAGAGCATCGTCACCCCTTCCCACTCCATGGGGAGTGCACAGGGCACCCCCAAACTACGCCATCCGATCCGCCCCCGGCAAAGCCCGTAGGCTGCAGGTGGACGCTGTGCGGGAGGCCCAGGTGCAGGAATGGGGGGAGTCAGGCCCAGGTGGCCCAGGAGGCCCCTCCAACCCAGGCCATTCCCAGCCTGTTTCTATTTTTTTTTTATTTATTTATTTATTTATTTATTTATTTTAATAGAGGCATGTTTTTTATTTATTTATTTGTTTTGTTTGTTTTGTTTTGTTTATACAAGCACTGGGTACAGTCAGAAGCGCGGGAGGGTGAGAGAATTCACCAGAGCCAGAGCGGGGAGCAGAGCAGGCAGAAGGACCGAAGTACACTGCTGAGGGGAGCAGCGGGCGGCAGGAGAGGTCTGCGCGCCATGTGGGACCCTCCTCCGGTGGCCGGGGAGCAGCCGGGATTCAAACTGGCGCCGCAGAGGCCGCGGGCAGCTTCGCAACCCAGCGCTCAACCGCTGCGCCACCGGGCAGGCCCCCAGCCTGTTTCTAGAAAGCAGGGTTTCTGGGGTTTCTGGGGCCCCCCCGTTTCCTGGGTGGCGCGTCTTCACTTGCCCTTGCATCCCTTTTTCTCCACTGAGGAACCCCCAGAAAACAGCAGGCAGGGCCGGCCCACAACTGCCGGGGCGCCCTCTGGGGCGGGGTGAGGATGACGCGCTGGGCCGAGGGCCACCCCCAGGCCAGGCACTCACCTTGCCACGCAGCCGGTCGTTCTCGTCGCGGCAGGCGGAGAACTGGCGCTTCCACTGCTCGGCGCCGGCCGCTGACTCCTGCAGCGCCGCGCTCAGCCGCGCATTGCTCTCCCGCAGCGTCTGCAGCTCCACCTCCCACTTCTTCACGTTGGCGGCGCTGCGGGGCAGGCGGGCAGCGGTCACCGGCGGGCTCACCCTGCCCACCCCGGGCCAGGCTGCGAGGAAGGGCCGGGCCGGCGCCCTAGCGCCTGGACGTGTCACCGCAGAGCAGGGGCGCCGGGCCGGGGAGTGGCCGCGCGGTGGAGGCCGTGCGCCCCTGCTCCTCTGGCCCCCGCGGGACACTGGTCAGGTCCTCCCTGAAATGAGCCGCAAGGACAGAGGTCCGGGCGTCCGGGCACCCGGGCCGGGGCTCTCAAGGTCGAGGCTGCTCTCCAGAGCCCGGGCTTGGGCAGGAACCTGGCCCGGTGGTCCTGGTCCCTGGAGGGGGGCCTCCGCAGGCCTTCACCAAATGGCGATTTGATAGGGCAGGCCAAGGCCTTGGGACGGGCACAGGACAGCGGCTGCGGACAGAGGAGCCGGCAGCCGGAACCCCGGACAGTGTGAGGTTCTGGCCAGGCCAGCGGGTCACTGCTGGGGCACTGTGGGCCGGTCGGGGCTCCTGCACCGCGGGCCGGCAGACGCTGTCCGGGAGTCACAGGTTGCGCCTGCCCGCCGCCTCCAGCCCGCACGCCCTCCCACGCGCGCTCAGCACACACTCAGCACACACTCAGCACACACGTGCGGCAGGTTGCTGGGGTCACTCGGAGAAGGGCCGGGGCCCTGGGGCCTCCCTGTGGCCGGAGACCAGGTGGTGCTCGCAGGATCCTGCCTGTCCTTGTCCCTGCCCCGCAGGGCTGACCCCGGGTGGCCCCGCGCCCCTCACCATGCGCCCCTCACCTCACGCCCCTCACCTCTGCGTCAGCGCAATCTTCAGCTTGTCGTTCTCGGACTTGAGGTGCGCGTCCCCGGGGCCCGCGTGGGCAGCCTTCTCGTCGTCCGTGCCGTTGACGCTGGAGGCCTGCGCGCAGACAGGGCTCACACCGGCTCCGGCCAAGAGTGGCCGTGCACGCCGGCACCTGCCCCAGCACAGCCGGGCCCACCGGGTGGGGGGCGAGGGCAGGAAAGGGAGAGGCCGCAGGTGCCCCAGGGAGCCTCGAGTCCCAGCACCTGGCTGGGGACAGCGCGGCCAGCAGGCTTGGACTGCAGCTCGCACTATGGGGAGACCACCAGCCCCGGCGCTCCTTCAACGAGGGAGCCGCCAGCGAGGGGAGAACAAGAATGGGGCGGGTGACGGCACTTCAGAGGCCCAGGCGGCTTAAAACCTGGGCTCTGGTGCTTGCCCAGCAGCACACACACTAAAATTGGAATGATGCAGAGAAGATTAGCATGACCCCTGCGCCAGGATGATATGCAAATTCGTGAAGCGTTCCATATTTTTCAGTGAGATACCATCTCACACCAGTGAGAATGGCACATATCAGAAAAACTAGCAATAGCAAATGGTGACGATGTGGAGAAAAAGGAACTCTCCTGCTGAGCTCCCACGCTCCCACTGCTGGTGGGCGTGCAAACTGGTCCAACCACCATGGAGAGCTGTGTGGAGATTCCTCAACCTGCCAAAGATGGAGCTTCCATAGGATCCAGCAATTCCACTCCTAGGTATTTACCCAAAGGACACAGAAACATCAATTCCAAAGAGCACCTGCACCCCTATGTTTATAGCAGCACTGTTTACAACAGCTAAGCTTTGGAGACAACCCAAATGCCCCAAAATAGATGACTGGATCAAGAAGATGTGGTACATATATACCATGGAATATTACTCAGCATTCAAAAAAGATAAACACATGCAATTTGCAGCAACATGGATGGAGCTGGAAGGGATCATGCTCAGCGAAATAAGCCAGAAAGAAAAAGAAAAATACCGGAGGGTCTCACTCATGGCAGGAATCTAGAAAACCTAAATAAGGGACCAGGAAAATGACTAATTATAATAAAGTAAAAATCAAAATCAACAAACAACTATGAACCAGAGACACACTACGGGGAGGGGGGTGGGGAGAGAGGAGGGATTAGGGTCTAAATCAGGGGGTGGGAATTGCATGGGGAATATAACCAGGATGAAAATGCATACATTATGCAAAAATGAAAAATGATGTAAAAAAACACACACACACACAAAACCTGGGCTCTGGAGATGTAGATGGACGTGCTCCACAAGCCAAGAGTCAGGCGTGTGCTTTGCACCACTCAGCCTGACCCTGACCACCTGAGGTGGTCACTCAGGCTGGCCCTGACAGCCTGGGGCCGAGCCAGGGTCTCAGGAGGGTCCTGCTGGGCCTCCCATGAGCACAGACGCGGGGGGGAAGTACGGAGGGACGATGTGCCCCTGGGACTGACTTTACATTGCAAAAAAAATGCCATAAACAAGATTAAAATGCCAACAAAAACTTGGGGCAAACACAAGCTGCGCAACAGTCCCTGAAGACAACTTTGAGGCCTCCTAGACGAGCGCCCGCCCCACAGCCCAGAACTCCGCGGCCTTCACGGAACACCTGCCCGCGGGGCTGCCCACTCCGCTCCGCCTGGCGCCCCACGCGCTCAAAACTACACCGAAATCTCAAGTT
Organism: Talpa occidentalis; assembly: GCF_014898055.3. Classification (NCBI taxonomy): domain Eukaryota; kingdom Metazoa; phylum Chordata; class Mammalia; order Eulipotyphla; family Talpidae; genus Talpa; species Talpa occidentalis. The sequence goes on from NW_023601433.1 coordinate 1,478,239, forward strand.
CTAGGGACTTCATAGAAAAAAGCTGAACACTTAAAAGGGAGGGGGAGCGGCCTATGCAGGGGATATTTGCGAAAGAACAAACACAGAGACAATAAACACAAAAACAAACAAAATATCCAGTCTCACTGGTAGAGAAATACAAAATGAAAAGAGCCAGGCAGGCACATTTTTCTTCTGTCAAAGCGACAAAGCCTGGCGGAGGATCCCTGCGGGCGGGGCGGGCTTGGAGTGAGCGGGGTGCCTGCTCGGGACCCTGCCGAGCCGCGCTGCCACGGCGGTCTTGAAGAGGGGACTGGAGGTCACGGAGGATGGTCACCACGTAGGACGCTAAGAAATAAGGTTACAGCGAACGCTGCAGCCAGCACGGGAGGCCGCGCACAACTTGACGCAGGTAGTTCCCACCTCCTTTTCCCAGCAGGGCGCGCTGTCAATTTCTACAACCCGGAGGTTTCACCACAGTCAGAAAACAGCCCACGTGCCATGTTTTGGTTAGACTGCTACAAGCCTTCAAATATTTGGAAAACTCGGCCCTGTGTTCGTTCCCTAAGAGCGTCTGCAAACCGAGCAATTGTATGATTTCCAAGAGAAAGAAAGGTGTCCCGAGATCCCTCCCTCTGCAGGCGCGTCAGGAGAGGGACGCCAGGCTGAGGGGCGGGACTCCCCACGACCAGCACACACATTTGTAGAACAACATCTAGGGGCACACTCGCTTTTTTGCAAGGTTTAAAAATACTTTTGCAGGATAAACAAACACGAACAGCGAGGCCCTGTGTAAGAGACTCGATGCCCAGTTTAGAGACGTGACATCTTTGCAGAGACTCTAGACCAGGGACCATTTCAGGTGGCCGGGTTTACGCATCACAGGGATGACTGAGCTGCTGGTGATTAGTCCACTAGTGAACAACATGGCTGGGAGACTTGGGAACGCGCCTCCGGGCCCCCCTCACCCCACAAACCCACACCCACCGCAGCTCTGGTGCAAAGAGCCCAGGATGAGGCTCTGGGACAATGCTGGAGACCGCGCAGATTCTGCCTCCCGGAAGCGGCCAGGCCCCTCCTGTGCTGGGGTGCGCCCACCCGCTGTGCAGCCCTCCCTGGCTCCGGGGGTGCTGGGGTTTCTCTGCCGGCTCCTTCCCTAGGCCCCGGCCTGCACCTCACCTCCCCACTGCTTCTTCCTGCAGACACTCCAGCTCTCGCTTCTGGGAGGCTCCTGGTCCGTGCAGAGCCTCTCGCTCAGGCCTCGCGGTCCTCTCCCTTCAAGCTGTCCCCACATCCACCCTTCCTCTCTACCCTGGCTGCCTGCAGGGCATCCTCGGCCTGCAGCCTCCTCCCACCCCCGCCCTGAGTCACACCCCAACTTCCTTACCCCACGACACCCCCACACCCGCCTCCGGGGACAAAGGTGAAGGAGCAATAAACTGCAGACATGACTGGGCAGGCCCTTCCGGTGGCTCCAGCACACACACTGCCTGCCTGCAGCCACCCCAGCGCCACCAGGCCCTCTCCTGGCCGGCCCCGCCCCAGAGCCCCCTCCCATGTCTCTGCACAGCTCCTGGAGACCACCACCCACCGGCCCCACCCCTGCACAGACATCAGGGGCAGGCGTCTTTACTTGGGGCTCGCCATCACACTCAGGGAGGGCCCCCCTCTGCTTGGCCAAGCCCTAGCCGCTGGGAGCCCACCTCCCCGACGCCAGGCTCCCGTCCCGACCACCTCCTCCAGGGAACACTCGTCACCTGGTCTCCTTCACGGAGCCCTCCTGCCGCCCGCCGCCCCCGGGGTTGCAGCGAGGCCCTCAGGCCAGGGACTGGCACTGACTCCGCTGTCACGGACCACTGACCATCACAGACGCATCGCCACAGGGCAAAGACCCAGACTCTTGTAAAGACACCCCTCACCCAGCTCACGGGGCGGCCGAGCAGCCGAAGGAGCTTCTAAAGTCCTCCTGCCACGACCCCCGTTTCTTCCCCAAAGTGACAAGGAGCCGCGCCCCCTCCCCCCACACCGGCGACGCCCCCCCAGGCTCACCTGGGAGTGACCGCTCGAGGTCTCCACCTTGTCCTGGGACTTGTCTCTGGCCAGCCTGGCTGCTTCCTTCACCTCCTGGAACTTCTCTGCAAACTAAACCAAAGCATTTGATGCGAAGGTTCCCTGAAGCGTAGGCGCGGCCGGCTCCGGAGAGCCTGGTTACGCTGCACTCATTTTAAGGCCAGACTTTCTATACAAATCCAGAAGAGTTTGACTTGAGATTAGAAAGAGATGATTGAAACCGAATCTAAGGGAAGCTTTTCCCAGGAACCGCGGGCAGCGGCGCCCGGTGCGAGTCCACCTCTAAGGGAACAGAGCCAGTCTGGTGCTGGAAGGGGCCTTCCCGAGAGACGCGTGCCAGGTGGGACATGCCCAGCGTCTGCCATCCGCACGAAAGCCCTTCCCCGGCAGCCATCAGGCGGAGGAGGGACGCCGAGCCCGGGGCGGGCGTGGGGACCTTGCTGTGCCCTCTGCTCTGAACGAGGTTTTAGTATTTTTGTGATAGAAACTCTTAAAATCCCAGGTGATCACATCCCTCTGGCTTGTCGTCACCGAGGAGGCAACTGACTTTAATCAGCAAATACGCCAGGGATCGGACTCAGGGCTCCACGGGGATCGCCCGAGACTGACCCATAGGCCACAGGGAGCCCCATCAGGCACGTTTTAAATAATCATTCAAAAAAAAAAAAGACATGGCCGTGTTGGCGTGAGCATGCCACCACCCCTGGCACTGACATGATGCTACAAAGTAACTTCCAGTCAAAAGAAAGAGGTACGTGTAGACGCGGGCCGGGAAGGGCACCAGCACTCCACACCAGTGACCGGGACACAGAGGACGTAGAAACCGACCGGAAGGTCATGAACACACGGGGAGGACTCGGGCGACGCCAGGGGACGGGCCGGTGGGGCCTGCGCAGGCCCTGCTGCCGCCGCCGCGGCCACTGACGAGAAGGGAGATTTTTTAAACTCAAACCTTCGAGAAACTGGATGTGAACAGAACCAAACATTTATCAGACGTCAAGGGAGACGGCAATTTTCTCAAGTTGGAAGAAAGAAAAGCACAAACGTGACGGGCTTGGCTCATGACAAATGACGGCTTTTGAATGTGAAAGAGAAAAAACACCGTCGGAAGCCGGGAAACCCTCTGGCGGGGCCAGGCGCGCAGGCGGGGGCCTCGGCTCCGGCACAGGACGGGCTTGCGCCCACCGAGAAGGGAAACGCGGACGCCGCAAACGATGAAAGGCAAAATTCGTGAATAAAAAATATAATAAATATGCAACTTAGAAAAAGACGGCCCGGCCTTGCGGGAAACGCGGCGCCGGGGAAGGGGACCGCGGGGGCGACCGCAGCCGCGCAGGCGCCTGGAAATCTCTGTCCCAAGTGAGAAAAATGTTGACACCGACCAGCCGCGCTGGCGCCAGCACCTCTGGGAAACAAGTCTCTGGACAATCAAGGGCATGGGAAAAAGGCTCCGATATAAAGACGTTCACCCTGGCCTGTCCACCAGGAAAGCTGGGAGCGCCCGGGGGCGCGGTGGGGGAGGCTTGAGGCAGATGCCCTCGCGGCCCAGACCGCGGGGTCTGAGACCTGGTATCTGCACCGGCTCTACGTGCCCGTGCCCGCGCCCGAGGGCCGAGACTCCAGGCCGCCCCGCCCCCGGCCCGCGGGAGACCACCCTGAGCCCCGGGCAGGACCACCCACCTTGGTCAGCTGCTGCTCGGAGGAGAACCCCAAGCCAAACACGGTGTTGGCCCTGCTGTCCGCCCACTGCCCGAACTTCTGCGACGTCTTGGTGAAGGTCATGTTGGGCGTGATGGAGCTGTTGATGATCACCTGCGGGGACAGCGGGGAGCACACTCAGGCCCGCCGGGACCCCGCAGCTGCCCGTGGTGCCCCCTGTCACGCTCTGGGGCGAGCGAGATGCCACCATGATGGGCAGTTTCAGAGACAGGCTGGGGAGACCCCGCAGCTCTCGGGGTGGGGGGCGCGCTCTTCTGGCAGAGGGCAGCTCCCCAGACTGCTGCTGTGTCCTGGGCCAATGGCCTGACAGCCCTGCTGGTCACCCATGGCACCAGCTCACTGGCCCCGGTGAGCACAGGCCCTGGGACCTGGTGGTGCCACTGCTGTCCTCGGCCTTAAAGGATGAGGGGCTCGGGCAGCCTGTGGGCGAGGACGAAGTCATGAGGACCTCCTGATGGACACGTGACAGCCGGGGGGCAGAGAGGCTGGGCCCTGAGTTGCTTCCAGGACAGGCTCCCTGTGACCCTAGAACTAAGCGCGCCAGGGCAACTGGAGGGACACCTGCTGCTGGCCAGTCCTGCCCACACTCGCCACCATGGCTCCCGGGGGCAGCCACGGATGCAGTGTCCAGAGCCCCATGAGAACCACAGCAGCGACAGCTCCGTCAGCAAATGCCTCGGAACGAGGTCCTCGCAGTGGGCTTGGCTGCTCTGCCCAAAACTTGCCCTAAATCTTGGGCTGCTGGCCGCAGCGACGGCTAAAACACCAGAGCTCGAGAGCTACCAGGGCGACAGCCTGAGGCTTGGTCCTGCTCCCCGGGTGTGACCTCACCCTGCCTGCTGTCCCCAGGAGGCCACAGAGGAGGCCGAGGAGAGTGGCCTTGCCTTGCCACCACCATCCCCGCCCTTCTCAGGGGCTGTCCAGCCTGGCTTGGTGTGGGGCCCCAAGTGGAGCCCCAGGCCCCAGAGAGCACAACCGCCTAGTGGCCCCAGGCTCAGAAGGGCCCCACAGACCCCCGGGCTTCCAGTCATGCTGGGGCCACCACCATCCTGGGCACTCTGCCCCATGACCTGGGCAGCAGCTGCAGGCGTGGGGTCTGCACGGGGCCTGGCGGCTGGTTTCTTCAGGGCCACCTGCCTCAGGAAGGGGGCCAGCAGGCGAGGCTCCGGCAGCCAGCTCTCAGGGCAAAGGACGCCCCTGCCGGGCCCAGGTAATGGAGTGTCTGCGGCCCTCCCGCCCGGCTGGCGCTCCTGCCACAGGCGCTCCCTGAGGCAGATGGAGGCCCTGCAGGGTCGGGAGAGGGGGGCAGGGGCGGGGCCCTGGGCTGGCGCCAGGGATGGGCGCTGCCAGGTGCGTGGCGGGGAGGTGACCGGAGCCCCTGGCTCAGTCTCCGAATTCCAGGGACCCCTGTGGCCTGGCGCCCCATTCCCAAGGCTCTGGGGGAGAGCGTGCCCACCCTCCTCCCCACCCCAGTCTTACGGCTGGCTCGGCCCCCGCCCCGCTGCCACAGCTCCGACCGCAGAGCCGCTGGGGACAGCTGCTGGCGCGGGGACAAGCCCTGACGGCCCGGCCGAGAGGCCCGCCGTGCCCGCTCAGAAACGTCACGGCAGCTGCACGGCAGCCCAGCGGCCTCTGGTAGCTCCGCTGACGGCCCCGAGCCCCGCCAGGCCTGGGCCCTGCTGAGCGGGAAGGGCGGCGGGATGCCTGCGCGGGCTGCAGCCGGGGCCAGGGCGGCCTCGGGCCCTCGGGTCAGCCCCCTGCCTGCGGGGCGGCACAGCGAGCCGGCCGCAGGGCACAGGCGAGCAGCCCGCGGGGCTGGGGTGGGGTCTTCCCCGGGGTGTGGGGCGACAGCCCCTGGCTGCGGCGCCACAGACACGCGGCAGGACAAGCCGCCTCAAGCTGTCTGAGGAGACGCCCAACCGGCTCATCCGCTGCTGCTCTGCCCAGGCCGCCACGCCACGGGGCCAGCCGCAGGGGAGCGGGCCCGCCGGCCAGGGAGCCCTCGGGAAAGCGGCTTCAGGACCCGGCCCCACAGGCCCGCGACGCCCTCCAGGACCCCCAGGAAACGCCCGAGGAAAGCAGGAGGCGCGGGGTGGAGGGGGCATGGCTGCGGGGCGCGTCCCCCTCGGGGACGGGGAGCCTCTCTTTGCTTTCATTTCCCATCATTTTAAATGAAAAAAAGAAGGGGAGCTAAGATGGGGGTTAAAGCGGGGGCTTCGCTTTCCGACGGGCGCACCCTTGGGCAACGCTGCGCACAGGCCGGGCCGCGGGGGGCCGTACCTTGGCTCCGTCCACGCTGATGACGCGGTAGCTGTTCCTCGTGACGTCGTAGAAGTAGGAGACGGTGACGGCCTGCTTGCTGGCGGGCACCCAGTTCTTCTTGGTGCTGGGGTCAATCTGGAAGACGTGCGCGCGCGTGGTGAAGATGGGCTGCTCGCTGCGGAGAGACGGGCATCAGCGGCGCTGGGGCGCGGTCCCGGGGCCACCCCGCCCCACGTCGGCTTGCAGGGGAGATGCCGATGACGAGGGCCATGAAAACGGTAGGAAGAAGGAAGAGCGCGGAGCAGCCCTGGAGCCCACACCCGGGGCCGGGCCGGCCCAAGGCAGCTCTAGCCTGGCGCCAGCGCGGCCCCCTCCGACCTCGCCACCGGGGCTCGGGCCGCGGCACCTACTGAGTCTAAAGCGTTTATCACAAATGTATTGGGGCGCGGGGAGCGTCTGCGCCAACTGTGGGATTCTGGACTATTCAAGGGTGTCTCCAGCCCACGGCCTCTCCTGAGCCAGGCGACCACTCACAGCAGGACCCGTGGCCGGGGCGGGTGGGAGGACCCCGTCCCCCCCAGGAGTGGCCAGTCCACCCGCTCACTCGGTCTGACGACGCTCTGCAGAGAAACAGCTGCAGCAGCACCAGCCCCGGCTCCCGCCCAATCACGCACGAGGAGAAGCTGCAGGCACAGGTGGGGGCCCCCATCCCGACCCTGGGCACCCCCAGGCGGGCCGCCACTGCCACTGGGCACCACGCTTGCTGGCCGCTTCAGCGCCACACCAGGAGGGAGGAGGCTCGGCTCCTCGGATCCTCTGGTGCAGGGAACGGGGCCAGGATGGCAGGGACTCAGGACAGGCGCCCATGGGGTCTGAGGACACTGGTGTCCTGGCCTGACCTGGGGTCCCCGTGTGCCCACACCAGGGGCAGGGCTGGCCGCGGCTTCAGACCCTTGGACCACCGTCTCCTAGGAACTAGCTGGGCGCTCAGTCAAACTGCAAGTGCCCGGCCCAGTCTGGCCCCAGCCGCTGCTGGGAGGTGACGTGGTGTCTCTGTCTTGCCGCACACTTTCTGCACAACTCTGCTGCTGGCTGTGACAAGGCCAGCCACCATTTGAGGCAGAACCCCGTTATCAGGAAGAGGGGGTGACCCCCAGGCAACCCCAGAGAGGACCTGAGGCCCTTGTTAGCCCCCGCTCCCCCCGGGGGGGAGAATGGAGTCCTGCCCAGGACGTCCTGGCCACAGGCCCCCTGCCGAGCCGGGAGACCCCAGCCCTGGCCAACACCACGGGGGTTCCCTGTTAGAAACTCCCAGGACCAGCCAAGCCAGCCCAAGCTGGGCCACAAAATGGGACGTGTCCAGGCTGCTCTCACACAGCAGCCGAGAGCCATGCGGGGCCTCCCGACGGCTCGCTGGACGCGGGCTGGGCCCTCGTGCTGGGGCAGGGCTGAGAGTGGGCAGCGTGGTGCACAGAGAAACCAGGGATTTCAGGCACCCGGGACACTCACCCTTCACGTCGGGACGGGAAGACGTGACCACAAACTAGCCTCCCCGAGGAGGTCAGGGAGCCGCAGCCGGACGCGGCGTCTGGCCCCGAGGTGCGCCAACAAGCCAGGGCCAGGAAAGCGAGAGGTGGGACGCCTCGGGGCCGCCCTGCCCCCACCAGGGCCGCATCTGGGGCATGGGCACCTTTCTGCCCAGCCCCGTCCTCACCCGCCGGCGCTCCACGCCCAGCCAGTCTATTCCCAGCAGACCCCACCCCTCCTGCGGCGCTGTAAATAGAAGGCAGATGTGCCCGGGGCCGGCCTCTCTGGAGGCAGCGAGGCACCGACTGTCGTTCCCCTGCTGTCTTCAGAGCCGGAGAAACGCCAGCTGCTGCGCACGGAACGGGGGAACCTGACAGTAATTGTCGCCGGGAACAGTCAGGCGCCGAGCGGCTCTGCGGGCGCGGATGCCGGGGCCGCCTCGGGCCGCCTGCTCCAGCCGCTGCAGCTCCCTGAGACATGAGCCTGCAGAGGACCGGCCCGGCGGCCAGTCACGGAGAGGGAATAAGCTGCAGCGTGTCCCTGTACCTCCCTGAAGGGCGTGGCGGGGTCTCCTGTCGTGGCACCTGTCCAGCTAACACCACGCCCGCTCCGACGGAGACTGAACACAGCACACAGGCGATTCCAAGCCCCCCCGGAGGCCCCTCCATCACCACCAGCCCCGCACGCGGGGCTTCCCACACACGGGAAGACACTCCCCCCCAGCACTGGCTCCTGGGGCGCCAGACATGGCGGGCGGCCCTGCCCTCACTGAGCTCTGCTGCCCACTGCGAGGCCCCGTGCCCGGTGCTCCGCCGGCCGGAGGGCTGCTGGCCCTTCCCGTCCGCCACCTGAGACGGGCGCCTTGCTCCCCGGCCCCCGGCCCCAGCCCTCATGCCAGATGGTTCACAGGCTCCTGCCTGGCAGGGTCAAGTCCCCAGCGCCCAGAGAGGAGAGCTGGAAAGCCAAGCCAAAGGTTCTGGCACATTCTCTTCCGTGTGAGGACGCTAATGCAGGAGCCGTCCTCACGAGCAGGATTTCTCCAAGAGTTGAGAGGATTCTAGCCAAAGATGGCGACACTCGAGACTCCTGGCCTTGGGCAAACCGGCCTGTCCGTCCCAGGCCCCGGGGGAAGCTGCTGGAAGAGTTGTCCCCTTGGCGCCACGACCCAGCCCGGACCCCGAAGGCCCGTGGACGGCGAGGCGGCAGTCTCCGCGTGGGCGCCCCAGAGCTGAGCACAGCACGTCTGAAGGAAGGGGGCCTCGTGATGACCCCCCCCATCAAGGTCCCCGCGGGTCAGGGAGCACCAGCCCCACCTGCACTGAGGGCCCAAGACACCCGCCAGGCAGCTGAGCGCAGGCGCAACGGGGCATCGCCCCGCCAGGCTGCACCCCTTTCTAGTACTACCACAGCATCAAGGGCAGAAGTGCCGCCGGCAGCCCTGGCCCAGGGGACAGGCATGGGGCCACCACGGCCCTGGGCTGGGTCGGCTGCGAGGCCCCAGCCCTGCAGCACCCACGGGGTCAGGAGCAGCTCAGGGCTGGGCTCTCGGGGACACTGGGCGGCCAGTCACCGGGGAAACAGGGGCTGAGGGCAGGCTCTGGCTGCCCCCTCTGTCCACCCTCTTAAGGGCCCTCAAAAACCCAACACTTGGCTTTAGGGACAGAGGTGCCTGAGCTGAGGTCTCCCCGGACAGCTCTGGCTGGCGGCCTGCAGCGACGGGGGCAGGTGCAGAGGCCTCCTTTGGGTCCTCCTGGGCAGCATGAAGCCGCCGGACAGTGCCTCAGGCACGGACAGACGCTGCCATGCTGCTCCCCTCCCGCCAGGGCCTGGGTCCGCTAGGGACGGGCCCCATTCCTCTTCATGGGGGTGCCCTGCCTGCTCGTTCCCATGGCCTTGTGCACCGGCTGAGCGGCGGCGCCCAAACGTGGGCTCCCAGCCAAGCGTGCTCCCTGAACCCCGCCTCCCCGCACCCCTGCTCCAGGAATGGCTCTACCTGTCCTCTCCCCCCACCCAGGCCCTGAGCCCCTGCCTCGCCCGCCGCATGCTCAGGCCAGCAAGCTGAGCCCAGGGCCCGCCAGCGGCCAGCAGGGCACAGCCCCAGGCCCACAGTGTCCCCTAGAACCTGCACACAGGGCGGCAGGTGCTGGGGGCCCTGGGCTGTGGTTTAGGGCAGCGCCTGCACCCACTGGCCCCCAAGGCGCATGGGGCACGCAGATTCGACTTCGCGACAACGCGATTCGACTTCGAGTCCAGGAAAGACTAACGAGGCCGCGCCTGCAGGCACCGACACGGCGGGCATGAGGCTCGTCCTCGTGTGCATGAAGCTGTTGCCGGACGGCATTGCTCAGGGCCGGGGCAGACTGGGGCGAGCGGGCCAGGCCAGGGGAGCCGGACAGGGTAGTCACTGCGGGCTGGGGAGAGCGGGGCAGGCGGTCACTGTGGGCTGGACGGCCTTGTGCCCGCTTCCCCGGGGGCGGCACAAAACACTCCTGTCTCCAGGCCGGGACACAGGACCTCGGGGACGACGGCCTCTCTCCCACCTGCCCCCAGCTGTCGGTGAGCAGCCCCCCACGCCCCAGCAGGCCCCGCGCGAGGTGACAGGCAGGCACGCTCTGCCCAGGTCCCCCGAACAGCTCAGTCAGGGAGGGTGACAGCCAGATGGGTGGACCAGCCACCTCCCTTCGGGCTCGGCCCCCAATCCCGCCCTTGGCCCCCATCATACAGGGCTACATGTCGTTTGCGGGACGAGTCAGCTGCCAACCCCACAGGGTCAGGCCCCGTGACCTCCGGAACCGACATTATTTATTTTAGCAAAGCAACCAGGAGCGAACTGGAAAGTCCAGGTACCTGCAAGGGCAGAGTCAACAAGTCAGCACAATGGAGCACTGTGAGCCGCGCGGAAAGGCTCTGACACCCGTATGAATACTGCCCCGCGCAGAGCCAGTAGGTGCCCGCGGCTCCAAGGGCAGAGCCACGCGCCTCTCAGCGGCACCGTCCCGGGCCAAGGCCAGGCGGGCTGTGCAGAGCAGGCAGCCCTGAGCCCCTGCTGGGCCCGGCGCGTTTTTCTCCCGCCTCCCTTCTCCTGTTGAGTTTTCCAGTGTCTTCCAGCTGCGCCTCCATTCTGTCCACCGGCTGAGCCCCAGGCTCCGTCCTGAGGCAGCACCCACAGCCGCGGCTCCCGGTCCCCTGCACGGTGCTTCTCGGCAGCACTTTTCATTGACCCCGACCCAGGCGTCCTATCTGCCCCCGACAGTCTCCCCCACGCCTCCTGCTTCGCTGGGGTGGACCATTCACCCCAAGCCCTGCCGGTCAGACGTGGCCTTTGCCCTGCCCGAATCCAAGACTGGCCTGGCCAGGGGCCAGCTCCCTAGAGTGGCCGAAACAAAAGGCCCAAACTTGGTGCTTCAATAAGGACCTCCTGGCCGGCAGCTGGAGGCCAGTCACTCGCTGGGCTGAGACCAGGGTGTCGAAGGGCCTGACTCCAGGGAGGGCCTGTCTCCTGCCCTCTCCAGCTCGAGAGCCTCTGCTCCCCCTTCAGAGCCACTGCGCAGCGGGGATCTGCATCCCTGCTCCTGGCTGTGGGGTGAAAGCCCCGCCCCTCCCTCAAGGGCCGTGTGAGGCGTCAGGGCCACCAGGACAATCCAGGCCATCCCGGCCCAAGACCCTGGGCTCCTGCCCTGCAGGGCCCGGGCACAGGAGGGGCCGCGGGCGTTCTCCCTCCACCTGCCACACGGAACAGGCCTCAGAATGGTTCAAACCACTTTCCTTTGGACCCTTGAAGGCCGGGCTGCCCTGACCGGGACCTGCTCGCCCCTCAAGAGGCCGGGCTCCCGGCTCCCCCAGCACCGCGCGTCCAGCGCCACCCGCCTGCCCTGGCAGCCAAGAGGGCTTCACTGCGGAACCGACACCCCCACCCCCGCCTGGCCTCGGCCGAGGGAGCTCACGCGCCCCCATCTCCCCAACGAACACGTGCCCCAGAACTTCCACCAAGCGCCGGACCCCAGTCCTACCCGGCAGCCCTGCCGGCCAGGGTGGGGCCAGGGCCAGGGCGGGACGGGGCTCCGAGCTCTGCGGGAGCCGCCCCCGCTCAGCCTGTGTTCTCACGGCCGCCCTCGCTCTCGCTCCCCAGAAACGCTCGCGACCTCCCAGGGGCTGCTCATCCCCATTCGCATCACCACTGGGGTCAGACCCGTGACCTCGCGTCACCGCCTGAACAGGCTCGGAGGAGAGCAGGGGCCGCCCCGTGCCTGAGAGCTGAGTTACCCCATTAATTGTTCAGACCCCCCACCCCTGTGTGGCCCAGTCAGCAGATACTGCCCCGGCCTGAGCAGGGGTGGGGGGGGTGCCGTCCTGCACCCTGAGGGGCCACCCTGGCCTCCCCACACAGCCCTCCTACTGGACCCTACCAGACACAGCCCTGCGGGGAGGCGAGAGCTGCAGCACCGGGTGTCCTTGGGGTTCCCCTGCTCCCAGCCCAGAGCCAGAGGCCCCGGCAGGCGGGCGGGGTCACCCCTCTCAGCTTGCGCGACCCAGAACTTCTCGCGCCAGAGCAAAGCCTGCCCCACACGCCCCGGCTCTACAAAGGTCCAAGACTAAAAATAAACACAGGCATTTGAAGGAGCCCCGAAATAGTCAGCCCCCCGCAGAGGCAGGCGCTGGGGCAGGCCGGCCGGCAGGAGTCTCCCTGCCACAGAGAACGTGCCCGTGACCTCAGACTGACGCCCACCTGGGGGCCTCCGCCGCTCAGGCCCATGCAGGCCCCGCGGGCTCTCCATGAGTGGTCAGCGCCGAGTCCCCCCCGCCTGTCCACTGGCTGTGCGGCCCCCTTGCGCCCCGCTGCCCACCACATGCCCCCCATGCACCTGTGCCTGCCCGCACCCCCTCTTCCTGGCCCACCCACTCGGCCCCGCCATCAGCATCTGACCCCTCAAGGCCCAGTGGTGTTCGCCAGCAGGGGGGCCGCGCCTAGCGGGGGCCTGCGGAGCTGCAAGGGGGTCTCTGTGGACAGAGGGGTGCAGAGAGCCCCCTCCAGGCACACGCCTGCTCACACACATGCACATCTGCTCACACTCATCGCACACACCTGCCCCCCCCATGCTGCCTGCGGTGACTGGGCAGGAGCAGCTGCGGGTGGGGTCCTGCGTCTCCTCCTGGCTCTGGGAAAGGCCTGGCCGTCACGACCTGTCCCGTCAAAAACCCCGACCCCCCCCTCCGCGTCCCGCCCAGTGCCACGCCCACCACCCCGGCCACCGCCTGCTTCCCACGGCTCTTCGGATGCGCGGGATGACCGCTGCCCTGCGGCCCTCTGCGAGTCCTGGGGCGCCCGCCCAGGCGGCAGCCCTGTCCGTGTCTGGGTGGACATCGCAGCGCCGGGACCGCACCTCGGCAAGGGCTGTCGAATGAGTGGATTGTGAGTCATCGTTTTTGCAACTGTCCACTCTGCCGCGAACCCTGCAAGGACAGGGACAGGCCCGTCTCATCCCCAGGAGCCCCGCGTCAGAGTGTCCGGGGGGCTGTCCAGCTGACAGCCGCGTGCGTGTGTGCAAGCGTGCGTGTGCGTGTGAGCAAGTGGGGGCCTGCCGCCGGGGTGCAGATGGCCCCGGCCAGGCCAGCGGCGCGGGAAGCCAGGCTCGGGCTGTCCAGGCACGCACAGCGGCCACGCCTCGCGGGCAGGTGTTTGATATCAGACTTGATAAAGCCGGTCCCAGGGAGCACCCGAAATGTTTCACTCTAAACACAGGTGAGCTAGAAACTCTCTGGCAGGAACTTCCTTCCAGCAAAGCCACTGGGTCCCGCCTTTCAGCCAGACTTTGGGGTCTGCTGCGCAGCTGCCGCAGGCACCGATCGGCTCTCGCAGAAGGACGAGGAGTAACCGAGAGACCCACGTCTGTGATGCCGAGGGGACCGGGCTTCTCGACTGCTCTCGCGGGTGCCCTGAAGGGCCCTGACCCAGGTCACGAGGAGCCGCCAGCCGATCGGGCTCCTGCCGGGCACCACCGGCCCAGAGGAGCCTCTGGTGCCCAGAGGGCAGCTCCTGGTCCCCAGGGTCTGACTCGGGGCCAGAAAGAGGGGGCAGAGTGGGCTCCACTGCGAGGGCCCCTCTGAGCCCAGGTGCGTGCTGCGGCCCCAGGCCCAGCCCACGGCAGGCATGTGGCATCCGGTGGGGGAGACAGCTCTCCACACGCCAGGGGACCCTGAGGCCCGCCCGAGGCCAGGGAGGCTGAGGCACGCTGGGGAGGCCAGGCAGGCTCCCGGGGAGGGCCTGTCAGAAGACCCCGACCTGAGAGGATGGCCATGTCCTCTCCACAGAGCGCAAGCCTGCCCCAACCCTGGCCTCCGCACGGCGCTGGCGGACCTTCCCCAGGGGAACCCCTGCTTTTCTTCAGAACCCACTGCAGACCTTGAAACTACACTGCCCTTGGCACTGTGGCTCTGGGAGGCCTGAGCCGCTGGGACCACCTCGTCATGCCTGAAATCACGGCTGAGACCCTCCGTGAGTAAACGTGCCCCTCCTGACGGAACTCGCTCTCCCGCAGAAACCAAGCAAGATGCCAGGGGCCACGGTATGGCCGTCCTCCGTCCCGCAGCCCTACAGGGAAGGCCACGGGCATCACAGAATGGACAGGCAGCCAGGAAACGACCACTCAGTTCTGAGACGCCCCCACTGCTTCCACAGGGGCCTCCTGGAGAAACAGCAGCCTCCGTTCCCTGCACAGACTCTCCAGAAACTTCCACCAGCACAGACGGAAACTAGGCCGATGCTCTGGTGGTGCAGGGGATGCAGATGTGGCTGCACCTGTTCTTCTCTGAGGAGGGGCCGCTGGGTGGCCAGGCCGGGACACCCCCTCCCCTGGGCACGGCTCAATTATGTAAGAAACGAAGCATTATTTCCTTTGCAGGCAAAGCTCTCAGAACACTTAAAATTCAGGGGAGACGCCAAGGAGCAGCTTTTTATAGCTCCCTCCCTTGAAGCAAGTGATAGGGCTTTCAATCAGGCTGTGGGATGCCAATTCCAGTTTTCCAGAAAATTCCATCCCTGGTAGGCATGTCTGCTTAAGGGGTACGGGGGGACAAGGCAGAAAACAGGAAGCTCTGATAAAGCCAAGCTCAAGTCACCGAGGGCTCCGCCCTCAGGAGTCACTCTTAAACCTAGCGGGTCAGGCTCTGCTGGTGTCAGAGGGGAGTGGCTGCCGGGCCAGCCCTGGACCCGAGGGCTCGGGGCATCCAGGTCTCTAGGGGTGAAACTGAGCTCACCGGGCAGCCAAGCCCAACGCCACAAACCGCCAAGGGGGGAGGAGGGCGCGGAGGGGTCTCACCGCCCAGCGTGGGGAGGAGAGGAGCCGGCACAGGCGAGCTGGCCGAGGGCCCCACAGCACGTCCACGCCGTTCCCTGAAGGCCGCTCACTTGCGCAGGGCAGGGAAGCCTCTTCCCACGGAGGCCGTGACAGGAGGCGCGTGCTGGTGGGGCTCTCAGAAGGGCCTGGAGGAATCGTCAAGAACAGAGCAGTGAGCGGCCCCTTGGGGACATGGGCCAGAGCCAGGCGGGGACAGGGAGGCGCCTCCGTTATTCCTCATCCTTCTGCGAGAGCCGACCGGTACCCGCGGCGGCTGCGTGGCCTGCAGCCCTGAAGTCCGGCTGAAAGGCCGCCTGCGCCTCGGGGATCCAGTGGTTTACTGGAAGGAAGTTCCTGCCAGAGGGTTTCTAGCTCACCTGTGTTTAGAACGAAACATTTCGGGTGCTCCCTGGGACAATAAAGTCGGTCCCCCAGAACCACGGGATCAAACATCTGCCCGCGAGGAGTGGCCGCTGTGCATGCCCAGGTGGCACGAGCCTGAGCCTGGCTTCCCGAGGCTGCTGGCCTGGCCAGAGCTGTCTGCACCTTGGCAGCAGGCCCCCACTTACTCACACGCATGCTTGCACGCCCACACACCTCCTACGAAGCAGTCTACTGGCAGACCAGGTTTCTTGTTGGCATACACAGCCAGCTCTCCTGACTGCCTGTCCCTGTGGGTGAGCGTGCCCCACCACACCACCCAAGAGGCTTGGCGATGGGAGGCCACGCTGCCAAGAGCAAACCTTATATCGTACAGGGCCCTGGATGACAGACAAGGAGGCGGCTCTGGACTGCGCAGGGTGGGGAGAAGCTAGGGTACTTCAGGGCCACCTGTCAGAAATGATGGTGGTGATGGTGGTGGTGATGGTGATGGTGGTGATGGTGATGGTGGTGGTGATGGTGATGGTGGTGATGGTGGTGATGGTGATGGTGGTGATGGTGATGGTGGTGATGATGATAGTGGTGGTGATGGTGATGGTGGTGATGGTGATGGTGGTGATGGTGATGGTGGTGATGGTGATGGTGGTGATGGTGGTGATGGTGATGGTGGTGATGGTGATGGTGGTGGTGATGGTGATGGTGGTGATTGTGGTGATGGTGGTTATGGTGATGGTGATGGTGGTGGTGGTAATGGTGGTGGTGATGGTGGTGGTGGTGATGGTGGTGATTGTGGTGATGGTGGTTATGGTGATGGTGATGGTGGTGATGGTGGTGATGGTGGTGATGGTGATGGTGGTGATGGTGGTGGTGGTGGTGGTGGTGATGGTGGTGATGGTGGTGGTGGTGATGGTGGTGATGGTGATGGTGGTGATGGTGATGGTGGTGATGGTGGTGATGGTGGTGGTGGTGGTGGTGGTGGTGATGGTGATGGTGGTGATGGTGGTGATGGTGATGGTGGTGATGGTGATGGTGGTGATGGTGGTGATGGTGGTGATGGTGATGGTGGTGATGGTGGTGGTGATGGTGGTGGTGGTGATGGTGGTGATTGTGGTGATGGTGGTTATGGTGATGGTGATGGTGGTGATGGTGGTGATGGTGGTGATGGTGATGGTGGTGATGGTGGTGGTGGTGGTGGTGGTGATGGTGATGGTGGTGGTGATGGTGATGGTGGTGATGGTGGTGATGGTGGTGGTGGTGGTGGTGATGGTGGTGGTGGGTGATGGTGGTGATTGTGGTGATGGTGGTTATGGTGATGGTGATGGTGGTGATGGTGGTGATGGTGGTGATGGTGATGGTGGTGATGGTGGTGGTGGTGATGGTGGTGATGGTGATGGTGGTGATGGTGGTGATGGTGATGGTGGTGATGGTAGTGATGGTGGTGGTGATGGTGGTGGTGGTGATGGTGGTGATGGTGATGGTGGTGGTGGTGATGGTGGTGATGGTGGTGATGGCGATGGTGGTGGTGATGGTGGTGATGGTGATGGTGGTGATTGTGGTGATGGTGGTTATGGTGATGGTGGTGATGGTGGTGATGGTGGTGATGGTGATGGTGGTGATGGTGGTGATGGTGATGGTGATGGTGGTGATGGTGGTGGTGGTGGTGGTGGTGGTGATGGTGATGGTGGTGATGGTGGTGATGGTGATGGTGGTGATGGTGATGGTGGTGATGGTGGTGGTGGTGGTGGTGATGGTGGTGATGGTGATGGTGGTGATGGTGGTGATGGTGGTGGTGATGGTGGTGGTGGTGATGGTGGTGATTGTGGTGATGGTGGTTATGGTGATGGTGATGGTGGTGATGGTGGTGATGGTGGTGGTGGTGGTGGTGATGGTGATGGTGGTGATGGTGGTGATGGTGATGGTGATGGTGGTGATGGTGGTGGTGGTGGTGGTGGTGGTGATGGTGATGGTGGTGATGGTGGTGATGGTGATGGTGGTGATGGTGATGGTGGTGATGATGGTGATGGTGATGGTGGTGATGGTGGTGATGGTGGTGGTGATGGTGGTGGTGGTGATGGTGGTGATTGTGGTGATGGTGGTTATGGTGATGGTGATGGTGGTGGTGGTGATGGTGGTGGTGATGGTGGTGATTGTGGTGATGGTGGTTATGGTGATGGTGATGGTGGTGATGGTGGTGATGGTGGTGGTGGTGGTGGTGATGGTGATGGTGGTGGTGGTGATGGTGGTGATGGTGGTGATGGTGATGGTGGTGATGGTGGTGGTGATGGTGGTGGTGGTGATGGTGGTGATTGTGGTGATGGTGGTTATGGTGATGGTGATGGTGGTGGTGGTGATGGTGGTGGTGATGGTGATGGTGGTGATGGTGGTGATGGTGGTGGTGGTGATGGTGGTGATGGTGATGGTGGTGATGGTGATGGTGGTGGTGATGGTGATGGTGGTGATGGTGATGGTGGTGATTGTGGTGATGGTGATGGTGATGGTGGTGATGGTGGTGATGGTGGTGGTGATGGTGGTGGTGGTGATGGTGGTGATGGTGGTGGTGATGGTGGTGGTGGTGATGGTGATGGTGGTGATGGTGATGGTGGTGATGGTGATGGTGGTGATGGTGGTGGTGATGGTGGTGATGGTGGTGGTGATGGTGATGGTGGTGATGGTGATGGTGGTGATGGTGGTGGTGATTGTGGTGATGGTGGTGATGGTGGTGGTGGTGATGGTGGTGACGGTGGTGGTGATGGTGGTGATGGTGATGGTGATGGTGGTGATTGTGGTGATGGTGGTTATGGTGATGGTGATGGTGGTGGTGGTGATGGTGGTGGTGATGGTGATGGTGGTGATGGTGGTGGTGATGGTGGTGGTGGTGATGGTGGTGGTGATGGTGATGGTGGTGATGGTGATGGTGGTGATGGTGGTGATGGTGATGGTGGTGATGGTAGTGATGGTGGTGGTGATGGTGGTGGTGGTGATGGTGGTGATGGTGATGGTGGTGGTGGTGATGGTGGTGATGGTGGTGATGGCGATGGTGGTGGTGATGGTGGTGATGGTGATGGTGGTGATGGTGATGGTGGTGATGGTGGTGATGGTGATGGTGGTGATGGTGGTGGTGGTGATGGTGATGGTGGTGGTGGTGATGGTGATGGTGGTGGTGGTGATGGTGGTGATGGTGATGGTGATGGTGGTGATTGTGGTGATGGTGGTGATGGTGATGGTGGTGGTGGTCGTAGTGATTGTGGTGATGGTGGTGATGGTGATGGTGGTGATGGTGGTGATTGTGGTGATGGTGGTGATGGTGATGGTGGTGATGGTGGTGATGGTGATGGTGATGGTGGTGATTGTGGTGATGGTGGTGATGGTGATGGTGGTGGTGATTGTGGTGGTGATGGTGATGGTGGTGGTGGTGGTGATGGTGATGGTGGTGGCGGTGCTGATGGTGCTGATGGTGATAGTGTTTATAATAACAAACCTTGGCCATCATTACTGAACACTTAGGTTCCAGGCATTGTACTAGATGCTGTACACACATGTTCTCACTTAATCATCTCAATCACTTAACAGCTAAGTCAGTGAAGCCAACAGAGAAAGCCACTTGCCCCAGCTCACCCAGCAGCCAGGGGCAGGGTCAGACCATCTGCATTTACCCATCTCTGAACGGGCAGCCCCAGGTCACTAATGGGCTGCTTGGCGACAGCCCTTCTCCCTCCAGCCTGTCTGCAGGAGCTAGCGGGCACCTCTTGTACCCCCTGAGGGGCAGTGGCTGGATGCCCCCCACCGGGGCCCCTTCTCCTGGAACTGGCTCCGTTCCCCTCCCCAGGGGCTCCTGTGCCAGGCGGCTCCCCCAGGGCAACAAAGCCAAAGTAACTCCCCTCCCTTCTTACTGAAGCGCTCCAATTAAAAGCTTTCCCAATTAGCGATCCAGAGGGACGCAGTGCTCAGGCAGCGGGGTCTGGGCTTTTCCTCACTAATTGGCCCCGCTGGACGGCCCCCCGGAACCCACACAGACTCCCCGGGGCTAGGGGAGGACAAAGGCTGGCCAGGCCAGGCTTCTCCAGGGCCTCGCAGGCAGGCATCTCTGCGGGGGGGCAGCGCCTAGTTCCTCGGAGGAGAGATGCCAGACACCCAGCTCGCTTGTGAACGGCAGTGTGTATTCTTCAAGTCTCTCCTGTCGCTGACAAATGTCTAAATGTGTCCCCACAAGCATATTTTTATTCTAACTATCTAAATTGACACATAATTTGAATAGATCCTACCGGAGTGATCCCACATGACGAACAGCACCGGTGGCAACAGATGGGGGCTCCTTCTCGCCTGCGGTGGAGCTCCCCGCCGACATGCCTCCCACGCACAGTGCACCCCGCTGGGGAACGATTCGACGCCAGCCTCGCCTCCACACCCGGGAACACACCCGGCGCCCGCCGCCAGGCTGGGAGTGCAGGCTCGTGGGAGCTCTGGGGGCAGCAGGAGCGGGTAGCGGGTCAGGCCGAGAGCAACTTCCTGCCCGGTGCTCCCCGGCTGCCGTCTGCTCCAGTTATTTCCACGCTGGAAAGGAACACAGCCTGACTCCTCAGCCCCCAGGTCAGGGCCGGCCTGCGACGCTGGAGGCGCCTCCTCTGCCGTGCGCTGGTGTGGGCGGCCGCACCCGCCACAGTGGCCAGTGAGTCCTTCTCCAACAGAAAAGCCTACCCCGCCCCCACCCACTGCAGAGCAAGGGGCGTCTCTTCCAGTGGCCCTGGCCCAGGCGCCCCAACCCTAACAGGCCGGCAGGGCTGTCCAGATGCTCCACAGTGGCCTGACACAAGCGCAGTGCGTGCAGGACCCTCAGACAGCCACCAGTCCTCGCCCGAGGGGCGGCGGGCGGGCTGACGCCCCCAGATACTGGCTCTGAAGCAGAGGGTGCTGGGGTGGCCTGGTTGCTCCCGCCCGGAGAACCGTCGCCTGAGAAGTCAGAGCAGGATCTGCTGGTCTTTCCAAACACGGCAGGCAGCTCAGGCGGCTGAGCCCAGCGTGCTCTCAGCGACAGCGGCCACTCCTGGTGTCCTCGCCCGAAGCCCCCAGGGCAGCATGAATTAAACATCTCGTTTAAACTCCCCTCCGTCCTTGGCCTCCCTGGTGGCGCAAGGGGTTAAGACGCAACCTATGAAGCAATTCACAGCCTCTGCAGCACAAGTGCCATCCCGGGCCGGCCAGGGAGCAGCCCACATGGCACAGCAGACCTCTCCTGGCTCCCCACCGCTCCCCTCAGCAATGCACTTTGGTCAATCTGCCTGTTCTGCTCCCCCCTCTGGGAATCCTCTCACCCCCCACACCTCTGGCCTGTTCCCCAGCCCTTGTATGCATAAATAAATCTTTAAAATAATAAAAATAAAAATAAACTCACCTCCGACCTACAGCACACACCCACGAGGGCAGGACCCCGCGCCTCACCGCCCCCCGAAGCGCGCTCCAATCTCCTCACAGACGGAGGGGAACCGTGAACCCCGGAAAGTCAGTCTGAAAACCCACAATAGAACCAAAGATACACATTCGCCGCAGAATCTCTGAGAGGCGCCCATATTAGGGGCCACACCC
Source organism: Talpa occidentalis (assembly GCF_014898055.3). Lineage (NCBI taxonomy): Eukaryota > Metazoa > Chordata > Mammalia > Eulipotyphla > Talpidae > Talpa > Talpa occidentalis. The sequence goes on from NW_023601433.1 coordinate 1,499,091, forward strand.
CAAGGACGAGCAGCCCTGCCGGGTGCTGGGTGGGTGGGTAGGCCGGGACGGAGGGGAGTCAGAGTGGAAGGCGTGAGCGGCAGAGGAGCGTGGACGGTGCAGGCACCCTGGGCGCCGAGTCAGGGCAGCTGGACACTGGGCGGTGAAGGGGAAGCTCGTGGCCAGAGCAGGGGTGGGCAGGCCTGGCCGCAGACACCACGGGCAGGTGAGAAGCCCCAGCACAGGCCGGGCGGGGCCGGCCACAGCCCAGCTGCAGCACAGCGGCCCGGACTCTACCCGGGGCCTCATGGCAGCCGGAGGCTCCCTCAGCGCAAAGGACACGCGTCTGGTGTCCTTTCTATGTCGCTTGAGCAAGCCGGAGCAGAGGAGCTGGGCTTATCACGATGTCCAGGCCCACGTCCGGAAAGACTGCCCACCCTCGAGCCAGCGCCGGATCACAGTGCGTCCGGGCGGGGGCCCGGCCTGTGCGAGGCACCAGAGGCACCGCGGAGAGGGGAGGCCCGTCCACGCGGGCACAGGTGGGGAGACAGAGACGGAGCCAGCGGCCCGGCAATGGCCGCGGGCCGGCAGGGCTGCAGGGACGAGGGGTGGCCACGTCAGCAAGGGCGGGGGCGGCGTGGAGCTAGTCTCGGGGAGCTGGGGAGACTGGGCAGGGGGCCTGACGCGGACACCTGAGAGCCGGGTGTCGGGCGGGGCGGAGGGGGTCACAGCGCGAGGCCTGCTGTGGGAGCCGGCCCCGCCCAGGGCAGCCAGGAGCAGCGCGGCTGGCTGGGCCGGGGCCACCCCGTGTCCAGCAGGGGGGTTTAAAGAGGACAGGGATGGGACCCGCTGTGCCACGCCAACGCCCGTCACTGGGGCTCCGGCCTGGGGGGATGCCGCGAGGCCCCACAGTGGAAGCTGGGGCGAGCCCAGGAGGAGGTGCCGGGTCAGGCCTAGCGGGGGAGCTGGGATGGGGGTGGACGCAGCCAGAGAGCCCCGAGGCAGAACCCCGGACCCGCGGGCAGGCTGAGCATGGGGGCACCGGCGGGGGGTGAGAGGAGCCGGCACCACACGGGGACGCGGTGGCGGGAAGCCGCTCCAGGGAGGGGAGGCGGGAGAGGGTCTGGGGGCTCCCCGGGGGGCGGGGCAGGCGGTGGGGCCTGGACCTTGAGGTGTTTTCACATGAAGGGGAGCAAGGAAGTGGGATGGAGGGGAGAGGACGTGGGTGAGACGCAAAGGCCCAGGCGCCCAGGGGGCGGCCTCGAGCCGCAGGTGGCCCTGAAGTCCGTCCAGCAGCCCCACCCCCGGGTTCACACCCCCAGGAGTAAGGACGCGCTTTCAGGGGCACAGGCACCCACGGTCACCGCAGCGGCCAGAGGCGGGGCGTGCCCGGTGCCCCGAGCGGGGCCGGGAAGGAGCGAGCCCCCACCACGGAGCCCCCCACCACGGAGCCCCCCACCCCCGTCCACGCAGCACAGCCTGGCAGAGTCCCTGGCCCCGCGCTCCCCCCCGCCGGGCTCGGCGGGGAAAGGATGACACGGGTTCTATTTTCAGTCAAAACGGCTCCTCCACCCCCAGCCTCGGCCCCTCTCAACTTACAGGCGGGCGCTGCGGGCAGCACAGGGCGGGACGGCGGGACACACGGCCACGGGGCCACCGGCACAGCCGCCCCAGACCCGGTCCCCGCGGCCCGGGCCCCGCCGCCCCTCCGGCCTCCCCCCAACAAATACTATCTTCTGCCGTTTCCCCGAAGCTTTCCTGAGTAAACGCTTCCCCTTCCTCGGGCTGCCCCATCCCCACGGCCCCGCCGGCGCCTGCTCCGAGCTTCACCGCCAGCCCCGGGCGCGCGACCCCCGTCTTCCCACAAATGTTTGGGGTGTTTCCTCCGCATGAAACCCGAGGCCTCCGAGACCCCAGGTTCAGGGAGCAGCGGCTCTGCCTCGGGGTCCCTGGGGCTGTTACAGAAACCGCTGCTGGGGCAGCCTCCAGGGGAGGGCGCCCCGCCGGCCCCGCTGCCTTTGCTCCCCGGGGCTCCGGCCCCTCCACGGGCCGCCGCCCCAAGGAGCGGGGACCGGTGACCGTGACCGACTCCAGAGACTCACGGGGGCACAGCCGGGCCGCGGAGAGGGGCCGCCCCTTCCCCTCCTCACCAGCCCCCACGGGAGAGCAGGAGCTGGGGTGCCCCAAGTCTCTGGCCCCCAGGACCCAAGGAAGCCATGTCCAGCGCAGGGGGCGCAGAGCCAGCTCAGGTGCGCTCGCCCGGCGCCTGCGACGCCCCCACGCCCGCCAGGCTGCGGCCCACTGCCCCCAGTCGACCCCGCCGGGCCTCGCCCCCTGGCCCGCAGAGTGGACCCTCCTGGCCCGCAGAGCGGACCCTCCTGGCCGGCAGAGCGGACCCTCCTGGCCCGCAGAGGGGACCCTCCTGGCCGGCAGAGGGGACCCTCCTGGCCCGCAGAGGGGACCCTCCTGGCCGCAGAGGGGACCCTCCTGGCCCGCAGAGCGGACCCTCCTGGCCGGCAGAGCGGACCCTCCTGGCCCGCAGAGGGGACCCTCCTGGCCCGCAGAGGGGACCCTCCTGGCCGCAGAGGGGACCCTCCTGGCCGCAGAGGGGACCCTCCTGGCCGGCAGAGCGGCCCGGGCGCCGGCTCCGGGCGGGCCGCGCGGCTCCCCCCGCACCAGCACCACGTGCGCGCGAGTGCGCCCCGGACCCCGCGCGGCGCCCCCCCCCCCCCCCCCCCGCTCCGCGGAGCCCACGCCGGCCCGTCCAGCACTTCGGGCCAGAGCGGAGCCGGCCAGGCGGCCCAGCGTCCCTGCGGCCCGTCCAGGGCTCGGCGCGCGGCCTCACCTGGGCCCCCGGCCGCCGTCCATCCTCCCGGGGCCGGGCTGCGGGCGGGCGCGGCTACCCGGGGCTCCCCCGGCCCAGGGAAACTTCCATCCCCACCCCGGCCGCGCGGAGCCGGCGACACCTCGGCGCGGGGGGCGCGGGGCGCGGGGGGCGCGGGGGGCGCGGGGCGCGGGGGGCGCGGGGGGCGGGGGGCGCGGGGCGCGGCGAGGGAGGCGGGCGCCCGGGCGGGGACCCGGCCCGGAGCCCGCGCGCCCGGCGGAGGCGCGGGGCCGGCGGCGGCTGCGGGCGCGCGCCCGGGCGCGGGGGCTCCGGGGCGGGCGCGCGCGGCGCGGCGCGGCGCGGCGCGGCTCGCTCACCCCATCTCCGGCGCTGCTGGCGGCCGCTCCGACGGGCCCCGGCTCGCTGGCTGTCCGCGCGCTCGGCCGCCGCTCCCCGCGGCCAGGCGGGGCCGTGCGCGGTCAGCCCCGGCGCCGCTCCATGCCGGGTGCGCGGGGCGCCGCCGGGCGCGGGCGGGCGGGGGCCGGGGCTGGGCGGCTCTCCCGGGCGGCGCCCTCGCTCCCGCGCCCCGCCCCTCCTTACGTAACCCCGGGGCCCCGGGCCGCGGCGGGGCGCGGGGGGCGGCGGGGCGCGGGGGCGCGGGGGGCTGCGCGCCGCCGCCCGGGCCGGCTGGCCTCGGCGCGCTGGAAGCGGGGGGCGCGCGCCGGCCTCTGCCCGGGGTGGGCGCCCCCGCCCCCAGCCGGAGGGACCCGGGCGGCGCTGAGTCCCCGGCCGGGACTCGCACAAGGTCACGCCCGCGGTCGGAGCCGGGGCTGCAGAGGCGGGGTGGGCACGACGCGCCCCTCCTGGGGACACCCCAGCCTTCACCCTCCTCTGCCGGCTGGTGCCCCAAAGCCACGTGCAGGGAGGACCTGCGCCCCGAGCGAGGGGCTGGGACTCTCAGCCAGAGGCTCGGGCTTTGTGCTGGAAGGAGGGTGGGGATGGCACAGTGGGCCACTGGGAGCGGCTCTTCCCCCCCGGGGCTCTGCTGCCGCGGGGCCACCCAGCCTGCCGCCCTCCTCTGGGCCTTCCAGGGGACGTTTCCTGCCGAGAACTCCAGGCCGCAGGCCCCGGCCCCCAGCACAGAGCCGGGGACCCTCCCCGCAGCTCACGGCCACAGCGTCACCTGCTGACCCCTTCCGGGCTGCGCTCAGCACTGCGGTTGGCAGTGCCCCCGACACTGGCCCATCTGGCGGCTTCATGCTCCAGGAGCTCCCTCCCCATGTCCCTGGCGTGTGCCCGAGGCCCTTCCCTGTGTGCCGTGCTGTCCAGCGCCCTTCCCCCCAAACCCCCCCAGGGATAGCCCTCCTCCCCAAAGCAGGCCTGGGCAGGGTCTGCTCGCAGCCTGGGGGGTGGTCCCCGGCAGATCCCTGGCGCAGGTGCTCGCTACTGGCCTTCGGCCACTTCCTAGTGGAAGCGCTTCCCACCCCAGCGCACTGGAGTCTGCTCCCTTCTCCCACCACAGCTGGCGCTCTCCCAGACATCTGTGCACGCTCTGGGGTCTGGGGTCGGGCCTTTGGCTCCTCCCTGCGCCTCCTGTGCCTGTCACTGCCTGAAGGTCCTTCGTAAATGTTTATTGAATGACTGAATGAGCGAACGGACCAGACCACAGACACGCAAACGGACGGGTCTGTCAGCACAGGAGAGCCCGTTCAGGCCAAACTGATCAGAACCTGGTCCTGCACACTCTCCATAGGAGCCGAGTGGCAGTGGGGTGGGGTCTGGCCGGTCCTGGAGGGCCTGCTCTGCTGGGCCCAAGCCTGGCTGGGGGCTTCCTGGCTCCACGGGTGGAGAGGGCACACCCACGTCGCCCTGGGAAGATGCAGCAGGCGAACGGGCGAGGCCGGTGAATCACTGGGCACACAGCAGCAGGGACAGGCGTGCGCCTGCCAGTCGCATGAGGCTGGGTGCCCGTGAGGAGCCGGGTGTGGCCCTGGGCGAGGAGGGAAGGGCAGATCAGACAGGATCGGGAAGAGCTGCCCTCCCCTCCCCGCGTGGGGCTGCACCAGCGGGGAGTGGCCTCCCCCTCCCTCCACCGCTCCAGGCCCAGGCCCCGGCCAGCCTCTGAGGGTTCCCAGACACCCGGAGCCTGTCTCGGCACCGCCCGTCCCTATTGGCAGTATTTCATCATCTGGGAGTTCCCCCCAGAGGGGCCGCGTCACCCCCTCTCCGCCTCCCCCCCATCGCAGCCAATATGGTGCCCTTTCCTGAGGGAAATCCGCCATCAGCAGCATCTGGGCCCGTCGTCAAGGCAGGTGGTGGTGAAGGCTCTGCCTTCGTGAGGGGAGAAGGCCGCGCTGGCTGCAGGCGCGCAGGGGAGCGGAGATGTGAGTTAGAGGGACGGAGGGGCCAGGCCGGGGAGGCAGGACCCTGGGGGGAGCAGGGGGGAGTTGAGGGGACTCTGTCCTGGTGGGCGCCGCTGTCTAAAGGAGGCAGCGGGAAGGACGCTTGCTGCCCGCGAGAGCGCGTGTGCGCAGGCGGGGTGGGAGCCCAGCCCCAGAGGCCCCTGGTGGCGTGGAGCCGGGACCCCGGAGACAGGTAGATACTGAGCCGGGTCAGCAGGCAGGACGCCCCGCCCCGCCCCGCCCCGCCCCGAGGCCGGGAAGGCCAGACCCCGAGGGCAGCGCTCGCTGGGACACTCGCGGCGCTATCCGTGTGGGCTGCAGAGGCCAACGGGCTGCGTGAGGGGCATGAGCCCGGCAGGTCAGGCCAGGGGCTCCGCGCACCGGCTCCTCCTCTCCGGCCTCCCGCCACTGGGCCTCAGCGCCCGTCAGCGTCCTGCTCCTCAGCCCTGCAGGCGCAGCTCCTGGGCCACCAGCAGCCCCGGGCAGGGAAAGGCAGGGATGGCTGAGCGCCCTGTACCAGGAGGGAAGCCGGAGCTCCAGGAAGGGAAGGACAGGCAGAGGGGGACACGCTGCCCCGCGGGCCTCAGTGGCCACAGCCGCAACGTCTGAGCCACGGACTGAAGTGCCGTGGGCACAGGTCACCGGGGGAGGGGGCGCGGAGCACCCCAGAGGCCACGCTGACTCGAGTGGGGAGGAGACAGCGAGTGGGCATCCAGCGGGAGCTGGAGCCGGCACCCCACACCCCTCTCTCCGAGCAGGTTGGTCCTAGCGGCTTAATGACTTGCTTCTAAAGAACCCGGCGTGGAAAGGAAAAACAGCAACTTTTTGGTGGAAAACCTGGCAGAGCCTGCCATGCCCAGCAGCCCCGGCTGGACCGTGGGGATGCGCCAGGCTGTGGGCACAGACCCCGGGAGGCTCTGCGGCGGGGCGGTGCCTCCTCCCCAAGCCCACAGTCTGAGAAATCATGAGAAACACACCGAGCCACCTTGAAGAATATTCTACAAACGCCCAACCTGTGCCCCTCCCGGCCACCAGGGCGTGAAACCCACGGGGAGCTCAAGAAGGGCACCACCGGGGAGGGCACTGCACCTGGGGGGGACCCCCGGTGCGGGTGGCGCAGCCGGGTCGCATGTGGGGGTGCTGGGAGGGCATCTGGAGCCTCTCATGCCCTTGGCGAGTTTTCTGTTCGTCTAAAACTGCCCTACGGTAGAAGTCGATGAGAAGAGGAAGGAGCCCTGGGGGTCTCCTGCGCACACGTCAGACAGGCCAGCGCGGGGGCCGGCAGTGACCCGCGAGTGACCACAAGCCACTCCAGAGGGCGCCTGCACCGCTGTCCCCACGGCCCAGCTCTCGGTCGCCGCCCACTGGGGCCGCGCTCAGGGAGGCCACGCGCCGAGGGAACAAAGGTCCTCCGCAGAAATGAAAGGGAAGCCGCACAAAGCTCTCCCCGTCACCTGCGCAGCATCCGGACGTTTCCGTCTGTTCTATTTTTGAAGGCGGCGCTGCCCACGACCACCCGGGCGACTCGAGCCTGGCACCGCTCTACTTTTTTCTTTGTGTGGCAGAATTAGGCTCGCCGCGTCAGGATTTCTGCTGCTGGGTGCGGGGATTTCGAGCATTTTCCCTTCTGGCCATGAAAGGTCTGTGCTCCCGGCTGCATCGGACACGAAGGCCTTCCAGCCAGCCACCGAACGGCCGCCCGCGGGCCCGCAGCAGCCCGCCCGCCCTGAGGCCTGTGCAGGGACGCCGAGAGCGTTTATTCTTCCCACAAACCTGGCGCTCCCTCCGCCGTGCCTGGGGCCGTGTCGGGGGTGAGGTGACATCAGGGCGACAGAAACGTGGCGCACAGGAGGGTGGGGGGATCGGTCAGACGCCCCTCGAACGTGCCCCTGTCAACCGGCCTGGGTGGGCCAGAGGCGCCTCCTCTAGGCGGCGGGGCGCGGCGGGGCCTCCCGCGGGGACACGCAGGTGCAGACGGAAGAGCAAGGAGGTGTCCGCCGGGGGGGCGGCGGCCCCAGGCCAGGAGGCCGTGCGAAGGCCGCGGTGGGCCGGAGCCGGAGAGCCCGCGGGCGGGGCGGTCAGGGGGTCAGCACGCAGGGAGGTCAGCCAGGCCGTGGTGAGGGGCGGGACCGGCCTGTGAAGGCCTGAGGATCTGGGCTCGCTCCAGAGGCCCCGGGACCCCAGCCTAGCGGCGGGGAGAGCCGCTGCGGCGCCCCCGCGGAAGCGCTCCTGGGAGCGGCCGGCCGGGGACCGTGACGCCATGGCGCCCGGGCAAGGGGCTCTCACGGGAGCCGGGCGGCGGACAGAGGGAGGGAAGGGGCTAGAGGCGGAGGCCGGCGTCGCGTGCACCGCGGGGCCTGGGCGGACTGGCCGGGCGCGGCCCCGGAGGTCACAGCCGGGCAGTCTCCGCGGCGCGGCGGTGCCGTGTGGTTGTCTGACGCCGTTACTGCAGCTGAGCAGACCTGGAGGGCAGGTGCCGTGTGCCCTGCTGGGGTGGCAGAAAGCGCTGGGCACAAGCCCAGAAGGGGGGCCTTGCTTGGCCGAAACCCTTGTCTCAGACCCCGGCCCCAGTCTCTGCCCCTCCGGGCCTCCTGCCCACGCTGCCAGGTGCGTTCTGATGACCCCCGTCCACCAGGCCCGGGGTCGGGTCCAAGATCCTTCATGTGCCCGAGGCCTCCACCCGTGCCGACCCCCATCTCGCCCCTGTCGCCCCCACACGGGCGCTCCCTGCCCTCCCCTCACGGCCTTGACCGCGCAGTGACTCGGGCTCTGCGGGGAATGAGGAACCCGAGGCGCCCGCGGGGCCTGCGCAGGGGCAGGAGGAGTGGCTCTAAGGCCGGCCACCCTTGGGGGGCTGAGCTCTGTGGGCCAGTGGCATCTGGCCGGCGGGCAGGGGACACGCCCGGGGGCACCTGGAAGAGCTGGGAAGGGCTGGCTTGGACGGGGGCCGGGGTCAGGGCCAGAGCCGGGGGCCGGGAGCGCGAGACGGAGGAGGAGGGCCCGGGTTCCCACTTGGAGACGCAGGGCAGATGGCGAGCCTGCCCAGGGCTTGGGCCCCGGGTGGCAGCATGGCCGGGCAGGAGGAGGGGAGGCGCGTGGGCCCGCGGAGAGGCTGGGCCGGAGCGCGACAGGGCAGGCGGCAGTGCCAGGCGGGCGGGCGCAGCGAGAGGGCGGAGCACAGGCAGCCTGGGCCCCGGGAGCAGCCCCTGCCAGGTGCCCGCACCCCAGGGGCTGGATGGGCCGAGTGTCGGACCAAGTGTCTTTCTTTTAACGACGCGACTACCTGAAAACTGAAAGCAGAGCATAAACACACGAAGCCCTGCGCAGCGGGAACAGTGGGTTTGCAATCCACGTCAGCGCCCAAATATTGACTGATGCCTACGGCGCGCCAGACTGGCCAGATGGCTGCTGTGGGCACCTGCCAGACACAGCCAGCCGCCTCCCGCGGGAGTGCCGCCCCGCCCGCCACCCCCTCCACCCCTGTCTATCCCCTCCCCCGCCCCCCTGCCCCCCACCCCCGCCTGCCTGGGCTCCCAGCAGGGCCCCTGTGCACCGCCAGCCACCGCCCCCCAGCCTTCCTCCCTGAGCCCCAGGAGATGGCACGGCTCCCAGGCTGGCCCAGCCCTCAGGCTCCCTCTGGGCAGAGCAGCCTGATCTGGCAGTTGACCCAGAAACGCCTTTTTCTGGCCATTTCCAACCACCTCTTCCACAGCTGGCCCCTCGGGGTCTCCAGAAGTTTCCTTCCTGCTACTTTGGAGTTGTGGCGGGACAGTTAGTGTGAAGGACTTTGGATCAAGTCAATACCTCGCTGCTCCGTCAAAGCAGAGCCACGTGAGGGTCCTGGGAGACGCAGGGTCCCCCTGCTGCCTGCACAGGGTCCCCCTGCTGCCTGCACCAGGGGTGGGGGGCAGGGCAGAGCTCCCTAGCGGGCCCGCCAAGGCACCCGCTCTCTGTCCACATGGCCTGCTGGCCCCGTCTGATCTCATGGAAATGTCTCCCCCCTCGGAGTCCTGTCCCTTCACCTGCCAGGCCCCGGGCTCTCCAGCCCTGAGCCAGCTCCTGGGCCCTTGGGGCAGCTCGGGGCAGCTTCCTGAGGAGGCTGCTCGGCTTGTGCTTTACCCCAGGAGGCCCCGAGCACCAGCACCACCCACCTGCCTCTTCTAGGACCCCCTCTGGGAAGGAGGGGGAGGCTGGCCACAAGGGAGATACGTTCAGGGCCAGAGGCCGAGCCCCAGGGTGAGCGAGCACAGGAGGACGGGACCAGCCAGCCAAAGGCAGGACAGGAAACAGGCACCGGAGGAGGAGCCCCCAGGACGCCCCCTGCCCCGTGGGTCTCAGGCCACTAGCCGGGTGTGGGTGGGGGTCTGCCTGCCTGGCGGTGCGGGGAGAGGGAAGCACAGTCCGTTAGCCGTGGGCGCCTGGCTGCTGGGCTGTGCGGGCCCAGGCTCCTCCGACATAGGTGGGGCCTGCAGCTCCAGCCCCTGGCGCCCCAGGACGCCCGCAGCCCCTCCCGCACAGGCGGCCCCTCCGCCCCCAGCGCCACACGCAGGCCTGCTCCCGCCCAGGCCCACCCAGTTGGTCCAGCTTCTGGCTCCCTGGCCCCTGGCTTGGGTCCCCATGGCTAAGGGGTGACAGTGAGTCCTGATTTAGAAACCAAGAGCCTGGGGGCACCGGTCAGGCACTTGCAGGGACGGACAGACAACAGGCAACGTCACCTTCTCCGGACGCCCCGGGGGCCGCCCTGTGGAAAGAAGCCGGGAAGGGTCACCCTCCAATTCGAGGCGTCTACAGGGAGACACTGGACACCGCGGTGCCCCCGAGGTGAAATTCCACCCGCCCTTCTGCCGCCAGCCACCCGCGGGCCTGAGGCCCACCCCAGGCGGCTCTCTCCTGCAGCGGGACCGTCACTTCTCCACGAGGACGGGGCCTCTGGATCGCGGGCGCTCGCCGCAGGAAGGGGCTGCCGACGCCCGCAGCCGCTGGGGGGTGGGCTGCCAGGCCAGGGTGCAGGCCTGTTGGGCACGCAGGGCCTGCAGAGCCCACAAGCGCCGGGACAGTCGGGGCCCAGCACCGTGACCATGACGGAGGCCACGGGCGGGGGCTGCGTCCGAGCAAGGACCCTCGGCCTCTCACAGGCACGTCTGCCGGGGCCTGGGGGGCCAGGAGCCAAGGAGCTCTGGGCAGCAGGGGTCTGAGGGCCGGAGTGGCCTGCGATGAGGCCCCCCCGCGGGCTCTGCCAGACAGGCCTCCTCCCTCCCCAACGGGCCCCCTTCCCCGGAAACAGACCATGGGCCCCCGGGCTGTCAAGGCCCCTGAGCCCCCATCTCTCTGTCTCAACTCCAGGCCTCCTCCCCACAGCGGCTGGTGTGACCCCCGCCCCGCGGCTCCTTGGGGCCGCCTGGGCCCTGGTGCTCCCCGTGGGCGGGTGGGCGAGAGCGCACGCGGCCTCACAGCTCCTTGGGCGGGCTCAGGCCGTCTGGACGTCTGTAGCTCCCGTTTGACGAGAAGGGTCGACGAGCCTCCTCCCTGGCAGAGTTCAGCATCCAGCGCCCACCGGGCGGGTCAGGGCCAGGTCCAGGCCAGGGCAGCCGGCATGAGTCCAGGCCAGAGGCGGCGTCTGCCTCCGCGCAGCGTGGGATCCAGCGGCAGGAGCCCAGCCTCTGGCTTCTGGATGTGTCCGCGAGGCCTGGGCGCGCCCTCACGCCGCGGTGAGGGGGTCAGGACCTGGGTGCTGGCCCCTCCGCAGGGGCACAGGGCACACCCCTCCGCCCGGACAGGGGCTCCCGGGCCCTCCCCCAAGAACTTCCCCGGGGTGGCTCGAGATGGCGGCCGGCGCGGGAAGACGTGCGCTGAGGTGGCCGTGGCCTGCTCCGCCTCGATGCCCCTTCCAGCCCCGGCCGGCGCGGCGTCTCCAGCTGCAGTTCTCGCCGCGGGCAATGTAACTACAAGCTCAAGCAGAGTGCACCTGGAAGCGGCCCAGGTGTGAGTCGCCGCCTCTGCCGAGGCCAGGCCGGGCCCAGCGCGCCGCACTGACCAGCCACAGGCCTCAGAGCGCCGACCAGGCCGAGGCAGCAGTCCGCTCGCTGAACTTTTAATCATTAGCTTTGCCCCCAGTGCTTTCTCGGCCAAGGACTTGTCTGTGCTCTGGCCGGCGCCCTGGGGCCGGGTGAGCCAGCAGATGCAGGGCGTGGGGCGCCCCCTGTTCCCCCGGCTGCTGTTCTCTGCTCCAGGAGTAGAGCGAAGTGCAGAGGCTGAGTCTCAGCAGCCGCCTGAGCCCAGCAGACCCCAGGCCTGGCCGTCCCCCACCCCCCACCCCCTGCGAGGCAGAGGGCCCCTGGGGCCGGCGCTCCTCAGGGCCTGTCCTCCTTCAGCTCAGGCCTCGTTGCTCCAGCCTGAGAGGCCCAGTAACTACCATTTAATTTTAATTTTTTAAAGATTTATTTATTTCTACAAGAACTGGGGTACAGGCCAGAGATGCAGGAGGGGGAGAGAACTCACCAGAGACAGAACGGGGAGCAGAACAGTGAAATCCACTGCTGAGGGGAGCAGCGGGGAGCCAGGAGGGGTCTGCCACGCCATGCAGGGATCTCCCTGGCCGGCTGGGAATCAAACCCGCGCTGCAGAGGCTGTGGACAGCTTCACAGCGCCGCGCTCAACCCGCTGTGCCACGGGGAGGCCCGGCCCCCTCATTTCGACTGTCCTCTTGGGACCACAGCAGAGTGTTCCCTCAGAACCTCCCCTGCTCAGAACAGCCTGTCAGGGGCTTTTCTGGGGGGTGAGGATGAGAGGGAACTGCTGTCCTCGGAGCCCTGTCCCGGGCGCTGGAGAACCAGCTCTGCCGCTGCCGTTCAGGAACGCGCGTGGGCTGCAGAGCAGCAGCTGGGTCCCGCTGGGGGCTCCATCCTGCCCACCCTGCGCGAGCTCGAGCTCGGCCCCTCTGCAGAGGGGAGCCCTGGTAGGGAGAACGCTTTGCCCTGGGGGAGGAGGTGCCCGCCTGCCACGGGGAGTCAGAAGGTGGAACAAAAGCCAAAATCCACAGAGACAAGCATTTCCCCAGGCGAGCCGGGTGGGCAACTCACATCCCAACTATGATGCACGATGTTACCTGGGCCTGAGGGGCTGGGGGGTAGGTGGAGTTGAGCCCCGAGGGCTGCAGGAGGGAGACCTGAGCTCTTTCCCTGAAGAATATCCAAGCAGAAGGGCAGCCTCCCTCCCCACACCCCAGACTGCCCACAGATCCTGCTTCTGGGGCTCCACAAGCCAACACCCCACCCCCAGCCATCTCGGCTCACCCTGCGCCCATCTTTCTGCTCAGGTCTCTTCACTTTGACGCCTGCTGCTCCCGCTCCCCTTCACTTGACTCTTCAACTAGAAGTAATTATGCTCTGCACTTTCAAACTTCCGGCCCCGCGGGGGCCTCCCTGGTGGTTAAGTCTCAGCACTGTGAAGCTTCCGCAGCCACCACAGCCTGAGTGCGATCCCCAGCCAGGGAGCTACCCACATGGCGCGGCAGACCTCTCCTGTCTCACCCGCTGCTCCCCTCAGTTTCAGTCAGTCTGCCTGTTCCGCTCCCCACTCTGCCTCTGGTGGATCCTCTCACCCCACTCCCTACCTCTGGCCTGCGCCCCAGCTCTTGTATGCATAAGTAAATAAATCTTTAAAAAAAAATAATTCCACCCGCCGCGGCAGATAGCCCGCAACAGGCGCGGCACAAGCTGTGGAGTGAGAGGCAGGACAGCAGGGCCCGGGCGGCTCTGGGGACTGTCGAGTTCTACCTGAACCGAACCAAATACTCGCGGACGAAGCTTTGCATCTGGCTCTGGAAAATGAGCAAACGGACGAGGAGCGCCAAGGGGAAGCAGCTCCCGCTGCAGAGGCCAAGGCCGGCCTGGCGGCAGCTATTTCCCAAGAGCTACGGCTGCCAGGGGCTGGCTCAGGGTGAGTGGGCACAGGCAGAACCGGCTCCCCCCGCAGCCACGCCGCGCGGAGGGTGCAGGCCGTGTCTGGGTGGCGGGGAGGAGGCCCTGGGGTGGGACGGGGTGCGCCCGAGCGGGTGGAGTCCAGCATGAGGCCGGGTTCCTGCTGTGGGGATCTGGGGGGACACCGGCTCCGAGCGAGCCGGGGAGGCTGACACGCGGGTCAGGAGCGGGACGCGCTCATCCGGGCGCGCCAGGGGGGCTGCAGACGTGCACGCGGGGTTGCCCGCTCGGGGCTGGTAGCGGAGCCATCAGCGAGCCCACACGGCCGGCACGAGCAGGCCCCGCCCGCTCGCACTTAGGGCCGAGCAGGGGCCGGAGGGGAGCGGTGGCCGGGGCGAGGTCAGGGCGGCGGTGAGCGTGGGGCGGCCGTGCAGCCGTGAACCGAACGGGAGGTTTTGGAGACGCTGACTTTGGCCCCAGGTCAGGTTCTGGGGGGGCCGGGCGACGCGTCCCGGGCGGAAACCTGACCACGGACAGCTGGGCGTGCGTGTGCAGGTGTGGGGTGTCCTCCGCGGGGAAAGGCGATCTGAGCTCTCCCGAGCAGGACCGGGTGTCAGTTGTCTTGGGGCTGGAGAAACCGGGGTGGTTTACATGCAGGTGGGGGGAGCAGCCCCGGGGAGACACGGAAGCAGAGACACGAACACGTGGGGGAGCGTCCAGAAAGCAGGGCGCCGCCCGACAGGGGCAGCGAGGGCTGCCGGGGCGGGGGACCGACGGTGGCTATGGGGTGGGAAGCGGGGAACCAGCTGGAGCCTCAATTCATCTGTGGACGAGGAACAAAGTGAGAGAAGCAGGGCCGGCGGCGGGGCGAGACGCGCGAGAAGCCGGGGGTGGGGGGCTGCGACCGCTCTCGCCTCCCCGCCAGGGCTTTCTGCTCCTTAGCCGCTGGCGTGGAGGGGGCTTGGGCCCTGCACACAGTTTTAGGTGGGGCTCCGGGAGCCGCCCTTTCCAACGAGCCCACGGCGAGGCTGGCTCTGCCCAGCGCAGCACGGCCAGCACCGCCGCGGCCTCGCGCGTGGGGCGGCAGCAGAGGCAGGTCCGCGGCAGGGCAGGCCCGCAGCAAGCACCCGACTCACTCCTGCCACTTGCCAAGGCTCAGAAAACGCTCTGGCTCCCAAACTATGGTGATGGCTTCACGCAAGGAAATTCTGGAAAGTGACCTAGCGGGAAGGCGCTCGAGGGAGGCAGAGGGCGGGTGGACTCTGGACGGTCACACATTCCCAGAGGCCCTTTCTAGTGGGGCGCACGCTGGCCACGGCGGGGCAGGCCCGGGCGTGACGCAGCGGGGCGGGCGGGGCGGTGGCACCGAGGGTGGGAGAGGACGCCGACGACGGCCCTGCCAAGTGGAACAGAGACAGGCAGACACTGTGCCAGCAGAGCCCGAGTCTCTCCCACTAGATGCCAACGCCTGGGCCTTGACGTGTGAGACGTGGGGAGGAGAGAAAGTGCCTTTCGCCCAACCAGGCTTTGGAGCGGGCCGTCGCCCGGCCGACTCGGTCCGATTCACATCCCGGGGCCTGCACATCCCGGGGCCCGCTTGTCTGCAGCCCTCTGGGGCCTCTTCCCGGTTGGCAGCACACGCCGTGCCACTGGCAACACCGTCTGCAGCTCCCGGGCAGCCCGGGCAGAGGCCCTGGTGGGAGGAAGCTGCGGCGGGAGCTGGATCCCGTCATCCCTGACGAGAACAATCCGTGCGCTGAGCGCCACGGCGACGGGGACGGGCCTCTCGCCACCGCCCTGGAGATCGCGCGTCACTTGGGGACGCAGCATCGATGTCCCCGTCCCGCCAGCGCGCACACGCCATCCCCCTTCGCCCGCGCCGGCGCCCCCACCACGCGCAGCCTTGAAGCCTGGCGCTCGCCCTGTGGCGCAGAGCAGCGAGGCGAGGCCCCGTGCCGCGGAGGAGAAAGGCAGCCTTAGGGGACAGGGCTCTGTCCGGGTCAGGAGAACCGAGGGCAGCGCCGTCAGTTCTCAGGTCTTGCTTAGGGTCACGCGAGTTCTCCCTGGGCCCGGCGCTCCGGAGGACGCCCGCGGCCGGGCTGGGGCGGGGGCGAGCGGGGCGGGGAGGGGGCCTGACGGACACGACACAGGGATGGACGGGCTCGGGAGCCTGCACTTGCGCTCGCGCTCTGGGCACCGCTGTTCTGCCCCGGGCGGTTGAGGAGCCCCTCAGCTGTTCGCGCTGCTCTGGAAACGTGAGATGAGCCTCCCTCGCTGCCGCAGGGAATGGGTGTTAAAAATACATCAAGGAGGGCCTCGCTGGCGCGCGAGGGGTTGAGCGCCGCACTGTGAAGCTGTCCGCAGCCTCTGCAGCGCGAGTTTGATCCCCGGCAGCCAGGGAGCTGCTCACACCGCGGCGCCGCAGACCTCTCCTGTCTCCCCGCGGCTCCCCTCAGCAGTGGATTTCAGTCCATCTGCCTGTTGTGTCCCCCACTCTGTCTCTGGTGAGTCCTCTGCCCCCCTGCATCTCTGGCCTGTACCCCAGTTCTTATATGCATAAATAAGTAAATCTTAAAAAAAACCACATCAAGTAATTTGTATGCCGGCGATGGAAGGGAAAAGTGAGGGACCCCCCCTCATTAGACAGTGGGCCGAGATGAAAGCCACGCACGATGCACTCTGGCACGATGCACTCTGGCGGGGCCCCAAGGGACAGCTCGGTCCCGTCAGGCCCTGCCTTAAGCTCCTTCTTCAGAGCACGCCATGTCCGTGTATTTACACGTCAACTGTCCCCACTAACACGTAAGCGCACATCCGCAGGGCATTCGCCCTCCCTTGCCAGGGCTTTCAGGGCCTAGAACAACCCTGGCATCTAACAGGATTCACGAGGCACCTGCTTAAGCAATGAGAAATGTCCGTGCCACTCCTGCCACTCATCAATTTTGAGACCTTGGAGGAATCATTTCATCTCCTGGGGAGTTAAAAGAAAATAAAAGCATCAACTAGATAACCCCTTTCCACGCGCCACCAGTGACTTTACACGCCACCACTGTGACTTTACACACCTACGACACGAGGGGATAGACCAGTGAGGCGGTAATTGCAGCATTTCCCGTCTGCCCAGCGTCTTTCTAAAATCGTTTTTCTTTTTCTTTTTTTTTAATATTTAAAGAGCAGTTTTATTAGAAAAGGGAGAGGAGAGGAAAGACACTTGCATAGACGCCAGCGGGCAGGAAGAGCTGCCCCGAAAGGGACAGGTTTGCTGAGAGAGGCCTGCATGGCTGCAGGCGGGCGGCCTTGAGGAGAGGCGCGTCTGCTGAGGGAGGCCAGTGAGAAGTCCCGGCAGGTGCGGGCCACGGGCAGGCAGGAGCTGCTGCCTTGAGAGGGAGAGTTGGTGAAAGGAAGCACCTGCATAGCCGCAGGTGGGCAGACGGCGTGCTGCCCTAAAAGCCCGTTTTTGTTTAGAACAAGTACTACTCGGAGTCCTGCTCTCCAAAGGGGAAGCTAAAAGCTCCTTGTGCAGCTTCTCTGCAGCTGGGGCCCACGAGATGGACGTGCAGGACACTGCTCTTGACCGGGACCGTTAGGAGACAGGGAGGTGGCCGGGCAGCTGCAGCGGCCTCCGGGCTCTGCGAGGTCATGCAGGGGAAAAGCTGGGGCTGGGCGACAGCAGCGAGGCTGGTTCCTGGGGCTCCCGAGGTGGCAGCGGAGGGAAAAGGAGAAACACACTTCCTCGAGGAAAAAGACTTTTTGAAGGATCAGACTTGACCCCACTCCTGCTCGGCCAGTTTCCAACCAAGCTCATGACTAAGTCATTTAACCTTGGGCCTGTTTCATTCTTTTTTTTTAAATTTTTTTAAAAAAAGATTATTTATTTAGGGCCTCCCCGGTGGCGCAGCGGTTGAGCGCTGGGTGGTGAAGCTGCCCCTTCCTCTGCGGCGCCGGTTCGATCCCCGGCTGCTCCCCGGCCACCGGAGGAGGGTCCCCCATGGCGCGCAGACCTCTCCTGCCGCCCGCTGCTCCCCTCGGCAGTGTCCTTCGGTCCCTCTGCCTGCTCTGCTCCCCGCTCTGGCTCTGGTGAGTCCTCTCACCCCCCCCACCTCTGGCCTGCACCCCAGCGCTTGTATAAATAAATCAATCTTTTAAACAAACAAACAAAAAAATGGTCACAGGCCGAGCTGGACAGGGGCGGTGACCGATGGCCGCCGGAAGCCCGCGGGGTTTGCTGCTGCTCTGCGCCCCGCGGCCGGTCAAAGGGCGGCCTGAGGCCTCAGGCCTGCTCCGGAGGCCGCCGGGCGCGGGCAGCGGACACGGGGACCGGCCACCTCTGCGGCCTCGGCCGGCCGCGGGCATCCCCGTCCCGCAGAGCGCAGAGCGCGGCCGGCCGGCAGGGGCCTCCCTCCCGCCGCCCAGCAAGGGGTGCAGCCGCCCCGGGGCGGCGCGGGGGCGGGGGGCAGGGCCACGCTTGCGCCGACTGCCCCCCAAAAGTGAGTCCGAAGGGAAAATCCGGCCCTCGGCGGCGCGACACCCGCTACCTGGCAAGCGCCCTCCCGGCCCGTCCCCTCCCGCGGGGCCCGGCGGGCGGCGGCTCTGAGGCGTCACCGCCCGTCCCGCCCGGGGCGCCCCGCGGCGTCGAGGCGGCCCGCGAGCCCCCCGCCCCGACGCCCCGACCCGGGCGCGGGAAGCCGCTCGAGCCGCCGCGCGTCCCCCGGGCCGGTCGCTTCCGACGGACCCGGCCGTTCCCGGGGCGCCGCCGCCCCCCGCGCCCCCCGCCGCCCCCGCCCGGCCGCGCGCCCCGCCAGCGCCCCCTCGCCCAGCCCCGGGCGGCCTCGCGGCGTCCGCTCGCCCGGGCCGCCTCAGCGCGCAGGCGCGGGGGGGGGGCGGCTCCTCGGGCGCAGCGGCCGGAAGCAGCGGCCCGCGCGCGCCGCCCCCGCCAGACGCGCCGCCCCCGGCCGCGCCGCCGCGAGATCTCGCGAGGCCCCGCCCGCCCCGGAAGCGGAAGCGCGGCGGTGGAGGCGGCTCGTTGCCTTGGAGAGGTGGGCGGCGTGGGCCGCGGCGCGGGGCGCGGGCGGGCGTGGGCCGCGGGGCGCGCGTGTCCCCCGGTCCGGGCGCGCGGGCGGGCCGGGGCTGCAGACGGGCGCGGGGCCCGAGCGCCGCTGATCGCTGCTCCGCGGGCCTGCGGCGCCCGGTCCGCCCGGCTGCCTCGCCCCCGCCGGCCGGGAACGCGCCTCGGGAGGGGCCCCCGCGCGGAGCCGGCCCCGGCCCCGCCGCCTCGGGGGGCTCAGTGCTTGTTTTTCACCCCGCAGATCCGAGCGGCCTCACGCTTGACCGGCGCGGCCGCCGGAGCCCCGGGTGAGTGGCGCGGGGGCGGGAGCTGAGGCGTCCTCGTCCTCCGCGGTGCGGGTGCTCGGGTGCCGGCGGGCCTGGCGGGGGCGGCCGTCGCGAGGCGCTTGCCTGGTCCCGGGGTCCTCACTGCCCCTCTGTTAGGCCGGGGCGGCCGCAGGCCAGCTGACCCCTGCGGACGCGCGGGCCCGGCGTTCCTGAGCTGAGCTGGTGTCAAGCCTCACCTTGGACTTGAGCACTGGGGGTCGGGCCTGCGGCAGCCGCGGCTGAGTGAGGCGCAGAAGGGGGCAGCGTCCAGGTACCCCTTGATTCTGCCCAGTAGGCGTCACTGAATCAGCTCGGGGTGAGGGTAGCGTTGTAAGTATTTGCATGTTTTCAGGATTTGGAGGAAAGACAAACTAATGCAGAAGCCACCTTCCAGTGTCACCTCTTGGTCAAACACTGTATTGTAAGTCTAAGTAATCCCCGAAGAAGAATAATTGTAGGATGTCAGAGGAGAAAGATTGGGTTTTAAAGTTTTAGTAGAGTAGACACCGTCATAAAACAGATTTAAGGCGTCTGGGGCCTCCCTGCTGGCCTGGGGGTTACGTCTCGCCGCCATCACTGCTGCGGCCTGTGCTCCATCTCTGGCCAGGGAGCTACCCACAGGGCCCAGCAGACCTCTCCTCTCTCCCTGCTGCCCCCCTGTCTCTGGTGAATCCTCTCACCCCCTGCATCTCTGGCCTGCACCACGGTTCTTCTACACAAAAATAAGTAAATAAAATCTTTAAATCTCTTCAGTTTAGCAGTACACAAGGACGTTTGTGAATGTCCTGCCTAGAATTGTTTATTGGTTGTTCGTTATTTAATAAGACCGTTACTTTTTAAAATTCTAATAGAAACATGTTAAAAATTGTACAGAATTTCGGAATGACTGACGCTTCTGAAGCTGTTGCAAATTTTGAAGAAATGTTTGCCAGTAGGTACACAAAAGATGACCAAGAGTACCAGGACTACCTGAAACGCGCTGCCCAGTCTCACCCTCCCGTCGTTGAGGAGTGGAACAGCAAGGCTGGCGGGAACCAGAGAAACAGAGGCAACTGGTATGTGTCCCGCCAAGAGCAAGCGCAGGGCCGGCCTGGGGGGGCGCGTGGATCTGCTGGCCCATAAGGCCAGTGCGGGTGGGGCCAGTGTCTTGTGGTCTGTACCTTGTGTCCAGTAACTGCCTGACAGAGTAGGTGTCTGGTAAATACCTGCTTTAATGTTTTGTCCATGTTGTTGGATTTTGGGGGTTCCTGGATTTGGGGATTCCTTGGCCCTTTACCGTGATGTGAGAACTCACAACCATGTCTTTAGCAGGCATGGAAGCAAGTTTATTTGGAGGTGGAATAAAGGGACATACTCAGGGAGGTTCCTGGGCGGGCAGAGTCCTTGCAAGAACTGGACAGGAAGACAGGGTCTTAAGCCGGGTGAAGGAGTGGCTCATCTCCTTTCTGGGGTGCCCTTTGCAGGGCTCTCGGGGTGTTGGTTTATAAGTCCAGCAGCAGTTTCTAGGTCGCTCGCCGCCTGTTGTGCTCCCTGCTGTGCAGGTCAGGCAGGGGAGGCGTCTGAGTTGCCTCATGTCAGCCCTCTCCGCCGTCCCCTGGAGCAGGAGAGCATTGGGGGACCTGCTTTCTGGTCCAGAGACCTGCCAATTTCAAGGAATTGCCCCCCTTGGGTACTCCTTGCCCTCTAGCTTTGACACCTGCCTGTGGGTTGGGTGCTTTTCGCCCCACTGGGCTAGTCCTGGCTCTCCCCTGGCCTTGTCAGCTCTGGCAGGTGTTCCCGGGTCCTGGGATACAACCTTGTGTGAAATCCATAAAGAAAGGACTGTTTTGGCTTCAGGAAGACTTTTATAAGATGGAAGTTACTTCTGTTTAATATTTTGAAATAGAGGGATAAACTCCCGTGGGCTCCTGTGCAGCTTAGGAGGTCTCGGCTGGCTCAGAACGGCCCTGTGGGTGGGGTCAGTTACCTTAGCCCGCTGCCCTGGAGGTTGGATTCACCTGAGGAAAGTGCTGAGTGACTGGTGTTAGAACATTCTGCAGAGAGAAATGTCTTGTTTCTGGAATGTTCGATTGAGAAGTGAAATGCACCAGGGTAGATTTGTGGGGTGTGGTTTTTGAAGGGAAGTTTACAAATCTTTCTGTTTTGTTGTAGGTTGCAAGATAACAGACAGTTTAGAGGTGGGGATGGCAGACGGGGGTGGCCAAGTGACAATCGATCCAATCAGTGGCACGGACGGTCCTGGGGTAACAGCCCGCAGCCCAGACAAGAGCCTTACTACCCCCAGCAGTACGGACACCGCGGCCACAGCCAGCGGCCACCCTACGGTTACTACTGACACTGTCTCCGGCTTCTAGTAAAAGCATTTACTGTCAACACGACACGTCTGTGTGTGTCTTCTGTGGGTCACAGCCTCACGTCTGCCTTTAGAGAGTGGATTGTTAATGTTTTGGAACTTGAGACCAGGAAAGCCTTAGCCCTCCCTGAGCGATGTGGTGGTTGCTGGAACTCGGCCCTCGCTCTAGCAGGCTCCTGGCTCGCCTCTACCTCAGATCTGTCCGCCAGGCCACAGTGCTGTGACTCAGCGCGCTTCTTCCTTGTTTGCTGTGCAGGCGTTCTCATCGTTTTACACAGAAATAAAGATTTTCAAGTAGAAATTGCTTGCTTTCGCTTTGTTAGGTAAGGGTGTATTTCCACATCAGAGCCACCAGCCGCAGCCGCCCGGCTCCGCCCCCTGTGCTGTGCAGACACCCTCAGCAGAGCGGAAGGCAGCGGGTCTCCTGTTCTAAGGTGACTGTGCTCCTTTGTTGTCACCCCGTGGGGATGAGTCAGCTCCACAAGCATCCTGGAGGGTTCTGTAGGATAAAACTGCAAACCAAGGCAGGAGAGCTGCTGTTCCCCTACGGGGAAGGCCAGAGCAGAGTCATCGTGTGCAGCGCCCAGCCTGTCTCACACAGGTCAGAATCCACTTTGTACACGAGCTGAAATCTGCACCATTGCTCTCCTTCCCTCTCCCCGCACGCCTCACTGCCACGGTGCCCAGCGTGTGTTGGCTTTGCAGTGCTACACACACACACACACACACACACACACACACACACACACACACACACACACACACTCTCTCTCTCTCTCTCTCTCTCTCTCTCTCACCTCCAGACTGCTGCTTTCTCCTCTAAGTTCAGCGACGCTGCCCCCCTCTCAGAGTGATGGCTGTTTCACATCATTTTAGTGGATCTTTACAGTGGGTTTAATGAAATAGAATACAAGATGGAGCAATTTCTCTGGTTTTGGCTGTTGGTCCATTCTTTAGTGTGCTGAGGTGAGCTTCTGTCCATGCTAGCTGAAGAGAAATTCTTTGGCTTAACATTAAGAGTAAAGTTACATTAAAATTAAAATGAGAGAGTGACCAGTTTCATCCAAGTCAAGGACCTGAAAGGCATTTTCCTAAACCCGCCTTCGGTCTCGGCTGACTCCCTGCTCCAGACCTGCCCCCTCCTGAACAGCTGTCCTGCCAGGTGACGCCTGCTGATGTTGACTAGAGGCTCTAGTCAACCCACCGTCATGTCACTTGTGTAAGCAGCACTAACAACAGGTGTTTCTCGCACCCCCTGGCCGCAGGCAGCTGTGTAGGTGAGTCTTGACAGCAGGGATATTTAGCCCAGAGTCGAGGTGGCTTGACTATGCCTGGGGGCCTCTCAGCTGACAGAGTGAAGGCCCTGACCGGCAGGGACAGCAGCAGGGCCCTCTGCGTGCGGCTGTTGATGCTAATTAGGGCGCCCCTTGGGCACGTGGGCAGAGGCAGAGCAGGTGATGCCTCTCAGCTCAGAGGAAAGGTGACTGCCAGCAGTGCTTGACCACCTGGGGCACACGTGGCCTAAGTGGCAGCCCTGCTTGAAAAGGCGATAGAGGCCCCTGCGGACACAGCTATTTCTACGTGGCCCCCTCCGCCAACAGCACACATGGTCAGGCTGCCTCCCGGGCGCGAGAAGCCAGCAGGAAGGACTACGTGTGGTTTCCGCTTCACGTGGGAGATAGAAAATAAAATATTCTTCAGGATAATTAAGAAATGCCAGGTGGGGGCCTCCCCTGATGGTGCAGTGGTTGAGTGCTGGGCTGCGAAGCTGCCCGCAGCCTCTGCAGCGCCGGTTCGATCCTCGGCCACCAGCGAGGGTCCCACATGGCGCGCAGACCTCTCCTGCCACCCGCTGCTCCCCCCAGCAGTGGACTTTGGTCCTTCTTCCTGCTCTGGCTCTGGTGAATTCTCTCACCCTCCCACGCTTCTGACTGTACCCAGTGCTTGTATAAATAAATAAATCTATCTTTAAAAAAAAAAAAAAAAGTGGAATTCATCCCACCAGCGTGTGGAACAGCACGCGCGTTGGGCGGGACGCTGCGTGTAGGCCTGTTGGTACCAGGTGTGTGGCCTTGAGAAAGTGCCTGTAACTGAGCTTATTTAAGTGCACCGTAGCGATGGGGCTAGTACCCATCTGACATGAGGTGGGGCAGGATGGGAGAGCTACAGATCTGTGTCCTGTGAACATGTGAATTGGCAAAAGGAGAGGAAGTTGTACCCTTAGAAAATAAACACTTCACATATGGAAGAAAGTTGATGTAAAAGTTAAGCTGAAATTTCGAGCACAGGCTGTTTGGAAATTGGCCTCAGTTGTAAAATGGTGCTTTTAACTCCCTAAAGTCTGAATGAGGTAACGCTGGTGTGATTGCCAAGGCCCAGCTCCTTTCCTTTGTTTTCTTTCCTCTTTTAAACATCTCCTTCAGAGTAAGTGTGCAGAGTAAGTGCAGTGAAAGGGGCGGATAGCCTCACTCAGCCACCCGGCCTGTTCCATGTGCTTCGCTGCTTCCACACCCACACAGATGTCCAGAAATGTCATGTTCATAAACTCATTTTACCAAACATGTGTACTTCACACACACATATACGTGTTCGAGTGGCAGAGCAGACCCCACCTGAGGTCAGTGGGACGGGTTAGAAACTAGCGATTGGAGTTCAATAACCTACAGCATGGACTTGGCATCTGTAAATAGGCACATGGGCTTTGTGCCCCTCCTGCCCCTACCCACAGCACCGCATTCCTCGTCATGTGTTTCCTCACAGGTAGAGCTGTCGTGTCACGAGTAGAATTGCTAGATTAAAACAGCTATTTTGAAATTTTCACAAATGTCACATTGTCTTAAAAAAAAAAAGGGGGGTCCTTTGTGATGTCCACGAGCTGCTGAATCACCCCCAGGTAAAGCCTGCCTCCAGGCTCCAGGGATGCGAGCAAAAAAAATCCCTCCCTGATGGAGTTGGGTTTCTGCTACTTGTCAGGGAAAGCGACCCAGGGGCCAGGGGTCCCTGTGAACACAGTATGCCCTGGAGCTCACGCTGGACAGTGCCAAGGGGCAGGGAAAGCTCCCGAGCCAAGGCCATGGGCAAACAACAGCTCTTGAGAGCAGATGACTGGGAGGCACAATGTGACCTCAGGGCCACCACCCCATTCAGGGCACAGCTGTACCAGGTGAGTGGTTTCAACTCTCTTTTTTTAAAAATTTATTTATTTATACGTACAAGAGCCGGGGCAGGCCAGAGATGCAGGGGGTGAGAGGATTCACCAGAGACAGAGTGGGGAACAGAACAGGCGAGTCCACTGAAATCCACTGCCAAGGGGAGCAGCGGGTGAGACAGGAGAGGTCCGCCGCGCCATGTGGGCCACTCCCTGGCTGGACGGGGATCAGAATCACGCTGCAGAGGCCTCGGACCGCCCCATAGTGCGGCACCCAACCCCTTGCGCCACCAGGGAGGCCCAGTTCCAACTCTTCTACCATCAAGAATCTTTTTGTTGCTGGTCCTTCCTGTGGGTTTTGTCTACCAACACATGTTTCATGTACTAGGCAAAGCACACAACTGTGCAAGTCAGCTCCTGAGGCAGGCAAAGGCATTAACCTTACCAAATTACCATAACTTGCACTGAATATTTAAAAACAATTTATTAGCCTTGAAGCTTTAACGTAGATGATTCCTGACAGGCTTTCACAAATACTGAAAAGAGCCTCCAGGTCTTCTTCTTTCAAGGCTCTTTGGAGACTCATAAAAACTAGAAAACTAGCAGGTTTGATGACTGCAGTTCCCATCCAAGGATACCATTTCTCAAAAGAAAACATAAAATCACAAATCTTGATTGTTATGTATTTTCTCATAAACTGTTCAACAGTTTTATAAAGATGCAGGAAACAATTCTGCATTTAGGTGAGCATTTTGAAAAATAAAGACGACCACAGCAGTGTGCCGGGTCTTCCACGGCCACTTATAAGGCAGAGAAGACAAGCGCGAGGGCCAGGGGTGTCGCTTTATAATCAGGGCGAACACCCACTGAGGAGGCACCGGCTCTTGCAGACATGACCCTGAGTGATTTGCTCAACTTCCAGAAACCAGGAGCCTCTTTACCAAACCAAAGGGGCGAAATAAGGTGTTCGTGAGCACCCCTTCAGGCTTCTGTTACTTTGTAGTGCGGCGAAGCCCGACTAATGCACCCAAGACGCTCGGGGCTCAGAGGTTTTGGAACCTATATTTATGTAATGTACAACACCTTTACAAGTCCTTTTCTTATTTAAATGTACATATTTCCCCCATGTTCTTCTGTACATTTAAATATATCTCCCCCCCAAAAAATAAATATATCTTCCTGTTTAACAGCTCTTCATTCTTAGCAATAATACGGCTTCTCCAGGATGTATTTTTCATCTCTCGCTTTTATTCTTTTTCAACTTGCTTTTGCAACTTCTCCAAGATCTCTTCCGGAGTTGTGGAGGCCAAAAGCTTCACCACTTTTTCACGAGATTTGCCACCCTGGACCAAGATGAAAGAGGCATGGCAGGATAACACACTATGCTTTCTAATGCTGTCAGAGCCTCACTGGTAGCTCCTGCAGCTGTGCTCGCAACCCCACACTGGAAACCCGTGGTATTAATGACTTCATGTGAGCCTTTCTTCCTAAAATCACCTTTCTGGGAACATTTGTAACCTGGGGCCTCAGTAATGGAGATGACACAGTAGGGACCACCTGAGGGTTTCTGTTCAGTAAAGAACTGAAGATCTGAGTCAGCTAAGTCTGAAGCAGGTACAGGAAAATATTCAGAAAGGAGAAAATGCTAGAAATGTGGCCACTAAAGAACAAGGACAGCAGGACCATCTGCAGGAGACCTGAAACAGGAATACGTGCTAAATAGGAAGAAGTCAGATTTTAGTGATTAAATGAATATGAGGATTAAAATTTATTTTGCGATTATTTGGAAAACAAAAAGCAATTGCTGTGCACTAAAGATACCTAAAGAGAGGGCCTCCCTGGTGGCTCAAGGGGTTGAGCACTGCACTATGAAGCAATCCACAGCCTCTGCAGCATGAGTTCGATCCCTGGCTAGCCAGGGAGCAACCCACATGGCGCAGCAGACCTCTCCTGTCTCTCCCGTTGCTCCCCTCAGCAGTGTGCTTCGGTCAGTCTGCCTGTTCTGTTCCCCACTCTGTCTCTGCTGGATCTTCTCACTCCTCGCATCTCTGGCCTGTGCCCCAGCTCTTGTATGCATAAATAAATCAATCTTTTTTTTTTTTTTTAAAAAAAAGATATTTAAAGAGACACCTACCTTATCCAAAACCACATCACTCTTCCTGAGTTCTAAGACCTTGGACAGGTAGCGGCAGAGCTCAGCATTAGCCTCTCCCTCGGATGGCGGGGCTGCGATGGCCACGCCCACGGCCTCAGCTGTCACATCTGCAATGAAGACAGAGGATTTAACCTCAAGGGGTTC
Source organism: Talpa occidentalis (assembly GCF_014898055.3). Taxonomy (NCBI): domain Eukaryota; kingdom Metazoa; phylum Chordata; class Mammalia; order Eulipotyphla; family Talpidae; genus Talpa; species Talpa occidentalis. The sequence continues at coordinate 1,525,385 of NW_023601433.1, forward strand.
TTTTTCTTCTTGAGTCAGGGTGTTTTCTAAAAGAGCTTGCATTTTCCTGAGACGTATGTTTTCAATTAACACCTGTTTAACTGTGGACAGAAGTAATCACACCATACATCTGCCCCTGCCAGTGCAGAAAAAAAATCCAGGGAGGAAAGCATTTGTGCATTCTCCCCTGCTGACTGGGCAGCATCCCGGACAGGTAAATTGAGACTGAGGAGGATGCCCGTGCCCCAGGATGCTGTGGGGGCCGCGAGGGAGGCGGCCGCACAGGTGGCCGGGTCTGCTGTCGGGAGCCCCAGACCAGACCCTCTCGGGTGACGGGCCTCCCCGCGCTCCCGCGACGCCGGGCTCACAAGCGTCTGCACACACGGGGAAGCACCGACTGCGAGGGCGGAAAAAACACGTTCCACGGGTTTTATCCCAACCGCTGGCGCTATAAAGACCATCATTTTCCATTTGAAAAACGAGGAAACGAGAGCCTGAGAAGTGCCCCGGGTCGGCGGCAGAAAGTGACGATGCGATTCGCAGCGGAGTCCAAGCGCGGCTCCGAGACCCGGGCGCGGCCCGGCCGGCCCCGGGGTCCCGCCCTCCCTCCGCGGACCCCGCCGTGGCGCGGGGCCGAGCGGCCGCGCTTCTGGGGCTTCCCCGGAGACTCGGTCTACGAGGGGCCGGGCGGGACGACGCGGGGGCCCCGGACCCCGGACCCGCCGGGCGAGGGACCCGGCGCGCCGCCCGCGCCCGCACCTGTCACGGCGTTGCGCCGGGAGCCCGGCTTGGCGTGGACGGCGATGGTCACGCGGCCTCCGGCATCGACGGCCACGGGCCCGGCGGGGGGACGCGGCGCCGGCGCCTCGCTCCGGCCTGTGCCCTGAAACGACAACCACCCTCAGAGGCCGCCCTCAGAGGCCGCCCGCGCCCCGCGCCGCCCGCGCCCCGCCTCGCCACTGGCCTTGCTCGCCGCGCCCGCCTTCTTCGGCATCGCGGCGGCCGAAGGGAGGCGGCCGGAGAACCGAGCGCCCCGCCCGGCCTCGAGCTGCCGCAGCCGGCCCCCGAGCCGCCACATGCCCGCCAGGCGGGCGCCGGCGCCGGAAGCGCCCTCCGCGCCTGCGCAGGAGCCTCGCCCTTCCGGCAGGCGCTTGCCTGGCGACGGAAGCGCACTTTGCGCCTGCGCACGCCGCGTCCGGGCGCCGCTCCCGCCCGCGGGCGCCCCCGCCTGGCCCACGGCCGCGGCCTGCGGGGCGGCGGGGCGCTCGGGCCGCGGCGGGACCCGCGCCGCCGGGCGGGTCGTGGGTGCAGTCGGCGCGCGAGGGCCGGGCGGGGGCTGGGGCCCGCGGGGTGGCCGCGGCGTCGTCAGCCCGTGCCTGCTCGGGCCCGCCTCCGACGCCGGCTCCGCGGTGCGGCCCCTCGGCCCGGCCCGCCCGGTTCCCGCTGAGGGCGGGGACGGGCCGGTCCCGAGCCCGCGCCGGGGCGGGTCCGCGGGCCGTGGCGGGCCGGGCGCCCTGCGCGTCTGCTCCCGCCGACGTTTTTTTCTTAAAAGCTCTGGGACCCGGGCCTCCCCGGTGGCGCGGCGGGGGAGCGCTGGGCTGCGAAGCCGCCCGCAGCCTCTGAGCGCGGGTTCGATCCCGGCCGCCTGCCGGGCGAGGGTCCCACGTGGCGCGCAGCCCTCTCCTGCCGCCCGCGGCTCCCCTCAGCAGTGTCCTTCGGTCCTTCTGCCTGCTCTGCTCCCCGCTCTGGCTCTGGTGAATCCTCTCACCCTCCCGCGCTTCTGACTGTCCCCAGTGCTTGTATAAACAAATAAATCTTTAAAAAAAAGCTCTGGGACCTGCAAGGACATCTTGCGGACTCATCGCTTGGCCTTGGAGTCCTCCTTTCAAAAACAGGCAGCCCCTCCCGTGCGAGTGGGCCGTCAAGCACCTTCGGGGTTCATGCAGCCCCACAGCGGTGACCTGGAGACCCCAAGTGTCCCGCTGCCGGGAGACCGTCTGCGACCTCCCTCCTTCAAGGACTCTCAGACACGGCTCTGCCCGAGCAAGGGGCGCCTGGGACACCAGGGGGCCAAGGCCACGGTCCTCAGGGGTCACCCCGACAGGTCACCCAAGTCAAAGCGCAGCAGCCAAGCCCTTGTTCCAAAGGGCATCGGTCAATGCTGGGACGGAAAAGAAATGACAAGAGGAACGCAGGAGTAACCGTATTTATTTTTAAATTCCAGGGCTGCCCCAGTCAGTGAACAGTGCGGTGGCACCTGCCATGGTGTTCAGGGCCACACAACGGACGCAGGTCCCGTGCCACAAAGGTGAGAACAGACCCACCTCCAGGTCGTGGTGCTGAAGGCCCAGTGGTGCCCGCACCGGCTTCCACAGCGCCTTGGCGGCACCCAAACACCCCCCGCAGCTGGGCCTTGAGCCGGTCACTGTGGAGGCCCTGGTGCCAGGATGAGCTTCCCCGTCAGCCATTTCAAGACACCTCTGGCACCAGCACACCCCACTACCTTCTTGAAAATATAGAATGAAACATTTTAGGTGAAAAATTTTCATATCCAAATTACCACCCTTTAGAAAAAAATTCTATTATTTAAAGAAATTGATTTTTTTTCTGACCATCTTCCACAAGTGATACACCTTAAACCTAATTACAAGAAAGTTTTTTAATAACATCACTTTGAGGGGAGAAAAGAATATTATCATCATTTATATAAAAATAGTACATAAATATCACTGCGTCTCCCCCCGATCCTGACAGACCCGACTGTGACATGAGGGCCTGGACAGCAGACGTTTTACTTCTTGCACTGAACTGTGTAGGTGAACAGAAAGTGTGTTTTTCAGAAGCGACTCTGCTCACTTTTCTTTCAACAGCTTAAAATGTAAAGCAGCTGCTGGAACGCTGGTCCTTCTGTTCAGGTCCTGGCCGGCAAGTGTGTTCAGTGTGGGCCCGCTGACCTCCCGTCGGGTCGCCACCCTCAGTCTCATCCTGACACTGGGGCTAGTGACAGCAACCCCGTGCAGTTAGCAGGAATCCAGAATCCAGTTTGGGGATAAAGAATCCAGCCTTAGGCCATACCTTTAGATCCTCGGTTTATATCACGTTATTGTGAACTTGTACAAACTCCATTTATAGCTCAAAACTCTACTCTGCAACACAGTACTATACTGTTATACAAAATAACCTTTTCTGTAAATGCACTGGAAATTTCCTGGGCATTATTAAGCCTATTTCTACCAATATTCCAAATGCTAACCATCAGATATTCAAAACTCCAAATATAAAGTCAGTTTTCTTAATTTTCTGAAATTAGTTGAGTAAATAGAAATTCTGCATGAATACTGACCTGTCTGATCTCACGTAACTTTCAAAATAACTAAGTCTATATGCCCATCTCATCCCACCTTCGAAATAGTTAACAAAACAGAAAATCACCTGTCTATCTCTAAGAAGGATCTTTCAATAATAAAACTGCTGAAAGCTCAGGCATCAGCTGGCCTATGAAATCAAACAAGATAAAACCGAAAGAGCTGCTTGGTTTTAACAATCACACCCAGTTTTCTCCCCCCCAAGGTTGTAAGAAAATGGCTAATCTGCCTTTCAATCATGCAGATAAAACCAACAACTTGCTATCTCCTCTAAGAAACTAAAATGTTTCTCATCTTACAATCATAAATGTTCACGACACTCAAAATTATTTTTGGTGGCCAGTTTTTATGCCTTTGTGGCTAGACTATATAGCACTATTCACCAAGATGTGCTATGGAGTATGCTAACTAGGTATAAAATATTATTTCCGGTATCTGTCCATCTTCTATGGAAGTGCCGTTGTTATTGCCAGGGGAACTGAAAAAGAAGAAGACCGTCTTGCTAGCAGCAGGCGTCTCGTGGACCACTTTCTTCAGTCCCTTGGTGCCGTAATGGGAATCCGGACCCTAAGTGAGGACACAAGTCATTAGTCCTTTTCATTGAATCAATGTTCAGTTTAATACGGTGTTTTAATTAGGTCAATAATCTACTGTATTTTGTTAGGAAATTGTAAGCCAAGCCATTTAATGAAAAATGGATTTTTTTGTAGCTAAGCAGATTAAAAACATGAATGTAGAGCTTAGCCATCAGATAACAATGTAAAATGGTTTTAAGAAATTATTATTTTATTGATCTTCTAACACTCCCCCTCCTGCTCGCCCTGCGCTTCTCACGAAGGGCCATTCCTCATGGGCAGAGCTGCACAAGAGCCACCCACTTCTTTTCCACCTCCTCTCCCCTCTTCCTAAAAGGCCTTCCTGTCACTCACTCGCAAAACGTCAACTGAAAACAGGTCGCTGTAACATGCAAGAGGAAACCAAGGCCCAGGGCACCAGGTGGAACCTTCTGAACACTGGTGACTCTTACTTTGAGCGTTGCACAGGCTGTGTAGCACACGTTGGGCAGGATCTCAATAGGTTCTTTGAACATGACCCTGAAAGTGTTAGCAGTTCCGTCACAGCTAAATCCAGTATCGTTCTGCCCCAGGGTTTGTTTCTTCTCATATTCAATTATCTGTAATTTTGAAAAAGAGATAGAGCTCAACCAAGCGAAACACACATTGCAGAAAGCACAGAAGCCTCGGGCCCAGTGAAGCCCGTGTCTACATCACACGGCTGTGCTGCACAGCGGTCTCCGGCCACCGAGGCAGCGCCACCCGCCCTGGGCACTGGCCGCCGCGCCCGGACACAGCGCCCACCTCTCTGGATTCCCTGGCGTGGCCCCGGCCAGCCCATGTCCTGTGGCTGGAACTCCCGCGGCCTTTTCTGTCTAGATGTCCTTTACTGAAACTCAAGGGACCTAAAAGGCAGCGTTCCAGGGTGAGATCTACACTGTCTCTCCAGCCATGCCCTGGGCTGGAGGAGGACACCCACTGGGAGCTTCCGATAGGAGGGCTGGCGTGGAACCCGTGGCAGTCCAGCCCGGGCCCGCCGTGGCAGGGCAAGGCGCAAGGCCAGGGGCTAGACGGACAGAGTCTGATTTGTGGTGAAGGGTTGTCGCTCACGGAACAGCTTGGAAGCTCAAGGCAGAGCTTGCGGGGTCAAGGAGAAAAGCATCCACGAACCTGACCCCGCACGCAGCAGACCGTGGCCGATCGAGCCCTTTACTCAGAACTGGCGGCAGCCAGTCGCGCGGAGACACGGCCGTGGCTCACCCCCGGGCCCGCAGCTGTGAGGCCGCCAGGGGGGTCGAGGCCAGTCCTGGCCCTTCGATTGTCCGGTCTCGCTAGAAGGCGGCCGTGCTGAGATTCAGACCCAGACAGGCCTCCCCGGTGGCATCTGGAGGGGTACGAGCCACCGGGGCAGGAGGAGAACCCTGTCTCTACTCCTTTACCCGGCGTCTTCCCACGCAGCACCTGCAAATACCCACGGCCTGCCCCTCCGCCCCCACCCCGGGCTCGCCCCCTCCAGCCTGCTTGAGTGGGGTTGGGCCGACCCTACTGGAAAGGTGTTAATGGCCCTTAATAGAGAGCGAGGGCGGGAATCTCTGTGTCCCGAGGTCTGCTGTGGGTTTCTGCCCCTGAGCAGCCTGGAAACAAAGCTGCTAAGCTGCTTTCACATCTTTCAGACAAACTTCAATGGGGTTTGAACCTATTTATTAAAACTAATAGTACATTTTAATCCCAAAGCTCACCATGGTTTTCACTATTAAATCCCTATCTTAAATTTTCCCTGTGGATAAACAAAATTTGAAACCGGTTTACTCCCTTCCACGTGAAGTACGGCCCTGCTTGCAGAGCGCGCGGGCGGGGCGGGCGGAGCAGACCAGAGGCTGAGGTGGCTGACAGCACGGGGGGGAGGGGGGTCTCTGCAGCGGCTGTGGGAGCCCTGGAGTCTCAGGGCAGGGGGAGTCCCAAGAGAGGCACCTCAGGCAGAAGAGGTGCTTTCGGGGCCACGGAAAGCAGTGCACACTAACGCTTCCCTGAAGGACCCCGGACCCCACTTTCCGAAACCAGATTTTTCAGCTCAGTTGCAAAATAGAAGTCTTTAGGCTGAAAACGCTACCAACACTGACTCCCTGCTTGACTACACTGAGGCCTGGGCCTCGCTGTCCAGCGGCGTGCGTTCCCGGACACCGGCCGGCGGGGGCGTACCTGGATGTTCACTTGGTAGTCTGTGGGGCCGTGGATCGAACCATACAAGCCAAACCCCACCACTGAGATTCTTCTATTGACCGTGAACCTGAGGATGAAAAGCCAGACACAAAGTCACACACGACTGAGTACACACCCAGTCTCAAGTTCGTGACTTTTTAAAGTGTTACCTCAAACATCTCATTTTCCTTAGAAATGAGATTTCCTTGGAAACGTTGCCCGCTTACCAAGAAAAGCTCAATTTTAACTAAATGGCACTCAAGGAGCATGTCTTCTGCACGTGCGTGTTTGCATCAAAGGAATTCATTCAACCTAAACACCCACTTTGCTGTGGTGCCTGCGTTAGTGTGTCCTAGTGCAGACACTTGCGCCTCCATCACCACACGCCGGCCATTCCCCCCACCTGCACCGCGGCCCTCCCCCAGCTCGCGGGCCTGGGAGAGCCTGGCCAACCAGACAGTCTCTCCACCCCTGCACTGGCCAGTGGAGGACACGGTAACGAATGGATGAGCAGAGACGCTGCAAGTCGTGGCCGTGGGCTGCGAGGGAACAGGCCGCCAGGGATCCGGCTCTGGGAGGCGGCGTTCTGTGTGGCTGTGCTCGCAGCCAAGCCGGGCAGCTCCCAGCACCACAGGAGGACCACCTTCAGGTTAACAATGTATTACTTTTGGTAATAGAGGCTTTTCTTATAAAAAAAAAAAATAGCAGCGCGTTGTACTGGAGAAGAAAAGAGACAATGCAGACAAATGAGAGAGACCGAGGCGGCCTCCAGCGAAGGTCTTGGGTGCACGTCCTCCTCTTGCTTTTAGTTCCATTTTTTGATGGGAAAAAACCTTTTTTCTGTGACCATTTCAGAAATCCTACTAGAATATATATTCTTGTCATTTCTTTTTCCTGTAAAAAGGTAAACGGTTACTACTGGTTCACCGCATCCAGCCGACCCCTGGCTGCTGGGCAGGGCAGGGCAGGGCAGGGCAGCCGCAGCTGTTACGCAGGACGCCGCCTGCTGAGCGACGCCAGGGCCCGACAACAACCCCAGACAGATTCACAGCGGCACAGGAGCAGGGGCCAGCGAAGGGTGTATCCTTAGGCTTTAGAAGACACCATCACATGGCTTCTGGGAAAACCCCACCTCCCACCCCTCAGGCCTGAAGACCGCACTCTCAGCAGCCAGGTTGCCTTCGCTTACTGGTCAATGCTCACAGCTGCTGGCCTTTCTCTTCAAGGAAGCTTGCTCTTTCTCCATTTTTCTCTACTGAGTCTTTTTATGTGGATTTCAGTAATATTTATTTCATTTTATGCTGGTTTGAGACATAAAAATTTTGAATTATTTCTAGTCAAGTTATGATCCACCCCACGTTAGACATGAGCTTATCCTCATCGTGATCAACAGTCACCTGTCCCGGCACTTTCATGGCATTTGTTCATGTTAAAATTTTAATTTATATGAACGTAGGCCGCCAGTGTCGGCAAGCTCTGCCTTCATATTCCCGGCTGTGATTCGCTCCCCCTCCGCCATAACCTCCCCTTCACATTCTTAATGCTCCTTCATGCCAGACCTGGACCATGGAACATCCAACACCTCTCGTGTTTGATGCACACCATTTAGAGAAACACTTACTGCTCCAAATTAACTTTATAGTGAGTTTGCCCAGTCACCGCCTCCCCCCCAAGACCTGGGACTTCTAGAAGGAACCGCACAGCACACAGAGGTGGCCAAGAGAGACGCAGCATCTGACTGCAGTCCAGGAGCTCCAGTTCCTCAGAAACCTGCTACACAGCACGTTCCCTTGCAGGCTAATCCCGCCACTGTCATCTGCTACAATTGTAAATGGGATCTGTTTTTACTCAATATTGTCAGTGAAAAATTAAAACACTTTTTAGCCTTTTTTTTAAATCATGGCAAATATGTAACAGAACGTGCCACTCTGACCGTACCTGGCATGCAGGTCAGCGGCACAAAGCCGGCTCTTGCTCGCGGCCATTATGTGCCCAGGGAGGTCCAGGCGGGCTGGAACCACCTCATGCACTCGCACTGCAACCTCTGCTCTCCCTCAGGCTTAACGGACTATCACTGACCTGAGGTGACTCAGGTAAACCAGGGTCCCAAAAGGAGTTCACCCCGAGGAGGCATGCTGCCCGCACACAGGCTGGGGCACCACCAGCAGGGAGCCAAGAGCGCTAGGCTGACTGCGGGTTTAGAACAATCCCTAAGACAAACAATCTCATTAACTTCCAGTGTCAGAACTCACATCAGCGAGAAGCTTGTTTGTAACCGAGACTGGAATCTAATTCCAGTTTAATGGAATAAACTGATTTTTAAAAAAAATGATTTCTTGTGGTCATTTTACCCCAAGAGGCAGCGCCACGGAAACGGGAGACACTGGACAGCCAGCCCGCGCTGTCTGTGGGCCGCACCCTACGAATTCCCCAAGACAAGATCTAGCAGATGCAGGGCCGCAGCACCGTGGGCACAGTCACCTTAAATCCTAAAACACCCGTCCTAGCAGCCCCCATTCTTCATTCCACAGAAGACAAAATGAAGCACAGTCACACTGGGCGGCCTGGCCGTGATCGCCCCACAGAGGGGTGACGGTGGGGTCCTGCTGCCTGGGAGGCAGCACTTCTACGCCTACCCGGAGGGCAGTCACTGCAAGCAGGGACGAGCAAACCCATAATCCTCCTGCAAATGACTGAGTGCGCCCGTGTGCGTGGACTCTGGCCACAGACAGACTTTAGCAGCCGGGGAGCGCGCAGGAACAGAAACTGGGTAACTAGACTGATGGCGCTTTGTTTTACGCAGAACCCTGGCAGAAAGCAACGTCATTGGGCAGCCGGGCTGCTGAGGGGGTGGGAGGTGAACTCAGGTCCCGGGTGGGGGGGCAGTTGATGGGCACCTTGGGGCCTCTTCCTGCGCAGGTCCCCCTTTGGCCTGAGTCCTGCTGACTTCTCCACGTTACCAACAGGCCCTTGCAGCAATAAAGAATGAGGGGAGAACAAGCTCCGAGTTTCACTTTCAGGGCGGTAAGGAAAACAAAGCCATTATTACAAAAAGGGAGAACGGGGCTGGATGGTCTTGGGAACCACTGATGGAGGCAACGCCGTCTGCTGAGAGAGGAGTCCTTCCCGGGCCCCGGCACTCATCTCTGTCTCCGGGCGCTGCAGCGGCCAGAGTGAGAGGACTTTGCGCGGGAGAGCAGGAGGCTGGCCGCAGGCCTGCTGGAGGGCTCCGCGGCCTACAGCGCCAACAGCGTGTTCTTCTGGCCTGGCTGTCAGGAGTCCTATCTGGAATGACGGTGAAGGGCCGTCTCATGTTTCCAACAGCGACCGACGCGAGCACACTGTCCCTCCACGCGCGCGTCAGCCCAGGAGCACGTCCCCACCACCCGCTCTCAGGCGTGCGGGCTCCTCCAGGGGCTTCCAGTTGCTACTCGAGCATCTCACATGGAAGGTCTTCTATGTGAGACCGAGCCAGAAAACGTCTGTCTCGTCAGACTGCTGTAAAGGGTTAAGTTTCCTTCAATAATTAAGAGAAGTATTTTCTTCTTTTAATGCTCAAGGAAATGGTCTGCTCCTTGAGGGTTTGGTAAAACTCACCTGTTACAACCACCTTGTGAAGGGACAGGTCTTTGATAACTTTTAATTCCTTCCATGGTAATTGGTCTATTCGGGCTTTCTTCTTCAATTTTGATAATTTATATTTGGCTATAAAACGATCCATTCCATCAAGATGTTCAATTTATTAACACAAAGTAAACCCAGAATTAAAATGAAAATTTCCTCAGCATGTGATGATATTCCCATTATTGTTTCTAAGTGTGAGCTGACATGTTACTACCTTTGCCAGAGGTTTCTTTCTTTTATCGGTCTTCCTGAGGAAGCAGCTATGGGCTTTTCCAGTCTGCTATTTTAAGTCATTAATTTCTACGATTCTCTTTCTCTTATGGCTCTTTCGCTTTTCACTTTCTAGCTATTTGGATTGAATGCTTAAGTCTTTTATTTCTACCCTAATTTACTGTTAAATTATCCCAAGCAACAGTATGGTGGTAATCACTATGACTGTCCCCCGTGCGAGGCTCCGGGCTCGTCCTGTTACGTTCCCACCGTGAACAAATACTAGATAGTCCAAAATACGTATTTTCAATTTCTATTTTTACCCAGTATTTGTAAGAGTTCTTTCGCCTTTGAGTTCTATTTTTTAAACAAGCTTATTACAGGTTTCTAGTTTTACACAAAAGTGCCATCAGTGGCAACCCGCCAGGCATGTGCCATGAAAACCGCTGCTTAGTCTGTCTGGACACTGACCCTAAGGACAGCCGCACAAGGGCGGGAGCCGCGCGCAGGCTCCCCAGTGGCACCTTTCAAGAGTCTTGGCGCCCTGCGGCTGGCCTATGCGACGCCCGCGGCTGGTCTGTGTGTACTGCGACCCTTTCCACACGCTGTCTCTGAGCAGAACCAACTCCTGCTCAGCACACCAGACTCAGGGCGAGGCATGAGAGCGAGACTGAACCAGTGCTGCCTGGCCCAGACTCACCTCAGGGAGGGGTGCCCAGGGGGAAGCAGGTGCCTGAGCGCTCCCACACCCCAACTCAGGAGGGGCCGCTGCCCCCCTGATCCCTGCTGTGAAAACACAAGGCACAGACAGACAGGAGAGGCCGCGCTGCCGCGCCGGGCACCTGATGCGGTCGCTGGTCCCGCTGTAGCCCCAGCGGCTCTCCACCTGCTGGAAGCGGCTCACGCAGCACTCCTTCCCCCGCAGGCAGCAGCGCGGCCGGTCGATGTACTCCACGCGCGGTTTGGGGTTCACGGTGAAGTGGAGAAACAGGGTCACCACTTCCCGGTCTGACAGGATCCCAGACTGTGCAGGCCCTGCGGAGACAAGCACACGTGGGGGTGAGCAGCTGAGGGACGTTGGCGGGGCCTTGGCTGCAGTGTTACCTGCTCCACCTGCAGCCGCGCGGCCAGAACCCGAGAGCCAAGGCCTGGAGTGACTCCGCCCCGCTGCCGATGCTCCTCGCAGGCTCTGCAGGGAGCCAGGTCCCCCCACTGCCTCGATGAGCGCACACAGGGATGGCCCTCAAGGGGTCGACAGGCCAGGTGGGGCGGCACAGACATCTGAGGAAAGTTCCAGCAGCGGAAACGGGTCAGGAATGGACGCAGCTGCATAGGGAGCTACCGGGAGAAGCCTGTGCTGCTCTGGAGACCCGGCTTTTAAAGACGCTTATGTATCACCCACGGACGCAGCGGCTGATCCTAAACACACACCTGCATGTTCACCTGCGGGAATGTTGATGGTTAAATACTTAGAGATATTTAACCATAATAATAAATAAAAATACAGCTGAAAATTGCTGCTCTGTACATTTATCTCAAAAAAGCCATAATAACTGACATGATTAATAATTCCCAATAAATTAAAATCAAAGAAAGGAAGTTAATCTGGAAAATGAGTCATTGTAGGTCACCATATTAAGAGAAAACCAGGGACCAACATCTCCAAGGATGAGAAGCATCTGGTAAAGCTCATGATGAAAGCTCATAGTAACAGGAGGGGCTGTCCTTAGCAAATGAAGGTTGCAGGAAGCCACTAGCACCTCGAAGTCCACAGGGCGCGCAGAGGGGGTGTCTAAGGCCGAGAGGGAGAGACCAAACGGCCGACGCGGGCAGGAGGCAAGTTGCCAACTTGGGTCACACACCATGACCTGCAACGTGGTCAACATGGACGTCCACTTACGTCCAAATGCCAGTGGAGAGCCCAACAGGATGTGAATTTAAAAAGCATCTCGTGCGATAGCATTTAAGAAATGTAACCCCTGGGGAGTAAGCCTACCAAACACATAAAGACTGCTACCAGAGCTCAAAATGTTATTAAGGGAAACTCTTTAAGACATAAAGAATTTAATTTAAAATTTTAATTTAATTTAAATTAAAAAAAGTAAAGACAAATCGGGAGTTCGCTATTATCAACATAAAAATGTCGATAACCCCGCCTTGATCTGAACCCAGCGCAACTCCAACCAAATGCTGCGACTTTCTGGGGTGGAAAGTGACAAACTGATTTTAAAAATTATATGAAAATGCAAAAGATCAGCAATAGCCAAGGAAATCTTGAAGAGCAAAATTGGAAGACGTTCACTACCAGATTTCAAGATTTGTTATAAAACTACAGAAATCAGCTGGATAAGAACCCCCACCAGTGGAGCAGGATGGACGCACAGCCGGAGGCCTGACACAGGGCTGGCCGCAGGACACGGTGGCACGGGCAGTTTTTCACTTTCAGTGCCTAGTCATGGGGCCAAGACTAACCCTGACCTCCCTCACTCCACACAAACATGTGGGGAAAAAACCACCCCAAACCCGACAGGACCATAGCCCCACAAGTTACCTGTGATGCAAAGTTCCTAGGAGAAAAATGAATGGATTATCTTGACCTTGGTGCAGGTGAAATATCTTAAACAGGAGACTAATTAACAAGCTCTTTCCTTAACAAATTGTTAAGAAATTAGCTTCATTAAAATCAAGATCCTCTGTCTCTCAACACAGCGAACACAAGAAAAAGGCAAGCTGTGGACTGGGGTGCCAGCAACGCACACATCTGACGAGACATGCGCAGCAACAAGTCAGCAGAGAAAGAGCAAAGACCCGACAAGCATCTCACGAGCGAGGGTGCCCCGTTCTCCATGGTCAACGTCACTGATCATCTGAGAACAGCGAACTAAAACCACAGTTAAACGTGCCCTCGCCCCGCCGCCCCCCAATGACTAAACCGCACAATCTGACATGGCCGCGCGGCTGGGGGAGGGCGTGGGCACCAAGGGCAAACTCTCCATTCTCTTCACTGTGCGGCCGAGGACGCCAGACACCTCTCGGCTCACGGTGCGTCTGAGACAGCGCGTGTTTTACGAATCAAAGGTCTGCAGCACCCCTGCTCCAGGGCTGACGGCATTGCTTTCCCGACAGTGTTTAGGCATAACGCCATGCACGCGGACCACTGTGGCGCCGCCAGCCTTCAAGGGCTGCTTCAGCCGCCATCCAGCCACGCAGTTTGGCCTTTTCAGTCCAAAGTCCATATGGCCCAGTCAGTCAATGACCTAAACGCAAAGAATCAAAACACCGACCCTGCAAAAGTTCCTCTCAGGTTAAACAAGAACAGGCACTTGATCTCCTTGGACGAGTAAATGTCAGGAGGTGTGACCAGGATGCCTGGGGAGTCCTCGACTGATATGCATGCAACTAACTTTGCATCCCAGAGACTGATCAACGGACGCCTTGCTAATAAGATGGGAACTACAAGTGGGGGTTGGAAGCTTGATTTTGATCTTCAAACACGGGCCATTCAACTAACCCGCATCCACAGATTCCCCCCAAAAGCCTAGACAACCTAAGCAGACATTTGCTTCTTTCTAGCTTTTTTCACCTTGTCCTCCTGCCCCAGTTACTGACTCTGTAAAATCACTCAATCCATAAAAAGGCCAGGTTTTGCCTTCTCGGCACGTCCCACCACAACAGTCTGCTCCACGGCGCCTGTTCCTTTGACGGCGGGGTGCTGCCTGACACGACACACTACGGTATTGTATAACTGTGTCTTTTACATGCACTGGAAGCCAAAAAAAAATTGTGTGACTTGCTTCATTGTGACATTCAATTTACTGCAGTATTTGCTTTATTGCAGTGGTCCAGAAACAAGCCTGCAGCATGGGGAGGTGTGCTGCATGAGGAGTCTGGGATGGCTCCCACACAGAAGCCAGCCAAGGTCAAACAGCGGTGAACTGAATCACTAAATCATGGCACATTCCTGTACAGAATATTATACACTACTGAAAAGGAAAGCAAGCCATCCAGAGACAAGCCTAACAGGCGCAGTGTTAGGAAAAGCCACACACGAAAGAACACACATCTGTCTGAGTTCTTTTACATTAAATTCACAAATGGGAAAAAGCAATGAATTGAGGAGGGAGTGAGATTAATGACATAGAGGGGCACGAAGGAGGTTTCTTGGGTACTTTTTATTTTTTTAAAGATTTATTTATTTATACAAGCACTGGGTACAGTCAGAAGCGCGGGAGGGCGAGAGGATCCCCCAGAGCCAGAGCGGGGAGCAGAGCAGGCAGAAGGACCGAAGTACACTGCTGAGGGGAGCAGCGGGCGGCAGGAGAGGTCTGCGCGCCATGTGGGACCCTCGCTGGCGGCCGGGGATTAAACTGGCGCTGCAGAGGCTGTGGGCAGCTTTGCAGCCCAGCGCTTAACCGCTGTGCCATTGGGGAGGCCCTTCTTGGGTACTATTAATGGACTGTACATGGTGATATTAAGTGCAGTTAAACATTTACAAAAAAATTGATCCTGACCAGCAAAAAAAGCTACCTGGGAGCAGCTAGGGGTTAAGTCCAGACTCACCTGCAGCAAACTCCTCAATGGTCATCAGTGGGAACCGGATCAAGGACAGTGCTTTTCCCAGAACTTTCTGCTTGTTTTCGAAAGTCACAGGCAATTGTTGTCTTTGACACTCTGCCTCTGCCCATCGTACAACAGCTCCAAAAAGCCGGCTTTCTCGAATACTAAGTGTGTCTCTTTCTAGAACTGCACATAGTGTGTCTACGGAAATACAAAAGTAACTCAAGTTAGGAATATTTACTCTTTAACAAAACAAACCTGACAAACGTGATTATATTGTTTTGAAATCACAAAAAAAAAAAAAAACAGGTTACTTAGCCCTATAGACTCTGTGCTTAAAAATATTCAGAATGGAAGACATTACACTGCAAAGTTTCCCTTAAAAAAATTATGATCAGGCTGAACATGCAAGATACTCCTCATCACACCGGAGACTTTAAGATATGGTTTCTCACATAGTCATGCCAGTCGTCAAACTCACTCAAATGTCGAGATTGTTGTCAGAGGAAAAAAAGACTCCTGCCAATAAATCCCCGAGATGACAGATTACAGTCCACTCAGGGGTACTGAACACAGAGCACTGAACACCCGCTCGGCCTGCCTCTGGACCCTGAGGACTCACATTTCAAACCCCATAGGAGAGACACAAGCCCAGAATCAAAAATAGCTCTGAAAGAGCTCCGACAGCCAGGCCCCGCTTTCCCTCAGGGTGTGAGAGAGGCCCTCTTTCCATCCCGATGTCCACCAAGCACAACTGAGGCAAACAGGACGGGTGGACACACAGATCCTCCACTGGCAGATGTGTCAGAAGCAGAAATTTCCACTGAGAGTCTAACACGGGATTTTAATATAAACGAAGCGAATCACCAACTGCTTACAGGAGTCTACTCTGTGCAAGGCACCGACTTAAGATTCTGTTTATCAAGCAACTCAGGAGTTCAGGGGCCACGATGCAGCCAGAACCAGTGCCAAGGGAGAGACGGAGAAGCAGCGGCGCTCTGGACTGCCCCTTGGAGGAGCGTGAAGACCAAGGTCCGCTTCCCTCAGAACACAGGCCAGTGACTCAGCAGAGACGCCACGCGCGTGGGGGCAGGGCTGGGAGGCGGGCCGGCTCTCAGGACGCCTCCAGGTGAGTATAAATCCCCCGAGGCCCCACGTGATAGAGCACTGTGCCCCCGGCGCAGCCGGTGTCCAGCAGAGCGTGTGTCCAGGCAGAGGGACAAGCGTGTGTCCAGGAGGGAGGGGGCGCTCCGGGCACAGCGGGCGATCCTGCGGGCCAACATGCGCACCTGGGTCGGTGTTCGAGGGACAGTGGGAGACGGGACCTGGGCCTGCCTTCCAAGAGCTCACAGCGCAGAAGGGGAGGGCACACAAGCAAAGTCACGTTCCCAAAAGCTAGACGGGAATGTCTGAGCGTGACAGGTATCAAGAGAAATAAGTGAGAGGAGCCACAGCAGCCTGAGGTGGCCCGATGGGACCGGACCTGAGCCTGGCCGACTACAAGGAGGCAGCTGCCACCGGGACACGGGCTCTGGCCCGAAGGACAGCACCTGCTGGGCCTAGAACAGAAGGCCCCAGCCCAGTGTCCTGGGTCAGGGCAACCCGGGAGGAGCGTGAGGGAGGCCAGGCTGGATGGAGCTGGAGGGATGTCGGGCAGCTGTTCACGAGCTTGCCACTCCTCCTCCCGGAAGGGTATGGTCTGCACCTGGGGGCTGGGGTCCCCTGATGAAATTCTAAGAACAAAGTAAGAGCCAAAGTCAGGGCACCACTGCGAGGGCCCAGCTTTGCACATGGGTGGGTCCCATGGCCGGCAAGACGCAGAGAGCAGCCCCCGGCATGCAGGGCTGCGGGCGGGGAGTGCTGGTGTGGCCAGCACCACCCTGATGGGGAGGCCGGCCCACCTGACCACACAGCCCGACCACACAGGATCTCACTGTGGGAGACGCCGGAAGGCAGCCATGCGGTCTGCTCTGACTGCGATCTGTTCTGCGCGGAGAAGGGGTGTGTGACAGCACAGCAGGCGGAGCACAGAGGTGGTCCTGGGGAGAGGACAGCGGCTTAGCTGCGGCGGAGGCAAGGGAGAGGCCAAGAAGTGGCCAGTTCAGGCCACATTTAAAAGGCAGATCTGAGCATTGCTGGTCAACTGCACACGGAGGTGAGAGGAGGGAGAGTCAAGAACAAGGCTGGCTTTGGCCTGAGTCACCAGGTGCATGCTGGGACCGTGAGAAAGGCTGGGGAGGAACAGAAAGGGTGTGCCAAGGAGCAGGGCGTTGCCAGCTGAGCTGGGCCGTTTGGAATGCCTATAAAATCTCCAAACGCAAACGTCGAGGAGAGGGCTGGGTACCTGAGCCAGGGCTGAGAACAACAGTTTGGGTTGTTGATCATGACGAAGAGAATATTTAAAGCCACAGCCCTGGAGCCTCAGCTGGCTCTAGTCTGCAAAATTCAGAACCCTCAAGAGAAACTAAGTGGGTGAACCCTAGTTTTGAAACAGCTCGGTCCCCAACAGGGCTGGCTGGTAAAGTGTGACTGCTTGAAAGGCACATTCCATACGATACAAAAAGGAGCTCACCTATGTCGATGTCCGTAAACCCCTCGGCGCTGATGGCATCCACGGTGCTTTTGTCGATTGTGTCCAGACACAGGCTGGCAAGCTGAGGTTCGTCGAATAATCGAGCCTGGACAGACAGAAGGACAGTTTATATTCAGTCTCCCTTCACACGTACACAATCGACGTTAACGCGGTACGGTCACAACTGCTAAATATGTAGAAACAGCCACTTAAGACACAGAACCTGGCTTGCCGGAACACTTCATTCCACCAGAAACAAAAAGCTCAAAGCAC
Source organism: Talpa occidentalis (assembly GCF_014898055.3). NCBI lineage: Eukaryota > Metazoa > Chordata > Mammalia > Eulipotyphla > Talpidae > Talpa > Talpa occidentalis. The sequence continues at coordinate 1,542,718 of NW_023601433.1, forward strand.
AAACGCCCCACTGAGGTCACAATTCATACCCCCGATAACCCCGTTGTGTTCATGGCTGGCTGCCCCTTGCAGAGGACTTATGCTGGGCCTCAGGGCTCCCTGGGTCAGACATGGCAGACAATTGCACCTCGTTTTACAAACGTAGCTTCGGGGAGCTGTACTGGCCAGCGAAGATCAGGTTAGCGCGGCTCGAGTTTTTGATGGCACCGAAAGTCTACCATCTCCTCACTAAAGTGTACCCCAGCCATCAGCACACCAGAACCCACACATTGGACCTCCCCCCCATTTCCTGTTCTAACTGTGGGGAGTGAATGAAGTATAGGGGCTTCCAAGCATGAGCCCCCTGGAGACTTTAGAAAAAACTAGGCCTAGGGCCTCCCTGGTGGCGCAAGGGGTTAAGCACCGCACTATGAAGCAATCCGCAGCCTCTGCAGCCCGAATTAGATGCCCGGCCGGCCAGGGAGCTACCCACATGGCGCAGCAGACCTCTCCTGTCTCCCCACTGCTCCCCTCAGCAGTGTATTTCAGTCAGTCTGCCTGTTCCGTTCCCCGCTCTGTCGCTGGTGGATCCTCTTACCCCCAGCATCTCTGGCCTGTGCCTGAGCTCTCGTATGCATAAATAAATAAATCTTCTGGATTAAAAAAAAAGAAAAAAGAAAAAACTAGGCCTAGGACAGAACAAATAGCCCACGTGATGGAGTGTCACATGACAAGGAGAATGAACACAGTGCGGGGGGGCGGGCTGGGGATGCCCCCGCAAACTTCACATGGAGCCTGTACACTGCCAACAAAGCTAATCTAACCCACAAGCCAGAAAACGAGCTTATAAAATGTGCATGAAAAAGGATGCACGTAATTAAAAAAAGTTTAAAAGTAGGGTTTAAAAAAAAATTAAAAACTGAAAAGGGAGCTGTGATGAAGGCACGTCAGTGATGCTCGCCCGCCCGGGGCCAGCTCTGCTCCGTGACAGCCGGACACACACGAAATGGGAGAGGCGCTCGCTGGGACGTGGGTGAAGCCACAGAGAACAGGGAGCCGTCAGCAGCCTTCGAGCCTCGGAGTTTGGTATGGCTGATTGCACTCCCCTTATTTTATTTATTTATTTATTTATTTATTTAAAGAAAGATTTATTTATTTATGCATACAAGAACTGGGATACGGGCCAGAGATGCGGGGGTTGAGAGGACTCCCCACAGACAGAGTGGGGAGCAGAACAGGTGGATCTACTGAAATCCACTGCTGAGGGGAGCAGCGGGGAGACAGGAGAGGGCTGCTGTGCCCTGTGGGTAGCTCCCTGGCCGGGATCGAACCCGTGCTGCAGTGGCTGCGGACAGCTTCCCAGCGCTGCGCTCAACCCCTTGCGCCTCCAGGGAGGCCCCTCGCCACTTAATTTTAAAGTAAAATTTATTTTCGAAAGATTCAGTGACTCAGATGTTGCAAACAAATGATAAAGATCCCTAAACTCAACGGTTACCTTGTGTTCTGTGAGGGGAGAACAGCTAACACATTGGCTCAGATGTCTGACAATCTTTACACATGTGTACACACAACCTTCTAAAGTTAAAGGCTATTCAAATGTTTGTGAAAATACTCTTCTCAGATTATATATTGAGCTTTTTTATATTAATTTGCTTTTAGTCAAATTTTAATGAAACCCCGGCTCTACAAATAAAAATGTGTATTAATAGGATATTAACTCTCGCTGGTATGTTTTCCCTTCACGTTTCTATTTAGAAATAACTTCAAAGTTATAGAGAAGTTACATGCCTAAAGGACACCTTACACCTTCTACCCAAACCTGCCCACCTGAATGTGACGGACGCACGCACCTGCCTTGTTCACCGTCCCCCGCACGCCAGCACCCGCCGTGCGGCTGTGGCTAGGATGACACATCTGCTCCACCTAACCCCGGGCCGGGGGAGGATCAAGACGAGCGGAGCCTGAGGAAGCAGGCGAGGTGCATTTGATAATTATGTGCATGTGCGTGGACTTTTTTGAGGGGGTTCTGAACCTCCCGAGAATAAATTACATGCATCATAGGCCTTTACCCTGGAACACCTCAGTGTGTGTTTCTCTTACGCAATCCTAAGGATATTCTCTCATATAATCCCAGAATTAACTTTGGGAAATAGCAATACAGTATTTTTTACACAGTCTGCTGTCTGCACTTCGGTTTCCTCAACTGACACCACGTTCTATAAAGACACTTTTCCTTCTAGGGGAAGATCCAATCTAGGATCACAGTAGCTGTATTTGTTAAATGTGAAAACTGGTACATTTTTAACAAGCATAATTCTGATATCTGTAGATATTTTAATTGGCCAACTCAACTGTATTTTTAATGTTGATAAAAAAATTGAATTTCCACCCTAGGAAAAACAATGATTTTAAGTATTTATTGAGAGTAGCAACTCTGCAGCCGCTCCTCCGGTTACGCAGGCAGCGTCAAGTTTCCTACGGCATCTACTGCTGCCAAACACAGCTTCCCAAGATGCGGCCCGAGTCTGGCTCTGTCTCTGACGAAGTGCCGGGGGACGGCGCCCCGCCAGTGAGCGTCTCCGTGTACGTCATGCTACTGCGTGCACAGCCCGTCTTAGTGAACACGCTCCGTGCAAATGACTCACTTGGCAGGAATGAGGGTCACATGACAACCGACAGGCTAGTTCACATCACCCTACCAAGCAAAGATCTGGAAAAATGCATCCTCATACCCACCCAGGCCTGGAAAGTTCCTTTCCCTCTCAGGGCACCACCAGCCCCACCAGCCCCGCACCCATAGCAGCTGGTCCGCCCTGAGCCAGAACGTCCTGTGAGCCATCCTGGTTAGGGTCGTCGGCTCCTGAGGTTTATGATTCAACCTTTAAAATACATCTACACACGTTAAACCCTTTCAGACTTTCACAAATTCCAAAGGGGAAAAACCCAAGAACACTGCCTCGCGCTGACGTGGCCTCTAGTTACCTCAGCTCTGTAGGTCTCCAATTTCTTATCTATAAAATGAGGGTGAGCTTAGATCGCGTAGAACATCCACACCCTGGAGCGCCTGTGATGAGCAGATGCCCGCGGGGGTGCTGGGGAACACCCAGCACGCAAGGTCACTGGGTGGGCTCCACCTCTGCACCCCCACGTCACCTGCTGTTAAGTTTAAGGCTGAGGCCTCGGTCGTGCCTGGTGTTAAACTGGAGGTTGATTTCTCTTAGCTGCCCCTTCTTCATCCTTAAAATGGGGTACGAGCAGGAAGTCTGAGTGTGCAAGGGGGTGGGGGGCTGTGCACAGGTGTCTGCCCACGGCAGCCCAAGGCTGTGCCCCGGGGCCAACGTCAGCACGCTCACCCTCCGGTCTTGGGGACAGAAACAAACAGCAGAGGTGCCAGCGGACACTGTCCAGGCGACAGGGTGCGTGTTACAGGGATAGGCGGGCCCCAGCTTCAGGTTTTCCTTTTGAAAAACAACAGGGTCGAGGGGGAGGCTGTCTGGGACCATTTCCAGTAGCGGCAGCCAACAGGACCTCGATGATCAGCTAGAGCCGTGCAAGCACTTGCAGAGGCCGCCACAGGCCACCACGGCGCCGGCAAAGCAGAAAAACAGCAACCTCGTTTCCCTTTGAAGTGTGAAGTGCGGGGCTTCTGACGACAGCTAAGTCGCATGTGTCAAGGCCTGGGTGTGCTCCACAGGTGTGCCCAGACTGTCCACTCGTGTGTACCGGTTTGCAAGTGCACTCTTCCAGGGGACCCCTGCCTTCTCTCAGACCGAAGGCTAATCACCCTGGGGGCAGGCCGCCCACTGCAGGCCCAAGTCCAGACAGACCCCGGTCTCCTCTCCAGACGCAGCATACGTGGGGGATGACGCTCAGGTAGCACCAGGTGCCCCGCCCTGCCTGTCCAGGCCGCCGGCGGCTGACCCCAGCCCGACCCTCCCCCGGGCCTCGCTTCTGCAGCGGTGACGCCGGGCTCTGCTCTGTTTCCCTCTGAAGCCGCGGGATCTGAGCTGGTTCCCAGGCGGCTCTACACCCTACACCCGCCACAGTGATGCGTGCGTTAGAGGAAAGGGCACGCTGCACGCATGCGCGCGTGCAAGCCGACACACCGGGTGGCCGCTCCTACCTGCGTGAGCAGCATGAAGGCGTTGTCCGGCCGGAGGTGCTTGGTGAGGAACTCCACGCAGTGCGCCTCCAGGGCCGGGACTGCGTACTTCTTGGCGGTGTAGAGCGTGGTCATGACCGTCTCCGGGCCAATCTGGACCTCATCTGAGTACAGAAACCTGGAAGGCGACGAGGGAAGGGCAGGAGGGTCAGGGGGCTGGAGAAGGCCCCACTCGGGTGCGGCCCCCGGGGGCGTGTGAAAGGAGCGAGTGGAAACCCGCCCACACCTGCCAGGGCCTGCAGTGAGTCTGTGGAGCTGAGGCGACGTCTCTGAACACCCAACACCCAAACAGCCCACCCATGAGTGGGGTGTCTCATTCTAGGCATCTCCAGCCTTTCTATTTGCCCAGGACGAGCGTGCTGGCCGCGCCAGGGTGCTGGCCTTGGGGCACGAGAGGGCCCAGGGTGCGCACGCTGGCCTCGCAGCGCACCCCCACTCGGCCCCCTGCTGTGGGGGTGGATGGGTGGGTGCTTCAGACAGAACCAAGCCCGGGGCTCTGGGGGACCGGGGTGGCCTCTCCTGAGTCCCAGCACAGCACTGCGGACCCCCGCGACCTCCCCAGGGGCCAGCTGCCCCGGACAGCCGAGGGCGCCGGAGAACGAGCGTTCCGCCTCAACGACACTAAAGGCGGCAGAACACTGTTCCCAGGACCCCGGCTGTAAAGTGAGCCTTGGATCAAGCACCAACTTCCAACTTCTTCCAGAGCCGCTTTCATATTGGAGCCAGGACAGCAGGCCTCGACCTTTCAACTTCCTCCACTTCGTCCCTGGGGCCGCCGTCGCCCCGCGGCCTGACAGAATGCTGGCTTTCCTCGACACCCCCAGCCCCCCGCCCCGCCCCGGCGCTCATTCTCACGCTCCCCAGCCTGGTGCACAGGGGAGGGCTGCGGCTTCCCGGCGTGACGCCCTTCTGAGGCATTTTTCCAAAACCTTTCAGGCACTCAAGCCTCAAGTCTACGCCCTCACCCTCACAATCCCTACTTGACGTGCGTCACGCTGTGTGATGAACGCGGAGCTAAAAATCAGGCGAGGCACAGCCCCTTCTAGTCCGGGGAGAGGGCTGGGTCAGGAGAGAGTCGGTGACATCACTGGGGGATGGATGATGCCCCCCACCCCCGGGGCCCGCGGGGCGGTGACTCAGCCCAGGGCCTGGTGTGAGCCGGAGTGCCCGAGTCCCTGCCTCAGGAGGCTGGGCTGAGGGCACCCGATGGGGAGACACAGCCAGTGACCCCAACTACCGGCCAGGTGTCAGCCTCCTAAATGCCAGCTATTAATTCACGCCAGCTCACTTGTCTCCTCTCTGCGGCTTTTCTGGCTGTCACCTCCAGCTCTTCTCTCCGCGCAGCCAGCCCATGCCCAGACTGTCTTGCTTCTTTCGGATCCCTGTTTTCTTCCATAACACCACACCGGGCTTGCTGGACGCAAACATTCCCCGCGTCTCCCGTCGTGACGCTCCCTGGTGTTCCCGGAATCACCTCGTCCTTGCGTGCGGCCGGCTATTCTTGGGCCTTGTCACTCATGTCCTACATTAAACGGCCGAGGACTGGCCCAGCTCCAGTATTCCAGCCGTTGTGGAAGCAGACCTGTTTTCCAGATAAAACCATTTCTTGCCTTTGCATTTGAGTAGCTCAAATTTAAGAGACAAGTGCCCTGTTAAGTACATAGTTCTAGAAGAATCTGTAACAGGCTGACAGGGAGATCTGGAAAAGCTTCACAGAGATTTCTACCTGAGGTAAGATCTAAAAGATGACAAAGAGAGTGGGAAGAACATTCCAGGAACAAGAGTTTTTATATCTTGTGCTTTTTAATTATACTTTATGAGAAGGCCCCCATTCCAAACTTTTTAGCCAGTTGTACTTTGGCAACATATCTCTGGCGGATGTCAAGGAAGAGCTCAAAGACACGTCTCTCTCTAGAGACGGAGACAGGCACCGCTCGCCTTAGTGCTGCTCCCGGGAGGCCCGCACCAGGGCGCTTTTCCTAGTCTCATCATGAGGTAAGCGCCGTGCGTCTCCTGAGGAGCCAGCTGGCATCTCACCTGGCACCAGCCGTGATGCAGATGAGGGGGCAGGTTTCTCTTCGCGTTACCTGCTGGAACCACTGACGTGAAGTGCGTGGCCTCCCTGCGGCGGCCTGTGTTAGCTCCAACTTGGCTGTTTCACTTCTCGCCCTTGTGCTTCTTGAGGGCATTTTCAAATCTCTTTGGAGCAAGACAAGTTATAAATAACTACTGCACTTTAAACAGTAAGAACAGTAACTCCGAGTGTCTTCTCACTCTCCTTCCGCCTCCCGCCCAGCACCAGGCACGGCGCGGGCACAGCGCGGGCACAGGGCTGGGCCTGGACAGAACTGTGGGACCCCCCAGGCTGCTCACGGCCTCCATGGAACAAGGATGGGGGGCCATTTTCACTTCTATAAAAAAGGTAACTTAAAAATCTAACAATTACCTTGGTTCATATTTTACTCACATGTTTCCTCTACACTTTGTTTAGTGATTAAAACTGCAATATAATAAAAAAAAACTAAGCCAAGGTTTACAAAACATAAAAATTAAACTGACGTGACCACACGCTTCATACTTTAAAGTGAACATTTCAGGGCCTCCCTGGTGGTGGAAGGGGTTAAGCACCGCACTGTGAAGCTATCGGCAGCCTCTCAGCACCAGTTTGATCCCGGCCAGGGAGCTACCCACAGGGCGCAGCAGACCTCTCCTGTTTCCCCGCCGCTCCCCTCAGCAGTGTACTTCAGTGGACCCGCCTGTTCTGCTCCCCACTCTGTCTCTGGTGAATCCTCTCACCCCCTGCCTCTCTGGCCTGTACCCCAGTTCTTGTACGCATCAATTAATCTTTAAGCGAACATTTCAGCTCTCATACACCACTGCCAGCGACCAAAGCACAGAGAAACAATAACTTCATTTCATGAAACTGTCCCTGTTTTCTCCCCAATTACGAGTGGTTTTCTATAAAGATAACGTGTAGGCTACATTTAACCTAATTAAAAAATCTTAAGACAAAGGTGAAAACTTGATTTTAAATAAGAAAAACCACAAGACCTTCTGGAAGAAACCGAACCTCCCCGAGCTCATTCATTCTACGGGGCTGCGCGGCGCCAGGCACGAGCCAAGTCCCGGAAAAGCAAACACAAGCACGGGCGAGATGTTTTCCCTTAAAGGGTATGTTTGGTGATGCAGTGACTGAGAAGCAACGTCCTGGTTGAACACACATGAGGGGCAGCGCGAGGCCTCACCCCTACCTCTGTTACTCGTGCTGTGACAGAGGTTTGTCCCATAACGTTCTTGGGCTGCCTGTGACCTGCTTTATCAACAGACGCTGTGCCGGGGCCCCGACCTGGAGGATGCGGAGGGAGGATGCAGAGGAGGATGCGGCAGCTCCTGCACCTGGGCTCTCAGGCCCTGAGACGTGGTCAAGGACCAGCGCCCCACTGGAGAGCGCGGAGGGGAGAACGCGCGGTCACCCCTGAACTGCAGTCGAATATCCGGAACTCCGCGCCGCTGCCACCTGAGCTCGAGGATGCGGGGGGCACCAGGGAGAGCCCTCTGACCTCGGTGACCCGCAGGCAGAGAAAGACATGACGGGTCGAGTCAGTAAGCAGCTGCTCCACAGCAAGAGGTGACCAGAAAGGCCGCGGCGAGGAGAGCAGGTGCGACAAGGGCCTCTAGGAGCAGAATCCGAGGACCCAGGGGGAGAGCCGGGCGAAAGCAGCACAAAGGCAGAGGCCCGGGGAGGACAAAGGCCACCAGTGCCGAGCAGGTGGAGGCGGGGGTGAGGGGGAAGCGGAACTCCCCTGCCGCACCTGGCACCTGCTGGTGTCTGCACCCGGCGAGCAGAAAGTCACTAAAAGGTCTGGGCAGCGCATGAAAATACCTGCTACCAGCAGGATTTTCACCGCTGAAGCCGCCCCAGGGCGGTGGGGCCGAGGCAAACAGAAAGGACCAAGACACAAGGCGGCGGGACGTCAGGAGCCGTGCCGAGACAGTGAGGAACAGATGGACCCTCGCTAGTGACTGCAGCCAAGCCCACCCAAGTCGGTCACTCCCAGCTGACCCAGAGAGCTGGGACTCGCCAGCAAGAACCAAGGGTGGTTTGGCCAAGCCCCCACGGTCCCTCCCCCAGGACGTGGGCAGGCCGTTGAGCGCGCCTCTCCCAGCTTACAGCGCCGGCACCCTCCCGACTCCACCGCGTCCTCAGCGCTCACCAGATGACGGCCAGGGGAGCAGGACGCTCAGGCCCACCTCTAGCCAGGGACCGCTCAAGGGAGGCGCAGAGTGGCTCAAAACGAGCAGTTTCCTAAGGGGCTTCAAACTCAAATTCAACAGCTTTTAAATAATATTAACCCATCCAAGTTGCAAACGTTAAGTGTAGGAGTGACCTGCTTTTCTACCTGAGCGAGGACCGGGAGCCACCTTTCGTCACAACAGCAAGCCCACACCGAGTTGATTTCTATTTATTCATTCATTCATTCATTTATTTTTAAAGATTTATTTATTTACGTATACAAGCAAGGGGTACAGTCAGAAGCGCGGGAGGGTGAGAGAATATACCAGAGCCAGAGTGGGGAGCAGAACAGGCAGACTGACAAAATACACTGCTGAGGGGAGCAGCAGGCACGGCAGGAGAGGTCTGTCGAGCCATGTGGGACCCTCGCCGGTGGCCGGGAATTGAACTGGCGCTGCAGAGGCTATGGGCAGCTTCGCAACGCAGCACTCAACCACTGCACCACCAGGGGAGGCCCTATTTATTTTTTTAAAGATTTATTTATTTATACAAGAACCGGGGTACAGGCCAGATGCGCGGAAGGTGAGAGGACTCATCAGAGACAGAGCGGGGAACAGAACAGGCAGACTGACTGAAATACCCTGCTGAAGGGAGCAGCGGGAGAGACAGGAGAGGTCTGCCATGCGGGATTCTCGCTGACGGCTGGGATCGAACCTGTGCTGCAGAGGCGTGGACAGCTTCACAGTGCGCCGCTCAACTGCCTGCGCCACCAGGGAGGCCCCCCCACTGAGTTTAAACACGTGTTCAGGCATCACTGCCAGAAAAGCCTGCTGAGGCCGGAGGAAAGACGACGCTGTGAAGAAAGTTCGAGGACTCAGATGGATCCACTTATTCTCTACTGATGGGGAAGCTGATCGAGTAACAGCTTCGCCCTGAAGGTGAGATACGTGTTATCCCTCTAAGTTCTTCCCCTGGCCATCTCCATTTTTTTTTCCCCCAAAGAAAGGGGGCTGACACTGGTTTTAGATCCATGGCTCTCAAATTCAGGTCAAACTTACCGAATATTAAAAATAAAATGATCTCAGTACACTTCCAAACGTCACCAGACTGCACGGAGGGGACCTGAGGTTTAGGGAGCAGAGAGGCATCACCAAGCGGGGGACCGAGAGATCACTGCAACTGGTCTAGAAAACCTCTACGACCACGTCCAGCTTCCAGTGAACTGCCAGCCGAACGAGAAACCAGACGGACCCAGACGGAGCTTTCCAGTTTTGTTGTAACCCCCCTTTCATGTGTCACTGAACGAAATTACCCAATACACAGCCAACAAGAGAAAGGGAGGGGATAAAAGATGCACCATCTCGCTGCCCCCCACAACCTGGCTGCATCTGGCGCCATTCCTTCCGTCCCCCTGGGCAGCGGCCCTGTCTGCGCCTTTCTCTTCAGCTTTAACACAGCGCCCAGCTCAGGACACGACTCCCCTGACTCTGCGCTCACCGGGTTCCGCCACCCGGATCCGCCGCGCCCCTAGCAGCTCCTCCCAGCACAATAATCCTGCTGCCAAAGTTCCTGAAGAGAAAATACGTTTATTCCTTTAACACTTCCTGCCTTCGGGGCAAACACTGCAGCACTGAGCTGGCCCGCCGTCTCTGCCGGGCAGCGCGCCTCAGGGTCCTCTTCCAAAGCCTGGAGGGGGCGGACTGGCCGGCGGGGGTTCCCTTGTGCTTCCTTCTTCACCAACGAAGCTGAACATTCTCCTTTTCTTTCCGTAGTGTCCCACTCCTAGGTTTTTTTTTTGAGGGGGACCTTAGTAGGAGGCAACCTAGTGAGCACCTCAGGCTCCTTCCGATGGAGTCGAGCCCACCTGGGGGGCCTGCGCCTGGGGTTCGCCCCTTCGGGCGGCCGAGGCCACTGGGTATCAGGAGCCGCCCGCCTCCGTCCCGGCCGCGGTCACCTCCAGCACGACCCGCGCCTTTCGGGGGGTCAGCACCGCTTCTGAAATGGGGGGAACCAGCCCCACACCTCCCTCAGCGCCCGTCTGAGTCAAAGCTAACGACGCCAAAGTATCACCTTCCCCCGCGGCACAAAGCCGACCAGAGGCCCCGCGCGGCCGCCCCACGCCCGCCCTCGCCCACGCGCGGCCGCCCCACGCCCGCCCTCGCCCACGCGCGGCCGGACGGCCCGAGCGTCGCCCGTGAGAGAGACCCCGGCCCCGAAGGCGCTCCGGGCCTCGCGGTTCCCGACGCCCGCCCCCGACGCCCGCCCGAGCCCCGAGGGGCAGCGGGAGGCCCGGCGGCCGGGGGCCCGGGCTGCGCCCACCTGCCCGTTCGCGCGGGGCCGCCCTCCCGCCGGCCCCGGCCCCGCCAACCCCGGCCCCCGCCCGGCCCCCGGCGCGGCCCGCGCACCTCAGCAGCGCCAGGAAGGCGGCGGGCTCCACGTCGGGCAGCTCGATCTCGGCCGACGTGGTGGCCATGCCGCCGTTGAACATGGCGTCGAAGACGGCGCTGCCGGCCGCCAGCACGAAGCGGTGCGCGGGGACGCGCGGGGGGCCCCCCGCGGCCGCGGCGCCGCGGCCCTTGCCCAGCACGAAGCGCACGTCGCTCAGCAGCTCCGAGTTGAAGAGGAAGGCGAAGCGCTCCTTGAGCGACGCCTTCGTGGCCTGCCAGTTGTACAGCGGCTCCCGCTGCAGCGCCGGCGCCGCGCCCGGCGGCGACGGCGGCCCCGCGGCGCCCGGCTCCGCCTCGGCCCCCGGGCCCTGCTCGCCCGCGGCGGCCGGCCCCAGCGCCGCCATGCTCGGCGCGGCTGTGGCGCGGAAAGGCCGCCGCCCGCCGCCCGCCGCCTCCGAGCGCGCGCTTCCGGGCCCGGCGCCCCGCCCCCGCGGCCCCGCCCCCGCCCGCCGCTTCCGGGCACGCGCTTCCGGGCCCGGCGCCCCGCCCCCGCCCCTAGAGCCCCGCCCCCACAAGTCCTGCCACCCGCCGGCGGGCCCCGCCCCCCGCGAGCCCTGCCCCCAGCGCGCACGCCCCGCTCGCAGCCCGCGCGCCCTGTCCCACGCCGCTTCCGGGAAGTCGCTTCCGGAGCCGCCCGCCCCGCCCCCCGCGCGCTCTCGGGTCCGCACGTGACGTCGGGCGCCGTGACGTCGGGCGCCGGGGGCGCGCGCGGCGCTCCGGTCTGGGCCGGGGGACTCGGTGAGTCCGCGCCTCGCGGGGCGGCGCCCCCAGCCGGGGACCGGGTCTCCTCACGGGGCGCGGCGGGCACAGGCCCCCGCGGCTCCCTCCGGCTCTCGGCGCGGCCCCGTGGTGACCCCGGGCGGGGCCGGGGCCCAGCGCTGAGGGGACGGGGACGCGGCGGGGCGGCCGGGCCTCCTGAAGACCGGGCGGCCGCCGCTACGTCGGGCCCCGGCCGCGATCCCGCCCCGGCGGCGGAGTGACCTCTGGGGGCCGGGGCCCTGCTGTGCCTTTTTCCTCCTTCAGGTTTCACTCCTCGCCATTGCGGGAGCCGGCCCCGACCCCGGGCCGCCGGCGGCAGGACAGGCAGGGCCGCGCCGGTGTGGGCGGGGTTGGAGGGCGGGCGCGCACCCCCAATAAATCCCGGACACGGAAAGGGCTGAGATAGCCTTAGGGGTGAGAGTAATGGCAACACCCGCCCCCCAAACCCGGGGAATGGAGAAAACCTGATTTCCAGAGTTACCACAGTACTGGAGTCCAATGTTCAGAGTTAAAAATTAAAGAAAAAAAAACACAAAAAACAGGATTCCAAAGAAAAGTATGGCCCATCCAAAGGAAAACAACAGGAAATGTCACTCAAAAAATCCCAGTAGCAGATATATTAGACTTCAAAGTAACCATGAAAGAGGCTCAAAGAACTAATGGAAAATGTGGAGAAAGGTTAAAAAACGTTGAAAGGGAAATATAAAGAAAAATGAAACCAAAAGGAAACTCCGGAGTGAAAAGTACAGTAAGGGAAACGGAAAAATCCAGGAGAGGATTCAAAAACAGGCTTGTGCAGGCAGAAGGGGGAGCCGGCGAACACGAAGAAGAGGCCGGACTGAGGCTGAAGTAAAGAAAGAAAAGAGGTTGAAGAAAAACAGAACCCAAGAGACCTGCAGGTCACCATCGGGTGGAAGAACACACATTTTGGGGACCCCAGAGGGCCAGGGGAAGAGACCAGAGAGGCTGTTTGAAGAAATAATGGTTGAAAACTTCACACGCAAAGGCGAGCAGGATTGAAGGGAGAACTAGACCCCGCCACACTCATAGTTGGAGGCTCCCAAATTCCACTCACAGTAACGGATTTAACAACCAGACCACAGATAAGTAAGGAAATAGGGAATTTAAACACTATAGGCCAACCGGACACTACACAGCAACACACACCTTCCTCTCAAGCCTACATCTGAGTGTGGCCAGGAGACACCATGGCAGGACATAATTTAACACTCAGTAGATTTCAGAGCTAGATATCATACACTGCATCTTACCTGACTGCAATGGGATGAAGTTAGGAATCAGTAACAAAAGGAAAACTGGGAAATTCACCAAATTGTGGAAATAAAACTATGAAGAGATCAAAGATGAAATCATGGCATCCATTCTCATTCATTCTAAGTATTTTATAAGTTTGTCAGACATGCTTAAAGATGAATCATCCAGAAACTCAACAATTTTTCTTCTACAATGTTGGGAAAAAATTAAAATTATGAGATATGCTAAAAAGGATAGAAGGAGAATGAATAGACAATGGAATTAGTTTATGGATGATTCAGATTATAAAACACTAAAAAGAAATAGAAGAAGACAAAGAAAGGGAAAGACATCCCCTGCTCATGGATTGGAAGAATTAACATTATCAAAATGGCCATCCTACCAAAAGCAATTTACAGATTCAATGCTATACCAATAAACATTTCAATGACATTCTTCAAAGAAATAAAACAAATATTGATGAAATATCAATATGGAGCCACCAAAAACCCCAAATAGCCAAAGCTCTCCTGAAAAAAAAGGAAGGGAATGAAGGCATCACACTCTCAGACTTCAAACTATACTACAAAGCCATAATCATCAAAACTGCATGGTATTGGAACCAGAACAGACACACAGACCAATGGAATTGGATAGAAAATCCAGAAATAAACCCACAGATTTATGGTCAACTAATCTTTGACAAAGGAGCAAAGAATATGCATTGGAGCAAAGAAAGTTTGTTCAATAAATGGTGCTGGGAAAACTGGGTCGCTACATGCAAAAGAATGAAGCTTGACCACTACCTCACACCATGCACAAAAACCAACTCAAAATGGATTAAAGAACTAGACATAAGACCTGAAACCAAAAATACATAGAAGGAAATACAGGCGAAACACTACATGCCATACACCTCAGTAACATCTTTAAAGACTCATCACCCAAAGCAGTGATAGCAAAGGCAAAGATAAACAGCTGGGACTACATCAAATTAAAGAGCTTCTGCACAGCAAAAGAGACAGTAACCAAAACAAACAGACACCCCACCGACTGGGAGAAAATTTTTGCACACAACACTAATGATAAAGGACAGATCACAAAAATCTACAAAGAGCTGAAGAGTCTCAACAAAAACGAAGTAAATAATCCAGTCAAAAAATGGGCAGAAAAGCTAAAAAGGAACTTCTCCAAAGAGGAAATGTGAATGGCCAACAGGCATATGAAAAAATGTTCAGCATCACTTGCAATCAGGGAAATGCAAATCAAAGCTACAATGAGATGCTATCTTACACCAGTGAGAATGGCACATATTTAAAAAACTAGCAATAACAAATGTTGGCGAGGGTGTGGAGAAAAAGGAACTCTCCTGCACTGCTGGTGGGAGTACAAACTGGTCCAACCACCATGGAGAGCTGTCTGGAGGTTCCTCAACCTGCTAAAGATGGAATTTTCATATGATCCAGCAATTCCACTCCTAGGTATTTACCCAAGTGACACAGAAACATTAATTCAAAAGGGCACCTGCACCCCTATGTTTATAGCAGCACTATTTACAATAGCTAAGCTTTGGAAACAACCCAAATGCCCCAAAATAGATGGCTGGATCAAGAAGATTTGGTCCATATACACCATGGAATATTACTCAGCAATCAAAAAAGATAAACTCATGCCATTTGCAGCAACATGGATGGAGCTGGAAGGGATCATGCTCAGCGAAATAAGCCAGAAAGAAAAAGAAAAATACCGGATGGTCTCACTCATAGCAGGAATTTAGAAAACCTAAATAAGGGACCAGGAAAAAGACTAATTATAATAAAGTAAAAATCAAAATCAACAAGCAACTATAAACCAGAGACACACTACAGGGGTGGGGAGAGGAGGGATCATGGTCAAAATAAGGGGGTGGGAATTGTATATGGGGACTATAACCAAGATGAAAAAGCATACATTGTGCAAAAATGAAAAATGATGTAAAAATATATAAAATAAAATATATTTTTAAAATTAACAATGATGTAAAAAATAAAAAAAATTAATTTTTTAAAAGATTTATTTATATATTTATTTATTTATTTATTTATACAAGCACTGGGTATAGTCAGAAGCGTGGGAGGGTGAGACTTCACCACAGCCAGAGCAGGGAACAGAACAGGCAGACTGACAAAATACAGGGGAATTTTTTTCCCCGCTGAGGGGAGCAGCGGGCGGCAGGAGAGGTCTGTTGCACCATGTGGTACCCTCCCCGGTATTGGGGGATTGAACCGTTGCTGCACCCCACCCCCCGGCTGGCCAGGGAGCAACGCACATGGCGAAGCAGACCTCTTCTGTCTCCCTGCTGCTCCCCTCAGCAGTGTTTTCAGTCAATCTGCCTGTTCTGCTCCCCGCTCTGTCTCTGGTGAATCCTCTCACCCCAACCCTCTCCCCCGCATCTCTGGACTGTACCTCAGCTCTTGAATGCATAAGTAAACAAATCATTTAAAAAAACAAACAAATGAATACTTAAATATTTTGCATTTAATAACAAATTAGACATAAGATGATTGGTAAAACTGGAGGAAAAGTCAGTAAAAGACATCCAAATTGAAACAGGGAGACTGAAAGACAATACAAGAAGAACACATGCCTGTTTGTCTTTTTTTTTTTAAGATATGCAAAGCAGTACATTTTATTTAGAGGTAGTATAAATGTAATTGGATTTTTTTAGTGGAATTAGTTTTTATTTTTTTTATTTAAATATTTTATTTTATATAATTCTTACATCTTTTTTCATCTTTGCACAATGTATGCATTTTCATTTTGGTTATATTCCCCATACAATTGCACCCCCCCTTATTTTGACTCTAGTCCTTCCTTTCCCCGCCCCTTCCCCCCACGTAGTGTGTCTCTGGTTTATAGTTGCTTGTTGATTTTGATTTTTACTTTGTATTGATTAGTCTTTGTCCTGGTCTCTTATTTAGGTTTTCTAGATTCCTGCTATGAGTGAGACCATCCGGTATTTTTCTTTTTCTTTCTGGCTTATTTCGGTGAGCATGATCCCTTCCAGCTCCATCCATGTTGCTGCAAACTGCATGAGTTTATGTTTTTTGATGGCTGAGTAATATACCATGGTGTATATGGACCACATCTTCTTGATCCAGTCATCTATTTTGGGGCATTTGGGTTGTTTCCAAAGCTTACCTCTTGTAAACAGTGCTGCTATAAACATAGGGGTACAGATGTCCTTTTGAATTAATGTTTCTGTGTCCTTTGGGTGAATACCTAAGAGTGGGATTGCTGGATCCTATGGAAGCTCTATGTTTAGTAGGTCAATAAATCTCCACACAGCCCTTTGAATTCTACCAAACATTCAGAGATGAATTAGAGCCTATCCTTCACAAACTCTTCCAAAAAATTGAGAAGGAAGGGATAATACCAAACACGTTCTATGAAGCCAACATTACACTAATACCAAAACCGAACAAGGACAACACACAAAAAGAAAACTATAGGCCAATCTCCCCAATGAACACCGATGCAAAAATCCTCAATAAAATTTTAGCTATCAGAATCCAACAATGTATCCATAAGATAATTCACCACGACCAAGTAGGATTCATTCCAGGGACACAAGGATGGTTCAACATCAGAAAATCAATCGACGTTATCCAACACATCAACAAAAAGAAATATAAAAACCACATGATAATATCAATCGATTCTGAGAAAGCTTTCGACAAAGTGCAACACCCATTCATGATAAAAGCCCTTGAAATTCTTGGGATACAAGGACCATATCTCAACATCATAAAGGCCATATATGACAAGCCAACAGCCAAGACATGCCTGTTAGTCTTATGTGACGAAGTGAAAGGGAATGGCGCACAGGGCAGCCTAGAAGGGCCAGAGAGAAAGAGGCGGAGCAGGATTTCAGGAAATACTGGCTAGAACTTTCCTAGCACAAGTGTTCCAAGAAAACCCGGTGGGGATCGCAGAATTTTTACCAACCTCACCTCAAAAGTCGTGTAAGGGAAGGTCAGATCTGCATTCCACTGGTTAATAACACAACCCCAAGACTGGTCCAGACTCAGGGGGAGAGATATACGCTCTTGCCCCCGCCCCGCCCCCAGCTTGAGGGAGTGGTAGCAAAGCATGTGTGGATATGTTTTAGAACCACCACACCAGTAAAGCTAAACAAACTTAAATCCCCTGCCCCAACCGCTCCGCTCTTGGGTACAACAGAAACGGATACTTCCATCCACCAAAAGAAAGCACACGAATAGGCACGACAGCTTTTTAAAAAATAATAAAGGACCAAATGATTATCAACAGCAAAATGCATAATGGTGGATTATTCACACAACAGGTAATAAAGAACAAACCCTAATACTACAACTAAATATGGATTAACTTCACAGACATACTGTCGAGCAAAAGCAGCCAGACACAGAGCACATCAATAGGCCAACTGCTATGGGGTGCTGAGATCAGAGCAGCAGTTATCCTGTAGGGAATTGCTGATTAGGATCCTGGATATAGGAGGGAACCTTTGGGGGTAACAGAAATGTTCTGCATCTGGAACTGGCGATGGGGGCATGGATGGAGGCTATTTTGGTTGTCCATTAGTGTGCTACAAACCAGCTCAAAACTCAGAAGCAAACAAAGACCTCAGACGATTTTAGACTCAGGTCTACCCCAACCCTGGGTCATCTGGGGTGACTTGACGGAGGGTCAGAGGATCCACTCCAAGGGGTGGACTCACGTGGTGGGCAGGCTGGCGATTGCTGCCGACTGGGTGCTCAGTCGGAGTTGAGGACCCAGGACCTTGGTTTCTCTCCATGCGAGTCTCTCCATGTGACTGGGCTTCCTCACAGCACGGCTCTGAGGCTCAGTGCCCCAGCGAGCGTGCACCAGGGGCACTCACTCTCTGTTTATGACCTAGCTGCGACAGAGTGTCTCGCTCCATGCTGGATCTGCTGAGGTGGTCACAAAGGCCCATCCTGGTTCAAAAAGGAGACATGGACTCTGCACTAGGCAGGGCAGCGAGACACGCAGGGAACGAGACGCGGTGTCGTCTTCAGAAAATGTACTTGGCTGTAAGTGCTTCCACACATGCAAATGTTTTAAACTTTATACCTGAGACTGTGTCCTTTACTCTGTAGAAGTTAGACCTCAATAGAAAATTAAATAAAATTGTTTAAAAAAAGAGGTAACTGTACAGAGGAAAGACCGACAATTCTTATCCTTTCTTACACGACCATTCTGCGGGGTCGCTGCCATTATCCGCTTGGTGTGGACACTTTGAAACTTTTCATGAATGCTCTGCGCACCTCTCTAAATGTACTACACACCTAAATACATTTTAGAGTGGTATTCTACACCGAGTGCTCTGAAACTTGCTGTTTTCTTTCTGAATACATGGTGGAAGTCCTCCCATGCCAAGCCGCTCTGGAGGGGCATGCTTTCAAATGCTTGGAGAGTAGATGCTAAACTACCGAGACGGTGAATTTCCAGATTCATGCCTGAAGCTGAAAAATGGCAGAACTGGAGGAAAGCGGCCGCCCCAGGGGTGAGTCCTTACCTGCAGGCTGAAGAGCACAGAACATCACCCAGAGCAAATTCATAGAGAGAAACAATAACAGGATTTATTTACCCAGGGAGTGAGTGGAGAGGGAGAGAGAGGGAGGGGAGCAGGGGGGAGAGAGCACGTGGGAAAGAGAGAGACTCACAGGCTGGCAACACAGTCAGAAGTGGCAGCATCTCCTGCTGTCGACGGCGCCCCTGCACCTGAACTTTCACTGTTATGCCGAGATAAAGGCTGCACCACAGTCTGGCGGGTGTCCGGGTCTTATGGGTCTGAGGCTTATACTGGGGAAATAACATCTACGACAAAGATGACAAACTGAGAAAATTGGGGTACGTGGGTCTTCACTGTGCAAGTCTTTTGAACATTCCTGTGTGTTGGAAATTACTAGAAAAAAACGAAGGGTAGTTACCTATGATGAGAAAAAAGCACAAAGAATCACGTACCTGGAAGCAGCTGAGCGACATCACAAGCCGCGCAAGCCCAGAGTTGGGGTCGGCTTGGGCCATCCGGCGCAGGCACCATCTGTGCGTCCTCCCCAGCTCGTCACGCGAACTTGACTTTGAAATGTCGCTTTCTAGAGAGACAACAGAAACATCATGCTTTTCATCTGGCAGGGTCGAAATGCTTGTTATCAGCTGCGTACAATGGTTTCTGCAGTCACAGACCTCGCCAGCTGTGTCGCGCTCCGGGGCCGGGGCTGGGGGGCCGTGGGGCGGATGGGGGGAGGGGGGTCGTGAGGCTGGCGGCCCTGAGGCCAGGTCTTTCCATGTCGCCGCCACAGCTGCTTCTGGCTCATGCCCTGCAGACAGGAACTCCACCAGCTCTGCTCTGCCTGACCCGACCGGTCCCATGGGCCTGATTAACTCAGTGTCATCAGTTAGTTCTGCAGAGCATCCCTGACGCGAGAGGACTCCCTCTGCAAGTCTGCACTTCGATGGGCTGGAAGAATTTCCCAGACTCGTTCCTGTTGCTATTTCTCTTTGACCTCACCCCCTCCTCCACCCACACGTGCCGGGTTGTCCTGGAGGAGCCACTGGGAGGGTTTTGCCTCATGGCACAGCGTTGGCTGGCAGTCAGTGGCAGGAGTGTTCTGGAAGCTATTCCAACAGTGAGTACCTAACATAGGGGCCTGAGCGCCACCTGAAGCCGGAGTCAGCTGCTCCTTAGCGCCAGAGGCCACTCCAGTGCCGGCCAGGGCAGGGGAGCTGCTGGGAGGCTGGCCAGAAGCAGCAGCCTCAACCACCTGTCACTAAAATGGCCAGTTCTTCAAATTTTACAGAACTGTGACACCGGTGCACATCCTGCTGGGGCCCCTCCGGGTCTCAAGGGCATGGAGGTGCAGACCTGAGGCCGCACGCCGTCTCCTTGCAGGAGTCCACCCCTGCGCAGAGTCTGCTGAGGACCGCCCGGGTTGATACACGGAGCTTTGGGAACAGCTGGCAACAACGCACACTCAAGAAACCCTCTACTGTGTATGCTGGAACAGGCACAGAGGGCACGCGAGGAGGCCCAGTGCAGAGTAGGTTACTTATTTACTGCAGTTAGATTATATTTCATGCCTTACTCCAAAATATATGCCTGAGAGAATAAATCTCTATATATTTTTTGAAATGATGACAAGGAGAAGGGGAGGCGAGAAGAGGAGGAGAAAGGAGGAGAAGAAACGAATTGGAGTACAGGGTGAATGAGTGGCCTGGTTTTGAGGTGGGGAGCACCTTTCAAAACATAACGTCAGGGCCTGCCCAGTGGCGCAGCGGTTGAGTGCTAGGTTGTGAAGCTGCCTGCGGCCTCTGCGGCGCCAGTTCGATTCCCAGCTGCTCCCCGGCCACCAGAGGAGGGTCCCACATGGCGCGCAGACCTCTCCTGCCGCCCGCTGCTCCCCTCAGCAGTGTACTTCGGTCCTTCTGCCTGCTCTGCTCCCCGCTCTGGCACTGGTGAATTCTCTCACCCTCCCGCGCTTCTGACTGTACCCAGTGCATGTATAAACAAACAAAACAAACAAACAAATAAATAAATAAATAAAAACATGCCTCTATAAAAAAAAAAAATTAAAAAAAAAAAAAACAAAAAAACCCAAAAAAACAAAACATAACGTCAAAGACCAAGACTATGGTCTTGGTCTACTGGCAGATTTGATGACGTTAAGATATTAGCCTTTTGACCTATACAAAGAAAACCATATAACACTGTTAAGAGAAATAGAAGAAGGGGCCTCCCCGGTGGCGGAGCGGTTGAGCACTGGGTTGCGAAGCTGCACGCAGCCTCTGCAGCACCGGTTCGATCCCCAGCTGCTCCCCGGACACCAGAGGAGGGTCCCACATGGCACGCAGAACTCTCCTGCCGCCCGCTGCTCCCCTCAGCAGTGTGCTTCGGTCCTTCTGCCTGCTCTGCTCCCCGCTCTGGCTCTGGTGAATTCTCTCACCTCCCGTGCTTCTGACTGTACCCAGTGCTTGTATAAATAAATAAAAGAAATCTTAAAAAAAAAAAAAAGAAATAGAAGAAGACACAAAGAAAGGAAAAGACATCCCCTGCTCATGGATTGGAAGAATAAACATTATTAAAATGGTCATCCTACCAAAAGCAATATACAGATTCAATGCTATTCCAATAAAAATTTTAATGTCATTCTTCAAAGAAATAGAACAATTATTGACAAAATTCATATGGAATCACCAAAAACCCTGACTAGCCAAAGCTCTCCTGAAAAAAAGGGAAGGGAATGGAGGCATCACACTCCCAGACTTCAAACTATACCACAAAGCCATAATCATCAAAACTGCATGGCATTGGAACAAGAACAGACACACAGACCAATGGAATCGAATAGAAAATCCAGAAATAAACCCACAGATTTATGGTCAACTAATCTTTGACAAAGGAGCAAAGAATATGCATTGGAGCAAAGAAAGTTTGTTCAATAAATGGTGCTGGGAAAACTGGGTCACTACATGCAAAAGAATGAAGCTTGACTACTACCTCACACCATGCACAAAAACCAACTCAAAATGGATTAAAGAACTAGATATAAGACCTGAAACCATAAAATATATAGAAGGAAATATAGGCGAAACACTACGTGATATGCACATCAAAGACATCTTTACAGACACATCACCCAAAGCAGTGATAGTGAAGGCAAAAGATCAACAGCTGGGACTACATCAAATTAAAGAGCTTCTGCACAGCAAAAGAGACAATAACAAAAACAAAGAGAAACCCCACCAACTGGGCGAACATATTTGCACACAACACTAATGATGAAGGACTGATCACAAAAATCCACAAAGAGCTGAAGAGTCTCAACAAAAACAAAGTAAGTAATCCAGTCAAAAAATGGGCAGAAGAGCAAAAAGAAACTTCTCTGAAGAGGAAAAGCAAATGGCCAACAGGCATATGAAAAAATGTTCAACATCACTTGTCATCAGGGAAATGCAAATCAAAACTACCATGAGATACCATCTTACACCAGTGAGAATGGCACATATTAAAAAAACTAGCAACAACAACTGTTGGTGAGGATGTGGAGAAAAAGGAACTCTCCTGCACTGCTGGTGGGAGTGCAAACTGGTCCAACCACTATGGAGAGCTGTGTGGAGATTTCTGGACCTACTAAACATAGAGCTTCCATAGGATCCAGCAATTCCACTCCTAAGTATTTACCCAAAGGACACAGAAACATCAATTCCAAAGAGTACCTGCACCCCTATGTTTATAGCAGCACTGTTTACAATAACTAAGCTTTGGAGACAACCCAAATGCCCAAAAATAGACGACTGGATCAAGAAGAAGTGGTACATGCACACCATGGAATATTACTCTGCATTCAAAAAAGACAAACACATGCAATTTGCAGCAACATGGATGGAGCTGGAAGGGATCATGCTTAGTGAAATAAGCCAGAAAGAAAAATATCGGATGGTCTCACTCATAGCAGGAATCTAGAAAACTTAAATAAGGGACCAGGAAAAAGAATAACTATAAGAAAGAAAATATCAAAATCAACAAACAACTATGAACTAGAGACACTCTATGGAGGGTGGGGGGCGGGGAAAGGAGGGCTTGGGGTCAAAATAAGGGGGTTGTTTTTGTACGGGGAATATAAAAAAATAAAATTTAAATAAAATGTGAAAAGAAATAAAAAATAAAAATAGAAAAACAAAAAAAAATGCCAATAAAGTAGCAGAGTTGAAAAAAAAAAGATATTAGCCTTTGTCCACCTACAAATAAAGCACAATATTATTAAAAGGAAAAAGACAAATTAGGAAAATGTTTGTATGATTTACGACAAGAGGACAGGATCCTTAATATATAAGGAGCCCTTAAGAATCAGCCAGACCCCCATCCCTTTTCTTGAAGAACAAAGGACACAGCAGAGCATGCAGAGAAGTCTCTGAAGAATGACTTAGAAATGTATGTCCACGATTTAAAATCCACGCATCCCAGCAAGTGTGCAGGGTGATTTTTCCTGAGGAATAATAGCTGCATGGAGAATTTAAAAAACAAGGATATCCAAGCATTATAACATTTTTAAAAATGGAAACACTCACCACTGCTCTTCAATATAATACTGATGGTCCTAGCCAGGGCAATAAGACAAGAGAAAGGCATATGAGGAATCCAGATTTGGAAAGAAGTAAAACTATTGCAATTTGCATATGATATGATAATATACATAGAGAACCCCAAAAACTCCACAGAAAAACTACTCAAAATAATCAACCAGTTCTGTAAATTAGCAGGATACAAAATCAACACACAAAAATCAGTAGCCTTCCTATACACAAACAATGTGAAGAAGAAGAAATTAAGAAAATTATCCCACTTATAATTGAAACAAAAAAATCAAATACTTGGGAATAAACCTAACAAAAGAGGTGAAGGACCCATACAAAGAAAATTATAAAACATTGTTAAAAGAAACAGAAGAAGACACAAAGAAATGGAAAGACTACTCATGGATTGGAAGAATTAACATTATTAAAATGTCCATCTTACCAAAAGCAATATACAGATTCAACGTTATTCCAGTAAAAATTTCAATGACATTTTTCAAAGAAATAGAACAAATACGGATGAAATTGATATGGAACCACAAAAAAACATGAATAGCTAAAGCCCTACTAATGAAAACAAAGGAGGTATCACACTTCCAAACTTCAAGCTATATCACAAAGCCATAATAAGTAAAACAGTTTGGTGTTGGAACAAAAACAGATACACAGACCAATGGAACCGAATAGAGAGCCCAGAAATAAAACCACACTTATATGGACAACTGATCTTTGACAAAGGAGCAAAGAATATACAATGGAACACGGACAGTTTGTTCAATAATTGGTGCTCTGAAAACTGGGCCACCACATGCAAAAAAAATGAAACTAGACCACTACCTGTCACTGTGCACAAAAATCAACTGAAAATGGATAAAAGAACTGGACATAAGACCTGAAACCATAAAATATATAGAAGAAAATATAGATAAAACTCTATAAGACATACATCGCAATAACATCTTTAAAGACTCATCACATGGGCCTCCCTGGTGGTGCAAGGGGTTAAGCACCACACTATGAAGCAATCCGCAGCCTCTGCAGCACGAGTTTGATCGCCAGCCAGCCAGGGAGCAACCCACATGGCACAGCAGACCTCTCCTGTCTCTCCCGCTGCTCCTCTCAGCAGTGTATTTCAGTCAGTCTGCCTGTTCAGTTCCCCACTCTGTCTCTGGTGGGTCCTCTTACCCCCCACATCTCTGGCCTGTACCCCAGCTCTTGTATGCATAAATAAATCTTTAAAAAAAAAAAAAGACTCATCACCCAAAGCAAAGTCAAGGAAAAGATAAACACCTGGGATTACATCAAACTGAAAAGCATCTGGACAGCAAAAGAGACATTAACCAAAACAGAGAGACACCCCGCTCATTGGGAAAAAAAATCTGATCACAAAGATATACAAAGGGACTGATCACAAAGATATACAAAGAACTCACACAGCTCAACAAAAACAAAATAAACAATCCAGTCAAGAAATAGAAAGAAGGGCCTCCCCGGTGGCGCAGCGGTTGAGCGCTGGGTTGCAAAGTTGGCCGCAGCCTCTGCAGCGCCGGTTCGATCCCCGGCTGCTCCCCAGCCACCGGAGGAGGGTCCCACATGGCGCCCAGACCTCTCCTGCCGCCCGCTGCTCCCCTCAGCAGTGCACTTCGGTCCTTCTGCCTGCTCTGCTCCCCGCTCTGGCTCTGGTGAATTCTCTCACCCTCCCGTGCTTCTGACTCTACCCAGTGCTTGTATAAATAAATAAATAAATCTTAAAAAAAAAAAGAATATCATTTAAAAAAAAAAAAAAATAGAACGAAGGACTTAAAAGACATTTCTCCAAAGAGGAAATGCAAATGGCCAAGAGGCATAGGAAAAAATGTTCAACATCCCTTATCATCAGGGAAATGCAAATCAAAACCACAATGAGATACCATCTTATACCAGCAAGAATGGCACATATTAAAAAAACTAGCAACAACAAATGTTGGCGAGGATGTGGTGAAAAAGGAACCCTCCTGCACTGCTGGTGGGAGTGCAAACTGGTCCAACCATTGTGGAAAACTGTCTGGAGGCTCCTCAGTCTACTAAACATGGAGCTACCATACAACCCGGCAATTCCACTCCTAGGGATCTACCCAAAGGACACAAAAACATTGATTCAAAATACACCTGTACCCCTATGTTTATCGCAGCACTATTTACAATAGGCAAAACCTGGAAACAACCCAAATGCCCAAAAATAGATGACTGGATCAAGATGTGGTCCATATACACCATGGAATATTACTCAGCCATCAAAAAAGATAAACTCATGCCATTCGCAGCAACGCCGATGGAGCTAGAAGGAATGATGCTCAATGAAATAAGCCAGAAGGAAAAAGAAAAATATGGGATGGTTGCACTTGTAGCAGGAATACGGGGGAACCCAATAAGACAGCAGTGTAAAAAAAAATAATAACAGCTCAAAACACAGCAAAGCAAAAATGGACAATTATAAACCAGAGACACCTGGCAGGGGGGAGGAGGGGAGGGTTCAGAGGGAGGAGGGAGGAGCACAGGGGACTGAGGGGAGGGTGCAGGGGTGCCTCGGGGAAGGACACTCAGTGGGGACTGCACCTGAGGGGGTGGAGGGGAAGCAAATATTGTTTAGAAATGAACAATGATGTAAAAAATAAAAAACAATTAATATTAAGTTAAAAAAAGAAAAAAAATTGGAAACATTCTAGATGGACACTCAGTGGGCAAACGCTGGTACACTCCAGCCTCGGGGTGCCGCGAGCCTCCTCGGGAGCTTTACCTGGACGGCGAATTCTCCCCACCTGCCCGTGGAAGCGCAGGCCGCGGCCCCAGGTCTCCCGGGGCCTACACCGGAGCCAGCCGTTGGCTTCAGACGTTTGCGCCGGGCACATGACACAGGGCCAGAGGTGGCCCTCGGGCATCAGACGCTGCGCTGTCACGACACAGGGCGCTCACGGCCGCCGGTGCTGGGACTGGGCACCTCCACCCACTTTTTGCCCCTTTTCATATCTGGGGTAAGGAAGCGTCTTTTAAAAGGAAAGCTTTCGTCATATCTAACCTCCGGTCTCTGGGGTCAGCTGGCTGGTGAGCTGCTTGCCAGGCTGGGGCCCACACGCCTCTGTGTCCCCGAAACGCTGTCAGAGCCAGGGCCCTACCTGCGCCCGCGCCAGGCAGGGGTGACGGGGGGCCAGACCACGGTCCCCGCCCCAGAGATGCTCACGACTTAGCCAGAGGGGGACACCCTCTGGGGCCTGCTGACGTTAAACCTGTTTGGGATTTAACAGCAACGAGGCAGCCGCAGGGCGCTGTGCCCGCCCCGCCCGGGTGTGCCATCCTCGGCCGCGTGCTCGCTGAAGCGCAGCCCGGGAGGAATGTGTGTCAGCGCGCGCCGGCTTATAATTAGAACAAATGTGAGGACTTACAAGAAAAAGACCGATCGGCAAAAAGCACTTAGTGGAAAGAGCGGGAAGGCAGTCGGGGAGGGGACGAGGCGGAGATCTGTTTTGGAAAAGAACTCACTGCCGAGGAAAGAGGAGCCATTTAAAACACAGGCCAGGCAGTCACTGTGTCCCTGGGTTTGATGGCTTCATGTTTCAGGGGCACAGAGGGCGCCGCCGCTGCCGGTCACCTTCTGCCTGAAGGATGAATGCGGCACCTATAAATAGGAGCTGAGCTCAAGGAGCTAAAGGCAGAGGCCTCCCGAGTCCAGCAGGGAAGCAGCTCCCCTCCCCCGGGCTGCCTTAGGCTGGGCCTGAGTCTGAGCTCCAGGACAGGGCTGGAAAGCCCAGGGCCCAGGCAGCCCCTCCTCCGCCTCCACCCCGAGCCTCGGCTACCCCGGGACGACCTGGAGTCTCGTGTCCAAGACACTGAGCCCCGAGGGCCATTTTCTCCCCAACCGTCATCTGTTTGCACCTGAGCAGTAACTTTCCAGAAAGATGTAGTTGCCCTGAGCCCCAAGCCTGCATCCCCTCTTTAGGGCAGGTGGGGACGCCCTGGTCTGAGCAGGCTGGGGGCACCTCCCTCACCCACCACGCTGCACGGACCCTCTGGCCCGATTACCACCCTCTGCCCGCCCCCCCACCAGAGCAGAGCTGTCCAGCTGTCCCCCACACTGGCCGCTCGGGCTCCAGCAGGGCGCTCCCACCCCCGCCTGCCTTGACTGTCCCCTTTGTCTCGGGCTCTCCGTGGAACACAGTCCTGGAGGGTCCTGTGCCTGGTGCCTGGGGGCGGCCCATGTTCTTGGGCCTGAGGCGCTTCTTTGACTGTTCTCTGAAGAACTGGCCAGAGGGCGAAGGCGGGTGCTCGAGCTCTGTCCCTCCGTAGCCGCACTGCCCCGAGCGCTGCCCCTTGTCTGCCTGCCCCGGCTGAGAACTCAAGGGCTGCTCGGGAAGAGTCTGTGAGCGCCAAGGGCCTGGCCTGGCCACCCTCACATGCAACCCTGGCGCCTCCCAAAGGGTTTGTGTCTGTCTCTGGGCCAAGCTTTTGTTTTTACCTTCTATTATGGAAGATTTCAGATCTGGACATGTGGGAGGATCCCCCCACTCGGCGCCGGCGAGGCCCGTGGAGACCCGCCTTCTCCCTCTCAGGTCCCTCGGCGCCGGCCCTCACTGCGGAGCTGGGTTTCCTTCCGGGCCCGAGTCTGAGCGCAGGGCCTGCTGTCGAGTCTGGTTTCCCAGTGACATGTGCCGTGAAAACGCTGACTCTGGCTTGATGATGGTTATGACTTCATCAACTCTCTTCATTCTTCAAACACGGGCTCCAGTGCGCGCCTCTTCAGATCTCCGTGTAAACTCGTGATGTGCTCCATCAATTCCAAGATGCCTCTGCGCTCGGCCAGACTGTATTTTCTGTCTCTAAGGAACGGAAGAAGCTGCCGGTGAAACGCATGTTCCTTTATCAGCTAAGTTTTTTTTTTTAAAGATTTATTTATTTATTTATACAAGCACTGGATACAGTCAGAAGTGCGGGAGGGTGAGAGAATTCACCAGAGCCAGAGCGGGGAGCAGAGCAGGCAGAAGGACCGAAGGACACTGCCGAGGGGAGCAGCGGGCGGCAGGAGAGGTCTGCGCGCCATGTGGGACCCTCCTCCGGTGGCTGGGGAGCAGCCGGGGATCGAACTGGCGCTGCAGAGGCTGCGGGCAGCTTCGCAACCCAGCGCTCAACCGCTGCGCCACCGGGGAGAACCTCAGCTAAAATTTTTATTGTATACTTATTGAAATGGGTCTTTCTGACTTAAATTAGAAACGTATTTTTATCATCTATTACTTTTGTAGAATTTCACTTGTAACTTCTATTTGACTGTAGTTTTCGTTTTTTCCTCGATTGAATCACATTTGTTAATTATAACATGTGTTGTGACTTCAGAGATGTTAAAACTGGAAGGAACATGTTTAGAATTTGGTGAAATACAGTCTAAGCCCCCCTGCAGGCCAGTGACTCCCCCAATTTTTTGGGTTTTGCTGTGGTCTTTGTAGGTTCTTTTCTAATCTAAACGTCTCTGACTGACTGCCGAACCAACCTTGATCTCCACAGCTGATGATGGGAACTTAAATTAGTCTGCTATGAATTTTTATAATTACTAAAATTCTTGGCCTACTGGTCTTGGATATATGTTCTCTTTTATCTCTTATATAAATTAATGATGGGCCTCACATGATATAAAAATGCCATCCTAAATTTAAATGTGAAAGACTCAAAAAAAAAAAAAAAAGTTAAGACCCAATCTTACAGCAGAAAACATGAAAGAACATACTGGAGCAGGCAAAACTTTCTTAAAAAGGGAATACAAAACAATTAGCAAAGAAAAATACATGAAATAAATGTTAGACTACATTAAATTGAGAATCTGTTCATCAAAGACACCAATTAAGAGAGAGGGCTGCACCGCTGCGCTGGGAATGCGTGTCTCACTCCCTCCATGGGTAACGTTTCTTTGCACCTTCCCTCTCGGGCACGGGGAGCTCATATTCCCCGAAACAGGAAAGAGCAAGTATCTGGCCTCCTAAACAAGGCGGCTGGTTTAAAATTAGGGTGGTCAGGGAGAAGGCCTGGTGTCCAGCGAGTCCCTCTCAGCCCCAGGAATGCAGAGCTGAGAGCCAGCAGCGCTGCCCTGGGCCTGCTGGTGGGGCAAGGTGGCCCCACGGCTGTAGCCGCCAGTCCGGGTCAGGTGGACAGTGTGGTAGTGCCCAGCCCATGGCCAGCGAGCCAAGGGGCAAGCGAGTCAGTTAGAGTGCCGGCCTTAGGCTCTGACCATGAGAAACAAACGGGGCAGCTGCAGGGGTCAGCTGTGGACACCCGAGGCCCCCAGGTCAGTAGGGACTCAGCAATCACCTGCTCCCTTAGACACAGCTAGAGGAAGGGGGTGGGGGGCGGGCCAGCGTGGGGCCCAGCAACTGCAGGGCTGGCCACGCTCTGCTGTGGACACTTGAACTGGGATAGGCTGAAACACTGCAGTAAAAGCAAGCAGGAAACAGATGTGAACATGGTAAATATTTCCTAATAAATTAGAAAGTTATTTCCTAATAATGGAAATGAAATATGGGAAAAGTACTGCCTCGCCGCCTGGGCAGAGGGACCTGCGCGGCTGTGAGTGAGCGGTGCACCATGTCTTGCACTTCTTCCCTGCACCCACCTCCCAACGGCTGTGCCCGGCCCAACACTGCCCGTCTCTGCAGCCACGTGCCGCAGGCGGCCGCCGCCCTTCCCGCACGCTGGAGCCGGAGGCAGGAGGAACAGATTTTGGAGGGTGAAGGAAGAACCATTTTCCCTCATTTTTCTGTTATCAGTCTTCTAGAATGCAGTTTTGATTTACACAGGTGTCCTCCAAATTAGGTTCCTCCTTTTTCAAAAGACCCGCATCAGCACCTGTGAGCTCCAGTGGCAGGAAATCTGAAGAGACCTTTGCGCTTTAGGCAAAAAGTGGAAAAAGGACACCGCACCCGGCCCGGGTCGGGGCTCCGGAGATGGCGAGTGGCCTCAAGGGATCCCCGGGTCCTGCGCTCCACATGAGCAGGTGCTTCTCCCAGTGCCCCGCTTCCACACGATGTCAGGGCTACTTTAGGGTTCATGTGTGACTTGGTAAGTTATTTTTATGGCCTGGCAACAATAAGAAAACTTCCTTCTAAGTTGATGGTAATTGCTTCCTTGCATTACTTCATGCAAACACCCTACTTTCTGACAGTGGTGGAGACCTGGATATAATTTGCAAATATTTGCTCCCATTTTGTAGGTGGCCTGCAAACTTTCTTGGTAAGGTCTTTTGATGCACACGTTTTTAATTTTGATAAAGTCAATTTATCTAGTTTTCCTTTCGCTTCTCGTGGTGTAATTTCGAAGAATCTTTGGCCAAGTCCAGTCACAAGGATTGACCCCTGTTTTCTTCTAAGGATGTTACGGTTTTAGTGCTCACATTTAGGTCTGTGATCATGGTGAGTGAATCTTTGTACTTGGTGTGAGGTAGGGGTCCAACTTCATTCTTTTGCATGTGGGGGTCATTGTCTCTGCACCGACTGTTGAAGAACCCAGTTACCCCCATTGCATGGTCTTGGCACCATAGATGTTTAGCCTCATGCCAGTATCAAGCTGTTTTGAAATTGTGAAGTGTTGAGTCCTCCAACTTTATCAAGATTGTTTTGGCTATGTGGGACTCCTTATAATTACTTATAAATTTAAGTATCAACTTGTCAATTTCTGAAAAAAGGGTCATTGGACTTTTTGTAGGAGTGCATCGAATCTGGAGTTGCAACTGGCAGTGTTGTCTTCTTTACAGTAATGAGGCTTGTAGTCCATGAACCAGAATGTCCTATTTATTTCAATCTTTATTTTCCATTAGCAAAGTTTTGTAGTTTTCAGAACTTGTACTTCATATTTTATTCTATGGGACCCTATTATAAGTGGAAATTAAAAAAAAATTCTGGATTGTTCCTTGCTAACATGCAGAAATACAACTAATTTCTGTGTATTGATCTTAAATCCTGCAATCTTGTTGAATCCACTCATTTGTTCTAATAGTTTTCTGAGTGTTCTGTGGGATACTCTGTAGACAGGATTATGCTATCTGTTAATAAAAGATAATTTTACTTCCTCCTTTCCAATCTGGATGTCTTTATTTCTGAGTTGCCTGCTTGCTCTGGCTCAGACGTCCCACACGGTACACCACATTCCACAGTAGGACACTTGACAGGGAAAGTTTCCAGTCTTTGTTACTGAGTAGGATTTAGTTGTGGGTTTTCATAATGCCCCTTGTGAGACTGAGAAAGTTTCTGTCTA
Source organism: Talpa occidentalis (assembly GCF_014898055.3). Classification (NCBI taxonomy): domain Eukaryota; kingdom Metazoa; phylum Chordata; class Mammalia; order Eulipotyphla; family Talpidae; genus Talpa; species Talpa occidentalis. Next base: position 1,573,937 of record NW_023601433.1, read on the forward strand.
TTCCTAGTTTGTTTCATACTTTTATTATGTAAAAGGGTCTTGAGACCGAGAAGTCTGAGAACTGCCTTAGAAATCAGTATGCCTGGTTTGGAATCACGGTGTGGACGCTGTTAGTTATGACTTTTTCCTTTTTAGTCTATTTTAACGGTCCAGTTGTGCTCTTGTTATTTGCTGTCTCACATACCTTTTTTTTTAAAGGTTTATTTATTTAGACAAGAATTGGGGTACAGGCCAGGGGCGCAGGAGGGTGAGAGAATTCACCAGACAGAGCAGGGAGCAGAACAGGCAGAAGGACCGAAGACACTGCTGAGGGGAGCAGCGGGTGAGGCAGGAGAGGTCTGCTGTGCCATTTGGGTTTCTCTCTGGCCAGCCAGGGATCAAACTCATGTTGCACGGGCTGCGGACAGCTTCACAGCGTAGCGCTGAACCTGCTGCACCACCGGGGAGGCCCTCACATACCTTTTTGATGCAGTCAAGTGTAAGATTAAATCACTAAAATTAGCCCAGTTTACGCTGCATTCTCAAGGTGACTGTCGTGTTCATAAAACACGATCAGGACCCCAAGGGCACTGCAAAACCTGCCCCGCATGTTCTTCACCTCTGCGCTAAGCTCTTCACCTTTGCGCTAAGCCGCGGAGGCAGAGCCCAGAGGCTGTGATCCTGTACCGTGCTACAGACATGCCCCCCACGAGAAAGTGCGCTGTGGCCAGAGTGGAATTTAAAGCAGGAGGTTGAGGTGCAGGGCGCACCCCCGGCCTGCTGCTTCTCTGGTCACAGCCCATGTGGGCACGCGAGCACCTTCCATCTAACTGCCACCCCGCTCCCTCCCAGGCACGCGCACAGTCAGCTGTTGGAAGCAGGCCTCGTTCTCCCACCACCCAGGCATTTCCCTTCAAGGGAAGACATTTCCCTCCTTGGCCCATGCGCTCCCCTGGCCCGCTGTCTGGGTGCAGCACCGGTGACTTCACAACCCCCGTGCCCACTGTCCCTTCTCAGCTCGGGGGAGCCTCCAGGCGTCCCTCTCTCCTCCTGCCAGGTATCTCCCTCCATCCCAGGCCCGAGTCCCCTCCACCAAGACCATGTGGCCTCGGCCCGCTGCGGAGCACCCTTGAGGCCGGCTTCTGGTCCGGCGGGTCCCTTTTCTGTCGTCTGACTTGACCTCGGTGCGCACGCTGGGACCTCTCCCGAGACTTGCTTCGCGCAGGTTTTGTGACAGAGTCTTGTCACTTTTCATTCCTCTCTGACTTTTCCTTCCTGGTCTCCTGCATCACGAGCATCTCTTCCGACCCCACCCTCAGGCAACCCTGTTCCCTCTCTCTGTCCCCTGGACTCTGCCGAGATCCCTTCCGACCCATGTGGCTCCTCCGCAGCTCGTGCTTCTTTCACGGCTCTGGGCTCCGGCTTCCTGCACTCCGCGCCGTCCTGTCTGGAGCTTGAAAGAAATCGCTGGAACACACACGTGAATGACTTTGTCGTCTCGGCTGCACGGATGGGACGGCCCTGAGGTCTTCTTACCCCACTGCCCTCTCAGCCTGGCAGGATGGGGGCGGGTTGGGGGGGGCCTGTGAACCGTGGAGAGCGTACTTCCCGGCCCCGACGTGTGAACGCTGGAGAACCATTCTGTTCCTTGTTCTTTGGTAGGAAACCCCAAAGACTTCGGGACTTCCTGTTTTTGTGCAGCTATGACGACTGGCCAGGATGTGTCCAGCTAGAGATTTAATCCCAGTCCTGCCAAGTATCTCCTGGTGCCTACGGTGCCAGGCTGCTCGAGGACTGGGCTTCTGGGAGTCCTGGACAGTCAGGCAGAGACTCAGCAGGGGAGCGCGTGCTCACTGCGGCGCGGTGGGGAAGACAAAGGCACAAAGGTGTGAGTGGGCCGGGCACGCCGCGGGCAGCAGCTGTAGGGCCAGCGAGGGATGGCGGAAAAGAGCCTGAATTAACCCATTTCCTTACACCGGAACCATGCACACCTGCAGGCAGTGGCTTCTCTCCATGGGGCCCAGGGGGCTGCTGGCAGGTGCCAATCGGCGGCCTAGGAGGCGCTGAGAGCAGCTGCTCGGGACGAGAGTCTATATTTGTCGTGGGAATGTGTCCATGCGGCACTGCGCTCCCTGGGAGGGGCCGGGAGTTCTCGGAGCCACCGTGCTGTGGTCTAGGACACTGGATGTTGCAACTGATTGTTTCCCTCCTTGCTTTGGTTGCTAGGAAACCCGGGGCCGGCGCAGGCCTCGTCTGCACATGCACTGGACATGGAGCCGCCTGCACTCGCCAGCTCTGTCCCTCCTTCACCTTAGCTCCAGTGGCTGCCCTGCCCCGCCCCCCTCCCAGCCTGCCCCTCCCTCCTCTCCTCCCTTCCCAGGGTTGTCTTCAGTGAACACTGCCAGGGCCGCTGCTCTGAGCGAGGTGCTGGACACCCACCATCATCACCCCAGAACGCCCTGCTAATCGCTGGGCTACAGCCAGGGCACTCAGGGGCTGGAGAAGTCCGGAGTGGGTGGCAGGCAGAGCTGCCAGGCGTGAACTGCTGTCTCCACCTTCTTCTCCCGACAGGGCCCTGGCCCACACCTCAGGCCCGCACCAGCCGAGGGCCTGGGCTGCGCCCGGGCCTCTGTTCTGCCCTTCAGGCCAATCTGCCTGCCGCCCATTCACTGCGAGGGCTCGGCCTGCCCGGGAACACAACCCGGCTTTCACCAGACAGAGAAGGCAGGGCTGGGGGGCAGGGGGTGCTGGGGCTGTGGGGGTGCCTCAGGAGTGACGTTGGCATCCCCCCGCCCTCCAGATGAGCACCCGCCCTGCCCACATACCCTTCTCAGTTCCTGCTTCCTACATGAGCGCGCTCCCCGAGCTTCCCCTTTCCCTCCCTCCACCGCAGAAGTGGACGCAGACGTGGCCCCCGCTGATCTCCCACAGATGAGGGCTGCCTCCAACCGACAGAGAGCAGCGCCAGGCTTCTCACCGGGAAGGGCAGCGCGGGCCGCCTGCGTCTATCCTTGCTGCCACGTCTGGGGTCAGAGCTGCAGCTACAGGATCAGCCTTCAGGGTTCATGCTCCTAAGAAGACAAAAATAAAATAAAAGCAGCGAGCGCAGGCAGCTTTGTGGCCTGAGCGCCCTGAGTTCGTCCCGCTGCTCTCGGAGCAAAGAGGACCGTGGGGCCGGGTGATGCCCGAGTCAGGGTGCCCGGTCGGTGCTCTCGCCTCGGCCCTCAGCTCCCGGCGCTTCCTGCACGTCGCCCAGCTTCAGAGAGCATGTCCGGCGCGAGGAGATGAGCGCCTTAGCTGCGCAGTGTGGCCTGGGGCTAATCTCGGGGGGAGGGCCCTGCTCTCCCCTCACTGCCCTGTCCAACGTGAGCAGAAGCAGCTGCCCCCCCAAGCCATACCCTGGATATGCACCAGGCTCCAAGTAGTCCCTGTCCCGGGCCCCCTGCGGACCCCGCCATGCCAGGAGCCCCCCTGCTGGCGGCCCTGCTCCCACCCCTCCCGGTGGCCTCCTTCTTCCTGGGACACTCACCTCATTTCTTTGATTCTAGGCCACAACTCTAGGCCGATGCCCCCAAATCTGAATTTGCCGCCTGTGCCTCTCCTGGAGCCACTGACTTGGCATGTCTGTGGGGGCCCCTGGGTTCTGGAATCTGAGAGCGAAGGGCTCTCGGCAGCCACTTCCCACCCTCTTTTCTCACAGCCCCGCCTGGCTCTCCTCATGGCCCCCCAACACCCCACAGTTCCCCCCACCCCCTACTCTGGCTCAGGTCCTCACTCTCTAGGGGACATTGGCAAGCTGCCTTCTGCCGCTTCTCCCTGCTCTCTAATGGGGGTCACCCACGGAGCGCTTGCTCCCGCACCCAAGGGAGCTGCGCCTGGCCCACCTCTCCTGGCTCCTGCCAGGTCCCCTCATGCAGACACCCCAGTATCTCCGACCAGAGCGGAGACAGGCTGGACGTCCAGGGAGGGCCTCACCCCAAGTGCCTCGGGGGCCTCCACCCCGGCCCAGGGACAGAAACCCACCCAGGCCTCCGGGGCCCTAAGTGTCAACTCTCAGCGGGCACCGCGGGAGGGGCGCCCAGGGCAGGCGGGGGCTCTCGCTGCGCCCTGACTCGCGGGCAGCTGCCCACCGGACAGACAGGCTCAGCGAGGTCAGGCGGCCGGCCAAGGTCAACAGCTGGCGAGCGCGCAGCCCGCGGGGCGCAGGGCGGAGGGGAGCGGGGCTGGCCGCCCGGAGAGGTCCCGAGGCCGCGCCCGCACCCCCCCCGGCCCCGCCCCCACCGGGGTCCCGCGGGCTCCGCCCCGCCCGCCTCCCCATCCCGGCCGTGCGGCGGAGGCTGGTGCAGGACCCTGGGCGGCGCGCGAGGGCGGGGCAGGCACGGCCGGGGGGCGCGGGCGCGGGGCAGGCACGGCCAGGGGGCGCAGGGCGGCGGGAAGGGCACGGTCGGGGGTCGGGGGGCGCGGGGCGGCGGGAAGGGCACGGTCGGGGGGCGCGGGGCGGCGGGCACGGCCGGCGGGAGGCGGGGGGGGGGTGGGCGGCGCGGGCCGGTGCGGGGCGCGGGGCGCAGGGCCACGCCGGGGGGCGCGGCGCCGGAAGCCGGGGCGGGGCGCCCGCGGGATGCAGTGAAGGGCGAGCGCGGCGATGAGCGCCTCGGCGGCCACCGGGGTCTTCGCGCTGTCCCTGTCGGCCATCCCGGCCACCTACGTCTTCAACCACCTGGCGGCCCAGCACGAGTGAGTGGGGGCCTGGGGGGCGCGGCCCCCGCCCCCCGCCCCCCGGCCGAGCCGGGACCGCCGCGGGGCGCTGCGGGGGGCCGGCGGGGGAGGAGGAGCAGCGGCGCGGCCGCCCGGCAGCCTCCCGCCCGGAGCCCCAGGGAGGGGCGGCCTGGCCGGCGTCCGCGCCTCGCCCTGGGGTGGCCCGGGCCGGGCTGTCCGGGCGCCTGGGTCCTGGGGGAACGGGGCGTCTCCCGGGAAGGGGCCCCGGCCGGCCTGGGGCGTGTTGGGGCGCTGGCTGCGGGCCGGGCCCCGCGGGCGGAGGCCAAAGGGCACGCCCCTCCCCTGGAGGCGGCCGGGGCGCAGACCCCCAGCCCGGCGGGCGCCCCCGGGGCGGCTGCGGCTCCTGCGCGCTCAGCTTCGTCACTTGGGAAGTGGCTGGAAGGACGAGCGGACGCCGCCCGCTGCCCGGGCCGGCCTCGGCGTGCCGGCCTGTCAAATGGCCGCGACTTCTGCGCAGCCTGGGCCGAGGAGACTGGCTTGAAGGGGCACCGCGGAGGAAGCGAGGAAGGAGGGGTGGCCCCACCAGGAAACGGGGGGGGGGCTGGCCAAGGCCCTCCCTGGGTTTGGTGGACGCTGGACCCTCGCCCCGGTTCAGCTGCAGCCCACGGGGCAGCGGCCAGGGCGGCGGGCTGGGCACAGCGGTCGGCTCAGGAAATTGCATCCGCCCGCCCTGCAGCCCCAGGCTCCGGCTGCCTGGAAATGCCCGCCTGCAGGGCAGGCGGCGACTTCCTCCCGGGCGGGGCTGCTCAGGGCCCACCCCAGGGCACAGGGCTCTGGACGCCGAGTGCCCCGGCACGGCTCTGCCCTCCGTCTAGACTTGGGGATGTTGCTCCTGGGAGCAACAGCTCTGGGCTGGGACTATAACGCCTGGGGAATCCCACGCCCCTAAAATGGCATTGTGGGCACTTCAGCAAATGTCTTCTGAGCGGCTACCCTGGCGCCTGGCACTGTGCCAAGTGCTGGGGAACAGAGCTGGGAACAGGCCCAGCGGGGTTGGGAGGCATGGGCCGAGATGGCCGGCACACACGCTAGGTGTGTGGGGTGACTGGGGAGGGGCTGCTGGTCAGGGCGGGCTTCTTGGAGGAGGTGACACGCGCTGCAAGAGATCCTGGTTCTGGGGAGATGTGGGGACAGTCTTCCAGGTGGAGGAATGGGGAGCAGTGCTGGGAGAGGGAAGTGGCTGGTTGTGGGGATATTTTGGGGGACAGCAGGGGTGGCATGGAGGGGATTCGAGGAGACAGGTCTGGGCATCAGCCACTGGGAGGACAGTGACAGCACAGAATGCCCCCCAAGGGTGTGTCACTGCCGCCACCTTGGGCTCTTTGCCAAGCCCTGCCCTGCTCTGGGCAGCTGGACCTCGCCATCCTGTCCTCCCGCAGCAGTGACCCCTTCCCTCCCCCCACATCCTCCTCCTCACAGGCCCTGGGCGCAGCTCACATCTGCTTCCCCCTCCGTCCCCCTGGTGCTGGCCCTCTCTGACCTGGGCTCCTCCGCCCAGCCCGCCATTGCCACGCCAGCCACAGTGCCCACTGAGGCCTTGTCCACTCCCCCTGGCCGGGGCCTTCCTGTTGGCGGCTGCCGCGGAGGCCGGGGCAGGGGGACCTACATCCTGGACCCCACTACCGCTTCCTCTCCCGGCCCAGCGGACATGGTCTCTCGGCTGAGCCCCTGGGATGGCGCTCGCTCCAGGAGGGCTCTTTGCTGGCGTCAGAACTCACCTGCCCAGGCCACAGCTGCCTCCTGGCCTGTCTGGCCCAGTAGGCCGCGAGCAGAGCGGGCCGGGCGGGCAGACATTGTTAGGCTGCGCTCGGTCGCACTGGCTGAAGCCTCCTCTCCACCAGAACTTTCACAAACACCTGAAAAACAGAGCGGTAGGCTGAACCAGGGGAGCGCTGGGCCCTTCCTCACAGCACCGCTCTCCGCGGGGGTCAGTTCAGGGAGGGGCACCAGGACCGTCTCTCCCCCTCCTAAGACCGAGTGAGGTCAGTCTGGGCTTGGCCGTGGCCTGCCACCCACCCGCGCCCCGGGGGGCCCGCCGATCCCTGTCCAAGCAGGCCCTGCGCGGGCGGGCGGGCTCAGGGAGACCCAGACGGTCGGCTGCCCCAGTTTCTCTTGCTTCTCGGCGCCTCCCCTGGAGGCCTCAGACCGGGCCACACTGTGTGGGGTGCCCGAGAGCGCAGCTGTGCGCCCGTGACCCTGGCAGGAGGGGGGCAGGCTCGTCCCCTGGCCACCACCTGCCAGCTCACACTGCACCCCAACCTCGCCCCCCTGCAGGGGACACTCCCGCCCAGGGTTCCTGACCTGCATCAGCTTCCCCTTCCTTCGTCTCATCCGTCATCCCTCCGGGAGGAGCCTGGAGCACCCCGAGGCCACCACCAGAACCCCTCTCCCTCTCCCGGGTGTGGACTGTCATGCCCCTCTTTCCAGAGCTGGGTCTGTCCATCCATCTGTCACCTTCCACCCCCCCACCCGCCCCTGCCATCTGCCATCCCGAGTCTACCCACCACTCACCATCCACGCACCAACCACTTCTTTCCTCTCACCCCCCCATCCGTCACGGAGGCTTGTACACCCTCACGGGGGCCCTCGCAGACCCCCACATCACACTCGCTGGTGTAGCTTCAAGACGACGTCTATCCCCGCATACCTGCCCGTAGCGTTCTGGCTCTGGGCCTGGGGTGGCGTCTGGAGATCTCCGGGTGCTGAGATGCCAGAGCCCAGCCCCCAGCCCTCCAGGCCGACAAGGTGGCCCTGACCCTGAGGCGTGGCAGGAGGGCACTGTGGGACTGGAGACGCCCACGGGTGAGAGGCCGGGAGCCCACGAGGGCCCCGGGGGGCGGCAGGGCACCCCTGCTCACCCAGTGCCCAGCCTGGTGCACGAGCTGTGCCGTCTGTTCCTTTCTCAGGGTGTTTCTAATGAAGTCGTAAGAAAGTGAGGGAGGACCTGGCTTCCCTGGGCCGTGCTGTTGGCTGTGGCAAGTGGGTGCTCAGCCCTGGTGTCCAGCAGGCTGACTCGCCGCGCTGGCCAGTGCCGCCTGGCTGCAGAGCTGACATTGCCCAGGCTCCTGGGAGCTGTGCCCTCTCCGGGCGGGGTCCGGGCCAGCCCCACCTCACCTGGGCTGGGGTTGTGGCTTCATCTGGCCTCGGGTCTGGCCTGGCTGGCACCCCCCTCGCCAGTGGGCCTTGTCCTCTGGCCCCTGGACTCCACACAGGACCATGGCTCTTCGCCTTGTCCCGAGGGCCGAGGCCCTGGGGGGGCGGCAGGCTCAGGGCTGAGAGCGGAGGCGGCGGGGGTGGGGGGCGGGCAAAGGACACTCCAGACAAGTGGTGTGTGCCGGCGAGGCGGGTGGCAGGACACGGGGTGGGCACCGAGGGCCAGAGTGCCTAGCGCCACTGCACGAGCCGCCCAGGCATGGGCCGCTTTCAAGCCAGGCCTGGCCTGCTTCCCCGGTAAGTGACCGCCTCCCTGTTTCGTCCCAGCAGTTCCTGGACAGTCGTGGGGGTCGCGGCCCTCATCCTGCTCCTGGTGGCCCTGCTGGCCCGCGTCCTGGTGCAGAGGAAGCCGCCGCGGGACCCACTTTTCTACGGTGCGTCTCTCAGGGGCTGTCTGCCTCTTAATGCCCCCGGTGAAAGTGGGGCGGGGGGGGTGTTTGGGCCTCACCCCTCCCAGCGGGCAGGACGCGCAGCTGCTCCCAGCCAGGTCCGGCCTCTGACCTGACTCTAGTACCAGCTCCTTCCCGGCTGCGGGCTTTCCTGCTCGGCCTCCCCGGGCCCTGCACGGGGCTCAAGTGAAAGCACCTGGCCCTGTCTGACCATATTATAAGGAGCACGATGGCCGCGGCCAAGGAGGGTCGGCACAGACATCCCGGGAGACAGCACCCGTGCAGCAGGAAGAGCCGGCCAGCAAGAGACGAACCCCACCCACCAGGCTCCGCCTGACCCCCACACAGACGTGCTCCACGCGGCAGAGACGCTCCGTGATGGGGGACGGGCGCAGCCGGCAGGGAGCCACGCCATCCGGCGCCCACACTCTGTCCTGCGTCCTCGCGCCCCACAGAGCCGGTGCCGCTGCGGAGCCCCTTTCTTGCCGGGAACTTTGGGTGTTTGCTCGCTTTCTGCTGTAAACCGGCCTTGGGGCCCCGGTCAAGAGGCGTGTGACACTGTGTTAGGTTAAGGGCACGACGTGACGCCTGAGACGTGTGTGCACAGAGGCCGTCCCTGGAGACGGGCCCGGCTGCCGTCCCCGCGACTCCTGCGCGTCCGCGCGCGCAGCACGAGTCCTCTGGCGGCTGGGGGGTGTCTCACACCTACCTCTCCTGCAGCCTCCCACCCCACGCCTGGCAGGCCCAGTCTGCTTGGCTCCCCACCCGCTGCTCCCAGGCTACCCGGGGCCGGCCACCAGTCTGGCCTGTCTCTGGCCTGTCTCCTCAGCCCAGGGCCCCCGTGGTTCCGGTGGTGAGACTTCCCCTTTCTCATGGCTGGGTAACACCCACCGCGCACACCCCACGCCTCCTTAGCCGTTCACCCCTGGTGGACAGCCGCGGGGTCTCCGTGTCTTGGCCACATACACTTGGTTTATCGTGCGCAGCAGTGCAGCTGGTTGGGGCTGCTCCCCGGCAGGCCGGGGGCTCGGGGCTGCCTGTGCCCTTTGTGCTTGGACCATGCTCCCCGCGAGTGCCCTTCCCACAGCGGACAGAGGCACCACGGGGCTGTCTTCAGGCCCGGCCTCGGAGGCACCGTCCCTGCCCCCCAAAGCCGGGCCCAGGACAGAGGCCCCTGGAACAGGCTGCTCTCCAAGCGTTGCTGCGCCGCGCTCCGCTGCCGGCAGTCTGGGACAGGCTCACAGCCCAGCGATAGCCCCGGGCGTTCGGACCCCCCTTCTTTACTATGAGGTCGTCCCGCCACACGTCCACGTTACATCTCTGGCTTCACTGTCTCGAGGCCACTGTCACCTGCCCAGCAGCAAGGTCCTGGCAGCCTGGGGGGGGGGGGCGGCCCGGCAGAGTGCCCCGGGCACCTGGGTTGCTCCCGAGGGTGTGGTGGCCAGAGTGGAGTCTGGCCGGTCTGTGGCCCTGAGGGGAAACATGGAGAGAGATGGTCCGGGTGCTTGGCGACTGCAGGCTCCGATGCCGCCCCCGACGGGCTGCCTGAGCCGCTGCTCTCTTCGCCCTAGTGTACGCGGTGTTCGGATTTACCAGCGTGGTGAGCCTCATCATAGGGCTGGAGCAGGACGGGGTCATTGATGGCTTCATGACGCACTATCTGCGTGAGGTAGGTCTGCCTCAGCACGGCCTGGGCACGCGTCCCTCTGTGTGGACGGAGGCCCTGCACGGGCAGGAGAATAGGGCCCAGACAGCGTCACATCTGTGTGTCCACGGGACACACTGAACACACAGCCGCCCCCTGCAGCTGAAAGCCCAAATGCATGACGAACGGGACCCGGGGCAGGGGCTCTCTGTGCCCGAGCTGCCTGCAGAGTGCCCATGCTCTCTTTCTATGGGGTGACGGCCAGCCCAGAGGGGCTGCACAATTGCCCTGGCCACAGGGGGTCAGAAGCAGAGCTGAGGGGGCCTTCACCTGCGTCTCCAGTAAGGGGGAGCTTTGTGGGCGAGCAGGGGAGTCAGGGTTGGGCTGTTTGTGTCCGGGGCAACAAGGCCGCTCTGAGGATGGTGGGTGTGGCAGGGAGGACCCCTGGTGAGGGCCAGACCCTGCAGGAGGCTCTCTGGCGCCGTGAGGGCCTGGGATGCCAAGAAGCAGAGGGGCCGAGCCTCAGAGGATTTGAGTGGGGAGACTGGGGGACCTCCGCTGGGGTGCTGGGGAAGAAGGCTGGAGTCACCCACCAGTGGGAGGAGAAGAGTCGGGTATGAGGACGCGTGGAAGGAGGCCTGGGCTCCGGCCCTGCTCCCTCCTCCAGGGCTCATGGTTGTGTGGAGGCAGAGATGCCATCCCTGTGTGCGACGCTGCCGGCCCTGGACTCCAGAGGCCTCCGCGGTGGCCACATGGCTGTGGTGTTTCTTGAATGGTGGTGTGGCCACGGACACCTAACATTCCCGGCTAGGGAGGCACAGCTGTGGCCAGGAGCCCTGAGGGGTACTGGTGGGGCCAGAGAGGCGGAAGGAAAACTGGGGTGCACAGGGCCCAGCACCCCCAGGAGGGGAGGATGCTGCAGGGAGGGTGCCAGGCCCGATGGAGCTGGGAGGGGCCTGTGTGGAGCTGGGGGCCCACAGGGCGGGGCCGGGCTGCTGCAGGGGAGGAGATGGGGCTGGACCCAGGTGGCCAGCAGGTCCCAGAGGACTTTGGGCCCCCTGTCCAGAGCTGGCCTCGGGCCGCTGCAGCTGCCAGCAGGACTGTGGTTCCGGGGGGGCCAGAGGAGGCGGCTACCGGGGAGGGCCAGGTGGGCACTGAGGCCTGGCCTGGCCCCGGCTGCCCGGGGGGTGCCTCTGAGACCAGGTTGCTGGGAGGAGGTCGAGGCGCGAAAGCCCAAGACCCTGTGATGCCCCCAGGAGGGGCCGGGACCGGAGCGCGGCAGGTCAGCCCGGTCAGCCTGAGGAGGGCAGGGAGCCGCCTGGGGAGGGAGCGGCCTGGCCGGGGCCGCCTCTGAGCCGCTGGGGGATGCAGCTCGTGGAGGACCTCCGGCCTGACAGGAGGGCCTGCGGGACAGGCGCAGGGCGCTGAGCCTCAGGTGCCGCCCCGCCCCCCCCCCCCAGAAGCCGAGGCCTCAGGCGCGGCTCGTCCTGCCTGGGAGTCGGCGCGACCCGGGGGAGCCCCACCCCGCGGCCACCGCCTCACCTCTGAGCTGGCCTGCCGCGCCCGGCCCTCGGCTGCCCCTTCCCGGCGCCCGCGCCGCCTCCACAGGCTGGGGGGGGGGCGGCACCCCAGGGTGCGGACGGCCGTCTCCGCGTGGAGGCTGCGGCGCCCATCGTGCGCGGGCCGGAGCCCGCCCGTCCGCCCACCCCCCGACGCTGTGTCCGCCCCCGCAGGGCGAGCCGCACCTCAACACGGCGCACGCGCACCTCATCTGCTACTGGGACGGCTCGGCGCACTACCTGCTCTACCTGGTCATGGTGGCGGCCATCGCGTGGGAGTGAGTCCGCGCGGCGGTGCGCGCCCTGCGTGCCCCTGCGTCCGCGTGCGTGCGTGCGCGCCCCTGCGTGCGCGCCCCTGCGTCCTCGCGTGCGTGAGTGCGAGTGCGTGCCCCTGCGTCCGCGTGCTTTCCCCTGCGAGCGTGCGCGTGCGTGCGTGTGCGTCCCTGCGAGCGCTCCCCTGCGTGCGCGCGTCTCCCCACGCCCCTCCCCTGACACCCCTCCCCCGGCCCGGCCCCGCCTCTCGGGCGTCGCGGCCTCCGGGCGCAGCGCTGCGGGGGCACGTGTGGGGCACGTGTGGGGGGCACGTGTGGGGCACGTGTGGGGCACGTGTGGGGGCACGTGTGGGGCACGTGTGCGTCCCGTCCGGGACCCCCGAGTGAGCCTGAGTCCGAGCAACGCCCCCGGACCTCCAGGCTGCACCCCCAAGGCCCCAGGCCCGGCCCCTCCATGCTGGGGGCTCAGCACCCCCAGCACCCCGGCGGCACAGCGTGGGGGGGCGGGCTCCGCCGGCTTGTCCCTGGGGCTCCCGGGCGTCCCGCGGGGACTCGCGGCCCCTCCGGGCGTCGCGGCCCGGGACCCCCCTCAGGCTTCCGCGGCCCCGCGGGGCGCAGGGGGAGCCGCTCCGGAGCCGCCGTCCGCCGCGGGGCCTGCGGGGAGGTCGGAGTCGGGCTCCCGCCCCCCCCCCCCCCCCCCGCCCCGGCCCGGCCCCGGCGCGTGTGTCCCGCCCCCCGGGACCGCGTGTCCGCCTCGGCCCCGGGGCCGCCTGGCGCGGCGAGCCCTTCCCCGGCCTGCTTCCCCCGGGCCTGCTTCCCCCGGGCCGCGGCCTCCCCGGCGGGCCCCGCGGGCTCCTGCGCGGCCGTGGCCCGGCGGCCCGGCCCGGCCGCCCGCGCTGACCGCGCGCCCCGCAGGGAGAGCTACCGGAGCGTCGGGCTGTTCTGGGCGGGCTCCGTGACCATGAGCGTCGTGGTGCTCGTGCCGGGCAGCATCGTGGGTGAGGCCCCGCCTGACGCGCCCCGGGCGGCCCTGGGCCGGGAGCCGCGCGGCGGCTACGGGGGACCCGGCGGCCCGGCCCGGCCCGAGCCGCGCCGCCCTGCGCCCGCCCCCTCCTGAGACGCGCCCCTGAGACTCGGGGTGCGCCGGGCCCGCCGCCCGCGGCCAGCAGCTCCCGCGCCCCGGGAGGACGGGGCGTCTGCGGCCGCGGCCCGGGGTGGACGCGGGCGCGGGCGGCGAGCGCCGGGCGGGCGGGCGGCCGCTCTTCCTGCCTCCGTGGAGAGTCCGGGCCCCGAGCCCCGGGGCGCCAGGGGCGCCCGCCAGCCCGTCGGGCCGACGCGCCTCTCCCCGCAGGCAAGTACGGGACGCGGCTGTGCCCGGCCTCGCTCCTGAGCCTGCCCTACGCCTGCCTGCCCGTCTGGGCCGGGTTCCGGATCTACGCGCAGCCGCCGGACAGCCGCGCCCGCCCCGCCAAGGTGAGTCTCCCCACTGCCCGTCAGCCGTCCGCACCCGCGGGGCTCGCGGGCGCCCCTGACCCGACCGGGGCCTCCCGCAGCCTGGGCCTCCCGCATGACCCGGGGCGCCGCGAGCTGTTGGCCCCGGGACAGTGGCCGAGGGCATCCGGCCCGGCGTGTACCCCTGCGTCCACCCCAGGCGCGGCTTTCGGCACCCCGGGCCGGCGGCCGTACTGGCTCAGATCCTTGGGGCGGGGGCTGCCTGCGGACTCACTGCCGTGGGAGGGGCCGGGTGTGCAGGGCAGCACACTGGGGTACGCGGTTCCCCTTCTCCTGCCCCGGCGTGGTGCTGCCCGGCGGTCTGGGCGCTGCTGGCGCCCTCTCTCCAGGTGGTGCAGGAAGTCCAGGCCAAGGGCCTGCTGAGGAGACCCCTGGATCTGATGCTGGTGCTGGGTCTGCTCCTGGCGGCTGCGTTTAGCCTGTTCCGAGGCCTGGTAAGCACGGGCGACGACAGGCGGTGTGGCTCAGGGCGCTGGAGCGTCCACCCCAAGAACCTGGGCGGCACTCTCCTGCCCGCACCCGCCCTTGCCCGGCCGGCCCTCCCCGGTGGTCCAGTCCGGAAACACTGCCCCCCACCCCCTGCCTGCCTGGCCCAGAGGCGCGTCCCTTCCCTGCTGCAGGGCGCTGGGAGAATAAGCCGCGTGGGCTCCTCCCTTCAGCTGCTGACCTAAGGGAACGTCTCTTGTGAAGGCGGCGGCTGGGCCCCGGGAAAGCCGGCCCAGTGCACCCGTGCTCGCCTGCTGTGTGGGGCCGAGGAGGCTGCCGGCCGGGGCTCCAGTCCACCCCACCTCACGATCCCTCGGGGGGCAGCCGCGGGGCAGCCAGAAGGCAGCATAGCGCCCGGCCCTGCTCCCCCAGTGCCGCTGCTTCCTTTCCGGGCCTGCCTCCCGGCCCCGGCCCCATGCAGCATGGGGGCTGCAGGGGTGGCGTCCTCACCGCCGCTTCCCTCTGGCTTCAGGTTGCTCTGGACTGCCCCGCCGAGCTCTGCCGCATCTACGCACAGTCCCAGGAGCCCTACCTGAGGGACCCTGCCGCCTACCCCAGGATCCAGGTCAGGGGCTGACCCTGCGGGTCCCGGGACTCTCCCTTGCGAGTGGGGAGGCGCGGCCCTGGGGGGCAGGTGCAAACGCCCTCGCGGATGCGCTGCCCACGCAGATGCTGGCCCACCTGTTCTACTCCGTCCCCTTCTTCGTGTTCGCGCTGTACGGCCTGGCCGTCCCCGGGTGCTCGTGGCTGCCGGACCTGGCGCTGGTCCACGCGGGAGGGCTGGCCCAGGTACCGTGCGCACTGGCGGCTGGGAGGGCCCCTCCTTGTGCAGTGTGCCCCGATCGCTCCTCCTGATTTCAGACTAACTGGAACCCCCCCCCCCCAGCCCCGCTTCCAGTGGGGGGAGCCGTAGCTAAGACTCTTCCGGGTCTCCTGGACCAGGAATCTCCTGCTCCAGGCCGGCTGTTAAGTGCAGCAGAGCTGTCGAAACTGCTTTCCTCCCCCTCGTGCCTCTTCCTGGGGGTCGGGGATGCCTGGTCTCTGGTTGTGCATGTTCTCCCTGCATGCCCTTCCTCTGCCTCTGGACCCTCAAGAGCTGACTGGGCCTCTCGCGCAGGTCCGAGCGGGAGGTGGGTCATGCAGGGGTGTGCAGCCTGAGGGAGAGGCTATGCCGGCCAGGTTTCAGGATGGATGCCCAGGAATGCTGGGCCTGAGAGGGTCCTGCTCTACTCTGTTAACTCGGATGCTTACTAGCCCAGGAGAAGGCCCCGCGGCTGGCACCGTGACCCCCGCCTCAGTGACAGCTTGTGATAGGGGCACAAGAAACCCACAGATGATGAAGCTCAGCCCCCAGGCAATGCCTGGCTCGCAGGGGCGGGGCTGGCGGGTGGGGCAGGGTCCCGTGTGCCCTGACCGTGCCCGTGCCGCCCGAAGCAGGCTGCGTCTAGACTGCGCTGTCTTAATTTTGCCCCAAGCCCTTCCCAGGACCCCAGCGAGCCCCGCGTGGGACTGCAGGCTGTGAATCAGGGAAAAGTCGAGGTTTTGTTCGGGTTTCCCCGGCAAGTCTTGTCTCAAGCATGGGCCCCGGATGGGTATTTCTGCCAGGTTCAAGGCGGGCTCTGCCGCTCAGGACTGCCCAGGCCCTGATGGCTGAGGCCGGGGACTGCCCAGTTCTGAACCCCTGGAGCACTGGGAACCCCAAAGCGCCACGAAGCTCCGTGCTCACCTGCTTGCCCCCGTTTTCGACCCAACAGGCTCAGTTTTCGCACATCGGCGCTTCTCTGCACGCCAGGACGGCCTACGTGTACAGGGTCCCCGAAGAGGCCAAGGTCCTTTTTCTAGTGGTAAACGTGGCGTACGGGGCCCTGCCTCAGCTCCTAGCCTTTCGGTGCCTCCACAGCCCGGAGTTCTTCATAAAAACGAAAGCAGATGAAAAGGTTGAATAAAATGCTATTTCTGCTCTTCCGCTGTGGATCTCTGCCCGCACTGCCCCGCCCGCCGGCCCCTGCACCTTGCACATGACGCACAGGGGCCCTGCACCCCACTCCCCCTTCCTGGGCCCTGCAGGCACCCCCCCCCCCCTTTCCGTGCCGTGCGGGGAATTCTCTTTCTCAGGGAAAACTGAAGGTGAGAAACTCCGACTTCAGAGTCTCAACAACGTTGTTTACAGACAGGGGCTTGAAACCCCCTGGGACCAGGCCTGGTCCCGTTTGTCCACGTCACACGGTGGGAGGGCGCCGTCCGGGGCCCACGCTGGGCAGCACAAGGCGAAGCTCTCCAGGCCGGCGGGAAAGGGCCGCGGCAGCCTCGGGCTGGTGCCTCCCTGCCAGCCTCCCGCGCGGGCCCTCAGAGCTTTACAAAACGTCACTTGAAAACTGTTTTCCCAGGGAAAGGAGGATTTAATGCTGTTCTAAAATTTGCTTTCACTAAATTTTTTGGTGAGTAAATAGCTTGAGGGATGGATGACTTACCAGTGTCCTTAATTCTCTTTTATTGCTAACTGGAAAACACTCTATTGTATTTCTGTGTATATTTTTCATAAAATTTTTGGGCTTTCTCGAAGACAAATCTTATTAAATTTGCCACATCTTACTTTCAGAAAAAGTTGTACTCTTTATGCTTTTATTTAAAAAATCTCTGTTATGTGTTTTAATTAAATGTCATCTACATCCTCTGCTTTAGTGTGTGATGAATTGCATTTTATTAATTTTAAATAAATTAACATACACAAAATTTAAAAGTGCCTGTTTAGGAATAAGACCTGGACGGGCGTCCCGACTGTCCTTTAATGATAGAGAAAAACCGGTATGTGCTGAATGAGAGCGAGAAACTGAAGATAAAACCACCAATCAGTGCCCTGGAATAAATAAGTGCATTGGTGCTTCCATTCCCTGGGGCTGCCATTCCTGCCCCCACCACTCCCACCATCACCCCCACCGACACCTCCACCCCCACCACCCCTGCCAACCCCTCCACCACCCCCACGTCCACCACCCCCACCTCCACTGTGACCACCACCACCTCTTCCACCAACGGCCCAGGCTTCAGAGCGTCTCACATTTTCTCCTCATTTCATTTATTAGCTCTTCGCTAAAAGAATATAGGGGTCAGTGTCGAGTATGTGAATTCGGGGTCTGTGAGCTGGCAAATATTCCCTCAGATGCGCAAGAAATCACGGGCCATTCTCCCTCCCCCAGATGTTTTCAAAAAGCTCAAAGACCAAAGAGTGCTTGAAAAAAGAGAGAGAAAAAGAAAACCCTCGCCTGCGCTTGATTCTACTGTCAACTTAGAGTGAACAAGTTTTGCTTTAATATATGAATTACATTGATACCTCACGTTACATGTATGAAGCCAAGTCACACTAACTGAGGCATTTACAGCCTCGAATCTTACTCCCGGTACACATTCCAATAAATTTATTCTGTAAAAACAATACATTTTTTTTGCTTTTGATTTTTTTTTTACAGTAAACTTTTCAACTACAAACCTTGAGTACGCGAAAGATGTTCCAAGGACGAGCATAACAGGATCGATAAAACCCAAACCGACTAGTAAATGTGTCCTCACGATATGAGCTGGCATAAAAATAAATAAAATTCTCTATTATCACAATAGCAACAATAATGTGCACATAGTAATGGGTGTGGATGAAGGTCAACTATTCTAATTCTAGTCCCAAAAGAAAACGGAGTTGGTTTTGGAAATCTGCATGTAAAAGTCAGTGCTTTGTCTGTTCCCAGGGCCGCTGCCAGCTCCAGCCTCAGGAGGTAAAGGTCACCTGGGGTGAGAGCTCGGAGGGGGCTGGCCCTGGGCCCACCAAGGGTGGCCTTTGCGCTGGAGGAACACAGAAGGGGTCACTGACCTCACATAGAGAAACCGAGTCTGTGCGCGCGGCGACGCGAGTCTGGAGGAGTGTGCGCTAGCTTATGTGGGATCGGTATCTTACAACGAGGTGGACGTCACACATGGCCTCAGAACTGAAGGACAGCTTCCCTGGCGGGTCACACGCCAGCACTGTGTGTCTAGAACTGGCTCCGGTTCTGTCGGGGGAGGAGATCCCTTAAACGCTGGAGGTCGTTAAAAAATGCTGATTTCTATCTGAGTGTTTGGTGGTGGCGGCTAAAGGCAGGAGCGTCAGGGACAGAACGCCTTGGTCGAGAGGATCCTAGACACGGTTAAGTTTGTGCAAAAATCTGGATAATCCTTAGTGGTTCAGGGCAACTTCATGCAACCGAATAACATGGAATCAAATCAGTAACCTTAAAAAAAGACTAAAATGTCTTTTTTTTTTTTTTTTTTGCCCAAACACAACAGAGAGGAATGTGAACATGTGCATACAAACTGGGGCTCTGCCGGTGACGACGGGATTGTGTGTTGTTCCTGTCAGATCCGAGGACGTCACGGCCGACACAGGAGCTTCCGTGGGTCTCTCCGCAGGCGGCGCTCGCGGCAGCGTTAGGTCTGCAGGAGGACACGGCGGTGGGCCCGGGGCCGCGGGGAGGACCACCCCGAACCCCGTGCCCCAGCACCCCCCAGCTGTGCCCCCGTCCCCCAGCTGCGCCCCAGACCCCGCGCCCTAGCCCCCATCCCACGCCCCAGCTGCTTCCTGGCGACCCCTCCCCCATCTCCCCTGAACCTGCAACGCTCCCTCCCGCCCCGCTCCCGAGCACCCACAGGGCCCCCAGGGAGAGAGCAGCAGCCACGAGGCGTCTCCTCAGCCCTCCCAGCGCCTCGGCCCTGCTCCAGGGGTGCCTGAGTCTCCCCCCGCCCGCCGCTCACCCCCTCGCCGCCCTTCTGCACGTCCGCAGCGGCGCTCCTCGTGTCGTTGCCGGCGTCGCCCCCCTCGGAGCCGCTCTTGTCCTCCTCCTTGCAGTCCTTGTCGTCTTCGTCCCCCGGAGACTTCCGGGACTGCTTAGAGGATTTCTGAGTGTTCAGACGGCAGAAGTCAGCGGTCAGTCAGCACCCGGAGGCCCGGGCCGTCACCGCCGCCGGCCCAGCCAGGCCTCTGGGCACCGGCCAGGAAGCCAGCACGGCCGCCCCGCTCAGCTCCTCCCAGCGGTGGCACAGTCCTGTGCCCGGGTCACCACTGGGGACACAGCACGTGATGCCACCGCCTGGGAGGGCCGCGAGGTCACCCCAGCGCTGGCCCCCTGGACAGCGGCAGAAACCGAGGCCCCGGGGAGCAAGGCCCCCCCAGAAGCGAGGCCCTGGGGAGTGAGGGGAGCCGGACATGAGGGCGTGGGGTGTGTGGGGGCTCTGGCCACAGCACGGGGCTGGTGGGGTGCAGTGGTCCTGCCGAGGCTGGGCATGCGAGAACCTGGACACTGACTCGGGCTTTTAAATCAAGGGCAGTTACTTTAGGGCCCGAGACCAGTCGCGGGGACAACAGGCTCTTGCTCGTCTCCTTATCATCTTAGAGCTGAAGCCACAGGAGCCTCGGGAGGCAGGTCTGGCCACGCCGCTGTGCAAACCGGCGTGGAGACAGCAGGGCGGCTGCTCGCGGCCATGAGAAAGGCCCGTGCGGCCCTGGGGGGCATTTCTTGGGGAGTTTTAAGGATCTGTGAGCAGGCGGCACGCGGGAGCTAAGAAGTCACCTGCGGCCTCCCAGGAATGAGCTGGCACGTCGGGACCCCCTCCCGGCTGCGGAGGGGGTCTGCGTGGCCCCCCCCTTCGCTGGGACACCCATGCCCCGAGGCCGGCTCACTGGGGAGCGGGGGGCGGGGGCTCAGGCCGGCGTGACAGCACAGCAAGGGGTCTGTGTCTCCCGGTGAATAGGCGTCAGGGTGGAAGCGCAGCCACCGCTTCTAGCCTGGCCTCCGGCAGCCGTCACCGTGCCCCCTTCTCCCCGGGACGCCCTCCGAGCACCGTGGGGACCCGAGTCGGTAAGCAGCGCCGCCCTGCAGACACAGGAGGGTTTGCTGAACGCTCGCAGGCGTGTCCGGCGGGGGCCTGGAGCCCAGCCCCCCGGGCTAGCCCCGGCCCGAGCTCTGAAAAGCTGGCGTCTTGCGTTCAGCCCCCAAGGGTGACGGTCCCGCGGTCCCGCAGCTCCCGCACTGTGCTTCTGAATCAGCGGTGTGAGAAGCCGAGACTGCGGCCCGTGAGCCCGTGTGCGCCGCTCGGAGCCTTCAGTGCGCTGCCCTCGCCCCTGGGGCCAAACCCAGACTCCTGCGGGCTCTGGCCTCTGCATCGGTGGCATCTGCTGCCCCCTCAGAACCAGGGTCAGCACCCACGCTGGCCTGCTTTCTGTCGGGACACGCCCGCCCCAGCCCTGCCGCTGGCTCCTCCCGCACGGACTCGCCTCTTCCGAAGGGCCTGGCCACCGTCTGCGGGGGTGCCCGTCATGGCCCAGTGCGCCTCAACCACGCCACCCTGCTCGGTGCCCCCAGCCTGCTGGGCCGCGAACTCGCAGGGAGGGGCTGCCCCTGCTGGCTGGGCAGAGCCGGGGCTTCCTTTGAGCGGGAGACAAGAGGCCCAGTCCTGCCGGCAGGAGCGACTCTCGGGCGCCCACACCCCTGTGCCTCTCACAGCACCCGGGCGGCCGCCCTCTGCCCAGCAGAAGGCCACGTCGGCGCTGGAGGGGCGCAGCAGACGTGCCCCCACCTGGGGCCGCCCGGCCCACCCCTCGCGCTGTGCTGGAGGCAGAGGCTCAGACAGGGTGCTCTTATGTGCTGCGTGAGGAGTCACAAGCAACCTCGGAGCAGCCTCGCGGGGACTCTAGAGGCTTGAGATGTGTGTGCATGTGCACACTCACATAATCACGCGTGCACACACAGGCACATGCGGCCACATGCACACGCGTGCACACACAGGCACCCCCCGCCCCCCGCACGCACGGAGACAGCGTGTAGACACGCCCAGCCTGCGGGTGGCCGGGGCGCCGCGCCTCACCTTGGAGGGGTACGGCTTTTTCCGCTTGGAGCCCGCCCGCTCGCTCTTGCGCTTGCCCTGGCCGTCCTCCTCCACGCGGCCGCCCTCGTCCTCGCTGCTGGCGTCCGCGGTATTCCCGCCCTCCCCCTCGGTCTCCGAAGAGCTCTGCTGCTGGATGGCCTGGGACACGAGAAGACGCCAGCCAGGGACACCTCAGATGTGCGAGGCGCTGTCTGTCTCCGTTGGAAGGGTCGGCTCACGCGGAGAGCCTTGACCCCGTGCCGCTGCCCGACTCCCCACGGCCACCCGCCCAAGGCCCCCCAACCCGAGCCGCCCCCGCCCCCCGCCCCGCACCACATTTGCTTCAAACGCTCCTGGAGCCGGAGGGATGGCGACCCTGAGCGGGAGGAGGGTGACGGTGGCCACTGGCAGAAAGACCCGCAGGCGCACGATCACCGCGCAGGGCCAAGCTGGGGCGACCTACCTGGTACCCCATGAACTTCACGCCGGGGTTGTTCTCTATTTCCCACAATCCTTCGTTAAATCCTTTCCGCTTGTTTGACTTTCCGAACTTGTCTTTGTACTCCTTGTAGGGGAAGAGGTCCTTGGGGCCGAGGAACGCCCTGTGGAGACAGCACAGCGCTGGCGCGGCCCCGGGGCACTGGCTGGACCCACCAGTCAGCCCCGTCGGCCGTGGGTCTGCTGAGGTAGCCCCGTTCTTTTTCTTGTTTTAAAGTTGATTTTTCAGTCCACAAGTAGTTTTAAGGACGTCACCTCTGCCCGTGACGCCATCATCTTGACCAGCCTCACTGCGGCTCATCTGCCCTAGGAGCTTTGTGACACTCACAGTGACAAAGTAAACACCGGCCTGAGAAAGCGATTTGCCTCCGTACACCCCACGGACATTCCCTCACCGCATGCACTTAAGAAAGAGTCATGTCCGTGTTCAACGAGGCGCTAAGCAAGAAGAAACACCGCACGCAGCGAGGAAACAGGGTCTCACCAGCTCCCCCCAACTCCGGGGAGAAGCGGGTCAGAGCCAGCCGGGGCGACTCCCAGGGCCGTGGGGGGTGGCTTTTCCCGAGTCCAGCCAGAGCAACAGCCTGGAGCAAAGAGGCCGGCTCTGCAGGGACCCCACGGCCCGGGGCGGGGGGTGGTGTCGGCAAGGTGCCCGGGCACTGCTCCAAGGGCGCCCGCAGGAACACCCAGAAAGCACTTCCTGAGAGCACCAAGCGCCACCAGCAAACGGTTGGCTCTGTGCCCAGAGCAGGGACTGGCCCCGTGTGCCAATCCTGCCTCGTGCCACAGACGCTGCTGATGGTGCGGAGACAGGCCCCACGGGTGGGGGAGGGGGCAGGACAAACGCTTGACCCAGAGGCCCCGCGCCCGCTGCGGGTGACGAGAGCCCACGCTCTCCAGCCGCACCCCTCGGAGGAGGAAGAGGGGTCCCCGGCACCAGCACTGGGTTCATGCGACGGAAACAGAGCTGATTCCGGACACGGACTCAGCTGTCTCCCCGGCGAAGCCAAGAGGAGCACCCTGAGGGCCCCTGGTAGGTGTCAGCAGCAGAGAGCAGAGAGGGCCACGGCGCCAGGGCGTCAGACCAGAGTCATCGGACTGGAGTCACGCGCTGACTTACGTTTCATGGGTGCCGAAAAAGAAGATGGGGTACTTGTTGGCCGGAGGCTTCACGGCTCCCTCGGGGAGCTCGTCGATCTGTGAAAGAGAAACGCAGCCGTGAGTGAGACTGCCGGCCCCGCGGGCAGGCGACGCAGGCATGGGCTGGTGACTGGTGGCTACTTTCCAAAGAAAACCAGTTAGTCAAAATCCTGATCATCGTTTCCTTGACCCGTGTAAAGTGCCCTGAGGTCCATGTCACCCAGCGCGGGCAGCGACGTGTCATCGGCTGTACCCGCGCCAGCAACGTGCTCAAGGAAGAGACAAAATGACTCGGTTCCTTGGACCAACACAATCACTCCGAGGAATCTGTCCCGGCAAAGGCGCTCAAAAAAATAATGACAAGGGGGGCCTCCCTGGTGGCGCAAGGGGTTAAGCACCACACTATGAAGCAGTCCGCAGTCTCTGCAGCACGAGTTCGATCCCCGGCTGGCCAGGGAGCAACCCACATGGCGCGGCAGACCTCTCCTGTCTCCCCGCTGCTCCCCTCAGCAGTGTACTTCAGTCAATCTGCCTGTTCTGCTCCCTGCTTTGTCTCTGGTGAATCCTCTCGCCCCCCGCATCTCTGGCCTGTACCCCAGCTCTTGTATAAATAAATAAATAAATCTTTAAAAAAATGACAAGGTCAACAACCAAATCCCCAAACAAAGAGATGCGCTGGGGGGTGAACACTTTCACCCACTCACTTGCTCGCAGGGTGGGCCCCCAGGAGGATGCGCAGTGCGGGCAGGGGATAGGCTCAGGGAGCCCTTGCTGCTTGCCTGACTGTGGACACCTGCCCAGCCCCGAAGCAGAGTCGCTTATTACGATGCACATTGGATTCTGTCCCTCTTTGCGTCTGACACGCGGTAGCCTCTGGTGGCTTGTTCTCACAGCCATGCTCCTGTGACCTTTTTACTTATTGATCTATTTTTAAAGATTTATTTATTTATGCATATAAGAACTGGGGTGCAGGCCAGAGGTGGGGGGGGGTGAGAGGATTCACCAGAGACAGAGTGGGGAGCAGAACAGGCAGACTGACGGAATACTGCTGAGGGGAGCAGCGGGGAGACAGATGAGGCCTGCTGTGCCCTGTGGGTAGCTCCCTGGCTGGGGATCAAACTCACGCTGCAGTGGCTGGTGATAGCTTCATAGTGCCGTGCTTATTAACCCCTTCCGCCACCAGGAATGGCCCCCTGGAGCTTTTTAAACATGAAGACGCTTTATTCCTTCCCAGACTGGCGTGTCCTTAGGTCTAGCAGACAGACCGTCCCCTAGGCGAGCGTAGGCTCCTTAGGACAGTCCACAGTTACACAGACTCTACTCCTTCGAGTAGACCATTTCTCAAGAAATGGTCCTGGGCACCCAAATCTCCTCCCGTAGCCCCAAACCTTTGAGCTCCAGGCATGAAATTACAAACACCTGCAAACTCCTTCCACACACGGGTCCCACCAGCAGCTTGACCGAAGAAAGGCCCGAGCAGAAGGGCCGCAGCCACGGGTCAGAGGGGCCACAGGGCTGGTCTTCAGTCTCTGGAGAAACCGCAGCCGTGACTCACAGAGAGCAGCCTGGGTGACCCGGCGCTGACCACGCAGAGGCCCAGGGCACAGAGCAGAGGCCCTGGCGCCCCGAGCAAAGACAGGCTCGGGCCCGGAAGCCCGGAGCTGAGCTGCCCTCTTGGTGGGGGGTGGAGGGGCCTCCTCCCCCGGGGCCTCGGCTGGTCAGCCTGCTTCTGCCTGGCCCTCCTGTGGGCACGCCCGGTCACTAAGGACGCCACGTGGGGCTCTCGCCGCGCCCGCCCACCGGCCCCAGGCTCGCGTCCCGGCTCCATGCCATCCCTGTCACGGAACTGAGCTCCCAAACCAAACCCTGCCATCGCACGTGGAGACCATCACAGCAGCCTTTTAAGACACCCCCTTGGCTCCCCACGCAGCCTCTAGGACGCACCCCCAGCGCTGCCCGGCAGCCAGCAGCGTCACTTTGAAGAGAACCGACCACACACGCGCCACTGTGGCAAAAAACGCTTCCCGTGACGCTCTCCACGGAAGGCGCCGTCGAACGCTCAGGTCAGTCCTGTGAGGACAGCCGCGCTGCAGCGGGCACGTCGGCGGAGATGGTCGGGCATGTATCTCCAGGGGACAGCAGAGGGCTCCGCGGACCCACGGCCGCGCGGTGACAGGCGTGAGCCGTGCTGACGGGGCCGCCAGGGCCTGTGCTTTCCCTCGCGAGAAACCCGACAGCGGAAGACTTAAAAAATGGCCGGGAGCTTCTCTTTCAAACAAAGACAGCTTTTGGCTAAAAGTGCCCTTGGCCTGCTGCAGGGGCCGCGGGATGGCCCGGGCCTGCTGGCCGAAGCCGTGGCTTGTTTGGCTCCCGCGGGGGTTCTGAGCAGGCACAGACGCTCCTGCCCGCGGGGTTGGCACCGCCCTTGCTGAGGAACATCCCCGCGGGGACGTGCGCTTCACGACAGCATGTGAGTGCTGCTCCCCCGTACCCCACGCCGCAGCAGACCATGCCTGCACGGCCCCGGAAGTCTCCGCCGGCCCGACCTCCCTCCCCCACAGGCGATGCGGCTCCCGCCACACGCGCCGTCTGGCCTGCTAAAGCTCGAGACAAGGTGGCCACTGGCTCCCTGGGTTTCTGCAATGGACTCGCCTTCCTGCGCAGGACAGCAGGGTTTCCGCAGGGACGCCCGGGTGAGCTGGGCCCGCGGCAGGTGGGGCCCCTCGGCCGGGCCCCATCCCATTCTCTGCTGCCCTGCCTGGCTCCCTCTGTCAGGCCCCGTCTCTCTGCAGGGACCGAGGCCCGCGACCAGGGCAGGCCTCCGAGGAAGGAGCAGGACGAAGACTGACAGCGAGGTCAGGGTGAGCTTGTCAGCAAGCGGCGCCCCCGCTCTGCAGGCGCCCTGGGGTGCTCAGGCTGCCCGCCGGGCTCACCGAGTGGCCGTGAACCCTGTGGGCGTCAGCTCTGGCTGACGAGAGGGAACCGGGGTGGGGGAGGCCCAAGTGGGCTGCAGGTCAGGCTGGAGTTAGGGGAAGACACGTCGTGGGTCTCAGCCTATTCCGGGGCTCGGCTGGGAAGCCCTGACACTGCAGCACCTGGAGGGGGCAGGCCCCGAGCCCTGGTGCCGGCCACTCTCAGAGTCCTGAGGCAGGTGCTGACATGGCCTGAGGCTAGGGTAGCGGGGTGGTGCCCACGGGAAAGGTCTGTTCCAGGGGACTGGGTGAAAGACGGATGTGGGGGAGCTCTCGCCAGGAGAGCACTGGGGTGTCTTCCGTCCCATCCCAGAGGGCGCCTCTGTGGCTGCGGGTGGACATGCACCCCGAGGAGTTGGACCACTGCTGCGTGTCCGGCTGCAGGTGCGCTGACCCGGCTCCAGGTCTCCAGAGGGGCGGTGCGTGTGGCAGTCTGGCCCTGCTGCGGTGGCCCGAGGTGAGGCCCTTCTGGCTTCCAGCCTCGAGCCCACTTCCGCAGCCTCCAAACAGTCCGGGCATCTGACCCCCCGAGGAGCCCTCTGCACTTCACCCGGGGTGAGTCCCGCTCAGTGACACCGACCCCAAAATGCTATGGGAAGCAGAAGATAAGGTACCCAGGAAACGCCTGGTAAACAGCACAGTGTAAGGCCAGAAATGAATCTAAGAATAATTAAGAACCACATTTCACTCTAGTAAACACTCCCCGTTCAATCTGAGAACCTCCTCCTGCCCTTCGTTTCCAGATTCGCCTCTGCCGAGAATTCCTTCCAGTTTGTTAAGGTCTCTTAAAAGCAACATCTTAATCATTTTTTAAAGGGAACAAAATCCTGCAGACGCCCAGCTGTCATAAAATGTTATCGTATGTTCTGAAATATGCAGCTATAATAACAGTATCTGAGCCGCACACCAGAAAACCAGGATGAATTTATACTGAAGGAGACGTAAAACGACACCAATACAATCAAAATTAACACAATTAACTCAACGCCACTGTTTTTCTCTCAAGAAGCGTGCGGGGTCCTCCTGGGTGGGTGTCCCGCATGCCCTTCCCAGGGCCACAGCCGACCCCGCCCCCAGGCCTGGCTCCTCAGTGGGCAACCAACATTCCGCAAGGCTGGGCCCGCCGGAGGGGAGGGGGGCGAGGATGGGAAGGGACGGGACTTGGGGCCCCTCCCGGCAGTCACCCTGCCTGCCTCGCAGGCCCCCACCCGTGAGGCCACCCTGACGTCCCCGGGCAACCCCTCAGACAGGGAGACGCGCGTCCTCTCGTTGGGGACCGGCCCCCTGGGGTGGAGGGCGCTGGGTTGGCCTCGACCCTGAATTTGCGGCAGCCAAGGGATGGCTGGAGGGAGCTGGGCCTGAGGCAGGTGGGAGACTCCTCTAGAGAATGGCAGCTGCGGCCTAAGAGGAGCTGCTGGGTGGCAGAGAGCTGGAGGGGCCTAGTTGCTCCCATCGCAGGACACAGGCGAGCCAGAGGGAGGCGGCTGCAGCCCGTCCAGGGTGTGCTGACTGGGGCGTCCCGAGCCCCGTGGTGCCCTGCAACGGCCGCCGTCCCCGGCGCAGAGACAGAGAAAGGAGACCTGCCTTCTCCTCCGCCCCCCGTGTGAGACTGGACGCCCTGGGCTCAGGGGAGCCCAGGCCGGGTGGAGCAGTGCCCGTGGGCAGAATCCAGCCGGGAGTGTGGGCCAGGGAGGGACGTCACCTGGGACTTGCAGGAGGGAACGTCAGGGCCCCACTCACACGGCCAGCCAGCGCCACAGCCAGAGCTGCGGGGAGCCGAGCGCGCAGGAGCCCCGGCCAGGGAAGAGGCCAGGCCGCGGCTTCCCGTGCAGCAGCGACGGAGCCCCGGGAAAGGCTGAGGGTCTGGGCCCGAGTGAACCGGCCAGAGGAACCAAGAGCGTGGACATCTCACTCTGCGCCGCTCCTCAAGTGACGCCCTGACACCACACAGCTGGGCCTCCACAAACAGGCCCGTCGCCTGGCAGCTCCCCGTCAAGCCAGAGAGACCGGAAGTGCCAAGGACCGGGCTCAGGGCAGCAGCACTTACACTAACAGAGGACGCAAAACACTCTCTAGTTGTAATCACGGTTTTCAAACTGTTGAGGGAAGCGCGAGGAACTTGACCCAGCACCTGACACGGCAGCTGCGGGGCAGCGTCCGGGCCCCCGAGCTGTTGAGGACGAGGTGGCCTCTGCACGCTCACCCTTTACCCCATGAGACACCTGAGGACGAGGTCGCGGACGCCAGCAACAGGGCAGTGCGGAGGGCACCAAGACCAGCAGCGTTAACAGACAAGATGAAGGCAGGGACCAGACCTGAAAAGAAGCTGAAGGAGGCGCGAGTGTAAATGAAGCTTCCAGAACCATCACCGTGGACAGAAGAGGCTGCGTGTGGGACCACAGCCTTTGAGGAAGGAGCGTTCTCTTGCAGACTGAGAGTGTGGAGCTGGACCATTCCTCCCGCCTCATGCACAGCGCATGCCACGCCAGGCACAACCCGCACACGCACAGCACAGATCTCACATGTGAGGTCTGTTTCCTCAGAAACAGACACACCCACAAAGCCATCCCAGCACAAGAGAAGGAGGCCCGGTCTCAGCTAGGCCCTGAGGCCCTCCCGACCACACACTGGCCACCAATCCTGCTCTGTCCAGAGCATCACATGACGGGCACAGGAGGCCCCTGTCAGGGCTCTCGCCCTACATTTCTGAGATTCACCCCGCTTTTGTGGATGTCAGCAGTGCGCCCTTTTCACCACTGAGTGGTACTCCAGGCCCAAGCACGTGTGTATGTGGCCTCCCGGGCAGGACACCCTGGCTGACCTCTGTGCTCTGCTTTGACGGACAAAGCTGCTATGTGTGGGCACCTGGTCCAGGTCTTCCAGCGAACACAAGCTCATCGTCGGGGTGCCCAGGCCATGCTGCTGAGCCACAAGCGGGCATTTCTTTCGCTCCACGCAGAGCAGCTCAGGCTGAAGGATTTATCAATGACAGCCAGCATCTGAGGGTCCTCACGTCAAGTTTTAGAATTAAAAATGTTCTTCAGTTTAAACACAAGCGTTTTTAGACACTTTGTGTTCTTGACTGTCTTTATGATTTTGGGGGGCAGGGCTAAGAAACCTTGGGGGCTCACATCTTGGGGGGCACAGAAGATGAATTTGAAGGGTGAGAAGAAAGCAGGAACGCTGCTGTTCCATTCCTTACCCTTTCACTTAAGAAGCAGATCTTGCTGATGTCTGACACGTGGGTTGAGGCTGAGCCCTTTCGCGGTGGCTGCTCCCTCTCTGGGGGCTGTGACCTGCAGTGTCGTGCTGCCGGGTCCAGAGGGCCACGGCTGGCCCTGCCAGGCACCCCGACTGGTGACCAAGCAAGTGCCCCCAAGACCTGTGACCAGTGAGCAAACGCCAGCAGACCGCCCGGCCGGTAGCTCATTCTAGAAAGTTTCTGAAGATGAAAACTGTGACTATCTGGTCAGATTTCACTAGAATCAGGCAAAAATGTTCCCCAAATGAATACTTTTAAAGTATGGACTTAACGTATCACAGTTGATGTTTTGCCATTAAGAATTTTTAAAAACAAAATTTTATGTCACGTTTGCCTTTTAGTTTACTTTTACATTCATTCTGTTACGTGTGTGCAAAGCACACTTCTCTAGGATTTTACAGCACATTTGCTCTTAGTGGGGGTGTGGGCGGACGTGCTCCCCAGCAGGGCCTCGAGACCCATTGCAAGTGTCGCTCTTTCTTGTCCTCAAGGACTCCGGAGCCTCTAGTTTTTCTTCTAGTTTTTCGAGCTGATGCAATAACCCAGCAGAAGCAGCCAGCAGCTCTTGCCACTAGCAGGGCTGGGGGTGAGGGGCGCAGAGTCCTGGGGGGTGTGAGGGCCGTGGGCGACGGCTGGGCCTCGTCCTGGGTGTGGGCTGCACGAGGGCGGAGGTCACACACGCCCGGGGCTACACGTGAGGTCTAGTCACACTTGACCGCCAAGGGGGTGAACGGATGCACAGAAACCCCAGGCTCCAGTGGGGTACGCGCCAGAGCCGAGGCTCAGTCCTTGTCTATTTGAAATTCTTCACGATAAAATGTTGGGAAAATTAACCAATTTGTCCAAGAGTTAAAAATTAAAAATAGTGCAGGGCTACAGAG
Source organism: Talpa occidentalis (assembly GCF_014898055.3). Taxonomy (NCBI): domain Eukaryota; kingdom Metazoa; phylum Chordata; class Mammalia; order Eulipotyphla; family Talpidae; genus Talpa; species Talpa occidentalis. The sequence continues at coordinate 1,603,409 of NW_023601433.1, forward strand.
AAGGAGTTAGAAATTCAAAAGGAGAGAAGGGGGGAGCAGCAGAGCTCCATCGGCGCTAAGTCTGGGGGGAAGGAGGAGAAGCTCCGCTAGGGACAGTCCACAGACACTCAGGAAGATCGCAGAAGAGCCCGAGGCTGGGGAGGGAGGCCAAGGCCCAGGCCCACCGCCCCTGGCCAGCCGCGGGGCCTCGCGCCACCCCTCTCCAGCAGGGAAGGGGTTCTCCACCCGGCAGGGCCCTCTGAGAGGCCCCACTGCCCGCCTGAAGGCCCCCTTCTCCCTCCTCCTGCCTGGGGTCCAGGGCCACAGAACCCGATCCCTTCCCATCAAGTGGGACCGACATCTGGTCTTTTCCCAGTCGGCGTTTTGTGTGGACACGCGGCAGCCAGGTGTGACGCGGGGCCCACGTCCAGGACTAGGGTAAAAACAAGGGTAGACACGTGGCGGTCAGCGCAGAGCCGAACACCAGGCCCCGCACACCAGGCCCCAGACCTGGCCGCTCCTGGGTGCCGAAGGGGTGGCTGCGGGGCGGTGAGGGTGAGGTGTGTGCCCGGCAAGGAAGCCCTTTCCTGGGGCCCTGGATTCCTTTCCCTCCTCTTCTGTGTCTCCTCCAAGCACCTAACATACTTCATTTCCTCATTTTGTTATTATGTTGCCTTGGAGTGGAATTCAAAGTCTAGGGGTTTACTGCAAAATCAGATGCCCAGCCAGGACCCTGTCCAGCCAGGACCCTGTCCAGCGCGTGGCTGCACAGGCCGCCAAGCTGTGCCAGGATCATGCACAGAGTTTCGCGTCGGTGTCCGTGATTCTCAGCAGGTGTATTTCAAGGGGAGGCCAACGCGGGCCGCGTGCCACGAGGAAGCTGCCGCTGGCCTGGACAGTCTCGAATTCACCTCTGACGCTGCGGCCCCAGCGCCCCGGCCTTGTGTGCTCAGTCCCAGCCGCCAAGGCCCCCCAAGGCCCCCTAAGGCCGCCAGAGGCCCCGCGAGCCCGTGCGGCCGAGGCCCGGTGCAGCCCGGCCGGTCTCCCGGGGACGCCCGAGGCCGGCAGAAAAGTTGCCCAGCCGGGTGGGGCCCGCGCAAGGGTTCCCCCAGATCTGCGGGCGCGGGGAGCTGGCGGCCGGGCCTCCGGTTGCAGGACGGGAGCTCCCGCCCCGCCGCGGCCCCGGCTCCTCCGAGCGCCCGCGGGAGCAGCGTCCAGGGCCGGAGCAGCGTCCAGGGCCGCGCGCCGCCGCGGCCGCCGCCGCATGATGTCACTTCCTCTCCCGCGGGGATCCCGGGCCCGGCGGCGCCCGCCCTGCCCGCCGGGGCGCCCGGGCCTTGCCTGGGCCTGAGCCGCCCGCCCGCCGCGCCGGGACAAAAGGCGCTCGAGGCCCGGCCCGGCCCGGCCCGGCCCGGCCCTGCTCGCCGCCGCCCGCGCGCCATGGTGGCCCGGGGGGGCCGGGGGCTCAACAAGTCCCTCGCCGGCCGCGCCCGGGGCGGAGGCCGAGGCGGAGGCTCGGGGCGGGCGCCCAGCTCCTGCCCAGCGCGCGCCCCGCGCAGCCCGGCCCCGCCCCGCCGGCCGCTGGGCCCCAGGCCGCTCGGCCCGCAGGAGCCGCCCCCCCAGGCCCCGCGCCCCGGCCCCGGCCCCGCGCCCCGCGCCCCGGCCCCGCGCCCCTCGGCCCCGCGCCCCGGCCCCGCGCCCCGCCCCGGCCCCTCGGCCCCGCGCCCCGGCCCCGCGCCCCGCCCCGCCCCGGCCCCTCGGCCCGGCCCCTGCGCGCGGGCACCGGCCCGCCGGCCTCAGGGCGCCCCGGCCCCGCGCCCCGCCCCGCGCCTCCGCGCCTCCGGCCGCTGGCCCGGCCCGCGCCCCCACCCCGGCCCGCGGCCCTGGAGGCGGCGGGCGGCGCGGGCCGCGCCATCATGGAGGGGCGGCGCGGCCACTCACCCGGGCCGGCCAGTGCGGGTAGCCCTTCATCTTGGCGAAGACCAGGTCGCCCGCCTTGTACTCGCGGGGCCGCGGGCGCGCCATGCCGCCCGGCCGGCCGGACGCGAGCCGGAGCCGCGGGCCTGGCCGGCGCTGCTCGACGCGGGGCGCGGGCGGCGGTGGGCGGGGGGCGGGGGGCGGGGGGCGCGGCCGGCCCGCCCCGGCCGGCCGCGGGGAGGGGGCGCTCGGCTCGCCCCGCGCGGGGTCCGCGCGCGCTCTCGGGGCGCCGCCGGCCGCAGGCCCCGCCGCTGTGGGCGGTCCCGGCGCGGGCCTCGCGCCTCGCGACTCCTCGCGGCGGCGCCGCAACCACCGCGGGCGCGCCCCGCCCGGCCCGGCCCCCGCAGCCGCGCCGGCCCGCGGGGGCGCCCCTCGCCGCGCCCCTTTGTTCTCGGCCGGCGGCGCCGCGGCCCAGCCAATCGCCTCCGGCCGCCCCGACCCCGCGCGCCGGCCCCGGCGGGACTCGAACTCGGGCCCGGGACCGCGGCGTGGGGAGCCGCCCGCTCGGGCCCGGGGTGCCCGGGGCGCCCGCCCTCGCCGGCCGCGGAGGAGAGGCCGGCGGGGCCCGGAGCCTTTGCGCGCGGCCCTCGGCCCGCCCGGGCCAGTTCTGCGGCCGGAGCCCCGTCCCCCGAGGAGCTCCCTGTGCCGCAGCTGCCCGTCTCGCGAAGCCGCCTTCCTCTTGCCCTGTAGCACGTGCGTGTGCATGGGTGTGCAGGCGTGCACGATGGTGTGGCAGAGCATGGACGCGTGGGTGTGGATGGCGCGGGCGGCGTGTGTGCATGCGTGTGCACGTGTGTGCATGTGTGCGTGGCCTGCGTGCTGTGCCAGCGTGTGCTTGGCTGGGCTCTTGTTCCCTGGTGCAGGCTGCCGGCGCCGGGCTGGGGGGCTTGGACTCCCTCTCACCGCACTGTGGACGGGCATCACCCACCTCCTGAGGCCGGCCCCGCCACCGGCGTCTCTGATCTTCTTTCTCAGCTTCTTCCGTCTCCGCAGCAGGCTGCAGGCCCCTCATGCTCCGTCTCGCCACAGAAGACTGGCCCGGGTCCTTGCTGCGGCTGTCACGGCCCCTTTGGGCAGCTACAATGTGCCCCAGACGGGTGATGTACAAGCCACGGCGTTACCTTCTCAACAGCTGAACCCCGTGGCTGGAGGCGTGTGGGGCCGTTCTGCCTGGAGAGGCCCTGCTTCCTGGACACCGAGGACAGGGTTTGCAGTGTCCTTGGCGTGGGGGTTGGCGGGACTGCACCCTGCGACCTAGTGGCGCCCGAGGCCCTCTCGGAATCCCTGGGTCTTAGGATTTAACCTGAACACGGACATTGGTCCCTGGCCGTCTCCCAGAGTGTCTCCGGCTGCCAGGCCCGCCACAGTGTCCGTGTGTCCTGCTCGCAAGCCGCACAGTGGGCCGTGTGTCCTCTGCCAAACCCAGAGCCAGGGCCACGCTGCTGGCTGGCCTCCTGTAGGCATGGGTCGGGCCGAGAGAGAGGGCAAGAGGGGCAGGTTGGGAGCCGTGGGGGGCCTCAAGCAGGGCGCGGGTTTAGACCGGTCACTCCTCGGGTGGAGTGGATTTGAGGGGAGTTTGGAGCCAGGTGCTCAGCAGCGGGCTCTCCAGGAGGGAGCTGGCATGGCCGAGACTCGCTGACTCACCGGCACAAGAGGGTGGGAAGGAGGAAGATCAAAAACCATCCCCTGGTTTCCAGCCCAGCCTCCGGGTTAGTTTTGCGTAGCCCACTTAGAGGGGAGCTGTGAGGCCCTGGGCGTGCGGGAGGTTCCTGGACCGGGGAGAGTGAAGAGAGGAGGGCGGCGTGGAGCCCGGCCAAGGGCCAGGCGGGCCACGGGTGGCGACGGGAGCCAAAGCAGGAGGGAAGGCCTTTCTGCGGAGGCCACGGCCCCTAAACGGCCCGGAGCGAGCCAGGAGCCCGCCCTCCGCCTGGCCACGAGAAGCACAGGGACCGCTGTTAACCCGAGCAGCAGAGCCTATTGCCGAGGTGGCTGCAAGCCCAGGGAGCATCCGAGGGACACCGGGCCGGGGCGCGTGGCGGGTCTGGTCTCTGGGACAGAACGGTCACATCGAAGGGCGACCTCCTGATGGAGCTTCTGGTCGGGTGGCTTTGCCCTGAGGGCCTGCTGTGCTGTGCTGGGCGCGCCCCCTCCCCGGCGCCCTGCGATGAGGACAGGCCAGTGCCTGTGGGATAGGTTTACTGGCTCCTGGGTCGTTCCTGGGCGGAGGCCGGCTCCTCGCAGGCAGCTGACTTGAGGTGCACCCAGCCTCAGGCCTGTGCCGGAGGCCGCCCCACTGGCCTGCTGTCGTGCCAGGCCCAGGATGCCTTCCAGCAGGTGCACGCCACGCGGGGGCGGCTCCACGCAGCACGCCCGGAAAGGGCCCAGAGCAGCGGCCTGAGCCGGGAGAGCGGCAACGGTGGCGGCAGGAAGTGAACGGCCGAGGGGGTCAGCCCAAGAGCAGGAAGGGAGGGGCTTCCTGTGTGGTCATTTGACTTAAACATCGGGGACATTTGAATGGGAATGAGAGGCGCCTGGCCGGTCGCCGGCCACGGGAGGCCTTGCTTTCAGGTGTGCCGGGGAGCCGGCCCCTCCTGCTCTCCTGCCGAGTGGGAGCTGCCCTCGGGCGCCCCGTGTGCTGGTCGGGAGGGGCCTCGAGTCCAGGGGAGATGCCCTCCGCTCTGCAGCAGGTGGGGCCTGCCTGCGGCTCTCAGACGGGCGGATGGCCCTGAGGACCCCAGGACGGCTCTGCTCAGATAGCCAGTGGATGATAGTAACCCCCAGACTCCACTGGGTCCGCGAAAGAGTCTGATGTATTTTAGTTTATTCAACAGGCCCAGGAGCTGGTGGATTTGCTGTGTCAAATCCACACATTGGTCTTATCTCTGAAGCGGAAGGAACTCCGCTGGGGTGGGGGGGCTCTCGCTCCCTTGACTGCGTTTGGCTTCGCACCCCTGCCCCTCCCTGCCCCCAACTCCCTGGCCTCTGGGCCCCCCACTCACACACCCACACATTCCATTGATCTTGTCCTGTTTTCACCTTCCCATCGTGCCTTGACCCCTTCCCAATAAAACTACACCTGCCTTCAATCCTGTCCCCCAGACGCGCCCTCTCGTGGAAACCTGGCCACTGTTTCTGTGCGCGCTGGTCCGGTGACCGCGTCTGTGCTGCGGGGGGGACGCCGTTCCGCAGCCACCACCCTCGCTCGCCCGCCATCGCCATCCGTCCGCCCGCCAAGGCGCGGGCCGGAGCGTGGAAGCCGGAGCCGGGCCTGCCTGGACGGCGCTGTGCGAGCCCCGCAGGCTGGAGCGTCCAACTCCAGGCCTCCGCAGGGCCACCCCGGGAGAAGGCTGGGGGCGCGGGGGCGGGGGGGGGACGCTCGGCTGGCGCTTGGAGGGGCGTTACCAAGGCAGCACCTGCGCGCCCCTCCTGGGCACGAGCAAGCAGGTGAAGGACCGCAGATGCCCGCGGGCTGGAGGGGGACTGCTGCGGGGAGAGTGGGGCCCGCAGAGTCCGAGGCTGTGAGGGGGAAGAAGGGAGGGTCGCCCCGGCAGTCCCCAGCTTTCCCGGTCTCCCTGGTTGAGGTGCCGGGCACGTGGGTGGGGCCACCTTGGTTGTCAGCCCCTGGGTGTGGCAGCGCCGGGTCGCAGAATCGGGCAAGGGAGCGGTGGCGGCTGTTCTAAGCCCCCAAACTTTGGGGTGGGCTGCTGTGTCGCAGCAGCTAACTGACGCGGGGTTCAGTAGCAGATCAGATACCGCTAGAAAACAGTGATCTGGAAGACGGGACAGAAGGAAAAGTACCCAGGCTGCAGCCCAGGGAGGGGAAGGGAAGAAACGCCAGCCCCGCGCTCCCGGAGGCCAGCGCGCGCCTCTCTCTGTGAGACGCGGGGACAAGGCGAAGACCCGCCTGGACGGCGATGGCGACGGTGAGGGAAGAGAGACCTGAAACAGGGCGGACCGCGAATTTTCTAAAACTCCTGAAAGCTGTCAAGCCGCAGAGTGAACTGCTTTGAATGTCAATCATGATCAGAGAAGCTCACGCCCCGAGCATTGCAGCAGAATGACTGACGCCCACGGAGCCGAGGCAAAGGCCCACGTTATCTGGCCAGGTGCACAAGAAGGCTGCCGGACAGCTGACTTCCCAACAGAAAGAAACTCGTTGGCACCCCAAATTCCAAACTAAGCAAACCGTCTTTCCGAAAGAAGAGACAGGACGTGCCAGGCACACGGAGCCGGGAGCTCAGCGGGCAGAGAGCTCCGGGGCAGGCGCTCCGGGCGCAGGAAGGGACGAAGAGCAGCGGGAAACCACCGCGAGTGGGTGCGACTGTGCTGGCTGTGTGGGGTCAGGTCATGATGAATTATTTGGGTTATAGTTATGGAGAAATAAAAATTCACCAAAAGTGAGACTTAGTAAGTGGAGCTGAAAGATGGAGCATCCTCAGGTAACACGGAGCACGACAGAAGAGTCAACATGCTCACTTGAACAGGTGGCCGGTGCAGGTCAGCTCTGGGATTACAACGAAGACGAAAATAAAAGGACGCTCAGCTCGTGGCGGACAACAAACAAGTAACTGACACGTAACCCTAACAGGCGGGAGCAGAGCGAGCAGAGACCAGTGGATTCACGTGAGCTGTGTGGTCACCTGGCGGGGGGAGAGCCAGGCGCATGGTGATCGCTTTAAAGGAAAAACGAGCAAATATTCCAACTACAATGAAGAGGTTGTCAGTCTGGCTTGGGAAGAGGGTGACCCTTCCAGGTATACGACACACCTTGAATGAAGGAGATTGAATGGTGACAGCAACGGTTTTCCATTGCAAATACCAACAGACTACGGCCTCACTAACATCAGACGAAAGAGACTTCCAGGCACAAAGCATTACTATAGGTCGGAGGCTCAGCCAAGAGCAACTTTGCCCCCCACCCCCGTCCCCTTGCAGTAGACCCTTGGAAACGTCTAGAGTTGTTGTGGATGGTTGGGAACGTGGGTGGGCTGCTAGTGGATAGAGAACAGGGCCACTCTGGAGGCCGACAGTGTGCAAGACACCACCCCACCCCACCCCGTAAATAATTATTCTGCCCCAAATATCAGCATTGCCTCAGATGACAAATGGGCTACAGGACCTCCCTGGTGGCGCAGGGTAGTAGTAAGTCTCAGCACCATCAAGCTGTCCACAGCCACTGCAGCACGAGTTCGATCCCGGCCACATGGCGCAGCAGATCTCTCCTGTCTCCCTGCTGCTCCCCTCAGCAGTGTACTTCAGTGGATCCACCTGTTCTGCTCCCCACTCTGTCTCTGGGGAATCCTCTCACCCCCTCCACCTCTGTCCTGCACCCCAGCTGTTTTATGCATAAATAAATAAAAACAAATCTTCAAAAAAAAAAAAAACGAGGCTACAGAGGTGACAAAAAAATAAAAGGGTCCATTGACCAGAAACACATAAAATGTTTAATTTGTAATTTGTATCTACTAACAACATAACCTCTTTCTCTCTCTATATATACGTACCTGTGCGTATCTGTGTTTATATATGTAAAGATGAGAAATGCATCCGCAGTTGAGGTGAGCGATGTCAGCACAGTTCTGCTGAGAACTAACAGAACAAGTGGGCAAAAGTGTCAGTGGGAGCACAGTCGAGCTGAGTGATGGAGAGCACCACTTGATCTGAATGACAGATTTGTTCCCAGTATCTGTACGATGCATATCATTTTCATTTCTAGGTGTTTATTTTATTTTTTAAATTTTTATTTTAATTTCTGGGGCGACGCGCTTCTGTTAGGGGCACACGCCCCGCACACCCTCCTCTGGATGCCGTCCCCAATCCCTCTGGTAACCAGCAAGAACATCCATCATTTTCAAACACACATGGAACATTTGCAGAAATTATCTATGTCCCGGCTTCCAGAGTTAGTCCCAGTAGCCTCCAAATGATTAAGTCTGGTGTAGTCTCTGACCAGAGCGAAATTAACCCAGAAATCAACAATACAGAGAAAAGTAGAAAAATCCTAAATGTTTGGAAGTTAACAGTATTTTTCTTGACTAGTTTTAAATAACCCTTGAGGGCCTCCCCCCGTGGCGCAGCGGTTGAGCGCTGGGCTGCGAAGCTGCCTGCAGCCTTTGTAGCATCAGTTCGATCCCCAGGCGCCAGGTGAGGGTCCCACATGGCGCGCAGACCTCTCCTGCCGCCCGCTGCTCCCCTCAGCAGTGTCCTTCAGTCCTTCTGCCTGCTCTGCTCCCCGCTCTGGCTCTGGCGGGTCCTCGCGCCCTCCCGCGCTTCTGACTGCACCCAGTGCTTGTATAAATAAATAAACAAACAAATAAATAAACAAATCTTTAAAATAAATAAATAAATAAATAACCCCTGAGTCAAGGAAGAAATCACAATGGAAATCAAAATACATTTTGAACTGAAAATGCTGGAAACACAACGTATCTCAGCTTGTTAGATGAAGTGAAAGCTGTTTAGAGTCTGAAATGTGTTACCGTTAGGGACAAAAGGCTTAAGAGCACAGAACTATGAATTCGCCACAAGAAATTAGAAAAAGAACGGGAAGGTGGATCCCCAAAAGCAGGGAAGAACTAATACAGAACAGAAATTAATAAACTACAAAAATGAGTCATGGGGAGGCTCAGTGAGCATTAACAGCCGGATTCCAGTGGATCCAGGAATGGTGTCGTCCAAGTGGCCCATATAAAAAAAAAAATCAGCTGCATTTCTTTATTATAGCAATAAAAATTAGAAAATCATATTTTAGAAACATTACCATTTGTAATAACATAAAAAAATCAACCATCTAAGAGTAAATCTAATGAAAGATTTGTAAGAACTTTACACAGAAAATCAAAAAGCATCCCATAAGGGAAATTAAAGGGGGCATCAATGAGTGGAGAGGCGTGCCATCTTCAGCCTGGAAAACTTAATCTTATAAATGCATAATTCCTCCCCAATCTGATTTTTGGTTCCAATTACTGAATTAAAATCCCCCATTTTTTTTTTTTTTAATATGGAAACTGACAAGCTGATTCTAAAGCATCTGAACTGCAAAGAGGCAAAACTAGCCAGGCAACATGCAAGAGGACTTTCACCCTGTAGATATCAGTAATTATCAGGATACAGAGTTTAAAACAGCGTGGCCTTAGCATGAAGATAGATAAACAGGTGAGATAAAATTGCAAGAGCAGAAACCAGCCAGGTGTATGTGGAAATTTAACTTATGACCAAGAAGGCACTTTGGGAAAATTCCTGTTTTTTAAGTCATGTTTGGTCAATAAGATATTCAAGACACTCCCCCCAAATCTTGCCTTTTACCTCATCATATATACACAAATCAATTCCAGGTGTGTTGTGGTTTTTAAATGTGAAAAGTATAATAAATTTATTTTATTTTTTTTTTAAGATTTATTTATTTATTTATTTATTTTAATTGATCTATACAAGCACTGGGGACAGTCAGAAGCGCGGGAGGGTAAGAGAATCCACCAGAGCCAGAGCGGGGAGCAGAGCAGGCAGAAGGACCGAAGGACACTGCTGAGGGGAGCAGCGGGCGGCAGGAGAGGTCTGCGCGCCATGCGGGACCCTCCTCCGGTGGCCAGGGAGCAGCCGGGGATTGAACCGGCGCCGCAGAGGCCGCGGGCAGCTTCACAACCCAGCGCTCAACCGCTGCACCTCCGGGGAGGCCCGGAAAAGTACAATAAATTTAGACCTTGGGGGAAGGCAAAACCTTCTCAATAGGATAACCCACCACCCCCAAAACACTGAATAACCATAAAGGATTGACTGCAGTGCACCAAAATGACAAACCTAGTCTCAGGGCATGAAAAGACAAACCGCAGGGCGTGAGAAGAACTTGCAAGGCAGGTGAAGGAGGACATATCCAGAAGACACACAACTTCCCCGCAAACAAGACAGCAGCAACTCGAAAGAAAGATGGTTAGAAACTCGAACAGGCTGATTGATGGATCCAAAAGAGGCAAATGAAAAGGTCCCCAAACATTAGTTTCAGGGTTAGTGCCCCTGTATTCCTGCTAGGACAGGCTGGAACTGAAGGCACTAGCGGCACCGAGGTTGGTGAGGATGTGGAGGGGGGCCTGGAACGCCCCAGGGAGAAGGGTGAAGGGCAGGGCCAGCCGCCCTGGGGTGCTCTCCCTTTGGCGAGCCACATGAGTGCTTGGGCCAGGTTGGTTTTTTTTTTTTCATAGAGGCATGTTTTATTTATTTGTTTGTTTGTTTGTTTTGTTTATACAAGCACTGGGTACAGTCAGAAGCGCAAGCGCAGGAGGGTGAGAGAATTCACCAGAGCCAGAGCGGGGAGCAGAGCAGGCAGAAGGACCGAAGACACTGCTGAGGGGAGCAGCGGGCGGAAGGAGAGGTCTGCGTGCCATGTGGGACCCTCCTCCGGTGGCCGGGGAGCAGCCGGGGATCGAACCCGCGCCACAGAGGCTGCGGGCAGCTTGGCAACCCAGCGCTCAACTGCTGCGCCACCGGGAGGCCCAGGACCAGGTCTTCATGCCTGTCAGAACTGGATGCTGCCCACCGTCTGTGAACACCAGGCGGAGCAGCCCCGTTGTGGACCCTCGGGACAGAGGTGAAGGGACAGCAGCCGTGGGTGAGAACATGGCTTCATCCAAAGTGTGGAGCCCAGGGGCCTCCCCCGGGTCACGCAGAGGTTTGAGCACCGCGCTGTGAAGTTGTCCGCAGCCTCTGCAGCCGGGGTTTGATCCTGGCTGGCTGGCGAGGGTCTCACATGGCACAGCAGACCTCTCCTGACTCGCCCGCTGCTCCCCTCAGCAGTGTATTTCAGTCAGTCCGCCTGTTCTGCTCCCCACTCTGTCTCTGGTGAGTCCTCTGGCACCTTCCTCTGGCCTGTGCCCCAGCTCTTGTATAAATAAATAAATCTTTTAAAAAAAAAAAAGTGTGGAGCTGAGCACAGGACACCACACGGGAGGGGAAGACGCTGATTCCCCCATGTTTACCTCAGGGCAGGCTGCAGGCAGTGTTTGCCTGCAGGGAGGACAGTGGAGCACGCCAGGGAGGGCTGGGTGTGGGTTCTGGCGTCTTCTGCTCCTCGGCCCTGGGCTGTTTGTGCCGGGGCTCACTGGGCTGCTCTTAGGCGGTGAGTTCTTGCGCCCAGCCCGGTGCTGCGCCTCTGCAGTTGTCACGCCTGAGTAAGGTTTATTTCTTTTTTTTTTTTTTTAAATAGAGGCATGTTTTATTTATTTATTTATTTGTTTGTTTGTTTGTTTTGTTTATACAAGCACTGGGTACAGTCAGAAGCGCGGGAGGGTGAGAGAATTCCCCAGAGCCAGAGCGGGGAGCAGAGCAGGCAGACTGATGAAGTACACTGCTGAGGGGAGCAGCGGGCAGCAGGAGAGGTCTGCGCGCCATGCGGGACCCTCCTCTGGTGGCCGGGGAGCAGCCGGGGATCGAACCGGCGCTGCAGAGGCTGCGGGCAGCTTCGCAACCCAGCGCTCAACCGCTGCGCCACCGGGGAGGCCCAAGTAAGGTTTATTTCAAAACCAGAACGAACATTGGGTCTCTGGGTCGTGCCTCAGGACGTCTGAAGTCAACCCCCTGGAGTGCTCTCCTTGAACAGATCTGACAGGATGCAGGGGACGTCTTTCAAGGGGAATCGGTGTCGATGAAGATCCTGGCCGCACAGGCCAAGAGGGAAACCCCACGTCTACCGCGCACCACTGGAGAGTTCCCGGGGTTCACAGAGTGAAGGCTTTTCCCTCCTCCCTCAACCCCCACCGGTGCCCACCGGGAGGGCGGTCCAGTGCTGGGCTGGTGTTCTCGGGCTGAGGGTGCCGGACACAGCGGGGGAGCCAGGTCTTGGACCCTGCAGGTCCAAGCGCCTGGCCTCGGGCACTAGGTGGGCTTTCGGGGCACGGAGGCCTCAGCCCAGATCCCGTGGGGGGCCTTGGGCCCCGGAGGGAGAGTTGCTGGTGGGTCCAGAGCCTCGTGCGGGTGTTGGCCTCCCAGCGGGGTCGTCTGATAAGCTCCTTTCTGGTGAAGATGGTGGAATGTGACACCGACAGTCAGACCCACGGCTCAGTGACCCCGACGTTGGCCCCTCGGGCCCATGTGTCAGGAGGGGTGCGGACGCCGGAATGGACATTTTTCATGCCTGGGACTGGACATGAACTAACACACTTAAAACCAACCATTTTATTCGTGAACAGCACATCCTTGCCGGTGAGAGTCCACATTTCGAATACTCTTCTCCATAAAAATTTAAAAGCCCAATTAAAAAGCAGCAAGGGATGAGAACACGTCTCCCCAAGGAAGGCTCAAATTGCCAGCGGGCACCGAGAGGGGCTGGACATCACCCCTCACCGGGGACTCGTGGGTGAGGACGCGGGACAGCCGGGGCTTGTTGGCTTCGCGAGCCGCGGTCGCTTCTCAGGGAGTTGCTACAAGGCACCGACTGGCTCCCTAAGGTGGGGTTTGGCAGGAGCCCCTGACTTAGGCTGGCACCTGCATGGGTGGGGAGCCGTGCAGTGACCCAGAGGAGCCTGGCCTCGCCGTTCTCCCTCTCCCCCTCCCCAACGGCTGGGCATAGCGGGAGAAAGCGTGCCAGGGCCTCAGGGACCACCACCTGCTTCCCAAGAAGCCCCTTTCGCTCTGCAGCGGCAGACCCTACAGCCAGACTCTAAACCCTGTGGGTGGAGCCCCGCGACCGCCGGGGCTGCCCTCTCAGTCCTCACAGCCTCCCTGGTCTGTGAGGCCCCGGGCGCCTGGACCGGCACCTGCCAGTACCGGCCGCATCACAGGAAGGCGGCCCCGGAGCATCATCGGGTGTGGGGCCTGGGCCCAGGGCCCCACCCCATCCTCTGCCAGCGCAGGGGCCGCGCCTCTTCCAGGCCGGGGACTCAGGGAGCCCCCCCCCACCCCGTGCCGCCGCCAGGACGGCCAGCAGGGGGCGCCATTCACCAGCAGTCGGACAAGGCTGGGAGCAGGAGGCACCTTTGGGAGATGCCCTCTTTGCAGAGTCCCCAGCGCTCTGCACCAGGGCAGTGTACGGGCGGGCGAGCCGGTGACTCAGATTTCCCAGGGTGTTGCTGCAGGAGCCCCGCGTCCACCGCAGGCACCCTGCTGTTTGCTGAAGCCACCTTGCTGGACTCTGCTGAGGGTCTGGGCATCCCCACTGCCCGGGGTGCCGAGGCAGGAAGGGTCGGCACAACACGATGACCCCAAACACACCACCCCAGTGAGAGGCTGCCAGGCGACCCCACTCCATGAAGCGCCCAGAGCCAGTTGGTCCGCGGTGGCAGGAGGACGGCCAGGCGGGCCCAGCGGGTGCCCAGCGGGTGCGGGGCATACTGGGCGTGCTCCCTGCTGCAAGCGTGTGTTTCTGAAACAGCCTGAGCCAGAGAGAGGCGGCGCTCCCAGGACCCTGACAGCAGATGCCACTGACAGGGCTAAAGTGGTCGGCAAAGCGTCGCACGCTCGTTACTTCCGTAAAAACCTCGGTGGCCCATAAACTTTCCTGACAGGGGGTCGATTTTCAGAAACCAGGCGTGGCCCGGGTGTGAGCCTCTGAGAAGGCTCGCGAGGGGGGTCCCTGAGCCTGAGCCTGCGGGTGACCAGCAGGCAGCCAAGGGCCCTCAGACTGGAGAGCCGAGCTGACCCGTGCCCAGCAGCCCCCCGATTTCTAGTGTGGGTCCCCGCACTTCAGCCCGGTGGTTGGTGGGGTGACAAAGTGGGATCTGAACACATCAGGCTGTCGTCATTCCAGGTCATACCCAACGGGCCCTTGCTGGTGGGGGGGCCCCAGGGGCCCGGTCGGAGGGAAGACCTGGGTCGTGGTGAGGAGGGAGGGGGTGGATGTGCCCTGGGTGTGGTTACTGCGGTCGGTGGCCCCTGGGCCTACACTTGGTGAGGAGAGAGGCCCTGGCTGTGTGAGGACAGAGCTGCTAGAAGGGTCAGGACCTGGTGAGCGTGACCACTAGGACGTGTGGGATTGGCGACCTCAGGCCAGCGAGAAAGCCAGCAGGTGGGCTGCCAGTGCGGGGGGGGGGGGGGGAGGCAGGGGCCTGATGAGGTAGACCTGGGCTGCGCCTCGCAGGGCCTGCCCAGCCTCCTGGGGCTGCCCCATTCTTGGGTGCTCTCCCCACCGCCCCCCTCCTCGCCTCCACCTGGGGCTGAGCCTGCCTAGTGTGCTGGTGCCCCAGCACAGCCCCAACCCCCCCCCCCACTATTCTCTGTGGGGGCGTAGCTCTTCAGTTGGCAGCATCTGGGGCCCAGACTCCTGCACCCCCTACTGGCAGCTGTTGATAAAGAAACACGTGGACCAGTTGCTTCTCCTATTGAACAGAAACACCTTTCCGGGGACTACACGTTGATCTTCTGTCTCCTGGACCTCAGCGTCACTTCCTTTAGAATTTTGTGGGCTCCCGTGCACAGCCACGGAGAACACACAACAGGCCCCTCAACTCCCAGGCGAGGTGGCTTTTCTGGCTGCAGGTCCATGTGCAGCGTCCAGTGGCTAGTTTAAGCCACGGGCAGGGGGTGTCGGGAAGGGTGACAAGCAAGAGGCACTGACCTAAGGAGGTCAGTGCTTGAGGGGCTTGAGGGGGTCAGCAGAGGGGGTCCTCCCTCCTCCCTGAGGCCCGAGCTGGCTGTCCACCAGGTGAGGTGGCACGGGCACCGGTGTACATACGGACAAGCTGCTGGCGAGGGGGCGCCGAGCAGCTGATGGGCTGCCCCCAGATTCTCCCGAGAGCTGCTGTGGGGCGCTGTGGGGGGCTGTGGGCCAGAGAGGGCTGGGCGTGGACGTGACGGGACAGATGGGACGCCCTTCCTCCAAGCACAACCCCCCTGAGCAGGGCTGGCTGGAGAGAGGGGACCCCACTTTTACCTGCGCGGTGAAAGAGTAAAACAAGAGGTGAAGCGTAAGATAAATTTCTAAGGCCGAAGAGGCTTTGGTCTCCGCTGCGTCTACTTCCAGCTTCGGTTATGAGATTTGCGTTTGACAGCACGTGGGTTTAAAAACGGTCTAGTGTTTTCTGCCCAAAACAGGCCCCCGGGCCTCCCTGGTGAGGCGGCCTCCTCCTTGCCGTGGGCCTCGAGGCGGCGCCGGCCCTGCGCGGGGCAGGGCTTCCGGGGGCTCTTCCCGCTGCCCCTGGGCTTCTGCTCCGTGCCCGTGCCCTGGCCCCGCGCCTCCTCCGTGCACCCCACAAGCCGGTTTCACACACGTTTGGCTGCTCAAAGGCTGGCTATGTTTTATTAAATCATTGAAAACTCATGTGCAGACAAATTTTTCCACTCTGGGGAAACCAGAGACTGAAACACTGGGGAGCCGGCGGCCTAGAGATGCCGCTCCCAGCGCTTCTGCAGAGCGTTGAAATCATCAGGAACGGTCGCGGCTCTCGCCATGGCATGGCCGGGGGGGGGGGCGACTTCCCTCCCTCCCTGCTCTCTGGGAAGGAGCCTGCTGTCGCTCAACCCACGCGGGCGGCCGGAGGGCGGCAGGGGCTGGGGGTGGGGGGGGGTGCTGGTCCCAGCACTGGCTGCGAAAGCCCAGGGACCCGAGACTTCCAGGCGGCGCCCATCGTCCAGGCCGGCCGGCGTCCTGCCCGCCGCAGCTAGCGTGGGGCGCCCGGGCTGTCTCGCGGAAGGTGGTAAGTAGAGACGCTCGGCGCTCAGGCCCCAGCTTCCCCTTGGCGCGGAAGCCGAGAGCATCAGGCCGCGGCTTCCTAGCGGTGCCAGCTGGGGACCCGGGACCCTGAGACCCAGGCCCGACAGAAGCGCCCCTGTGAGCACCAGCCGCACCGTGAACGTGGTCCTTTCTAGAGCTGGGGTCACGGGGTGGCGGGGCAGACGCGGGCGCGCCCAGGAGCACCCAAACAAACACAAATTAAATATTATCAAATGTTAAATTAAATTGAAGAACCTACTTTCAAGAGCAAGGGATCACTGCTTCCTGAACTCGTGTCACAGGCCAAGGCTCAGTCTCTGGGGACACCCAAGTTCCTGTGAGTTAAGAGGCACCCTGCTCCCCCTCGGGACTCCCTGAAGGAAGCAATGAGGCCCCAGTGGGGACCCAGAAATGCCCTTCACCGCTCCAAGCGCAGGCAGAGCCCCAAAGACATCTTCGGCCTGGGATGCGGCTGGGGAAGCAGGGCTGAGAACGGCAGACGTCGGCTCCAGCCGCGACGGCCGCTTGACCTTTCGCTCTGCAGGCCCATGGCCAGACCCGTGGGTGCGGCCTGACGGGGTGTGCAGGCCCCAGCTCTCCCAGGGAATGTGTAAACAAACCTGGGGAACAGCCTTCCTGCCAGTTTTCCTTTTGTCAGTGAGAAACCTCTTGGGCACAGAGAAGTAACAGGCGGGGCTGCTCGTCCGCCTCCCACCGGCTTCACCCTGCTGTGGACCAGGGGTCAGCCCCGCATTGCGCCCCGGCCCCAGTCTGGAGCAGAGTCAGAAGCCTTTTTTTTGGACGACCGTATTCCCGAGGCCTGGCGGCGGCCGCCACACCTGGGCCTCCGGTCGTCACTGGGGGGGACTCGGTGAGGAGGCCAGGCTTCTGTGCAGGTTGGGGTTCTGGCTGTGTCTGTTGCGACTGCGCACCGACGAGAACGCGGTTTCGCAGCCCGGGACTCGGCACTTGTGCAGCTGGCGCAGGTGCGCGGTCTTGTGGTGCGCCCGCAGGGCCCCCTGGCTGCTGTAGCTCCTCCGGCAGAGCTGGCAGGTGGTGGGTGGCCCGGCCGGCAGGCTGGTGAGGTTCGGGTCGGCCTTGGCCATCAGGACACAGAGGGGGTGCTCGTCCTCCCCGGGGGCCGGGCTGGGCCCTCCGCAGGGCCCGTCGCTGTCCTCCAGGAGCACCCTGCCTTCCTCGCTCGCCCCGTCGGAGTCCCAGGACGAGCGGCTGCTGCCCTCTGACTTCACGCTGGAAGCGGCGCTCAGGTCCAGGACAGCGCTCTCGCTGGCCGGCCGGGATGCGTAGCCCTCCAGGTCCGCACTGCGGACCGGGGCCAGGGGGCAGCCCAGGCCGCCCATCCGGCTGGCTCCCTGGAAGATGACCGAAGTCTGGGGGGCTGGCTGCGCGAGAGCCGCGCCCGGGTAGGCTGCCGTGGCCGCGTCCTTCTGCAGGTAGGCGGCCGGGAAGTGGCCTCTGCTGCTCTCCAGCGCCTCCTGGCTCAGCACGTTCGGGTGGAGGTTGAGGTTGGAGATGTGTCTACGGGAGTGAGGAGACGGTTAGCAACGTGGGCTGCGGCAACGTCCTCCCACTGCGCGAAGACGCGGGCTAGAGGCCGGGAGGGACACCAGGCGCCTGACTCCAGCTTCCCACCAGACCCGCCCGCCCCCGGGGAGGAGCCACCACAGGGAGCGCAGGCAGGGCTGGGGTACCGAGCTCCCCTCAGTCCTGCGGCCAAGGCCAACGACAGGTACCAGGTGCGGCTGGAATCCGGCCAGGGGGGTGGCGAGCCTGCTTGAGGGTCCCCAGAAGGGCCCCGGGAGAGAGGCTCAAGCTACAAGGAACTAGGTGCCAGGACAGGTGCCTCCCGGCTGCACAGAGGCCCCTGGCCCCGCGGCCCGGCTGGCGTCACACAGCGCGGTGATCGTGATTGTGGGCGGCAGAGAGGAGAGAGATCGGCCTTGACGGCTCACGTTTGTCTTTCTAATGTGCCCGCTGAAGACCTCAGCTCCCGGGCGCGCCCCACGCCGGAGCGTCTGCAAACACGGCCTGGCTCTGGGCGCGGGCGCCTGCTGAGCTCAGCCCCCACCTGCAGCGTTGCCGTCTGTCCCAGACAGGGTTTGCCAACGCAGCGACCGAGCCCGCCGTGCCCGCCCAGACACCTCCCCGCGGCGGGCGAAGGTGCCCATTATGCCGCCGCCTGCGCCTCACATGTGTCATTTGGATCTAATTTGTCAGTTCAGAGTCGGCCTTGCTCAGGCCCACGCTCACGCCTCCCTAGGGAAACAGCCCTTTCCCCGGGGCCACCTTCCAGGCGCCCGGAGGCTGCAAACAGGGAAACCACCCCCCAGCAGGCAGGACACGTGCCAGGGCCAGCGCGGGAAAAACGCCCTCACCAGGTAACGGAGAACCAACTGGATTTCCTCTTCTGAATCCACAAGACAAACGGGCCTGGTGGAATGATGGTCCCTATCATGTAGAGAATTTGCTAAAATTTTACACAAAGTGTCTCCACGGCCCCCGCACATCTGTCCTGCCCCTGCAAGCTGCTCCCGCTTGCCCCGCTCTGGTGCTGGTGTAAGGGGGGGCCCGGGAAAAGGGGAGGCTCCAGGTTTCCCTCCCAAAGAGGAGGGTGGTGTGATAAATATTAAATCTTGCAGGGTTAATTGCTAATACAGCAAATATTGACAGAGATAAAAATCCAAGTGCACAAAAGCTCTTGAGGGTCCCAAGGTTTTAAGACTTTGTAAGGGGATTGGGAGACTGAAATGTTCGGGAAGTGCCACTTTGGACAGACCCCTTCTTCCAGGAAGCCCTCCCAAACCACTTGAAGAGTCTGGTTCGATGCCCTCTGTGCGCCCACAGAGGCGGCATGTCACCCACGGGAGCAGCCACCACCGTCAGCTGCGATTCGCTGCTTGAGGGCCTGCTCCGCGCCGGCTCTGTGGCAGGTGGCGTGGCGGTGCGCTCCCCGCCAAGTAACAGCTATCCTCACAGCAACACGGAGCTCAGCTCCGACTCCAGAAGCAGTGGGAGACCCAGACCACCGCAGCACAACTTAGGTCAGATTCTACATAGGCGAGTCCGAGACTGCACGGCTGGTGCGTTCCATCAGCGCGCGCCACGCGTTCCGTGTGCGCACGGGGCGGTGCTGGCAGAGGAGGCGTGCAGCCACAAACAGGCCAGGAAGGGAAATATTAAAAACATAAAAAATAAATACGAAATGAAGAAGTATCCTGGACTGGACCTGCTGGCCGGAGAGCACCGTAAGCACCGAGGCTCCTCCGCCGGCGAGCTGGTTCCTGGCCCTGATGTCACCGGCGTCATGAACAGACCCTCCCCTTGCAGGACAATGGAGAAGGCTGGCTTGCTAGTTGGGGTGTCCTGTGTGGGGCTTACCACCCCACCACAGAGGGGGGAATTTTAGCTAATAGCCGCTGTGCGTGGCTCTCGGCGCGCACCCCACCCAGGCGGGTGTGAAGGCTGGGCATTTCGCCCTGTGACAGATCGGGCCCACGACCTGCGGCAGGGTGGTGTGGGCACTGCTTCCAGTCATGTGCGTTTGAGCCGCTGGAGCGCTTTGACGCTGTTGGCCACTCGTCATATCACGTTCGCTGGCGAGCCGGGCCCTTCCTCACACCCGCCATGCACCAGCTCATCTCTTCCTAGCTGGGGATGAAGCCGACCTCACGTGTGGAGATGCCACTCGAGCCACGGAGACACGCACTAGCGCCATGGCAAGGCCCAGCCGCACCCCGGCATGCGGAGGACGTAGCCCCCGACCCTCCTCTGCAGCAGCTCGAGTGTGTGCGCCCGTGTGAGCATGTGTGTGCGTGTGCGTAGCCCACACCACAGCTTTCCACCAACATCACAAGCCCCACCCGCTAATTGCCTTCGTTCTTTGCTGTCTTCGTATTTTAAAGCTCTTCAGTCAAGCAGCGAGTATTCTTCCGAACAGAGCGGGTCAGCTAGAGACCAGAGGCGCCATCTCACTCGATGGACAGAACGAAAGCCGGGCGGGGAGGTGCCGGGGACCCCTGCCAAGCCCCCCCCACCCCCCCCCACTCTTCTGATGCCAGCTCCTGCTCCTCAGCCCACCCGGCACAGACACATGACTGAGTCAGACTGTCCCGACTGCGGACAGGCAGGAGGCGGCACGTGCTGCGCTGACACGACCCCATCGTCACTCCAGTAACATCTCGGGGCTGAAGAGATGCATCAACCCCACGCAGAGGGAGAGGGACAGACTGGCCAGTGGCCTCCCGCCCTTTGAAGGTCAGGCCTGGAGGCTGAGCGGACTCAGGCTCCCGGGGCTTCAGGCTCCCAGGGCCTCAGCAGCGTGCTCGGGCCTGCTGCAGGCCCGCCGAGCGGGAGTGCCGAGTGCAGGCCGGGTTTGCCGTCCTCCAGGTGACCGACGCTAGCGGTCAGAGACACGACGGCCGCTGGGGGGTCTTACCTGTCTCTGCTCCTGCGGGACGGGAAGGTGGCCCTGCAGCCCTGCACCGTGCACGCGTGGGTCTCCCTGGCATGCATGTTCTTGTGGTGCATTTTCACCCCGCACGCGTTTTTAAAGGTCTTCTTGCAGACGTTGCACTGGAAGCGGGGTTCCCCCTCCTTGCTGGAGAACATCCGCTGGCCACCCGGCTCCAATTCTCTAGGGTCTTCGAGGCCGGGAAAGGCCAGCCCTCTGGGGGAAAGGGCACCGAAGAGCCCGCCGGCCAGCATGTGCCCCTGCAGCGAGATGCAGGGCTCCACCCCGGGGGGCAGCGGCCGCTCCCGGACACCATCCTCCTCCTCCCTGGGGGCCTTTGTCGGGCCTGGCGCCTGCTCACCGCCCCTCTCTGAGTGGCAGGTGGCTGGCTCGGGGCTGCGGCCGAGGCCGCCCCTGGACTCTGGCCCGGATCCACCGTGGTGAGGCCTCTCTGCCTCGGGGAGGGCCAGCCCCGACCGCAGGCTCCCCGGGGGCGTGCTGGTGGCCCCAGGACTGCAGGCCTCCGGCTCCTCCCCGCTGGCGCCCTGCAGGGGCGGCTCCTCGTCCGAACTGAGCCTCTTCTCCCGCACGAGCTCCGCGGCCTCCTTCTCGATTTTGATGGGCATGCTGGACTTCCGGGACTTCTTCTTGGGCAAGGCGTGGAAGGGCATGGCGGTGGAGGCCAGCTGCTCCGGGATGGCCGAGGACAGCAGGGGCAGGGACGGCAGCACTCCGGGCGTGTGGGCCAGCTCCGCCGGGGTGGCCGGGCTGCGGTAGAAAGGCAGGACGGGCTGCACCGTCCTCAGGTTGGGGAAGAGCACCCCGTGGTGGCCGAGGCTGGGGCAGGCGGGCGGGGTCCCCGGGAAGGCGGGGCGTGGGGCGCGGGCGGCCAGGCCCAGGCTGTGCCGCAGGTCCTTGTCCCGGCTGTTGCGGTTGGCGGGCGCGTGCAGCCGCGGGTTGGGGTTGGCGCTGTGGCGGTTGCGGCTGCGCAGCGAGCTGAAGACCATGTTGCAGCCCTGGACGGTGCACTTGTGCTTGATCTTCAGGTGCACGGCGTTGTAGTGGATCTTGAGCGTGCCTTTGTCGTAGAAGGTCTTCTTGCAGGCCGCGCAGAACACTCGGCCCTTCTTGGTGCCCAGGCCGCTCCGCTCCGACTTCACTTTGGCCTCGGGGGACAGCTGTGTCCCCTCCATCTGGGTGACAGTGGGGTAGGGGCTGGCGCCGCCTTCCTTCTTAACAGTCTCGGGATAGGCCAGACACGGCTCTTTCTCAGCCGGCCCCGGCGGGGACTTGGGAATGGCGGAGCCGTCCTCTGGCTGGGGCTGGGGGGCCGGGGCCTGCTCCAGCAGGTAGGCTTCAGGCAGCGCCCCTATCAGTGCGGGGGGCACCGGGTTCAGGAGCTGGAAAGGCAGCAGGAAAGTCATGTTGTTGACGAGGTTCTCGAAGGGGTGTGTACTGCTGGGGCTCCCCCGGCCCCCGGGGCCGGGAAGGCCGGTGCCCCGCTGGCCGCAGCTCTCGATGAAGGCCCGGATGTCAATGCTGGCGGTGGCGGGGGGCAGCAGGAGGGGCTGCTCCTCTTTCTCCTGGGTGGCCATGAGCTCCACGATGGACTTGGTCTCTCCGAAGCGCAGGAACTGCTGCAGGGCAGCCACCTCCTCCTCGCCGGTCATGATGCTCCAGTGATCCAGCACCTTCCCCGACGCGTCCTGCACCCGAAGGCAAGAGCCAGTCAGTCCCGGCTCCTTCCTGCCCTCCTAGGAAGCCTCCTGGCGCCTGAGCACCAGGCCCCTCCGCACATGCGCAGAAACGACCTCCCCTCTGGCCGAGAGAGCACAGGGTCCGACCCTCACCCGCGCTCCCAGCCCAAAAAGTCTGCGCAGAAAGTTAACCACACAGACGCAAGTAGCGCCCAAAGGAGAGAAACAGACCGATCTGATCAGGCCTCAGGGAAACCCCGTGATGATTTTTCCGTCTGATTTCAAAGCCATAGGTTGTGCTGCATCAGGCGTGGTAACTTTTCCCACTAAAATTAAAATATGTATCATGTGAACCAAGGTAACTTCCTTATCTCAAGAGCACGGGGGGTGCACTCAGCCCTCGCTGTAGCTCGAGCATTCGCTGTGGGGTCAATAATCTTCCCAAGCAATGAACATCAGAAAACAAATGAGCGGTATTGATCGGCTGCAGGACGGGAGAGCGGAGCTGTAATTACAGGGCGGGCTGCAGCTCTTCCAGACTCTAGCCAGGCCTAACTTTCCCCAAAACTACAATAAATATTTTATCACAGAACGTGTATTTGATGGCCTACTGAGATTTTTCGCAGCGCATGTAAGAGTTTTGAAGATGATGAGGAATGTAACATCATAAATTTTTCATGCACTAGAGGTTCAAGGTAATTGATTCCATATTTTTAATACTAACGCTAGAAAGCAAGATGATTAGGATCATTAAATATTGATCTCTGTCATAATGTAAGATCGTAATGCTACTCTACATAAAAGGTTGCTTCCAGGCTCTGGGGTCCCACACTCGGGCCAGCAAACGTGTTTCCAGGGAGGGGATGGGCTGGGAGGCCAGAAAGCGCCATCTCCAGTCCAGAGGGTACCCCCCTCCAGCGACCTCCGTGCTGGGCAGCACGCCCAGCCCTGGCTGCTCAGCTGGAGGATGGGGACAGGCCCATCCGCCTGGCCCGGTTCCGGAAGCCGCGCGAGGGCTGCCGCAGCCCACTCAGCGCAATGGCCGACGAGCAGCAGGCCAAGGTGGACGTGAGTCTTGGAAACACTCATGCCCGGTTCATTGACAGTTTCACCCAAGCGAGCTGACATTCTCTAGTGTGTTGGCAAGAGAAAGTGCTGGAGTTGTTTCCCCCACCAGGAGAGTGATGTAATTCCTACTGGGAGCCTGCTCTTTGCTTGAGATGGGGGGTCAGGATGGGAACCACGAAGCCCGCCCATGGGAGGGCAGGGGGGCAGGTAGGGCGCTCTGCTCAGGGGAGAGGAAAGGAGAGAGAGAGAAAGAGGAGCCTTGAGCCCAGGGCGCAGGACCACGCAAGCACAGGACAGACTCGGCACAAAGCAGGGGGCACGAGTTGGGGTGGGAGCGGAGGTGGTGGGGGGGGGCGCACAGAGAGGGGCGGGTGCAAAGCTGTAGCTGCTCCCCACACCCTGTGACATGAGTTCCCCTCCAGCACCCGCTGCGGGTTCTGGAGTTTCCTGATACCTCAAGGAAAGCACTGGAATTCCCTCAGAATGTAAGGAGGGGGTTAAGGCCCTAGAAGACTAGCAACGGGCTTCCCTGCAGCCCAAGGGCCTCCTGCCCATCCGTGAGCCCACCTGCAGCACGTATCCCCGGACGTAATCCTGCAGCGTCCAGTCCAGCGCGTGCAGGATGCGCAGCACCTCGGCCGGCGGCAGCACGCTGAAGAGCCGGTCCAGCAGGATCTTGAGACGGACGGGGATGGCCTGGGTCCCGTAGAGCATGAGGCTGCTGATGTCAAACACCACATTGGCCTGGACGATTTCCACCTGGCTTGTGGGGTACACAGGGGGGATCCTCAGCTTGCTTAGAGCTGCAAGGTCAAATGGAGAAACGCTGGTTTTAAAGCTTCCACGGTTCGGGGCTGTGGGCACCGGCAAGACTCTCCGCTACCTGCTCCAGGAAACTCACACACAGCGGGCATGGCAACATGGGTGGCCCAAGGCATCTCCCTGTTCTGTGGCATCCTTACGTGTGGAATGTCTCCCATGCCAGGAAAGGGGAGCAGACAGGGCCCCAGAGGGTGTGGTTAAGAGGATGGAGGGTCTGGAGGCAGCGTCTGGGTGGAGCTGGGCCTTGGCCCTGAAGGCCTGGGTTGAGCCTTGTCTGCCCCTTTCCAGGCGTTGGGTGTGGCAGACGCAGCCACCTCCTGATTGAAATTTAGCTTGAAGTGAGCTAGCATGAAAGGAAATGAGGGATTCCCTTCTGGTGACACCAGTCACACTTCAAGCGGCTGTGCGGGCGTAGGGCTGGCAGGCTTAGCAGAAAGCCAAAGCAAAACACCAGGATGCCCAGGCAGGCGGAACGTGAACTTCAGCGAACAAGAAGAGGGAAGTCGTGCTTACACCACAGTCACCGGGATACACTTAGGCCACTGCGTTCTTTACTGTTTATCCCAAATTAAAATGCAGCGTGGAGCCCCTACTTTATCTGGCGCCCCGGTGCTGGGGAGACAGGAGTGCTCGCTCTCTGGCTGCAGAGCACGCTCGAGCCTCAGCTGCTACGGGGGGGACACTCCTTCTGCAGGT
Source organism: Talpa occidentalis (assembly GCF_014898055.3). NCBI lineage: Eukaryota > Metazoa > Chordata > Mammalia > Eulipotyphla > Talpidae > Talpa > Talpa occidentalis. The sequence continues at coordinate 1,627,755 of NW_023601433.1, forward strand.
GGGGAGACTCCCCAGTATGAAGTGTCAGGCCTACCCCCTGGCACACAGAGGCCTCAGAAATGCTACCTGTGATCCCTTCCTGGGGCCCCATCATGTGTGGGGCGCCCTGCTGGGAAGCAGTTACAGCGGGCCATCCAGCCACACCCCATTGGGAAGCAGTCACCGTGGGCCCCCCAGCCACACCCCGCTGGGAGCAGTTACCGTGGGCCACCCAGCCGTGCCGGCACTGCTCGCACTGGCGGTGGTTCATCTTCCCGGGCCGGAAGCGCTGGCAGGCGCAGTCGAGGGTACAGCCGACACCCTGCAACGAGAACACAGCTGCTGAGGGCAGTGGAGGGCGGGGGGCCCAGCGCAGGGCCCAGCCTTCAGCCCGCGCCCCGCCGGCCGCCCAGGGGTGTGGACGGAGACATGCTGGCGGACGAGCGCTTCGCAGACACGCGCACACGGGAGACCGGGCCGAAGACACAGGGCCTTCTCCAAGCAAAGACAATGGTAGAAAGAAATTCCTGCTGGTTACTAAGTACAGGGGGAGAGCGGGCGGTCACACAGTCCACCTCATGGCCAGGCCGAGCGGAGCTGCCACCCTGAGGCCGGCGGAGGCTGGTGCGGGGCGAGGGAAGGGAGGCTGCGAACCGCCAGTCACACTGGGACGGAAGGTGACTCCACGGGCTGGGGGACGGGGCCCAAGAGCAATGGAAACTTGCGCTCGAGTGTTCGTGGCAGCAGCATCTGTAACAGGCAAAAAGCAGGAGCTCCGAGTCAGCAGGGGGAAGCACGAGCACGGGCACAGGGAGCTCACGGGGCGGCAACAAGCAGGGAGGAGCCCTTGCGGGCGGCGGCTCGGAGGGGCCCTGGGGGCACGCAGGGGGGGGGCGAGAGGCTCAGGCCCAGGCGCCCCGTACATGGACTCAAGGGCAGGCCAGGATGCAGAGGCAGGAGGCGGGCTGCGGGCACCCTGGGCGGCGCGTGGTGCCAGGAGTGATGGCTGATGCCCGCCGGGTTGCTGGCATCTTTTAGAAAAGTAACTTTCCTCTGAGACACGACCCCACGGCACGGATTCCACCATTTAACTGGGACAACTGAATGTCTCGACACGGTCACAGGCGGTGCGACCGCCACGCCAGGCTGAGTGTAGCCTGTCTTCATCACCCCCGAAGGGGCCCCGTGTGGCAGTCTGGGGGCCGCGCGCTTCCCACGCTGCTCCTCCAGGCACGTCCGAGGAGGGGAATCCAGGTCGTGGGACACGCCGTGGGGAACTTCCAGAGAAACGGCCGAACTTCTCGGAAGTGGTGGCACCGATGGATGTCCCCGCCCTGGGGTTTGCGGCCCCAGACGCCCCACCCCTGCCCACACGCGTTCCTGTCTCTCACTACGGCCGCCCACGGGGTGGGAAGTGGTGTCCACTGCGGTCTTGGCTGGTATTTCCCCAGGGGCCGCTGGTCAGCTTCTGCCCTTGCGCCCGGAGGCCCCTGCGTGCCTTCTTGGAGACCCTCCTCGAGCCTTGGCCTGCTTCCCCTCAGCACTGAGTTGGGGGGCTTCTTGATACAGCCCCGGGGCAAGCCCCCCTCCAGGTAGAAGGCGCCCGCGCCTTTGCTCCCACCCAGGATCATCTCCCGTTCGTCACGGCGCCCGCTGAAGCACAGACGCTTTACATTTTGACCAGTTTCTTTTCCAGGTGGTGAGAATGCAGTAAGTTGGGCCGTTGCGTAACGACAACTGTGGCGAGACCCTCAGTCGTGTCTGCGTGAGTCTTTGTCCTCCGAGCAGAATGGTCAAGATCCAGAACGTGGCGGCACCAAGCGCCGGCAGGGGGTGCCGGCTGGATTCCAAGACTCCCTGCTGGTGGGAATGCAAAATGGCACCACTTGGGAAGAGAGTTTGGTGGTTTCTTGCGAAACGAAACATCCTCTCGCCATGGATGCAGCAATCGACGCCAAAGGCGCTGAAAACATGTCCACCCCACACCTGGCAGCGGCGCTGGAGCAGTAGCTTTATTCAGAGCTGCCGATGCTCCAGGGCCACCGAGCCATTCTTGGGTTGGTACGAGGGTGAACAAACTGCACATCCGGACGACAGAACAGCGTGCGGCGTTGAGGAGAAAGCAGCCATGGAGCCGGGAGAGGCGCGGGGGCCGCCAGCGCACGTGCTGAGACAGAAGCCAGCGTGAAAACCCTCCCCGCGGGGTGACTCCACCAATAGGACCTTCTGGAAAAGACAGCAGTATGGAGAGAGGAAACAGCCGCGGCTGCCAGGATCTGGTGTGGGGAGGGGCGACCAGCAGGGCCTCAGGGCGCGACCAACACTGCCCAACACCGCCCACCCTGGCCAGGGGCGCACAGCACCGCGTGGCTGGCTCTGGGCGTGGTGGAGACGGCGTGTGGGCCCAGCACTGTCATAAATGTCCCCTCTGGGGACAGGAGAGCCAGGAGAGCCTGGCCGGGCTGCGGGGACCATCTTGCAACCACGAGGCAGTGGACATCAGGCGGCAAGGACGGGGCAGGAAGGAACGGCTTAGCAGCAGCCTAAGCAGGCCCCAGCAAGCCACGGACAACGGCCCATCAGGAGCTGTCGTGGAGGTCAAGTTAGCGTCTGGGGTTCTCTCTTAAGAGGGGGGCCTCCCTGGTGGTGCGAGGGGTTAAGATGGAACTTATAAAGCTGACCGCAGCCTCTGCAGCACGAGTTCGATCCCTGGCCGGACAGGGAGAAACCCACGTGGTGCAGCAGACCTCTGTCTCCCCGCTGCTCCCCGCAGCAGTGGCTTTCAGTCAGTCCACCTGCTCTGCTCCCCGCTTTGTCTCAGGTGGATCCTCTCAACCCCCACACCTCTGGCCTGTACCCCAGCTCTCGTATGCATAACTAAATAAATCTTTTTAAAAAAAGAGAATCTCCGGTTGGTGCTGGTTTTCAGTGATAAGAATCACATGACTTCCCGACCTGAAAGAAAAGTGCCCGTCAGCTCAGTCACAGCACGACGCCGGGTCACGCCGCGCTTGCTCTAAGCTGCGTGCGTGGGACGAGAGCACTTCGGGCCTGCCCGAGTTGCACTGATGGTTCTGGACGTTGCGCCAGAGCTCGGCTGGGTCCTGGGAAGCTGCGGGCGGAGCAGAACCGGGCAGGACCTGCAGGCTGGGGGAGGGCAGCCTCGCTTGGGGGGGGGCACCGTCTCCCCCTCCCTGGCTGCAGAGTCAGCCTTTCTGGGTCAGAAAACAGGCCTCAGGCCAGGCGGTCTCTGCCCCGTTCTCTCAGGCACACACACTGTGCCTCTCCCCTCGGGGGACACGGCCGTTCTCCAGCCCGGCCCCTCCGCTGGCTTCTCACAACTGCTTTCACTTTCTGTCTTCAAGTCCCGCTGTCTTCCTCACACATGCAAACCCACAGAGGTTTGACGAGGTGCCGGTGACCAGAGGCAGAGGCCCCCGGAGGTCCTCTCGTGGGGGTGGGGCTGGGTTGCTGGCGTGATGGGACCGAAGCCCTGCGGGAGAGAGCCCCGCCGGCCAGCGCCCTCCTGGGAGCGCAGCAGAACGGCACCCCGTGACCCAACAGGCTGCTCTGTTGTGGGCCCGTTGGGTGAAACCCCTGCACCGTGTGCGGGTAACCATGGGGAGCGCCGGGGCTCCCAAGGGGAGAAGCTCCCAGGGTCTGACCTAGGGGTACGTGGCTTTTCTGGAGAAAAAAAGTCAGACACGCGAACGGGTCAAGGAGAGACCAGAATGGGATGTGTCAGAAGGACGGTGAGTCACTCACTGAACTAAGACGCAGCGACTCAAGGTAGCAAAGACCCAGGCGAACTCCTCGGCCGCCTCGAAGAACGCCGGGAGCCCCGGGGCTCTGGAAACTGGTCGCAAGGGAACGGCTTCACGTGTGCGCCCGTGCCCACAACCCTCTCGGGACGCCAGCAGGGTCGCCGGGGGGCGCACTGCCCGCAGGGCACTCCAGGAGGACACGGGGAGGCGCAGGGTCCCCACCTCCTCACTCCTCATCCCGGGGAGAAGGCGGCGGCCCGCGGGGCCCTGGTTGGGGGCTGCCCCACCCCGGGGTGTCCTGAGGGATCCCCTGAGCCCGGTCAAGTCCAGTTCACAGGACATGGAGTGGAAAAGCGCCTTCCAACCCCACGGCGGGGAGGCCGGGCCCGCTCTGCGCGGCGACGGCCCCGCGTCCTCAGCAGGCCGGCGGCGAGGAGCGCGCGGCACGGGCTACGAGAGCCGGCGCGGGGCCCCTGATTCGAAACGCTCAGTGAAACAACACGTTTATGGGATGATCAGGGCAATCTGAACAGCGACTGCAAATTTAAGTGGCGCTCAAGAGCCACTGCCGACCTCCTCGGCGCTACAGGGAACGCTGCCTGTGTCTGAGAGAGGCCTTCTCCGTGGGAGCTGCTTATTAAAATATTTATGAATGAAATTATATGGTGCCCGGGGTTTGCTTCAAAGGGATCCAGGCTGGTGGGGCAGGGGAGGGGCGGGGACACAGCGGAAACGGGACTGATGGAGGGGTACGCCGTGGGACCCCAGGCGCAGCGTCACCGAGCTCCACGGGACCATTCCAGTGTCCTCTGAGGTTCACCTTGATGAAAAGTGACAAGAACCCGACGGGTGTGGACCCTCCCTCCCCACCGCACTTCAGTTGTGACGGAGATGGCGGGCGGGCGGGGGAGCGTGGGCTGTGACCCGGGGCGGTGCAGGCGGGAGCACGGGTGTGTGGGGTCCTGGCACAAGGCAGGCTGGACCCACCCGGTGTCAAGCCCAGGAGGCATGGGGAGGGGGCCGGGGGCCGGGGGCAGGCTGCGCTAAGGGCAGCAGCGTGCTCTGTGGGCTCAGGGACCGGCCGGGGGTCTGAGCAGTGCGGGGATGCATTCCCCAGGCGCGCTTCGGAAGAGGGGTCTGGAGAGGCCTCTGAGGGGGGCGTGTGGGGGCAGCACCTGATGAACCGCGGAGACCTGCAGAGGGCCTGGGGCCGGCACCCAGGGGCAGGGCTCAGCGGCGGCGCAGGCGTGGGGGCTGGCACGGCAAGGGCGGTGGGGGCAGGGCCGGGACAGAAGTGGGGCCAAGTCCACCTGGGAGGAGAGGAGCGGCCCGCGAGCCCCGGCGGCGCGCTCCTCGCGCGCTTCAAAGAGGGTGATGGGGAAAATACTTGTTCTTTTGATCTTTACAAATCAAAGTATGAGCCCGGTGCCAAAATCATTTAACAGCTGTGCCTTTTTTTCTGAAAATGATTAGTTCTGAAAAAGGAAAAGAGAAAAAGTAGAAAAATATGCAAATATTACCTTAGAAACCAAAGCAAAGACTTAAAAAAAAAAAACCAACAACAACAAAAACTGTGCAGAAAGTAAATGACGTGGCTACATTTTTTCCCCTTTATAACCTGGGTTTGGGGGCCTCACAGGTCGTCTGCAGACACCTCGCAACCCGGGGGGTGGGGGGGGCGCTGCGCAGGCAGAGCTCTGATCACCCCGAGTCAGCCCGGGAGGAAAGAGCAAAACGCCGAAGGAAAAAGACACGTGTTTCGGGATAACTTTGACCGAGAGGCCCGTTTCTCAGGCAATGCGATGCCGCAGGCAGCCCCCGCCGAGCCAGCGAACACGGACACCGTGAACGTTTCCACGCAAACTCTTGCCTAGAAAACGCTTCTTTTAGAGATTTACTGAGAACGAGATTTTTCAAACTAAGTGTAAAAAATAAAAAAAGAAGCCCTCCAAGGGCTGAGGGAGAAAAGGGGACAGCGTCAGGCGCCCGGCTCCCTGCCCGAGACGCGCGGGGCGGGGTGGGAGAATCCGGCCTCGGGGGAGGGAGGCGGGCGGCGGGCAGGGGGCGAGGAGCAGGGCCGGGCCGCGCGGGTCCCGTGCAGCTGGGGAAGGATAAGGATTCCGCTGTTGGCGAGTGTGGACGCTTCACGCAGACACCCGCAGCGGCCGGGCGCTCAGATCACTCACTCCAAGGGGAAAGGGCGCCGAAGCTCGGGTTGACCTGAGGCATCGCTCAGGGAGCCACGCACGCGTGTGCACAACCTTTTGTCTCTTCAGCTCCCTCCTCCCTCATTCCAGTGTCCTCTGAGGTTCACCTTGATGAAAAGCCTCCCGGGGTGGCTGGGGGTTCACAGCCGCAGCCCAGGGGTGGCCGGGAACAGGAGCCGAACCCTCCACTGTGCCGGGTTCCAGAAGGCTCCCCAGCGTCCCTGGTGTCTGCTCCCTCTTTAGACATAGGCCTTTTGGGTAAAACAGGAGCGTGTGCGTGCGTCGTGCGTGCGTGCATGTGTGTGTGTGTGTGTGTGTAGAAAGAGGTGCCCCCCAGCAATCTTGGAATTTCCAGAATTAGGAAAAAGGGATTCAGAGAATGATGCCGTAAGAGGAAATGAGGTTTTCAGGTGCAAACCAATTTAAAAGAGGGGAAAAACCGTTCTCAGGTGTCCCATCCGCACAGAGCCAAATTCTTTGGAACATTTCTCAGAAAAGACGGCAAAAATGAAAGCCTGAGGTGAAGCTGAAAGTCTGTGGCAGAACACGCGGAGTCACACAGCGACCGACTCCCTAACCCTTGCTCTTAGAGACTCAAAAGAAGGCGGTGGCTCGGCAGCGAGAGGCCGGCCGCGGGGGCCTTTCTGGTCCTTGTGCAGCGGCGCTGCCTGTGACTAAAGTGACCGGCCCGACGTCACCCTGCAGAGGTGGGCGCGCCCGGGAGGGGAGCAGAGCACGTTCCTGCTGCACGTTACTTCCCTCGCGGGCGCTCAGGGGCAGCTTGGAAGAGCCCTGTCGGCCTCCCGACTGGGCTCCAGCAGCCCGGCACCCTCGCCCGCCCACGCCTGCCACCGACCTTTACGGGCAAACCCAGCTGCGGGTGCGCTCGGCGGCCCCAGGCCCGCGGGGCAGGAATGCGTGCTCGGTGAGGAGCAGCCCCTGCGGAAAGGACTCCGCTTTTCTCACCCGGGGGGTGGCTGGTCTCTCCCCAGCCCAGGGCTCCGAGGAACAGCAGGTGGCCCTGGGCCTCCAGCTCCTGGGAGCGACTCAGTGGTGAAAGTGACCCCGCGGCCGCAGCCCCTCCTGCGGGTGGGTCTCCCCAAAGTGAGTCCCCACAGCCTCTCCCCACGTCTGCTCTGGGGAGGGGGCATGCCCCGGCCCCGCGATGGCAGCAGAGGAGGCGCTGGTCTTCCAGGGGAAGTGTCTGCCGGTGAGGACGGCAGGAGGCAGGAGGCAGGAGGCAGGAGCAGGAGGCAGAGGCAGGAGGCAGGAGGCAGGGGCAGGAGGCAGGGGCAGGGGCAGGAGGCAGGGGCAGGAGGCAGGGGCAGGAGGCAGGGGCAGGGGCAGGAGGCAGGGGCAGGGGCAGGAGGCAGGGGCAGGAGGCAGGGGCAGGAGGCAGGGCAGGAGGCAGGGCAGGAGGCAGAGGCAGGAGGCAGGGGCAGGAGGCAGGGGCAGGAGGCAGGGGCAGGAGGCAGGGGCAGGGGCAGGAGGCAGGAGGCAGGAGGCAGGGGCAGGAGGCAGGGGCAGGAGGCAGGGGCAGGAGCAGGAGGCAGGGGCAGGGGCAGGAGGCAGGGGCAGGAGGCAGGGGCAGGGCAGGAGGCAGGGGCAGGAGGCAGAGGCAGGAGCAGGAGGCAGGGCAGGAGGCAGGAGGGCAGGGCAGGAGGCAGGGGCAGGGGCAGGAGGCAGGGGCAGGAGGCAGGGGCAGGAGGCAGGGGCAGGGCAGGAGGCAGGGGCAGGAGGCAGGGGCAGGGCAGGAGCAGGGGCAGGGGCAGGAGGCAGGGGCAGGAGGCAGGAGCAGGAGGCAGGGGCAGGGGCAGGAGGCAGGAGGCGAGGCAGGAGCAGGAGGCAGGGGCAGGGCAGGGGCAGGAGGCAGGGGCAGGGGCAGGAGCAGGGCAGGGGCAGGAGGCAGGAGGCAGGAGGCAGGGCAGGGGCAGGGGCAGGGCAGGGCAGGGGCAGGAGGCAGGGGCAGAGGCAGGGGCAGGAGGCAGGGCAGGGGCAGGGGCAGGGGCAGGAGGCAGGGCAGGGCAGGGGCAGGAGGCAGGGGCAGGGCAGGGGCAGGGGCAGGAGGCAGGGGCAGGGGCAGGGGCAGGAGGCAGAGGCAGGGGCAGGAGGCAGGGGCAGGGCAGGGGCAGGAGGCAGAGGCAGGGGCAGGAGGCAGGGGCAGGGCAGGGGCAGGGGCAGGAGGCAGGGCAGGGGCAGGGCAGGAGGCAGGGGCAGGGGCAGGGGCAGGGGCAGGAGGCAGAGGGGCAGGGCAGGGGCAGGGGCAGGAGGCAGGGGCAGGAGGCAGGGGCAGGAGGCAGGGGCAGGGGCAGGGGCAGGGGCAGCTCCGCGGCCGGCGGTGACAGGCGGGCCCAGGTGAGCGGGCAGCAGCCCCCGCGGGGACCCGGCGATGACTCACGGCTCCGAGGCCGCAGAAGGGCCGGGACTCCCCGCAGCCCCTGGGCGGAGGCGGCGGCCCCCGCGCGCCCACATCGGGGCGAGAGTCCAGCCCGGCGCCCCCGCCCGAGGGAGCCGTCGCGGGCGGTCGTGGCTCGGGCGCCCCGGGGCGGCGGGGCGGGCGGGGCGGGAGGCGGACGGCGCAGCTCGGGCCCGCGGCAGCGGCCCCGCCCGGAGGCGGCCCGGGAGGCTCCGAGGGCGGCGGGTCCCGCGCCGGGAAGGCGGGTGCCGCGCGGGGCGGCGGGAACCGCGGGCGCAGCTGGGCCCTCGGAGCCGCCGAGCCCGCACGGGCGGACGGACGGACGGACGGCACCGGGAGGCGCGCGCCTGGGGAGGCGCTCGCGGGGCTCCTCGGGGCCGCGGGGCCCGGGCGCCCGGGCAGGGGAGCCGCGGCCCGGGGCGGGGACCCCAGGGGACCCGGGCAGGCGCCCGACCCCGCCGCACGACCGGCCTCGCGCCCGCGGGGCGACACTCACCTCGGCCATCCTGCGGCCGCTGCGGCGCGGGGCGTCCGGCCTCGTCCCGGCCCCGCCGCCCGCGTCCGCCCCGGCTCGGCCCGCGCCGCGGCTCCACGCTCCGGCCGTCGGGGCCCGCGCGGCGCAGGGGGCGGTACCTCGGCCCCGCCCCCGGCCCCGCCCTCCCGGCCCCGCCCTCCGGCCCCGCCGCTCCCGGCCCCGCCCGCCCCTCCCGGCCCCGCCCGCCTCGCCCGGCCCCGCCCCGCCCCGCCGCAGTGGGCCCCGCCCCGCCGGGCGGCCCCGCCCCCTGCCCGCCGCGTTCCGTCCGGTCGGCCCCGCCCTCCGCAGGTGTGCGCCCCGCCCTGCAGGCCCCCGCCCTGCCCCCCGCGTTCCGCCCGGCCGGCCCCGCCCCTCCGCAGGTGGGCCCCGCCCCGCCCGGCAGGCCCGCCCCCGCCCGCCCCCGCCGCCGCGAGGCCCGCCCCCGCCGGCCGCCCGGGCCGCCGACCGCAGCCGCGCGCGGGGGAGGCGCCGCGGGCCTGACGGCGCTTGTCGCGGGGACGGACGTGCCCGGCTCTGCCGCCCGGGACTGGCGAACCGCCCCGAGCGCTCCGGCCCCGCGCGGGTGACTCGCCGCCCGCCGACCCCGGGGCCCCGCGGCACGGGGTCGCCGCGGCCGGGCCCGCGCTGCCCCGACGGGCCGGGCTCCCTCCAGCCGCGGAGCGGGGCCGCCCCCGCCCCCGCTGCTGGGTTTGTGGCCGCAGAGCCAAGCAGGCGGGCCCGAGAGGATCGCTGCCAGCCGAGTGTCACTGAAATAAATGCAATTGCAACAAACAGACACTGGCCCAGACCTTCCGCTGCTTGGACCACGGGTTCTCGTGTGCCCTGGAGGGGCGCCGGCCGGGGAGATGCGGTGTGAGGCCGGGGGAGGCGAGGCCCGCGGGCCGCGTCTGGCGCTGGACCCGGGACCGGCCGGGGCGGGAGGACCCGCGGGCTCGGGCGGGGAACGGGGTCTCGGGCCGCCTGCCCGGGGGGCCTGCCCGGCCTGGGGCCCGGGGCGCCCGCGGGGTGGGCCGGGAGCGTCTCCACAGCCTCGTCACGGGGCTCTCTGCGGCTCCAACCCCGACGTCACCTCGTTCTCCCGCCCCCCGCAGCACCCCGAGCGCCGGGAGGTCCTTGTGCGCCTCTGCCCCGCGCCCCCAAGGCAGGGCGTCCTCCCGGGTCCCCCGCGACGCTGCTTCTCAGCAGCTGCCCCGACGGCCCCACGGCCCCCACCGCCGCCTCAGCTCGGCCCGACGCCTGGATCCGCCTTTCGCCTTCCTAGCCGGGCGCGGGGCCTTGTCTGAGCTCCCCGGCCGTGCTGTCCCCGCTCGGTGCCAGGCGGGCTGCCGGTGGGCGAGAGCAGCCGGGTGTCGGCTCTCCTGGCCTCGCCGCCCCCCACAGAAGCAGGCCCCTGCCCTGCCCTGGCCGCAGCGGCTGCGTAAGGGCGGCCCTGTCTGCAAACACTGCCTCTGCCTCACCTCCTTCCCCTCGGGGCACCAAAGACTGCTCCGGGGGTTCCTTCAGGTCTGTCCCCAGAGCACACCGTGGCAGCGGGATTCATGAAGGGTCATACTGGCATCTTACAAATGCCCCAAGATGTGCCGAAGCCGCAGGCAGGGGCACACGAGTACCCGTGGTTCATGCAGCGGAAGGTCTGGGCCAGTGTCTGTTTGTTGCAATTGCATTTATTTCAGTGACACTCGGCTGGCAGCGATCCTCTCAGGCCCGCCCGCTTAGCTCTGCGGGCACAAACACAGCAGCACTTGGGGGCTTTGGGGATACACACTTTGAAAACACAGAAAGAGTCCCCCGGCAGGCGTGGGGTGGACGGCCATCCTCCCTCTGATGGGGCCGTTTGCCTGGCCTCTGTGGGTCAGGACAGGACCTGGATTTACCCGCTGCAGGCCCACTCGCTCTGGGGCCCGGCGTGCCGTGCAGCCTCGGAAACCGGCCTCCGAGGGCCTCCTCCCTTCTCGGAAACACGGAAACGGGACAGAGTCCCCCACAGAGGGAGGTGCGCGTCCATGGGGCGCCCACCCCAGCGCCGTCTGCTCCTGGCAGCTCAGCCCGTGGGCCTGGCAGACTCTCATCGGGCCTTGGTGTCCGGGTAGCACGGGGCGCACCCAGAGGCCCCTGCCCCCGCCTCACATTGGCTTCTGCGCTCAGCCTTGCCGCTGTCCTTTTGCGTCAAGTCCTCCTCTAGCAAGCTCTAAAAACACAATGTCTTCTCTGCCTGCGCACGGTATTAAAAAATATATATTAAAACGAGGCAAAGTTGTAAAGACACAAAATAAGAAAATCCCTGTGGCCTGTCCTCGTGGAGGCCAAAAGCTGGTCTGAGCTGAGGCCCAGCTGTCCTGTCCCCGCACGAGGCCTTGGGCCAGGGTGGGGTGTGCATGTGGGGTGGTGGTGGTGGGGGGTGATGTGGGGGTATGTCCCAGAAACAGGCCAGCGATGGGCCTCCCCGGTCAAGGCAGGTAGTGTGACAGGCGGTGCTGTCTGAAGTGGGCAGCTGCCTCTCGCTTGTCAGCAGCTGGGGTGTGGGCTTGATTTTGTCGCGTGTCCTGAGTTTTCAAGAGCAGTGGGAAATATTCGGATATTTCAGAGTTGGCAACGGACTCACAATCTTGATGGATCGATATGGGGTGACTCAAACAAAATATGCTTGTGGACCGAGTCTGGCTTGGGCTGTCCTCACATCCTGTGCTCACGAGGCCGCTCCCAGCACACAGTAGGTGTGCACTGAGTTACAGCGAGACTGTCCCCGCAGGACCTGGGCTCCAGGCTGCCCCGGCCTTGCCTGGGTTCGCGTTGCCTGGGTTCGCGAGCGACGCCTCCAGGACGCCCTCTCCGCGGTCTGCTGTGAGCTATGGAATCGCTTCTCCTCCACAAACCGCTCTTCTGAGAATTTTTTCCCCAGTGGGGACAGGTCAGCTTGTGATTTTTGTCTTCACTAAACAAAGGGATTAGCAGTCATGGGGTCATTGTATTAAAAAGAAAAATCCCTTTTTGCTAGAGGTCACACATGGGGCAGACCAGATTGGGGGGGATGCATACGCACTCCCCTGCCCCCACCCCCGCCAGCCCACCAGTCCAAGGAGCAGCTGGCCGGGCCTGGTGGCAGAGGACGCGAGCGGCCCGGGCAGGCAGGAGGAGGCTGACCACGGGCAGGTGGGCAGAGAGCGGCCGGGCCCGGTGAGGTGGCCTCGCCTCAGTTCTCCACATTCCTCTGAGGACAGTGCTGGGAACTCCGGCGGGCAGTCACTTAGCACTGTCACCTCCGGCCCAGACGGCGCTGCAGGCCTGGGCACGTCTGCGGCTCAGCTCAGCACTGGGGCCTGACTAAGCAGCCTGTGGGCCAAGCCGCCACCCCCTCCTGCTGCCTGCTGGGGGGGGGCAGCCAGCCACAGACCCAGCTCCCGCCCAGGGCTCGAGCTTCTCCCCCACCCAGGGCGCTCCCTGCAGAGAGCTCAGGGAGGGGATGCCCCCCCCCCCCGGGGGTGGCCTAGGGCGCAGGCAGCTGCTCCTCTTCCCCCCCACAGGTGGGGTCCCGGCCCAGCGCCTGCAGCCCCTGCCCCACAAAGAGGGAGTGAGCTGCATTCTCCTGGGGGGTCTGGAAGCCAAGATGTCAGGTCTCGGGGAGGAGGAGGGAGAGCTGTCAGGGGAAGAGTGTGGGTGCAGTCGTAAATGCCAGACTGAGAACCGACCTGGCCTGCTCCCAGGCGGGCGCCTGGAGGCCCCCTCTGGGGGGCTGAGGCCATTCAGATGTGGCCGTGTATTGACACCTCCGGGGTGCACGCAGTTGCCTCTCGCTCCCTCGCCCTCCTTGACTGTCACACAATCCAGGGGTGGCCGGCGTCTTCCAGACAGCTCTGGCCTCGCGGGGCGCTGGGAGGACGCCGCGGTGGGCTCCTCTGGACGCTTTGCTCGGCAGGAGAATTACACCTCTGGCCCTGGGCTCGCTCTTCCTAATTAAAGTGCAGGAGCGCTTAGTTGCTGTAAACCCCGCAGACTGGCACTTTGCCCGTGGAGTCGGTGCCTTTGGGTGGGTTTATGGGGGTACGGCAGGCCTGGCCGTGAGGGGCTGCAGACAGAAGGAGAATGAAGGCTCATGATCCCTTGAAATGTGCTATCTTCTGCAGATTTCACGACCCGTAATCCAAGGCAGAGGAGGAAATGTCTGGGGTGTCCTGAGAGTCCCCAATCAAAAGGCACTGCTTCGGGAGCGGGGAGGGGCTATGGGCGCCACGGGACCCCATTCTCAGCGACTCGGTGGCATCAGACTTTAAAGTGACCTCTCAGGGGAGTCGCTAAATTCTTAAGGGAATGAGAGCTATGAAAAAATAAACGAGTTTATCATTTTTAAAAAATTATGCTTGTGGAGGTCGCGGTTTACAACACCGTGTGTGTTTCATAAGTACAGGTTTAACCTCTACAAATGCATGTTATCAATAAAAAGTAACTCCAGGTTACCCATTTTGTTATGTGTCAGAATAAGTAAGCATCTTTACATGTCTGATTTAGCAAACCTGGAGGAAATAGATTCCTTCTTAGAGAGTTAATCTCTGACATTGCAGAGACGTTTGCTCGCGAACAGAGCCTCGGGAGACTTAAGGAAGGACGCGGCCATCTTCAAATTGGTATCTTATTGACACCTAACATTATTTTCAGATATGCAATTAATGTTTGCATAGTGTGCAAAAGGATCACCCCATAAGTCTAATTGCAGCTATTCCCGTACATAGTAACAATTTTGTTTTGTGAAGAGATTTACTGTCTTAGGAACTTTTCAGCGGGCCAGGCAGCAGTGTTAGCTAGAGTCACCAACTGCACCTACATCCTCACATCCCTGACTGACTTACCTTATAAATGGAAGTTTCTGGCTCCTCCTGTGAACCACCAGTCCGTTTCCTGAGTTTGTTTTTTTTAAGTCCCACCTCTAAGTGAGCTCACACAGAGTCTGTCATCCTCTCATTGACTAGTTTTACTTACTCTGATGCTCTCAGGGGCCATACATTGGTTGTGAATGGCAAGATTTCAGTCTTTTTGATGGCTGAATACTATTCCAGCGTGTGTTTGTACCACATGCTTTCATTCCTCCACGGATGGGCCCTTAGGCTGTGTCCATGTCTTGACTGTTGTAAAGAACAAGGCGCTGAGCATGGGAGAACAGATATTTTTTCAAGTTAGTGTTTTTGTTTCTTTTGGGAAAATACCTGTGAGTGGAACAGCTGGGTGATATGGCAGTTCTATTTTTAATTTTCGGAGACACCTCCACACTGTTTTCCATGGTGGCTGCACCACGGGGACTTTGCTGGAAGGTTCTAAGAAACTAAGTTCTTCTTGCCCAATGGTTGTGAAGGAAACCCGCAAACACACCCCTGTTATTGCTGGCAGCCCTCTTGTGAATAACAAAGGAAACTCAGAAGGGGATAGAACAGACACTTGGAGATGAGCAGAGTTAAGAGAATTGGAGCAAAATTGGCTGTAGCTTGATCAAACCGTGCCTGAAGCCTTTGCTCTTTGCAGATTTGTGGACAATCAACTCACTTTTTATGATTTAGACCAATTTGAGAATTTTTTTTCTTATTTGCGTTAGAAAGCCTCTCAGTGGGTGAAGAAGCTTATCTTCCGTTTTACTGGAAGATCATCCTAGGATGAAGGCAAACGGTGTCTCTGTCACACAGTCTTTCTCTCACTTCAGAGGACACTGATGGCAGAGGGATAGGAGAGCCCTGTCCAGCCCTGGGCCAAGAGGGAGACTCTCACAGCACGCGGGCGCCGTAGCTGCTGTTTGTGTCTTGGTCGTAGAGACTTTCCACAAACACCCTGACCATGTATGTCAGTTTCGAAGGGGGTTTTCTTCACTGGCTTTGAGCCTGGAGGCTTGGGCCTCCGGAGTGTCCGTGTGTCTGTGCACCGCGGGGCCGTAAACACGGGCTTTCCCTGTAAGTGTGGAAACGAAGAGACGCGCCTCATCGGTAGCTTCTCAGGTGAAGGCTTCTAAAAATGTGTTCCTAGCTGCCCTGGGCGTCCGCCTCGCCAATCCGCCTTCAACACTGGGTCTCTGACCCCACATCCACTTCGATGCCCACGTTCCCCAGAGCCGCGGCCGCTCATCCGCAGAGAAGAACACAAGTTTTAACAGGCGGGTGGGGCCCGTCACTGGGGGTTTAGTGACTAACAAAATGCCTGGCGCTAATGGCCTCTCCAGAGGTCGGTAAACAAGTAGAGACCTTGGAGAGGAAGCAGACCTGTCTGCTCCCTGAAGGAGTTTTATGGGGCTCCCTCTGCCGCCCACCCCCCCCAAGCCAGTGCTGCCCAACAGGGTCCCGTCCCTGAGGTTTGACCAAAAACTTCCCAAGAGGCCGGGGCACGGGCCCTGGCGGGCATCAAGGCCTCCTGACCTTCCTGTCCTGCCCTGGGGTCACACGCCTCCGACGGGCTCGCCCCCAAGGGGGCTGCGGCAGGCGCTGCTACAAGCGCTTTAATCAGAGTCAGTGGTTTCCTGGGAGCGAGGAGCAGGCGCAGAGCGGGGTGAGCAAGCCAGGCGGAATGCGGGGGACAGCGCTTTGCTCCTTCCGCTCCCCGGCGCCGCCTGGGACGGCAGCTCCAGGGCGTCACCCAGGGCGTCGCTCAGCAGGGCATGGGGTCTGAACTCTGGCGTGTGGGGGCAGCGTGGGGACATGCGGGCATTTCAAAGAGATCATTTTTTTTAAAGATTTATTTATTTATGCACACAAGAGCTGGGGTACAGGCCAGAGGTGTGGGGGGTGAGAGGATTCACCAGAGACAGAGTGGGGAGCAGAACTGGCAGACGGACTGAAACACACTGCCGAGGGGAGCAGCGGGGAGACAGGAGGGGTCTGCTGCGCCATGTGGGTAGCTCCCTGGCAGGGGATGGAACTCGTGCTGCAGAGGCTGCAGACAGCCTCATAGGTTGCGTCTTAACCCCTTTGTGCCACCAGAGAGGCCCATTTCAAAGAGATCTTGATGGAAGGAAGGGGAGAAGAGGAGCCGGACTTGGCAGGGGCTCAAGGACCTGGGGTCCCCAGCTGCCACGGGGTCTACACATGTGCGGTTCCCAAGCAGGCTCTCTGCCTGGCGCCCCTCGCACCCCACTTGTCACCCTTGATGGGTCCCAGATGTTCACTGGGGAGCAGCACGTTTCTGACGCCTCTGCCCTTCTGGCTTTTATGCCAAACCCACCTGTGAAGCTTTATCTTTGGTTCGAGTCAGCACACAGGCGGCCCTTCGAAATCTTGGCCCAGAGGGGAGAGGGCAGGTCGCTGCTCCCTGGAGCTGGATTCCCCGACGAGCACTGGCCTCCAGGGCACTTTCGCTATTTTCTTTGGGGAAGTTTTCACAGCCTGGGACCTGCTCCACTGAACCCTAATGTCCTTAACCCACAGCACCCAGGGGATGTTCTGTGGCCTGCGTGTGGTGAGATGGTCTGAGTCTCACCCAAGTCAGGAGAGAGCAGGCACCAGGAGAGGGGGCGTGAATGGCTGCGGGGCAGCCCCTCGGCCGTGCGTGTCCTGTAGACACACGTGCTGGGTTTCCAGAGAGCAAGGGAAGCTCCAGCCCTCCGGGCGGACCTCACCTCTCCCTGATCCATCCGGGGGGACACCCCACTCCCAGGGAGTGACAACACCGGAAACAATCCTGACATAGCACACAGCGAGCCCTGCTGTGTCTGGGGGCCCGGGGCCCTGTGGCTCTGCAGGCAGGTAGGAGCTGGGCGAGCGCTCTCGTCTGGCCGTTGCCTCCAGTCACCCTTGAGACGCTGGAGCCTCTGTCTCCCGCCTGCAAAGCGAGGATGCGGCATCAGAGGCGACCCAGCACCTCGGCTGTCGGGCTGCCCAGCTGGCCTGGGCACAGGCAGTGGGTCCTGTCACTCCCTGCTGACCTCGGGATCTGCCCAGAACTGCTGCCCCACCTGGACCTTCGCAGTTTCCCAGATCTCTGTGTTGAGGGCCGCCCACCCCACAGCCAGGCCCACATGCACGCCGCCCCAGGCCCTTCCTCCACCTTTGCCTGCTTCGGGGCACCCGGAGCCACGGAGACCCGGCTCAGCCCCAGCTCTGCTCCCTCCCGGCCCCTCTCTTGGAGCCTTGGCCAAAGCGCTCCCCCTATTCAGCACCTCTGTCTTTTGAGCCCTAGCCGGGCGGGATCCTCCTGCCTCATAGGGGGCTACCTCCTCGGCCCAGCTCCTCGTGTGGCTGGAGAAGCACGGGCGGGGTCAGTGCTACTGTGCACCCCAGCACCCCTGTGCACGGGCACTCTCTCATCCCACACTGCATGCCCTTACACTTCGTCCTCTGGGGGCAGCTCCTTCTCCTGCTTCCCCATGCCCGCTGGGCCACAGTAGCGTGCCTCAATGTCCCCTTTGGCATGGGCGGCATCGGTGCCAGGCATCACTGCCAGTAGCATCAGTGACCATGGAGGGTGGGATGTGGGCTCACCCCCATGCAGCTCCGCCATTGCAGCTTGTATTATCAGGGAGCCTGGCCTGCAGTGTGTGGGGTGGAAGCAAAGATGTCTGGGGCCCATGGACAAGCCTGCTTAGTTGGACCGACTGGCAGTTCCCCATTTCCCCCACTGCTTCAGAAGGGCTTCGGCCGTGGAAATGACTGCTCCCCTGAGGTCCGCCGCCACCGCCCGCCTGCTCACTTGCTCCTGACGCCGGCGGTGGGGACAGGGTTTCCTTTTATTGTTTCTTCTTCTTTCTCTATTACTCTTTCCAAGTTTTCTGTCTCAATTAATTATTTTTAGGGATAAATGTCCATCTAATTGCTCTTTTGAAATCCAATAACATAATTGTATGCAATTAAGTCATTAAGATATATTCTCCCTATTGTCCACGTTCTCCATTCTAGCCTTGTTTTTTTTTTCCTCTTAATTTGCCGCTACCGTGTTTATTTTATTTGTTCTTCAGTAAGTCAGCTTCCTTTATCTCTGTGCTTTTCTTATTCTCATTTTCCTTAGGATTTCTTTTGTGTTCAATTTCTAGAAGTTTCAGTCAAATGCTAAATTCTTAAAAAAAAATCACTTATGCTGTAAATTTAACTCTGGGTCTGTCAGCCACATTTCCTGTGTTTTCTTACATAACCTTTCCATGACCACGTTTTCTAAATCATCTCTTAGATTATTAATAATCTAGCCAGGTGCTACATAATGCCTTCTGATTTTGAATGACTTTTTTTGTGTTAAATTTTATGTTTTCTCACTTTATTACACCATGATCAGAGATTATAGCCAGTGTAATTTCTGTCAGTTTTTGAGATGGTCTTACATAAAGAGAATTGCGTTTCTAAAATAAATTCTGCCGTTTCTACCTTAAAATTATATCGCTTATATTCTCTCATCTTTGGGGTACAGAATCTATTTAATCTGTCATGACCTAGTGGCAGTGAATTAAGACTTCCCGCTGCGCCCTGCGTGTTAGGAGTAGGGCTCAGACGCTCAGGAGGCTGCTGGGACAGGATGGGGTTCTCTCTGTGATAGGCCTGAATCAAAGGGTGCAGGCAGGAAAAGTCCCATCCGTCAGCCTCCCTGTGCCCCACGGCCCCTCCCGCTGCGGGCACGACTCCTGCCATCCGCCTGCCTGTGGCCCGCCTGGCGGTCTGCCTTCTTTCCAGGTGCCAGGAGCGCGAGTCTACCAAGAAGCAGTTACGCTGGAGTCTCTTTCAAATGGACCAGCGACCACTTGTTCTCCAGAATGGCCCAGTCGCTCTGCTTTCCTGCACCGGCTCTAGAGATTTCTCTGGACGCTTTCTCAGTGTTTCTTTTCTATCTTTGTGCTGACGCATGAAATAGGTTCTGTTGACATGACTTTTGGGAAACCAATTGCCATAATTTACTTAAAACATTTTATAATTTTCTAGTCTCTACTTAATCAAAGCTGGTGTCTCTTGCGGCCTGGTCCTGGGGAAAGGGAATACTATATGTAAATACATGTCTGGTCTGCACACCGTGGGGGGTGGAGCTGCCTTGGGGCGGGAGGACCTTTCTCCCTGAGCACAGACCCTTGCACCATAGACAGAAGAGAGCCTGGCTGTAGCCTTCCGAGGCCTTCCCGGGTGATCCGATGAGAGGTTCACTTCCCCTGAGCTTCGAGAATCAACCAGGACACGTTAACACCATTTCCTTTTTATTAATCTTACCAGGGCCAAGGTGAGCCCGCTCGACTGTCAATGTCAGGTCCCCCCAACCCCAACCCCATTCTGGGAACTCTGACAATCAGTTCTTAACGAGCTGGTCCCTCCTCATCAGGAGTGTTTCATTCACAGGCTGGCCCTCAGGCTGTTGTCTTGTTCTGTAAACCTATTGTCTTCTGTGCCATTTAAAATATTTTTTATTGATTTTTTTTTCTCCAAATCCTTCTTGACATCAGCATCTATTGAGAGAAACAGTTTGCATTGCCTTTAACCAAGACCCAGTTTCAGCGATTATGGGCATCATTGTGTGGGCTCCTCCTCTTACGCTGGGCTCTCCATGGACGATACAACAACCCCTTTAGCTCCTGGGACTACGGGGCAGCTTTATCTGCATGTGGCCCTACTTAGGAGGAAGATTTTCCTTTGGGGCCTCATGGTCTCTAGCAGAATGGCGTATGGGGTCTGCGTTCCTTTTCCCGTTGAGTCTGAGTTTTCCTAGCAGTCTTTACTGACTTTGTCTGGAAGACTCGAGGGACTGGATTGCTGAAAAAAACCACATCCCATGACTCATTTGAACGTGGAGAGCTCTCCCTGGGCCTGGCGCCAAACCTTCAATCCAAAGGCTGCCAATGGCTCCCTGAGGACTTTCCTGGACCTGAAGTGCAGGTGAATGGGGGGTGGGGGGCGTTGGGAGAGCTGCAGGTTAGCTCACCGACATCCTTCTTGGCCTAGGACGGAGTATAAATCAATCACTGGAAGCAGGTCACTCACCCCGCCTCTGCTCAGTGGCTCCACAGAGAGACTCTTGAGCAGACCAAGTTCGTTTTTATTAATGAGGTGAATTATTTCTTTGTTTCAGCTCATGTTTCAACATCTCCCTTTATCTTGAGCATCTTCAGGTAACTTCTGGCCCCAATTGATAGTCAACACTTGTTCTACCAATACATTCCCCCCAGGTTTGGGGTTTCCCCATGCCCCTCCATTAGGATTCATCTTTCTTCTTCCTGAAGCGAGCCCTTTGGTAGTCTTTTCAGTGTGGATGGAGGGTGGCAGGTGCTGAGTGTGCATCTGAAAATGCCTATATTTTGTTCTCGCTTGTGAGTGGCGGTTGCTGGAGAAGCGCCGTGGCGGGTGCCTTCGCACACAGTGGGCTTCCGTGAGGAGCCTTTTGGCTTCTGACCTGCTGGTGAGTGACCCCCCGGTGGGTCCAACCATAATTCTGTAACAGGTAATCCGTCTGGCCTCTCTCACGGCTTTGCTTTTCCCCGTTTTCCTTGGTTTTCTGCAGTTTCGTAATGACGGGTCTGGCAGTGATGCTCCCTCCCGCTCAGCATCTGGCGTGTTGCTCAGCACGAGACGATTCTCAGCCGGCGTCTCGGCTCTTGCCTCCCTCGTTTTCTCTATCCCTTTATTCCAAACTCTGAGGGGCGTGCTGGGACGGCTCGGCCCAACACCGGTTTCCTGAACTCTCTCTTTATGTTTTTATGCTCGATTCTGGGCAAATTCCTATATCGTCACACGTTCGCCCCGCCTCTGTCTGTGTCCCAGGTAGAGGAATATTGTTTACGTCAGTGCATATATCGTTTCAACTCTGAAATTTTTTTTTTTTTTTAGAGGCATGCTTTTTATTTATTTATTTGTTTGTTTGTTTGATTTATACATGCACTGGGTACAGTCAGAAGCGCGGGAGGGTGAGAGAATTCACCAGAGCCAGAGCGGGGAGCAGAGCAGGCAGAAGGACCGAAGGACACTGCTGAGGGGAGCAGCGGGCGGCAGGAGAGGTCTGCGCGCCCTGTGGGACCCTCCTCCGGTGGCCGGGGAGCAGCCGGGGATCGAACCGGCGCCGCAGAGGCCGCGGGCAGCTTCGCCACCCAGCGCTCAACCGCTGCTGGGGTTGTTCTTTGTGGGGTCCTGTTCTTACTTAATTTCTGCTCCTTTGTCTCATCTTTGCTATTCACAGACGGGCGTCACGCTCTTCTCCTTGGCCACCCTGCCGTGGCCTCCAGGGCGTTCTCACACAGCCCACTGTGCTGCTTCTCCTGGAGCGAATCCACCTACTTGCTGATTTAAACTGAATGTGAGATGGGGACCAGCTCCAGGTCCCCTGCATGAGGATGAGACTGCGGGGGCTCCCCTGCTCAGTAAAGAATTTGGGAAGAAGAGAGGCTAAGAGCGTGCCCGGCCCGCGGTGCTGAGGACAGCCAAGCCCCCAGGAGGCTGCAGGCCTCTCCTTGTGGCCAGGCCCATCCTGTCTCCTGCCAGGGTGCAGGGCCCCTGAGGAGAGACATCCCCTGCAGGTTGTTGCCCCTCGTGCAGGTGGGGCCTCCCTCAGCCAGGCCCCCGACTCCTGCCCTCCTCAGGGACGGCTGCTTCTGGCCTGGCTGGCCGTCAGCTTTCTCCCTCCTGTCCCACAGGGGACCACAGCTGGAGTCCGGCATAGGCCACCCCGGGCAGGGCGGTGCTGTGAGGCTGTGGTCAGCAGCTGGGGCCGTTGGAGCAGCAGCCTGGCTACCCGCAACCTCGGGGTGTGGGGGTCACCGCTTGCCACCCCACCCCCATCTCCTGGAGCTGGGTGTCTCCGCCCTCCAGATGCCTCACAGGGTTATCTGCCTCCCCCTTCCCTGAAGGCCAGAGGTCACCCTTGGGGCCTGGTGCCGGAGCCAGGAGCTGCCCTGCAGGCTTTGGGCCGCAGCAGGGCTGGGCCAGGCGGAAGTGCTTCCTCTGCCTGCAGGCTGCCGGGCAGCGGCCGGCACCCTGGCGGACCAGGCAGTGCGGGCGCGGGCGGGGGCGGGGGCGGGCAGGCGGCCCACCTGGCTGCCATCATTCTCCTGGGGTAAACAGAGCTGACAGGCGAGCTCCAGCAGCCTGGTACAGGCTGGGGCCCGGGGGGGCCTGTGACCCGCCGGCCTGAGCGGAGGCTCTGGGATCCGTCAGGGAGGACTGAGCGAGGGCACAGGCCCGGGAACCTGCACCCAAGGGCACTTAAGGCCTCGGTGTGAGTCTGAGCCGGGACCAGACACTGGCATGAGCACAGGAGCCAGCGACCTGCCCCTCACCCTCGGGCCCACATGGAAACCAAGTCTTGAAGCTCCTTTTCCAGCTCTGGAGGCTCGGGGGTCTGAAGGGTCGGCAGGACTGCTCAGAAGCGCGACCATGCGCTCGTCCTCCCACACGCCAGAGCGGCTGGAGCCGGACCTCAGGTCCTGCAGCGCAGGGAGGTGCCAGGAGGCCACGGCAGGGTGAAGTGGCCGGCAAGTGAAGGACAGTGACTGGGGGTTTCGCTCGCTCCTGGAACTGAAAGAACCAAAGTAAACGGGCAAAGCGCGAGGAAAGAGCTTCGCTTGCTGACCAGGCCCAGGGCTGGGGGGAGGGGAGGGCGGGGCGCACCGGCAGGGCCCACGACTTGTCGGCAAGGGGCAAACATTCGCGTTCGGACACCCCAGCCCCAGTCCTCGAGGCAGCCGTGGGAGGGGGATGCGGAGGCTCGGGCCGCCTCTCGGGGGCCTTTCCCCGCAGGGGAGGGAAACTGTGAGCAGAGGGAGGTGAGAACAAGGGCCAGGTCATCAGGCTCGCGGTCAGGGCCTTCCGGGGCTCCTCTGAGGCTCAAGGAACGGGGTCCCTGCCCCGACCTGCCTGCCGATGTTGCCATTTGTTTTGTGACCTTGGGCAAGTCACTTTACCCGCCCAAGTCTTGTTTCTTTGCCTATAAAAGAAAGATAGCAGCAGCCTGGTGCCCCCGGGCAGCCTTGGCACTAACGAGGCTCATAAAGGCTTTGAAAGCCTGGGGATGAAAGTCCCTGCAGAGCGGGAGCCTGATTATTACGCTGTGAACTCCACATTCCCAGGGAAGCCCGGGGCCGCCTCACAGGGGAGATTTAATAGCAGGAGTCTGGGCCTCAAGACAGGCCTCCACGACCGCACAGAGCAGCTGCGCCGCAGCGCTGAGGCTGTTATCATGAATAATTGAGGCCAGGGTCTACCCGCGGATGACGAGCCGCCGTGTGATGTAGTGGATTTTCATTGTGGCTCCCCCGCTGATGTCACGAGTGTTTTCTCAGGGGACCTGCCGGCCCCTGGCTCCGCGGGCCACCCCACAGGCAGGCTGTCCAGGGCACTCCAGGCGCCTCGACGCCCGCTGCAAGAAAGGAGCCCAATTAGAGGCGCTTCTCGCACAGAGAAGGCTCGTTAATGGTAATGAGGGGCTGCCCTTACTGGGCCCCCAAGTTTGTAATTAATCTTGCACAGATCTTCCACCTTGAAAATATCAGGGAATCAAAGTCCTGCGTGTCACTGCAGGCTCCGGGGTGCACGTGAGAGGGAGCGGCTGGCGCGGGAGGGTGCAGGCTGAGCGGCCAGTACAGGCCACTGGACTCGGCCCCCCTCGGGACGGCATGGCCGTGCAGACCAGACCAAGCCTGCGGACAGTCTCTGCTAGAATACTCGTGAGCCGTGGTTTCTGGATTCAACAGCATTCGAAAACGGGGTCCTGTGTGCAGGGCCCAGTAGATGTTCGAAGGTGTGGCTAAGAGGAGCCACAGGCACGGCACCAGTGTAGGGGAGGCCTGGCTGGTCACCGCGGCCCGGGCCACCCTTTCCTGTGACGTTGATATGCTCCTGTGATTTGAAAAAAACACTGCTGTGTCGGGGAGAGCTGACATCAGGCTCTTGGCACCCCCAGCGTGACTGTGACTGGGGGTGGGGGGCTCCCTGTGAGATCAGGCCCCTTCCAGGTCTCTGAAAAGGGGGGTCGCTGGCAGAGGGCGGGGGTTGCTGTGTGCGCTGCGCTGTCTCTGCCGCTGGGAAGCTCATTTGTGCCCCACACTCACCTGCAAGGTCCAGAGGCTGAAAACTCAAGCAGGGAAGCGGCTTCTGTCCTTTCCCTGATTTAGGGCTGAGTTTGCCGGACCCGCTGCCCAGAGGGGTACCTGCGGCTTGCACCCCCAGCGCACCCCCCGCAGCAGGAGGCCTTGGTGCCGAGACTCGTCCTCCTTGTGACAGAGCAACGGGCAGCGGCCACGTGCCGGTGCCTGGTCAGACGCCTGCGGCCGGTGGTGTCCAGGCGCAGGCGCACGAGGCGATGGGGCTGACCAGTGCGAGGTGCTCCAGGCCACTGACCTTCAGCAACGGCCCGAGGCCCGCCATCTCCGGGCAGTTCCCAGGGCCAGGCAGCGCTTCCGCCCGTGGGGACGGGTGAGGCCTTTCTGCTGAGGCGAGGAGCCCCGCGAGTGCCTCGCGCTGCAGGCCTGGGCCGGCTCTGACACGTCCGTGGCCCAGTCACCCCCATTAAGAACCAGCAGGGAACAGCCCTGACCCATCACTGCAAAGGGGCTCCTTCTCTCCAAGGCCACCAGGGGTCCTTTGGGGAGCTGGGTCTGGAGGCCCTTCAGAGACAATCAGAGGCCAAGGCTGGGCAGGGCACCTACCGGCCAGGAGGCCCGGCTTGCGGTCAAGGGAGCCAGCAGTCTCTGGTGGGGCATGCCTGAGGGTCAGGCCCCGCCCCACCTTCGCTTCCTCAAGAGCAAAGCTTTGCAGTTTTTGCTGCCTGCTGGACTCACCTGGGGAGCGCAGGCTGCCCCGCCCAGGTGAATTAAATCAGATTCTGAGTGGGTAGACCTGGGTATTTTCCAAGGTTCCCAAGGACAATGCCAGCAGGCAGCGCCTTGAGAACTAGTTTAGGCCAAGGAGGGAAAGGCAGAACATGTGAACAAACCGGGGTAAGACAACTGGGAGGGGTGGGGAGTGTGGTTTACTAGGCATGCATGACGGCTTTGCGGATGATCAGTCTCTGTTCAAGCCGCGTGGACTCAGCTGTGAGCTGGCCGTGGCCCCGGGCCATGGGTTTGCACACCCTGCACCAACATGGCCTGGAGGCCGGGAGGGTTCTCAGACGTCACCTGCCAGGAAGCTGGCAGAAGCCGCAGCCACAGTTTCCAAGGGCCTGCACGTCCCTCTCTTCCCCACAGTACTTCCCGGGCTCTGTGCTGTCTGCCTTCCGCTGTCTGTCTGCCTGTGTCTGTCTGACAAGCAGCTACACTTCGGGCACAGAGAGGCGGGTGGTCGGTGCGACGGGCACGGGCGAGGAGGGGCTGGCCTCACACAGCCACGCAGACCTGCGCCGGGGGCCGCGTCCAGGCGGAGCGGCTGAGGGCGGAGGGTGGGGTTCGGTCGGAGTCTGCTCTGCAGTGAAGCTGGGTTCTTCGGAACCATCCCGTGGGGGGCATTGGCTCCCTGCTGGGGGGGGTCTCACTGCCGCGCGGGCTGGCGTCCAGTTAGCCCAGCGCAGCGCGGTTCCTGCAGCACCCGCTGTTCCCAGCCGGTGACTAACGGGGTGTGGTGGACAAGGCTGGACGTGTCCTCACATTCCCCTCCCGTTATTACCGGAGCTCTTGATGAGGGCTCTGGGTGGGGCGGCCCCGGCCGGGTGCCCTCCTCCCACAGCCCCCGGAGCCCACAGCACCAGCGTCCCGCCCCCGGGTTGAGTTTCCTTCAGGATCCCCCGGCCGCTCCCCCGCGGGCGCAGCCATCTGCGCTGCTTCACCCGCCGCTGCGGCCACTGCAGGGAAGGGGCTGCGCTGTCCCTGCCTGGGCTGTGCGTTTAGACCTCGACAAAGCGCCCCAACTTCCCTCAAGCCAGCTCCACTGCGGGGTTATAATTTAACACCTTCAACCATGGAATCATGGCAACCACTGCAGTGAAATAAAAAAACAAAAATCCAGCAACCCCTTCCATCCCGACAGTGCCGTGCGCGCTCAAGTACTGGGGGGCACGGGGAGGGTGGTGCCCAGGCCTGCCCTGGGGGCCGGACGTGGAAGGGCGGCCGGGGCCAAGGGACAGGTGCGAGCCTCTGCTCTGCGACGGTCATGCGCCAGACCCCAGAGCTGGGCAAGTTCCTGCCTGTGGGGAGCTCCTGGACGGTGGGGAGACCTCAGAGCCCCCGGCGCCCCCCAGGGCCCCCAAGGCTGTTGCGAGAAGGGGGGCAGAGGAGGACGTGACTAACTGGGCCGTGGGGCGCTCTGAGCCGGGACAGCAGGGCAGGCCTCTGCAGCACTCCCTTCCGGGCCCCAGCCAGCTCAGGTGTGGGGGCGGTGCCTGACCCCAGGACGCCAGAGTCATCCTGCCCCCCAGCTCCTCCTTCCCACAGGAGAGCAGGGGGCAGCTCAGGCTTTAGCGCCCGCCTGGCTCCCTCCCAGGTAAAGCCTCCCACCTTCCTTGCTCATCATGTGGGGTACCAGAAACCCCAGTAGAGAGGGAGGCATGGGGGGGTCCCACCATCAGAGTCAGCCCTGGTGTGCAGCACAGAAGGGCGGAGAGCGGCCCCTGAGGCTGCAGGTGCCGTGGTCTGCACTTTCCAGCATCTCCTGTGGTTTCTGTCTCCTATCTACCAGGGCCATCCTGTAAAATGGGGTGTCCCTTCAATCTTACATTACCATCCCTCAAAAAGTGAAACGGGGCCTCCCCAGTGGTGCAGAGGGTTGAGCGCAGCCCTATGAAGCTGTCCGCAGCCTCTGCAGCGTGGATTCGATCCCTAGCAGGCCAGGAAGATTCCCACATGGCGTGGCAGACCTCTCCTATCTTGCCCGCTGCTCTCCTCAACAGTGTCTGTCTGCCTGTTCTGCTCCCCCCTCTGTCTCTGGTGAATCCTCTCACCCTCTTGTGCCTCTGGCCTGTACCCCAGCTCTTGTATAAAAATAAATAAATCTTTAAAAAACTGAATCGTCTTGTCCCCTTATTACAAAAGCATCAAGAAGCACTTGCAGAAAGAGCAGAGAGCCAGGCCTGTTGCCCACCCCAGAGACCCTCAGCAGCCTGGGGTCCAGGGTCTGGGTCCTGGGGTCCCTGGGTCTTCCCAGTCATGTACACATCCTTAAAACAAAGCTTGGCTCCTGCTGTGTGTACTCTTTTATAGCCTGTATTTCAACCCGGGAATATATCAGGAACATTTCCCCACGGCAACAAATACCAATACACAGATTACTTTTCATGACTGAGTAGTATTCCACTGGCCAGCCAGCCTATCTCTTCCACACCTGGTTGTTTAACACACGCATTCTTTCTGGTTTTGAGACCTTAAACAGGGTTGCTGAGATATCACCCAGAGGACAGAGATTTGCACCAGCATGAACGCTTTCTTTAGTGTAAGTACACGTTTGAATAGAGCAGCTGCAAAGCTTCACAGGCCTGAGAGGCACATTCCAGATTGTTCTCTTCCTCCCTCAAGAGCCTGGACTCTCACCTATAAAAGATTATTATTAAAAGAATCATTTTATCCTTTGCCAATTTATGCAGCAAAAATGTATGTGTGATGAACTTACCTTTTTAATTAGGTATTTATAATTTATATATTTATAATTAGATTGACTAACCTACGTGTGTTTCCTGCCTCTGACAGCCTGATTGTGGGAGCTGCTGTGAGACCTGCCTTCCTGTATGGCTGTGTCCACCTCTCTGTCCCCCTGCTCGCCTGCCCTGCTTGCTGTGAAGCCCGCGCTGCACTTCACCTCTCCATTTTTAAAACGGTTTTCTAAACCACGAGGTCAAATCTATAATCGTTTCCTATTTCGTTTCTGTCATTAGCTACCCCGAGAGTATAGAGAGAAGCACCATATTTCCAAGCTAGCTCCCTGCAGCCGGGGGCGCGTTCACCTGCAAGGCATGCCTGGGCCAAGGGCGAAGCACCCCGAGGCCCCAGCAGCCTGTGAGAGACGTCCACCGTGGCTGGGGGTAGACAGGGACCTGATGGGGCTTTCTGGAAGCTGTGCACGGCACATTTCATGAGACCAGTTCTGTTTTCCAGAACATGCACCTTTAGGGCCTCCCCGATGGCACAGCGGGTTGAGCGCAGTGCTGGGACGCTGTCCGCAGCTGGCCCGGGAGATACCCACACGGCGCGTCGGACCTCTCCTGCCACTTCTGCTGCTTCCCTCAGCAGTGTACTTCATCAGTCTGCCTGTTCTGCTCCCCACTCTGTCTCTGGTGAATCCTCTCACCCTCCTGCACCTCTGCCCTGTACCCTACCCCAGCTCTTGTATAAATAAATAAATCTTTTTTAAAAAAAAAAAAAGAACATGCACCTTTCGATTAGACCCTCCAAGAGGTGAGAACCCAGGTGGCCGCTCCTCCCGCCTGGGCGACATCCGGCTGGCAGGGCTCTGGACAGGCGCCTCCAGCCGGCTACTGGGACAGCTGTGCAGATGGAGGCCTGGCCCGGTACAGAAGGCCCAGGAGGAAGCTGCCAGGAGCCCCTGGCCCCTGGCCCCGGAGTGTGTCCTCGCCCCGCCACAGCCTGTCCTCAGGACATGGCGAGGGATGGACAGTTGCTCATCGGCCTTCGAGGCATGTGGATGAGGAACTTGGCTGCCGAGAGGGAAGTGGCTGCCCTCGCTCAGGCAGCATGTGTCAGCTCCCTCCTTCTTCTGGGGGTTTCCCACAACAGGAATCCCTGCGAGTGCAGGAGTGTGACCCCAGCCTCGCCCCCCGGGAGCTGGCGTGGTCTCTGGGAGCTGAAAGCCCAGCCGAGTGCCTGGGTCCTTGCTCAGGCAGTGATGGAGGCCACCCTGGCCTTGCAGGCCAGCAGGGCTGAGTCCAGACCCCAGGCCCAAGCCCCACCCAGGCCCTGCCCCACGCTAAGTACACGTGTGGGGTTTTGCTACTGGCGGGAAGGGGTTGGGCTCGTGGCCTGTCAAGGCCCACTGTGGTCACAGGGGCTGGTTCTCCAGGGCCACTGCTGCCCTGCCGCTTCCGGGGGGCCCCCACCTGCCTCGGGGGCGGCGCCCCACTCGCCCTGGCGCCCAGAGACGCGCCCGGCATCTGCCTTCAAATGGAAAAATAAAAGTGGCCGAGAGTCGGACTTTCTAGGAAAGGCGTATCCTGTCCCCGAGGCCGGCGGGAAGCCCGAGGGGGTGGCAGAGCAACTGTCTGGGGACCCGACGGGGGCAGCGAAGGAGCCCTCGGCCTTGGCCTCGGGGTGCCCATGGGCGTCAGGAGCGGGACGCCGTCAGGACTCTCCTCAGCGGCCAAGACCATGATCTTCCCCAGGGACGTGCTCCTCGTGGGCTGTGGGTGCTGGGTGGGGGAGGACCCGGCGGCCCCATCCAGCTGCAGGGGCCCTTTGCCCAAGCCTTGGCCTGGGCCGCCCTGCGGTTCGTGGCACTTCACCCAGCTCTGCAGTGTGGGCCGGGGAGACACGTGCTAGTCGGTGAACCCAGACAGGAATGGCTTCCCGGGGTTCTGGCGGGAGGGGCCGCTGGGGGCTGCAAGTGTTGGTGGGAGGGCCTGGGGGCCGCTGGAGTCAGTGGGAGGGTCCGGGGGCTGCTGGTGTCGGTGGGAAGCAGGGGGGCGCAGGTGTTGGTGGGAGGGTCCAGGGGTGCTTGCAGGGCTGGCGTCCCGGGTGGGTCTCAGGTGCTCCCCTCCCAACATCCCTCCCCCCAGCCGTGCAGCAGGTGCAGAAGCGGAGAAGCCATTCCGGTCAAGGCAGGTGTGTGGCCTCCCCCCAGGTGAACTGGCCCCACGGAAAGGAAAATGAAGGTTTGAATGCTGTGCCCTGGCTTCAGAGGCTGATGGCTTGGGGAGGGGCTGTTATTTCCGAAAGCTAAAGAAACTGGTGCCTCCAGACACCCGGGCGCGCTCCTGCCATCCCCCCTGCCCAGCTCCCCTGCTTCCTAAAAGCTGGCTGGCTCCCCAGCTCAGGCCGCCTTTCCGCCTCGTTCTTGTCCTTGGCGGACGAGACTCCGCAGAGCAAGCGGGAAAGGCCTGTGGCCGCAACAGTCACCGGGCCGGTCCACGCCCTTCCTGTCACCGCAGGTGTCACGGCTCGACGCCCTCTTGGCAGTGATTCACGGCTCAGCCAGATGTGAAGGTGCCGCCTGGCTGGCGCCGGCGGCTCACGGAGGTGCGGGCACCGGCTGGTCCACGCTCCCCAGCAGCGTGTGTCACCCAAGCGGGCTGGGGCTGGTCGCCAGACAGAGCTGGTGACCTCATGCCCCGCGGCTGCGTGCCGGGGCTGGTGTCTGTGGCCCTGTGGGGAGTGGCCGGGCCTGTCACCAGCTCGCTGTGCTGTGCTGGGGCCTGGGGCCAGGCTGCCCGTGGGCACCTGCAGTCTGCCCACCCCCCCTTGGAGAGCGCCCTGGGAGGAATCTGTCTGAAGGTCCTGAGGGCGCAGAAGCAGACTGCAGGTGCTGCTGCTCTGATCAGGGGAGAAAATGTGTACGTTTGCTTGTGGACAGAGACGCAGACAGAGGCAGGCACAGACACTGCTGTGGGGCTGAGGGGGAGCAGGCAGCCACACACGATGTCATTCAGGAGACAGACAGACAGGAGGGTAGGACAGAGACCAACCCCCCCTCGGCTGGAGCCCCGAGTCCCGCCGGGCGGCCTCTGTGGGCTCAGGGGCAGACGAGACATTTCTCAACAGTTTTCCCACCCACTGCTGAGTCGCTGGCTCGGGAGCTCTTCCTCCCTTCGTCTGCAGACCTCCCAGCCTCTGTGGAATTCGCGGTGCCCACGGAGATGCATCCCGGGCGGGGATGGGGCTTGTGGGCTGTCATTGTTGGCAAGGTGCGCGCCTGCTCCCTCCTGCCGGTGCCAGCCCCACTCACCACATCCCCTCGCTGCACGCCCCGGCCACAGCCAGCGCCTACCCAGGCACCCTCCCCCGGCCGCCCTCTCGGGACCGGCTCCACAGGCGGTTCCTAAAGACAGCTGGCCCTCCGGCTGCGGGGTGCAGTCTCCCCCCACAAGGCTCCCTGGGTCAGGGGAGGAGTCGGGCTGGCACCCAGCTGTGCTCGTCTCGAGCCTTCCCTTTAACTTAGACTTGCTGCTGCAGCTGGACCGTGGTCTGCCTGGGCTGGGGGTTCCCGGCACTCAGATAAACCAGCTGTTCTTCCTTGTGGGACCCCACTGCAGCAGAACCCCGAGGAGCAGCGCTCCGACCGGCTCCGCACCCTTTCCATGACCACAGGGCCGCGCGGGGCATCTGGGGGCGTTGGGCCGGTCTGCAAAGTGGGCCTTGACTCTCCCGGCGGCCCCTCCGCCTGCGAGGCCGCTTCAGAGGCCCCTCGCGGTCATCAGACTCCTCGTCCTGTCAGCGCTCGGGTGTGTACACACGCACACCTGCACATGCACACCTGCACACACATGTGCATACACACAACTCACCCACACACTCAAACTCATGCACTCACCCACACAATGTGCACACTCACTCACACACTTGCACATGCAAAGGCACCCACTTGCAGGAGGCCACACATGCCCAACACACGATCACACACATTGTCACTGGTGCACTCCCCCCACACTCACACTCACATGCTCGATTCTTCCGTGTCTCTGGAGACTCCTGGTGAGACAACTGGTCTCCTCACCCGTGCGCCCCCCGCTGCCCCGCACACGGCCCCCCACCCCCTGTACGCAGCTCCTTGCTCTGTTTGCTAGTCATGTGCCCTGAAGGTCTGGGGGTCCTTGAGGCAGCCTGGGCCCCACTTTTGGAAACTTCTCCTCCTGCAGCTCAGCCCCCGTGTGGGCCCTGCAGGGGTGTCAGCACCTCCCTTGTCCCGGGAGGGCCCCGAAGCCTGCGCCCCGAAGCCCACGGGAGGGGCAGCGCCGTAGTCTACTTCTCTGCTACATAGACATACATAGTCTCCAGCGTAGACGACTCAAGGCCAGGGGAGCCCCTCGTGGGACAGGCCTGCAGTCCCCCCTGGGGAGACCCCACACCGCTTGGGCCCGCGGAGCTCAAGGCATGGCTTTGGGGGCCTTGCACCGGGGTCCCCAGCTGCGCCCTGCCCCTGGACGGGGGTCAGTGGACAGACGAAGGGGTGTGACTCCCCAGGTGCGCCCTGGAGCGTCGTCCTAGCTCCTCGTCCTCAGGGACAGGGCAGGGGCTGCGGCCGGGCGGCGTGCACTGAAGGAGGCCCTCCCCGGAGGCGGCCAGTCTGTCCGGCACCTGAGGGCAGCTCGCCGGCTGAGCGAGGGAGGGAAGCAGCTTGCTTAAACGCCCTTCCCGTTTCTAGACATTCTGGGATGCGGCCGTCTTAAAAACAGCAACAGCCAAAAAAAAAAAAAAAAAAAAAAAAAAAATCAAACCAAAACCCAGGCAGCGGGCCCCAAGCCTGAGCGGGACTTGGCGGGAAGGGCCGGGCAGACCCCGGGCCGGGGTGAGAGCAGCCGGGCGGGCAGCCGGGCCGCGCCACGGGGAGTGTTCCGGGCCGGCCTCGGAGGCGGCCAGCGTGACTAACGCCTGCCTTTGCCCGGGGCCTCGGAGGCCGGGACCGGAGCCTGACAGGAGTTCACATGCCCGGCAGGCGGCAGGGAGGGAAGGGGTCCAAGTTCCCATCTCGGTCCCTGCTCCCGTCAGCTCGCGCCTACCACAGTCTCTGTCGAGGAGCCAAATGGACGAGCCGGAGTTGGCACTCCCCTCCTCTCCCCGCCCATGGGCGGGTCTGGGCTGCCCTGGGGTCCCGCGCACCCGGCGGCCACCGCACCGCAGGCTGGGCCCCTGTGGGCAGGGCCCTCCGCCCACCACGTCCCCTCGCTGGCCATGGCCGGGCGCCAGCGCGGAGCGTCTGCCCCCGGGCCGCTGGCTGCGGGCGGGATTCCTGAGACGGAGGGTAACTGCAGAGAGTGGGCGCCGCTCGCTCCTGCCGGTAATTGCGCGGAGGGCGCATGCCAAGCTCCTTAATTCCAGGCTTACCTCACCATCCGAGGGACCTTTTGTTGCCGTAAGTGCAGACGGTCGTCGGCTCCAAGAGGAAAATGAGAGGCTGCTGGAGACGAGCGCAGGCATCTGGAGGAGCGTGGCCATGGCCGCGCTCGTGACCAGACTCCAACAAGCCGGGGCATCACCCCTGCCCAGGGGCCACTGGGGTCTGGCCTCCTGTGGGGAGTGCAGGGAGCCCTGTTGCAGCCCCCCACCCCCCGCCCGCCCCCAGGCGCATTCCAGTGCTGCTTAGCCCAGCATCTGCGCCTGTGCCCAAGGCGGGCCCTTCTCCTGATGGCGAGGCCAGTGTGGAGGGGCCCGGCTGCCTGCCCAGGGTTGGCCCAGCCGGGGTCGCTCACTGTCCCCGAGGCCGCTGTGGGCGTCCAGCGCATGGACCCCAGAGCCCTGTTCCGTGCCCCCTGCTCTGCTGAGCTGGAGGCCGTAGCTCCAGAGGGAGGCAGCGTCCACCAGGAGACCCCGCGGGCTGCCAGCTCAGGCCGCTGCCCGGCCCGTTTCCGCCCTCGTGCCTCTAAATCAGCAGGTGGAGAGGCGTCGCTGTGCAGACTGGGGTGGAGTGGCATGACCCGTGGGGCCTCCCGGCTCCTTGAGGGAGGGAGCAGCGTGTCTGTGGGCACCCTGAGGAGGTGGCCTGGGGACCCGTCCCGGAGGGGCAGAACACACAGGGGCAGGGACAGAGTAGCCAGGACCACGTGACCGCTGCAGGTAAGAGTGTCTTCCTCACGTATGCGTGTGTCCCGGATGTGGGGGGTCAGTGCATTACGTCTGCTAATGGAGACACAAATGAACGCGACAGGAGCAGCACCCAGCTCGGTGTTGCAGCGTGGGGGGATGGCCGGATCATGTCCGGAGGGAGGACGACCTTGCTGTTGTCCTCATTCGGAGACCAGGTGCGGTTTAAGGTGTGTCTGGGGCTGAACCCTCAAGGCATGGACTTGCCATGATCAATTTCACGCATCGGTCTGACTGGGCCATGGTGGTGCCAGGTATTTGGGCAAACCTTATTCTGGATGTTGCTGCGAGGGTGTCTGAGATGAGAGCAACAGTGTAGTCAGTGGCTTTGAGGAAAGCAGATTGCTCTCGCTCTAAGCGGGGGGGCCTCATCCAGTCAGTCGAACGCTCAAAGACAAGAAGGACTGACCTCCCTTTATTTTATTAATTTCTCCTCTTTATTCTTTTCCTCCTTTCATCTTTATTTGAGTTTGATCTAGTTCCTTTTCTAACATCCCAAGACAAGCACTTTGATAATTGACCCGTTTCTCTAATACACGCCATTTAAAGTCATAAATTTCCTTCTAAAGCAGCATTAGCTGCAGCCCACACGTTGTGGTAGCTCCTATTCATTATAAATTAATAAAAATATGATTATCTTCTTGGACCCAGGTGTTATTTAGAGGTATAAGACTTAATCTTCAGACATTGGGGAGTTTTTAAAATTGTATTTGCGCTACTGAGGTACACATAATTTCACTGTGATCTTGGAATATAGTCACTTTAATTTTAAAACTTTTTGATATGTTGGGAGTTCATTTTTGACCCAGTGGAATGTGGTCAATTTTGGTAAATGTTCCGATGTATGCTTAAAAAAAGCGGTTCATTCTGTACTTACTAGATAAGGTGTGCGCTTACGTGTGTGTGTGAGTGTGTGTGTGTGTGTGAGTGTGTGTGGTTGGATTGACTTTGTTCAAACCACTCCACACCATCACTTACTGCACCAGTCGTTACTCCATCGTGCTGCTAGGAGAAGCTTGTTCACACCCTTGCCAGAAGGAAATCCTGGCTTCCGGAATGCTCATCTGTCTTTGAAGCTGACATATTTTCAGGGCCTGGGAAGGCTCCAAATGATTTTTTTAGTAAAACAAAAGTTTACTTAGCTCTCCTCCTTGGTGGACCCCAAATGTTCATTCCCCCCGATCCCTGGCCCTGGAGGCTGGCCCCAGCTCTGGGCTGGCCGTCAGCCGTGGCTCCTCCGCTGTCTGCTGGGTTCCTGGGCCTCCTGTGCGGCTGCGCAGGCCACGGACACACGCGCCAGGGAAGAGCGGTGTCCCCAGGCTCCGGTCAGGGCAGGGCAGGGGCAGGGCGGCCCCTGCGCTTCCCCGCTGGGTGGGCCGAGGGCGTCCGCTCACTCCTGCACAGCCCGCGCGTGACTTTAAACAGGTCTTACTTTCTTTGGTCTTTTTTGGCTTTTCTGGTTGATGTTGACCTGGAGGTAAGTTAGCCAGTGAGTCGGCTCTGCCTGGAAGTAGAAATCTTTTTTTTTTTCCCCAGAGAATTCTTCATCTCCTTAAAAATATACGTGGATTTAAAATTCCAAAAATGACGAGAAAGCTGAGTCCAGCTGGAAAGATGCGCTTTCTGCTTTGTTCCGCTGAGAGGCTGAGCCCAGGCCGGGCTGCGGGTGGCGCCGGGGAAGGCTCTCTCTGCGCGCCTCCTCCCCGCTCTGCCTGTCGAAGGACCGCCAGTGCTTTTAATTGCCACCATCCCTGCCTTCCGACATGCGCGGCCTTCATTCTTCTTTGGGGGTGACCCCCTGTGCTTAGACCCTCCCTGCGGTGTCCCGGCCGCTCTGCCCAGGCAGCCTCGGTCGCGGGCGCGTTCCGTCTGGTCTTCGCAGCCGCGCTCGGGCGGGACTGCCTCGCAGATACCTTCAAAACTCACCTGCCCTGTGCAAATTGCCCATGGAGCTGATTACCTGACTGCGGTCTTATTTTTAAAATTGATTCTATCATAAGCGCTTTTTTAGTGGCTTTCTTTTTAAATCTATGCTATCGCATCTCCCATGGTTTTATTCATTTTTATGCAGTTGAATTTCTCAAAATGTTTTCCCTTGATTTCCTCCATTATGGCCCCTGGCGTCTGCCGAGGGAATGTTGTGGAGTCCCCAGGTGGAGCAGTCTGTCACTACTGTGCACCCCTCCCCCCAAGCTGGGCACCACAGGGCGGGTGAGGAGGGGCCGAGGGTGGGGGTGCTCCTGCTCCTGAGAGCCTCAAGCGTGGCTGGGCTTCGAGGCAGGTGGGGCAGGGGGACAGGCCCGTGGGCAGGCGGTTGGGAAGAACAGGGTGAGCCCCTCTTCTAACAGGCTCTTCACTCCTGGGGCTCGGGAGGCTTTGCCAAGAAGCTGGGCGAGCAGCTCTCGCCACAGAGGAGGAACAGAAGGGGCTGGCGTGGCGGGACGAGCGCAGTGAGGACGCGGAAGTCCAGGACTGAGCAGGGAGCACCCAGAGGCCCGAGCGGGAGCGCGTGGGAAGGGCCCGTGTGGCCGGGCCAGGGGGCAGGTGAGAGCTTTTCTCCTCCACCCGGTGGGTTCCTCTTCTGCAGGCATTGGCGCCCCCACGGGCAGGCTCGGGGAGGCCCGACGCTCAGGGGCCAGATTCCTTGATGCCGTCGGCAGCTCCCGGCCACCATCTCCTTCCCGCCGCCTTTCTCCTTTCCTTGCTTTTGCAAGTGGACCCCGTAAAAGGAAGTCCTTACTGCTTCCACTGCGCAGAGCACCGCGGCCATCTTTACCAGCTCACGAGAGCATCCGAGTGACTATTGAGAACGGAAATCACGTGAGCTCACGTCCACGCCCAGCATGTGCAGCTTTTCAGGGTGCAAACCCCGGCGTGCACGCCGCGTGCAGGGGGCCTGGGTCGTGGAGCCCTCTGGGCCCCTGTCCATCACAGCAGGGAGTCTATGCGAGTGATGATACGGGGGAACCGTTCCTTGTGCTCTTCACAGAGCAAGATCGGAAAGAAACCACATTTTCTACTCAAACGATGGACCCACCTGCTGGTGCTGCCAGAGCCTCCGCCCCGCCGGCCACAGGTCTCCAGGGCCTCCTGCCAACATCCATATGGCCGAGGTGCTCCAACACCCACATGATAGAAACACCCACATAATGGGTATCATGGCCGAACACCCGGGGCGGGGAGTCCCATGCCAGCGACAGGTCACCTGCATGGCCGTCCTCGCCACATCTGAGAATGACTCTGAAGAGAACGTGAAGAACCAGCCCTTCTCCCCAACCAGGGCAACTGTGTGGCCCCTGGGAGACTCGTGCCTCCGTGTCCACGAGGGTGGGTGGCCTGGGGAGCCGGCCTCTGGCGCAGCGGCTTTCTTACAAGGCTTCCCTTTGAACTCACATCAGACTGTTTACATCACAGGAGTGTGCATGCGTGTTTATTGTAAAAACAGCCTTAAAATATGAAATAAAGCACAGACCCCCACCCCCACCCCCGCCCAGTGCCCGAGGGAGTCACCGTCAAAGACCTTCTGGACGGTCCTCCAGGCGGGGGACACCCGCGCTGGTGTCACGGATGCCTGCCAACATGGGCTGCTGTGGAGTCGCTCTGGAAGCGGCTTGGTCTCCTGCCCGCGCGGCCTGTCTGCGTGGACACGTGTCCTTCCACGTCTCGGTGTCCCTGTGGCCCATCCTTTCTGGGCTGGGGAGCCCGTCACGTGTGCAGGCACCCGGCCTGGGGCTCCCTGGGCCCAGCCTGTGCCCCTGCACATGCCCGCACACCCCAGCTGCCACCGGAGGAGGCAACCCAGAAATGCAGTTTCTGGGCCCCAGCCTCTCTGTTGGGGGGCTGAGAACACCCTCACTTTACCACACTGGGTGCTCAGACTTTTTGCCCAAACTGGACGTGTCCCGGCCACAGGCTGGATGCCCCTCCACGTTCGTCGGTCCCTGTGCTCCCATGGACGTGCTGGCTCAGGTGCTCCCCCATTTCCTAGCAGCCTCGGCAGCAGCTTGAAGTGCAGGGGACTTCCTCAGGGGCGTGGGCTGCGCCCCACTCGGGAATGTCTGCACGCGGACCCCCTCCAGCGCCAGGCCCGGCAAAGGCCGCTCTACTCTGGAGCCGTGTTCCGGGCTGGGGTGGCGGCTCTGAGTGCGTTTGTCAGGACAGCCACAGCACGCGTACCTGTATTTTTTAGAAAACCCGAAGGAGAGGGGGTTTGTGTGCCAACATTTACTCTTGACTTTCTCGCCTGCCGGAGACGGGACACACAGGAGGGCGACTCTGTTTCGCTGCTTTCAATAAAGGAAGCAGCGCGGACATTCAGCGCGTGTGGATGTAACAGGAAGACCCTGGCCGGGAAGTCCCACCATTTCTACCACGAGCGGCTTGTCCTCAGGTGCTCCCGGGGGACCGGAGAGCCGCACAGCGCAGGCACCTGGCCCGCTCCTGCCTCAGACCCCCGCTTGTGTTAGGCCTGTCCTCCCCTCATACCCTCCCGCACCCACAGTGCAGAGCAGTGAGGCTCCAGGTCCAGCCCTGCGCCCACAAGGACCTTTCCTGGGCCAGGGCAGGGGTGGGGGCGGACGGGAGGCCTGGCAGCGGCGCCTCCCCACCCCAGCAACCTCTGCCTTGGGGCCTCCCCCAGTGGCCTCCACGAGGGCCAGGCCTGCCTGGACGAAGCTGCCACGGAAGGCCTCCAGGCAAGCTCCTCAGACCATTTGGCCACATCCATAAATTAATTGAAAATGTGACCCTGTTTGCTGCCAGGTGGGGCTAATTAATTTCTGTAGCTACTGACGAGCAGGAAACACGCTGTTCACATCATTCCATCAACAATTAATTCCGGAGGCTCAGAGCCATTAGTTTCCTGGCATCCGCCATCCCAAACAGCGCTGGGAGGGGAGGATATTTCAGGCCTCCGGGAGACCCGCCCCGCCCCTGCAGACGGCTCATTAGGGCTGTTGAGCAGCCCTGAGGCAGGCCTGGCTGTTGCTCCCTCCCTTCCGGGTAGGGCCGCTGGAGCTCTGCGGCCTCCCTGGCAGGGAAGGCTCAGCCTCCTACTCACCCACCCGCTAATGAGCTCAGGCCCGCCTGGGGCTGCTCCCCAGGCTGTGCCTGGCCTCTGGCCCACCCCGCTCCCGCCCCTGCAGACCCAGTGCCCATCCAGAGCAGAGACCCGGCCCCAGGCGCTCCTCCTGCCGCCACCCCAGCCAGGTGCGGGCGGGCGGAGGAGTCCATGGGAAGGTGAGCTGCCCAGGTAGGGCCGTGGCCAGCTTCTAGCACAGATCTGCCCCACAGTAGGTGCTCGGTCAGCTCAGGGCAGGAGGAAGGGGGAGAGGGAAGGAGAAGGGCAGAGAGAGGGAACGCCCCAGGCTGAGATGCTTGGAGGTGCCCCTGGCTGGAGGGACCGTGCTCCCGGGACAGACATGGCGTTGAGTGTGGGTGTCCCTGCCACGGCCTGGGGAGCACAGGCTGAGGGGGGAACATGCAAAGGCCCTGGAGGTCACTAGCAGGACCAGTGACTGCCGGCCCAGATGGTCAGCGATCTCCTGGGGGCAGAGCTCGGTGTCCCGACCTTCTGTCCTCCACGCGCCTCACGCGCAGGGCAGGGGTAGGACGGTTCCAAGGTTGGGGAGGACCCAGGACTCCATGACCAGGCGCAGGGCAGGGCTTGCTATCAGGCCCCACATGCTGTTCCCGGCCACACAGGAGGTGCCGCGCTGCTGGGTCCCTCTGCCTTAGCCCAGTGGCTGGCACAGCAGCACCTGCGATTACATCTGCTGTCTGCTCAGGACGTCGTCGCCGCAGAGGCCTCGCTCGCGTGAGAGGAGGCCGAGCCAGCAAGCCACAGGGACAGGGCTCCAGAGCGTCCTGGGCCGCACATGGGCCACCAGCACGAGGCCGGGCTAGCATGGGCAGGGGCCGGCCCAGCGCCTTAGCCAGAGGGGTGCCCTCTGTGGCACGTGGCCCTGGAACCGCCCCGCTGGCTCTTGCCCCAGTGCAGACGGGCTGGGATGCCAGAGCGAGCATGGCAAGGAGCTGCCTGCAGGGAGCCAGACTCGTCCAGCCTCGAGCGCGTTCTGTCTGAGACTTGGGTGAGACGGGCATGGGCAGCTGGCCGTGGGCTCTGAGCACCACCTCCCCAGGCACCAGTGGGTCTCCGGGCCCAGAGACCAAGGGGGTTGAGAGGCCGCAGGTCCCCAGCTGCCCCGAGCCCACCCACTGGCGGCAGAGCACCCCCCCAGGACCTCCTACGGCCGCGTCCAGGGACAAGGAGGGACAGACGAGGGTTGCTTTTGTGACCTCCGGCCTTGGCCGCCCTACCTCCGCGGCCTCCACCCCGCACGTCCGCTTCTGCTCCCCACGCGTCCCCCCACGCCCACCCTCACGCTGTTCACACTGCCCTGTTCGTTTATCCTGCAACATCTGGCTGTTTAGTTAAGAGGGACCCGGGGCTGCTGGCCGTGGGCGTGCAGGGCCCCAGCCCTGGGCTTGGAGGGAGCACCCGCGGCCCCGGGCGGCTCACACCGGGCAGCAGGGAGGCCTCTGCTTGGGCGCTGACCTTCTCCAGACACTAAATCATAATCCTCATGTTTCACGTTCTGGCCATGATTCCCACATCCCGCTGTGACGCGGGGGAGATGGCCAGTGCGGCCCCTGCTTGGGCTGGTACGTCCCTGCTGGCCTTGCCCGCAGCTGCGGGTGCCGGCGCGGCCTGCCTTGGCCGGGGTGGACACGCGAAGGGGCCTTGATCCCTCCCCTCCCTCTTGCTCCCCGCCCCGCCAGGCCCCGGCCCCGCTGGACGGCCACTCACGGTGTCCCGGCCGCTGCCTGGGCGCCCCCCACTCACTAGAGGAGCAGGAAGGCGACAGTTTCTTTTCAGGCGGAGAAGCGCTTCACGTTTTGTTGCTGTTGTGATTTTTACAATAACTTCATTGAGATTTACATGCCCTGGACTGACCGCCCCAACACAGTCCACGCTGCAGGCGCAGGCACGGAACCGCGCAGCTGGAGCCGGCAGTCATCCTAGAAATTTCCTGTTTCCCCCTCAAAAGAGCCCCTCCGTGGCAGCCCGAGGTCCTCCTCCCCTCGCCCTGGTGCCCGGTGCCCGCCACCCGTGCTCTGGCCCGCCCTGCCCCTCTGGCCGTGTCCCCCGGGCGACTGCCCCTGGGCCTGGCTTCTGTCGCCTCCTGGCTGTGACATCCGGCGAACGGCTGACTCAGGGGCCGGCCTGGGGCGCCGCTCGGGCCGGGCCACAGCGCCTGTGAGCCCGGCTCAGTGTGCATGGGCGCCCAAGGCCGGGGCTCGCCTGGCTGAGGCCAAGTCCTGAGGAGCGGGCCGAGGGCCGCCCGGGGCAGCTCGGTGAGCTGCCGGCATCGGGTTTGTTTAGGAAAGAAAAACCCAAACGTTCCACTCCCCATTGTCCGGACACCCGGTCAGGCCAGGCCGCCGGCTGGGCCAGGGGACGGCTCCGCTCGCCCTCGCCTGTCGCCTGGGCGGTCTCACGCCCGAGGAGTTTGCACACTGGAGCACACGCACCGCGGAGACGCTTTTTACTGGACAAAAACACCTTTGGTGCTAAGGGGTCGAGAAAGGAAAGTACGGGAGGGGGGGTCACCCGCGGAGGGAAGGGGCGGCGGGACGAGGGAGGGGGTGGGGCAGCCGGGGGGGTGGTCAGGGCCTGGACCACACAGGTGTGATGAGAGCACCTGCTGGCAGACCAGCCCCGGGGGAGGCGGCACTGGGGGCACCCAGGCTGCCAGATCGCAGCGCGGGGCTCCGCGCGCCCGCCGGGAAGGGGAGCGGCCCTCCGCGCCCGCTGCTGTCTGGGAGGCGCTCCCTGCCCCACGGAAGGGGCCAGGGCCTCTCACCGCCGCCC
Source organism: Talpa occidentalis (assembly GCF_014898055.3). Taxonomy (NCBI): domain Eukaryota; kingdom Metazoa; phylum Chordata; class Mammalia; order Eulipotyphla; family Talpidae; genus Talpa; species Talpa occidentalis. The sequence continues at coordinate 1,669,115 of NW_023601433.1, forward strand.
CAGCTTGTCTGCACATCTGGTCCTCCTTCGCCTGATGAATTGCCTGACACATCCCTGCTCCTGCAGCTCTCTCTCCAGAAGACAACATTTGGTTCTAGTCATGGAGGAAGCCTGGGCTGCGCTGATTTAAGGCCATAAAGGAATGTGGCAGCAAATTTAAAGCTTCCCTATCTACCGACGCTCAGGCCTGGAGGCCCGGCCCCTGGCCCGGCAGCGTCATCGGCCTTCTCCGTGGTTCAGGGAGCAGCTGTGGCGAGGTCTTTCTAGAAACGGCCAAACTGGAGTCAGTCCTGATTTTCTCTGTCGCCAGATGTGCAGCTCGGAGCCGTGATGTCGCGGACCATCAGGTCAGCGTGACCGCCTGAGCCGTCAGAGGCCTTTCCCCTTTCTCACTTAATGCTGCGGCGCTCGCGGCAGCTGCTGCGGAGACGGCGCCCACACCCTGTCCCGCTGCCTTAAGATAAAGGAACATGCCCGTCAGAGCCCGCTCTTCAGCCTCTCCAGAAGCCTTGCATGTTTCAGCCAGTGGGAGGCGGGAGTCCAGGGGTAGGTAGCTATTCCTTCTGCAATTCAAAAGCATAAATTAGGATAATTGTTATTCAGAAAATAGTTACAGGGGAGATGTACTGATAAGTCTGAGCTCTAATTAAGCAGTTTCTCTTTCAGCTCACGCTTTCATTTAACTCCAGACTTTTCTCTTGCCCGTCAACACCGACTGCCTCATCCTCAGGTCCTCATCTCCAGGTCCCGCGTGCTGTCTCTGCACCTGGGTTTACAGCTTGGGTTTCAGCCTTTGGTGAGGAATAAAAGACGCCTCTTTGCATCGAAACAAACGAGGACTTTCAGAAAAGCCCTGGGCAGAGATTTTGCTTGTTTCCTCCCGGGGGCCCCTCGCTCGTCTGGAGGTGCGACAGCCGAGCTGACGACCTTACCCACACACCCAGGCTCTGGTCCCGGGGCCCCCCAGGCACCTCACTGTCCTGTTGGAAATTCTGGAGGCTTTTCCTCCTTCCCTGGCCCACTGCACACCCAGACAATCGCTGGGTCCTGCAACCAAGGCTGGGAACATTCTAGAACACTTCCCCTCTTGACTGAGCCTTCAAACCTGGCAGTGCAGCACGGGAGCGCCGTGCACTGGAGAGCCCCAGCTCCTGGATCCGCGTGTCCAGGTGGTGGCTGTCGACTTTGCAGCTGGGCGGCTGGGGAGAGGAAGAGCTTCAGGAGCCAGGGGAAGCGGGGGGGAAGCGTGTTCCCGCAGCGAGGCCCAGCGGCAAGAAGTGTGGGTGGGTGGGTGGGGGGGACGGGAAGAGTGGCAAGCACGCTAGGGGGCAAGGACGGAGGCTGGAGGGCCTGGGGTGCAGGCCCCTGGGCGGTGCCCTTTGGGCAGATGTGGAGGCCTGAGGGGTCCTGGGCCTCCGTTGCAGTGTCTGCTGGGAGCAGGGCCAGGAGCTGGACTGAGAGTAGCTCTCGGGAAAGGGCCGGATGGGGATGAGGAGGGTGCCGTGGCGGACCCCACTTCCACAGGGGTGAGTGAGGGGACTGAGCCCTCGGAGCAGTGGGGGCCCCTATGCGCCTCATGCCCAGCACAGGACAGGAGACCCTCGAACACTTTCTGAACAGACGGACGTGCGGGCCTGGCCAGGAAGGCGAGGGTCCGGGTGGGGCTGCAGGACGCGGCTGGAACCCCTGTGTGGCCGGTGAGGGCAGAGGCGTAGACAGCCGTGTAGACACCGGGAACCTCTGGGAAGTCAGAGCGATGGGCTGGCCGCTGGCTCGAGGCTGAGTGGGGTTTGCTTCGAGGGTGGAGGGGTGGCGCTGAGCCCCCGCTGCCCCAGGAGGTGACGCCTTGCCCTGTTCTCAGCACCTGAGCCGCACCCAGCTTCCCGGCCGCCCCCCGCCCCCCCAGCTCAAAGCGTCACTCTCAGTTCCTTTTTTCTTTTTTTTTTTAAAAGATTTATTTATTTATTTATACAAGCACTGGGTACAGTCAGAAGCGCGGGAGGGTGAGAGAATTCACCAGAGCCAGAGCGGGGAGCAGAGCAGGCAGAAGGACCGAAGTACACTGCTGAGGGGAGCAGCGGGCGGCAGGAGAGGTCTGCGCGCCATGTGGGACCCTCGCTGGCGGCCGGGGATCGAACCGGCGCTGCAGAGGCTGTGGGCAGCCTCGCAGCCCAGCGCTCAAGCACTGAGCCACCAGGGGAGGCCCAACCCTCAGCTCCTCTTTGTGGGAGACCCCCCCTTCGGGCTCACTGTGCTTAAATCTGCAGGCTCCGCTCCCTGGCCAGGGCCTCCACCCAATGTGGTCTGGCATGGGGTTCCCACTGAGAGGCAGCCTGCACCGCTGCACAGCTCCCCGACGCCCGCCTGTGTCACCCCTGTGCCACCAAGGAGGCCTCCTTCACGTCGTTTGTAACGGCAGCTAAGTGCTCCTGTCTCAGGTCTGCCCCGAGGACTCAGCAGCCCTGTTGGACACCAGCTGGCTTCCCACTGGGCCCCACGAGAAGCTGGGGCAGCTCTGGAGCCCCTCCCAGAGGCACTGATGGGTGGGGTTGCACGCTGGTGAGAGCTAGTGCTGCCAGGATGCTGCCTTCCAGACTCCTGCTGCCGCCACAGCCAGGCTCTGCCAGCACAAGTGCCACAGAGGGGTGCCAGCCCCAGGGTTCCAGAGTCTGCAGCAGTTACAAGGCGCTCAGCCGCCTGGGGGCGAGTCCACCTGCTCCCCCTTACTGTGTCCTCCCTGCCAGGAACCAGGGCTTCACGCAGCTCTGGAACATTTCAGATTGTGAGATTATTTCAGGAAAAGAAATCATCTGTTAATATCACAAAGAGCAGCGCAGATTTCCAGGTGCAGCTAGACCTACAGAGCTGCGCACTTCGGGGTGGCGCTGGACCCCTGGGGGTGAGGGAGGCTCAGGCCTTTGTGCTGCTGGCCATGGGGCCATCACTGCAACCTTGAACACAGGAGGCGCTGGGGGCGTGGGCACTGGGGGCGTGGGTGCGGGGCTGGACTGAGAGTAGCTCTGGGGAAGAGCCGGATGGGCACCGGGGCTGTGGTGCGGGCATGCGTGAGTGGGATCACCTGGGCCGGGGGCGGGGTTAGAAGGCGGCTACTGCAGAGCGGCTCCAGGAGGACACCAGAGAGCCGGAGGCGGAAGAATAAGGACTCCCGGGGGTGTGGGCCAGGGCCCAGGAGCCCGCCTCACTGGCCTGTGGGGGTGCGGGTGCCGTGGACACAGCTCTCAGGCTGCAGCACCTGGTTGGAGAGGTAAGAGGCTTCTCGGGGGGACGCTGCGGCTCAGCCCTCTCAATGAAACGATTCGTGAGAGCGAGAACACCTCCCAAGTCACTTCAAATCGGGCCCGTCTGTGTCTGGGAAGCAAGGGACGTGGGACAAAATCAAAGGGTCCGGGAGGTAAGGAAAGTCCTCAGATCTTGCCAGGAAACCCTGCCAGTCAGGGGAGGGACAAGGGTCAAGGCCCGGTCCCGGACCTGCAGCCCTGGAGCGGGCTGGGGTGGGCTTGCAGCATGGGGGCGTGGCCTGGGGCTCAGGGCTCCCCCCGCCCCGGCGGGCATTGGGCCAAGCCTCTGTGGGCCTGGCAGCAGGGCCTGGCAGCGCGGCCGGAGCATCTCGGTGAGGAGGAAGGGGCTGGGGACGGCCCCAGGTGGACTCGATTTTCTCTACAGAAATCAGGCGAGGTCTCGCGCGGGCGGGAGGGCGAAGGCAGGATGGGAACCACGGAAGACGCCGCTTTGAAGTTTTCAGCCTCAAATGTGCTGCCCGGGGGTGGCCGGGGCTAGGTCACGGCGATCTGTTTTCTTGCTCAGCAGAAGGGATGGGCCCGCGAAGGAGAGAATTCCGGGTATGTGTTGGTTGTCGTGAACTAAAGCCTGATGATTTAGCTCTTGCTCTTAAAATGGGCAAAGTATTCCAAAGTCGTGAACTTTACGTGATTTCGTTTTGCATCTGGGAAAGTGCACACACCGTGGCGTGTGAAGAGTTGCCTGTATTTCACCCAGCGACGCCCTCGCACCCCTGCTCCTGCCCGGAAGGAGCCTCGGGGCCCCAGCAGCCGTGCCCCTCCGGGGGACCCACCACGTCTGGGTGTCTAGCAGCGGAAGTCAGGTTTGCTGTAAACGAGGCGCTTCATGGCTGTTCCCAAGTCATTTATTTACTTTTCAAATGAGGTAGGGCGGGTGCGTGGGGGTCCGTGCTAGTGTGTACATGTGTGCTAGTGTGAACAGAGGAACTAGTGTGCACAGATGCTTTGTATCTGCACCGTGTGTGCAGTGCACACTAATGTGTACATGCGAGCAAGATGGATACCAGCACGTGCACACACCCACACACATGCCAGCACACACAATGCATGTATGCTTGCACACATGTGTGTACTAGTACACACATGCATGGCCAGTGTATGCGCATGAGCTTATTGCTAGCACTGCACACGTGTGTCCCGGTGTGTACTAGTGCATGTGTGTACTAGTGCACCCATGGCCCCCAGCGTGGGCAGAGGGGATGGGACCTTGGTCAGGAGTAGGACCGGCCACAGGCTCCTGAGCTGGGTTTGCAGCCTGGACTCTGGTGGGGCCACAGCAAGGCCCCGCTGACCATGGAGACATGAGGGTCACACAGGGCATGGGGTGAGCCCGGCCCCCACGCTCACCGGCAAACCTACAGGCGGGGAAGCCCTTGTGGACTCGGGGGTGGGGGAGACTGTGGCTGCTCGCCCGACACCTGCTTTTCCCCAAACCATGTGACCCTCCACGGTGCCCTGCCCACAGGACTCGTTATGTCCGCTGGCCCCAGGCCAATGTGGTGTCCAGCGCCGGCTGTAAGCCAGAGCCTGTGGCCAGCAGCCAAGTGTGTGGACATCCTGATTCTCCCCGATCTGGGCAATGGCCAGGGCCACGGCCACCCAGGTGCCAGGGCGCCCATCTCTCCTGCGCCCAGGCCCCACCTCTGCACAGGTGGCCACCAGGCCTGTGCTTCCACGTGCAGGCACTTTTAACTCTCAGGATAAGATGTGGGGTCAGATCCTGCTCCCAATGAGGCCAGGTGCGGGCAGGAAGGTCAGATTCTGCAGTTGGTCAGCGGGGCTGCTGCGGTTCCAGGGAGAGGACGAAGCCCCTCAGAAAGGAGGGCCTGGGCCTCTGCAGTCCCGTGGGCTGGGCATCCTTGAGCCACACAGGCCTGTGGACGACGGCCCCTGTGCGTGCCGAGCCACAGAGCCCAGCCCTCCTGTTCCCACCGTGTGGCCAGCTGCTCCCCCAGGAGCCGGCCGGAGGTGTGGACTCTCAGGCCCTCGTGGACCTGGGGAGCCGGAACCTGCACTGGCACCAGACCCCAGGCCCCCAGCATGCCCAGCAGCGCCTATAGAGCAGAGGATCCGGCCATCTGAGGGCGCACACCGCCCCCTGCAGGCCAGAACGCATACTGCGCCCCACAAGCTGCCCTGCGGGGTGGGCACCGGCTGCCAAGGGCGTCGCAGCCACCCTGGCACGCGTCAGGAGATCCTACTCTTCAAAGGAACGAACGCCTCCCTGTGCCTTGGGGTTTCTCTGGGGTGACCCAGTGACCTATGAGCCCATCCCTATTACTGCCGAGGCTGGGTCCACGTCTGTAGTCACCCAGCACATCTTGGGGGGGCATGTCCCCCAAGGGGGCGAGGGGACAAGGGGTGTGGCCACGGCTTTTCTCCCACTTGCTGCTGGATGCAGGGACAGAGCCAAGCCTGCGGACAGCAGGGTTGGGTCAGGCTCCCGCCCTGAGGCCCCAGGTGGCTGTGCCGGGAGCTGTGTCCTTGGCACCCAGCGAGCTCCAGTGTCATGCACACGAGCGGCGGTGACAAGACGGACGTGCTGTGTGTGCTCAGAAAACAGACCCAGCAAACGACGTTGCCAGCCGCTGTCTAGCTCCTGCCTCCCAAGGCTCACCTCGGCCCCTGCTCAGAAGCGCCACGAGGTGGCAGCAGCAGTTCACAAAGGCCCATCCACTGCTCGCCGAGTCCTCCCCCACTGCCCAGCGTCCTCCCACATGGCCCAATCCTCCCCCACCACCCAGAGTCCTCCCCCAGCTGCGTGTGAAGACTAGACCCTGACGTGATTAGAACGGGGCAGACCCCGGTGGCTGCTCCCTCCTCGCGGGACGCCAGCTGCCCGGACAGGAGGGCAGGATCCCCCTGACTCCAAACGCGAACTCCTCCTGACGTTTTGAGCGTCCAAATTTTGTGTTACTGGGTCAGGGCAAACACACACTTCTGAAAACCTTTGGAATGTAAAAGGATTTCCCTGTCTCCACTCTCTGCCCGTGAGCAAGGCCGCCCCCCACTGTCCAGCTGAAGCTTTGTCTGCTCTGCAGACGAAGGACGCCGGCCCGCTGGCCCCGCGGGCAGCTGGGGGCAAAGCAGTGTCTCAGGCCAAGGGGGCCGGTGCCCTGCTCCCTGCAGCCCTGACCCCCCGTGACCCCTCAGGGAGGTGGGCAGTGATGCCTGGCACAGGGGTGGGGGGGCGGATGGCCAGTCAGCAGGTGGCGTGTCCTGGGCAGGCTGTGTCTGGCCGTGCTCCTAGGGCCCTCATGGGTCTCCTGCCACGTGTCCTGCACGTTTCCACGTGGCCTTGTGGAGGGTGCGTGATACCCGAAGGCCCTGGGGTGGAGCCGCCCCCGGACCTGAACCTCATGGGGTCTCATGGAGCAGCTCTGGGCACAGCTGGCAGAGCAGGCCGGATGGAGGCAGCCGGGGCCGCGGGACACGCGGACCTGCAGAGAGCAGTGTGGGCACTGCACGCTTGGGGCGTCCGAGGGAGCACTGCCTGGGCAGGCCAAGCTGGCGCAGGGACGTCCACTGTAGAAGGCCCAGCCGGCTGCCTCACTGGAGAGGGGGACGCGGGGAGGGGCAGGGTGCGGGACAGCAGGCTCCCAGGACCTGATTCCCAGCAACATGGGGGCACCGATGCCCCCGCCCTGCCCTGCCCCAGGCTCCTGAGCCACCTCGAGACCCTCAGCCTGCAGCCCTGCTCTCACGATGCTACCTGCCCCGTCCCGGGGACCCCTGCCCACTGCCGGAGAGGGGCTCCCCTGTCTGCAGACAGGAGCCTCAGCCTGCTCCCCGATGGACACAGCAAGAGTCACCCGGATCCGTCACGGGCGGAATCGGCGTGTCCAGCAACCATGGAGGGGACGCAAGTCTTAGTTATTAGACGCCCCTTCTCAAGGGGCACGGAGCAGGGCTGGTTTAGGGAGGTTCCTGCGGGCCTGGGCCATTCCATGGCCACCGGATGCAGGCTGAGGGAAGGTGGGCACCACCCGGGCAGGCCTGGACTCGTATTGACCCCAGCCCTGGCGGAAAATGGCCTCCTTGGTCTAGGAGTCCTGGCGTGGGACTGGCTAGCGGGGAGACTGCACTGGCCGGTTGGCGGCCCTTCTGACCGCTGTCCTGCCAGTGCCCCATCTGGCTGGCTTGGCCATGCCCAGGTCAGTCAAGCAGCCCAGATCAGACCAAGTCACCCTCAGAGTGGCTGCCCCATCTGCTCCGAGAAGGCCACACATTTCACTCCTGTCTTAACCTCCCCCGCCCCCAGCGCTCCTAGGCCCAGTCGGGGACAGGGCCGGGCAGCGTGGACAGGTTCTGCTCCAATGTTCTGCAGAAAGGCAGGGCCCGCAGCGTGGAGGCCAGGGACGGGCCTGGACAGGAGTGTCCCGGGCAAGCCCGGCTCTCGTGGCCCCCTCTGGGGTCTGGTAACTCCCAGACTGAGGGGCCTCTCTTTTGGGTGGAGGCTGAAGGAGGAAGATGTGAGCCCGGCTACCCCGGGGAGGTGCTGGGAGTCCCTGGGGCCTACAGGGGCAGCTTCAGCCAGGAGGCTGCCATGGGGGGGCCTGGGGCAGCGCTCTGCTGCCAAGGACCCCACAGCTCTCCAGGGCGCCCGATGCGGCACCCGTGGAGGCCCCTGGAGGAGGGCGGTGGCGCTTCCTGCGGCTGACAGTGGGCGCGCGCTCCTGGGCCCACCCCCAGGTGACCACCCCAGAGCCCCTCTGCGTCCCGAACCCCGCGCGGGCTCCTGACAGGCAGGCCCAGCCGGAACGCCCCCAGGCCTGCGGCCGAGCCCAGCTCCAGCGGAGAGCGACGTCGCCAGCCCGAGGCGCAGGTGCGCCCGCCCCGCGCAGGTGCCCGCGCTGCCCGCCCCGCGCGACGCCCCGAGCCGGTCTCCGCCCGCGGCGCGGCCCTGCCCCCCCGCCGGCCCCCCCAGCCCCCCCCGCGGGCGCGGGGTCCACGCAACAATGGGCGTGGGCGCAGCGCGCTCCCGGGCGGCCAATGGGCGGCCGCGGGGCCGGGCCGGGCGGCGCGCGAGGTGACAGCCGGGCGGGCGGAGGGGCGCACGGGGAGGCCGAGGCCGTCCCAGCGCCGCCCGCGCCCGCGCCCGCCCGTCGCCGCGATGTCGGTGGCGGGGCTGAAGAAGCAGTTCCACAAGGCCAGCCAGGTAGCGCGGGCCCCGGCCGGGCGGGACGCGGCGGCCTCGACCCGGCCCCTTCCCGCCCCCTTCCCGCCCCCTCGCCCGGGCGGCGCCGCGCGGGGACCTGGCGCGGGGAGGGGCGCGGGGACCGCGGCGCCCGCAGGGCCCCCCCTCCGCCCTCCCGTGTCCACCCCCCGCCGCGCCACGGGCCCGGGATGCCCCGTCCTCGGCGCCCCCAAATGCACCCGCGCGCCGAGCCCCACGCCAGGGCCGGCTCCCCAGGGTGCGCGCGCTGGCGCCGGGCTCCTGCGCCCCAGAAGCGGGTCTGGGGGGAGACACGGCCGGCTGCGGCGTAAACAAACGGTGGCGCGCCCGGCTCAGGGCCCCGCAGGGCCGGGGGAGCCTTGCGGAGGAGGCCTGTGAGGAATTAGACCAAGGAGGCATTGTGGTTGGGGGTGCGGGTGTGGAGCTGGGCGCAGAGGAAAAGGGGGAGTAGAATTGGGATGTGTGGGGTAACGACAGGCGGGTTTGTGTTCCTGGAGCGCAGTCTCCCCTGCCAGCTCCTCCTCGTGCAGCTCCCCACGCTGCACCCCGTGTCCCGGCTCCCTTCCTCTGCAGAGCCCCCCAGGTTGCTTAAAAACAGGGCGATGGATGTAATTTGGAAGCCACATTTGGGGTGAGTTTCGTCCTGCTTCTCCCACGAACACGCGCTCCGGAGAGCAGATGGAAGGAGAGGCCGCCAGGGGACTCTGCCTCAGGCCTGGTGTCCCTCACTGACCCTGGAGAAACCGGGGCACCGGCTCCCAGCCTGGGCAGGGGTGAACAGTGGAGTTATTGAGGGCGACGAGGAGCCGGGAGGTGCAGCCGCCCCGCTGCACCTGACAGTCCTCTGGGACCACGGGACATCAGAAGTGACCGGCCCTGGGGCGGTGTGTGCCCCGACCTGTGGCTCCTGGGGAGGCCAAGGCTGGAGCCACAGGTGACTTGGGATTTCCAGCACGAATGGAGGTTTTAAAATATCAGAGAAAGGCAAGGGAGAAAGCATTGAGCGGGCCACGCAGACCAGGGGGCCAGAGCGCTGAGGGACGAGGGGTAGCCTGCTCTTGGATGAGTAGGAAGCGTCATAAAGGCTTGTGGAATAAATGAGACTTTGGGGAGCCCCGGCAGGAAAGAAGTGGTAGTGTGCAGGACAGAGGGGGTGTCCTGGAACTCAGCGAGGGTGCTGTGAGGGACAGGCTGGGCCGGGCAGGCAGGGGCCAGGGGACCGGAGCCCCCGGGGGGCTGTGCTGGCTGCGCCGGTGACCTCAGCGCTGTCGGGAGCCGTGGCCAGCTCGGCCCGTGGGCGCACGTCTCGGCGGCGACGCACCCTTGCTGCTGCCACCTAGCCCTGAGCACCAGCCCGAGGGGACGCAGGACCTCAGGGGGGCGACTGCTTTGGGGAAATGGGGTGCCGGGCCGAGGCCTCTGGTCCGTCCGCCATTGCCCACCAGCGGGAGGCGAGCAGAGGCTCCGGGTCGTCGGCCTATTTTTTTGCCTGAACTGAAATCACTGAGACTGTGCGAGGAAAGCCCTCACAGGCTCCGTCTGGGCTTTGTGGTCCCAGGGCCCGTCAGATACGTTTTTCTCTCTCCTAGGAGTCTTTCTAAGAAATTTTGCAACGAAACAGACTTGGTGGAGGAGTTAGGCGGGCTGATGTAACACGAGGGCAGGGTAGTGAAAAACGCCAGCTGTTCTCCTGCCACGACGTCTGGACAGCAGGTTTCGAGCCTTGCGTGCAGGCCCGGGCAGGGGAGGGCGTCCATGGATGCCAGCGGCGTGCTGACTCCGGCCCGGTGCCTGGCATGCTCTGGCCTCAGGTGCCGCCGCCGCCCGGGGGTCTGCTGGCGGCCTGCGGCTGGGGGCCGGCAACACCGTGGGTGTACACGCCCCTGAGCTGGGCGCACTTGCGGGGTGAATTGTACCGGACGTGGGTTACCTGGATCCACGCAGCTCCCGGCCCCCCCGTTCCTGAGGAACTCCCGGGAGCAGTCAGGGGAAGACAGGAGACCCAACGGGCACCTTTCACCAGCCGCGGGGGCAGGCCCAGCTGCCGGGGGGCTCTCAGGGACAGGCAGCACAACCGGTGGCCAGTTCCGGAGCCGGCCCTTCCTCCTGCCGCCTTCCCTGTCGCCTGGAGACCGCCCCCTTGCGCGCAGAGGACAGGCAGCCGCGGCTCGGCCCGCTCGGCACCTCAGCGCAGGAAGGAGCAGGCGCGACGCCCCCCCCAGCACCCAGTGACTCCTTCCTGGCGCTTGGGACCAGGCTCGCAGCTCATGCCAGATCCTTTTCTCAAAAGGATATTTTAATCAAGTGTCTTTCTCTGCACAGCGGCTCATTGGGGGTGCAGCTCGGGCTGCTGCTGGGTGACCCCGGGAGCTGAGGTGGCCACACGGGCCTGGCCAGTGGCCCGTGGCTGTAAATGGCCACCTCTGCGACCCAATGCCTGTGCTGCGTCGTGGCGCGGGGACGCCCGCCCGCCCTCTGCTGCCCCCTTCCCGCTGGACATCCAGGCCCCCCAGGAAGTCTCGGGACAGCCGCCATCTCCTCCTCCCCTGCTGAGAGCAGCCCCGGCGACCCCGGACTTCGTGTCACGTTTGCTTCGTTTTGCCCCGGGGTGGGGGGCCTTTCCCCTCCAGCCTGTGACGCGGCTCCAGGGAGGGGCTGGTGACTGCAGCAGTCCCGAGGGGCCAGGTGGAGGCCACGGCCTTGGGCCGTCCTGGGAGCAGAAGTGGAACTTGCCGGGAGGGGCCCTCACCCCGCGGGGCTCGAGGAGCTCTGGGCAGTGTTCCCGCGTTCCCGCGCCACTACCTCCTTCGGGAGGAAACTGCTTAAACGGCTTCTCTCCGCGGCCTCTGGAGGATGGCTGCCCCTGCTCCCCTGGTGGCGACCGAGCCTGCCAGCGAATGCTCCGGGGCGCCCCGACGCACGTGTGCGCGGCAGGGCTGCCGTCTCCCCACACACCTGCTCACACCTGCACACACCTGCCCAGGGCCTGGCGGGCCCCTGAGCCCCGGTGATGACCGCCTTCCCCGAGCACCCGCGTCCTCCAGCAGCCTGTCCTGCTGCTCCAGCCTCCCGGGGACGCAGAGCCCACTCCCGGGTCCTCGCGGCTCCTCTTTCCCTTCTTGACCCGCCGCTCCTGCCTCCGCCGCGAGGCCTGGGCACGCGCACGTTGGCGGTGCCGGCTCTGCCATCCTGGCGTCGCTTGTCCTGCGTCTCAGGCCCTGCCAGATGTCACCAGCAGCCTCTCCCAGGGCTTGTCAGGGCACAGGTGGGCAGTGGCCGCTGGCCGTCCCTCCTAGGGCTCCGAGCTCCCTGGGCCCTGAGCTCTGGCCCTTGATGGCGCAGGGACCGGGCCATGCGGCCACATAAATTTTGCTCTTGCTGCGCGGCTTGGTCTGTCCCTCTCTGACGCCTGCTTTGTCTCGAGCTTTGGCTTTTATAAGTTAGGTGGGCGCAAGCAGCAGCCAGGCGCCGCAGGTTGGGGGGCAGGACGGGCGACGCTAAAGACAGACCACCCGGCTGACGGTGGTTCTCCCCGTTCTGCTGAGGACAGACTTCAGGGTGGGGCGGGGAGCGGGAACGGCCAGGGCTGGTTGAAGGCAGGACACGTCACGCAGAAACCCGGCCCCGGGAACCCAGGTGATGTCATGACCTGATGTCACTTCAAGTAAGAAAAGGAAAGGCTTGAGATTTGTTAGACAGGAAAAAAAAAAAAAGAATTTGAAAACAGGGGAGGCAGGGACCTGGCAGGAAGGCCGCGGTGGGGCGAGGGTGGCTCTGGCTCCCTCTGCAGCCTCTGTGCCGCCGCCTGGTCTCGAGAGCTGCTGGCTGCCCGGTGGTGCTGAGTGGGGCTGTGGCGCGGTCAGATCCAGCTTTGCTGGTCTGACAGTGTTGGCTCCTGTTAAATTTAAGAACTGTATTTGGATTTTTTTTTTTTACAGATTTCTTTATTTATGCATACAACAGCTGGGGTACAGGCCAGAGGTGTGGGGGGTGAGAGGATTCACCAGAGACAGAGGGGGGAACAGAACAGGCAGATTGACTGAAATACATTGCTGAGGGGAGCAGCGGGGAGACAGGAGAGGTCTGCTGCGCCATGTGGGTAGCTCCCTGGCTGGCAGGGGATCACACTCATTCTGCAGAGGCTGCGGACAGCTTCATAGGTTGCGTCTTAACCCCTTGCACCACCAGGGAGGCCCTAAATTTTTTTTTTAAGATTGATTTATTTATGCAAGAACTGGGGTACAGACCAGAGGTGTGGGAGGGTGAGAGGATTCACCAGAGACAGAGTGGGGAGTGGAACAGGCAGATTGACTGAAATACACTGCTGAGGGGAGCAGCGGGTGAGACAGGAGAGGTCTGCTGCGCCATGTGGGTATCTCCCCAGTCGGCCGGGAATCGAACCCGCACTGCAGAGGCTGCGGACAGCTTCACAGCGCTGTGCTCAGCCCACTGCGCCACCGGGGAGGCCCCATATTTGAAATTTTGAAAAGATGATTCATGTTTCTAGAGAAGAAAGAGGGCAAAGTTCTTCTGGGAACGTGCTGGCTTTCATCATGCCTCCAGGTCTGGATAGCCCAGGGTTGAGTGGAAGCTGACCCGTTTCTGTTCTCGGAGGAGTTTGCAGCCTCTCTGGAGAAGCCCCCCTCCCCCGCCCCGCCACGTGCTTCAGTCTCACAAAACCTAGTCTAGATCAGACCCTGCGTAAAGCTCAACCCCAGAGTGACCACACTCATCTGGCCGCAGCTTCTCTGCGTGTCTCTGAGGCTCCAGGCCACGCGCTCCCGGAGGCCTGAGCTGGTCAGCCCTGGTGTGAGGGCGGGTGGGCGAGGTGGGGCTGTACTCATGGGCAGCACAGAGCGCTCTTTGTGGGGCTGCCGGTGGCCGTCACAGCAGGGTGCCCGCGCTGTAGCACAGCCCTGCCTGGCGCGGGGCGCCCCGTCCCGCCCAGAGATGCAGAATCCTCCACATATGAATAAAACAGCCTTGTGCCTGGAAGAGAAAAGTGCCTCATTGTCAGGAAGCCACGTGCGTACTGGCCCAGCTCATGGCTACTGCGTCGTGTCTTCAGGGGCAGCTCGCGTGGCGCACACGCGTTTGGGCCCTGATGCCTCCTCTGGGGCACGAGGTGACACCGGCTTTGTCCTTTGGTTGTTACAGTAAAGATGTCCTGTCTGCCTCGGCTGCCTCCATCGTGGACTGCTGTGCAAGAGTTTTTACTTAAAAAAACTTGATTTTTAACTTAAGAAAACTCAGTTTTTGTATGGTCTCCTGTCCCATATGGGAGTTGCAGCAGCTTATAAGGAGTTTAAAAAGTAAAATGTAAATAAGAATAATGACCCATGGTCAGGAAATATATAACATCGTGGTGAAGTCAAGGCTTGTGGAGGTTTGTGTGGCACATTCACATGTGAATATGCTCCGGAAAAGATCTCCAGAGTCACCGCTATTGTCAGATTTCATGTCGAGCTCCCTGGCGGCCAGGGTGAAAAGAGGAAGGAATCAGTAACCCTTTCTCTGCCTGCATACAAGGCGGGAGGCGTGCCCACTCCTCTTTTGGCGTTGCACCTCCCCGCAGCAAGCTGGCTGCAGGGGATAGCTGAGGAAGTGGTGCTGTGGCCTCTGTACCCAGTGCCTGGGCTGGGCCTCCTCCCGGGAGCTGCCTGGGGGCCCTGGTACCTGGCATCCACCCACAGACTCCAGCTCCACCTTGTGAGCTTCTGGCCTCCCTGGGAGTGTTCCTGGCCCTCAGCAAGGTGACAACTATCAGGGTAGATACAGGGATGAGTTTCTATCAAGTCTGATTCTGCTTGATCACAGAGATTCCTTCTTCCTTTAATGTCAATCTTCAAAGGCCTTTATTAAAACGAAACCAGGGCCTCCCCGGTGGCGCAGGCTGTTGAGCGCAGCGCTGTGAAGCTGTCCACAGTCTCTGCAGCGCGGGTTCGATCGCAGCCGGCCAGGGAGATTCCCACATGGTGCAGCAGACCTCCTGACTCACCCGCTGCTCCCCTCAGCAATATGTTTCAGTCAGTCTGCCTGTTCTGCTCCCCGCTCTGTCTTTGGTGAGTCTTCTCACCCTCCCGCGCCTCTGGCCTATACCCCAGTTCTTTTATGCCTGAATAAATGAAAAATCTTAAAAAAAACCAACAAAACCACAGAAATATGGGGAAAGGTAACATCCTTTCCCAAGAAAATGAAAAGTTAGAAATACTTTGTTGCATAGAGTTGACAGTAATAGAAATTAATAACTACTGTAGTAGTTTACACTTGATCTTAGCCAAAAGGCGGAGAAGCGATTACTGCTGTAGTATTTTATATAACAACATATAGTATTCGAGTTAGATGTTATTTTGTAGCAGCATTCATTTTGAGGCCGTGCATTTTTATGAGCTTTCACTGTATAATTTCCTGTCCGGTTTAAGGAGTATTTGCCTGCCCAAAGCCATCACGATGTGCTCTCTGTGTAATGTTCACCTCTGCGTTTCCCTGGAACTGGTGATCCCGAGTCGTGTGAGGGACGAGTTAAGATTCAGGTTTCACATTTTTTGTATCATCTGGAACCTCATTGGCACAGCACATTCAGGAACGTGTTGGAAACACAGGGTTCCGGGGTGGAGGCCTGTCTGAGGTCGGGGTGGACGTGGCAAGCTCCCGGCTCTCCAGATGCCCTGCTGCTCCTCAGGGGGCTGTGTCCCTGCAGGCTCATGGCCAGTGCTGCTGACCTCAGAGGGGCAGGGAGGTGCCTGCTGGCTGTTAGCTGTCGGATCCCTTTCCACAGTCACGCAGCACTAGCTCGGGGTGAATGTGTGCGTCTGAGGTAGAGCCCGAAGCCCTCCTTACCAGCTGGGCAGGGGGTGCTTCTGTGAGAGGTGCGGGAGGAGCGGTGTGTGGAGGGAGCAAACTTGGTATGAGCGTGTGGATGTCCATGAGGCCGCGGGCCTGTAGCTTGGGGACTGATTTGGGGCCGAACGTGATGACAGGGGCTGCACGTGTGCGTTTCCCAGGAGGGAGGGGAGGCCAGGCGGGGGAGGGCTGCAGCCATACCTGGTGTTGCCCCCCGAGGCGAGGCCCCCAGCCACCCTGCTCCCTTTGCACCGGTCACTTGCAGCTGGCCTGGACAGGGAGACCCTGCCGTGGGGTGCCCCTGCCCAGTCAGCAGGGCCCCTTCCTGGGGGGCACCAGCTTTCTTTGGCTCCAGAGCTGAGTTTCACCCACCGATTTTCTTTCCTTGTTCTGTCATTACAGCTGCTTCTCAGAAAGCAAAATTACTAAATGTTGGCGGCAGTAGTTTGGGTTTGGCAGCGGAGAGGCCCGACGTGGGCAGGCCCCGGCTCTGCCTGCGGGCACGCGTGGTCTTTACCGGTCAGATGTCCAGTAACACCTCCCAGGCGTCTGCAGGGAAAAGCCTGCGTGGGCTGGAGCGAGAATAACGGAAAAATCCCCAGAGTCCTTCACTCTGAAGAGCGGCCCTGCCTGAGCTGCGGGGTTGCCGCCTGAGGGAGGCTTCGCGTCTTCAGCACCTTTCATTTTTCCCAGGAATCTTTGACGGTGCCTTTAAACAGGCCGGCGTCCGAAGAGAATGTGGGTGTGCTGCGCCCTGAAAACCAGAGTTTCTGGCCATTTTCAGAGCCACGCCTGGGTGTGCTTGTGTGCACATTTATCCTGCTTCAGGGCCATGCAAGGGCTTTCGCCTCCAGCGCTTTGTCCCTTGGCTGCATGGACTGACCCGTGGCCATCTTCTCTGCAGATAACATTTTCCCCCATTTCTCTGCCCTCACGTCAGCTCAGTGTTGTCACGATGTCCAGTTTGTGTATAACGCTCCTTTGTATTTTTCATCCGTCCCCTTGAGTTCCCGTGTGGTCACGTCCCAGGGACTACCTTCCAGCCCAGAGCCTCTCTCTTCTGCAGTGTCTACTTGTTACTAACCCTCCTGCTGAAGTCCTGATGGCAGCGACTGAAACTTCCGTCTGCAGTCACTGCCTCCTGTGTCATGCGGTCCATCGCCACCCATTTCTTCCGAGGCGCTGACTGCCATCACTCTCAGGCCCTCAGGGATGGACCAAAAGCCCGGGGTGTCCACTGTGATGTCTCTTTGTCCTCTGTCCTCCACCCCAGTCTTGTGTCTGATGCCATGACGCTGCAGGATCCCCACCGGGCCTCCCGCCTTCAGCGGCCTCTGTGCGGCCCCCACGTCTGGCCTGCTGTCTGCACAGCTCCTCGCCTGCCGGAGCCTGGGGGCCGCGTGTGGCTGGGGGAGCTGCTCCTTTATGATTCCCTTTCTGCCTGCAGTTTCTCCTCTTCTGCTCTGGTTTCCTAGGCTACGGTCCACTCCTGCGTGTCCTGCTCAGCCGATACGCCCTGTGCTACAGCAGAGTCTCCCCGGAGAAGCAGCAGCTGTGAGCCCCATCTTCCCAGGGCGTCCCCCCCGCCATGAGGCTGCCCAGCTCCTGACCGCCCTGCGGCTCTGATGCCCCCAGAGCTGCAAAAACCGTCTTTCACTCTGAAATGATCTTAGACGCACAGAAACGTCTCCACGCTCGCGCAGAGAGCTCACACACAGCCTTTGCTCAGCTCCCCGCAGTAGTAACTTGCAAATAGTTTTCATCGTTTACATTCATAGCTGAGACTTGCCATATTTTCCGAGCTGGCGAGAGCGAGCCTGGCTGCTCACAGTTGACAGAAGAGACGCAGGTGTGGGCAGGGTGGCGGGCCTTCTCAAAGTGTGTTCCGGGGAACACTGGCCTCTGCGATTTCTCCCCAGAAGCAGCCTTTCCTGAGACCCAGCGGAGGGCGGTGGGTGCGCATCTGGTCAGGCCCTCGCTGACCGCGGACGGCTGCCCCTCCAGGCTCTTTCTCAGCCGTGTCCTCTCCCCCGGCTTCCCCGGCGTCCCCCTGTGGGAAACCCGCGGCCTCCGTCTCTCCCTTCCTGGGCAGTGTTTCTGCAGGGGTGGAGCTGGTTGCTGCCAGGGGCTCGTGGGTTCTGGCCGCGTCCTTTTCACGCTGCTCCTGGGTGCCCTGCCGCTCACTTTCTGGGTCTGGCACATGGCTGGGCTGGGCACCTGATGATCCGTGTTTCCCCTGGCGCCCGGGGAGGCCTCGTCCTGGGCGTCGCTCAGTGCTCTGGGGCGCCGGGCTGTCCCTCCGTCGCCTTCCACGGGATGGTCATCTCTCGGGATGTCTGGGCTGACACTGCTCTTGCTCACCTGGGACCGGGTGTCTAGCACGGCTCCCCCAACTTCAGTTCCAGGGATGAGCTGTGGTTCCTGACGCGCTTGCCCTCCCCTGCACCGTCAGAGGGGGCCTGGAGCCCCTCGCGCCTCCTCCCTGCATAGCCGATATTCCCTGTTCATTAAAAACGCAGTGCTGCCCTTTGCGATGCTCTACCCTGGTCCTCGAGTCCCTCGCTGGCCTCTCCAGGCACCTAGTCTAGAGTTTTCCATCACTGAAGTTTTCATTTTCACAACTGTTTTTTATTTCCAAGAGTTCCACGTTACAGCCACTTAGTCGTTCCCTTTAGGGGTGATCTGCTCTTCATCAGGGGTCACACCTGCCTGCTGCTGACCCCCCAGAGCACTGTTGGGCTCCAGGGCTGTCCCTGCCATGGGGATTGGGCTGGGCCATGCTCTAGTGCACCTCAGACCCACGTTTCCGGGCGTGTGCACCTGGGGACCTTGGTCACTCTCCCCTCCTGCTGCTGGGCTTCTCACCCTTGGTCTCCAAGGCCCCACATGCTGGATGGTGACAGCCGGGTCACCGGATCTGGCCTGGGCTGGGCCGACCATTTGACTCCTTGCTTTCCAGTCTCCCTGCCCTGCAGGTTGCCAAGGCTGACCTTGCCAGGGCTCACAGACCGACCTCTCCAGCCCCTGTTCTCCCCACCCCGTCTCAAAGCTGGCGTGGGGCCTGGGCCTGCGTGTCATGGGGCGTCCCCCTGCTTCCCCCAGGGCCAGGCTCCGGGCAGAGAAGCCCAGCAGGTGCGGCCCAGCACCCCCCCAACCCCGCCGTGCCGCTGTTCCCTCCCCTGTCAGCTGTCCCGGCAGGTCGGGCCTGGGGGGCCCCACCCCAAAGATAAGGTTCGACAATTTTACAGGGCTTCGGGCAGAAACCCACAGGCTGACCTGACGTTTTGCCTTGTTGTCATGACGTGGTGGCGTGAGGGCGGCCACCGTGCAGTGCAGTGACTTGTGTTTATTTCTGCAGCTGCTTAGTGAGAAAATAAGTGGCGTTGAAGGAACGAAACTGGACGAGGAATTTCTGGACATGGAAAGGGTAAGAGCATTTCATGTGATTTTTCTACAGACTTGACTTTGGCTGCCATGGGGCCTGGGCTCGTGTGGGGGCTGGCGGGGGGCGGGGGCAGGCGGGGGGCGGGGCGCAGGGGGCAGGGACGGGGCAAACCCCCGGGGCGCACTCCTGTGCCCCACCCTCTGGCCTGGAGGCGGGATTGGGGCTCTGGCTCTCTCTAGTGGACAAAAGCCAGAACGCGCCGGAGGCGCCCGTCCCGGCAGGGACAGCGGCTGCAAGGAGAAGGCCACGGTCCCGTGACCGGCTCCTGGAGAACTGAAATCTGTGCAGTTTCCTGGTCAGCTCAGAGGGCTTGGTTGGGGGCAGGCCTGGGGCCACCAGCAACTGCCAGTCCCTGTGTCCTTCCCTTCGTGTCACACCCTGTGGACAGCTGAATTGTCACACCCCAGGGACGAGGGAGCAAGCACGGCCCCTGCCCGCGGGCGAGGAGCCCAGTGAGGGCCGGTGACCATAGGTGGGGCCGTAGCAGTGGCCGGGGAGGGGTCTGGCCCAGGCTGTGTTGGGGGGTCCCTCTCTCCAGGGCCCCTGTGCCTGGACACACTGACCTGCAGTCTGCCTAGATGAGAGCAGCGGGTTTCTAGAAAGGCTAGTACTGGGGCGGGGCGGCTTATTCTGCTTTGCTTTATGGAAAAAGCTTGTCTTTGAACCTCGAGAGGCACAGCCCACCTGTTGCCCTGCTCCCTGGGCTCGGCGGGTCTCTCGGGGGCCTTAGCAGCCACGTGCAACTTGGGCACCGGCAGGACAGCGCAGCTGAGATGTTGCTGTCTGCTGTGAATGCCCCGAGTTTGTCATTGATGTATGTGTGTGTATGTGTGTGTGTGGTTTTTCTTTAAGAAAATAGACGTCACCAATAAAGCTGTTGCAGAAATTCTTTCAAAAACCACAGAATATCTTCAGCCAAATCCAGGTAAAGTCGGGAGATACCCAGCGTCTGCATGTGGTGGGAGTGGACAAGGCTGTGTCCAGACCCCAGAGAAGCATGCGGGTGGTTGCCATGGTGACCCTGCACCCGGGACCAGAGGGTTGGGCGGGGCACCCCCTCCGGTCTAGTCTCCGGCCAAGCCCTGGGGACCAGGCGGTGACCTCAGGAGCCGGCAAGGTCATCTGAGCCTGGACTGTCGCGCCAGCTGGCCCTTTGCTGTGGGAGCCAAGGTGATCCCAGCTGTGGGCGCGGCACAGGCCCAACCTGGGAAAATCTAGAAAGCGAAAATTCAGAAGCTGGTTTTCTAAAACAGAAACGTGCCCGAGGCCGGTGCTCAGCACAGTCATCCCTGCCCGCAGCTGTCTGCAGCCCAAGCAGCACCCGTGGTGCTGGACTTCCTCCTGGCACCTGCCCTTCCTGGGGTTTGGGCCAGGCATCCCCCCATCCCCATACCCTCGGCCTGCTCACCGGCACCCCAGAGCCCATTTCCAAGTCCTGCGGCCCGAGGCCCAGGAGAGCGGCCCCTCCCGGGACCAGGAGCTGAGCTGCCCAAGGGGCCGCCCACGGCCAGTGTGGGGGGGTGACCCCTTTCTCCCCAGGCGTCCCTGGCTGTCCAGTATAATCCTCCTGGGTAAAATCCGGGGCGGGTGGACACCAGCTGGTAGTTTGAAGCTGCGTCTCGCCATCCTGGTCTCGCTGGGTCCCCAGGAGAGACCAGGTGCTGGCGGGTCCGGGTCTGGCCTGTGGGGGAGCTGCGTGGCAGTGCCTTCTCCGGGGATTGCGAGGTGCACCTGTTGCACCCCCTTGTCCCCGGAAAGGGTCACAGACGACCATGTCTTCAAGCATACAGAGCGAAGCTGGGGATGCTGAACACCGTGTCGAAGATCCGGGGGCAGGTGAAAACCACGGGGTACCCCCAGACGGAGGGCCTGCTGGGCGACTGTCTGCTGAAGTACGGGAAGGAGCTCGGGGAGGACTCCAGCTTTGGTGAGTGCCCGGGGCCGGCAAGACGGCAGCCCCGCTGAGCCCGGCGTCTGTCATTGGTGTCACAGAGCAGTGCTCACAGTGGGTGCTCGAGGCAGGGCCCAGGAACCGGGCGGATCCATGCAGGACAATTCCCCTGCCCCGTGTGCTCCCCTCTTGCTCATTCTCAGGCACATGGCGCAGCCTTAAGGAGGTTAAAACAGGGTGTGCGGGTCACTCCCAGGCCTCTGCCTGGGTGTCCTGAAGTCTCTGTCCTTGTCGGACGCGCAGGCCTGGTCCCGAGAGGGGCTTCCTGGCCCAGGTGGGAGCACACGCACGTCTACGCCCAGGACGGGCCTGCCGTCAGCGGCTGCATCATGACCCATGACCCATGACACTAGACAACAGACCCGTGGTGCTGGACATGCTGGCCTTGGGCAAGGACAGGGAGGGGAGTGGTGGGGCCTCAGCCCTCTGGAACCCCCGCTCGGGGTGTTGGTGTCCAGGCTCAAGTTGCTGGCCACTGGGGCAGGAGGGGTGGGGTCTGAGGCAGCGCAGGGTGCCCACGCAGGGAAGGGCCAGGCCTCTCTGTCCGCAGGGGGAGCTACTTGCAGTGAGTGTCCGCTGGGCACACTCTTGGCCACGTCCTCCCTCATGGGAGGGGAGCCGCAACCCCCACCCCCACGGTCTTTACTAGTCAATTTGGAGAACCCGGGAGACCTCACCCAGCCTCTCCCTGAGGGATCGTCTCCAGAGCCCGCGCCCCCAGCCACAGCGGCCTGCTTGCTAGTCAGTGGGGGCGGCTGGTGGAGCTGCAGGGAGGGCCAGGCCATCCAGAGCAGACCCCTGCCCGGAGGCCGGTGGCGCTGCCAGGTCAGCCTGACCCCGGCATGGGCGGGGCCTCCAGAGCACCCAGCCAGAAGCTGGGACGAGGTTTTGTTCATTTATGGCCGTGGTAGCCCTCGTGGGTGAGCCCTGCGCTGCCCCAAAGAATCCTTTCACTGCTTACAAAGAGGGTTTGTTCCCGGCCTCTAAGGAGCCTCTGTGCCAGAGGTCACGGCCTGCTCGCGGGCGCCGCCTGGGGCCGTGTGGCGGGTGGGCCGCAGGCCGCCTTGCTCTGGTCAGGACTTGCGTCCCGCGTCCCTGCCCCGCAGCCCTCTGGGGGACATGGCGGCGCCCAGCAGCGTTAACGCGTCTCTGTTGCAGGCAACGCCCTGCTGGAGGTCGGCGAGTCCATGAAGCTGATGGCTGAAGTCAAGGACTCTCTGGACATCACCGTGAAGCAGACATTTATCGACCCCCTTCAGTTACTGCAAGACAAAGACCTAAAAGAGATTGGGGTGCGTTCTGGGCGCGGCTGCTGCAGCTCACGTCACGGCGACGTGCAGGACCGCGAGGTCGGGGTCAGGCGCCCAGCACGTCTCTGCTGGTGCCCGCACGGCAGGGCCTGGCCTGCATCTGAGTCGGCGCCCCTCGGCCCGTGCTGGCCCCGCTTCCGCCACCATTTCTCACGTCACGCGGTTCTGTCCCTTGGGCCCTCAGGCTCCGCTGCTGCAGCTGAGCGTGGTCACATGCATGGGGCGAGGCCCTTCCGTGGCTTCCCCGGGGACGGACCTCAGGGTCCTGGGGACTATTAAAAACGGCCTCCTGGAGCCTCGCAGGCTTTGGCGCCTGTGGTCACTCTCTCCCCTGCCCGTGCGGTCTCTGTAGAACAACCCGGAGGCTTCCGCGCGGCTGGTGATGCCCTAGGGAGCTGCCTGAGCCTCCAGGGGCCCCTCCTGGATTGCCTGGGGCCCCGGGGACCCTCCCCGTGGGGTCTGTGCCCTGCCGACCTTCCCTCTGGGAGGCTCTCATTCTCTTCCTGGCTGCGTCCAGTGCCCACCCCCGCGTGTCAGGGCCTCTGTCTTCTGAGGGTGCAGGGCCTGCTCCGTGTGGGGTGCTGCTGATTTTTTGCTCGCACATCATGCTAGTGGGTGACTCTGGGGAGGCAGCATTGAGTGGGAAGTCCAGATCCTCTTTCCCGGTGAGGAGCCTTGAGGCAGCGGCCCATTGCGCTGCGTGTCTGCTGCTGTGGCCCCGAGGAAGGCCCGAGAAGGCCACTGCTGGCCCCAGGCCCGGGCCCGGTTGGGCAGCTGGCCATGAATACGTGGGTCCAGGGCACCCGTGACACATACATGCAGCTCAACGTGGGCTCCCTGCGCTGCCGCTGCTTCTAATTCTCATGGCACCCAGCTGCCGGGTGCAAGCTGGAGGGCCTGAGCTGAATCCCAGCGGCGGTGGGGCCGGTACACAGCAGTCTCCGTGGCCTGGACTGTGCTCGTGGCCTGTGGCCTCTGGCCTCCCCGCCCTGTCAGTGCCCCCGCGCCCGTGTCTTGCGTGCACTCGTCTGCCTGGACACAGCTCCTGGGCCGGGAGCTCGGCACATGGCGCTGGTCATCATGGGTGAGGAAATGGTTCTTAAAAAAGCAGCTATTTGAGAGGCTGCTGGCAGGTCTGTCCCCGTGCTGGGCTTAGGCAGCTGGCTCTGGTTGTCCACGGCGTCCCGGGAGACGCGTGAGTGTTCTGGGCGCGCTAGAGATACGTGTTTTATGATCTACTTCTTAGGGAGGAGGTGATGGCAACGTCAAGAGGAAAGTCCTTGTTTTTAGTATAACTTGGTTGCAAATTTACCAGGACCTTATCAGAGCTGAAATGAAGGGCTTTGGAAAATGGATCTGACCGCGGGCGCACCGTCCTCTCGCGTCTTATAACAGTCATTCACCCCCCCGGCCTCCGCCCGCCCTCGGTCCATCCCTTCCCCCGCCGACCTCCTCCCCGCGCTCCCGAGGGCGCGGCAGGGGCGTCAGGACACGCTGAGGAGCCGGGGGCGGGGCGGCCCCACCCCGGGCCCCGTCACAGCGGCGTTGGCTCGCGCGGGCCTGAGGCCGCTCTCTCTCTCCCTCAGCATCACCTGAGGAAGCTGGAAGGCCGCCGCCTGGACTACGACTATAAGAAGAAGCGCGTAGGGAAGATACCAGAGGACGAAGTCAGACAAGCGGTGGACAAGTTCGAAGAGTCCAAGGAGTTGGCGGAAAGGAGCATGTTTAACTTTTTAGAGAACGACGTAAGCACTGCAGCCAGGGCGCCCCGCGCGCGCGCACAACCCTGGGGCGCGCCCGGCCCGGCGGGGGCGGGGGGGGGGGCGCTAGCCCTCACCGTGGCCCGGCCTTGCGGTCGCCCCGGCCCGACGGCCGCCCCCAGGCTCAGCTGGCCGGGGCTCTCGGGGTCCGGGGCTGGGGGGAACGGCCCTGTCGGGCGAGGAGGGGGTTTCGCAGGAAAACGGGCGGGCGGGGGGCGTGCGGCCCGGCCGGGGCCCGGGGAGCCGCTGCGGCAGGTGTGCGGGCCGCGCCGCCCGCTCAGCCCGGCCCGGCCTCCCCGCCCCGGCCCGGCAGGGGACCCGCCTCCCCGCCTGCCGTGGCGCCGCTGGGCGTGGGGGCGCGAGGGCGGCGGGGCCAGACGCCCCGCAACGCCCCGCAACGCCCCGCAACGCCCCGCAACGCCCCGCAACGCCCCGCAACGCCCCGCCCCACCGCCCCGCGGCCCCCGTTCCCTGACGCCACTCTCCGCAACTCCACATCCCGTCACGCCACAGCACGCCCCCGTGGCGCCACGCCCCCCACGCCACGCCACGCTCCTGCGACGCCGTGCTCCGCGACGCCGCGCTCCCGTGACGCACACGCGTGCGCATACACACCCCGCCCCCGCCCCGCCCCGCCTCCCCCACGCCTCTCCCCCACACACACCTCCCCGCCCCTCCCCGCTCCCCTGGCTCCCCGCAAAGCTGGGCGGCTCCCCGGGTCCCCCTGCGCGAGGCGCCTGGGCGCGGCCGGCCTTGTCTGCGCCGGTCCCTCCGGGGGCCCCGGCCGGCGGCCCCGGGCCTGCTGGGCCTCGCCGCGTGAGGCAAGTTTGGCCTCCCGGCAAACTCCCGGCGCGGCCGTGGCGCCTCCTGGAGCCCGGGCCCGGGCCCCGCCTCACCAGGGCCTCTGCTCGGCCGCAGGTGGAGCAGGTCAGCCAGCTGGCCGTGCTCGTGGAGGCGGCGCTGGAGTACCACAGGCAGTCGGCGGGCATCCTGCAGGAGCTGCAGGGCAGGCTGCAGGCGCGGTGAGCCCCCGCCGCCCCCGCCGGGGCTCCCGCTGTCTGCCCGGCTCCCGGGAGCGGCGTGGGTGGGGGTGGGATGGCCCCGGGCGGCGATGTACGGCTTTGGGGGGGCCGGCTGGGTCAGGGTCCTGGGTCTGCTGCTTTTGCATGGACGGGCTCGCCAACCCGCAGCCCGCTGCTGGGCTGCCCCCGCCTGCCCAGCTTCCTAGGGCATCGCGAGCGTGGGGCATGGGACGGCGTACGCGCCCTGGCATGGGGTCTGGGAGGGTGGGGCGGGCGCTTCCCGGCACAGCACCGACCCAGGAGGCAGCTGGCAGGCAGGAGGGCTCCGGAGCGCCCGAGGGCGTGTGCCCAGCCTCCCGCAGGGTTGCCTGGACTCTGGGGGAGTAGGGGCGTGTGCTGCTCGCGCTGCAGTGAAACACTGGCTTTAAAAAACGCCCTGCTTTTGCACCAGGTTTGAGAACAGAAATTTGCAAGCATGTGCTTGAATCAGTGCTGTGGGCAGGGAGCGCGGCAGGGGCCAGTGGCTGAGGCCTGTGCAGCCTCGTGCCCGCCAGGGTGGGGTCGTTCTCTCTGCCCAAGGGGATGCGGGTGAGCAGCCCCTTTGGTGTCTCATCAGCCCTGGAGCTTCCCGGTGAAGCCCCCACCCCCCGCGTGCCAGGAGCCAGGCAGGCTTGGCGGCCGCCTTCGGCACCTGACGCTCCTGCGTGTGTTACAGGATCTCGGCTGCGTCCAGCGCCCCCAGACGCGAGTACAAGCCCAGGCCTGTGAAAAGAAGTCCGAGCGAGCTCAATGGGCTGTCAGCTGCCTCCTCCGCCAAGACCACAGGTGAGAGGCGCTTTTCCCTGCAGGTGCCCCGGATGGCTCCAGCACCCTCCTGCCTGCCGTGCTCTGAGGGTGCAGCAGCCTCTCACTTCTTTTTGTGAGCCCTTCCCTCACCAACGCCAGCCCCAGTGTGTGTGTCGGGTTTGGAGCCGCGGCAGGAAGGATGCCTCAGTTCTCCCTGCTATGCCTGACCACAGGCCCCAGCCGTAGCCTTTAGAGTCCTGTGGCGAGCTCTTTCCAGGTGTTTGCTGAGTCCACAAGTTCTGAGTCGGTGGTGCTGAGCAGGCCGCGGTGTCCCAGAGCAGGCTGTGGTGTCCCAGGGCCGCGTCCTTGTCTTCTAAGGAGACCCGAGCTCGGCTGTGCTTGACGCCTGGCATCTCAGCAGCCCTCGCCCAGGCGTGGCGTTTGAGAGTCCCCGTGGTTCCTGCTGCCTTAAGTCCACCTCGGAAGGTCCGGGTCTGTCCTCCCACACACAGAAGCCCAGCGGCTCCCATGCCCACCCGGCCTTGGTGCGGTGGTGTCAGAGGGCGCTCGCGCTGCACGTGGACAGGGGGCCCTGGGGTGCGCCCATGCCACGTGGCTTTCTGGTTTCCAGGCCCCAGGCTCCTGCAGGGCTCCTGCAGGGTGGAGTTTGCAGCTGGCTTTGGTTGGGGCCCCAGAGTTATTTCCAAGTTCTGCAAAACAGTCCAGCCCTCTTTTCAACAGCTTCTCAGCTTTCTGCTGTGCACACTCCCTGTTCACCGCCTCGGTACCCCAGTTACTTGCTGCTGTGAAAGCCTTTAGCTTTAGCTGCCCCCAGGCCCCATATGCCGTGGGCAGGTCTGTCTGGGAAACAGAATTGCTGAATCAACATGAATGCAAATTTAAGATGATATGTGGATGCCGAGCTTCCCCTCAGGGTGGGCACCACCTCCGCACCTGGCATCCTGCCGCTTTGCTGGGCAGTCACCTCACACAAGAGGGGTCCAGGTTTCATTTGCATTTTGTGGCTACCGTGAGGTCCGTCACTGGTCCTGTATTTGAGTTGCCATTTATGCTTTCTAGTGTCCGAGTCGTCTGTGCAATTTATTTTTCTCCGGATGGTTTACTTTGTCTTCATGGTGTACAAGAGATCCTTTCTCGTTGGGGTATCAGTCGTTCCCCCAAAGCTGATGGTTCCAGTTTGAGAGTTCTCTGTTTATTCCAAGTAGAAGCCCTATTTATTTTAAAGATTTGTTTTATTTATGCACGCATGTAAGAACTGGGGTGCAGGCCAGAGGTGCTGGGGTTAGTGGGCTCACTAGGGGCAGAGTGAGAAATGGAACAGGTGGATCCACTGAAATCCACTGCTGACGGGAGCAGCGGGAGACAGGAGAGGTCTGCTGCACCATGTGGGTAGCTCCCTGGC